>NC_052628.1:4410000-5660000 GCF_016161935.1 Mauremys reevesii | reverse complement strand
CATTGTCTTTGAATGTTCATGCTTTAGAAACAGCCTATGACTGACTCAGATGCTTCACAGTAAGAAATTTTGTCACCGGGCCAGTCAAACCTGTCTCTGAACATTTACATGTGGTCCACCACAGTGAATTCAGTGTACGCTCTCTGAACAACATTATAAAAAAGTTGTTTGTAAGGCTTAAATTACATTTAAAAGTTTAAAGCTTATTATAATAGCAAAAAATCACAAGATAAGCAGGGCTTCATGAACAGTCTTCGAGAACACTGATGACCCATCATCAGCTGTTTGCCTAAGCTCAAAGTAAATTTAATTAAAAGTGAACTGGATCTGAAGTTGGGTCTGAATTATTTTTTTAATTAAATCATCCAAGCACAACTTTTTTCGATATATTGACATGGTAGGTGATCAATGCTTTACCTTCTCTTTCTGAAGCAGTACAAAAATATTTTGTATATCGATAGGAGAAAAACTACATCGTTCCTTAAGAAAAGCAACGATACAGATGCCACTCCCATCTCCACCTGCAGGCTCTCCCTTCTTCCTGATCAAAAACAAACCAAGAACCAACATGATGTGGCTTCATCTACTCACACATGAAAAGCCACATGCACAATACTAGCAGTTTATTTTTTTTATAAACAAGCATGTTGTAAGAACATTAAAATCTACACCAAAGTGTTCTAAGATTCTAAGCAAGGGTAAGGCTGTGTCTCACCGGCACCACAGTGCAGACTACAGGGAGTGTGAATTCCAGAGTGCACCAAAATGTTGCACTCTTCCCCCTGTGGTTACTGCTGGCAAGAACTAAAAGCTGCCTAGTTGCATTAACACAGTCTTCCTTCAAACTGGACTATGTTAACAGAAATTAGGTACTTTTTAGTTCACACCAGCAGGGTCCACACAAGGCAGTAAGAGCACAAATTGTGGTACACTCTGCAATTCCCCCCTCCCCCACATACCTACACTGTGCTGCATTGTGGACTAAGACCTAAATTTAATTAGAAGATCACACTGCTCTTTAATGACACAGTTTATTATACAACTTGTATTTGAAATATATGCACTACACACACTTATTTCCTCCTCCAGCCCCCTGTTCGGTTCACCTCAGAACAACAGGAACAATATGAATGCATTGCCACAAAGCAGAGTCTGGCCACAACACATGCTTCTTGGGCCTTCAAAGCTACACCACAAAAAAAATGTGGTTTGAACCTATGTGAATTATTGTTCTGTGAAAAGGTGAAGCCTGGTAACTTCCACGTAGCTTTATTACCTAAATTCTGAAGACGCCGTGAAGACTGAAGTTAATTAAATGTTTTATGAACAACTTCACTTCCCTGGTTCTTATGCAACCTAGCTTATGTGGACTGTCTGGCACAATCAGGTTAAGAAGCTGCTAGGGAAATTTCTGCACATCCATTTTTCAATGTATTAAAAAGGTTCTGGAGCAGGCGTGAACACTGGTGCAAGAGTCTTCAGTTCAAGTCAAAACTTCCTTGGGACTTCAGGAAACAAGTATCTGAAAGCACTACGAAGGAGCAAGGTAAGTATAATAATATAATGCTATGCTCTCAAATGTGAAGCCCAAGAGACATGTTTTCATTCACACTTGAATATTTTAATGCTATTAACCAGTAGCTAGTAAACTAATCCAAGATGCAAGAGTAAAAGAGGAAGACACATAAGGAAAAAGGTCACAATGCTCACAAAAGTTAAGAATCACACTCCGGTTTGAAGCATCATCATCATGTTATTGAATGATATACCTCTCATATAAAGGAACTGCTAATACATTCCCATTCTGTTTGAAGGGAAATTAAATTTACATTCTTTGGGAATATGGTATCATAATTAGTTCATGACTTGATTACACTTTGAAGTGAGCCAAGACTGCATAAGGCGCATACAAATTACTTAAGTTATGGTTACCCACCTTAAGCAAAAGCTACAGCATTCAGAACAAAGTTAGGGACTAGACTAGGGTAGTCCTTTTGAGCTTTCACACAGCATATGTACAATATCCAGATTCAAATCTCTTCTGTTCCCATCTGGCTTCAATAAGTCCAGAGTAACTTAAACATGCAGTTTCCTTTCCGTCTCCACCCATACCACCTGCACAGTAATTGTTAAAATTGATTTAAAAAGCAATGACAAGCACTAAGCTTCCTATACTGGTCAAAGTACCAATGTGATTTATTTCTACAAATAAGATGAAAATTACAGGGGCTACAGTGACAGATTTACATGAGCTAGTATTCGCAGCTACCAAGCCACTTTATTCTGCTTAGCTGATGGCTTTCCAGAGGATACATTTAAAATAAATTTGAAAACACTGAGCTAATACAATACAATGTAGAGCAGTGGTCCCCAACCTTTCTGTGGCCAGTAGCACATTCATGTTTTCAGAAGAGTGTGGCGGGCGCCAACAATTTTTCAAGGCTTATTTTGTATTTGTACATTAAATAATACGAAAAACATTATATTTAATATAACATAATATATGAATCCAGAGAGAAGAGAGAAGCTGGAGAGAAGCTGCGAGGACAGCAAACACCGGCGCCTGCAGCCCCAGAGTTCTCTGCCCCCGGCAGGCGCGGGGCCCCGGCTTCTCTCTGGCTTAAGCCACGGCCCCCGCACCTGCCAGGGGCCGAGAACACCAGTGCCCACAGCCTGCAGCCCCGGAATTCTCTGTCCCCAGCAGGTGCAGGGCCGCAGCTTGTCTCCCCAGCTGGGCACTAGGCGGGAGCACATAAATGCCCCGGCAGGTGCCACGGCGCCCGCGGGCACCACGTTGGGGACCACTGATGTAGAGCATCTGAAAACTGGTCAAACCAAAGGTCACTACAGCAAGACTAAAAGGGACAGACTAAGAGCTTTCAAAGTTAAAATTAATTCCTCATGGTATGTGAACACCCTAATTAACCCACAGAAGTCGGGTTATTTTACCTCAAAGTTCTTACTATGGACCAATGAGTTTCTTAATCTGAAAAAATCAGAAACGTCAGTAGACAGTTTGCTCAAGCAAGGAGCTCAGAATTGGGCCCATATGTCTTAAAAATTATCACTGCTGGATGTGCCGGTCAAGCTAGACAGCTTGCCTTGCCCAAAGGTGGGTAAAGACACAACACAACACTTTTCATTTAATGCGAAATGCACACATGCTGCAGCACCCATATAATAAGCATGAATAAAAATAAAAATAAACATAAAAAAATTAAAAACTGCTCACACAACTTTCCCCCTGGGGAGAGGGAGAGAGAAAGAAAGAATCACACACAACAGATACTAGTTAAGTTGCTTAATGCACAAGTAAAAGGTGCTCAGATATCACGGTGACAGACCCAATATAAGAACTGAATAAACAGAATACACACAATACAAAACATTATTCTTTATAAGCAATTGCTAGCTCCAGCATATGCAGCAACAGGGTTTTATTCGTGGTTTAAAAATTGTGATAGTATAGAATGCTCAAACAAGGGCCAGAAAAGAGAGAGAGAGATGAGATCGCACCTGGGTTCATTAAGGAAGCTTTGCCAAAATCCATATTGATTTTAGGAATATACAAATTTCCTTTAGCATTTCCTTGGGTGGTGCAGCCATTATCTGAGTTGAGTGGATGCAGTTTCTCTTGGAAATGGTCAAGAACTGTATTACTTATGCATTTGTCCATCGTAATTGTTAGAGGTATGATCCTTCTGATGGGGAGCCTTGAGGATTTAGTAACACATGATTTCTCCCCAGTAATACTCACAGCATCTGTGAAGGGCTGCACATATTTAATCGTGTGCAGTAAAAAAGTAAACTCAACCTGTGCTGTATTGGAAGAATGCAAAGCCAAAGAGAGTAGTACACCTCCCACCACCACCAAAAAAAAAACAAAAAAAAACCCATGCTGTTTTTTCCTTTTACATATTTAGAGTGCAAAATTAAAACAAATAAAAGGAACACTGCATAATTTATCTGTCATTTTCTATCAAATTGCTCATAATTGTAACCATAAAATGATAATATTCTACCATATGTGCATCTGCAAAGATGACAAAAGCACTGGTCAGCTCCAGAGAGAAGAAAAATAAACCTAACGCTCCCCCTAGTGGCCATTGATGGGGATTGTAATAGCCTCACATTTTATAGAGCCACAGCATTCTTCCTAAATTTTAAGAAGAGAGTAACTGTCAAACCTGGAGGTTAATTTTGTCATATAGAAGGGTATAACAATTCATTATGAAACATGCAAGTCCTGTGTAATCCTACTGATACCATTCTTCCTAAAATGAGTCCCCTTTATTCACATTCATTCATGGTATTACATAAAATACCTCTCTCTAGAAATGCTGGGTGTTTATTTGGAGACCTTTGTGAGAATTTAAAAACCTTTTATAGTAGCAACTGTTACTGTTTACATTAAAGCTCTTAGTCAGACCACTACTACTTGACATGCAAACAGCTGTGCTCTTTTCTCTAATTTGACAACAGGCCTCCCTCCTTTAAGGAGTCTGAGAGGAAAAAAGGTGGTTTTAGCCTGTGGGGGAAATGAGGTATCTTAAATAGCAGAGGGATGCTCATCCTGTTCCATCAAGGCACATTAATGGGAGTTATTTAACAGGATAAAGTATGAACTGGGTGGCAGCTGTTTGGAGGACACGGTGGGGGGTTATCAGGAGATGAGAAAGACACCAGGGCTGTAAAACCTGAACTGACTAAAGGCAGAGCTACAGGACCGCCATCTGAATTAAAAAGCATGCATATTAAATTAAAAGGGCGGCTGCTTTGCAGAGAATGAGAATGTAAGATCACAAAGCATCAGCTCATTTTATAACGAAGCTAACCAGGTTTGGTCCTGGTTAATATTGGAATGGGTGACCACCGAGGAATACATAGTGCTCTAAGTCTTGTTGCTTCCTTGTGAAAAACAATCATCACTCTTCACAATTTTATATATTTGATGCCTCTGGCTGAAACCTTTTCTTCTGGACCTCAAATAGAAATAATATTGAGAGAAAAGCAGATCCTCCTTAATCCATGTGGCAGTTCCGCTATGCTCAGATACAAAGGTTTCCGGTTCAATTCCTTGCTGCGGCTGAGTCCTCAAAATCAGGATAAATCTTTTGTTTGTTGTTACCTCCCTCAGTTGCATTTTTGCAGCCTGCATTGCCTACATCAGGCTTGGCTAGTGTGACTTCTTATCAGAATGCACTTAAAGCAGCAGCAAATAGTTTAAGTGTCTCATTCCCCATCTGTAAAATGGGCATCTGTGCCCCCCTATGTCTTGTGATCCTTGGATGAAAAACACTAAGGCTTGTTGCTGGACAAGGATAGGGAGAAAGAAAAGCTCAATATGCCAGGAAGTCTTGCCCTCTTTGCGGTACTGTTTGCGCTGGTGAAATAACAGCCTGCACGCTGTTCTCATTATAACTATACAGAATCATAGATCATTCTAGCTAATTTTGTTTTTCCTTTTAGAACTATTGCTATTTTGACAGCTTTTCTAACCTTGTTAGAACACAATCTGCTAGCAACACTGTTGATGAGGGAAATGCAAGGCTCTCTCTTCTGAAAGGCAGCTGAGGTCAAATCAACAAATTCTGTACAAGTATTATTACTAATTTAAATTTTTTTAAAACAAAAATCTCGTGTGCCAGCGCACGGTAGAGAGTCACTTTTCTTTCATGTGTATCAGCTGCATCTCTGTAATTTAGACGCGTATTTCAGAATGACAAAGGCTTCAGAAAGTTAGTGCTTTCTTCTAGAAACTGGCCTTAAATGCACCACACTGAGAAGTGCTGGTTACACTGTACTAAAGCCAATGAAGAAAAGATTTAATAACAGTCTCATTATAAGGTTCATTGTTGTAGGACTACTTAATATACAAGATTAACACATCTTATCTCCCAGTTTCACTGAAACCTATTATACCCCTCATTAATACATGCACATTGCTACATCATTTACAAAGCCAAGCTCTCAAACCATATTGTATGAAAGAGGGCGTGTTCTGCTGCTTTTACTAGTGCTATTCTCTCTCCAAGCAACCACTGTGCACTAATATGAACCCTATAGCTCAGAATGCAAGACTTTGTTTAGAGAAACGACACAGTTCTCTTTAGAGCTGAGAATTAAAAACACAACTTGTTTTCCTTCACACGGATTTAGCTATCTGTATTTCAGTACCTCTAGTTCCAGATCAAGAAGGGGACACACCATTCCACTAGCTAGCACAGACAAGCAGAACCATCGCCACCAAAATCTGAAGACATTCTGGTGTCCTCTGTTCCCTTGTGATTCACGATTACTAAAGAGATTACATTAAAGAAACAGAACAAAGAACCATGATTAATCATGTCAACAAAACTTCTAAAAATATTTTCTCTCTAGTAGGGCCCAGAAATAGATCTCTCTCACACAAGCAGGGACACACAAAAACAAACCCTGGAGTGCTAAATACAAACAGAAGCCCTAAACTCACAAATGTTCACCTGCAAATCTTAAGCGGGAGGATCTCCAGACTGGTGTACCTCAAGTACAGACCCTACGCTTAGATAGGAAAAAACATTTCCCCCCTCCTACCCCTTCACCTCCAGTATGGAATGAAGGGACTAGTAATTCCCCTGCACCAGAAAAACAGAAGTACAAGGAGGGATCACATGGCCAACACCATCTACTAACATCCAAACACTACTATTTGGACTGTACGCTCAAGGCAGAAATGGCCTTTTGTCAGTACAGCACCTAGAACAATGGGACCCAGATAGTTATAGGGGCTTTGGGGCATTCACACAATGCAATAAAGAAAGAAAATTAGTTCCACAGTAGAACTCTTGTAGGAAGCTGAGTGCTGAAAAGAGTCTTTTCTAAGGTGGGGGGGGGGGAATCTACAGCCTCTAATATACCTTGGAAGTGAATGGTGTCTGACAAATGAACTAAATTCCCACTCAGCCCCCACCCCAAGCTTGACCTCTCCAAAGCCACATTATCCAATGACAGGGGTTCTAAATTGAAGTGAAGTACTGGGATTTGTAGCATCCCCAAGGACAGCTGGCTTCATCTATGCAGCATCTAGTTTAGAGCCATCCAGGGGTCACCCAGATAACTCTTCACAGATTATCCTGTCAGAAGGGAAGGCGTAAACTTGGTTAAGAGCTAACGGGAAAGCATCCATGGGTTAGACTGACCTCTGGGAATCTAGTGCACAACTCACAAAACTTCCCACTGTTCCATGGTGAAGATGCTTACCTCTGGCTGACCCCAGCTTTGTATCAGCAAATCAAGTTATTTACCTGTACAGTAACTGATGTTCTTTGGGATTTGCTCACCTCACAGATTCACCGTGTGGGTTGGGAAACAGCCCAGAGACTTTCCCCTCTGGTAGAAGCCATAGTCCAGGTCAATTCCTCCTGTGTTTGATCAGGAGTTGGGAGGTTTGGGAGGAACCTGGGCCCGCCCTCTACTCCGGGTTCCAGCCCAGGGCCCTGTGGATTGCAGCTGCCTATAGTGCCTCCTGGTTCAGTTGCGCGACAGCTACAACTCCCTGGGCTACTTCCCCATGGCCTCCTCCAAACACCTTCTTTGTCCTCACCACCGGACCTTCCTCCTGATGTCTGATAATGCTTATACTTCTCAGTCCTCCAGCAGTGCCTACTCACTGTCAGCTTCTTGCAAGCCTCTTGCTCCCAAGTTCCTCGCACGCACTTCCTCTCCTCTGGCTCCCTGGCTCCCTCTGGCCTGACTGGAGTGAGCCCTTTTATAGCATCCGAGGGACCTTGATTAGAGTCAGATGCTTAACAGCCTCACCTGACTCTTAGCAGGTTAATTGGAGTCAGGTGTTCTCATTAGCCTGGAGCAGCCCCTGCTTTGGTCACTCAGGGAACAGAAAACTGCTTATCCAGTGGGCAGTATATCTCCCTTCTACTACTCTGCTGTTCCCAACTGGCCTGAGTCTATCACAGTGTGTGTATATATATATATATATATTTTTTTCAACATTAGGAGAATGCACATCCACTCTGCATGCATCAGAGAATTATCTAGTCCACAGTACCTATCAAAGCAGCACATGCGCCCTTCCCTTTCTTCATGTGCTTTGCGAGGGTATAAAGGATGGAGCCACCACACCACACTGCATTCCTTAACCACTGCGGGGATGGTGGGTGGGCTGTGGAACATGTAGATGGACTACACATCTCAAAGAACATTATTTAGTATACAGGAAAGTCACCTCTCGAGTGTTAGTCTGTATACATATTACACATGGGGGGACTCCCTAGCAATAGCCCCACAGGGAGTGGGTATGAGGAATCTCTGTAAATACGGATTGCAACACAGATCTTCCAAATCTTGCATCATCCCTGGCTGCCTACGCTAATGCACAGTGCTTTGTAAATGTGCATATGGATGACCAGGTTGCTGCTCTGCAAAGCCCCAAATTGGGAGGTTCACTAGAGAGACCACAGAGGTGAACTGTGCCCTGATGAAGCGAGCACCTACTCTGCTGGGCAGCTGCATGCCTGCTAGCTGGTAACATGACTTGATGCATTGGGTAATCCAGTTTGATATTTTCTGCATAGACACAGCTTCTCCTTTTACTTTTTCTGTGTAAGCCAGAAACAGCATGGGCAATTTCTGTAAGGATTGTGTTCCACCCAGGTAGAACAATATGGCTCTGCATACTTGGTGAAGACGGAGGGCGCTGTAGGAAGCACAAAGGACAGGGCTCAATACTGCTAGTATTTGTTGTTCAACACAAACCTCAGGAAGCACTTGCATTATGGTTGTATCGCGATGTGAAAATGCATATCCCTGGGGTTGAGAGCAACCTTCTGGTCCTGGGAAGGAGCGATGAAGGTGGACTTGAACTTCTTGGATAGAGGTGTTGAGGTCTAATATCAGGTAAGCCCACCCTTTTTCTTGGGAGTGAGAAAGTACCTTAAATACAATCCCCACTCCCTCTTCTACAGTGCATATAGCAAGAGACTGCACTTCTTGTTGAAGCGGAATCTCATGAGAGGGGTCCCAGAAGAGGGACAGAGAAGACAGAGCAGTTTTAAGAGTTTTAGAGATGGGAGATGGATGAAAGCCGACTGCTGCAGAGGAGACTCAGAGCGGAGGAAGTCTTCTCTTAGGAGAGAGAGCAGGATAGAAATCTCCAGGTTATAGTCAGGAGCAGAATGTAGAGGCCGATCAGATGATAGTCAGAGACAATAAACTAAGAAACAAAAAAAAAGGCTACAGACAATCAAACAGGGACAAGTTAAAAAAGCTAATTGCAAGTGCAATAATAAAAAAGATAATAATGATAATACTAGAGAGTGTGAACTAAAGTGCAGATATAATAATGATATATATAGATATAATAGGCATCACAGATAATGGACACAATGAGAGAAATGGGATCAAAATCAATCGGTACCAAAATATACCGGAAGGACAGGGAGGACAGAACAGGTAAAAGAAAGGGGTTATATGATAAAAAAAAAAAAAAAAATCCCAAACAGGTTCCATAGAATTCTTCCACAGAATCCATAGAGTCTCTATGGATATAAATTTCATGCTCTAGTAAAATAAAAAAAAGACCATGGTCAGTAATATTATCGACCAGGACAAGAGGGTAATAATGATGATGAAATAAAAATTAGAAAATATAGAAATAAAATCAATTAAAAATATATTGACTGGGAACATTTCACCCATATTGGATTTTGGAAAATTTCTCAACTTAATGCAATGATAAAATTTCTCAAAAAGCTGGAGATATGGTACTGGAACTCTGAGTGGGAGGCCACAGAGGAGGAGACAAGGAGAGGAGTCCCTAGATGGAATCGAGAGGTGGAGCAGGAGGAGCTGGGAGCGAGAGGACCATAATACAGGACCGCTTGCAAATGCACCGAACAATAAGAACATCTCAACTGCTGGACACTGTGGCCTTTAATTTCAAAAGGGGGAAAATACAAAAATGAAAAAAAAGGGACACAAAAAAAAAAAGGGGTAAAGTTAAGTGAAAAATCTTTTAAAGACACCATAATAGACACCCAACTTCAAGGCCTAATTTTAAATTAACCCAAAACTTCAAAAAGTAAAAAAAGTAAAAAAGAAAAAAAAAATAAAAACAACCATGTAAAAGAAACTAAAAGATAAAAAAAAAGATTAAAAAAAAAAACTTCTTAAAAAAAAAAAAGTCAAAAAAAATAGAAAAAAAAACAAACACAAACAAAAAAAGTGCAAAGAAAGTGCAAAGTAGTAAAGAAGAACAAAAAGAAAAAAAAAGAGGAGTAGCCAAAAAAAACAAAAAAAGACAAAGGAAATATAATAACATGAAGCCCAAGCAAGACAAGCAGTCAAAATGCAAAGACATCAAAAATGAAAATCAAGTCAAAAAAAAAAAAAGGAGCGCTTATAAGAAACTAACTCTTTGGCTCAGTCTTCACGGCTGAGCTTGTTGGGGATTTCAAAGACCTGAGCTGGATTTGTAGGTGACAAATCTGGAGAACTGTCACAGATTGAAGTGTCACTAGAGGAGGTTTTGGAATTAATTGATATAAAAAACATTAACAAGTCAAGACCACATCAAGTCACGGGACCAATAAGAGAACAAAAGAGAGTGTGAACTCCCATCAGTTGTGAAAGAACTATTAACTACCTGTTGTAACCTGTCCGATAACTGGAATGATGACGATGACTGGAAGTTATATAATTTAAGTAAAAAAAAGGGCTATAGGGGGTGATGAGCACTACAGGACCGTAGTCGGTAGCCTAAAAGTCGCAAAATAGCAAAAAAGTAAAAAATAATAAAAACAATAAACACATAGAAAACATGAAAATATAGCCAACATGGTACATGTAAGGGAAATCGTGTCTAACATGAAATCGTGTCTTACTAATCTGTAGAGTTCATGTGAAACAACAACAAAGAAGGGGGACAAGGGGATCCAGTGGTACTTTGGATTTGTCAAGGTAGCCTTCCAAAGGTTCTTACCAAAGGCTGCTGTAAAATTAAGCTGTCAAAGGGAAAAAAGAAAGGTCCTTTCATGGATTGAGAACTGGTTAAAGGAGGGGGAACAAAGGGGAGAATAAATTCTCAAAAGAGAGAGAAGAGTAGGTATTGAGTAGGGGTTCCCAAGGGTCAGTCCTCCTCAATCCTATTCAATTTATTCATAAATGATCTGGAGAAGAAAACAGTTTGGTGAGCAAGTTTGCAGGAGAAGATACTAAACTACTCAAGAAAGACTAAAAAAAGAGCAAAAGAGTGAAGAAACTTCAAAAAAATCACAAAACTAAGTGATTGGGCATCAAAAAAAAAAAAATAAATTTAATTTGATAAAAAAAAAATAATGTAAATTGGAAAAAAAATAATGATAACTACACATACAACATGGGGGCTTTACAAGCTACAACGAAAGATCAAAAAGTATCTTGAGTTATGGATTCGATAGTTCTCTTAAAGAGTGTGCAGAGGTGGTCAAAAAAAAAAAAAAAGCAAACAGGATGTTAGGAATCAGAAAAGAGAGAATAGAATAATATATATTATATTATTTATATAATAATACACATGGTAATAATACACACACCTACTGTGTGGTGTACAGATGTGGTCAAGATAAAAAAAAAGATATTCTAGCAAGAAAAAAGCAAGAAAAAAGAAAAGGATTAGGGGTTTAGAGAGGAGAGAAAGATTAAAGAGGAAAGATTAAAGAGGTTTGGAAAGAGAGAAAGAAGGGGAAGGGGACATGAGGGGAAATCATGAGTGATGTGAAAAGAGAGAAGGATAAGGAGAAAAGATTTTTTTAATTTACATAATACAAGAATACAAGAGGGTCACCAAACAAATGAAAATTAATAGGCAAAAAAAAAAAAAAAATAAGTTCTTCACACTCTTCACAGTCTCACAGTGTGGAACTCCTTACCTGAGGAGGTGAAGGAGGCTAGGCTATACAGGGTTTTAAAGAGAACTGGAGATAAATTCATGGTGGCTAAGTCCATAAAATAAATGGCCAGGATGGTGGATGGGTAAGAATGGCCTCTCTGTGTCTGAGGGAGGAGGATGGGATGGATGAGAGGAGAGAGATCACTTGATCATTGCTGTTACTCTCTCTCAGGGGGGGCACCATTGGCCACTGTCGTCGTCAGAGACATGGGCTAGATGGACCTGGTCTGACCTGACACGGCCTTCTCTCTGTTCTTATGTTATGTTCTTATGATGTGAGGGGGCGGAGTGGAGGGAGATCAACTGAATGGCAGAGTCTCTCTGGACCACCTCCAAAATCCAATAGTCTGAGGTGATGTTGGACCAGGTCTTCTGGAAGAGGACCAGACAGTTGCCAAAAGGAAGGGAGGGCAGACAATACAAAACAAATTGTATGCTGACCTTGAGCACCAAGTCAAACATGCTGCCTGGCCAGTACCAATGCAAGGAGATGTGACAGAGAGGTAGACACCCTCCCCTCCCAGTGGATTTTCTCCCCCAGGGCCTCTGTCTAAGGCCTGGGGCCTCAGGCTTTTGTTGATAGGGTTCTGGCCTGAAGTGAATTCATCTGGAGGCTGGGGTATAGATCCCCAGGGAACTGAGGATTTCCCTAAAGTCTTTGAGGGATCTCATATCTGCATCAGTTGTCTCATGGAAGAATAAGCAACCCTCAAAAGGCACGTCCTCAATTGTTTTCTGTAATTCTTTTGGTATGCCTGCCAGAGTCAGCTAGGAAGAACCGCATATCATGACTGCTGTGGCCACTGCTCAGGAGGCTAAGTCCACTGTATCCAAGGCCACTTGTAGTGCAGTTCTGGCCACCACATAACCTTCCACCAGATAGTCTGAAAATCATCCCTATCACCTTAAAGAAGTTTAGCAATAAAAGGTGGTAAGTCACATCAGTTGACTTGGTAAGACTGCTTTGTAGTTCAAGATCCTCATTTGGATACTCAAAGTGGAATAGGATTTTCAGCCTGGCAGATCAAGACACATGGACTCTGTCTGTAGGGGTCAATTTCTGGCTGCCCTGGAGAGTTTTTTCATAGGCTGCCATCACCAGCAGGGATTCTGATACCAGGTGCAAATCAAACTCCTGGGACCTGGGACCTCGTATGGTCTATCTGCCCTTTTGGGCACTGGTTTCAGTGACACCAGTATTTGCAATAGGGCATTTGTGGGTTGTAAGAGCCGCTCATTGATCAGGATCGCTACATGTCCGGGTATTGACATGTGTAAACTACTGAGGACCTTGCATGGTGTGTTGCACACCTCGTCAGTTGGTTTCTCCAAGGTTGCTGCCTACTCATGAGGGCCTGGAATGCTTGCAGTCCTCAAGGGTAGAAGCTGACTTGTCAAAAGCCAGGACATCATCCAACAATGATAAAGTATTGGCTGATACCATCTGTTGTTCAGCAGGAACCTGCTGGATGAGAGTAGTGTGCTCCTGAATAGTGCTGGGGACGTGTCCAGATGCTGGTGCTGGTGTTGGTGTGTGACAGTCCATGCCATGACCACAGTGGGGAAGCTGGTCTTGGGTTGCACTGAGGTCCCAAGGGGCCCACATACAACCATCGGAGCATATGGCACCAGAACCCATGAGGTTTAGTATCAGCAGTCCGGTACCAGACTGGGTTCAGACCACGCTCTGCCATTGGCAACAGACATGCAGATCGTATCCTCCTAGACAAGACCAATACCACAGAGTCCTGGGACCTGAACAGGGATGGCTGATGGCTTCCTCATGAATCAGAAGAGGTGAGGGAACAGTTCTGCAAGAAGAGGGGCAGGGAGCTCGCCTCATGGTTGTGGGTGGAACTTGACCAGACAAAGTTGCCAGATCTAGGAACCTGGGTAGTGTCATGCCTGAATGCGGCTCCAATAGCCACAGGGGAGCATGCCCTATGTGGCATAAGGTGGGGTATGGCTGCAGATCAGTATGGGGATGACCACCTGGGGGCCAGTGCAAGAGGCAACAGAGTGTTTGGTATCAGAGTCAGGCTTCTGCCTGGTACTGCAGCAGCTGGCAGTTTCTCTGTTTGCCTCAGTACCAAAGAGGCTAGAATGACCGGGGACGTATTGGCCTGGGCCTTTATCATGGCCGGTTCTGCTTGGCTTGTACCAACTTTGGTACTCAGGGTACTTTTTCTAAGTTTTAAGGATCCTTTAATAGCCAACAGTCTGGCAGTCTTGCAGAGCCTCAAAGTGGATGTGAAGAGGGTGATGTTCACCTTTTCTCCTTAAAGGGCTTGCAGTCAAGAGCCTGATCTATCGCTGTCCTTTCCAGAGGAGGAAGACACAAGCCTCAGAGACCTTTCCGCCAGTTTGGAGGTTGAGGATGGGGCAGTCTTCAACAGCCTCTTGTCTTCCAAGGGCCTGGATGCCTGCAGACTCACCTCATCACCTGCTCCATAAGGATAACCCTCAGAAGCACCAGGTCCCTTTTGAGAAGCACCTGAAATTTCACAGCGCTCCAGGACATGTCCTTCACCGAGGCGAAACAGACACCTCATGTGTTCATCATTCAGAAGCATGACTGCCTCACAGGGCAGAAAGTTCTGAAAGCCCAAGGATTTGCCATGGTCAGACACTGAGGCTGGCACTGCCAGCGACCGCAGAGGGAGAAGAGCCTTTGTTCCCCTGGGGCATCCCGAAGACCTAACTAAATACTTGAAACTACTAATTAAATCATTGCTGCAGGAAAAATTCTGAAGAGAATTGCTCAGATGTACCACAGGTGATAGAGAAGAAACTGGGTGTAGCAGAACAGCTCTGCTTTTTATACTATGGAAAAGTTCATGAGAAAGGGATAGGCACATACGCCACCCCGACAGGTAATGCTGACTAAAAAATCCTGTGACACATATGCATTAGATATGTATTCAGGTATTGTCAGAGCATATTACCACTACTGTGATTGATAACCTCCCAGTACAGCCACAGGGCTGGCCAGGACTCTCAATTCAAAGAGTATGTGCAGGGAAGGTTTGGCATAACTGTGGGGGGCAAAGGAATCATCTTCCTGCAACAGAGAGATTGGCAACAATACCATTCCCCATTCTTGTATGAACAGTCCCCTGAGAAGGTATTAATCTTCAGACCACTATTTCAGGAAGCCCTGTACTCCCAGAGAGGATGTAGATTCTGAAGCACCCTTTCGAAAAAGTAAGCGTAGCCGAAGGGAGTTCACACTGAGACCGCCACTTACAGAAAAGGAGGCCTTCAGACAGTTGACTGCAGCTCTCTCAATGGGCTAGCATCTGAGTAAGTGCAAGATATTCCTCCTGGGCTTAATTGCAAGGTCCAAGACTTAAAAAGGTAGAAAAAACTGTGTACTGTTTGGGACAGTTGGCACTGGAAAGATAATATTACCAGCCAGTTTGCCAAGTGCAATAATACCAAGAGGCCATCTTCACAAAGAAAAGCCCAAACCCTCCAACATTCAATTGGTGAATACACGGATGACTGCTGGCAGTGGGAACAGAATAAAGTCCTCTAAAAATTAAAGATCCTCAATGACAAGTGTGGGAGGAGCATAGAGAGAACTGTTCAAGCAGGTATATTAAGCCTGTAGCATACACCAAAAAAAAAAAAAATGGTCACAAGATTCTCATGGTGGCCACATTGCATGGAGTAACAAGCCCTGGAGGACCACGTGATGCACTAAAGAAGAAGACAGGTAGCACAAAGAAGCTGGACAAGTTTTCTATACATTCTTGACCTATGTGAAGATGATCACACAGTCATTCAGATCCCTCCACCCATAAAGCTGCTTGCTGTTAAGCCAAGATAGGATTTCTTTAGGAACTACAGTGAACCCTAATCCAGGAAGCCCCAATGTGGTATATGACTTTCCATGGAGAAGGGACATTTTAGTGATGGCAGAATTAAGAAGGTCTACCTATGGATTGCATTCCCAGGACTCCAATTAGTCTAAACCCAGTCGATAATAGATAAATAAAAAGAACATATGACAAGATTTTGCACACTGGATGAATACATGGCCTGATTTGGTTTGTTCTCTTGTAAACAAGAAACCAACATTCCCATGGTCTTGCTATTGAGACTGGAGTGGGCAGCTGAAAGGCTCTAGACCAGTGGTTCCCAAACTAGGGGCGCCGCTTGTTCAGGGAAAGCCCCTGGCGGGCCGGGCCGGTTTGTTTACCGGCCACGTCTGCAGGTTCAGCCAATCGCAGCTCCCAGTGGCCGCAGTTCGCTGCTCCAGGCCAAAGAGGGCTGCAGGAAGGGCGGCCAGCACATCCTTCGGCCCGTGCCGCTTCCTGCAGCCCCCATTGGCCTGGAGCGGTGAACTGTGGCCAGTGGGAGCTGCGATCGGCCGAACCAGCAGACCCAGCAGGTAAACAAACTGGCCAAGCCCGCCAGGGGCTTTCCCTGCACAAGCAGTACCCCTCGTTTGGGAACCACTGCTCTAGACAAAAGGGTTGAATTATCTGATTCCCAAGTTCTAGTTAATGTCAGCCCAAAGAAAACTCTGAGGTGACAGATTCAGGAAAGCTTCTTTCCCCAGAGGAGCTAGAGACAGCAAGAGCAAGAAGCTTCTATTTTCCTTGGTGGGCTGGAATATAAAAAAACCCAGGGAGTCTGTACTAGGATTTCTCCTTTGTGCAGGGTAGAGAAGCACTGATGTTTAGCGAATGGGGAGTTCTCTCTTGAGAATGAGAGAGAGAGAGATTGTGCTTGAGTGGTAGCCTGCACAGAAGCAGCCTAATTTAAGATGCTGAGTTAACTCAGGAGCCCACGTTGAGGGGAGGAACCTCAGGTCTCTCTCTCTACTTCCATTACATCACGAGAATGTCCACATCTTTGACAACTTTTGTGAGAGAGGCCTGGGTAAATGGAAACTTACTCCTTATGCTTTTATCCTTGCATTTCCCTAGAAGTAGGGAAGTATCCCCATTTTATAAATGGGAGGGTACAAAGACGACACTGACTTGCCTAATGCTACAGAGGGAGTCAAGGAATTGAATCCAGGTCTCTGAAGTCCCAGTCAAATGCCTTAACCATAAAACCTTCCTTGTTAAGCCCAGAAGTGATCCTGGAGTAGCTAGATCCATGGCTGCAGTGCCTTGGTGAGCTCAAGAGTTCCCAGGTGGAATGGACAAAAGGAACCTGCAGGGAAGTCACAGTACGTTCCTTTCCTCTTCTCTTCTGAGGCTCTGGCTCCATCATAGATGTGGTGAGAGAAAAAGGGAAGAGATGTGGCAAAAATAAAATTAAAGCACTAACTGCACAACGCACGTGCCTCTGAAGTGAATAGGAACAGAAAGTACCAAACCATGTTCAGATCTGACTGGTAGCAGCACTGACTGAGAGCAGTGGGAGGCATGTCACTTCAGTAAAGACCACCGGAAATGAAGGCAGTCAATGCCACTGTATTTTAAATGATGTGTGTGTCTGTGCGTATTGTGGAGCAGGAAAGGACAAGCCAGTTTAACAGAACACGTGGAGATTTTTCTCCCCAAGTCTGCAAAGCTTTAAAATTAGCACTCTGTGTTTGCTTGTTCTTTTAATGCCTGCATTTATTAAGGAGCAAAATAACCATGTCTCTGAAATGCCAAAACAATATGGATCCATAAATAATGTTCCATTCCTATTTGTACCTAATCTAAATATTTATGTAGTAATTTACCAGTAAAAGATACAAACTGTTTTTTAAAATGTTACATTGTATTAAAGGTTAACCACATGACATGTTTTATTATGAGGCTTTAAATGACATTGAAGACCAATGTCTTGGACGAGCTCCAATGGAAGCATCGTAGTTGAAATGGACACAGGCAGGTCCTCATATTCACTTTTCACAAAGATAAATGTGGAAGTTCAGACCTTTCCTCAGAGCTATTTCAGTCTGCCTGGCCATAGACCAAACAAGCCAGGAGTGCATTGATTTACAGAGTGAAGGCTATCTTCACAACCAGAAGGGCTAGAAACAGATATATTAGTCAAACTTGGCTCACACAGAGCAATAATGTAAAGTTTCACTCAGAGAGGATACCTTTACCAAAATTAGGACAAGCCAAAATGCGAGTAGTGTACATAAGAGCATTTGGAATTGAGCTTTAATTCTTTTGTTATAAAGATGCTGTGCTTAAGAGTAGAAAAATTCCAGCTAGCTACCAAAAAAAAGCATAGAATCATCTCTCATAGCGATCACACCTGGCGGCTATATTTCTCTAATGACCCCACCCCTCCAGCAATGTCCCCCCTAGCTTCCCGTCACCTAATGCATTAAATTCAAGTCCCTCCTCCTCACTTTTATGGTCCTATAAATCCAGGTCCCATCTTTGCCGCTGCTCTAGAGTCATACTATACACCTACAATCTCCCTATGCTCTTTACTGTTCCCTTTGTCTCCTCCTCCCTGCCTCCGCCTTCTACTCCTGCTGCCCCCTGAACTGGAGATAGTTTCCAACTTCTTCTCTGTCATACAAACTCACACTCCTTCAACTCTTTTTCTTAAAGCCCACTACTTCCAGAAACCCTGCCTCCAAGTCTCCTGAGCAATAATCTCTATACATTCCCAACTGGAACCGTTTTCTCAAGTTGTCCCTATCTTCAGCAGTAAAACCTTTGGGTTATGACCTTGCTCACACAGGTTTAAATCCAGGGTAATTCCAATAACTTCAGCGGAGTTACTCCAAAGTTACACTCATCTGAACAAGATCAGAATTTTTCTAAAGTGCTTGGGACCTATTAGCATGTCTCTCTGTGCCTCAGTTTCCCTGTCTTGAAATTGGGGATATAATACCTATTTCACAAGCGCGTTGGGAGGTTAATGTTTCTCAGTGCTTTGAAGACAAAGAGCTAAGTATTATCATCACAAATTAAAGCTCCTATCTTGGACTCCACCAAGGCACAGCTTTAGCAAAAAGACAGCTACTCACCGTTGTAACTGTTGTTCTTCGAGATGTGTTGCTCCTATCCATTCCAGTTAGGCGTGCATGTGCCGTGTGCACGCTCGTCGGAAGATTTTTACCCTAGCAACACTCGGTGGGTCGGCTGGGCGCCCCCTGGAGTGGCGCCGCTATAGCGCTAGATATATACCCCTGCCGACCCGTCCGCTCCTCACTTCCTTCTTGCCGGCTACTCCGACGGTGGGGAAGGAGGGCGGGTCTGGAATGGATAGGAGCAACACATCTCAAAGAACAACAGTTACAACGGTGAGTAACTGTCTTTTCTTCTTCGAGTGATTGCTCCTATGCATTCCAGTTAGGTGATTCCCAAGCCTTACCTAGGCGATGGGGTCGGAGTGAGACGTGGCAGAATGCAAGACTGCTGAGCCAAAGGCTGCATCGTCTCTGGACTGTTGCACCAATGCGCAATGGGAAGCAAAGGTGTGAACGGAAGACCAGGTCGCCGCCCGACAGATGTCCTGGATGGGGACATGGGCTAGGAAGGCGGCAGAAGAGGCTTGTGCTCTTGTAGAGTGAGCGGAGAGATGGCCAGCCGGGACCTGAGCGAGCTCGTAGCATGTCCTGATACATGACGTCACCCAGGCCGAAATCCTCTGAGAAGAGACTGGCATGCCCTTCATGTGATCTGCTACTGCCACAAAGAGCTGGGGCGAATGGTGGAAAGGCTTCGTTCGATCTATGTAAAAAGCGAGGGCCCTACACACGTTGAGGCTATGAAGCTGTTGTTCCCGACGGGATGTGTGCGGCTTCGGGAAGAAGACCGGGAGGAAGACGTCCTGGTTCACATGGAAAGCCGACACCACCTTAGGCAGCAAGGCGGGGTGTGGCCGAAGCTGCACTTTGTCCTTATGGAAGATAGTATATGGCGGGTCAGCCGTTAGGGTACGAAGCTCCGAGACCCGTCTCGCCGAAGTAATAGCAACGAGGAAGGCCGTTTTCCAGGACAAGCAGAGAAGGGAACACATGGCTAAGGGCTCAAAGTGGGCTCCCATAAGCTTGGCTAAGACCAAGTTCAGATCCCAGGTAGGAGTTGGGCGCCGTACCAGAGGGTATAATTGCTCTAACCCCTTAAGAAAGCGGGTAACCATGTGATTGGAGAAGATGGAACGCTCCCCTATGCTGGGCCTAAAGGCGGAAATTGCCGCCAGGTGCACTTTCAAGGAGGAGATTACGAGGCCTTGCTCCTTGAGGGACCAGAGATAGTCCAGGATCTTGGGAATAAGGATCAGGAGAGGGCTGAGACCTTTCTGATCGCACCAGAGCGCGAAACGCTTCCACTTGGCGAGGTAAGTCGACCGAGTGGAAGGTTTCCTGCTTTCCAGCAGCATCTGCTGCACCTCAGCAGAACAGTCCCGCTCCGCTCGGGTCAGCCACGCAGGAGCCAAGCTGTCAAGTGGAGGAACTGCAGGTCCGGGTGGCGAAGCCTGCCGAAGTCCTGCGTTATGAAGTCCGGCCATAACGGGAGGAGAATGGGATCTGCCACCGAGAGGTCGAACAGCAGGGTGTACCAATGCTGTCTCGGCCATGCCAGAGCAATGAGAATGAGGCGGGCCCTGTCCCTCCGGAGCTTGAGCAGGACCCAATGTACGAGGGGGAACGGAGGGAAGGCATATAGTAGGTGATCCATCCACGGGAGGAGGAACGCGTCCGAGAGGAAGCCCTGAGAGCTGCCCTGGTAAGAGCATAACAGATGGCATTTCCTGTTCTCTCTGGAGGCAAAGAGGTCTATTCGGGGAAAGCCCCACCTCTGGAAAATTGTGTGGACCACATCGGGATGAATCGACCACTCGTGGGAGAGGAAAGACCTGCTGAGACGGTCTGCCAGCGTGTTCTGCACTCCCGGAAGAAATGATGCTACTATGTGTATGGAGTGGGCTATGCAAAATTCCCACAGTTGAATCGCTTCCGTGCAAAGCAGGGAGGAACGTGCACCGCCCTGCTTGTTGATGTAGAACATCGCTGTCGTGTTGTCTGCGAAGACGGACACGCAGCGACCTTGGAGGTGGGAGCAAAAGGTTTGGCACGCTAGGCGAAGCGCTCGCAGTTCCCTGATGTTGATGTGGAGGGTCAGCTTGCGGGGTGACCAAAGGCCCTGGGTGTGTAGGCTGCCGAGGTGCGCACCCCACCCCATGGCCGAGGCGTCCATAGTTAGAGTGATGGAGGGGTGAGGGGGGCAGAACGGGACCCCGGCACACACCACCCCTGGGTCCAACCACCAGTTGAGCGACTCGAGGGCCGATTTCGGGATTGTGACCACTGTGTCTACAGAGTCCCTGTGCGGGCGGTAAACCGACGCCAGCCAAGTTTGAAAAGTGTGAAGGCGGAGCTTCGCGTATAGTGTCACGGAAGTGCACGCTGCCATATGGCCTAGGAGGCTGAGGCAGGTGCGCGCCGTTGTCGTCGAGAAGGACTGTAGGCTTCGGATGATGGAAGCCATGGTCTGGTGCCGAGGCAGAGGGAGGCAGGCCCTGGCTAGGCTGGAGTCCAGGACCGCGCCGATGAACTCTATCCTCTGCGTAGGAGTCAAGGTAGACTTCTCAGCGTTGATCATAAGGCCTAGGTGTTGAAACAAGCCTATGATCTCAGTCATTTGTTGCGCTACAAGCTGCTGGGATGTTCCACGGACCAGCCAGTCGTCGAGATACAGGTAGATATGTATCCGACGGCGGCGGAGGGCCGCAGCGACCACCGCCATGCACTTGGTGAAGACCCTCGGCGCCGTGGAGAGGCCGAAGAGGAGCACCGTAAACTGATAGTGCAGGTGGTTGATGACAAAGCGCAGGTAGCGTCGATGAGGAGGGTAAATCGTGATATGGAAATACGCGTCCTTCATGTCAAGGGCAGCAAACCAGTCTCCCGGATCCAGGGAGGGATAATGGTCCCCAGGGTCACCATGTGGAACTTGAGCTTGACCAGAAATCTGTTGAGCTCTCGGAGGTCCAGGATTGGTCGCAGCCCTCCTTTCGCCTTGGGGATTAGGAAATATCGGGAATAAAACCCCCTGCCCCGCATGCCGTCCGGCACCTCCTCTATGGCACCCAAACTCAGCAGAGTCTCGACCTCTTGCAAGAGGAATTGCTCGTGAGAGGGGTCCCTGAAGAGGGACGGGTAGGGTGGGTGGGAGGGAGGGGGCGAAACAAATTGGAGGCGGTAACCAGACTCCACCGTGCGAAGTACCCAGCTGTCGGATGTTATCTGGGACCAAGCCAGCAGGAATTGGGAGAGACGGCTGGAAAACAACGGGGAAGGATCCGGTAATGAAACTGGTGGGCTGTCCTCGGGCGTCCCATCAAAAGTTCTGTTTGGGCCCTGAAGTAGGCTTCGAGGGCAGTTGGGACTGGTTCCCCTGATTGCCCGAGTGTCTGCGCCGGTTTACTCTGCCCCGGCGCCTGTTATCCGGCCGCGGTCTGGGCTGGTTGTACGGGCGGTATGGCTGTGGCCGGAAGGACCTCCTCTGGGTAACCGGGGTGTGCATGCCCAGGGAGCGAATCGTGATGCGACCATCCTTAAGGGTCTGCAGCCTTGAGTCGGTCTTCTCAGAGAAGAGATCCTGGCCATCAAAGGGCAAGTCCTGGATGGTGTGTTGGACCTCCGGCGGCAGCGTCGAGGCCTGAAGCCATGAAATTCGCCTCATGGTCACCCCAGAGGCCAAGGTCCTCGCTCCCGAATCTGCGGAGTCCAGAGAGGCTTGGAGGGCTGACCGGGACGCTTTCTTACCCTCCTCAACAAGGGCCGTGAACTCAGGCCGGGAGTCTGGTGGCACAAGCTCTGAGAATTTGGACAGTGACACCAAGATGTTATAGGTGTACCTGCTGAGGACAGCCAGTTGGTTGGCCACCCGTAACTGCAGGCCACCGGCCGAGTAGACCTTGCGGCCCAAAAAGTCCATGCGTCGCGCTTCTTTGGATTTAGGTGCTGGGGCTTGTTGGCCATGTCGCTCACGGTCGTTAACCGACTGGATCACCAATGAGCATGGGGCAGGGTGAATATAGAGGTACTCGTATCCCTTGGACGGGACCGAGTACTTCCTTTCCACCCCCCGGGCGGTCGGAGGGATGGAAGCTGGTGACTGCCAGACGGTGTCCGCATTCCGCTGGATCATGCGGATAAACGGCAGGGCCACTCGAAGAGGCGCATCAGCCGAGATGATATTGATGACGAGGTCATCGTCTTCCACCACCTCCTCAACTGGCAGGTTTATGTTTTGGGCCACCCGTCGCAACAAGTCCTGATGGACCCTAAGTTCGATCGGAGGAGGGCCCGAGGCAGACGCCCCTGCCACCGCCTCATCCGGGGAGAAAGAGGATGACAGGCCCGGGACCAGAGTGTCCTGTGGGGGTTCAGCGAGCTGTTGCGGGGCCTCGTCGATGGGGGGATGCTCGGCATCGATGGACGTCAGCGGCTCCTCTGCCACGGCTGTGGGAGTAGGCCTGCTGACCGTGGCCTCAGGCGCCCTGTGGTCGGAGGGCCTGGAGCGCTCAGTGGGAAAGGGGGCTCCTTGCGCCTCATGGTACGCCCATGGAGTCCAGAAGGCCCATTGAGGAGGACCCTGGTCTTGGCCTTGAGGCTCGGTGCGCTGGTCAGCTGCGCTATCAGCCTGGGAGGAGACAGATGGCTGTCTCGAAGGCCACGGCGGTGCCGAAAGACTTTGAGACTGTGCCGTCGACGCCGCTGGTCTGTCCCTGGACGGTGCCGGGGAACGGTGCCGGTCTTCGCGGTGCCGGGAATGAGACCGGGACCATCTACCGCGCCGCTGCCAGGAGGTCGACCGGGATCTCGAGTCCCGACGGTGGGAATGGCTGCACGAGGACCGGTGCCGGGAACGGTACCAAGAGCGTCTGTCAGGAGACCGGGATCGTCTCCGCGAGTACGACTGGTACCGCGATGGAGAGCAGTCCCGGGACTGCGAGCGGTGCCGAGATCTGGATCGGCGAGAACGGGAACGTCTCCGGGACCGGGACCTGGAGTAACGTCTGTCCTGCCTGTCAGGGGAAGGAGGCCTCATTATAGCCGGCTTGCCCGCTGATTTGATAACCTGCACCGGCAGTGCCGGGGGTTGAGGATGCGTTGGCTCCGTCAACGCTATCAGCTCTCTCGCCGTCGAAAAGGTCTCAGGCGTCGACGGGAGAGTGAGCTCGACCGCGGTGTGCACCGGGGAGCAAGGTGGTACCGGAGTCAACGGTACAGCGCACAGTTGATGCGCCGCCGGTGCCGGTGGTATCGGTGCCGGTGCCAGAGCCAGGCGACAGGTCCAGGTACAGAGACCTTGGAGGAAGTCTATGCCATCTTCCGTTTCCTCGCCGGAGAGAGGGAACGGTGCCGGGGGGCCGGTGCCGGCTGCTGCTTCTTCGGTGCCTCGGTACCGGAACGGACGGGCACCGCTGGAGCGCTCCGCACCAAAGGTGTCTGCGGAGCGGCTGGTGCCGGCGCTGCAGGGCTAAGTGCCGACTCCATTAGGAGCTGCTTCAAATGAAAGTCCCGCTCCTTCTTTGTCCTTGGCTTGAAGGACTTGCAAATGTGGCACTTATCTGCAAGGTGAGACTCTCCTAAGCACCGCAGGCACGAATCGTGAGGGTCTCCAATCGGCATCGGCCTCTGGCAGGCCGAGCACGGCTTAAATCCCGGTGCCTTGGGCATGAGCCCGCACCGGGCTGGGAAAAGGAAGGGCTAGCCCCTCAATTTCCCCTAAGTAACTAACCACTAACTATAACAAACTAGTAAACTAATCTAACTAACTATATACAACAAGTATGAGAAAACAACAAGTGAGAAGCTAGGGCTGTGGAGGTCAGCAAGCTGCACTCCACTGTTCCAACGACCGTCATGGGCGGTAAGAAGGAATTGAGGAGCGGACGGGTCGGCAGGGGTATATATCTAGCGCTATAGCGGCGCCACTCCAGGGGGCGCCCAGCCAACCCACTGAGTGTTGCTAGGGTAAAAATCTTCCAACGAGCATGCACGTGGCACGCGCACACCTAACTGGAATGCATAGGAGCAATCACTCGAAGAAGAATAACTTAGTTTTTAAATGCTTTTCGAACAACCACACATTCCAACAGGGAGAATAAACAATATGAACAATGATTAGTGAATACTGCCCAAGTATGTTACATTTCCCTTAACAGAGTTAAAGCACATCTGCTCCCAAGTTGGGAAAGGCTGGTTTTCCAGATATAACTAGTCAGATACAGCAGCATGAAGAGATGTATTATTGTCCCTTGCTTCAGTGAGAGACAGAGTACACAGGCTTACTGATGGAATCTGCATTTTTGGTTTTCATTTGTTCTGCTTGGGTAACCTTACCAGACTGAGAAAACACATTTCCAAGCATTACTATTTTGAATACCATTGTTCAGTCAGACTATCTTTTTCTCCACTTAGCCATCTCTAGATCAAAGAAAACTTGGAAGCAGAATTTAACTTCCTATCTCAGAGTGGAAACATTTATCCTTAAAATGTAATAAAATTTCTCATCTCGATGATACACAGAAGTACTCGGAATGTATTACACATGATCAATGCTGCAATGAGGTGTAGAATACTAGTGCAAACAAACACAGTTCATCTGTATGCATGCTATCGTTAAATATGTTGTTAGAGTTAAGTGCCTTTCACAGAAAAGAATCATTGCAATTATCAGTGGTGTTAGCAGTTCTCTAAAATACCAAAGTTTACTTTTTGTTACAAGAACTATTCAAGGAAGCTGCCATGCTACAAACATTTCTCTAGTACAGATCACAATGTTCCACTTTCTTACCGTTAATAAATGTACAGCCTGCAGGGAATAAACAAGTAGCCCTAACCCAATGGTAATGGAATGCATTAACAACCCGTTTACACATCAGTCCTCATTTTTGTTTTTTTCTTCAAAACCACCATAGTTACACCTTCTCTATTTATGACTGGGGCACAGAACTGACCACTGACTTGGAAACAAGGATGAAACTGGGATCGTCTCCAAAGAAAGCTAACTCGGTGATAAGTTAAGTTTCAGTGGGGTGAGCCAGACCACTGCTCAATTGCTCTTTTCCTTTCTCTGCCTCCTAGAACATAACCTAGACCTCTAACTATCGGTAACTACTATTCTAATCAGTGACATGCAAAACCTATATGTGAACCTAATTATTCTGCACTATATCATCCATGCAACAAAGGTGACTAAAAAAACCAACTGATTACAACCATTGCATCTCCCACATCTACTGCCTTTTCTTGCCTTTCACCAAGAAGGGTGGTAGGCCTGTCTATTTGATCTCCCATATTTTACCCTGTGCCTTCTAGATCTTACAACCTGGCACATATACCGTCTCTACAAAATATCCCTAGTACTTATAATGCAAAACACTTTATGACACTTCTAGCTCTGGGAGAAAAGAAAATGAAGCATGAAATAAGAAATATACAAGCAGAACAATATTCATTGACACTGATAAGTCTGTATACTACTGCACAGAGGAAGTGTTAGTGTTTTGCCTTTTTTTTTTAAAATACATTTTGTCCAGTCTTTCTGGTGTCATTGTTCGTTTAGCCCCTTGTTCCTTTTCTCATGTGTCACGTAGCCTGGGTACCAAATTTGTCAAATGCTGCACAAATACATCTAGCAGAACAGTTTTATACCCAATCACTCAAATGACAATCATAAAAAGCTGCTGAACGTGTTTTCCTACATCTTTAGCTGGTCTTTTATGGCTATCTGAAATGTGCCTGATTTTTCTAAAGGTTCTTTTTGCCTCCCGCTGCAACCAGATTGACTCTTAGCAGCAGCTGTGTCGCTTACACATAAAACTTCTGTGATATTTTTTTTCTCTATTATGAGAGTCAAGGTATTATAAATATATGGTCATTAAAGCCCTATTGCAAGGAACTTAACCCCTAAGAGAATGCACCAATTGGTCTCAGCATTGATTTCAACTGAAAAGGCTTGAGAATTGACTCTTTGAACTACTTTTACAATCTCAAGTTCATTCTATGGCAAAAAGAAAGTCAATGTTTGGCACTGCATCACAAATGTTGACACTATCCCCCAACCTCATAATCAATCTTAAAACATGCAGCGGACTATCAAATACACAGCTTGCAAAAAGCTTAGGGAGAGAAGAGCTACAAAGAAGAGCTTGAGAAAGGACACGTAGGATGAAAGCTACTGTATTACTTGAATTCTACATTTCTGGCTTCAATTTGGAATCTTTGTGGTGGTAATTTTTGATGTTAATGTAAAGTAATCCTAAAAAACATGGCCCGAGTCTGTCAAGGGGAAAGCCAAGAATGACTAATGGGATTTCTTCAAAAAGCTAGTATTGTCTCAAGCAGTAGAAGCAATGCCACATATAGCCCTTAAAGTTTCCTTGGGCTCACTGCAAAGCTTCCTTCTTTTTTCTTGAGGGACATCCACACTGCTGAGCTTCGGAAAAATTAGTTTATATCCAGAATTGAAAAGTGGCGAATGGTAGTGGCCAAGAGGGATCATAGCATCTAAAGCACTGAAAACTGGTTAGTTATTTCCTTGCAATCAAATTCCATCAACTAACATGTTCTAGAAGTCCAGTGTAGGTGAGGCAGTATATACTTAACCATGTGCCAAACTGGTCATGCCTAGGCTTGTGTTAGGTAGCATATTTTAAAACACACCTTTAAACTCTAACCATTTGTGCGAGTGATATTTAAAAAAACCCTAGCACAACAGAGACGGATAGTGGCGGAACACTAAACATGTTAATGTCGGATGACAATGAAATAGTACTGAGGGAAAGTAAAAGTAAGTAAAAAGACACTGTGTGCGCAAGGAAAAAATATTTTCCGTCACAGGCTTTAGACCTTCAACACAAAACAGGAACTGACCAAATGAAAGTAATTCCTTGTTGAGCAAAACATGGATATCATGGTCCTATATCTGGCAGGGAAGTGAGAGAGCACCGTGCTCTGCAGATCAGGCTACTGATGCTCCACAAGGGAGCATTCACATCAGCAGTTGGCAGGAAGGGGAGGGGGGACAAGCTATACCTTCAAATCAGCAAACCTAGGACCCTGGGGACCACACAGTCCCAATCAGCTGTCTCATGACCTCTCAAACTCAAGGGAGCCCTAAATTCATATCTTGTGTCACCTTCTTCCCACGGCAAGATTTTTATCCTTACTTACTCGCTTGTTTTCTAGACAATCTTCCCTCCCATTATCAATGAAGCAGGGACTAACAAAACAGTGTAGGGTGGCCTACACATGGAAATCTGGGGGAAAGCCATTATATGCTTAACTGAGAAAGGTTTAAATCTTTTATTACTGATTTGCTTGAATAATACATTGGGCTTACTCTAATGTAATGTGCAACATGGAATACCCAGTCCTGATTTACCCACAAACTCTGTTGCTGGGAATTGTTTAATGTAGAAACCATATGAAAATAAGTTATAAAAAAGCCAAAAGAATCTCAGTAATTTTAAGACTCATTACCTACAGGTACAGTACAGTTCTGACTGTGATGATGGCTGAAGTATTGGGAACACACAGTACAAAGAAATAAATGCCTTTCAATTGCTGAGCGTATCTCAGCTTTTTATTTTCCCTTTTATTGGTTGGAGGAAAGGTATTTACAACAATACTTTTAGTCCTCCCAGAATCTATCTTGACCTTTTTGGAAGGGGAGAATTTGATATTTCACAGATTCTAAACCACTATCAGTATCAAAGCAGCAGAGTTTCATATTCAAGAGAGAAGAAAAATTTGGCTAACATCATCTGTAGTGATACATGCTACAACATTGTAATTCAACTATACATTTCAAAGCACCAAAAGGGTCAGAAAGAGTATTCCACAAGTGGCCAGTAGCACTGTTTTTCAACTTCCTTGAAGCATCAGGGATAGGCTACTGCTAGCAATAAGATACTAGACTTGAAGGACTATTGTCCAATATGATATTGTACAGTTTTCTTTTCTTCCAAAGACCCATGTAAAGTGTTAGTTACAAAATACTTTCAAATATTAATTTATTTTGGGAACATAGTGCATCATCTTTCAGCCAGAGGTATTTCCAGTGGCTTAGTATCCATCAACAACTACTTCATCTACCATGGACAAGCAATCACCCCAGGCTGAAACATGGCAGCAGTTTAACAATTTCTTGAACCTATGTTTTAAACTACTGCAGCAGTAATAAAATGAGTTGATTGGGTTGGAAGTGGTTGGCATTTTGGTAAATTGCACAAGTAGTGGAATTGTGACTTTAAAATAATCATGCCCAACAGCATAGCTACATCTGAAAATGTAAGGTCCTAAAATCCAATGTTTTCTGGTCTCAGAGGTGTGAGAGTCAAGACTCTTGAATCAGAAAAGCCAACATTTTTAATGTGTTTACAACATTCACCTTTAATGTTAAGTAACTTATTCATGTTTCGCAATAAATAAGGAAATAAAGCCACTGTTTTTATACAATTTCTTTTAAGAATATATATATATATGCATGAAGGACTGTATGTGTATGCAGATGTACAGTATAGTCTATGCATAAAATGTACCTTCCACATGAGTAATTCAGGACAGTCAGTTCAAGCTATACCCTAAGAAATGCCATTTTTTTCTTAAACTTTTTTTAAAAAAATACTGAGTGTTTTATTCCCAGATATGGCAACTGGAGTGGAACCTGTATTTGGCAGCAGACGTCTGCCCTGGTGGAAAAATCTTGCACATCTCACCATATTAATAATTACTTGGCTTTAGTGCTGAGAGAGAGAGCACTGACTGACTATTTTAAAATAATCTCTCACACCACAAACAATATGCATTAATCACAGCTAAAGTGCTGCAACTTGCTGTAGGAACTAGCAATGCTAGAGCTGAATTTAAACACACAATCTACATCTTTCTAAATTAGCTAGAATCTATTCTAGATTGTAAAAGAACTGCAATCTTAACCACACAATATGTACATTTTTTCCCTTGATTGCACCTACTTGTTTTTTCAAGGGCATTCCCATTAGGAACAAACACTTCTCTATCCTCTCTCCCCCCTTATAGCACAGTGAAAATAATTATATCAAGGGAAACTTATTACTGTTTCCAAATTGTGTCTGGCTCTCAGCAGGCATACTCTCCAGGCAACAGTTTTGCTGCTACATTATGACTAATTTTTTTTTTCAGACAACACTTTGTACTGTAGCTACAGAGAAAAAGGAAAGAGATGTGTGATTTGGGATGAGATAAACCCTCCTGAGCCAAGTGAAACAGCAGTATCTCCTCTCTCTCTCTGTGCACCCTCTTGCAAAAAAAAAACCAAATTTTAATTTTCGTGTTAGAGAGCAAGTTCGTAGTGTACTGTACACACACACAAATATGTGCACAATTTCACGTTGTAAAAGAAGGTAAAGCTTGCAGTTTCCTCTGATTTTGGATCTCTCAGTTACTTCATGTGAGCAGAAAGTGCCCAAGTTCGGAAAAAACAGTTATCTAATTTCTGGCTAGCTGGACAAAGTGCACACTGTCCAATGCTGCCACCTGCTGTCTAAATATAAAAACAATGAAGCGCTGGCTGCAAAAACTGACATTCAAAAGTATTAGATTAGACAGACTGTCTGCTCCTGGATGACCACTTTGGAAATAATAACGTTTGGGTTCCATTTGGATCTATATTTTAGGGTTTTCCCTTATCCTCACCAAAACTTTTTTTAATTGTTACTACTAAATGAAACATGAAGTCATTCCCACCAGAAAGGAACCCTAACAACATGAAGGGCAGAGACCATATGTTTTAAAATTAATTCAAACTAAGGCCTCTGATCCTGTCTTGAGATTCACAAGCACAAACCCTTGTGGGATTCCTCCTGGGCATAAAGGCCAGGAGTCAAGGGTTTAGACTAACAGATCCTGGCATAATTTAATACAGTGGTCACCAACCGGTCGATCGCGATACCTGGTGGTGCAGTGTGGCTGCTGCTGGCCCCACGCCGCTCCCAGAAGCATCCCGCATAGCCCTGAGGCCAGGGAGGCAGGGGTCTCCCTCCACGCACTGCTCCTGCCTGCAAGCACCGCCCCGCAGCTCCGACTGGCTGGGAGAGCTGCAGGGGCGGTGCTTACAGAGAGGGGTAGCAGACGGAGCCATGTGCCCCCCGCTCATCCCCCAGGGGCCGCAGGGGTGCATTGGCCCCTTCTGGGAGCGGTCTGGGACCGGGGTAGGCAGGGAGCCTGCCTTAGCCTCACTGCGCCTGCCGCTGACCAGGAGCCAAAGGAGGTAAGTGCTGCCCGGCGGGAGGCCGCAGCCCAACCCTCATCATCCAAACCCCCTCCTGCACCCCAGCCCTGTGCCCCCTTCCGGAGCCAGCACCCAATGCCCCCTTCTGCACCTCAAACCCCCTCCTGCACCCCAGCCCTGTGCCCCCTTCTGGAGCCAGCATCCAATGCCCCCTTCTGCACCTCACACCCCCTCCTGCACCCCAGCCCTGCCCCCCCTCCCAGAGACAACACCCTGTACCCCCTCTTGCATCACAACACTCTGCCCCAGCCCTGACCCCCTCCCAGAGCCAGCACCCTCCACCCCCTGGTGCACCCCTACACTGTGCTCCAACCTGGATCCCCCTCCTGTACCCAAACTCCCTTCTAGAGCTTGCACCCCTCACCCCCTCCTGCACCCCAACCCCTGCCCCCGCCTCAGCCCAGAGCCCCCTCCCACACTGAGATCTCCTTGGGTCCAGCCCAGAGCCCCCACACACCCCCAAACCCCAACCCCCATCCCCAGCCTGGTGAAAGTGTGTGAGGGTGGCGAGAGCGAGCGAAAGGGGGGAGATGGAGTGAGCGGGGCAGGGCTTTGGGGAAGGAGCAGGTCCTCAGGGAAGGGGAAGGGTAGATCCTGGGTTGCCCTTGGATTCAAAAAGTTGTCTTGGGCGTAAAAAGTTTGGAGACCACTGATTTAATAACACAGGATTTAAGATACAGTATAGTTTCTAGTCATAAAAATAATTTTAGCTATTTAAAGGGCAATGTGTATACACACACAGATCTCACACAGAGAACTACATTAAAGTCAGTAGGCTGAAAAATTAGCCTTCAATATCAAGCTAAGGGCCTCTTCTGGATATAATACTTTTCTAAATAATCCTTCCCCAGTTATGGAAAAATAGGGAAGATGCACACGGCTTAGACCAAGCAAAGGACATATATTCCTTCCATCAGGTTGCACACATTTCAAAGACAACTGTCGGATGATGTGTTTTTGATGTTTCTGGGGTCAGGACAAAAGTCATGACTATGCCCCAGAACTAGATCATCACAGGAAACTCCATTACTCTGTGCATAAGAGTGTTTGCTGCACTGCAGAACCATCAGGTCCTGCCCTTTAACCTGCAGATGTAACCACCACTGCTCTTAGAGCCATCTGTGTGAAGGCCTGGTGCATCCACGCTACACTCTGCCCTCCCCAGTACCTCCCTATCTGCTGGATCCCTTAACTTTCCACTATGAGGAGGCTCACAGGCCATTTTTATTAATTATTTGCATTACAGTAGTGCCTAAGAACACCAGCTGAGATTGGTAGTCCATTGTGCTAGACTATACAAACATCAAGTAAGATCTTATGCACCTAGTCCCTGTAGGTTGAGGCACAGAGTGGTGGGGGGAGAGGGCATGCATGCCATCGACACTGGCTCTCCTGTAGCCCCACCCCCTTCCAACTCCCCTCCTCACAGGTTGGGGCAAAGTGGTTGATCCCACAGAGCCACAGGCTGTTGGCCCCTTCCTTGTCCCCACTAGCCCCTGGAGAGATACATGAACAGAAAGGGGGGAGATGCAGTGTATATGACAAGCCAGCCCATAAGGCTTTCAAGATAAAAACTATAGAGTTACTGAAACTTCTAGGTCTTAGAACTGTGGGCTTGAAAGGAAACAAGAACATGATTAGCCTGAGAAAAGCTAATAAACATTCCCTCGACATGTAAGTGTTTAGATCTCTGGTTAATGCTTATATTGCTTTTGCAGGGCATTTTTCCTCGCCAATAGGATAGTTATAAATAAAAAAGAATCCCGCCAAAAATCCTCTGGGGGAACCAAGGATAACATTTTAGAACAAAATATCAGAACTCTTGAGGAAAAATATCCTGAACAGAAGAAGAAAGTAAGAACTATAGTTGGAAGACCAACTTTAAAAAATTACTTACGCAGCTGGTTTCACAGTAGGGACTCCACAAAGCTTGTTGAGAACTACAAGCTTTGAAGCGGCAAAATCCTCTTCGAAGCTTGGCTCCAAGCAACTTTTGCTTGTAAGTTTTACTCTTTTGTGCTGCAACTTGCAAGAGAAAGTTACTAGTAAGCCTGCAGCACTTCTGATAAAAAAATAAAGGTCCCAGCTTTAGCTCCAGCTTCAAAAATAAAAATAAAGAAATGCTTTGTGCTGGGGCTTTTACTCATCTCTGGGGATGGGAGGTGGAGGAGGGGCTTCATAAAGACAGGTAACTTTGTAAGCAATTGAAACTCTACAAAATTAGAGAGAGTCCCTTGCAATTCTGAGCCCCTAACCCTCGTGACTAGCAAGAGCTCTAGGTTTCTCTCCTCCAGTCTGGCTTCCACCAAAAACGTGCTGAGCACAGTCACTAAGGACCTCCACCTAGCCAAGTCAAAAGGGGCCTTTCTGAATTGTTCCCTATGATCTGCCTGCTCCTTTCAGCACCACAGAACACTTTGTGTCTGCATTCACACTTCCCTAGCCTGCAAGAAGTGTGAACTCCTGATTCTCCTCCTGCCTTCCTGATATCTCTTTCAGTAGCTCCCCATCCCCTCCTCTCAACATATTACCGCTCTAGTTTGCTCCCTTTGTTGTCCTCTTCCCTTTCACTGAAACTTGATTAGCTCCAATAGTTCCAGTCATAACCTTCTATGGTGGCAAAAATACATCCTCTAGCTGTGTGGTCTCACTATTTTCTCTTGGAGGCCCTACTAGCAGGTCTCACACAAAGTCTCCAAAACAGAACTTGTAATCTCTCTCCACCACCTCCTTTATCTGTCATGATCACTTCAGGCTCACAACTTTCCCTTCTCCCATCGCCATATCCATTCCTTGGTAAATCCAGTCACGTCTTCCTCTTTATCAACACCAAAATTCATTCTTTCCTCGCTATTCTCAGTGCTAAAACCTTTGTTCATGCTTTTTGTCATGTCTCATTGTCATTATTTATTAGCACATAGGAGTCCCAGTCACAGACCAGGATCCCATGATGCTAGGAACTGTATGAACACAAAGAAACAAGGATCTTTGCTCCAAAGAACTTACCATCTACATAGGCTTTTCTCCAATTTGCCCACTTCTCATCTCTGCCATCTTCATTCTATCACAATAACAACTGTTAAAGTCACCTTGATCTCTGACAAAGACTCCATCCCACCCCTGAATTCCTTCACTCGCTTCAAGTATCTTACTGAAGACAATTCCTTGTTGTCACCTTCAGTGTCTTAAATAAATAAACTTGATCCCATCCCCATCTCTGTTCCCACTTCCTCCTATGCCCTGCTCACTTCCTACATTCTGCCCAGTCTTTGCTCCATTATTCTGTCACCCACACAGTTTTAAGTCTTCATTCACTCTGCCCTTTACACTTCAAACAGTCTCCCATTACTTATATAAATGCCCCATTCTCCTCCTTCAAACCCCTCCTTTCAGGAATCATTACTACCTTGCCCTTTTTATTAACTATCTTCCCACATTCTCCTTCCATTGAACTACTGTTACTGGCCCAGCTCTGTCTTTGGTTATCTCAGGGCATGGCTACACTTGCAGATGTAGAGCGCTAGGAGTTAAACCAGCCTTCAGAGACCGCAACAGGGAAAACGCTGCTGAGTGTTACACTCTCAGCTGGAAGCGCCCTGGCGTGGCCACATTAACAGCTCTTGCAATGCCACAGAGCACTGCATTGTGGTAGCGATCCCAGCGTTCCAGTGGCTGCAACGTGCTTTTCGAATGTAGGGGGTGGGGTGCAGTGTGACAGGGAGTGTGTATGTCGGGGGGAGAAAGAGTGGGTTTTTGGGGTGCTGAGAGTATGTCAGCATGCTGTTTTGTAAGTTCAGACTCTCCTTCCCCCCTGCCTCTCTCTCTCACACTCACAGCATGCAACATTCCACATGAATGGCTTGCTTTACCCCAGAGCAGATAAGCATGCCAGCTGTCAGAAACGGAGCTTTGAAAGGGGATAACCACATTCCTACAGTCGATTCCAAAACAATAACACTTCGTTCATACTGATACTGGGGCATTTCAGCAAAGGCACAATAAGCGTTATGCTTCTCATGGAGGAGGATTACGAGGCACACTCCAGCTGCAGAGTCCAGGTGCTCTAAATGTGGATGGGTCGGGAGTTAGGGCGCCTGGGGCTGCTTTAATGTGCCCTAACTTGAGAGTGAAGCCAAGCCCTTAGATTGTAAGGTCTTTGGGAACGTCTTTTATACTTGTAAAGCACTGTCTGAATGTATGGCGCTATAACAGTTAATTCAACAATTAACTGAACAATTAATTCAATTAATTCAATTAATTCAACAGTGGAGAGAAAGTCTCAGGTAAGTTGGACCCAGACACAATACAGAACTTTAGAAAAAACACCAACACTTCAAATTAAATCTGAGAGAAAACAAGAAGCTAGTGGGAGCATGGAGATCTCTGATGTACTGTGTTTAACACAGCAATAAGCAGGCAGCAGTGTTCTGTACTAACAGAAGGTTCCAGATAAATCCCAAACAGGGGGTGCAATAATCAAGTTGGGAAACTTAATCTGACTAAAAAATGTATCGGTTTCTTCTGTGGCCGGTCCTGGTGATGACTATAATTTTCAAAGACCAGACAAACCCTTCCCTCCTCTCCATAATGCATACAATAAGCTATATCCTAAAAATGATCAGGCAGGTAACAAGTTGGAAGCACAACTGGCTAGGAGTTGTGCACACCCTATTATTTTTGCTAGCACAGCTCCTCCTCGCTCCACCCTCGCCCCGGCCTGCTTGTTTCCCTCACCTATTTGTGTCTTGTCTTTTAGAAGTGTAAGCTGAGTGCGTGAGAGACTCATTTTCTATATCAGTACCATACCTAGCACAATGGAGCCCCAATCTGGTTAGCCACTAAGCACTACTGCAATATAAAAATTAAATACAACAATTCATTTCAACCGGAGAGCGGTGCTATTGCATTCCCAAGGCAGAAACAAAATGGCAAAATAAACAATACCGCACATCATGCACCATGACTGATGACTATCCACTACTGCTCTCCTCATTATAATTAAGAAACTGTACAACCAATGCAAAGTATGCCTCTCAAGATCCAGCAGGTCCAAGGGAACAGAGACATCCAGGACATGCATGCAGATAGCAACCTGGCCCAGCCTATAAGAAAATCAAGCTTGCCCACAAATAGCATAGATTGGTCCCATACAATATGTGCTAACTACTTGTGCTAAAAAATCTGTTCCGCTTTGCATTTTTCAGTGACGCTGGGAGTATCTTTCCCAGACCTGAAGAAGAGCTCTGTGTGGCTCAAAAGCTTCTCTCTCTCACCAACACAAGTTGGTCCAATAACAGATATTACCTCACCAACCTTGTCTAATATACTGCAACCGACACAACTACAAGTGCACTGCATGGTCATGTCTTTCTCATTCCTTAGCCAAGATACACACAGGTAGTTCTTAATCTTGCCTCATTTTCAACCCATCCAGCCTCCTAATAATTTTGCGGCTCTTCTCTTCACTCCTTCCAATTTCTCAATAACTTCCTAGAAATCTGGAGCCCAGAACTGCACAAAGTAATCAAGGGGTAGTCACCCCAGAGCTGACTAGAGAGACATTATCTCTTGACTTCATGAAGGGATGCCTCCACAGACAGCCAAAATATTGCACTTGTCTATTTGCAACCACATCACACAGCAGACTCACATCTTATTGTGACTAATGCCATCCCTACATCTCTTTCAGCATTACTGCTTCTGAGGTATCCCTTTTCAACTGAGGAGTCTTCATGCATTCTGCCATGTGGCTCCCTCTCCCAGGAACTCCCTCCCTGGAGGGAGAAGGTTCATAACACATCCTTCTTCCAAGAGGCCTACAAGCCCCAGAATTTGTTTATAAGTATTACCAAAGGTTATTCTTTTAAATGAAGTAACAAGATTTGTAATTAACACCACTACCGTTTCTCTCACATCTCTGCCCCGTCTTTCACCTCTAATATCTACTTAGATTATAAACTCTTCAGGATTCTCACCTGTTTGTGAAGTACTTAACACATTTTTGGCTGCATATGAAAATAAGACTATATGATGCAGTTTGGATTATTTACATCTTTCCAAATTTAGTCCAATTATTATTTTCTATGCTTTTACACTCTAGGTTCTTAAAGGAGGATCTCGATTTCTCAGGAGGGCTGGGACACATGACTTATGAGGAGAGGCTGAGGGAACTGGTCTTAGTCAGTCTGCAGAAGAGAAGAGTGAGGGGGGATTTGATAGCAGCCTTCAACTACCTGAAGAGGGGTTCCAAAGAGGATGGAGTTCGGCTGTTCTCACTGGTGGCAGATGACAGAACAAGGAGCAATGGTCTCAAGTTGCAGTGGGGGAGGTTTAGGTTGGATATTAGGAAAAACTTTTTCACTAGGAGGGTCGTGAAGCACTGGAATGGGTTACCTAGGGAGGAGGTGGAATCTCCATCCTTAGAGGTTTTTAAGGTCAGACTTGACAAAACCCTGGATGGGATGATTTAGTTGGGGTTGGTCCTGCTTTGAGCAGAGGGTTGGACTAGAGGACCTCCTGAGGTCTCTTCCAACCCTAATCTTCTATGATTCTATGATCTGTATTATATGGTGGAATAGACATGAATAACCACTACCATCTTCTGCATACACACACAACTGTGTGCGCTTGGTAGGCAACCATGAAAGAATGTTTTACACATACTTTTGTTCAGTTTACTGCAATGTAAAACCGAACCCTGTTTGAAGAGAGCATTTTCTTTACACCAACATTAATACAGGACTCATACTCAGTAATGAAATGTGGACGATACTAGCCTGTATAAAAAAGCAAAAGAACAGTGATAACATTCTCAGAAAGAACAGCTTCAGCTCAAGACTACTACACTCTCAGTCCAAGTCAGTCACTATAGGAATTTAGGCTCCAGCAAATGACTAGGATATTTGGTTCAAAGGATCCAAGGAAAGATGGAAATTAAATTGTGACATGTATGCATTTATTAGCAGATCCTAAAATGTCTCTGCCATCTTTGGCTTCAATGATGCAGCAGAGGACTATAAAGAATGTTCTTTGAAGTTACAGAAGGAGTAATTACTAATACTCCACCTTGACTGATCTTCTTAAAGACCATACGCAGAAGGAAGGAAGGCAAAGTGCAGGAGCCTCTAAAAGGTGTATTTAATAGAGAGAGGGAGAGAAGAGATCCATCATGAGTGGTGCTTTTTCTGGATACCTGCAGCAAAATACCTTGAATTTTCCTCTTGTCATGGAAACGAACAAACTTACACAGTCTGTTGACTATTTCTGTCTATAAATTATTGGATAAAATGCCCATTAAAAGAACCGTAAGTATCCCAAGCAGACCAGTCTCCTGCTCTACCAGTCTCGATATTTTCTTTCAAGGAAGAAAGAACAGAGTATTTCTTTTAGGGAAGGAAGTCTAGTTTTAGCCAACATAACAAGAGTATGTTTTCCCTGAACAAGTATCTTATTTCTGATGCACTCTGGCTTCTTAGTTAGGCATATGTAAAGATACGCAAAGATTCTGATCCCACACGAATTCTACATTCCCCTGGAGTTCTTAAAACTTCCAGAGTGCACTTTGACAGCCAGCTTTTCCATTCCATTTATATTTAGTTTCACTTGCCCCTTCCGAAGGCAGATTTGTCGTGAAACCTAGTACACCCAAGTCATCACCATCGTCTTGGAGCAGACTTCACCTTAAACCATTAGTCTACCCAGAGAGTGGCAAGTGTATTTGACCTGAGTCTGCCAAATGTTGGGGTTCAAATAGCTATGCAGGTCAACTGTTAACAATAAGAACACAAGTATACACTTGGGCCCACATCTGGGTAGAATTCTTGTATCCTCAGTAAAAACTGGATTTCCTGCTGAAGATTGGCCACGATCTTTATCTTCCCGAGTTTTTGTGTGTCTGTGTGACAAAGGCTTTTCCCCATTAGAGCAAGCCAAAAAGTTTATTCAATTACTTCCCACAGAAGCAACTCGGGGTGCAGGAGGAGAAAATAAGGCAGAAGTTCTAGGACTTTCCCTGTCTTCTCCACCTGAGCAAACTTCTGTGGTCCTCTCTGATGAACCACAAAGGACCTCAAGGAGGTTGTCAGGGAAGGAGGACTGAGTTCTCAGGCCACTCCTCGTGCACAGGGTAGTGGATCTGGTCTGCTTGCTATGCCTGTTCTCCTCTTGGACTAGAGTGAAGGACTCAGGCCATTATCTGCATGGACAATGTCCTCTGCCGCATAATCATAGCAAGAGAAGAAATCTGTAAATCCTACATCAATAAAGAAAGTAAAAAGGCCATAAACTGCTCTCAAAATTGTTATACATATACCCTTGTATAGCGGGGTGGACCCCTGCTCCTGCCCTGAAGGGGTAAAAACAGCCCTGGGAGGGGGCTGTGGCTGGAGAAGGCAGCTTTTAGGCTGGGCTGATTGGGGGAAGTGGCTGCAGCTGGGGCCATTCCCCAAAGAGACTCAGCTGGCCCTATAAAGGCAGCAAAGCCAGGGGCAGACAGAAGTCTCTCTCTGTAGAGGGAGATGGGCTTGGCTGCAGGGACCAGAGCAGAGTACCTGAGTGAAGCAGGGCTGGGGACAGGCTGAGGAGCTGGGGAGCTCCAGCCTGGAAAGCCCCAGGCTGCGGCCTAGCATAAGGCCAACAGGTACTTGGGGTTGCAGAGGGCAACCCAGCAGTAGGCAAAGGCAGCAGGTCCAAACCTTCCTTGCCAGTGATGAGTAGGCTGATACTGCAGTCTGCCCCAGGCGTGGGGCTAGACAATGACTGGCAGTAGCCCTATACTGAGGCGAGGTGGGAATAGTGGGTGGGGGTTCCCTGGGGAGGGGAGACCCTAAGACTGAGGGGTTACTGCCAGGGGGCAGCACCCCAGTTAAAGGGGCACCGGGGTCCACGGAGGGACCCGGGGGCCAGAGGACAGGTGGATCACCGGCCTGCAGAGGGCGCTCCGGAGCTGGACCGAGCTAATTCCCAGGAGTCACCAGCAGGAGGCGCCGCAGGGGTGAGTCCACTCCTCTACACCTTGCCAATCTTCCTTCCTTCCAAAAGATGAAGAAATATAACATATCTATCAGGAATTTTACATACAGAAAAATACTTCAGTTAGTAGTAGGCAGATCACAGATAGAAGCATTGATCATTGAGATTTATACATGCAAGCAAAAGCATGTTCCAAAAGCTAGTAAAAACAATTCATGTCACCATAGTACCCATAACCACAAGGCATGACCAAACCATCCTGTGTAATCAATATGGGTATTAATAAGTACAGAAACTTGTACTATACTTCCAAAACCAAAATGCTTATTAAGAGAACAGTTTTTTCCTCAATTCATTTTTTTTGTTAAAAGAAATGTATGCCCTTAAAAATATTTTTAGATCCTCAAGCCCCCATTATATGTTTAAGCAATTGAAACTCTACAAAATTAGAGAGAGTCCCTTGCAATTCTGAGCCCCTATCCCTTGTGACTAGCAAGAGCTCTAGGTTTCTCTCCTCCAGTCTGGCTTCCACCAAAAATGTGCTGAGCACAGTCACTAAGGACCTCCACCTTAGTGGGATAGAAAATAAGATTGAGAATATATTATTGCCCTTATACAAATCCATGGTACGCCCACATCTCGAATACTGTGTACAGATGTGGTCTCCTCACCTCAAAAAAGATATTCTAGCACTAGAAAAGGTTCAGAAAAGGGCAACTAAAATGATTAGGGGTTTGGAGAGGGTCCCATACGAGGAAAGATTAAAGAGGCTAGGACTCTTCAGCTTGGAAAAGAGAAGACTAAGGGGGGATATGATAAAGGTATATAAAATCATGAGTGATGTCGAGAAAGTGGATAAGCAAAAGTTATTTACTTATTCCCATAATACAAGAACTAGGGGTCACCAAATGAAATTAATAGGCAGCAGGTTTAAAACAAATAAAAGGAAGTTCTTCTTCACGCAGCGCACAGTCAACTTGTGGAACTCCTTACCTGAGGAGGTTGTGAAGGCTAGGACTATAACAATGTTTAAAAGGGGACTGGATAAATTCATGGTGGCTACGTCCATAAATGGCTATTAGCTAGGATGGGTAAGAATGGTGTCCCTAGCCTCTGTTCGTCAGAGGATGGAGATGGATGGCAGGAGAGAGATCACTTGATCATTGCCTGTTAGGTTCACTCCCTCTGGGGCACCTGGCATTGGCCACTGTCGGTAGACAGATACTGGACTAGATGGACCTTTGGTCTGACCCGGTACGGCCATTCTTATGTTCTTATGTTCACCTAGCCAAGTCAAAAGGGGCCTTTCTGAATTGTTCCCTATGATCTGCCTGCTCCTTTCAGCACCACAGAACACTTTGCCTCTGCATTCACACTTCCCTAGCCTGCAAGAAGTGTGAATTCCTGATTCTCCTCCTGCCTTCCTGATATCTCCTTCAGTAGCTACCCATCCCCTCCTCTCAACATATTACCACTCTAGTTTGCTCCCTTTGTTGTCCTCTTCCCTTTCACTGAAACTTGATTAGCTCCAATAGTTCCAATCATAACCTTCTATGGTGGCAAAAATACATCCTCTAGCTGTGTGGTCTCACTATCTTCTCTTGGAGGCCCTACTAGCAGGTCTCACACAAAGTCTCCAAAACTGAACTTGTAATCTCTCTTCACCACCTCCTTTATCTGTCATGATCACTTCAGGCTCACAACTTTCCCTTCTCCCATCGCCATATCCATTCCCTTGGTAAATCCAGTCACGTCTTCCTCTTTATCAACACCAAAATTCATTCTTTCCTCGCTATTCTCAGTGCTAAAACCTTTGTTCACGCTTTTTGTCATGTCTCGTCATTATTTATTAGCACAACTTTTAATAGTTTTTCTGTCACTTTTAAGGCAATAGAACACAAGAATGGACATACTGGGTCAGACCAATTCTCCATCCAGCCCAGTATACTGTCTTCTTACATTGGCCAACGCCAGTTGCTTCAGAGGGAATGAACAGAACTGGTAATAATCGAGTGATCCATCCCCTGTCGTCCATCCCCAGCTTCTGGCAAACAGAGACTAGGGACACATCAAAGCATGGTTTTGCATCTCTGCTTATCCTGGCTGACTGTGCATTGTGTGAAAAAATACTTCCTTTTGTTTGTTTTAGACCTGCTGCCCATTCATTTCATTTGGTGACCCCTAGTTCTTGTGTTATTAGGAGGAGTAAATAACAACACTTCCTTATTTACTTTCTCCACACTAATCATGATTTTATAGACCTCTTTCATATCCCCCCTCAGTCGTCTCTTTTCCAAGCTGAAAAGTCCCAGTCTTATTAATCTCTCCTCATATGGAAGCTGTACCATATCCCTAATCATTTTTGTTGCCATTTTCTGTACCTTTTCCAATTCCAATAGATCTTTTTGATATAGGGCAACCAGATCCGCACAAAGCATTCAAGATATGGGAATACCATGGATTTATATAGAGGCAATATGATATTTTCTTTTTATTATCTATCCCTTTCCTACTGATTCCCAACATTCTGTTTGCTTTTCTGACTACCACTGCACATTGAATGAATGTTTTCAGAGAACTATCCACAATGACTCCAAGATCTCCTTTTTGAGTGTAACAGCTAATTTAGACCCCGTTGTTTTATATGTATAGTTCGGATTACGCTTTCCAATGTGCGCTACTTTGCATTTATCAACATTGAATTTCATCAGTCATTTTGTTGCCCAGTTACCCAGTTTTGGGAGATTCCTTTGTAACTCTTCACAGTCTGCTTTGGATTTAATAACTAACTTGAGTAATCTTGTATCATCTGCGGATTTTGTCACCTCACTGTTTACCCCTTTTTTCCAGAACATGTATTACTATGTTAAATAGTACTGGTCCCAGTATAGACCCCAGGGAACCCACTATTTACCACTCTCCATTCTGTAAACTGACCATTTATTCCTACCCTTGTTTCCTACCTTTTAACCAGTTACCAAACCATGAGAGGCTCTTCCCTCTTATCCCATGACAGCTTACTTTGCTTAAGAGGCTTTGATGAGGGACCCTGTCAAAGGCTTTCTGAAAATTTAAGCACACTGTATCCACTGGCTCACCCGTGTCCACATGCTTGTTGACCCTCTCGAATAATTCTAGTAGACTATATTAGGGTTTTCAGCTTCATTGACATACATAGAAACCTAAGGTAAAATAAACGCAAAAGCTTAATTCACTGTTAAGAGTCACAGTAAAAGAAAGTAACGAAGTGAGGACATGCAAAAACTACAGTTTCAATAGCAATGTTATGGCATGTGCAGCGCAAGTGGAGTATGCTGTATGGCATATATTTTAGTACAAAAATATATTAAACTATACGGTTATAAATAATAGAACCTTCCACAAATGTGTAATACAGCAGAGCTAACGTTACAAGCCAATAAATAAAAACCCAGTTTAAACTGCTTTAAACCCTCTAAACGCTTATAGCAGCTTAGCTTGCAAGCTCCTTCTTTCAGAGATTTTCGGTTTACAGAGCCTGTAAATTAATTTAATCAACTAGCTACAGCCACATTCTCCATGTCTATCTTTAAGCAAACAGCTAACAACTTCAAGTTTTGTATTAACATACTCAGTCCCATATTTTTAAATGCTCCCATCTTTTCTTAAAAACCATTTTCCCCCCATCAAGCTTCCCATTAAGAACACTTTAAAACATGCCAAGCCTGACATTTTAAAGCTCAACCATTTGAGTTATACCCATGACAAGAATGTAGGTGGACAGAACGGCTTTTAAAACTTCTTTATAACTCCAAAACAGGTGAAGAAATTTTGCTTAAGCTTTCCAAAATACATGAATACTTTTGAAAGTTGAATGTGTGGAAACAATGGTGTTATAATCTATTTGAAAAGATTAATTACAGCAGTGTTATCTACCTGTAACTGGTCTTCATCAAGATGAAGTTCTGTGTATTCCCACTTTGGAATCAAGGCACTTGTGCCACAACCCACCGGTTCCAAGATGCACCACAGTCCACCCTCAGAGTAGAAATGTGCAGAGGCCACTTGAAGAAATGAAGGTTACTCACCTGTAAGTAGAGTACTTTGAAATCAGCCTCTGCCCATTCACACTCTTCGGATGCACTTTTGGTGCAGCTTGGAACCGGTGCAGGCACCTTGGTTCAACCTGAATAGATGTTTTGCCCCCATCAAAAAGGGAGAGAAGCATGTGAAAGCTCTCGCTCTCTCTCATTCAAAATACTGACTGCTAGTTTTTAAAATAGGTTCTGAAGTAGTAATTCAGACTCAATCCTGTGAGGTGGTGTGCACCTTCAACTCCCCCAGATTGTAATGATGATCATGGCAATGTGGGAAGCCAACTACAGACATCGTTCCCATATACACACAATAGCCATGGATGAATTCAGTGCACTTTCAGGTACGCACGGAAGTCTTTTGCAAGCCACTTTTATACCCTCAATAAATGGATGCAAGTGGAAGCTTCACAGTTTTCAACTGTGACAGTCACAGGTAAGCCTCTGGATTTTAAGGCACTACTTAAAATGGTTTTGACCATGGCCCTCAAGGATGGATAATACAACTGCTGCAGCAATCCATTCATAACATAGGTAGATAAGTTAAATTCCTTTATATTTCCAATCAGAAGTCTGAAGTCAAACCAATCCTTTTCAATTTAGCTTTAAATGTATAGCCTGTTTAACAGGTACCTTCGACCACCTCCAACCCAGCCCCTTTTTTTGTTCTCATGATGAAATCTAGAATCTCACAAGGAGGCTAAATTTTGAACTCAAGCATTTTAGTTAGGTCACCTGCAACAGACTGACTACTATCCAAGAGAAATCATATTTGTTATTTAAAGAAAGTTAAGTTGTGCCCAGCACAACACCATCTCCTAGATGCTACTGCAATGCAAATAATAATAATAGCAATTCATTATAATTAAATATCTGTTAAAAAAAAACCACACAGCAATTAAAAACTATGGAAACCACAAGATAACGTTACAGGGATTGTTTTGGGCAACAACCTTCACACCTAATTCACACATGGAAACCGTTAAACAGAAACAATACAATGATCAGCGCCCTAAAAACCTTTTCTCTGCACCTATAGTTATGTTACTATTTTAAGGGGAGATTCAAACCTCCATTAAAGTAGTAGTTTTATTTTAATGTGTTTTGGAGCAAGTCCTTATATGCCTTTCTAATATTAGAAATTTGGATAATTGAACTCAAGTATCAGACGGGTAGCCGTGTTAGTCTGGTTCTGTAAAAGCAGCAAAGAATCCTGTGGCACCTTATAGACTAACAGATGTTTTGTAGCATGAGTGGGAGAACATGAAATTACTTTCCTCATGCAAGGATGGATTTCCAGGTTTAGATATATATAAGCAAGCAAGAAGCAAGCTAGAGATAACGAGGTTAGATCAATCAGATAGGGGGGCCCTGTTCCAGCAGCTGAGTGTGAAAAACCAAGAGGGGAGAAACTGGTTCTGTAATTGGCAGCCCATTCACAGTCTTTGTTTAGTCCTAAACTGATGGTGTTAAATTTGCAGATGAACTGGAGCTCAGCAGTTTCTCTCTGAAATGGAGTCTGGTCCTACAATTTTATGAAAATTCCACCTTAAAATATAACTGTACAATAAGGTATTAAAGTGTTATCCATGTATCCTTCTGCTGGCAGAATTAAGGCGATGTTAAGATCAGACAGGCATTGCTGGCATATGATGGCATATATTACATTGGTCTGCGTGCAGGTGAATGAACCGTGATGGTGTGGCTGATCTGGTTAGGTCCTGTGATGGTGTTGCTGGTGTAGAGAGTGTTAGTTGTCGAGGTTTGTTGCATGGGGGAGCTGTAGTTAGCCTAGTGTATGGTGCAGTTGCTGGTTGAATATAGAATAGGTTGGCAGGTTGGCTGGTTGTCTGGGAGGACTGGCCTGCCACCCAAGGCCTGTGAAAGTGTGGGATCATTGTCCAGGATGGGTTGTAGATCCCTGATGATGCGTTGGAGGGGTTTGAGCTGGGGACTGTATGTGATGGCCAGTGGAGTCCTGTTGGTTTCTTTCTTGGGCTTGTCTTGCAGTAGGAGGCTTCTGGGTACACATCTGGCTCTGTTGATCTGTTTCCTTATTTCCTCATGTGGGATAATTGAACTGTTGGGATACTTGAACTCAGCACTGTTTACACTGTATCTTTGACTGATATTTGTCTAATTAGGAGAACATGAAATTACTTTCCTCATGAGGATAGATTGCCATTTAGATACATTTAGGCAATTCAGTGATGTCAGCTATAGAGAAGTCGAAGATACTATAGATTACGTTCAGATAGTTTGATAATTCAGAGTTTATCTTTGAAATGGAGACTCGTTTACAATTTTATGAAAATTCCAATGTAATATATAACTGTACAATAAGGTATTAAAGTTTATCTGTATACTTCTGCTGGCAGAATTAAGGTTGTTAAGATCAACAGGCTGATGACGACGATGGTCACTGGTCTGCACATGTGAACCAGGTGTTAAGGTTGATATTGGAATTGTTTATGTAAACATAGCCTGTACTTCCCTTAGTTTTTATGGTATGCTGGGGTTTGATTTTGACTTGTGTTGAAGTTTTATTTTTCAGGTTTTTGTTTAGTTTCTGTTTTGTTTTTTTTTGTTTGTCTGAAGCAGCATGTATTTGGAAGATTTTTTTTGCTTGTTTCTTATTTTTACAGATGTTTTCCTCTTGAATTGCACTTAGCAACATTAATATTTTTTCTTTTTTTTCTTGCAAACCTCTGATTTAATAAATATTTTACAATGCAACTTTGCATTAAATATGCTATGTAATGCCAGAAAGGATTAACCAGACAATCAAATAGAATATAACCAATTAAAATTTTAATTGTGGGCCTGATTTACACTACCCAGGAAATGGCTCATTGCACAAATATGCACCTACTTTGCACATTCACAACTGGATCTATGTACACAAACTGCATGCATACATATGGCTAGATGCAGATATCCAGACATTTGCACATGTAGTGGTGCCTGTGCTAAGCAAGCACACAATTCCATGCCTACTTAAGTAAAGAAAACCATTAATGTACGCATGCAGTGTTGCAGCCGGGTTGATCCCAGGCTACTGGAGAAACAAGATGGGTGAAGTAGTATCTTTTAGGGACCAACTTCTATTGGTGAAAGATGAGCTTTTGAGCTACACAGAGCTTACACATGACCTGAGGAAGAGCTCTGGGTAAGTTCAAAAGTTTGTCTCTCTTAGCAAATAACATTGAGTAAAAATTGGTAAGATTCCAGTTTAAGGTCTGGAGTCCTTAGCTACATAGAGTCATAGAATATTAGGGTTGGAAGAGACCTCAGGAGGTCATCTAGTCCCAACCCCTGCCCAAAGCAGGGCCAATCCCAACTAAATCATCCCAGCCAGGGCTTTGTTAAGCCGGGCCTTAAAAACCTCTAACGATGGAGATTCCACCACCTCTCTAGGTAATCCATTCCAGTGCTTCACCACCCTCCTAGTGAAATAGTGTTTCCTAATATCCAACCTAGACCACCTCCACTTCAACTTGAGACCATTGCTCCTTGTTCGGTCATCTGCCACCACGGAACAGCCAAGTTCCATCCTCTTTGGAACCCTCCTCCAGGTAGTTGAAGGCTGCTATCAAATCCTCCCTCACTCTTCTCTTCTGTAGACTAAATAACCCAAGTTCCCTCAGCCTCTCCTCGTAAGTCATGTGCCCCAGCCCCCTAATCATTTTTGTTCCCCTCCGCTGGACTCTCTCCAATTTGTCCACATCCCTTCTGTAGTGGGGGGACCAAAACTGGACGCAATACTCCAGGTGTGGCCTCACCAGTGCCGAGTAAAGGAGAATAATCATTTCCCTCCATCTGCTGGCAATACTCCTACTAATATAGCCCAATATGCCGTTGGCCTCCTTGGCAACAAGGGCACACTGCTGACTCATATCCAGCTTCTCGTCCACTGTAATCTCCAGGTCCTTTCCTGAAGAACTGCTGCTTAGCCAGTCAGTCCCCAGTTTGTAGCGGTGTATAGGATTCTTCCTTCCTAAGTGCAGGACTCTGCACTTGTCCTTGCTGAACCTCATCAGATTTCTTTTGGCCCAATCCTCCAATTTGTCTAGGTCACTCTGGATCCTATCCCTACCCTCCAGTGTATCTACCTCTCCCCACATCTTAGTGTCATCTGCAAACTTGCTGAGGGTGCAATTAATCCCATCATCCAGATCATTAATAAAGTTGTTGAACAAAACTGGCCCCAGGACCGACCCCTGGGGCACTCCACTTGATACATACTCAAGCTCCTTCCATAAAAATAAGTAAATCTTAAAGTCAATGAAGGAAAAACACTGGAACATAATCCCTTTCAATTCTCTGCCCTGTGTTATTTCAGGAGGTTAAACTAGTGATCACAGTGTCCTTAAAATCCATTAATCAGTTTCAGAACGGAAGGGTGAGGTGGGGTTGGATTCAAACCTGCATAACTGAACCCAGCTCCATCAACTTGTTTCTGGCTGGATCTAAAACTAGAAAAGGATATTTTTCAGTTCTGGTTCTGATGCAGCCCGAGTCTCATAAGAACAGCTAGTTTTGTCATATTTCAAACATTTTGACAGCAGTCATGTAAAAACAGCTTGTAAAATCTCAGCGCCACTGAAACCAGCAAAGGTGGTGCTAGGGTGAGGCTCAAACCACGTCTGGCTAAAATACTGAAGACCATGCAAGGAAGGGGTGCATTAAAGACAAAGAGTAAAGGCTCAGATCTTGTGGTGAACAGGAATTAATCAGCAGACAGCCCTTACCAATCAATAGTCAACAAAGATGAAATATAGAAACTTTTCTTGAACATGAAGAGTAAAAACACAATGCCAGTAGAAGTCACGAATGGCAATGTGCAAACATGTCATCTAGAAACCGTCTTGTTTTCACATCATATCCCCTACCTTGAAGAAATTAAAAGAAAAAGTGAAAGTTGCACTATTGTGCTAGCTTCATTACTCAAATTCACTGCAATTTCTGTTGTATTGGTTTCATTTCATTCAGCCACTTTTCTGAGTTTTTCCTTTTTCTTGATCTAGCATACCAGTTATCAGAAATGTGTGTATGCAAGTCAAACAACTTCTTCTCCTGTGAATCTCCAGCAACCCATTGATACTTTCAAGGTTCTCTTAACAAAGCATCTTCTACAATTATTTTACAGTAGAACACCAGAGTTATGAACTGACCAGTCAACCACACACCTTATTTGGAACTGGAAGTATAAAATCAGGCAGCAACAGAGACAAAAGAAAGTAAATACAGTAGTGTTAAAGGTGAACTACTAAAAAATAAAGGGGAAGTTTAAGGAAGTAAGGAAACTGTTTCTTTACGTGTTTCATTTAAATTAAGATGGTTAAAAGCAACATTTTTCTTCTGCATTGTAAAGTTTCAAAGCTGTATTAACTCAATGTTCAGCTGAGAACTTTTGAAAGAACCATGTCATTTTGTTCAGAGTTATGAACATTTCAGAGTTACAAACAACCTCCATTCCTGAGGTGTTCATAACACTGAGGTTCTACTGTACTCCATAGCTTTCTCTATTCACTCACATAGTAAGACCAACATGGTTTTGTTTCGAGTGACACCCACAGTTTAACTGATTCATGCTTTCTAAAAATAATACTATTCTCTATTGTCCAAATGTCACGGGGAATATTAAATAAGTTTAGTTAATCAAGAGAATTTTCCTCTTCAATTAAATAGAGACAGGTGGTGGACATAAACCCTGTTTTGAATAATGGGGGTTCAGTTAATTGAGATTTTATTGAAATGCACTCCACTGAACCAAAAGCCAACTGTCAGATGGTATGGAAATGTCATTAGTCATGTTATTGCAAAAGTTTGTGTGATTAAATTTACAACAGGTTGCAGATTACTCTAAAGATGTAGGTAGATTAGGGTGTTTTTCATAGTATTAAATTTCAAACAGTATAAAGTACTATAGTAATTAAGAAAAACCAAGGTTAGTTATTTGATAGGGTACCATCTATAGATCCTGCCTGTCTCACATGAAGCTGAATTAGCTCTGCTATATGACTATTTCAATTGAATCTCTCCCTTTACTCATCCATTCTAAACCAGGAAAGGAAAACTCCACTGCTGTCTTCTGCAAGTTAATTTAAACTGTAGGGAAGAACAACAACATCTATAATACTCAATTAAATGGTTGCCACAAAATATTATTTTTGTTTAAATATGAAAATAGTCAACAAGAATCTCTGCATGAGTCAAGCAGCAGTTTAACTGCCCAAGTTTTATTGTACTGGAACACAAAGGGCTTCAGAAGAAGAGGTCACCTACCTTGTACAAACAACTAAGTGGATTTTAGCCCATGAAAGCTCCTCCTCGTCAATTGATATAACACCTTACTGCTCTGTTGTCCAGCAGTATTCTGATTGGGTGGCCCCAATGTGGGGTAGGAAGTCCTGGCAAGCATAACAAACTGCTCTGAGCTCTAATATGTTGATATGGATGATTGCTTTTTGCGGGGTTCATTTGCCCTGAGCTGTGAAGTACTAGCAGTGCATGCCACAGTCTAGCAGGGAGGAATCTGTGGTGATGATCCTTGTGGGAGGAGGCTGAGAGAACGGAATTCCCATGCATACCTTTTGTGAATCTTTCCACCAGTTTAAGGAATCAAGGACCCTCTGAGGAATGGACACCCACATCAAGAGACTGTGCTTATTGGGGGTGTAGCCAGCTCTCAGCCATGCTTGTAGACACCAGGAGTGTAGTCTTGCTAAGGTTGTCACTAATGTGCAGTCTGCCATATGGCTCAGGAGTTGCAGAAAAGCCCTTGCTATGGTTTGCAGGCTATGTTGTATTGTTGAAAGGAGGCTGGTTGTCATGGCAAACCTGTCCATGGACAAGCCTGCTCTGGTGGTAGTGGAAGCCAAAGAAACCCGGATTAAATCCATATGTTGAGTGGGTAAGACTGTAGACTCTTCTGAACTGGAGTCCCAGGGAACAGAACAGTGATAGGCCCTTTCTGACTGTTGTCTGTACCTCAAGAAATGATTGACCCTTCAGGAGCCTATCATCCAGGTAGGGAAATACAAGTATTCCCATCTGGCATAGATTGGCTGCGATGGCCAAGAGAACCTTGGTAAAGTCTCAGACAGGGTGCGGGGGAGAGAGCTTGAAAGGTAGGATGCAATACTAGTGGTGGCCCTTGCCAACTACAAAACATCTGTAGCAGGGGTGCATGTCTACATGAACACAAAAGTGTGCCAAAGGTCGACAGAGACAAACCAATCTCCTGGATCCAGGTAGGGAATCATCACTGCTAGGGTTACCATTCTGAAGCAATGAGAGCAGTGTTTGAAGTACTGATGTCCATAACTGATCTCCACCCGCCATTTTTGTTAGGGATTAGGAAGTGCCAAGAATAGAAGCCTTTCCCACTGAAGTCTGGGGGGGACTCTAGTGTTAAAAGAGATTGTACCTCCTACCTCAAGAGACCCTCATGAGAAGCGTCACTAAAGAGTGATGCAGAGGAGGGTTGGGAAGAAGCCAAACTGGATGGGATAGTCTGTAGAAATCATCTCCAGGATCCATCTGTCAGACATGTTGAGCTCCCACGAAGGTAGAAAATGGAAGAGATGATCCTCATAAGGATGGAGTGGGGATAGGTACAGCACAGGATCCAGAGCAGGAGACTTTTTGTGACAACCAGTGGGTCAAAATGGTTGCTCAACTAGCTGAGAAATCACTGTAGAGGATAGTCCTTTCTTCCTGAACCCAGGCTTCCTTCTGGGGGGGTTCAGCCAGTCTTGTGGACTGGTAGTGGGCTAGGCAAGACGGTTGAGCCATCTGCGATATAGAATATTTTCTCTTTGCCACAAGTTTATGAACACCAAGAGATCATAGCATCACCTAGAAGTCTTTAAGTGAATGAAGGGACCCATCTGTGGCATCACTGAACAACTTGGGCCCCTCGAACCAGAGGTCTTCAACAGAGTTTTGTAGCTGCCAGGGGAGGTTGGAAGACTGCAGCCAAGAAATTCAGCATGTAACTACTGCCGTAGCCATAGAACATGCAACTGTATCAGAGGCATCAAGTGAGGCCAGGGGAGATGCTTTTGGTAATTGTCTGGCATTCCATTATGAGGGCTTGAAATTGTTTCCTCTGGTCTTGTGGCAAGTGTTCAGTAAAAGATAACTTTAAAATAATGTGTAAAAAACTTATTTTCACATAAGCCCTTGGTAATTAGCTACTCTGAACTACAAAGAAGTCAAGGAGTAGCTCTTGCAATCAGGAAGGTCCAGCCACTTCAGCTCCTTGCCAGGTGGTGCTGAATGGGACCAATGTTGCCTGTACCATTCATTAATGGCCTTGACAACCAGGGATCTGGGTGTAGGGAGGGAGTACAAAAATACTCCAAGCTTTTGAGTGGAATACAGTATTTGTTGTCAGCCTGTTTACCCATAAGCAGTATAGAATCTGGGATTTGGGCCAGCAGAACATCACTGATGGACAAAGGAATTTTTCCCTGAGTACACATATGGAGAAGGCCAAACAGGGAATGTAGGGGTTCCTGTCTCTCCTAACAGAATTTCTAAGATTTCTGCTATTTGTTTCAAACTTGAAAGTCTTTGATTGTCACTGTAAGATGATGAGAAGGACATAAGAGTCTCATCTGGTTATGGGGGAGATTTGTGGGAAGATGATACTTGTGCTTCCCTCCGGCTCTTGCTCCTCTGTAAGTTTCTCTTGTGAAGCAGGACCTAAGGACAGTGGTAGTTGCTCTTGGAGTATACAAAATGGGACATTGCAGGTTCCAATAAGCCCACTATGGTGGAGTATAAGAGAAGGGGACAGGGCCTCAAGGTTGTCGTTGCCAAAGCTCGTGGGTGTATCTCCTGCTGGGAGTTTCTTCCTCAGGATGCGCCTCCAGAGAGCAAGGCTGCAATGGGGAGGTGGAGGAGCCCTGTATGGACACCTAGGACTCACATGAGGGGTCATCTCCCATGTCCATCAGAAGGGCAAGCAGTACTGGTAGTCAAGACTCAATTGCCTGGCAAGACAGTACAGGAGAATATGTTGGTATGGTCTGGAAGTCTCTCTTCTCCCTGTACCCTTAAAGGGTTCATGTGGAGCTGGTGACCATGTCAGTAACAGGAGGACAACCTACCCTTGTAGGTGGTAGTAACGAAGAGTAGGTCAACTCTTGGAGGAAAGTTGGTACCCAGGGGGAGTGTCTCCTGGTACCCCTCAGCAATGGTGACTCACATTCTTCAGGGATCTGAAGGTCCTTGTGGAAAAGAACTCTGGATGATGCCAGGGACTCTAGATAGGGACCCTCAGATGTAAGTACATTGGGAGGTACTAGAGATGATATTGAGTTGCAATCTGTGCGTCCTTCTCATCTGGCTACAGAAGACACTACCAATGATGATTTCAGCTTAGCTTTAGAGTCTTCGTGCCTTGAAGGCCCAAGTCTGGTGCCGACACCAGTGCCGCTGTAGGTTATTTAACAGACAGCTTCTCAGTATGCAATGTGGCCTTTTTAGTCAGTGCCAAGGCCTCAGTATCAGAGAGGGCAGAAGCCTCAATGATACCTGTGCTAGAACACAAAGTCTTCTGAGACCCAGACCGCGATGGTGACTTTTCCTCTCTCTCATTCCATTGTGAAGAATGGGATCTCTTCTTTTTTTGAGGATCTGGACAGTTCTAGAGGGCCCTCAGGACCTCTGCTTACTGCAACAGCAGTGAGTGTCACCTGGACTCCCTGAATAAGTCACACATAAGACACAACAAATCTGATGTGTGGGGGAGCGTGACTTGGACCCTGCAGGTCTCAGAGAACAGTAGCCCAAATTGAGAAAATAAAAACAGGAAGGGTGAAAACAGCCACAGTGCATAAAATTGTGCTAAATAGCAGAAACTCAGACACTCAAAAAATATAAAATATAGACAGAAGAAGAAAAAAATAAGAGACAAAGTAACAAACCGTGTAGTTAACTACAGCAGACACTATAACACTCCACCTCAAGCCACAGACAGCGGAGAAGAAACCAGAGTGGTGGCGACTCCCCTGCCTCCCCCCAGCAATCTCCGCTCTCCCCATACCCTCGCAACTGAGCGCAAGGGTATCTAGGGCACAGGCATGGACCCACAGTGTCGATGAAAATCTCCAATCATGGGTTCACAGACACACTAAGAAGTGGAGCACCCTTAAGGACACTATTGAAGAAGAAACCATAGTTGTCTGTAAAGACAAATCAAAAAGCACTGGGCTGGGAATCTGAGTCTATCACTATCACTGAAGATGCATTTAGGACAACTGCTTATGCATATGGATTACTCCAAATAAAGTATGTTAATATAAAATTGTTAGTGTGCTGAAAATTCAGGGAAAAGACTTTAACAAGGTGGTAAGTCACACTTTGACAAAACACAGATAACAAACAGCACTGACTCTTCTGCACTGTTGCATTCAACAGCTAGAAAACTGACACCAATTTCTTCAAACCTATGCACTGAAACAAATTACCAGCAATTAAAGCCCTGTTAAGCTATCCTTATTAATGGGTACCCTTCTTTACAAGCATAAACTGTGCCCAAAAAGTATAGAACACATGGCTTTTTTTTAATGCTGATTTAAATATGACATGCAATTCCCTAGTTTTTCCTCGATGTAAATTGTTAAGTAATAAGACTTCTAATGTACATATAAACAAAAGAAATTCAATAAACAGTTAAACATTTAGATACAAAATAAAACTCAGCAGAATTTTATGGACAGAGAAACTCAAGTTACCAAAACTGGAGCAATTTAAGTACCAGACACAAAGTCGACACTATAAAGCTGAGGTTGGGATTATTATTTATATATATATATATATACACACACACACACACACAGGTTTCTGTTTCATCCTTAAAAGCATAAATACCTCTTCCTATTGAACCATACATTTTATTTCTATAAACAACTAATTTTCTCAGAGGTATTTAACTTTTATGGAGATCCTGCTTTTTTTTAAATAGGAAATATATTCTATGTCCCTAGCAGTCTGTTTCCCTTATACCGTCCTTGACACTTACAGAGATGGGCTGGAAGCACTTGTGTATTTCAAGTTTGTCAGTTGGTCTCCTGTTTCTTTTCTGCCTTTCCTTCTTTCAAGTATTTTCCCGACGGTATTCTCATCAATATTTTGTTAATGTGCATCTGTGTGCACTCAGTAATGTAAAATATATGTACAGCACACATTACATACTCGTATATATTTATGAGACTATAAGGGCCTTAACATGTCAAACCAAATTAAACTCACATTTTTAAAGCTAACTTTCCATTTTCTCCCTGCCTGAGGTGCACAAGCATTTAACAGGGGTCTCACCACCATTCAGGATTTTAATCAAAAACGGAAATTCAGAAAAAAAAGTTAAGCAGGTTATCAGGGGGGAAAATGAAATGATCTATTAGGTCCTGTCTACACTAGAGACATTTACCCTTCTAAAAAACATTTTGTCTCCCCAGCAAATTTGTAAATTGCCACGTATCCACATAAAAATGCTCCAGATATCACTTGAACGATATTTGCTTAAGTCCAAAAACATTTCAGTCTGCATGGTGTTAATGGCAGTGTAGATGAAGGCTATAGGACAGTGTAATTACACCAACTGCTTACTCACAGTGCACCAATGGCTTTTTTGAAATTTCCCACAATCTACTGTTTCTAGGAGTTGTGCCAAAAAGTAGGGGACAGGAACCTGGAAGGCATTGTGACCGCTACACATTGGATCACCACAAGTGAGGAAACAGAGCAAAACCTTGTCGTGCTCAGAATTTGTATCAGAGATACAACCATTTGTGCTCTTAACCATTTGTGCTTCAACTGGCTCAGTTAGAAACAGTTCAAATTCCTAGCCCAGACAAGGCCTTAGGAGTGCAACAAAATCTTCAGGAAGCTGTGGTGGAAGCCTAACCTTTGGAGACATTTCAAATTAAAGTAGGCAAAGTACCAGAAAGCACTAAAAAGTACACCCCTGTGCTTGTTGGAGTAAATTGGGGAAGGACTAGATGACCGAAAGTGTTTTTTACATCTCTGTTTTTCTAATAAATGCTGCAGTTTATAGACATGAAGGAACGTGATCAGTAAGGCCTGTGTGCCGTTCCTTTTATTTTCTCTGGCTGTTCTGACAATAGTGGGAGATAAACAAAAAACAATCTGAAGTGGTCTTTTATTCCAGTCTCATCAAATGATGAAAGCCAAAACTGAATACAATACAAGGCAGGAATTATTAAAAACTTGGTCTTTCATTTAAGATCTAGTATAGTACAAGATAAATATCAGTTAAGTGCTACATCCTGCCCTTGCAGCAAGATTGACTCTCTCTACTATGATTTGATTAAGGTCCTTTTGTATATCCAGTTATTTCACTGCAACATAAAGTTTGGTTTGAAATCCAGAAACATTGTGGGAAATCTGTTTTTTGAAGACTACTCTCACATAATCAGAGTTTTCTTACATTTTCTTACACCGTGGAATTAGAATTTTGCAGTGCACCTCACACATCATTTCTGCTTAAGTGAAATATACTGCATCCAACAGACTGCCATGATAAATTGTAGGAAAACTGACATTATGGCAGTACAGTCTATGGCTCTATTAAATGTACTGAACAAAGTCAACTGAGGTTTAAATAAAAGGTAAAGCACCACGTGGTTGTAATAGGAATCTAATGTCTGTCAGCAAGTCTGCTCCTAGCCACCGGTGGAGGGAGTTCCACACTTGTAGAGGAACCGTGACTGTCTGTCCAAGGTGTCTGATTGGAGAACAAGGTGTTCTGAGCCAACCCAGGAAGACAGCACTGCTTCGTAGGAGTGGCCTTGAACAGCCCGTCATTGATGGATGGGAAGATCTTGTTAGAGGTAAACAGACACTATTGCCAGTAACTTTGGGGTGAAGGAAGCACTCAGTATTTAAGATGATCCTGATGTATAGTGAAGCATAGCTATTTCCTGCACAATGGGTGTATCATTATATGAAAATAGACACCTTATAGGTCAAGTGACAAAAACCCATCCCCTTTCTCCAGTGAAAGAATTACAGCTGCCAGAGTCACCATCTTGAGCTTTAGAGGCTATAAACTTGTTTAGAAGTCTTAGATCTAAGATTGGTCTAAACCTTCTGTCCTTCTTTGGCACAAGGAAAAACTTTGAGTAAAACCCCCTGGCCCTTGTGAGGAGGGACCAGCTCTATTGCTCCGAATCAAAGGAGAGAATTCACTTCTCTCAATAAAAGCTCATAAGAACAGTCCCTAAAGAGGGACCGGGAAGGGCGGTGGAAGTGAGGGAGTGATGGAAGGCTCCTTCATCCTCTTCAATGTCATCCAATGGAGGAGCGCCTGTAGAAAAAGGTGGAAAGTCCTGCAGTACTGGAAGACAGTGGTCTGGAGATTGGGGTCTCTGTACTAAGAGATGCTCAAAATCATGAAGAGCGAGGACCCTGATTTGTGTGTTACAGACAGGTCCTTCGTATATCTGAAATCTTTTGATACCAAGTAGGAGATCCGTACTGACGCAGTAGCTGAAACACAACAATATCACGGACAGTGGACATAATGATGTAGGTGTCAAAGGTGTCTGGCACCTTAGCTTGCTTGGTATTAAGGGTACCAAATGGTACTGACAAAGGGGCTAAGCCCCACAGTGCCAGTCCAGAGTGCTTACGCTTGCCCTCCTTGTCCCTGGCAGAGGGTACTGAGGCTCTGTCAGAGCTGTCTCTCTCCTTTGAGCTCTAGAACGTTCCGGCTTCACTGGTACTAGAGTAAGAATCCTTTGTCTCAACAGTACCAAGTCAACAGGTCCAGGCTTCAGAAACTGCAGATCTCATAGGGGACCTGAGCTTTTCCAGAGTTGTCTCCTTAAGATAAGAGTCCATGCTCCTCTTTTTGGAAGTCTTCCTTGAAACCTCAAAAACTCTTTCCCTTCTTAGGGGAAGGCTGCATTGAAGTTAAAGGTGCACTGGGATCTGTCCAGAGACAGATATACGAGGGGATCTCCTGACCTGACTCAGAAGTTGGTTGAAAGGAACATTCCATCATCAACAGTCTTAGTTTATCTCCCTGTTCTTCCTTGCCTTGGACTTGAGTGCCTGGCAGAAGTTGCACTTCTGGTATATCTAGGACTCCCCCAAGCAATGGACACATTTAGAGTGGTCATTGTAATCAGGTATAGCTTCTCAGCAGGAGAGAGAGCATTTGAAACCCTTCCATTAGGTACATATTTATTTTTATTTTTTTACTACTGGATATAAAGATTGTCTTGTGATTGTATTGTGAATTAAAATAGTTAGTGGCTACTTTTCATTGATACGGCCTTGTAATGCAAATTTTATTTAAAATACTAACTATTCTGAGTAACACAGGGCATAGGGGTCGTGTAGTAATTTTTCTTGTCAGAAGGGGGTCGCGGTGCATTGAAGTTTGAGAACCGCTCAACTAATCGAAACAACCAACACTCAAGGAGGACATGCCAAGGCTCCTTCTCAGGTTGAGGCAGTTGAGAAGGAAACTGAGGGCTGTTTGCCTGCACATCCCTACATAGCCTCAGTGTTCAGCACAACAAGCCATAGGGTGCCTGTGCAGGCTGAATGGACACTGCTAATGGAAAATATCTGATCAAGGGCTCGAGAGGCTTATGCACACTGGAAGTGGAACACCCAAAGGGACATTACTCGAAGAAGGCAAAGTTTCCCCATTCTTGTGCCAAATTCAATACTACTGAATTAGCAAGCAGCAGTAAGAAGATAGATGAGGAACAGAAGGCAAGGATAGCAGAATAAAGAAGCAGCTTGCTGAACCCAGTCACTGAACATAACACACATTGATCTCTGATTTTAGTAAGTGAATGATTTTCTAGCCAGGAGTACTTGTGTTGTCCTATTAATTTATAAGGATCAGGGTTGTCACACTCCATCAGAACAGATCTGAACTGCAGGGATGGTAGGAATTTTCTGCATGCATTGCCTGTGGCACTCTTCACAGCACTACACCTTACATGGACAAGGGGTGTGGTGGATGTGGGGGGTCTGACACTATGCCCCATATTCGTCACAGAGATACGGTTATGATATGATTATGGCATAACTAAGATGTATTTTATGCAAGATGGGTCATGTGAGATATCATTGGAAAGGTTATGATTTACTGAAAATGATTATCCTATTTGTATGCATGTTTCATTTTTATATCTGAAGTTAGGAATATTGTCTATGCATCTATTATAAATGTGGGGAACATCCACTAGACACAATGCAATCAGCCTGGATGGCCTGTTGGGAAAGGCCATTAGGGAAAACGCTAGGTCTTTGAAGATGCTAATCTTCTCCCACTGGGACATCTTCCTGGGGACACTACAAACAGCCTCTGAGTTATGGCTGCAGGGACATGTGACCAAGTCACCTGGTACTGGACTCCATGACAATACTAGTATTTTTCCTCTAACCGGGGGTGGGAATCACACTAGGAGACAAAGGATTCCAGCCATACGCAAAAACTATTTAAGGCCGGGGAGTGACATCATCGAGGTTTGTTCTTCATTGACTCCTGCCCAAGAAAGAGGACTGCTAGAAACACCTGAACTAAAAGACTGGACTAGGGAAGAAGGACTGAGCACAGGCTAGAAGGGTGTCTAGCCTGTGAATAGAATATCTGAAGTTTTAAGCTGCAAGCAAGTGCAGCTTGCCTTCAAGAATCTCTGCAATCTGCCTAAAACAACATTTGGGGTGAGAATTTGCTACTTATAACCAGTTTCTTTAGTATATTACGATCAGATTGCATGTTCGTTTTATTTGCTACGTAATCTGCTCTATCTGTTTACTATCCCTTATAATCACTTAATCTATCTTTTGTAGTTAATAAACTTGTTTTGTCTAAAACCAGTGTGTGTGTAAATCATAACTTGGAACCAAAAGCTGTGCATCTCTCTCTCCACATTGTGGGGGAGGATTTTCATGAGCTTACACTGTACAGTTCTCTGTGCAGCGCAAAACGGTATAATTTTTTGGTTTTCACATTCCAGAGGGGGCTGTGCACTTGACTACTGGGCAGTTCCTTAGATAAGCCTTCCCATGCAAAGCCGATCTTAGCATCTGTGTGTATAGCTATAGTGTATCTGGGTGCATCCTTGCCTGTATGTGTGCTGGTAAAGTGCAGTCTGAAGCCTGAGGGAGGGCTTGGCTGGATTGCCTCAGCAATACAGTGTAAAGGGAGCCTAGGCTGGTGGGACAGGCAGGCTCAGTGGTAAACCAGTCCCAGGTGGCACCCCAAGACGGCGGGGGTGGGAGAATCCGCCACAGGGAGAAACAAGCAAGTCAGGCCATGCCCCATTCCCTGTCCGTTCTGGCACATCTTAGGTGAAAGATCATACAGCCTGGGTCTGGATTATCTTTTCTTTAGAGCAGGGAGTCAGGCAGCCCTGATGGCTTCTTTGGAGCTGAGCTGTATTTCCAGACAGCCTGGGTAGGGGCTCTAAATTAGAGCCAATGCAAAAGCACAAGGCCTCACATGGATCTCTGTGGTTCCCACAACCGCATCCCTCAGGGGCCACAACACACCATTCCACATACGCCTCCACCACCCCTACACACAGAATAATACATAAGGGACTCCACAAGGAACTCTTCGAGATTTTCTTCCTTAGAGCTTCCTCCCAAGAGTTTACTTCAATAAGGGACAACATATGAGCCAGTATTTGCCAGCTACCTTCCATCTTCTGCTTCTAAAACCTCCCGAAGGCCCACCTGATCCATGAGACATCTATGATTTAAAGACCTTTCTATATTGTTCTGTTCTGTATTACTGCGTCTTCACCTTCAGACTGTAGGCTTTTTGGGAGAGGAACTTTTAACAGTTCAATGTTTACATGTCTAATGTAAAGGCATTATACACAGTCAACTCAAATCTGGCCTAAATTTAGATATTATACAAATAAGCATGACCAGTAAAAAGGTTCCCCTTTATTAAAAAATAATTACTAATAAAATAAAATAAGGGCTTCACTATATTAGGCACTGTACACACATGTATTTATGTAAGATCGTCCGTGTCCATATAGCTATTTATTTTCATCTTTGACAAGACACTACAGGGAGGTAAAACAAAACATCTGGGAAGACAGATTAGGGCAAGGTGGCAGTAAAAACTGTTGCTTTTATGCTAGTCATGGTAATCTCAGCACACCAAATGCCTGATTTTTAGCCAAAGAGGCACTTCTTCTACAGTGTTTGCCACACAGTGAACCTGAGGAGACTAACAACTGAAACTGACTTCACTATCGAAGCGGAGACAAATACACAAAGTCCACAGCACAGAGAGAAATAAATTGGATTTTAAAAATGTATTTAGTGCTATCTAAGGTGTTAGAATCACAGATAAAATTTTAATGTGATTTTTAAATCAATGTTACCCCTTTCAGGCACCTTTAATATTACTTAATACTAATGAAACATGGCTTTTTCCCTGGTTGCTCCAAACCAATATTTTCCCTCCAATAAGGTACCAAACCACCCCTGTAAACCACAGCTTAAATACTGAAAGGATGAATGACCTTTAACTACAATGGCACAAATGTAATACATTACGTGTATTCCATATGTGTATCTACTGTAGGGTGGTACTAAACAGAAGCAAGATAATGGCAAAATCTGCTCGTATGGAAACACAGAGCAGCAATATACTATCTAAATATTCTGAAGTTTAATAGGCTTATGCCAGAGGATGTTAAACTGCCTGTATGTCAGGGAAACTCACAGGATACACATACTGTAAGTAAGTAGAGGTTTGGGGTCTACCTTGCTTAGAGTAGAAGTCCCAGGCTAACTCGTAACTGGACTGAAAAGTTGAGGAAAAAATAACTTCACATAGGTTCTTGATTAGGCTTTGGTATAATAATCACTGAAAAACTTCCTCACTATACTCCATGAACTTCTAGATTTCATTTTTTTAGTCCCATAAAAATAAAAGCCTTGACACCAACCGAAAACAATTTATCTCAGAGAGTCTTAAGGAGCAAAGCCCTGTCAAAAGGGGTTGGAAAATGACACATGAAGCACCACCTACTAGAGCTGCAGGACACACTTTGGTTTGCCCTCAAAGTTGAAGTTTTATTGAAGACAAAGCGTTAACAACTTCAGTTCAGTTTGCCAGCAATAAGTTAAGGATCAAACCTGTGAACCACATAATGTAAGCCCCTAGCAATGCAAGAAGAGTTCCATATTTTCTACATCTATTCCGAGCAGTAAGAAAAAAAACAGTGATTCTTTAAATAGAATATAAATTGCAGAACTTTCCATTCAACTTTTTTGTTAAATGTTAACTGAGAAATTGTTTGTGTGTCAATTAAGCGAGACTAGTTTGAAATAAAGATGCTGATAGGAAACTGCGGCAAATTCTCTCTACTTGAGATGGACAAATGAATGTCCTGGGTAAAGACTGCACCCAAGCGAACATTTAAGGATGGCATTTGGCCATACTGAACTAATACAAACCTTACTAGTTCTTCTTTCAGCACTTTCCCCCTTCTATAATCAATTGTGCACTGAGGAGAATCCACCACTATAAAAATAGGTTTCTCAATCCCAAGAATGCAGACAAGGCTGCTAAATAAAAGGAAATAATTCCCAAGTGTGAGGTTGTATGAGGTACAGACTGTAAGACCTTCTGCTCCATATTCAAGAACCCTCATCTTTCTGCCACCTTCACTTATTTTGGGGAGCCTTTTGATCTCCAGGTTTGCTGCCAACACATGCCTTTTCTTAAAAGGACGCATCTTACCCTGTAAGAGCCAATGCTTGCCAGTGTACCAGAAAAATCAACATAGGCATTATGGTGCCTCTGAACTACTGAACACCATAAGGAGAAGTATTCATGGTAAGGCTTGTCTCTGCCTCAAAGATCTTAACATATAATTTGGTAGAACACAATGATTTGCTAAATGCATACAATGAAAAATATCCCATAGCTGCACAGTAGCCCAGGCTTCTGACTGGTTTGATGCTGTTCTCTTCAAGAGCAAGATTCTTACTGCCAGGAAACCATTAGCAGGTAGCAACATCAGTGGTTGACTTGAGACACCAGAAACCATATGATAAACATAGGTCCAACAATATATCTTCCTTCTCTGAATTCAGACCCATTCACCCAACGTGATGTCTTAGAAGCACTACAGCAAAATCAAGCCACCACCTGCAACTCTGACGCAGGCCCTTCTTGACTAAAACAGAAGTGAAAGCATATTGGATTCCTAACCAAGATATCCGACACCTCCTGCAAGGAAGAAATGCTAAAACCCTTTCTAAAGCATACCATGGTTTGATTGGAAGTTAAACCTACCCCTGATGTAACTGACCTTTTCCAAACCAGCTAGAGACCCTGGGGAAAAGGAGGACCAAATGACAAATCACTCCCCCAAAAACTTTCATGAATATGACTGTGGGATCAGTCTGGTGGTTGCACAAGCAAAAGGGAACTGAAAAGCAAGAAATTAGGACCATATCACAGACCTAGTCAAGCTCTCCCTGCAGACACCCACCACATTGTTATATTTGGATCCAGACGCTGGATCTGGTGTGCTTCTAAATTCACTAAATCCGAGCAGGGTCCAGGCAGTCTCTAGCTTCTCAGGTTTACTCCTAGTGTGCAGAATCCCAGTCTGGTACTCCTTGTCAGAAGTGGGACCTCCATGGTCAGCTGCCATAGGCCCCAGGACCAGTACTGAACTCTCCAACTGTCCATAGCAGACTAAGCACACACTTTCCCAGAGTTCCATTCTAGTCAGTACTCTAGTTTACAATTTAACCCTTCAAAGGAAATCAACTTCGTACACACACAGTCACTGTCTCTGCTTTCTCTATGAATAAAGAGATCCATCCAAAAACCACCTTCCAGTGTCCTCACCACTCGAAGAGCCCTTTGGGTTTTTGGCCAGTCCTTCCAGAGTCCCAAGACCCTTCTTCGCCTGCTCAGCCTTCAGGTTCTCTCTCTCTCTCTCTCTCTGCCCCTGTAGCAAGCTTAGTCCAGCTTGTTCAGGTCCAGTAGTCAAATGGTTGCTGTAGCTCAGAAAGCATGTTTTTTTTTTTTTTTAAACAGCAGCCTCTTAATTTGTTCTCCTCTTCTGCTGTGGAATTTCCATTATTCCAACTCCCAACCCTATAGACAACCTGGGAGAACTAGCTTCCTTTAGCTTGACCAATCTCTTTAGCATATTTATTCTTTTACCAGTGCAAAGTCATTCCATGTCAACACTTCTCTGGTTGTCCTACAGCTGCTTCCAGACAGGGCATGACATGGTCCTTGAAAATAGCTGATTCAATACACACTGACGGTTATACACAGAGTACATGAGTTCATAAAATCAATTGAAATTCATAAATTGTACATAGATTTCCAAACCATCACAACAAAAAAACTAACTATAAGCCACCCTCCAATGATGGGGTAACACACAGAGCCTTGGCAAGTTTAATATGACTATTTGCATTGGAACAGGGCAGCAAGGCCTCACAGAACATATACAGATACCTGAAGTGACAGCTGGATGTCAGAGCCACATTCACTTGAGTTTTATTCCAAAAAGTTAAGAGATAGGTGCTTTTGAAAATTTTACCTAAGTGCCTATTAAAATCAATGGAAACTTAGGAGAATAAGTCACTTAGGTGCTTTTGAAAATTATGCCTGATGTGGCTAAAAATAATATTTATGGGATAATATTTATAATAAACAGGAGAGAGATCTCTCTCCTGAGATGTGAAACCTAAAACAAGCATAACTGGAAAAGTTCATGCCCCCTTAGGATCTTAACTCCTCTGGTCACAACTAGGGCCCTTCCAAATTCATGGCTATGAAAAATGTGTCACGGACCATGAAATCTGGCTATTGCAAAGGGGGTCAATGTATTGCCACGCTTACTTCTGCACTGCCTTCAGAGCTGGGCTCCTGGCCAGCAGCCGCTGCTCTCTAGCTACCCAGCTCTGAAGGCAGAGCTGCCACTAGCAGCAGCACAGACGTAAGAGTGAGAATATCATGACACCCCTACACTAGCTTTGCGATACCCTCCCCCCACATACAGCTACATTTTGGGTCAGGACACCCACAGTTACAACACCATGAAATTTCAGATTTAAATATATGAAACCATGAAATTTAAGATTTTTAAAATCCTATAACCATGAAATTTACCAAAAAGGACCATGAATTTGGTAGGGCCCTATTCAGATAATCACTTTACATATGGTTCTGTCCTGAGATGTGACTATGTAAAAACAGGAACTTCCTACCCCACTGATCTCTTCCTTGTCTGTATTCAAACTCAGACCTGCTGGCTGTAGTGACTATCAAACATTTTTACTCATGTTAGTATAATGGTCTGTCAGTGGCTGGGATCAAACCTGGGACCTCTGAAGATTAATACATGAACCTCTACTACCTGTGCTAAGGCAGCTCTCTTAAATAAGGTTGTCACATGCTCATCATTTCATAGCTGGTCTAGTCACCACGAGGGGGCAGACTGCCACATCAAGCAAGCATCAGTTACATATTCCTCCTGGCTGGGAAAGCACATCCTGAGCTTTAGAGACTCCCCAGTTGAAATCCTGGACAACCCCCTCCCCCCCCAATGCTGACAGACTCTTGGTGTCAGCAGCTGGGATAAAACCTGGGACCTCTGGCTCGTAAAGCAGGAGTTATGACATTTAAATCTGCCTGAGCCAAGAGACACTTCTCTCTTAGCCAAGCCTGTAGCAGGTTGTCAATCTCTAGCTGGTCCAACCACCACTAGAACAGAATGGAGTGCCAACCCAAGCAGGCACAGGTTACATAAGCAGTTAAGAGGAAGTGTGAGATGTATTGTGCATCACCACAATTGCTTACTAAGCTTCAATAACTTGCACCTGTACAAACCCACTGAAAATAAACCACACAGGTTTTATTGAATTCCTAACTGCAGAACCTTATCTCCAGCCATTCATGAGAAGACAGCTCGTCTTTTCAGAGTCCAAGTTGAGTTTGCAAGAGTAGTAGTCAGAAAACCTATTTTTACTTGCAAGAAAAGCACATTACAGATGGAAATTAATGAGTGACAAACATGCAACCCTAAGGTGCCATTTTTACAGAACCAAATTTCACAGTAGAGCTGCACAACACCTTAAATAAATATCAGCTAACAAGTGTGTGGCTTCATCTCTCCAAGTGCACACCCATCTACCAGAAATGATGCAGTACTGGGACAATGGGAAGCCTCCCTTGCTGCAGACCATAGAAAGAAGATGAGAGTTACTGGACTAGTCATTTTTTCCCTTTGCTGGAAGTAGATAAATAAGAGAGTAGTTTTGGCTCGGCAATTAAGCCCAAGCATAAAAATCATCTGGCTGGCTTAAAATCATAGTGTGGGATGCCAACACAGCATATTAACTTTCGCTTTTTCTGCACCTGCATTAGCACAGACAAGCTGCAGCCCCATGTAGACAGCCTTCCCTTTTGATTCCATGGTTTTTAAAAATGGGAGTGTTTGAGTGAGTTTTGATAGCTGTGATTGTTCTATAATGTTTTATTCTCAATACTCGGTATATACATTCTTCAGTTAGTTCATTTTTTAAATCACTTTAGCAGTTAAACTGTCACACTTATGCACAATCTGACACCTTAGAGTCATAGTTTGAATATTTCAGTTCTATTACTTTTAATTCTGTGCCAGTTGATCATATTTTATTTAAGGCAAAATGTTAATCTTCTGATCTCAAAAATCACAGTACTTTACCTTTTTATGGCTGCATATTAAAATAAGGATACTTGCCAAATACCTAGAGCCCTCTTTCCAGGATTAAAATGATAAATTGACAACAGGTCAGCTCAGAATCTCTGCAGTACAACAGTCTTTTGCATGCTGCAAATGCCCTCTTCACACTTCCCAGTACTCTAGCTGAAATTAACAGCTAAACTTGTCAATTTACAGCCCACTTGGTTGGATGATCTGACTTTAATCCTGGAACCAAAGCTTAAACAGAAGTATCTTGGCTCCAAAGAGCCAGCTCTAATAAACCGTCTGCAACTGTTAGCTCAAGAGTAGTTACTTGATTTGCAGCTCAGAACCGGGGGTTCTTTGGAAGTCTATTTTGAGGATAGCGTGAAAAGAACAGAACTGAAGTGGATTAGTATTTTTGGTTCTCTTTTTTTCCTGACTGTCCTTTTATGCTGCCAAAACACAGTTGCCACAGTACTTAACATGGTTGCAGTGCTCAGATCCCTTTACAGAATCAGGTCCTATATTGCGAGCACTTCCAGACAGGGATCTTGTCTCCATACTTGTCTGCAAGGCAACCAGCAAGTTATTCACTGTATATAAATAATAGAAGTTCTCACAAGTCCAGAACCAATCACCGTATGTCACCCACTACAACCATCATAGTTTGCCCACATGGCTCCTCATACATAAAATACCTCTTCCCTTCCAGTTCACCAACCCACCACCCTATCTGTATTCAGTTCCCTCCTTGAGAATCACTTCTTCCAAAAGAAGGGAGACAGTTTTGTATTAAAAACAAGGACAAATCTGCCTGATGTATTCTCTTTTTTCATCTTCCCTGTATCCTAGTCTTTTTGTTTGAGTTTTTGGGGGCTGTGGAATTTCTTTATCTTTGTCCTGTACAGGTCCTAGCACATGATTTGTTAAGAACCAGCACAGAATAAGAATAATATACAAATATTAATCATCACTGTGCCCTGGAAGGTAGGTAAGTACTATTCCCATCTGTGGAAGAAGGAAGTGACTTAAATTGCCCAATGTCACACCAATAATTTAGTGACAGAGCTTGAAATGGAACTCAGGAGTTGCTAGTTCCCAGTCCTATGCTCATTCCATGAGGCCATGCTGCCTCCTAGCCATGTCCTACATAGCTGGATATTTATTTGTTCCTATCAACATAACTAAACACGATGGCTATACCAAAGAGCACCTGCCATCATCTTTCAGAAGCATGGTTCTAGACCCACACTTAGTGCAGAGGTAGAGAAAGGGAGTTCACAGGGAACAAATATGGAGTGTTTTGTTTTGTTTTTAAAAGAGTAAAATAAAAATGATCTTTTACTCTGAAACTTCCCTTTCATCATTTAGTTGTTATTATAAGCCTAGCCTGCCTACACTGTTATCTTCGCCTGCTTTTACTGTCTTAACTTTGGGCTTGACCCAATGCTCTTTGTGACAGGAACTTTTCTTGTGTAACCATGTGACACCAATAACGTAATACGTAATAAAGGGTGACCACCACCTTTTAATTAGCCACAGCCCTTAAACTGGTGATTTCACCAACACCTACAGGATTATGACAATTTTGTGTTTTAAAAAAACCTAACAAATTGATTAGAGGATTCCGTGGGCATTTCAGTTGCCTGGTCTTCTCTCCAGAAACTGTCATCTTCTCCAATCCTGCAGCCTCTGTTCAACGGTAGTCAATTATTAAGATGGTAAATCCGAGGCCTGGTGAAGTTTGTTTAAATTGATAACTTGCTTTATACATGAAATGTGAGTTGATATACAAAGTGGTGCCCTTCGTGGGTACTATCTCCTCCACGAGGAAAATGCAATTCCCCACCCACTCTAAGTAAGGTATTTGTAAAAACATTTTAGAGTGACTGCTAAGGTTGAGAATGAAGTTTTACTTCATACAGCTATTTAGAGTGAGACAAACTATATCTAAAAAGTGCAGATATGCTTTTTTTTATTTCCTTTGCACTTCAGGGAAGGGGGAGGGAAAAGCATCTCTGATTTGTATATTAAAGCACAAGCATCTGTCCTACTGATGATATTCTAGGGAAGCACATTAGCATAAAATTTAACGATGTCAAATAAGTGGATGTGAAATAGGGACTGCGTAAAGACACTATTTCCAAGCCTGACAGAAACATCACTGTTTAGAAATGCAAATGAAACCATTATGTTCAATAATTATATGAAAATATGAACAGTTCAGCATGTTTTCCAGCCCTGATGGCGGTTAATGGGATGTACGCTTATGTAAATAACTACTATTAAAGCTAATGCTGAAAAAAAACTAATAAATTCATACTAAAGCAACTGATTTAGTACGCTTTTAAACCCCAGCAGTGCTCACTTATTAGAAAGGAGTGCATTCTTATGTTTAGAACTCATTACTGTTACAAGTCACTGCAACTCCATCAATTACCATGCATTAATGAAAATGGGACACATACAAAAAAAAATTATTGCCTCTCAGCAGTTTTCTTTAAAGACAAAATATAGGGGTATTACCATCATGGGGCCTTGAGGGGAACTTATCAGCAACGTAATCTTTATTATTACAACTGTACTCCCTGTGCTATAACCTTGGGGGATTTTTTGGTCCCAAGAAGGGCTAACCTTATATAAAACTTTTGACATATTTACAATGCAAGCAGCTGTGTGACCACCAATAAAAAAAAAAGATTTTCACTATTAAAAAGGCATTTTATAAAAACTGAAATTTGCTCTAGTATGTTAGTTGAAAAACATGGACATGGAAAGAAAAATTATTATTTTCAAAGCCAAAACATGACGGTGTAGTGACAACAGAATTAAGTGGCAAGGACACAGATGGTAGAGTTCTGAGATACTCTTCTGGCTGGGTAAATTCCACCCAGAGTTTTACATTTATACTTTTAATGACCTCCTGGAGAACACTGGAATTAAGACTTCTCAGGAACACGGTGTATGTTTCTTTGGTTGGTTGCTCTATTTCCCTAATGTTTTTCAAAAAGTTGTTGACTTTCTTGTTCAAAACACCACAATTCTAGCTGGAAACAAAGCAATGTCAGCATAGCAAGGTGTAAGCTATAGAACCCCTCTGGAAATTAAAAGCTGAGATTTATCCAGTGTCTAACATTTCACAATTATCCCGTCTTTGTTTTCCAAGCACTCTCAGAAAATTAGATACTATTCTGGCACCCACTAGACGGTAATAAGAACAAAGCTGGAAACGTCTTCCCATTAGTTTGTATTGCCTCTCGCTATTTAAAATTAAGGCCAGACACTGAACAAGATCCCAGCCCTACAAATTACTGTATGTGAAAGGACTCCTGCACCCACGCAGAGCCCCACTGAAATCAAATGGTGCTTTATGCTAGCAGAGCAATTCATCTGTGTTCAGAGCTGCATTCTAGTACCAAAGGTGGCTGTATAGGCTATGGATCTCTCACCATAAGTGCAAAGTCAACAAGACTACAGACTGAACTGTAGAATCCTACACTGTAGAAAGAGAAAAAAAATGTGGTAAGTTAACTTAGTACGCAGCAAGGTGGGGTGTAAATCTACAGCACACTAGCTTGCCGTGTGGCCCTTCAAAGAGTGGTAGGTCAAAGCATATTGCAGATCTTTTAGTACATGGTAGCAGGGTCCACAGTTGCACAAGAAGCTAGAGCACTGTAGATTCACACCCAAGCTTAGTGTGCTTAAAATTGTCATATACACAAGCCCTAATTCTTTTCATCTGGCATGAGTTAACAGGGAACAAGATTATCCTTGAGTACAGGCAGATCACACAGTCCACTCGATCAAAGTTAAATAAATATTACAATTCATTTCAGACAATGTTCTCTCCACTGTAAAGACAGAGAGAGGCAGTTCCTGTCCTGAGGAACTTACAATTTAAAAGACAAAAGACCAGACATGAAGGCACTGAGAGAGACCAAGAGGATGACAGCATACAATAGCAAACTAATTTGTTCACCCCGTAAGGCTAACACGCACGGTAACAATTACGATCACTATGACAAATGTTGGGGAAAAAAACAGATTTCATTGCTTTCACTGAACCCGTGTCCTAAGGGAGAGGGGGGAAGTGTTTTGTCATCTAAACCATTAAAACTATTTCACAAGCGAAGGCCATTCTAAGGTTAAAAACAGTAAGACAAAATTGCTACTGATTAATAATAAAGCCATTCATTTTATTCTTCAAATCTAAAGTAATTACAAGGCAGAGTATGGCAAATGGATTTAGCTGAAACCATTACGTCAGAAGACTCCTTTAAAGAAGAACAGTAATTTAAAACTCTAAACTGAATAATGAACTCTCCTGAACAACAATTATTATGGGATTGATTTATTGAAAGTGCATTTAATCATGTAAGAAATGTTTAAACTTTCCAAAATAGTTCAGGGAGACTGCAACACCAATAGCAGAGTCAGCCCAATGCGATCATTACAACTGAGGACCTACAGCAGACAAATGTATTGAGTTTGGCACAATAAAGTATGTTACTCTCTCTAAATCCACATTTCTAGTCAATTTGTTACAGTACAGACTTCAGCAATTAACAATCTCATTTGCCATTTGTGCCTCCCTTTAAGAGGCCTCAATCTCTGTTTTCATGTGGGTCCAAGTGTTACCAAGTAGAATACAACTCAGAAAAGATGTTCTGGGAGCTCACAGCTCTAAATCTAGCAATGTTTCACCTGAAAAGGTTCAGCAACATTAAAAGAATAGTTGGAACAATCCACCCGGGTAAGTAGCATGGTTAGTTTGCATACTTCTGTGGATAAGGTTAAATTGGCAGTTAGTGCATGTCCTCCACAGTAAACACCAGTTTTTCCAGAGTGGAATGACTTTATCTGACCTATGTAGGCTTACTCTTTAGGGTGACTGCACATGACTTGGGATCTCACTGCTGCCCTCACAGCAAAGGGTCTATCTCAGATGATTTCCGACAATATCTATAGATGGGCACACTCTGGATCTTGCTTTTGGTTCAGGATCAAAAATGGCCGGAGTAGGTGAATATTACACCTGTGCAAGATGCAACTCAGCTCCCAACATGAAGACAGATTCCTGGTATCTCATATGAAGAGCACTGTACAGCCTGTGGGCTGCTACCAGTGACTACAGGATGATGACTCATTGTCTTCAGCCACCAAAACAGTGGCTCAAAAATATTCTAGTGTCAGCCTCAAGGATCACCTTAATATACGAATGGCCTGCCTGAAATGTGTAAAAACTTTGGGGCCAATGTTAAAAAGCAAGCAGCAGTCATCATTCGCCAAGGCAGACTCCATGAAGTCTTATGGCATGGCTTTTGGATGAGGGAGGGTTCCTCCTCCTGCATCGGAAGGACAGCCAGCAAAACTGTCCCAAAAATTTCAGTCTGAATCCCAAAGCCATCAGCTCAGTTTCTCTCTTCCCAAAACCATACCCATGAATTTAAAAGGCAAATCACACAGACAAAATCTGTACCTGGAACGTTAACAAAGCTCCCACCGATTTCAATGGGGTGTTTTGTGACTAATGCTTTGAAATTTTACTCTAAAAATTCTGATTTATACATAGTTAAAGCTGATAGTCAGACTTTAAACTCCCCTGGTTAATCCTAAACATTGCAACACCAGTGACAGACAACGTGGTCACCTTTTGTTCTAAAGTATTTATTTGCAGTCTATCAGCAAGAGGAATTTAATTAAGACCAAACATTCAGCTTTAAATGAATTTACAGGCTTTGATATGTTTAAACACTTGTTTTAATGTAGGTTGTGCCCGGTGTTAGTTTAGGAGTTCATAAAAATTTCAAAACGTATTATTTACCCAGTAGTCCTTGACTGATTCTTATATGTTTAACAAGTTCCTAAATACATATAACAAGTTCCTAAATATATATCTTATTTAACTGGTGCTGCCATTATGGTCTAGCATATAAATATTCAGGGACTTTTTAATACGCTGAGCTTTTATCCAATAGACCATAATGGTTGCTTGGAAATATTTACTAGTGGCAAGCCAGTATCACTACTAAGGGAAGGACCTTCAAAGACTGAGGCACCATGAATGACAGAGAATGCGGAGTTACTAATTTGTCATTGTTTCTGTTCCTTCCACTTCCCTCCCCCCAATCATCTTCCCATCATCAAACACCTTATATCACTGTAGCATGTATCCATACATTAGAAAGCAAGGAAACAAAAAAAACTCTCAGCACTGAACAGTATAAGCTATGGCTATTCAGTTCCCTTAAACTGAAAAACAGAAATGAGGAAAAAGTTATTAATTTCCAGTCATTCTACAACAGTGGATTTGAACTTCTGTATTATTAGATCTAGACAAAGAGTAACAAAAACCTTGACATCAGTTTTTTTTCTGAGATACCCTCTCTTTAAACAATTTCTAATAACCAGTGGGGCAAATTCACTCTGAAGTGCTGAATATGCATCCATTCATCAAATAAGCTCTGTAACATAGCTCAAAAAAGTGATTCATGTTAGGGTGAGGTCCAATATTAGAGATTGCTTTTGAATTCCGGACAGTTAAAGTTAAAGCCAAAGGCCAAGATTTTCAAAAACTGATGCCTGAAGTTAGGTTTCTAACTCCTTATTTGATACATAAATAAGCAGCCTGACTTTCAGAAGTGCTGAGTACCCAGCAGCTCCCAGTGAACTCCTGCAAAAAGCAGTTCCTCTTCTGTTTCAAGTCTTTTCCTTCTTGCCTTTCATCTCTTTCCTGAAAGGCCAGACAGAATGGGGGAAAAGAGACATGCAATAGAACTTAGGTATGAACTTTAGGAAGAAGAGCTAGAGGGCATGACTGTCAGATGCATGTGCAAACTTTCACAGCTTATTCACGTGTGCACTTACCACAGCTGTGCACTCAAATCAGGTAATTTCATAAACAGTCATGTTCACCTCTGACCATTTCCTGTAGCAGTAATAGAGCATGCAAATTAGGAATGCAACTGCATGCACAAATATCTGATAACTAGGCCCCAAAACACAAAAAAATTATGTGGGTTGGCAGAAGCTTCTGTGTAAAGGCTCTATCTTTATTATCCTCTGTTTCTTGCTTGGCAGCAACACACAATTCTATATATGGGATCATCCAAAACAGGGATGGGGAAATGGAGGATAAAAGTCAATTTATTTTCCTTTTATCTTAAAAATGAAGGCGGAATCTATGAGATTTAGAGAAGCACAGCACAGGGTGGGATCAGAAAATCCTCAACACTGATTCTTGCTCTTCCCACCAACTAAGTGAATGGCATTGAGCAAGTCACTTAATTTCTTTATAATGTTCCTTTGGAAAATTGGGGCTAATCCTACATTCCGGAGGTGTTGGGCAGATAATTTAGTGCTTTTCACATGAGAGCTATAGAAATGCATAGTTTTGTGATTATACTAGAAACCTTATTTCGTCAAAGGTTTTTCAGATGATACCACATAAGAAGTGAATCTATTCATCCTTTGAGCAAGTTAGTATTCTATAATCTCACCTTTCCTAAAAGAATGTTTCTATAACAATGTAATATTGATAGTAAAGTACTTGTTAAACTTTTGTGAAACCAGTCAGTAAGAAAAAATAGCCTTAAGCAGTTAGTGTTAAAATCCATACATGTGCACAGCACTAAAGATAAATCTCAGATTAGCTGAATTAATATTGACAAGGATTTGTTATGTACGCTTGACCGTTGATTTGAAGCAGCAGATCATGTTCGGTCATAATTTGAGAGATGTAAAAAAATCCAGATACACTCCCAATGTAAAAATTTTAACAGAGGTCTATAGGGTTGATGAGCAAAAAATATTTTGAATAAAGGAGAAATGGAAAGGAGTAACTCAGTCTGGAAACTTAGCATCCACTAAGAACCCATTTTTTTCCTCCAAACACTGATCATTTGAGCAGGAAATAAGAGTTATTGTCAAATAAATTTTCTTCCTACAGTCTAGAACCAGAAGAAGTTTCATTATACAAAGGTTCTTCCTCTCCCCTCCCCTACATTTGAGGAATGTTGATTCCAATCCTCACCCTCACAAAAATCTTGACATTGGTTTGCCTCCATGTTTATGCTTTAGCATCATCAGAAGAAAAAGCAAATTTTATCTGCTGCAGCTGAGCCAGCAAGAGAGGCCACAGAGCAACAAACACTGGTTTAAGAAGTCTTGCAATAATAGTGCCACTTATTTCTTAATGACAGAATTATTATTGTACATTTTTCAAAGGTGCCCACCACTACAGAAGAAACAGTTGTCTTTTAAAAGATATTTATAATACAGAGGCTATCTCCCCAGTGTCTGGAAGGTGGTCATATTTGGGCCCTAAATTACTGATAGCAACTATCTGCTTCATATGACTGGAACATTTATCAGACTTCTATCTAAAAGATTACAACCAAGTCTCAAAGATCAGGAGAGGAGACGTGTTCCCCAACTGGGCCAGGAGCAGTGTCTTAGTCGGAAAATCAGGCCACCCCCACCCCAGCTTTTGGAAGGAAGAGAAAGAAATAGAGTTTGGCAAAGCTATAAGCAACTGAAAGGAGGGTTTTATAATGGGTAGTGCCAGACCACCTTAAAAATAGGTGGTGGTACCAGCCCTGACTACAATATGTGCCCTCTTATGATTGGGAACATTATGTCTTACTCTGCCAATGATTCAGACAGAGCACTGGGCAGGGCTGTCATCTGTTCAATTTTATCCACCAATGGAAAGTACTCAACTGAAGTGTGTTTTCAAGCCTTGGCCACTAAGTACGTAGAAAAAGCTTTTAGTCTCATGTTTTCAAAGGTTTTGATTTGTATAGTTCTCTAACCAAATAGTAGTGATCAGTCATGAGATTGGTTCAAACCAGTTTCTAATAAAGACATAAGTCCATTTCTCCCTATTCTGAGAAACTGCTCAAAGCTCAATACAAAATTCTGTGTAACTCACTAATTCAATGTGAATTCTGTGTAATTCAGTGTGAATTCCCCTGCAGCTTCTTGCATGCAACCCTGAGTCAAAATAGAATCTGGCTCATTTACACACTAGTACTCAGACAGCCTGGTCCTCCAGAACTCCCTCTGAACTTCTACACCTTAGAACTGAGCCATTTAGTACACAGCCAAGTGCATCCTCATTGAGCTAGTTATTGCTTCTAAGAAAATAAAGCCATTTCTCTATAAAGAGAAAGCCAAGATAATGTATACGTTCCACAGTAGTTTCTTTCTGATATTCAAATTAACCCCAGGGAAGGCTGAAACTATAGTTGGTTTGATATTTGCCTCTAACAGACTAGAGAGATTAGTTTGCTATTGTAGGGCACTTCTAAGTGCTCAGCTGAATACAATGGTTTGTTAGTACAGAACTAATTACATTACGTTTTCTAGAACAAGGTAGGTCAAATTTTGAGTCTACCAGCCTTCAGAGGTTCTCTTTAAATTATTATATTCCTGGTACCATCTATGCAAATAAATTCCCCGTGCCTTTAAACAGAACTTGAAGTGGTATCGCTTTACTTGTCAAATAGCAAGAATTTGTATTCAACTTCAATAAGTCTTTTATACAGCTTCTCGGCACTGGAACAGACTTCAAGAGGTATGAAATTAACTGATCGGAGTTATGTGGAAGATTCTGAATCATTCATGTATGATGGATAACTGTTCCCATAGTTAAAATTATATTGTTTTAAATTATATCCTTGTTTTATGTTCATAGATTTTATAGTTTTATATAGTGTAAAACTGCATGTATTAACAGTCTGCCATCTTTGCCAGAACTCTCCTGGAAAAGATGTGTATGATTGAACAATCCATTTCTGATAAAGGTTTTTAAAAAAAAAAAAAAAGAGGGGGTATATTTCCTTCCCAATGACTAACAGTCATTAGCATTAATGGAAGTTACATGTACATATTCACCAATACAGATAATATTCCCCCAGAGGATGAATCTCACTTAAATTCATAAGCACATTAAGACCCAAGAACTAGAACACTATCACAAAATCCTGACCCTACTGAAATCAATGCAAAAGTACAAACCGTGGTCCCACTGAAGCTAAGTCTGAAGTTAGAATAGTCTTTGCAAATTTGTTGTATTTTGTGGCACAAACACGTGTCTTGATATTTCTCAGCAGCTACATCATAGTCAGCAAATCTTGTCAGCCTGTATATCATTCAGCAGTACAGAGAACAGTTTATTTTATCAAAATTAATGTCACTGTATTAATCAAACCCTCTCCTGTGTTCCCTGTTGGGATTGTTTGTTAGCCTTCTGAAGGTTTAAAGTAGAAAGGCAGCCGTGTAAGAACGAGGATTTGGGTGATGGAATACAAGACAGACCAAGGCTCCAACGTATTTCAGAGGTCCCCTGTATGCTCAATCTAGTTATAAACCAAGGCCCTGATCCTGCAATCTGATCCATGCAGGCGGATCCCAGTGCATGGATCTGTGCAGATCACAGTCCAGCATTGGGATCCAAATGGGTTTTTCAATTTTTAATACAGGTCTAAACTGCATAATTTGTATCCATTACTTATTTTTAAAAATGTTTGGTTCCATTAATACTACTTTGTGAACTTCTGCCAGTATGAGCTGGCCAAACCCCTGATCTTAAGGTTTATTTTATTTTAATGCTTTCAGTGTAAATTCTGTCTCTGGACACTGAAAGTAGTGGAAAGCCATGTGAAAGGAGCTTTAGCCCTCAATTACAACCCTCTAACAGGATTAAGTGAAAAAAATCTATAACCATATTTTAATGCATAAACTCCTTATTGTCGTTTGTAGTTGACAAATATCTATTTCATAGCAAAAATAACATCACAGGAACAGCTGGATGGCAGTTTCAAGCTCAAATGAACCAGCAGCACATGCTGACAAGTCATCTCTGATTGCTTTTGAATGGCAGCACATGCAGATTTATTCCCTGCTATAAATTAGAACAATTATTTCTCTGCAGTTCACTTGTTATTTCAGACAGTGAATCCCACCACACATTGTTTTGGTTTTGTTTTAAAAGGATATCTTCCCTTTCCTTGATGATAAGTTCATTCTGCTCCTCTAGCTGTCTGATCTTCTTCTCAAATGACTCCTGTTCTGCTCTCAGTCGCTCCTCTGTCTCTTCCTTTTCCTCACTTACCCTGAAACGATAAGAGAGAGACCAATGGCCCTGTCAGAGCGAAATAAAATACATGACCACGACCACGGGGCCTAATTTCCGATCTTTCCAGGGAAACTTTATCCGTCACCAATCCACCTCCTCCGCCCGTAACCAATTTAGGCCTTCATCTGGCAATTTCCCCCAACTTTGAAGTGAAATATACATGTGACTTTATGCAAGAAAACTTTTCAAGTAGGTAGTCTCTTGGAGGGGCAGGGAAGAGGGCTGCATATAAACTACCAAGCAAGGGCCTGTCATAAACAGTTAGTTAAGGGTTAAGGTTTTTGTCTACCTGTAAAGGGTTAACAAGCAGTACCTGTGGACACCTGACCAGAGGACCAATGAGGGACAAGATTATTTTCAAATCCGTGTGGAGGGAAGTTTTTTTCCCCTGTTCTTTGTTTTCTTAGAGAGTCTCTCTTGGGTATTAAGAGAGTCCAGACATCTTAATCAAGTCCTCCCAGGTTTCTGCAACAAATTTCTATTCAAGCTAGTGAGTATTAGCAAGGAACTAGTATTCTTATACTTTTATTTCTGTATTTGCAATTCTGTGTTTTGCTATATAATTTCTTTAAGTCTGTACTGATATTGCTTTTACTGAGAAAGGGGGAGGGGGAATTCTCTCCAGAGATTGATAAGTTTAGACCCTGTATATTGTTCCATCTTGGTTACAGAGACAGTGACTTTTCTTTTTTATTCTTTAATAAATTCTTTTCTATTAAGGACTTGGTTGGTCTTTCCTTGGGTGGATTCTCAGGGAAAGAGGAGGGGGAGGTATCCCTCTGTAGTTAGATCCCGGTGTCTCTCCTAGGAAAAGGGAGGGGGGAGGAAGCAAGGGGGAATGGTTTATTTCTCCTGGGTTTAAGAACTCCATGGATTTGGGGCTCTTGGGATCCCCTAGGATTTTGGGGAAGGATTGTGTCCCAATCCACGTAATTGATTGGGTGGTGGCAGTTTTACCAGACCTAAACTAGGATTTTAGTTTAGAGGGAAACCAAGGCAGGTCCCCACATTGGTACCCAACAGCTCCAAGTGGGGGTGAGACCTATGACAGGGCCCAAAGCTTTGTGCAATTAGATCTGTGCAGACTGACCCTTGTGACCATAATGGAGCCATACTGAGGTCCATACAAGAGTAAAGAGCCTACCCATACAGATCCAGTTGTAGGATCAGGGCCCAAGACAGAAAGAGTTTAAGAACGTATTTCCCTTTCTAATCTTACAAGCAAAACATTGTTTGTTTGCACATCTTTTCACCAAATAAAAAGTTTTCTAGACACCAGATTTTCTTTTGCCAAATGCTTAAGTATTAATACAGGAGCAATTGCTTGTGTCTTGGCCCTGAGGCCTTGTATCTTGTTGCTTGGTAGAAATAATTGGACAGCAATTAAAACATGACAACATAAGCAAGGTTTGCAATGATAATTTATTTTTCATTTCAAAGTGAACTCCAAAGAGAAGGGGAAAACACCCAAATTATTCTGGCATTGTGTAGGCTGAAGATTATTACCCACAGACTATCCTCCTACCTATGCTAAAAATGTGGCTTGGAAATCTTGACTTTGTAAAAGCTCTCCAAAATATGCTATTTGCTTTAGACGGATAAACAACATAGATAATGCTCTTCACTTCTGTAGATCCTTTCGCTGAAGGATCTCAAAGTGTTTTACCAATGTTCATGTGGAAGATAACGGGATCGAATCACAATGTGTAGAAAGGCCAAGAAACTGACCACGTTTCAGCTTACTTTACTTGGAGGAGGTGGTTTTGGGGCAAGAAGGAGGGCCTGTTCCTTGGGACAAATGGGAAGACACAGGTTGCCAAACTCACTGATGTCCCAAGATCTTCAGGGAAATCAGGAACAGGCTCTGTCATCTATGTAGCACCCTAACTCTCCCATGGGGGCATGAAGGTATTTCAAAATTTCAGGGAGCAGCCACAGAAATGTTGATTGGGTCAGCATTCTCCAGTACAGGAAAATCCACAGTGGGGGTGAGGCAGAATGCCATGGCCAGGAGACACCTGCCAGGCTCCAACCCCCAGCCTTAACTATAGCTCAAACAAAGATTGTACAGAATGAGAAGTAGCCACCTGACAAGGCTGATGCTAAAGCTCAAATCCTTGCTCTCCAAACCCAAGGCCAAAAAATAAAAGTATAAGGGGATGATTTGACCCTGTATCTACACCACCTTTATAGTGGGGCAATCTGAGGCTCCAGAGTTAACCATTAAGTGCAGTTTTTTATATCATACATAGCAAGAGATGACTGTGGTGTCAAACCATTCCAGCAACAAAGGGCCTATGCCCATTTTCTTGTCCTACACAATTCTACACAGTCATGGTGTTCACCAATGCAGATCCACCACAAGACTGGTTCATGTGGGGGATGCACACACCAGAGGAGGAATGCAATGAATGTAGAGAAAGCTACATGACCCTGAATCCACCCCAGGTCCCATTAATATTTGCTCCTATGGCTGTGAATAAGTCAACATATGTCTGTCATCCAACACTGCTCCCACAGAGAGCTCTAATGCAACTAGCTACAGGAACAGCAAACATCACTTTAGGCTCAGGCTTTTGCAGCTCACCAGTATTAGCTTCTTCTTTCTGAATGTACAGCACTCATTTCAGCTGCAGTACCACACATGGCCTAGCTCCATTAAGCCAGTAATAGATGCCTGCACTCCAAGCAGCGTGTAGCTTTCCGGCAAGTAGGAAACAGAGACAGGGGCGGCTCCAGGCCCCAGCACGCCAAGCGCATGCTTGGGGCGGCATGCCGCGGGGGGTGCTCTGCCAGTCACCGGGAGGGCGGCAGGCGGGGTGCCTTCGGCGGCCACCGGAGCCGCGGGATCGGCGAGCGGCAGAGCACCCCCCACGGCATGACGCCGTGCTTGGGGCGGCGAAACGTCAAGAGCCGCCCCTGAACAGAGAGGAGGAACCACAAAGCAAGAGAGGAGAAGAGAACAAACAGTAGAAAGGAAAGCAACTATACACACAAATGAGACAGGGGGGAAAAAAGGCAGAAAAGGTGATGAGAAAATGAACAGAAGAGAAAAAAGGTGACAGCACTTACAATCAGTGGCGATTAACAAATTTGCCACCCCTAGGCCCTCAAAAAATTACTGTCCCCCCCCAACACACACACACACCAGCTCACCTCCGCTCCCCCGCGGCAAGCCTGGGAGGGAGGGGGGAGAAGGGGAGTTGCGGCACGCTCGGGGGATGGCGGTGGTGGAGCAGAGGTGAGCTGAGGCAGGGAGCGGTTCCCTGCCCCATCCCCGCCCCAGGTTACTCCCCACACCCGCGGGCCCCAGCTCACCTCTGCTCTGCCTCCTCCGAGCGCGCCACTACTCACTCACTCCCTCCGGGAGGTGGAAGGAGGGAAGCACAGCACGCCTGGGGGAGGAGGCGGGCCGGGGAGTTGGGGAAGGGGCGGAGTTGGGGAGGGGGCGTGAGCAAATTTGTTGGCCTAGGCGATAATATGCTGCTGCTTACAATGAGGGGACATAAAGGACAATGATCATCTGCTAATTGCCACGGTGATGCTGCACCAAAAAAAGGTTGGACCAACTGATGTGAGCACAGAGCCACACTGATTTACAACAGAATCATTCAAACTGGACAAAGCATTAGAAAATGCACTGCAGGGAATGATTCTGTATAGGCCAAAGAGGATAGGAACCAAATCTAATGGGTTCTGCCCATCTCTATATTCTGTGTTTTATTTGTATTGTCTGCATCGTGTTCATGTGCTGCACTGCACTTTGTATTTAACAATGCACAGGCACTGCAGTGATGCTCTTTGATACATGTTGCCACGTATCTTGTAAATTAAATGACAGCAGTAAGCGATGTCACAAGATATGTGGCAGTATATGCTTATGTACCACAAAGCAAGAGACAGTCCATAAAGGGCACATAAGATACAGACGACATTATCACTCACAAGAGGTAGCAAAAGGAAGTCAAGGAAAAGGAATACAAGTGCTCTGTCAGATTATGCTGGATTTATGTCACATCCTGGACAAGGCTCAATGAGATTATTATTTACTTATTGTACTGCCTTCCCTTGGAAATAACAAATGGTTTTTATTGGTATTGGGAAGGACTTTGCTGCCAAACTAAAAAACTTTATTCAGTTTGTGGTGTTTTGAAATAGGATTTTCACCAGTCTTTTCTTCCTCCCGGGGTCAGAAAGACAGCTGAACCTTCAAAGGGCAACAACACTTCTATCATCCCACCTCCTAATATACATAGCTTCTGGACTCTGTTGCCATTGTTCATCCGAGAGAATGCATTATTACTGGATGAGAACAAAGACAACAAACCAATAAAACAATTTCAAGGTTTACTGCTACAACTGCAATCTACCTTCTTGTGCAATTTACATTCAAACCCCTTGGCACAGGATACAAAAAAACCTTTGCTCAAGATACCTTTTAAATTTAGCTCAGACTTGGTAACTTTACCAAACTACATAAGGTCCTGCATATTTTCTACTAAGGGTCTTGCAGAATGAAGACATATTTTCAGTATACCAGCAATGGAAGAAAATCCTCATATGATCATAACAGCCACTAGATCAGTGTTTCCCCAACAGTGGGTTTAGGTACTGCTCACAGTTTGCCAGGCATATGGCTGTCCAGCACAGAGACAAAGGATAACATTTTCAATAGCACCAAAACACAAGGTCCCAAGTCCTATTTTCAAAAGTGATTTAGGAGCCCATGTCTCATTGACTTTCAATGGGACTTAAGTGCCTAGATTTCTCTTGAAAACTCTACCCAAAAGCCCTGCTCTGAAGAGCTTAAAAACCCATGGATTTGACCCTGCAAAGGGATTCACCTGTATGGAACCTTATGCTTGTGCAGAGCCTGACTCTTCAGGACGCATGCAGAATTAAGACCTAAACAGACAACAGATGGGATGGGGGGAAAGGATGTGACATCAAAAGCAAATTAGTAAAGCCACCATCTATTTTGTTCACTGAGGGGAAGACCAGGGCTCACAGCACTCAAGGAAATAGTGTCTTAAGGACGGGATTGGCTTTGAAAGTGACAATCAGAGCATCCTGAGCAAGACAGGACAGCAGCAGGAGCACCAGCACAAGACAGAGCAGGGTCCAGCCTGCACAGTGGGGATGAAAGGTAACCAGGGAGCACCAAGCAAAATACAGCTTTACAGGTGATTAAATAAGCTCTCTATCTTGAAGGTAACCTCCACCCCTAACTCGTTGCTGGGTCTGCAGTCCAGGAACACACCTAAGGCCTGAATAAACAGCAGCTGCAGGGCCGAATACTAACTAAACTCAGTGTAGTTAAAGGCAATGGTAGGTAGTGGGAAGACAACAGAGAAATGTAGTGGTCTATGCAGTCAAGCTGAAAAGAAGGCAGCAGAGAACCTGACAGCCCTACAGAACAAAGCAAACATCCTCTGTGATGTCAGGACATCACCATGCGCACTGTCAGCTGAGCTGGGGATATGAAAAAAAGAATGAGAGAAGTTCATGGAGGACAGCTCCATCAATGGCTATTAGCCAGGATGGTCAGAGGCACAACCCCATGCTCTAGGGAACCCTAAACCTTTGACTGCCAGAAGCTGGGACTGGATGACTGAGGATGGATCACTCAAAAAATTGCCCTACTCTGTTAATTCCCTCAAAGGCATCTCACATTGGCCACTGCCGGAAGACAGGATATTGGACTAGATGGACCACTGGTCTGACCCAGGATGGCCATTTGTATCTTTTTATGAACAAGTTGACCATGGCCACCCCAACAGCAAATATACTACCACTGTACTGAACTGGACAGGCACCTCCACACAGCTGTGTACAACTTAACACCTGCCATACCTATGGCTACAAAGTCCACAAATCCACTGTAGCAACACTCCCCAGCAGTTAACATCTCCACGCCACAGATACTGATTCAACCTTATCCTGCATGCTGCTGTAGCTCTAGGGTCCACAGTCCAGCTGTGTCACCATCAATGCTTGCTACTGAGGTGTATGCAGAGGACTGAGTGTGCATCCCCTCAGACTTCCTTCTATGTCCTCTTGGGTCCCCTAAAGATTCCCTTGAATCAAGGTTTCTATTCTCTTACCCAGGTGTCAACACAGGGAGACTATAGTGTTTTTAAGTGTAGAAGGCTGGAATGTCATTGCCTCGGTAACGCTTTCCAGGCTGCTAAGCTGTTACAGCTGCTCAGTGCTTCTGTTCTTGGAGCTCCAGTGTTATCAGCACAAGCAGATAGTGCAGCCAGCTAATTCAGCAGACCTCAATGTTATTCATAAAAGAAAGACCACCGGCACAGTTTAGGGACAAAGGCACTTGGCCAGGTTTATAGCCTTCAAAGCACAGTCCTAGCGTCCCGTAGGAGCTACAGGTACAGTAACATACGAGTGCCCCGTGGCAAGGAGCAGCTCAGTCAGCAGCCGGAATTTCTGTTGTCCCCTCGGACACACAAAGGATTATGGAGAGGTACCCCAAGATTTCTAGCCAAACAATTTACATACCACCTTAAATGTTTCATGTCATCTCCTTGTTACCTCTCCTTGTATCTTGTTCCTGATGTCTTGGGCAAAACATCCCTATTCACAGGGCTTAAGTTCAGCCGGAGCTGTCTGGAGTGGCGCCACAATGTACCCCAGCAGGGCTGAATCCCTAAGCCCCGGAGCCTCCACCCCCAGGAGAGCTGAAGCCCCAAGACCCGCCTCCCCTGCAGCTGAAGCCCAGACCCCTGCCGCCCTGCAGGGCAGAAGCCCCAAGCTTCCCCCCACCACCAGCCCAGCGGCTGAAGCTTGGAGCCTCAAGTTCCCGCTTCCTCCCCCTCTCGGCCCTGGAGTTTTTATAGCATGTTGGTGGGGTTGGGGAGCCCCTCTGGGCAACAATCTAATTGAATTTGAGCCGTGACTATTCATCACTTCTGTCAAACCCTCTTATCTTTTGCTAGGGCAGGAGGTACCTGTGCTAATCTTTGGGAATGTGTTCACATACTAACCCAGTGCCTAGTACTTCTCAGAAGTGCCTGTGTTTTAGCAACACTAGCAGTGCCTTTGCTAAGTTCATGTACCAGACAGTAAACTTGTAAGCATCTGCTTTAATACATCGCCTGACTTTGGCTCACAGTCACAGGTCTTGCCCCAGGCCCAGTGCTCCAGGCTCTCTTTCTCTCTACTACATATAGCAGGGATAGGCAACCTATGGCACGCGTGCCAAAGGCAGCACACAAGCTCATTTTCAGTGGCACTCACACTGCCTGGGTCCTGGCCACCGGTCCGGGGGGCTCTGCATTTTAATTAATTAGTTTTAAATTAAGCTTCTTAAACATTTTTAAAACTTTATTTACTTTACATACGACAATAGTTTAATTATATATTACAGACTTATAGAAAGAGACCTTCTAAAAATGTTAAAATATATTACTGGCACATGAAACCTTAAATCAGAGTGAATAAATGAAGACTCGGCACACCACTTCTGAAAGGTTGCCGACCCATGACATATAGAATCTCTGGTTTTAGAGCCAAGATATCCACGCCCAACAACCCAATCCACATGCTTGGTGAACCACACGGAGAAAGCAGATGAGTATCTCAGACTCAGCTACCCTGTTCCCCCAGCTAGGAATCCTCATATCCCCTAATAAAGATGCAACAGGAGGAGGATTTCATCCTCATGTTGTTCCCTAGCGTATAGGCACAGCAAACTCTCCATTCTGAGCTCCTGCACGCACATTGACTGAGGACATGAATTCCATTATACAGTATCTGCCGAGTCAGGCAAGGGCATTCTACATTCTGTGACAATGCTATGCACGCATACAGGAATGTTCTGTCACCCTTTTCAGGTGTGTATAGTAATGTACCTCCAGTTGGATGCAGACACTTCAATCTCATTTTGAGACAGGCAAACTGCTATACCAGTGCTCTGCCTTTAATTGAAGATTTAATAAAGGGTGAGGGGCTCGATTTTCTAGGGGTGCCCTCTGTCAACAGAGAGAAGACAAACAGAGAGATCAAGTACTTGTCCTCCCAGTGCTGTGAGGAGTAGGACTGCTAATGAATGAGTCTGCATGGTATATGCATCTTATTTGATACTTCTACTCACCCAAAATACAACTGAATTCCTTGACTCCACACACAAACTGTGAGGGCAGGGAAGAAGAATTTGGGGGGTGAGTGTAAAGACAAGAATCAGCAAATCTTGCTACTACAGCTGTGAACTACCGCTTGGCGTCACACATATCATATTCCTAGTGAGGATGCTCCCTATTCATGGAAGCTGTCCATCCTGGGAATCCTCAAAGGATACAACCCCCCATCCACTATGCCAGACACTGAAGGAGAGTGGGCTCTCAAGACTCTTGTATTAGTTGCAAAAACATGTTTTGGTAAAGTGTATTGTATGGCCACTCCCGCCACCCTACTTAGGAAGTCCCAGAGGCAGTGTCGGACAGATAGCTGGCTGATGCCCATCATAACCCCAAAGATCCAGGGCAGTTATGACTCTGTCAAGGAGTGAGAGGGTGTGGATCCTGTGCGTTGCTCTCTCCCCATTACTGCTCTGGGAAGCCTGCAAGCAGGAAAGCCTGCATCAGTGTGAAGTCAAGGAACATCTTCCCTAGCTAATAGGTCTTGTGTGGAGAGTAATGGTTTAACTTGTTCCTGCTGGTATAGTTGTGCCACTTGCATCCGTAAGCCAGAAGCAGCTGCCTGAGTACATGGGTGTTTCAAAAACACTCAGAGGTTCCCATGGAGCAGCGAGCCCAATGATCATATCCCACTTGCACTGCTCAGTACACAGAGCACTCTGGTAACTTAGCCATGACTAACCCCAGGCTCTGAAATTCCTCAAGGAATCAACAATGAGCAGAGCCCCAGCTGGAACATGGAAAAAAAGGCACACAGTGTCTGCAAAACCTTTTGAATGTCTAGCATCAGTCACTAGGGACAGTGGAGTGATGAGTCCATCCACATTCTCTAGTTAAAGCGAACAGAGCATTGGCTGTATTTAAAAGGCACATAAAGTAAAGAAGATGTGACATAGCCAACAACAGACCAGTTTCATTTGGAACACCCAATCCAGTTCATGTCCCTTCACCTTAAGATGTAAAAAAGTTTGGATAGGTTCAGAAAAAGACAAAGAGATGGCTAGGATTTACAAGTGACAGAAGAGTGCAAAACCTATAACTATTTAGCCTCTAAAAGAAGATTAGAAGGGATCTGACTGAGTTCCTTCTTTCAACCCGATATTAAAATTCAATTTAATCAAGTCCCTTATAGCTAGTGTGTGGTCAACCCTTGAAATTCCCTGCAGCACAGGTCAGAAGCAAATACTGTAGCTGGAATTTTTCCAAAGGATAGGATAATATTATAGTTAACAACATTAGAACTTAGTCAAAGTAAGGTAAAAATAATCCTCTTCCATGTTTCTTCAGCAGAGTCTGGAAGCAATACGCACACACACACTACTCCTAGAGGAAATCTACGCCACTGCACACACACAGAATCTATGTCCCCCACATATTTCTTTGCTTCCCTGCTGAAAAATGACTTTCTGATGGGGAAGCAAAAGGAAGCCACAAGAGGAGTCATGTGACCCTCACCAGTGGTATGTTTCGGTTGCCCAGGGCAGTCGGCAGAGAGATAAATCGCTATGGGGTAGGGGGCAGGACTGGGGAAGACCCCGCTAGTGGCTCCTATCCTGTGCTGCGCTCAGCTGCTAGTCCCGGCTGGGCTGAGGAGAACGAGACTTCCTCTTCCTGTGCACGGCATCTGGGGCCAGGTCAGACCCACTACCCCCAAGCTGTAGGAAGCTCTGCAAACACCTCTCCCCCATGCTTCCTGCACTCATCGCTCCTCAGCTGCAGGGGAAGGGATCACTGTACAGGGAGCTGCTCCTCCATCTGCCCAACCCCTGTGCATCCAGATCCCATCATATCCAGACCCTCCCGCTAAAACTCACACCCTCCCTCGCACCCAGAACCCCCTGACAAACCCCAGTCCCCCTGCACCACCCCGATGAGCCACCCGCCCCAGAAACCCCACCATACCGAGACCCAACCAGCTGCATCTGGATCCCCACCCCACTGAGCCCTCCACACCCAGACAACTACCCTCACCTTGACTCCCCTGCAGAGGCCCATTGCAGCCAGAGCGCCCCCCGCCCACCTCAATAATCCCCTGTGTATCCAGATCCCCCCAGGATCCCTTCCTGAGCTGCCCACACCCAGATTACCCCACACAGAACCCTCTCAACCCACACCTAAATTCCCCCACGCTAAGCCCCTCCACACTTGGATCCTGCCCTGCTGAGCCTGCCTGCCCATAGCTGGTGCACCTGGCATGGAGTGGCAGGGCCCTGGGGTGTTTCTGGAGTAGGCCTGATCCTTGCGCTGTGTCAGGGTTGGGTCCAGTCTCACTGCTGAGTCCATGTCTCAGTGGGAAGCTGCAGGGTGATCTCCTACCTCCGTGCAGCCAGTGGCCTGTGCTCCCCACTGCCAGGCTGGAGCCTCCACATTTATTTGAGAAATAAAATTTGCAGAATTTTGCAGATTTTTAAAATATTGTTTGCAGAGTTTTTAATTTTTTAGTGCAAAATGCCCTCAAGAGTAACACACACACTTTTCTACGTACAAAATTGCAAGGGTAAAGAGATGAGGACAATCTCCAGTTGCTCCACCAGTCATAAACCATTGCAGAATAGTCAAGATACCCAATGAGATGGGTCAATAACTTGAGCTATTACAGCAAATCTTGGGTGAAATTCTGACCACCTGCATCAATGGAAGTTCTGCCACTGGACTTCAGTATGGCCAGGATTTTATCCCTTCCTTCAACTGCCCATCTCAAGGCAAACTATTAACCAAACAATTTCCATCCATGATCCTGTGATAAACATGCAGGAATTATTCTCAGCTACCATGACATTTCCATGCATACAGTGTGGCACAATCAGAACCTATGAAGGTTCAATCTGGCCAAATGAGGTTATTTTATTTATTATTATTATTATTAATGGTTATTATTGTTTACTGCAAAGTCTATCTGGAAATTTCAGTATTTTGCTGGTTCTTTTGCTATTACGAAATATCAAATTATGGAGAGCTTTTTTTAAAAAAGCGAATGAGGTGAGAGGAGTTAGAGTTTAACTTTCCTATCACTCTTGCAAAGGACTTTTAATTACATCCAATAAAAATATGATGAGGTTTAAAAATAAAAGAGAACTAAATATAAAATAATAGTGTTCCACTAATTTTACCTTTCAAAATTAATGTTGCTGCACTTCCTATTTTTCTTCAGAGAAATGTCAGGCAGAAATATCAATCTATCCTCAGGGAAAAATCAAAGCATCTGAGACTTTAAAAGAATCCCGTGTTTAAATGAGTTAGTGCATTGGAATTCAGTTGGGAGCAGTGTATTTTGAGTAACAATGTAATAGAGGGTTTTTTCATTATTAGATTATACACCTATACATCAAACATTGGGGCCTGCTTCTAGAACAGCTACAACATTTGACCATTTGTAAGCAGGCTTCAGTGCAATCTATTCTTCATTACAGCCTTAACTAGACATTCTAACACATGGAGTAGTTAAAAATAAAGAGTTGGAAGTTTACTAAAAGATTGTACACCAAAAATTTGTATCAAGTTATTAGGAGGAAAGTATTCCAGTGGATGATGAGAATGAACATTTCTAGCTGCATCACTGATTTACTGGGAAACATCATTTCATCTCTTTGCCTCAGTTTCTTTATCTGAGAAAATAAGGCTAATGATGCTTGCTTACTGTTGCAAAGCATTTTGAAATCTATGGTTAAAAACAGTTGAAGAAGTATTTTTAGAATTTGTAGGGACATATCAAAATGTTTAGGCAAAAATATGATTTCATATTTTGGACACCATTTTTCATCTCTAAGAATGCACGAAATTTTACAAAGTGTTCTTTTCTTTAAAGAAAAAAAAAGAATACTATGAAAAAATGCCAGCAGCCCAGTGAGAACACACAACTGAAACATACAATTAGGTATGGAGCAGATTCCAGGATAAACTTTCAAAAGGGGGTTTGTTTTGTTTTTTAAATTGAAAAGTGTGACCTCTATTGTATTATGAAGTCTTTGACAGTGTAACTAGGATTTCCAAAAGAATGCATGCCCTATAATGAAGATTGTGTAAAAAATGGTGCATTTATTCAGTCAGGTAACTTATGCACATTTAGAGACCCATGCAGTATGTGTTTTAATCTGAAGTGTTAGTGGAGGGGATAAAATCTGCAGATTTTTTTAAATTATTTATTTAGAACCTGACTGTTCCCATTATAAAGTTTTATTTTTCCTAAATTAACTATTGATATTACCATCTGACAGAAAAATAAGCTTCCTAGAGAAAGTCAAGTGCCTGGGATTCACTAGCAACAGACCTCTCCACTGAGCACACGTGGATGTTAAACATCAAGTAAAGGGATTATGATCTTCTCAATATTATTCTTTAATATTTATGTTATAGTAGCAGCTTGAGGCTCAATCAGGATTAAGGTGCAATGGTGCTTGGAGCAGTACAAACACATGGACCCTGCCCCAGAGAACTCACATAGCAAAAAAAAATCTGATTTTTTTTGTTTTACCATCAAAAGCAAACAAGCAGGTACTCAATAAAGCTTTTTAAAGATTATAAGTAAGCAATGCTGGTGATCACCATTGCCTTTGCCTTTAATACATGGAAGAAACAAGGTACATCCTAAAATTCAGCGTAACGTAACATTACGAAATGTTCTTTCCCTCTTTTTAAATGGAAACTAAAACAGGGTGACTCACTCAGTTCCTTTTCATTTTTCATCTTTGTGTGGTGAGGAGACTCAAATCTTTTTCAATCACAGGGGGGGCGGGAGGGGTGTTAAAACATGTAAGAGGGGAGATAGATTGCTTATTTGCACTGTACAGTGATGGTCACAAACACCACCCTATACCGGAAACCTACTGACCACTATACTTATCTACACACCTCCAGCTTCCATCCAGGACACATCACACGATCCATTGTCTACAGCCAAGCCCTAAAATACAACCGCATTTGCTCCAATCCCTCAGACAGAGACAAACACCTACAAGATCTTTATCAAGCATTCTTAAAACTACAATACCCACCTGGGGAAGTGAAGAAACAGATTGACAGAGCGAGACAGGTACCCAGAAGTCACCTACTACAGGACAGGCCCAACAAAGTAACAGAACACCACTGGCCATCACGTACAGACAGCCCCAGCTAAAACCTCTCCAGCACATCATCGATCTACAACCTATCCTGGAAAAGAATCCCTTGCTCTCACAGACCTTGGGAGACAGGCCAATCCTCACTTATAGACAGCCCCCACCACCCCCAACCTGAAGCAAATACTCACCAGCAACTACACACCACACCACAGAAACACTAACCCAGGACCCAACCCCTGTAACAAACCCCGTTGCCTTCTCTGTCCCCATATCTTCTCTAGCGACACCATCAGAGGACCCAACCACATGAGCCACACCATCAGGGGCTCATTCACCTGCACATCTACTAATGTGATATATGCCATCATGTGCCAGCAATGCCTCCCTGCCATGTAAACTGGCCAAACCAGACAGTCTCTATGTAAAAGAATAAATGGACATAAATGAGACATCAGGAATGGTAACATACAAAAGCCAGTAAGAGAACACTTCAATCTCTCTGGACATTCTATAACAGATTTAAAAGTAGCCATCCTGCAATGAGAAAACTTCAAAAACAGACTTCAAAGAGAAACTGCAGAGCTACAATTCATTTGCAAACTTAACACTTTTAATTTTGGCTTGAATAGGGACTGGGAGTGGCTGGCTCACTACAAAAGCAATTTCCCTCTCTTGGTATTGACACCTCCTCATTATTGAGAGTGGATCACATCCACCCTGACTGAATTGGCTTTGTCAGCACTGGTTCTCCACTTGTAAGGTAACTCCTTTCTCTTCATGTGCCAGGATATTTATACCTGCATCTGTAATTTTCACTCCACGCATCTGAAGAAGTGGGGGTTTTTTTACCCACAAAAGCTTATGCCCCTACCTCTAAATGGTATTTCCCCTAAAACTTGTTCCATTGGCAGATGAGCTCTGCAAAGTTTCATACCAGCAAAGTTTGTGATTTCAGAAAACAAAGGAAATAACTGAAAGAATTTAATATTTTCTTTTACACACGAGAGGAAAGAGCCCTTGTTGCAACTAACAGCTCCGCTACACTTGTGAGTTACAGTGCATTAAAAAAGCCCCAGGCGCACTGGCTCACAACCCGTCCACACTGGCAAGGCACGTAGAGCGCTCTGACTCCACGGCTAGAGCGCTCCTGGTACTCCACCTCGGCGAGAGGAAAAACATTTGCTGGAGCGCCCCAGCGTCTGTGTGAATGAGATGTTGCATTACTGCGTTCTGATCAGCCTCTGGAAATGTCCCATAATCCCCTTAAGTCAAGTGGCCACTCTTGTCATTGTTTTGGATATGTCCTTTGAAAGCTCCGTTTGACAGCCGGCTGCTTACCTGCTCCGAGACAAAGCAACCATTACTATGGAATGCTGTGTGTGAGAGAGGGAGGTGGGGGGGGAGGTCTGCTGGTGTCTGAACTTACAAGACAGCATGCTGACATGCTCTCAGCTCCCCAAAAACTCACTCTCTCCCCCAACATACAAACACACTCCCTGTCACACTCCCCCGCATCTGAAAATCACATTGCAGCTACTTGCATGCTGGGATAGCTACCACAATGCACTGCTCTCTGTGGCTGTTGCAAGAGCTGCTAATGTGGCCACGCCAGTGCGCTGTCAGCTGTCAGTATGGACAATCTAAAGCGCTTTCCCTATTGCGCTCTACGAAGGCTGGTTTAACTCAAAGCACTCTATATTTGCAAGTGTTGACATGCCCTAAGGCAGAGGTCTCAAACTCAAATGCCCACGAGGGCCACATGAGGGCTAGTTCATTGGCCCAAGGGCCGCATCACTGACACCCCCCGCTTCGTTGCCCCTGGCCCTGCTCCCACTCCACCCCTTTCACGAGGCCTCACCCCTTCCCTGCCCCCATTCCAACCCCTTCCCTGAAGTCCCCACCCCAACTCCACCCCCTCCCTGCCCCCAGAGGATGCATGAGAGGTGTGGTGGGGGCTCAGGACGGGGAGTTGAGGTGCAGCAGGGGGTTGGGGTGCAGGCAGGGGGCTCAGGGTGCAGAAGGGGTGTGGGATGCAGCAGGGGGCTCAGGGCAGGGAGTTGCAGTGCAGGAGGGGTGTGGGATGTGCCACGGGGCTCAGGGCAGGGGGTTGGGGTAAAGTAGGGGGTTGAGGTTCAGGCAGAGGGCTCAGGACAGGGAGTTGGGGGGCAGGGTGCAGGAGGGCATCAGGCTCCAGGGGTGGCAGCAGCGCACACCGGGGCCAGGGCAGGCTGCCAGCCCCGGCCCCGCTCCGGGAAGTAGCTGGAACCATGTCCCTGCGGCCCCTGGGGGACGGGGGATGCAGGGCTCCGCACACTGCTTGCCGTGCCTCCAGGTTCCCCGTTCCCGGCCAATGAGAGCTGCAAGGGGGCGCTGCCTAGAAGCCAGGGCAACACACGGACAGAGCCCTCTGCTTCTCCCTGCCCCGACCGCAGGGACATGGTGCCAGCCGCTTCAGGGAGCGGCACGGGGCTCGAGAGGGGCAATCCCGCGGGTGTAGTTTGCCCACCCCTGGCCTGGAGGTAGGCCGGGGGCGGGGGTGAGTGCAGGCTGCTTGGCGGGCCGCAGGAAATAGCCTCGTGTGTTTGAGACCCCTTCCCTAAGGCCATGATCCTGTAACTAGCTCTGTGTGAACAGGCTCCTGCAATTTGCAGGATAAAGGCCTAATTGCTCATTGCCACCTATCTTTTTTTTGTTCAAGGGGGGTAAGGGAACATTACTGGGTCTCCTCTTGCTCGAGTCTCTTCCAGCAAGAACAATCACTTTATGCTTATGTCTATTTAATAAAGATGAAGTTCTAAGATGTCTGGCATTAACTCAAAGAATGACTCTCCCTAAACATAATGCATTTTCAGGTGAAGCTTCTTCTCACCTGGCAAGTTCTTTAATTAAGTTTGCAATGCGTCTCTTGTCCTCGGGACACAAATCCTTTAAAGAAGCACTCTTCGCTCCTCCTTCATTAGTGACCTGAAAAGTAAAATCTGCATTTTAAAATGCAATAGTTTATGCAGAACAAGTATTTCTGAAGCTATTAAAAGTATTTCAGGATGTAATGGTCAGAAAATGATGCTAAACAAACTCAGACTGGAAGCACGGTGCCTATTTTTAACTTTAAGGGTAATTAACCATTGGTACAATTTACCACATTTTGTGGTGATTTCTTCTAAAAAAGTTACTGGGCTCAATGCAGGGTTTGCTGGGCGAAGTTCTCTGGCTAGTGTTATGCAGGAGATTCAAACAGATAATCAAAATGGTCCCTGGTGGCCTACAAATCTAGGATTATATTTGTATTGTGAATTCACCCAAATTGACAGATCAAAATCAGGAACTCATTGTGTGGCTAAACACAGGAGTCAGAGAGAGCAACAGGAATGCAACATATAAGCAGTAATCAGGGTGATAACAGGATAGGTATCTTCTTAGCTCCATTGTGTTTTGTTTATTTAGAAACACACACTAAACTGAGTTACCCCCACCCCACTAGCCACTGTCAGTTCTTTTTTATTAGATTTTAAATCTACACTATACTCAACTGCTTCTCAACCACTGCCAATCCTGCCCCACAAACAAGATAATTTTTAAATTTAATCTACCATGCTTTCTTCTTCTTTCTGAGCCAGTCCACTCCTATATTACACCTAAATAAATGGATACATTTGGTACCCATGTCCACCAGAGGGCGTACACAGTTTATAGTTTAAAAGTCAGTTCTTACAGTATCACTGTTATTGTCATTACATATAATTAGGCTTGGACAGATTAGATTATTATTGGTAAATGTTGATTTCATTGTGCATATACAAACCAGTGAAAAAATATTTCCATTAATGATCAAAATTTACAAATAGGCAAGGAAAACATCATTTGAGAACTTTGATTTAATGGTATCTACACCTCTACCCCGATATAACGCTGTCCTTGGGAGCCAAAAAAATCTTACTGCATTATAGGTGAAACCGCGTTATATCGAACTTTCTTTGATCTGCCAGAGTGCGCAGCACACCCCCCACACACACCCCGGAGCACTGCTTTACCACATTATATCCGAATTCGTGTTATATCGGGTCACGTTATATCCGGGCAGAAGTGTACTTTGTATGTGAGGTTGACACTTTGTTGTAACAATTATAAAACTTTCATTTTTTATTCTCAACATCTGCTGTTATTAAATAATTATTGTCTTACCTGTACTTAATTTCCCACAACTGAATATTAAATTGTAAAAATCTAAGTAAGTCCTTAAAAAGAGAATATCCATCAAAATTATATTTCAAAAAATTGAATTCTGCAAAGCCTACATATAACTGTGGATATTTCCATGGGTTCTTCCAATGAACTCTAAGTTTGGCCTTACTTAGTAAAAGAACAACTTTATACAGCTACCGATTGAGTTATCCAAGGCTTGTGCCACGCATTCTCATACTACAGTGATGACCTTAGTATAAGAACCTATATGGAATACAAAGCAATCCAGAAAAGAGGTGGAGATTGAATTATTTTTAATCCACATTATTTGCTCCAAGAATTTGGTAGTAAAACAGAAATCAAACTAAGTGGAAGTAATGGCAAATATTCAAGAATGTGTTTACAGTGTGCTAGATCTTTACATACATGTAATAAAACCTACAAGTTCCTATATGCTTGAGTAGAAGATTGAAGATCTAAACCTTGATCATCAGATGGTGTAGTCAGATCATATAACACTCTTTCGATTCTACTAGTATCTCAGGAGGATGTTAAACAGCAGCTACTAAAGTTGAACAATTTTAAGCCAGCAGACCCAGATAACTTGCATCCCAGAGTTTTAAAAGAGTTGCCCACAGGAGCTTGCTGGACTCTTGTTGATTTTCAATAAGTCTTGGAGCACTGGGAAAGTTTCAGAAGACTGGAAGAAAGCTAATGTTGTGCCAATATTTAAAAAGTGTAAATAGGATGACCCAGAAAATTATAGGTCTGTTAACCTGACATCGATCCCAGAAGGATAATGGATGGCTGAACAGGACTCGATTAATAAAGAACTAAAGCAGGGTAATATAATTAATGCCAATCAACACGGGTTTATTTTGAGAAAAGAACCTAACTCGGTATTTTTTGAAGAGATTATAAGTTTGGGTGATAAAGGTAATAGTGTTGATGTAATATATCTAGACTTCTGTAAGGCGTGACATTTTGACTGAAAACCAAAAAAGGTATAAAAATAACATGGCACACATGGTCTCAAAACGTAACTGTAAACGGAATCACCATTGAACATAAGAACATAAGAACGGTCGTACCGGGTCAGACCAAAGGTCCATCTAGCCCAGTATCTGTCTACCGACAGTGGCCAATGCCAAGTGCCCCAGAGGGAGTGAACCTAACAGGCAAGGATCAAGTGATCTCTCTCCTGCCATCCATCTCCATCCTCTGACAGAGGCTAGGGACACCATTCTTTACCCATCCTGGCTAATAGCCATTTATGGACTTAGCTACCATGAATTTATCCAGTTCTCTTTTAAACCCTGTTATAGTCCTAGCCTTCACAACCTCCTCAGGTAAGGAGTTCCACAAGTTGACTGTGCACTGCGTGAAGAAGAACTTCCTTTTATTTGTTTTAAACCTGCTGCCTATTAATTTCATTTGGTGACCCCTAGTTCTTGTATTATGGGAATAAGTAAATAACTTTTCCTTATCCACTTTCTCAACATCACTCATGATTTTATATACCTCTATCATATCCCCCCTTAGTCTCCCCTTTTCCAAGCTGAAGAGTCCTAGCCTCTTTAATCTTTCCTCATATGGGACCCTCTCCAAATCCCTAATCATTTTAGTTGCCCTTTTCTGAACCTTTTCTAGTGCTAGAATATCTTTTTTGAGGTGAGGAGACCACATCTGTACACAGTATTCAAGATGTGGGCGTACCATGGATTTATATAAGGGCAAGACTATATTCTCAATCTTATTCTCTATCCCCTTTTTAATGATTCCTAACATCCTGTTTGCTTTTTTGACCGCCTCTACACACTGCGTGGACATCTTCAGAGAACTATCCACGATGACTCCAAGATCTTTTTCCTGACTCGTTGTAGCTAAATTAGTCCCCATCATGTTGTATGTATAGTTGGGGTTATTTTTTCCAATGTGCATTACTTTACATTTATCCACATTAAATTTCATTTGGCATTTTGTTGCCCAATCACTTCGTTTTGTGTTTTCACTTAGTTTAGTTTTAGTTTAGTTTTCATAATTGAATGGGTGAGTTTCTAACGTCATCCCACAGGGATTGGTTTTGGACCGATACAATTTAACATTCGTATTAATGACCTGGAAGAAAACAAAATCATCACTGATAAATTCTGCAGATGACACAAAAATTGGAGAAGTGGTAAATAATGAAGAGAATAGGTCACTGATTCAGAGCAATCTGGAATGCTCGGTAAGGTGGACACAAACAAAGAACATGCATTTTAATAAAGCTAAATGTAAATGTATAATCTGGGAACAAAGAATGTGGACAATGCTTACAAGATGGAGAACTTCATTCTGGGAAGCAGTTAGTCTGAAAAAGATTTGGGGGTCATGGTGGATAACCAGTTGGACATAAGCTCCCGGTGTGACTGTGTGGCCAAAAGGACTAACGTGATCCTTGGATGAATAAACATGGGAATTCTTGAGTAGGAGTACAGAGGTGGTTTGACCTCTGTATTTGGCACTGGTGTGACCACTGCTGGGATACTGTGTCTAGTTCTGGGGCCCACAATTCACGAAGAACGTAGATAAATTAGAGAGGGTTCAGAGAAGAGCCACAAGAATTATTCAAGGATTAGAAAACATGTTTTATAGTGACAGACTCAAGGAGCTCAATAGATTTTAGTTAAAGAGAAGGTTAAGGGTTGAGTTGATTACAGACTATAAGTACCTACCTGGGGAAAAAATATTTAATAATAGGATCTCCAATCTAAGAGAGAAAGGTATAAAACAATCCAATGGCTGGAAGTTGAAACTAGACAAATTCAGACTGGAAAGAAGGCATGTATTTTTAACAAAACTATTTAACCATTGGAACAATTTACCAAGGGTCCGTGCTCCCTCTAAGCTGCGCAGTCGCGTGGCTGCCCAGAAGTTAATCAAGTGCCACACACTGGTTATCAGAGCCACACACATCCAGCAGCATGTGATCAGGTGTCTCTCCCCGAGCTACTCTGCAGTCACATTGCTCCTGCCCTCTGCCTTGGAGCCCCTGGTCAGCTGTAATTTTATTCTTTCAAAGTGCTGTTATTTTAGTTTCTGGACTGGTCTATGCATTTCATAAATTTAATGCTTTGAATAGTGAGTTCTAAAATGCCTAGCCTGTCCTGGCTGGAGTAATTATCTCCATAGTAACTTTTGAAAAATATATATTATGGTTTTTTGTTTCTACTGATGGCGCACAAAACAAAATTCATTCCACACATGGATGGAAAAAATTACAGAGAACGTTGCCAATCGTCATGGTGGATTCCCCATCACTGACAATTTTTAAATCAAGATTGGATGTTTTTGCTAAAAAGATCTGCTCTCATTCAAAAGGAATCATTCTAGACAAGATCTATGGCCTGTGCAATACAGGTCAGGCTAGATGATCACAATGATCCTTTCTGGCCTTGGAATCTAGACATCTGTGAATTCTGAGTGTTACTAAGTGTTCATCGTACTTAATAATCCCACCCTCAAAGATCTCACAATTTAACTGGGGCAAATTTAATACAAAGTACAATACAGAATAACTGTTGAAAGTATGAAGCAAACAATAACACTTTAACCTTCCTTCACAATGAATGCTTCTCAGTAATGTGAGTTGAGTGTACACACCAAGGAGAAAATGTGCCCTTCAATCTTCAGTTTGTTTCAAACCAGTGTTCAAAAGCTAATAAAACGATTACTGTACGTAGCCTAATAGAAAGACTGGCGATGATCTTAAGCAGAGTTATGTTATTCCATACCCTAAGCTTCAAAAAGACCCTCATCCAAAGCCTTTTAATTTTTATTTAAATTAAATACTCAAAGTGCTACCAAAGGAAGTATCAGGCTGCAGGTTTCTTTGATCTGACTACTCCATAGTAGGGTTGCCAACCCTCCCAGTTTTGCAGGGAGTCTCCCGGAATCAGGCTCTATCTCCCAGAAGATACTGAAGCCAAACTGGGAGATTTTAGACGCTTAAAGTCTGGTGGCACAGCGGGGCTTAGGTAGGCTTCCTACCTACCCTGGCTTATCGCCGCTCCCGGAAGTGGCCAGCACATCCCTGCGGCCTGGGGGGGTCTCCACGCGCTGCCCCAGACCTGAGCGCCAACTCCACAGCTCCCATTGGCCAAGAACTGTGGCCAATGGGAGCTACGGGGGTGGTGCTGCAGGCAGGGGCAGAGCGCGGAGACCCCTGACACCCCACTCCCCAGCACCGCTGCCAGAGGGATGTGCTGGTCACTTTTGGGAGCTGCCCAAGGTAAGCCCTGCCCGGCCAAGGCCCATACCCCTCACCCCCCGCAACACCCCCTGCACCCTAGCCCCTGTCCCAAGCCTGCACCCAAACTCCCTCCCAGAGCCCGCACCCCCTCCTGCACCCCAACCCTCTGCCCCAGCCCAAAGCATCTTCTTGCTGCGACACAGATGGATTTAGGGGATGAAGAAGCAGCCAGACAAGCTTGTCTTTGCACATTCATAGTCCCCAGCTACTAACAAGTGATGCAAGGTGGCCTCTCAGAGGCAGATTTGTACCTCAACACACATCAAGGTCCAGAATTGTTAACAGTATAACTACACTTTAAAAAGAGAATGAGAAGGCCATTGTCTCCACACACAAATGAAAATACAGGCCAAGTTCTATCCAGCTTTACATCTTGGCCAACCCTACTGAATCAGTCAGGGCAAAACATGGCCTTAGACTAGTATTTTGCATTTATACAGCATCTTTAGCCCCAAAAATCCCAAAGCCCTTCACAAAACGTGCCCATACACCATCACATTTGGGGTGGAGATTGGTGGTCAACCTCTTCCCAACATCCAAGGGGAGGAGGAAGAAGAATTTTGGACAAGACCACCAGGGCAAATCCTGATTTACAAAAGGTACCATGGGATCTTCAACGTCTAGACAGCATTGACAGGACCTTTGTTTTTCATGTCTCGTCCAAAAAGGCCTACATATGGCATCCACATGGTACTCAGATCTGCTTTGTGAATGATGAAAGAGCAAGTCAGCTCTGCTAGGATTCATATTAGAAGGGAACAATTCATTTGCTTCAATGCAGTGTTCCAGCATCTCCCCTCTGACTACATATAACTGAAATATATCAAAGTAAAGGGGTCAGTTCTTCCTTCAATACTAAACACCTCTGACACAACGGGAAGTGGCCATCATGACTCTAGGAGCAAAGAAACCTTGCAAAACTTCACCTGACTGTAGCAAGTAAAATATCATGAGATTTCTTTTTCCTTTATCATGGAAAGGGTAAGCCTGAACTGTTAAGTCTCCATAAGGATTCTGAAAGGCAAGACAACAAGAGAGCCCACTGTAAAAAGATTATGATCTAGTTTCCATCCCTCTTTATTATTATTATTTATATAGTGGTAAAAGCTAGAAGGCTGAATGGGGGTCAAGGCTGAACAGTGCTACAAGCTGTATAACACAACAAAAAGACAATTCCGCCCCAAACAATTCACAATCCAAGCATAAAATGAAAGACAAACACAGGGTGAGACTTATGGACAATACAAGACGCAATGGGCACAGCACAGCAGCTGCCTAACCGTTGTCAAGCATTCCGTAGAAACACAGCAGAGGAGAGTTTTAAGGAGGGATTTGAAGAACAAGCTGGCCTTGGGTGTGTTTATCGAGAGCAGCTTCCATGTATAAGGGGAAGCATGGGAGAAAGGACCAAAGTGCTTGTTGGAAAACGGGGGATTCAAGACTGGTATCATTGGCAGAGTGCAGGCAGGAGTCAAAAGCTCAAATGCACATAAGTAGTGATAAGTAGGGTGGGGATAGGCCATGAAGGGCCTTTAAAGTGAAAACAAGTAGTTATCATGACCTCCGTGACTTCCAGGGCTTCAGGAGGCGGCGGCAGGACTGGAACAAGGACCCTGCAGACCCAGCCCAGTGGCTTCCTCTGGCGGCTGCAGCTGGGGCCGTACACCACAGCCCCATGGTGTCCCGGGTTTGGTGGGGTTGCAGCTAGGGTCGTGCACCCCAGCCCAGCAGCTTTCGCCAGAGGCTGCAGCTGGAGTCACGAACCCACCTTGCAACTTCCCAGGGCCATGTGTGCATGTGTCCGCCACCGCGGCAGCCGGGGCTTGGCAGGGGCTTCAGTCGGGTCATGCACCCCTGCCCCACAGCTGGGCCAGCTCTGGAGCAAGGGCTGAATGTCCCCCATGGCTGCGCCCCCCACTGCGGCCACTGGGGTCAGGGCTATGCCCGTTGCCATGGTGAGGGGCTCGGCCTGTCAGTCCCTCCCCCACTTGGGACTCCATTCCTTCCCCCTACCTAACCCTGTCCCCGGTTATTTTTAGTAAAGTAGCAAACAGGTCAGGGGCTCTGTGAATTTTTGTTTATTGCCTGTGACCTGCTCATGACTTTTACTAAAAATAACCGGGGAAAAATCTTAGCCTTAGTTATCATTTGATGTGGAAAAGAGGGAACCAGCAGAGGGATGCAAAGTGGGAAGGGGAATGTGGTTGAAGCAGTGAGCCAGCAAAACAATCTCTGCAATAGCATTTGGAATGGACATAAGTGGGGCAAGGTGGCATCTGTTAAGGACACAGGAGGAGGGGGATGTGGTAGTCAGAACACAAGGCCTAGATGAGAGTTTTAGCTGTGTGGTAACAGGAATGCTGGATCTTAAAGATATTGTGCAGAAAGAAACAACGAGATTTAGACAATTCGTGAATGTGCGGCTGTAGAGAGTAAAATATAATGGCTAGATCCCAGACCTAAGTGATAGGGAGGATGATAGTGACTGACAAAGGAGGCATTAAATAAAATATTACTAGTTTAATAGCCATGATCAATGTTCCACAGGTGAACACAGCTCACCATAGAGTTCTGAATGGTGAGGTCTATTAGACTATGAGAATCTCACAAGGAAGTCCCACTGCTTTGGAACTTGTCTTGCAATATACTGTAGGGGAATAGTGTAGGTGACCTAGTAGGTCTTTAAACTTTTATTTCCTATTTTAAAATTAAAGAGATATTATTTCAGAAGTGAAACCAATTGACTAGATTGGATCACTATTTCCTCTGATGTCTTCGGGTGCTTTGTAGCTTATTTCATAGCTAACCAAAGATCTACTGTACATAGAACTGCATGGGAATAACAATACATGTTTAACACAGTCCAACTTGCACACCATTCATATCAGTCATCAGTTTTAGTCTTTGCCCTGTCTTTAGACTGCAGGCCCCTCTCAAAAGGGACTTCATCACTATTGCTGCCTGCTAGCCATCACGCAAGTTTGCAGTGGTGTAAAAATCAGTGATACGTAATGATTAGTAGAAAAAGTTGTAGATGTTTGTCTGAACTCTTCAGAATAAGAAAAGTTCATGCTTGCTGACCTGCTGCCCTGCTGGGTCTCCTGTGCTTTTTAATGGATCCATGGAAGCAGAAGGAGCAGCTCCAGGGACCTTAAGCTTAGCTTCGCTTTTTCGACCCTTTACCACATGTCTTGTTCTTAAATTTCCTTCGGCAGAAATTCCTATAGGAGGAAGACAAACAGACGTTGAGAAGAGATTCTTAGTTTGCTCTTACACACGCACACACACACACAAAATATTTAGTTGAATATGGAATGAGCCTAAGGAGAGATGGATAGCACTGGCTAGAGCCTATCACATACACTTCCAAATAAACTCTGCAAATGCTCCCAAAATAACCTATGTACTTGGACACACCTGCTAGTTCTGTCCTATGACTGCACAAACCAAAGGTCCTTCTGTAATAACACCGTAAATAAGGAATAACTAGGCATCATAAATAAGGCTAATGTCACCACCGCTCACATGACATATTTTAATGTTTCACATTTTACAGATATTTAGTCTTGGAAGCATTCCATTTTTTAATTGGTAAATGTCAATTTCACTGTACACACACACACACAAATGAAAAAATCTTTCCATTGACAATGATAAAAACGTACAGAGGCAAAGTAAAAAAAATGCTGCTTGAAAACTCAGAGTTCGATTTAGGGTATTTACTTTGTATATTTTATATGTGATGTTGACAATTGGTGTTTTAACAATTATAAAACTAACTTTTCAAATCTCAGCATCTGTCATTAAGTAGTGTCTGACCCCTCCATAATTACTCACAACTCTGAAAATTTATCAATAAAAATCTAAAAATGCTTAAAAATAAAAAAAGTGATATTATCCATCGAAATTATTAAAAAAAAGAATTCTGCCAAGCCTACATATATATTGTTGCTGTATATTTTTGCCCAAGATTAATGATGTTTGTTCCTCATGTCAAACTTATGGGTAACCACAATACCTGGTTCTTATCTGGGAGCTTTTCATCAGTACATCTCAAAATGCTTCACAATCTTTAATGTATTTATCCTCACAATACCCCTGAGAGGTAGGGAAGTGCCATTAACCCTACCTGAAAGAAAGAGAAGCAAGGCACAGAGAGGCTAAATGACTTGCCCAGGGCCACAAAGGAAGTCTGTTGCAGAACAAGGAACTCAACCCAGGCCTCCCAAGTCTTAGGTTAGCACCCTGACTACTGTGTGAACACTATAGAGATTTTCACTATTGCTAACATTAGTTCAGCTCCACTGCCAGTAGCTATGTAGTAAGCTCTGATGACTCAGGTCTTTGGTCTTTAGAAGCCTAAGAACCAAATTTTTATCACTGTTTAGAGGTACCAGGCAGTTTTAAATATTTCTCACTTATATTAGCAAACTTGGTACATTTATTTTTTGGATGGAGATTTCAAAAGTTAATCCCTCTCTCCCATCCCACTCCTCACCCCCATTTAGAGGGGGCAGAGTTCCTAAAGTTGTCTGATTTTTTTTTTGGTCTGCATTATGAACTATTTCTGCTGTAAATCCAGAAAGTTATCCTAAAATCATAAACTTTCCTTTCCAGGTCACAGACTGTTAGGCCCTGCCATCACCTGGGCTTGAGCCATACTAGCTACAATCACATTCAGCCATGTTTTAATTCCGCTGTAACATAGGCCCTCTACCTTGCATAACCAGAGTTTTATTAAAAAAAAAAATAATGTCAACTGTGCTGGTCCAAACCTCGATCACATGGTTTCTCAATGCAGTTTGCAGCCCAATTCCGTAAACACACACACACCTTGCTCATGTTATGTGTTACATGCATACATTTTAGGATCAGGCAAAGACACAACCTTGTTATACCTGTTTTAAGGCTCTCTGTTTGAAAACAGTTAATATGATTATAAATTCTGGGACAATTAATACCGTCATCTAAACTAAATGTACAACAGTTCCATCTTTTATTATAGACTGGATCGATCTGCATTTAATTCATCTTGCCCCAAAACTCGCTAAGAGATGTTCAAGCATTTAGAGATGTTCAAGCCTTTAACAGAGACACAATTAAGATTCAGCCTACACCAGGTTAGACAGAACTGTGCCGTACGAATACATCGGAATGAGTCCCTAAAACAATTCATCTTCTACTGTATACTTTTATAATCAGTGAGCCATAGATCCTCTACTATAATCCTTTATGTCCCAACACAGGCAGGTTCTATGTCTCATGTGCAACTGAAAAATACAAAACTGAAAAATCACAGCAATGTTTCACTTGACAAAGTGTCATTTACAATTATTAGGAAATCATACCTGGCACATACACCACTGGCTGTTCTTCATCAGAAACTGTATGCAATTTCATTAAAGGAAAACAAATCAGAGAAAAAAATCCAAGCTGAGATATACAAAAAGAAATATGAAAATGCGCCTTTAAATCTGTGATTTGCAAAAAAATTATTGGCCTTTTATGGGTCTCCACCATTTAGAAAGCATCTATTACAGGACAAACTTGACCAGAACAAAACATGAATGCCAACTTCAAAAGAAGACACTTACTAACATATGCACTCTGTATGTACTAGCTTTCATCTAAAGATCATCTCAGAGGTCATCTTTACAAAAGATTCACAGGACCAGCCCCAGTTGCAACTCCAAGTATTAAGGTAATGAAGCAACACAATATTTATTTGAACTAGACTAAAGCTAACATTATATAAGGAATCTCTTGGGACAGACAGGGAAGGCAAATTGCTGAGACTTATGTATGTAGTCACACTGACACTGAACCACATACCACAACAGACTACACAGTGCACAAGGTATATGACAAGACCATTAAGCTAAAAGGAAACAAAGATTTAAAAGGAAGTTGGTCATTCTCAGCTGATCTTTCCTCAAAGGATAGATGAGAGTTGAATGTCTAGGGACTTTTCATGTATTTGTTTACGCAGGAGATTTAGATTTGGTTTCAGGCAGTTATTTGTGAAGAAAGCTATTTCAGAAATGTTCAAATAACTGGTTGTCACAATCATAAATACAATTTACTATATCTAGCCCTCAAAAGCACCTGGAACTGGGCAACATATTATTTGTATTACAGTAGTGCCTACAGAGCCAAAATCCCTGCCTCTCATAAATTAGTCTAAAGATAAGAGCACAAAAAAAAGCAGAATCCAGAGCAGGGTGTGGCCTTTAGAGTCTCTTCTTTAAAGAGACAGTATGCAGTTTTGTTGTAGCAGTATCAGTTCCAGGATATTAAAGAGACAAGGTGGGTGAGGTAACAGCTTTCATTAGACCAACTTCTGTTGGTGAGAGAGACAAGCTTTTGAGTTTACACAGCGCTCTTCTTCAGGTCACATGTAACCTTGTTTCTCACCAACAGAGGTTAGACCAATAAAGACATTACCTCACCCACCTTGTCTCTTTAAAGAGACAGTGTCAGTAAGCAGAGGTAAAGATGTTTGTTTGCAAAATAAATTATTAAGCACACCTTTGATTTAAAGAATTGCAGGAGTCCAACTTGCATCACTATTTACGCTGTTTACTTTTTCCCATTTTTCTTGTCATGGACAATGAAACTCAATTACATCAGTTCCTCAATTGTCTCACTTTCATGTTCTTTGTCCGCAATGTTTGGGTCTCAAATACTGCAGGGCAATATTTACAAACCATCGTTCTCATTCCCAGCCCTGAGGAAGAGCTCTGTGTCCCTCGAAAGCTTGTCTCTCTCATCAACAGAAGTTGGTCCAATAAATGATGTTACCTCACCCACCTTGTCTGTCTAATATCCTGGGACTGACACAGCTACAACACCACCGTATAAACTCCGCCCAGATAAACAGTGACACTTGCAACTCGCCGAGAGCTGTGAAAAATGTAGCTAATTGCACATGCTGAATGCAGTGGCCCGCAGGGGAGACAAGAAGTCGCTGTCCTTATGTACCATCTTGATCCAAGAAGCCTCGGCTGGGATCAAGATGCTCATTGGACAACTTTTTCCCCCACCATGCAAAGCTTAGACTAAAATAACAATGTCACGGCAACAACCAACATTTCCATAAAACAGCAGTGCTGTGGCACTAGGTATGGTGCATGAGCCAACAAAACCACCTGCAAGGGCCATTCACTGTATTACAGAGCAGGAGCACCCTTCCAAGCTGAGACACCTCCCAGTCTGTGTGTTCCCTACCAAATGTCCCTGGTTCATATCAACAGTTCAGAACAGTTCATATCAACTCCCACTGAGATAGCGCACAACCATGTACACACGTGCCCAACCCCACTGCCAAGATGGGCTGAGATACTCCTCCAACTCCATCCATACATATGACAGGCTGGGACAAGACACTCTTCCCAGCCCAGGCTGATCCCTATATTTCATCCCCATGAGATGAAACAACCCCAGGGTCTTTACACACAAACATACACAATCTGTGTGCACCTCCCCATGTGCAGAGGGACCTCAGCCTCTATGTCTCCTTCCTCAGGTACTTAAATGGCCCTCATCACCATAGTAGCTGAGCACCTCACAATCTCGAATGTATTTATCCACACACACACACTAGTGTTATCCCCATTTTACACCCAGGGAACTGAGACACAGAGAGCTTAAGTAACTTATCCACAGCTACCTGGGATGTTTGTGGCAGAGCAGGGAATCAAATCCAGGTCTCCCACAATCTAATGCCCTAACCACTGGACCATCCTACAGGTTGAGCCCCCAGCCCCCATGTCTCCTCCAGGCTCAGTTTCTCCCCCCTCCCAACACCCCTGTCTCCTACAGGTACAGACTCAGCCCCACCCCCCAACACCTCATCTCCTACAGGCTTAGCCCCCAACACCCCTGTCTCCTACAGGTACAGACTCAGCCCCACCCCCCAACACCCCATCTCCTACAGGCTTAGCCCCCCCCCAACACCCCTGTCTCCTACAGGTACAGGCTCAGCCCCAACACCCAAGTCTCCAACTGGCTCAGCCCCCCCACCAGCTCCCCAACACCCAAGTCTCCTACAGGTTCAGCCCCGCCCCCAACACTCCTGTCTCCTACAGGCGCAGGCTCAGCCCCAACACCCAAGTCTCCTACAGGCTCGGCCCCGCCCGGCCTCTGCTCTGCCCCCGCCCGCTGCCGCCTCAGCGCTCCGCGAAGGATACTGTCCCTGCTCCAGTAAACGGCTCCTCCGGGCCCAGCGGCCACATCCGCCATCTTGAAACAACCGCCACTCCCAGAGTACCCCCGCCACCCCCCAGCGCTCGCAGCCCATTGGCTCGCCGACCCCAGCTTGGTCCTGCTACAGCCGAGCGAAGCCAAGCCACGGGAGGGGCTGTGCGGTTACCCGGAAGAGCGGCGCATTCTGGGAGCTGTATTTCTCCCTACGTTCCGGCCCAGGGAAAGCCGCTCTCAGCGAACTCCAAATCCCAGGAGGCACCGCTCCCAACGGCCCGATCGTCCCCTAGGAAGGAAACTACAGCTCCCAGAGTTCCTCGCTGCGCAGCCTCCGGTACAGGGCGCGAGCGGGGACAAATTCAGCTTCATTCCCCTCTCTCTGCCTAGGGGCGTGCTGAGGATGGAGGACAAGCCCTACAGCAGCCTCAAGCCCTCTCTGGACAGGCTCACCCTGGGGGTCATCCGGATATTAGGTGAGTGGGGGACCGGCCGAGGGCCTAGCGCTGCCCTGGGTCGCCGCGTTGGCATGGAAACGGCGGCCGGGCTGCCATGGTGTTTGGGGGCTGGTGGTGGGACTCAGGCTGCCTACGAGCTCCATGGCGCCTGCCAGCCACGATGCCCACAGCCTCGTATTATTGGGGTCAGAGGCAAAACCCCGCTGGGGCCCTGGGGGAGGGACAGCTCCGTGGTTTGAGCATTGGCTGCTAACCCCAGGGTTGTGAGGTCAATCCTTGAGGGGGCCACGTAGGGAACTGGGGCAAAAATCTGCCTGGGGATTGGCCCTGCTGTGAGCAGGGGGCTGGACTAGATACCTCCTGAGGTCCCTTCCAACCCTGATAGTCTGTGATTCTATGACACACAGCAACAGATGGGTCCTGCCCCTAAGAGCTCCCACTGACTTACACACCTCATGTTAAGTATCAGAGGGGTAGCCCTGTTAGTCTGGTTCTGTAGAAGCAGCAAAGAGTCCTGTGGCACCTTATAGACTAACAGACGTTTTGCAGCATGAGCTTTCGTGGGTGAATACCCACTTCTTCGGATGCAAGCAGAGCAGCCGAGCACTAAATCCCCTTAACTCCCAGTGCCAGGCTGTGGCCAAAAAAAGCTAATGTCATCCTAGGATGAACAAAGAGGGGGATCTCAACGTGGAGTAGAGGAGTTATTCTACCGCTGCTGCAATACCGTGTCCAGTTCTGATGCCCACAATTCAAGAAGGGATGTTGATAAATTGGAGAGGGGTCAGAGAAGAGCCGTGAGAATGATTCACGGATTGGAAAACCGGCCTTATAGCGAGAGACTCAAAGAGGTCCACCTATTTAGCTTAACCTTCTCTTTAAGGGGTGGCTTGATCACAGTTTATAAGAACCTGTGTGGGGAAGACATATTTGATAACAGATATTTAGTCTAGCAAAGGAAGGTGTAACATGATCCAATGACTGGAAGTCCAAGCTAGACAAATGCAGACTGGAAACAAAGTGTAAACTTTTAGCAGTAAGAGTAACTAACCACTGGAATCATTTACTGGGCTTCTAATAGACTATCCATCAGTGGAAATCTTTAAATCAAGATTGGGTTTTCTAAAAGCTATGCTCTAGTTCAAATAGGAATTAATTCAGTGAAGTCCTCCACTGGCTGTAGACTCTATGAATTCCATGTCTGGGCAGAGCCATGGTACTGTATGAGAGGTCCAGTCAGGGAGCTGTATTTGTCCCTCCCCCTGAAATGTAGCTTTGGGTGAGCTACAAGTACCCCCAGCAGAGACAGTCCCAGCTGACTAACTGGACCTACAACACACGGTGCACAGGAAGAAACTAGAAACCAGAAGGCAAAGAAAAAGGAACTGATTTTTAAAAAAAAATATGATTGGTTTAAAATGTCAGTTTTTGAAAGCTTAGGGTTAGCAGTACTGAACACAGTGCACGGAACTGAGCTTAGAGGGGTTGGTTTTTTTCCTTAACTTTCTTTCTCACATGAGATATACATGATTCTGACATGTATCTCTGATGAGTAATTGTTGTGGTAACTCTCGGCAGCTGTCTAGTATACTAACGCCTCCAGAAATTTTTCCTTGTCACATCACATCATGTCTAATTGGTGACCAAATCCAATTAGTTGTGAAGGGATTCTGCACCAAAAATGTAAAAATTCCATGCACAATATTTTAAAATTCTGCAAATTTTATTTCTCAAATAAATGTGGAGGTTCCAGCCTGGCAGTGGGGAGCATGGGCCACTGGCTGCACAGAGGTGGGAGATCCCTGTGCAGCTCCCCCTCTCCCCCTTTCACTCCCCCCGGACACAGATTCAGCAATGAGGCTGCACACAACCCTGACACAGCGCAAGGACCGGGCCTGTCCTAGAAATACCCCCGGGCCTTGCCCCTCCGTGCCAAGTGCACCAGGTATGGGCAGGCAGGCTCAGAAAGGCAGGATCCCAGGGGGCCTAGTGTGGGGGGAGGTGGGTGTGGGTTGAGAGAGTTCTGTGTGGGGCAATCTGGGTGCGGACAGCTCAGTGGAGGATCCGGGTGCGGGTGGGATCTGGATGCACAGGGGATTGTTGTGGGGATTCTGGCTGCAATGGGACCCTTGATCCCAGCAGAGGCTTCTCTACCCCACCTCTAAACCATCTGGTTCTTTCACTCTGAAAGTGATTCCTAGTTCTAGGGAATAGATCCTCCCCTCCTCTCTTTGTACTTGTCTGGGATTTGGGTTGTCATAAGCAGTGTGGTGCTACTTTTTCCACACTTTCAAGATTTTAATGTGGTTCCTTTGCTGAACACTAAAATTGCAACAATTTAACAAGGCGAGCCTATTTTTTTTTCCCTGTAGGGAGTTTGTGTTATATACTTTTTGTAGCCAACCTTCAGGTAACAAAGGATACTTGAATTCTGAAGATGCCTTATTCAGGGGCTCAGACCAATACAAAGTGTCTTGTTCTTTTAGTTTGCCTTCTCCCTCTGAAGGGCTCATAAAAGTCACAGATCATTATTCTGCATAAAATGGCACAAGAGCAGCGATGAGCCTTTTTACTTCTGTTGAGGTAGTGCAGGAGTTCTCAGACTGGGGGTCGGGACCCCTCAGGGGGTCATGAGCTTATTACATCGGGGGTTGCAAGCTGTCAACCTCCACCCTAACCCCGCTTTGCCTCCAGCAGTTATAATGGTGTTAAATTAAAAACACTTTTTTATATATTTATGGGAGGGGGTCGCACTCAGAGGCTTACTGTGTGAAAGGGGTCACTAGTAAAAAAAAAAAAAGTTTGAGAGCCACTGAGTTAGTGGAACATTTTTATTGTGTGGAAGATGGTTGTATTTCCTTAAAACCAGGCATGCCCATTTTAAAGCTGTTGCACATACTGTCTGGGGGAGCTTACACAGATAAATGCTGTGGTCCCCATTTTACAAATTCTCTTCCTTTTTGTGTCTCCTGTGCAGAATTGTATACGAAGCTCCAACCTCTGTTGAAACCTGCTGAAGACTATGAGTTTTCGCAGGTATTACAGGGGTTATAATTTGAGGACAGTGGGGTTTCACACCTGTCACTCAGGGCCTACTGTAGCCTGCAGAAACTATATACCTGGTGATGACACTCTGGAAGGAAACACCATTGATTCATTCTCCAAAGCATTTTCAGGGATGGCAGTTAGGTTCTTTCTAACAAAACTGTCCATTTTCTTGCTTGTAAACTAAACGCTCTTGATTTGAAAATACAGAAAACATGGAACCCCGATGTGGTTTTTACAGTCACTTTTCAGCGCCGAACCACACTTGAATACCTACAACACCCCATGAGGAAAGAACTTCATTATTCACCCCACTTTACTGAGAACTTGAGACTTGACAAAGGCTAGAGGGGGGAAATCAGTAACAGAGCAAGAATTGTAATTTATAGTATGGGAGTTCCCAACTCCCAACCTTGTGTTCAGACCATTAGATCAGGTCTCTCTTATAAAGTTTGTAGAGTGGTTTGGGAACCTTCCAGGTGAAAGGTGCGAAATAAATGGAAGAGATAATTGTGATCCTGATTCAGAATATTTGAGAGACTTCCCTCCTGGATTTGTTCAGCTTTATCCATATCATTAGCCTAACGTGATAGGCCTCTTGATTTCTTCCATCTGGATTCCAAGAAGGTGTCCATGGCAGATTTTTTTTTCTTCTCCATGTTTAATGTTGCTCCCATCCATACTTATCTGTTAAGTATGATTTTCAATTTACCCATAGGATAGTTTTAAATATAACATTCATGTTTTTAAGATACAGTTTCTTTTCCTTTTGCTCTTGGATTTGGTACAGACTCCTTTAGAACTTGCAGTTCATTCATCACTTTACATCTTCCTGTGACTGATACAACATTGAATCTTCCACCATCCCAGTTGAGCCTTTGTGCAAGATGAATTAAATGCCCCCGCTGTTTTCTTTGATCATAGAAATAACAATTATTCCATTCATATGATCTGTGAACTTGTTATAAGACATGCAGAACTTAGATGGAAAAGGCTTGTCAGATCATAGGTTCTACATTATCACCCCTTCAAATGCAGGATAGAATCCCCATTTAGAGGACATATAGTCTAGCAAGAACTAACTTCACACACACACACACACGACTATTTGAAATGAAACTGGGCAAAGGGGCAGAAAGTCTTCTGAAGGCAGCGCCCTGCGCTGGCCAGAGGGGATGAACTTCAATGGTGCAAACACCCCCAAAAAATGTAACCCCTCAACAAAAAAAGCCCTCAGGATTAGGTCCATAGTCAGTCTCCTTATCTTTTTTCATACAGCTAATGTTTATGTCCAGGATATATCCATGAATCTGGAATATACCACTTCAGATTAGAGTTATTGCTGTATATATGTTGTCCTTGAAAGCATCAGGTAATGTAGCACAAACTCTTCTGACTAGCAACTCTGAACAGAAGTCAAACTTCCTTATATTGACTGCCACTGTCAAAGTGATAGAAAAACTCTGGGTGACCCACCTGTTAGAATAAGGGTGGGCAAACTATGGGCCGCAGGCCAGATCCAGCCCATGAGCCATTTTAAGCCGGCCCACAAGCCACACCATGCGGCTCAGCGGCGCTCCAGCTGGGGCGCTGGGTTGGGGCCGCACCACGCGGCTCAGTGGTGCTCCAGCCGGGGGGCTGGGTTGGGGCCGCACCACGCAGCTCAACGGCAGGGTCGGGGGCTGCACCACACAGCTCAGCCCCGCTCCAGACAGAGCACAGGGTCAGGGGCCGCACTACGCAGCTCCCAGAAGTTGCGGCATGGCCCCGCTCCAGCTCCTATGCGCTCTGGTGCCTGAAGATGGGACAGCATGCAGAGCTGCCTGGCCACGCTCCCATGTAGGAGCTGGAGAAGGGACATGCCACTGCTTCTGGGAGCCATTTGAGGTAAGCCCCGCGCGGTGCCTGCACCCTCTGAGCCTCTCCCCATACCCCAACCCCCTTCCCCAGCCCTGATCCCCCCTCCCACTCTCCAAACCCCTCGATCCCAGCTTGGAGCACCCTCCTACACCCCAAACCTCTTATTCCCAGCCCCACTCCAGAGCCTACACCCCAACCCCAATTGTGTGAGCACTCATGGCCCGCCATACAATTTCTATTCCCCAATGTGGCCCTTGGGCCAAAAAGTTTGCCCACCCCTGTGTTAGAACAAAACGCTCAGTACTGGGGAAAAACTCCTCCAGTGACACTTCAATCTGTGACAATTCCTCAGATTTGTCACCTACAAAGGACGACTCGGGTTTGGGAATCTCCCTAACGTCCTCAGCCATGAAGACCGAAGCGAAGAATTCATTTAGTTTCTCTGCAATAACTTTATCATCTTTAAGTGCGCCTTTTGTATCTCAAACATCCAGGGGCCCCACTGGTTTTTCTGATGTACTTAAAAAACATTTTGTTATTACCTTTTGAGTTTTTGGCTAGCTGTTCTTCAACCTCCTTTTTGGTATTTCTTACTACATTTTTACACTTAATTTGTCAGTGTTTAGTTCCTTTCTATTCACCTCATTAGGTGAGTACTAGGTGAAAACTTTCACTTTTTAAAAGATGCCTTTTTATCTCTCAATGCTTCTTTTACATGGCTGTTAAGCCACGATGGCTCTTTCTTAGTTCTTTTACTGTGTTTTTTAATGTGGGGTATACATTTAAGTTGGGCCTCTATTATGGTGTCTTTGAAAAGTGTCCATGCAGCTCATTTTTGCATAGTTCCCCTTTCTGAAATTAAATGCCACAGTGTTGGGCTGCTGAGGTGTTCTTCCCACCACAGAAATGTTAAATGTTGTTATATTATGGTCACTATTTCCAAGCGGTCCTGTTATAGTTTCCTCTTGGACCAGATCCTGCGCTCCACTCAGGACTAAATCGAGAATTGCCTCTCCCCTTGTGGGTTCCCGTACCAGCTGCTCCAGGAAGCAGTCATTTAAAGTATCAAGAAATTTTGTCTCTGCCATTTCATCCTGAGGTGACATGTATATATGGGGATAATTGAAATCCCCCGCTATTATTGAGTTCTTTATTTTGATAGCCTCTCTAATTTCCCTTAACATTTCATCTTCACTATCACTGTCCTGGTCAGGTGGTCGATAATAGTTCCCTACTGTTATATTCTTATTAGAGCATGAAATTACTATCCATAGAGATTCTATCGAACATGTGGATTCATTTAAGATTTTTTACTTCATTTGATTCTACATTTTCTTTCACATATAGTGCCACTAATCCCCTCTGCCCCACACACACGAGCTGTTCTGTCCTTCCAATATATTTTGTACCCCGGAATGATTGTGTCCCATTGATTGTCCTCACTCCACCAGGTTTCTGTGATGCCTATTATATCAATATCCTCCTCTAACTCGAGGCACTCTAGTTCACCCGTATTATTATTTAGACTTCTAGCATTTGTGTACAAGCACTTAAAAAACTTGTCTCTGTTTATTTGTCTGCCCTTTTCTGACATGTCAGATTCTTTTTTTATGTGAATGTGTCTCATCTGATCTGGCCCATATTTTATCCTCCTCTATCCTCTCGTCCTGACTAAAACCTAGAGAATCTCCATCAATAGACTCTCCCCTAAGAGAAGTCTCTGTCCGATCCACGTGCTCCTCTGCAGCAGTCGGCTTTCCCCCATCTCCTAGTTTAAAAACTGCTCTGCAACCTTTTTAATGTTAAGTGCCAGCAGTCTGGATCCACTTTGGTTTAGGTGGAGCCCATTTTTCTGTATAGGCTTCCCCTATCCCAAAATTTTCCCCAGTTCCTATTAAATCTAAACCCCTCCTCTCTACACCATCATCTCATCCATGCATCGAGACTCTGAAGCTCTGCCTGCCTACCTGGCCCTGCGCGTGGAACTGGGAGCATTCCTGAGAATACCACCATAGAGGTCCTGGATTTCAGCCTCTTCCCTAGCAGCCTAAATTTGGCCTCCAAGACATCTGTCCTACCCTTCCCTATGTCATTGGTAGCTACATGTACCACGACCACCGGCTCCTCCCCAGCACTACACATAAGTCTTCTAGATGCCTCAAGAGATCTACAACCTTCACAGCAGGCAGGCAAGTCACCATACGGTTCTCCCGGTCATCACAAACCCAGCTATCTACGTTTCTAATGATCGAATCTCCCATTACTAACACCTGCCTTTTCCTAGCAACTGGAGTTCCCTCCCCCAGAGAGGTAACCTCAGTGCGAGAGGCAACCCCAGCACCATCTGGAAGGAGGGTCCCAACTATGGGAAGGTTTCCCTCTGCTCCCATTGACTGCTCTGCTTCCCTGGGCCTTTCATCCTCCTCAACAGCGCAGGGGCTGTCTGACCGGAGGTGGGACAATTCTACAGTGTCCCGGAAAGCCTCATCAACATACCTCTCTGCATCTCTTAGTCCCTCCAGTTCCACCACCCTGGCCTCCAAAGCCCGTACGTGGTCTCTGAGGGCCAGGAGCTCCTTGCACCGAATGCACACACATGCCATACGTCCACAGGGCAAGTAATCATACATGCAACACGGAGCGTAATAAACAGGATAGCCCCCACTCTGCTGCTGGGCTTCTGCCTGCATTCTCTCCTACAGTTACCTAGGTTAATTATAGGGGTTTTGTTTATGTCAAGAAGTTTTTATTATAATTAAGTTTAAAGGTTTTAAAGACTGGCAAGTGTACCTCACCCACCCCCCCTTCCAATTCCCTCTCAAAACTCACTGTTAGCAGCCCCTGAATCACTTAACCACTGAAGTGCATCCACCTCTGAAGTGGAACATGGCAATTTTAACACATGGCAGCACTGCACAACATCTCAAGTCAAGCAAAAAATACTTTCTCCAACTAAAACTACAGGGCACATTTAGAGAGGCAAAATGTAATTACCTGACTTTGAGAGTTTGGCCAGGACACCAGAGCTAAACCTCTGTTTTTATGGAAATTTCCATGGGATCCTTTGAATCAAGCTAGTGATCAATGGTTTCATGTCTAGTTGGCAGCCGGTATCAAGTGGAGTGCCCTAAGGGTCGGTGCTGGGGCCGGTTTTGTTCAATATCTTCATTAACGATCTGGAGGATGGTGTGGACTGCACCCTTAGCAAGTTTGCAGATGACACTAAACTGGGAGGAGTGGTTGATACGCTGGAGGGTAGGGCTAGGATACAGAGGGACCTAGACAAATTAGAGGATTGGGCCAAAAGAAATATGATGAGGTTCAACAAGGACAAGTGCAGAGTCCTGCACTTAGGACGGAAGAATCCCATGCACTGCTACAGACTAGGGACCGAATGGCTGGGTAGCAGTTCTGCAGAAAAGGACCTAGGGGTTACGGTGGACGAAAAGCTGAATATGAGTCAACAGTGTGCCCTTGTTGCCAAGAAGGCTAATGGCATTTTGGGTTGTATAAGTAGGGGCATTTCCAGCAGATCAAGGGATGTGATCATTCCTCTCTACTCAGCACTGGTGAGGCCTCATTTGGAGTACTGTGTCCAGTTTTGGGCCCCACACTACAAGAAGGATGTGGATAAATTGGAGAGAGTCCAGCGGAGGGCAACAAAAATGATTAGGGGGCTGGAGCACATGACTTATGAGGAGAGGCTGAGGGAACTGGGATTGTTTAGTCTGCAGAAGAGAAGAATGAGGGGGGATTTGATAGCTGCTTTCAACTACCTGAAAGGGGGTTCCAAAGAGGATGGATCTAGACTGTTCTCAGTGGTAGAAGATGACAGAACAAGGAGTAATGGTCTCAAGTTGAAGAGGTGGAGGTTTAGGTTGTATATTAGGAAAAACATTTTAACTAGTAGGGTGGTGAAGAACTGGAATGGGTTACCTAGGGAGGTAGTGGAATCTCCTTCCTTAGAGGTTTTTAAGGTCAGGCTTGACAAAGCCCTGGCTGGGATGATTTAGTTGGGTTTGGCCCTGCTTTGAGCAGGGGGTTGGACTAGATGACCTCCTGAGGTCCCTTCCAACCCTGAGATTCTATGATTCTAAGCTGCTGATCCTTGTCTTTAATGTGTCTCAGTGAAAGGATGGTATCTTCAATAGCACCATGCCCCCTAATGCCAGAGCATTGGTTCAATACTGACACAAGAGCACCACCTACTCCCAAGTATTCGTTAGAGGTCTCCCCTTTAACTTCACATCAAGCCTGACTCTGCTTAGCTTACAAAACCAGACAGATTGTAGCACTTGGTGTCACATCTGCTCATGCTCTACTTTTTGTTTTATAGAAACTTCTCCAGGAGTCAATGAGGTGACATTTGTGGAAAAGGAGCCAGCTGAACGTCACTCTATTGTTTCCTGGGAGCAGGTGGGTAGTTTCATTACAGCACTGTAACAGGGTTGGTCTGACTACGCAACAGGCTATGCATGCATGCAGGATACTGAACAGAGCTACCACATTTCACATACAGCTCAGCCCATAGGTAAGAGAGACCGAGGTTTGTGACGCAAATTGGAGCAATGCTGTCTCCTTTTCGGTCAGTACTCTGGCTTCCAGCCATACAACCTGCAATTGCAGTGTTGTTGGATCTCGCAAGACAAACAGGCTGCTGATGCATTCAGATGGGAGCCCTCTAAGGGACACTTGAGTGCTGCAGAGAGTAGGGATGGTGACTCAATAGGTGGTTGTCATTCTTCTGCATCAGCCCTGAAACCAAGCTCCAGCATGGTGTTAGGGGCACTGTGTTGCTTGAGAAGTTGTCTTTCAGATGAAACATAAAACCAAGCTCCTTATGGCCATTAAAGAGAGACTTGTAGTACAATCAAGTCATTCAGTGCCCCCACCTACACCTCACTCATCAGTTTCCCTTCTCAACCTCAACTACCTACCTTCTCTTCCCATATCTCCACTCCAACCGAAAATCTAAAACACTGATGCACACATGCTACTCTTAGGGTAATTTTGTGCCAAACAAATTAAAATGTGCAGAATATTTTAAAATTCAGGAAAATTCTGCATACTTTATTTGTCAAAATTTATTTCAAAATATCTGTCTACGGGTATGCCTGTATACAGACAACAACAAAGATTCAGGAAATGTTTTTTTGACAAATAGATTCCTTACTAAGCATATTAATACAGAATTTTAAGTAATAATTCATTTAATCTACAATTCAGAAACATCTTTCCCACACCCCTCAAAAGCAGTGTAAAGGCTTGGGGTAGTCAGGGGTAGCGGTGGAGTTGAGGGAGAGGGAAGTAATTGCTGGGAAGGAGCCTGGGAGTGAACCTGTAGCACTGTTGGGTATGGATGGGAGAAGTATGGAACAGTTTTTTAGGGGGGGAAGGGATTGTTAGGGAGTTGGGGAGCCTCCCCCATGCAGACTCTGGCTGACCCCTAGCCTCTCTCATTCAGTCAGGCACATCTGCCCCTGTTCTGATGTGTCCCTGCACTTCCGCTCAGACAGCCCTACTCCCGTCCCCATGTATTCTGCCACCCCCCTGGCCTATGTGTTCCTGCACCCAATGTGTCCTCATGTGGCCCTGCACCCCCATTCCTATTCAGCCCCCGCTCCAGTCTGCCCACCCACTAGCCCTTCTGAATCCCAGTCTATGTGACCCCCACTCTCAGGAGCCCCATGTGCCCCACTCTATCTATCCACCCATATCCCCATGGCTCCTCACTTGGCCCCCAGGGCAGGGCGCTGTGAGGAATGCAGCCTGTCATCCTCCCTGTCGGCTGCCGACTGCTATAGCCGGTGAGGCAGCTGCCTCTGTTCTGGCACCACAGCAGCCCCTGGTGGGAGAAAGGCATAACTGCGGCGCCTCTCCAGCAGAATGTATTTTCTGTGGAGAAAAAACAAAATTGGTGAATTTTGCATGTGCGCAATGGGGCAGAATTCTCCCGGGAGTAACATCCATGCAGATTTCACTTCTTTAATTTCTACATACAAATAACCCAATTTACCTTGTAGGCTACCCCTCCACCTATCTCTTCCTAAGCATTACAGAAAAATCTCTCTCACCGTCACCATTTACAGTGTAGCACCAGACCTCACTTATTTACGCCCACCAATAAAGCCAGGATAGAGCTATGAGTTAACTTATGGAAGCCACATCAACCTTGTATTAATCATCCAATGAAGTGGGTTTTAGCCCACGAAAGCTTATGCTCAAATGTATTGGTCTCTAAGGTGCCACAAGTACTCCTCATTCTTTTTACATTTCATTGTGTTTCCATAACCACTAGGTGGCACTGTGTACCAGTTTAGTGGAGGGGAACCAATTGACTCATAGATTAATATTTTCTCTATAGTAAAGTTGTAACAAGGTTCCTTTACAATCCCTATTTTTAACTCCCTCTATAACATAAGCTAAGAAAAATGGTTTGTCCTGAAATGTAACTGTATTCTAAACATCAAGGAAAATTTTTCTGCAAATCTTTGAAGAAAGTAGGTCAAGTATTTTTGAGTTATATAGGTCACTAAAACAACAAAGCCCTTGAATATGAGCCACTCAATCATAGCTCCATAGCTAAGGCTGGGGGTAGGGGGACAGTGGAAATGAGGGAAGGCAGGTTGGGTGGGGGAAGAGGGAATGGGGAAGGAGGTGGTATAGGGCAAGATAGGGCCAGGGGACCTACCTAAGAGCTAGGCACATTGCAGCCCTTGCTCTCCAGGAAGCACAAGCACTACTCTCTCTGGACTGCCCCAAAGAGGGGTGAGGACAGGCAGAGCAGCAGATCCATGCCAGCCTGCAAAGCAGGACAAGCACACAGGAAAGTGTGTAGCGCCTCAGAAAGGGACACAGCAGAGGACATGCTTAGGGAGTTCCGAGAGGCATTTGGGGTCAAAAGCCCTAAAGAAAGGGGATTGTTCTCCAGTGCACTCTCTTCTATAAGGTTTTATAATCTCCTGATAAAATCAGATGCACAATTCTGTCCCTGCAATTTATAAATGCTGTTCTTAATGGGTCTGAGACTGAAGCCTGCTGCAACCCATGTGTGCTGCTTTGCTAATGCAAAGGGGTTGTAAAGCCGGCAAACACATCCGCCTGAGAATTCCCCCTGCATAGAGCATGGAGGGCATGACTGGAACATCTCTGCTCTGGGGATAGTCCCAGCTGCCAGACGAGTTCTGGAGCCTTCGGCAGCTGAGTTAGACCAGCCCTGAAGTGGTAGTAACTTATGTGGAGAGACAAATTGGCCCGTGGCCATCTCCAGTGTTAGAGAGCCATAAAAAATTATATACAGCTTCTCCCCTCACTCAGGTCTCACATGCAGTGAGCTCTGTGCCTTTTTATGTTTAGAGTAGTGTCTGTAGAACCTTATGGATTTAATTTCTATTAACATCTATGGGATTGTTCCCAATAAGGGACTATTCTATTATTGTTTTGAGTTAACTGCCTTATGTAAAATCTTCTTTTTTATGTGGGAATCAACACATGTTGGACAACATAACCTTACCAGCTGATAGAGTTCCCCACCACCCCAGAAGGACACACGCATCAAATGTGTTATTTCTAGGTAATTTTGGGATATCATGGACAATAAAAGAAATTAAAATCGCATCAAATATTGGGCATCTTGATTTTGAACTTTATGAGGCTGGTGAGTGCAACTCTGGAAAGCACCAGATGAGCAGGGTGCATGCAGCTGGTTGAAGGGGCTGAGGGTAAGCAGTTTCAGGCATATCATTTGGGTTTATCTGATCTCTGCTCTAAGAAGACAGCTGTTTAAAATCACAAACCCTTGTGACTGAAGGTAACTTGACAGATCAGCCAGCCTTCTCCCACCCTCATGGAAAACATTGGACGATATCCAAGATCCCAAATGGGACCACGTTCTGCTCTGGCATAGCAACTTGTCTTCAGACCCATCCTCTGGAGAAGGCAATGAAAGGGTGTTAGCTGAGGAAGTTCCTAAAATGAAGGTAAAAAGAGAGAGAATGTGACTGGAAACAGTGATGCCAATTGATATGTCCTCCTGGAAGAGGAGGGCTCAAGGCAGCAGGTCTATCCAGAAACCTCTTATCTCCTTCCATGAATAGACCATTCATCACTAGAGTCCTGATTCTTGTCTCTCTCGGGAGAGTAATTCCACTGAAGTCAATGGAGCTGTTCACGTGTAAAAGTTTATTAATAGAAAAACAAGATTAAATGATTAAACAGGTTTTTTAAATCGATGGAATGTGGCATGTAAATACTTGTATTCTGGTGGGGCTTTGTAGCACATCAATCATCTCCAGACATCCAGCCTCCTTCGTTGTTTTAATCCAAGTCCTTGCCCTTGCAACTAGAGTTATGAAGTTAGAACTCCTGAAGGCTGCGATGTGAAATTACAAATATTTAGCTTTGAAAACAGTCTGCAAAACAAGGGCACATTTATTACAGGCATTTGGAGAATTTAAAGCATTTCAAGTTTAGTATTCTTCTAGAACAGGGGTGGGCAAACTACGGCCCGTGGGCCGGATCCCGCCCGCTAGCCATTTTAAGCCGGCCCTCGAACTCCCACTGGAAAGCGGGGCTTGCCCCGCTCCGGCACTCCAGCTGGAGAACAGAGTCAGGGGCCGCTCCACGCGGCTTGCGGAAGCAGCCGCATGGCCCTGCTCCAGCCAGGAAGCAGAGTGAGGGGCCACTCCATGCAGCTGCTGGAAGCCGTGGCATTGTCCCCCTCCAGCTCCTATGTGCTCCAATGGTCCTGCTCTAATGGCCCCCTCTGGCACTCCAATGGGAGCTGCAGGGGCGGTGTCTGCAGATGGGGCAGTGTGCAGGGCCACCTCGCCGCACCTCCATGTAGGAACCAGAGAAGGGACATGCCACTGCTTCCAGGAACCGCTTGAGATAAGCACCACCCGGAGCCTACACCCCATAGCCTCTCCCCAACCCCCTGCCCCAGCCCTGAATCCCCCTCCCACCCTCCGAACCCCTCAATCCCAGCCTTTTTTCTTTTATAGGAGATATACCAATCTCCTAGAGCTGGAAGGGACCTTGAAAGGTCATCAAGTCCAGCCCCCTGCCTTCACTAGCAGGACCCAATTTGCCCTTTTCCCTAAGTCCCTGCCTCAAGATTGAACTCACAAACCAACCCTGGGCAGGCCCCAATGCTCAAACCACCACTGAGCCTCCCCCCCTCTCAGAGCCTGAAGCACCCTCCTGCACCCCAAACCTCTCATCTCCAGCCCCACTCCAGAGTCCGCACCCCTAGCTGGAACCTGCACCCCTTTCTGCATCCCAACCCCCTTCCCCAGCCCTGATCCCCTTCCCGCCCTCTAAACCCCTCGGTGCCAGCCCAGAACACCCTCCTATACCCCAAATTCTTCATCCCCAGCCCCACCTCAGAGCCCATGGATGGCATGGACTGGTGTGGAGATGGGGAAACTGCACAAAATGAGTGTAGCAAAGGAGTGGCTGCATTTGCTTTAGGTTAGATAAATACAGGGTATCGGAGTATTTATCTTTGTTTTATGGGCTTTCAGTACTAAATATTTGATTGTGGTTTTTAACTTCCTTTCACATAAATCCAAACATTTCTTTTGTTTCTAAAAAGCATTTGGTGCTCTGAAAACATACCAGATTGACAGTCCTGCAGCTTGCAGTGCTCTGCTACATAACGCTTAGCATAGAATATCAGGGTTGGAAGGGACCTCAGGAGGTCACCTAGTCCAACCCCCTGCTCAAAGCAGGACCAATCCCCATACTGCATCATCCATGAGCATCCTGCTCTGAAGGGACCACCTCACAGTATAGAGAAAACCTTGAAAACATGACCCGAAAGTTTGATAAACCAGAAAGGACATAAAAAGAACCTCCAACGCATTATCTTTAAAAATCTCATGATTTGGGGGCCTGACTCGTGATGCTGGAATGTTTGCAGTTGGTGATACTGGTAACATACATTCTAGTTTGGAAAAAAAGTTTTGTCTATTGTTTCAGGGAAGTAATATGATATGAAGAGTCGTGATAGTTAGAGCCCTGCGTGGATACAAAAATGTGGATCTGCATCCACCAGAATCAACATGCTTCCGATATGCTAGCCATCTTTTATGTGTATCCGCACCCGCAGCAGCAAGCTGTCTCACAAGGGCTGGGGGTGGAGCAGAGACGAACAGGAGGGCAGGGTCTCGAGGAGAAGGGGCAGTGACGTTGCACCCCATAATGTTTTATAGAAATATGCTTATGAATATAAATAGGACATAACTGGAATATGCTTTATGCTACATATGCCATGTTACATATCTTTGCAAAGGTTATGTTCTACCGCATGTATTCATCCTGTTCGTATGCATGTATCATTTTGATATCTGAAGTTATGAGCATTGGCTCTATGCTTGTATTTAAAGTGTGTGCTGTAGAAAGCACCTAAGGCAGATTTGATCAACATAGTGTGAAGGGGTTATTCAAGTACATGGAAGTACTTGGCGAACAATGAACTTTGAGAGACGCCAATCCACATCTGAGCTTTCCTGGGAATGTGGCTCGGCCTGTAAAGTTCTGAGTCTTCTGAGTCTGTGACTTGTCCATGTGACTCCAAAACTCCATCTTGCAGCTGGATTCTGCATAGGAGAGAAGAAGGGGTTTCCACCCACAAGAGAGAGTCTATTTAAGCTCCTGGAAACCCCTCCATTTTGTCTTCAGCTGGCTCAAGAGAGAGCCTCTCCACCTCCAAAGGATACCTGAAAGAAACTGGAACAAAGGACAGTAACCACAGGGGTGTGAGTGGTTGCTGGACCCAGATTAGAAAGAGGCTAGTTGGTAAAAGAAGCTTACTGAAACACCTCTGAGGATGAGATTTCATCTGTAATCCCTTTCTTGCTGTATTAGGCTTAGACTTGCGTGTTTTATTTTATTTTGCTTGGTAATTCACTTTGTTCTGTCTGTTATTACTTGGAACCACTTAAATCCTACTTTCTGTATTTAATAAAATCACTTTTTATTTATTAATTAACCCAGAGTATGTATTAATACCTGAGGGGGGGGGACAAACAGCTATGCATATCTCTCTATCAGTGTTTATAGAGGGCGAACAATTTATGAGTTTATCCTTTATACAGGGTAAAATGGATTTATTTGAGGTTTGGACTGGGTGTTGAGTACCTGAGTGTTGGAGACGGGAACACTTCTTAAGCTGTTTTCAGATAAGCCTGCAGTTTTTGGCGGACATGGTTCAGACCTGGGTTTGTGTTTGTAGCAGGCTAGCGTGTCTGGCTCAAACCAGGCAGGGCACTGAAGTCCCAAGCTGGCAGAGAAAACCGGCTCGGGGATAGTCTCAGCACATCGGGTGGCAGTCCCCAAGGTGGTTTCTGTGATCCAGCCCGTCACAGGGGCATCACATCGCGTGCTGCTCCCACGTGCTCATGAACGACGGTAGCAGCAGTGCATGTTGCATCACAGTGGGGCGGAGGGGTGAGGCACCAGGGCCCTGCCCACTCCAATCCCTGCGGCCGGGGACAGGTCCCTCTGCCCAGGAGCCAGCGGGCCAGGAGTGTGGCCAGTGCTGCCAGGCCAGGCCATGGTGAGGATGCTGGCATTGCCCAAAGGGCCCAAGCTGCTGGACAGGAGGCAGTGCAGTGAGCAGGTACTGGACAACCCTAACTCCAGTCTGCCACCCACCCACTGGCTACTGGCCTCCGGCCCCGAGCGTGCTGCACCCCCCCACCCAGGCTGCCCAAGCCAGATGCCGCATGGCAGGCACCGTCGGTGAGTAGACCTCTGTGCGGTTGTGTCCACATCCAATCCACTATCTGCAAAAATGGTCCACGGATGTGGATATACATGGATATGCAGGGCTCTAGTGATGGTAAGTAGCTTCATGCAGCATCTTTCCTTGGCTCGTTAAAACTGTCTCCTGATGTGATTCTCTTCTGGTTTTCAAATTCGTGACATGCAGTTAGTATTAGGAACTAAAATATGAGTGGAATTTACTGTCTAAGGGCCCAATCCCACAGTTCCCACAGAGCATAGTGCCTGCATTGAGCATACGTGTATGCTACTGGATGGTATGTCATACCTACTTGCGTGCATGTGCCTATCACACTTTAGTGATTGAAAGTCCATGAAAGAGAGAAGTCCTAATACCACTGCAGGTCCTGTAGCTCAAATGGAAGAGGTTGATTGGTTTGGTTTCAATGATGGCAAAGCGCTGTCCCTGACGAAGCTGTGTGTGTAGATTAGCTGATGACCTTGGGTCTGTGATTTGGGAGTGTGAATTCATTACACAAGGTGCCATGTCATGAAAATTGTGGGACACTCCTAAAATATCCCTGTAGCTAGTGATCGCTAAATTGGTAAACCAATTGCATGAAATTTTCCCAGAGGTGCCTTTAGATCAAATAACTGTGTTGGGAAACAGATCCAAGAAACTTGAAAGCATCTCTCCAGTTGTGTGATTTGAGTTGTGTTGGGGCTCAGTAGGATATTGGGTGGCAAATGTTCCTGTCTCAACAGTCAGTCAGTTATCTGGATCAAAGCATGCTCTACCTCTTTCCTTTGATAACATTTAAGAGCATTTGTGATTACAGAAAAACTCCTGCGTATTGCCAGAGGATTTAAAGAATTTCTACCTAATGAGCGATGGCTTCCACATGACCTGGAGTGTTAAGTTTGATGGTAAGTCTGCCTGTTTCTTTCCTTTAGGTTAAAATGTCCATTCTTTCTGTGCATTCCCTGTGGCAGCTACAGTCCCTTCCTCTTAATTTGATTGCTGCTTAACCGAATCCTCCCACCACAGAAGCGAAATTATTTTGAAGGAAAAATAACCGCTATACCCTTTGTTTTGCTGGGTTTAGCCAGTTGTTGTTGGGTAATTCAATCACTGATGTAGAAAATGACTCTTTAATTAACAAGGAAGTCCAAAGTGCTGCGTGGAATCAAAAGCCAACACAAGGAAGGCCCCAGTGATAAAAGATGAACACAACCTGAATTTCTGTGCATGATACATTGGGCTTAAGCCTGCGATCCAGGCACATGCAGGATTCCCATTTGGGAACTTTGTGTGCTGAGCACTTGCTTGGATCAGATCTAGTTTTGATTACCTAAATGCCAGTATGTACTGTCCAAATCCAGATATGCCCGTCAGTCATCAAATGGATGAGTGCGTAAGTTTGACTTCAATCTGCAAATTTTGTCATACTCAGCTCAGAGGGAACATCAGAGGGAATAGCCAGCATGGATTTGTAAAGAACAAATCGTGTCAAACCAATCGGATAGCTTTCTTTGATAGGATAACGAGTCTTGTGGATAAAGGAGAAGCGGTGGATGTGGTATACCTAGACTTTAGTAAGGCATTTGATATGGTCTCACATGATATTCTTATCGATAAACTAGGCAAATACAATGTAGATGGGGCTACTATAAGGTGGGTGCATAACTGGCTGGATAACCGTACTCAGAGAGTAGTTATTAATGGTTCCCAATCCTGCTGGAAAGGTATAACAAGTGGGATTCCACAGGGGTCTGTTTTGGGACCGGCTCTGTTCAATATCTTCATCAACGACTTAGATATTGGCATAGAAAGTACGCTTATAAAGTTTGCAGATGATACCAAACTGGGAGGGATTGCAACTGCTTTGGAGGACAGGATCATAATTCAAAATGACCTGGACAAATTGGAGAAATGGTCTGAGGTAAACGGGATGAAGTTTAACAAAGACAAATGCAAAGTGCTCCACTTAGGAAGAAACAATCAGTTTCACACATACAGAATGGGAAGAGACTGTCTAGGAAGGAGTACGGCAGAAAGGGATCTAGGGGTTATAGTGGACCTCAAGCTAAATATGAGTCAACAGTGTGATGCTGTTGCAAAAAAAGCAAACGTGATTCTGGGATGCATTAACAGGTGTGTTGTGAGCAAGACACGAGAAATCATTCTTCCGCTCTACTCTGCGCTGGTTAGGCCTCAGCTGGAGTATTGTGTCCAGTTCTGGGTGCCGCATTTCAAGAAAGATGTGGAGAAATTGGAGAGGGTCCAGAGAAGAGCAACAAGAATGATTAAAGGTCTAGAGAACATGTCCTACGAAGGAAGGCTGAAAGAATTGGGTTTGTTTAGTTTGGAAAAGAGAAGACTGAGAGGGGACATGATAGCAGTTTTCAGGTATCTAAAAGGGTGTCATCAGGAGGAGGGATAAAACTTGTTCACCGTAGCCTCTAAGGATAGAACAAGAAGCAATGGGCTTAAACTGCAGCAAGGGAGGTTTAGGCTAGATATTAGGAAAAAGTTCCTAACTGTCAGGGTGGTTAAACACTGGAATAAATTGCCTAGGGAGGTTGTGGAATCTCCATCTCTGGAGATATTTAAGAGTAGGTTAGATAAATGTCTATCAGGGATGGTCTAGACAGTATTTGGTCCTGCCATGAGGGCAGGGGACTGGACTCGATGACCTCTCGAGGTCCCTTTCAGTCCTAGAATCTATGAATCTGGTCTTCAGTTGGCTTCCTGTTTTTTACACTGATCTGATTCTGTCAAACCAGATGGAAATCAGAATGTGGTCAAGGAACTTTGCAGAAGTCACACAACACGCAGTAGCTGTGCCTGGGGGATGAGAGCCCTAGCTACCATTGTGATAGTGGGGCACTTTAACAATGAACAATATTTAAATGAAGGGCCTGATCCTACTCCCGTTGAGATCGGTGAAAGCTTTACCACAGACTTCTGTGCTAGCAGGTACAAACCCTGGGCCTCATTCTGATCTCACAACAGTTTAACTCCATTGACTTCAGTGGAGTTACTCCAGTGTAAGTGATAGCAGAACTGGGTCCCCTTTCTTCCATCTGGGCCTAGCAGGAACAGGGAGACTCTTTCACTCTGAAGCAGTCACCTGACCACAGTTATCCAGGCCTTTGGCACCTCAGAGTCCAGTTCTTGCAGGGCACTCCAGCTGGAGACTGCTAGCTTCAGCTGGTGCATGCAGAATGCACTGATCTCCCTGTGAAATGGAGTGTTACATGAACAGCACATGTCCCCAGCATGTGCTCTGCCTGCTGGGTGGTTCAAGTGGAATTCAAGGTGTGTTGATCCATAGAGCCCTGAATAGGTTTAACACTTTATTACCTGACTAACACTTCCTCTTGCCCTCTTCCAGACTGCTACAGCTGCAGTTAGCACCAAGGCCTAAGCTGGAGCTTCCTCACAGCAAATGAGAGGCAGCTGCTGACTTGGTGATCTCTCTGAGGTGCACTCAACTTTGCTCCACCAGAGCCTACATCTGTCAAACCTGCAGGCCTGCTGCAATGCCCATTTCTATGTATTTTGTGAAAGGTTAGGGGTTGGACAAAAAGAAAAGACCTCCTCTGCTCTCCTGTCATTGGGGTGTATTAATGATCACTCTTGTCACTGTGCATTGCAGATAACCCCATGCCACTGGGCTCCATGGTGATTAACAGCATCTCTAAGCTAAGTCGCCTTGGCGGATCATCGGCGTACGCTCTACCCAATGCACCAACCCTCGCTGACCTAGAAGATGATATGGATGAGGAAGGTATTGTCCTCTTGATGGCACATATGATGGTACACCCAAGTGTCAGAATGTGCTTTTCCTCCTTCATTCTGATGTATAGGGATAAGCTGCATTTCTGCATAACAGGCCAAGCTGCACTTTGCTAGCACAGGTAGAGAAGTCACAGGTCACTCTTAACGAGACCCAACTTGTGCTGCTCCAGAGAAGGAATGGACTGGATACTTAGGGTCCACCAAGCATCATTAACACCACCTCCTCATCTGTGTTGTCTCCACACCTTTCCCAACCAAACTGCTCCCTATCCTTTGTTTTTCCCTGTCTTAAATAGTTAGCTGGGGCCTCCTCTTTTTGTTCAGCTTGGAAAGAGCATGTACATTTACAGTATAATATCAGCAACCACTGGCAATAATTGTCATGGTGATGGATAGGCCCATTGGATACACTGACTTTGGATGCAGCTCTTCAGAGCTGGAAATGTCACTGGAAAACTCATTGAAACAAGAGGCAGCAGGGGAAAATGCATCTGGATGTGTTAGGCATTTGGCAAATAAAAAGATCCATTCCCTTCCTCTACCAGCTTGCAGTCTAACAGGATGCAACAAGTGAGACAAACAGGACATGTATAATGGTGGCTCTTTGCAGAAAAATAATAAAACTTAAATTGCTATTTGATTTCTGTAGCACTTGCTCCTTCCAAACCTGGCTGGTTTCTCTGCTTGTCAGGGAATCCTGATCCTCTTGCTACTGAAATCAAATGGGCCAGATTCTGCTCTCATTACCAACATGCAACTCCACTCAATTTGCCTGGCACGTGAAAGAGCAGATGATGTCCCCAAAGGAGCTCTCCCTTTAACTTCGGTGGGGAGCTGCAGATTCTAACAATTTATATCTATTTTCTTTTATTGCAGGAAAAATTCCATTGTCCTTTCTAAACAGTGTATTTGTCTTGACTGATCCCAAGTTACTTATGAGAGTATCATGAAAACCATAATAGTTAGTTGTGTTGGGGGTTTTTTGTCAGGTTTTGGCTGTTGTTGCTTTTTTAACATTTTACTAAATAAGCAGAGTTCTGTGTGAATAATTATAGCGAGGATTTTAAAACAGCTATTCCACAATGATCCAGCTGAGCTATTATTTCCCTGTAAGCTGGTTTTCTAAGGTTTAAATACTTGTAGAATACATAGTAAAGCACCAGTTATAAACAACCTTAAGTCCTAGCTTCTGAGAATGGGTATCTGGATTGGCAATAAGGTTGATGAACATCTAAGTTCTGTGAACTGCAGGTGAATTTACGTGCAAGCATGAAATTACTTCTTCAGAGGGTCTCTGGGGGGGGTTATGTATGAGCAGAACATAGAGATTGTCATAAAACTAAAATTACTGCTCATGGTACCTTTTCATTCAATTGTTTTGAACTTTCTCGCTCTACATTTCAGTTTCTGACAATATTTTGATTTATTGTAAGAATTAATAACTGTTCATTTACCAAATAAAAGTGAATCCTTCCAAGCCAAGTTATGGGCCAGCTTTTCAAACATGCCTCTACAATGGCACCCATAAGTGTTCCATGTGCATGAGTTTGTGCATGCAAGAGCTGTATTTGTACAAACTCCTGCACCCATGTGCACGCGCAGTGCATGTCAACAGCTCTACATGTAGAAGATGCAAGCATAGCTTTTTCAGGCCTGTTTGCAAACTTGGCCAGGGAAGATCTAGCCAGAAATGCTGTAAAGTGATTTTGTTTCTTTTTAAAGGTAATGAAGACCAGCCAGAAAAGCCTCACTTTGACTCTCGTAGCCTGATATTTGAATTAGACCCATGCAATGGGAACGGGAAAGTTTGCCTTGTTTATAAGCACACCAAACCAGGTAAAGACTGAAAAGAGCACAGTTACCCAGTCATGATAAATGGCTGTGTTTGGATAGCTCTTACTCTTCTGAACTTATGTGCCATTTTGGGTGAACCCTTGGAGCCAGGATTTCCCCCTTGGTATTGAACAGATGAGGCCACATTGTAACCTCCATGCTGTTTCTACCTGCCGAAAATATTTGCATACAGGGAAAGGCACTGGGCTAGCTCCCTGATCCTGCAAACACTTATGCACATGAGTAGCCCCAAAAGGTTCAGTAGGGTCACTCCTAGCAGTAAAGTTACTCATGTGTGGATGTGATGGTAGACTTAGCATTCCTTAGAGACAGAGAGAGGAGAGAACACAGAGAACTTGAAGCCACTGAATTGGATTCAGACCCTATGCTTTGAGGCAGTGTCCCCCAGTGCTAATTAGAAACTACCTTGGCAATGGGCCTATTAGCAGAAGTTAACCAAGGACACACCACAGAGTGAGAGAGATGTGAGCTGAGCTAGTAAAGAAGTCTCTGCGGATGCATCTACACTGCACCCTTCTTTCAGAGGCATGTAGGGTACATCCCCGCGTAGCGCCCCGCGCATGGGTATAAATAGCAGTGGAGCCAGTGAGGCACAGCTCAGATGAGTAGAATGCAGACACACCTGCAGGACATGGGTATTATTCGAGTACATACCCTACATGTCCTCCACTCACCCAAGCCATGCCTCCCAGCCGCTCCCACTGCTTCCCTGCTGCTGAAGCCTTTCCCCTCTGGGTGGAGCGGGGAGGCTCTGGGCAGGGGGAAGGCAGCCTTTCCCCCCGCCTCACCCTTTTCCTCACCACAGTGAAAGGCTCCAGCAGCAGGGAGCTGCTGATGCTTTTCTCCACTGTCTCCTCCCGACCAGAGCCTTTCACTGTAATGTGTAGCTACCGCAGTGTGGACACAGCCTGCTTTTCACAGCAGCTTCTACCTACACGTACATTACACGCTGCCATCAGTGGTATGTAGTATAGATGGAGCCTGTCACAGACACCTGGAAGGGTTGCAAACGCTCTAGGACTTCCAAGCTCTAGGACTGAGACATTATCCTGCAGTCTGGGTGTAGGTGATGTTCTCCTCGGGGGAATGGTGAAGTACATGGCTCGCTTAGAAAGATTTTTAGCAGTAGTTATCTGCGGTTTGTCTATTTAACCTTGGTTTCTCTCTGTCACTCACGCATTCACTCACCCCTCTATTAATATACCTGTTCCTAATAAAAACACCCTAAGTTGTCAAGTGGTGACTGTACTTGGAAGTTTCCCAGATGGGCCCAAGAGAGAAACGTCTCCTCTGATTTCTAGGAGGCAGACGTGAAAGTAGTAATGATCCAGCCTGAGCACTGCCTGGGAGTGAGGGACTGGAGTCATCCCCTCCCCCAGCAACGTGGGGAAGTGGATGCAGGCAGGGGGTGGGTATAAGGACCCAAAGGTGCTAGGCAGATTTACACTAGTGAGACTGGTAAGGAAGCAATCTGGAGTCACAGAGCTATTGGGATTTAGATTTTACACTGTTTGGAGGCTGTTGCCTCTAGAAAAGTGTGATTGCTCTGAAGAGGAAGAAAATCCTCTGCAAAGCAGGATTCTGTTGGCAATACAAACCCCACTGAATGGTCCCTTTGAAACTCAGCCTATGCTCAGCAATCCTGGTGACGAACAACAGATAAAGATGTGCAATAATGGTGCTTTGAGCTTGTGCCTTTCATCCAAGGAACTCCATGTGCACTACCCACTTTGTGTCTCAAACCCTGGCCAATAACTATTATTATACCCATGTTGCAGATAGGGAAACAGGCACAGGGACTAGTTGATGAGCATATACTGAGTTAGTAGCGGAGCTGGGAATAGAACCTAGAAATCAAAACTTTTGGGTCCCAAGCTATAACCACTAAACCATGCTGCCTCTACATGATACATTGGTTCTAGGTCCTACCCCTTTGGAAAAACCATCCTTTACAACATCAGAAGTATCACAACACCACTGCATGTCTCCAGCTGACCTCAGTTGGGAGCTCTGCAGAAAAGGACATGGGGATTACAGTGGAGGAGAAGCTGGATATGAGTCAGCAGTGTGCCTTTGTTGCCAAGAAGGCTAACGGCATATTGGGCTGCATTAGTAGGAGCATTGCCAGCAGATCGAGGGAAGTGATTATTCCCCTCTATTCGGCACTGGTGAGCCCACATCTGGAGTATTGCATCCAGTTTTGGGCCCCCCACTACAGAAAGGATGTGGACAAATTAGAGAGAGTCCAGCGGAGGGCAACGAAAATGATTAGGGGGCTGAGGCACATGACTTATGAGGAGAGGCTGAGGGAACTGGGCTTATTTAGTCTGCAGAAGAGAAGAGTGAGGGGAGATTTGATAGCAGCCTTCAACTACCTGAAGGGCAGTTCCAAAGAGGATGGCACTTGGCTGTTTTCAGTGGTGGCAGGTGACAGAACAAGGAGCAATGGTCTCAGGTTGCAGTGGGAGAGGTTTAGGTTGGATATTAGGAAACACTATTTCATTAGGAAGGTGGTGAAGCACTGGAATGGGTTCCCTAGGGAGGTGGTAGAATCTCCATCCTTAGAGGTTTTTAAGGCCCGGCTTGACAAAGCCCTGGCTGGGATGATTTAGTTGGGAATTGGTCCTGCTTTGAGCAGGGGGTTGGACTAGATGACTCCTGAGGTCTCTTCCAACCCTAATCTTCTATGATTCTTCTCATCCTTCAACTTCAAAACAATGCTACCCTTTTTGCACATGTTCCTTTGTTTCAATTCCAGTTGTCACCCCAGACACTGAGATATGGTTTCTGGACAGAGCTCTGTACTGGCATTTCCTCACCGACACCTTCACTGCCTACTACCGACTGCTGATCACCCACCTGGGTCTCCCGCAATGGCAGTATGCCTTTACGAGCTACGGTGTCAGCCCCCAGGCTAAGGTAGGTGAGCAGGAGCTTTACTTTGGCTCTGCAGTGAGTCTGAACACAAGCCAGTCCTTCCCGCTTTCTCAAGACCAGCGTGTAGAGTCACCTGACTCAACAAGCAAGATTATCCTCTGCAAGGCATCAGACTTCGGAGGCGTATAAGGGTTAGCTAGAGCTAGGCTTTCTAGCAGCTGCTGGCGGTACCAAGGCTACTGCTGCTGCTATTGTGCTTATTGAGCTCTCGCCATCTGTGGCTGTGCAGGGGGATAAGGGTGGGATAAGGCCATCTACGTTTCCCCGTGCAGACATGGAAGACCGACCCAGATCACAGCTCTGGGCATGGTAGAGAAAGCAAGGGCTGAACCCCCTGTACTGCCTTCCCCTCCCCAACTGCTGAGAGCAAGTGGGCAGGGAGGCCCCACTACAAACTGGACAGCAGAGCTAACCATATGTGAGTGGGGAACATGCCGCACCTTGCAAAAGGCTGTAGCAAAGCATTCCCCTTGTCCTCTGCCACCCCAGGAAATGTTGCCTGAGAGGGGAGTGAGAGTCCCAATATCTCCCAGGGCTACTCCTGGGGTGGTGCTGGTTACACATTGCTCCTTGCTCGAGGCTGGGCATAAAGGCACAATCTGATTCTAGCCTGTTCTTCTCACTGCTGCTCCCTGCTAGGTAGCTGCATTTATAGCCTCCTGCCTTTCTCGGAGTTTCTGATTGGGCCTTCAGTCCCAACCTGGCTCATTACTCCACCCTCTGTGCCTGTGGGAGAGAACAACGCTTAACACTGTGTGCGCTGACCCATGCTGTCTCTATTCATGCTGGCAGGCCCTTTGCTCCCTGCCACACGTAGCTGTTCTGTGGCTCCTTGTTTTATCACAGAGTTTGCAGACATGCTATCAGCAAAGTGACATTCCCTGATTCTTGGCATGTGAAACTGTCCTTTGAAGCCAAGAGAAAGTTTCAGCCTAGTGAGGACTGCAGGATCAGGCCCTCTGCATTTCAGTTTTCCTCCACATCATGCTATACTCTAAATAAAACCTACCTGATTGATCGAGGCTGTACCCATTGTACTCTAGCAATAGCTTTTCCCAGCCCAGTATTGCATATATTCACTACCCCTTGTGTGAAATGATCCCCATGCATTCCCTAACCAATCAATTGCCTCCTCGTTTCTATTATGTCCTGCTGACTTGTTAACCTTTCACCACTGTAATCAGGTACTCTTCATTAACGCTATCTTTTGGAAAGGTCTCTTGGGAGCAGATATTGGAGACCTTCCCCTCATGCAGTACTTAGTTCTACCACCCCTTTAGTGTGTGCATTGACCCTCTGTTTATCTTGTTCAGTATTATGCTGTGCACTGGGCTGAGGATGGTTTGAGGCAGGGTTTTCCCATTAACCCCTGCAGTCCTTTCCCTGGCTTCAGGAGCCAGCTGGCTGGAGTAGAAAAAGCAATAGAAGACAGGAATGTGAATTGCAAAGTGAAACTTCCTGGTGGCAACCAGATAATGCTGATGGTGATCCAGAGTTATCAAATCAGTTAGAAAGAAGTGAACACAAGGTCTGAGTGAAAGTTTGCACAACTGAACCTGCACTGTTAGAAGAACATTGGAGGCTTTTTATTTCACAAGAGGCCCAGCAATTCTAGCTCCATTTGTTTGGCAAGTTAAATTCCAAGGCAACTTCTCTGAATCCAATAAATTAAGCCTGGTTCCCCTCTCTCTGACATTGGTATAAACCAGGGGTAACTCCCTAATGTCTGCCGAGTTACACCTATGGAAAACTAGGAGAATCAGGTTTCACTTCTGGCCTTTATCTGCACCACGGGCTGATCCAGACATCCCGGTACCTTGGCAAGGTTATATCCCAATCCTCATTCTGCAACTACGAACCATCTCTACTATAAAGCTCTTTGCACAAAACTCTGTGAGCTGACCCAGGTTCCTGACAGCAGGAGCTTGGCATATGTTTAAAATGTTCCAAAGTTGATTCTTGCGGTTTCCCTCCAAGTCTCTAATGTGTGGTTTTCCCCCCTCCCTCCATGTCATCCTTCCCTGTAATCTGCTTTTTTCAGCAATGGTTTAACATGTACAAGCCCATCACCATCAACACAGCTTTACTCTCGGAAGAACCTGACTCCTTTGTGAACAAACTGGACCCCAACAAGGTATTTAAAAGCAAGAACAAAACTCCGGTGCTCAAAAAGAAATTGCCATCCCAGCCAGGAGGCTCTCAGAAAAGCCACACAAGCACGCCCTCCTCGAAGACCCCTTCGCTATCCGGGAACTCCCTGAGGAAACGAGAACCCCAAACCTGACTCTGGAAAGCAGTTTCATTCCAGACTGTTAAAAACCCACAGTGGTGTCTCTTAGGTTTGGATCAAACCATTCCTCATGCATGAATAGACTTCCCAGTGCAAGCTGTGTTGCAACATTTGCATGAAATATAATAATTTAATTTATGGGAGATATGTCTGGAAAGCCAAAAAGCTGCAGGTCCTGGAGAGATGGTGGTTAATTCCTTTCTGTTCCAGTGGGCAAATACTTCTGTGTGGATAAAAATGCCACCGAGCTGGGTGGAGTGTGTTACTACTGATAAAGTGCAGCAATGGACTCAAGTAAAATCAATCTCTACCATTTTCAGATACATCTTATTAAATACAACATACATACACAAATATTTCCCCGTGTCCTTTTTAGAAGGAAAGAAGCATGCCGTGATCATTGCGTATAATGAGAGCAGGATCAAACCCACTGAAGTTGGTGGTGCAGTCAAGGGGAGCATTAAGGGAGCAGGACTGGGCCCCGTGGGTCTAGCCCAATGATATGTGAGGGCTTCATGCAGACCACCCACAAATCCCATTGAGTGTTCAGCCCGGGATCAGGCTCTGAAGTATTTGTCCAGACTGCATGTTAAACAGAAATGACCTTCTGCTAAAGACCACACCTGATGTTGTGCCCACTCGGCAAGAGCTGGCCGGGCCAGAGCAGTGCAAAGGTGCCAAGTCATCTAATATGGTGAGCAGGTAGACTAGCCAAGGACAGTGCTGTAAAACGATTATGCACATCCAGCAGCATCTAGGGAACCCTCTGACAAAGAAATCCCTTTTTTCCCCAGGCCAGTGCTGCTCTCCTCATAAGGTCCCTGGCTCCAGGTTAACAATCTGCCCTGGAACAATGTGGGATTCCCTATCACCGTAGCTGTCTGTGCTTGGTGCTGAGCACCTCCCCAACTCCTGCAGATCTCAGTAGGCAGGGAAGGTGCTCAGCAACTTTCAGGATCAGGCATCTCAGGACTGGGCTCTATAAAAGCCTAACTGTAGGTCCCAGCCCATCAAGGTTGCTGAGGGGTCAGAGACTCAGAGCAGAGGGGTTCTCCAGGGGATGGGTGGGTGGGTTGGAGAGCAAGCCTGCACCACACTTACCCTGCAGCAGCATCTCCTATCCACAGGGCTGGGACTCTGGAGCTGGGAGCCGGGCACAGCTCCGCAGGACAAGAATCGCTGCTGCAGGGTGTGTGCAGGGTCACTCTCCAACATACAACATTGGGGCTCCCCTACACATTGGGGCAGGACTAGGGTTGTGGTGCTGGATCAACGAGTGCTGCTGCAGGTGCCAGTGCCGAGGAGGAGGTGGTGGCAGCAGCAGCAGCAGAGAAGGCCTATGATTTTTGGGGACCCACCCCACACCCAAATTTGCAAAACAAGACACAATGCAGTGGGTGGGACTCCTTAGTAAGTAAAATGTTTCAGAACTACTGTCCTAACACAGTGAAGCCCAGCCTCCCCTGGTCTAAACAAGAGCCACTCCGAACAGGGAAAGCAACCTTCACTGCCAATTTGGGACCAAATGAAACCCAACCATTTTCCTCTGCTCTTTTGCACCGTCTGTTCTGAGATGCCTTGAATGGAGCAGAGGAGACTGGAGCCCCAAGTCCAGTGCAGTGGTCTGGCTACCCAGGCTGCAACACCGACAACCGTTGCAGTAGCTGTAGTGGCAGATGTTGAAGGATTTACCGCAGGATGGCATTTGACCTCACTAACTACCTATGTGTGGAGAAGATCAAAAGCAGTAGAGTACTCCAGCTTTACCATTTTCTACAGCTCTTGGAGCTGGTGCAGCTACAGGAGAACACAGAAGCTTTACTGTTAGAGATGCACATGCCAGTAAAAACCCAGCTTGCCTCTCAGTTCCCAGGCTGAGTTGTAAGGTTGACCACTAGAAAAGCCATTGTTACTCATAAACTGGGTAGGATTTGCTCTGGAGACGTTGAGAGCCCATAAACATGGAACCCCATGTTTCTAAACAATGTAATTTTTCAGGGTAGAACTGCACTTTAACCCATTCAATGCTGGTCTTCAACTGTACCCACTATTGCCTCCATTCTGGCACATTCCATTTTCTTAGCTGTACTGGGAACACTCAGTAGCCACCAAACAATCTGTGCATCTAATAGAGACATCCAGGGCACCATCTCAAAACAAGCAATGATTCTTTCCATTGGGGTGTGTCTGACTGCTAACATGCTTGCATAACTGTGGAATACCAAGCTACCTCACAAGGTGTTGTGGGGGTTCTTTACTTGATGTTGGTGCAGCCCCTGGAAGGATTAAGCACTGGATAAGTGCGATGTATTTTAATAAAGATTTTAATATTGTCCTCCAAAATGACTGGTTTTTGAAGAATACCAGATCCTCTAAAGAGCTACGCACACACGACTAAGGACAGGAGTCTTTGCTGAGCTTCTAAGAGGCGCAGCACAGAGTGAGTAGCCGTGAGGGAGTGGCCTAAAATGGCTTTAAGCTGATCCCAGTCTTAGGTTGTTCCCTGGCCTCCATTGTAACTGAGACAGCCCTGAGGGCCTGTCTACATTACAGCAGCCTCACTCGGCTGCCCTATGGCTGGCAACACAGCTCAGAATCTCTGCAGTGCAGCCGCCCAACTCCTAACAGGTTCCTGTCATCTTTAGCCCTGTCCCTGGCATGCCTCTTACACCAGGAGTTAAGGGGGTCCTTGCAAGGCAGTTTACTGTGGTTACTGTCCTGAGGGAATCCGCCCCCAGCTGAATCGGGGACTTTATGAGCCTTTTGTCCAGCCCTTTTTTGCCCCAACTGCCTTGGCTTAGAGGGTGGGTGACAACCTTTCATGAGTGCCTGTTTGTTCAGTGTAGTAGCAATAACAGGGATACACAAGAGGCCACTCAGTGATCCACTCACTCATCCCTAGTCCGCTCTGAGCTAGTGAATTTCGCATTTAGGATGCTGCAGAATTACATGTGTGGAATCGCTCGGCTTTGCTTTTCCCACCAGAGTGATGGGTTTAGTGTATTATTTCCAGGGGTGAAAGTAACTTAAAGGACTTACCAGTACGCCGGAGTCCTGAGCAGGGCACATGGCTCAACCAGAAGAGATGTGGCCTCAGCCGGAACAGGTGGGGCCTTTAAATACCCAGGCCCTTTAAATCACTCCCAGAGCTACAAGCTGCAGAGGCAGCTGGGAGCTCAGGGGCGATTTAAAGGGCCCGGGGCTCTGGCTGCCGCTACTGCAGCAGAGCCCCTAGCCCTTTAAATCACCACCAGAGCCCGGCTGCCACTACCCCAAGGCTCCGGCAGCGGGGCTCAGGAGGCGATTTAAAGGGCCCAGGGCTCCAGCTACTGCAGGGAGCCCTCGGCCCTTTAAATCGCCAGCCTGGGGAAGCTGGTCCAGTCCAGCATGGCGTACTGGCTCTTGCTGGTACGCCATACCAGACCATCCTGGCTTACTTTCACCTTTGATTGTTTCCGTGAAGCAAAAAAGTTAAGAAACCTAAAACTTCCATTAAAGTTTAGAACAGAGCCACTTTCGGCCCCACTCAATACTGTTCTGTCCACCAGAAATCCCAACTAGTCTGATTGAGTTGCACAGACTTTTAGAAGCCTCCCTCCATTTTTACACCTATAGATTGTGCAAGTAAATAACTGCAGGTGCAACGGATGTCCCTTGGACATTATCCACTGAGTTATTGAGTGTTATTTAATTAGTGGTGTGAAAACAAAAGCTCAGTGAAGGCAGGGTTGAACACTTGATCCAGTGATGAAGTCATGTGGCTGATCGAACTTTCCTTTCCAGCTTTGTCCTAGCAACACTTGGACATCACACATGGTTAGTCTGCAAATCGTCCTTTCTTTTCTCATCTCCGCCTTCCAGGGCAGACTGATTGTGAAAGTCAATTAGGAGTTTGTAGGATAAGGCACCAGCAAGACTTCCCAGTGTTGGAGCTACAATTGGGACCCACCACCAGTAATCTCCAGCCCTAAAAGAAAAGACAGGACAGGTTTCTGCTGAATCAGAACATTTGCTTTGCTGTCATATTCTACCCTAGGTAAGCTAAGTTTGTCTTTGCTACAGAGTCGAATTCTAATCTAGCCAAGTTATTTTTCCCCACAGGATGCATTCATACTGGAGGGAGGTGAGCTATGATATTATTTCGCACATTTAGAGAGCTTTCTGTCTGAGGATCTCAAAGACTTCAAGGGCTTCATCCAAAAATCAATGGAAAGTTTCTCCTGGATTTCAGTTAGACATTGGATCAGACCCTAGATGAATTAAGGCTCAGAATAGCCTTTGAGGGCTGCAGGTATTATCAACATTTTACAGATGGAATGAGAAAGAGAGAAGGCCAATGCCTTTCCCAAGGTCACACAGGAAACCTATTTCAGCATAAGGAGTAGAAACCAGGTCTAAGTCCTTTGCTTACCCACACGACCATCGTTGCTGTAATGGGAATTGCAATCTGCATGCTGTCATACATTGAAACAATGTGCGACTCTCACTTAATCTCACTGTGAATGGCATTTGCCTATATCCACACCCACTACAAGTAGATCCCGGTGCTGTTGAAATGTGTTTTGATTATTTGGTGGCTCACCCTTAGCTACTATTTTTAAATAAGTTAGTCAAAGCAGTCAGAATGGGACCAAGATTCTGTGCCAGCCAGTCAGAAATGCTGGGTGAATGTTGTGGCATATGAAAGAGCAGCATTCCCACTGGACTAGGGAACCAACTTGCTTACTGGGATTCCAACTGGTCAGAGATTAGTTTCTCCCTTAAAGTGCTTTTTAAATAAGGGTTAATAGAGTTTACCTTGTATTAACACATTTTCCAGGTCACATATTTGCGATCAGCACAGTGTAAAAGGAAAGAAGGTAACCTACCTAAAGACTTCAATTCCCCAGCCTGCTATTGCAGTAAAGATCCTTGGAGGCAGGTCCCTGGAGGGGTTTATTGCATATCCAGTGTTTATTCCCATTGACATGCCGATCGCTAACACCAGGAGCCCAGTGATCACAGGCTGAGTGCCCTCTAGGGCTCCATTATTCTTCTTGTCATAGATGGCAAGAATGCCCAGCATGAGCACCGTTGTGGCCAGGAACTGTGGGATCCGGAGAAAGCACAGGTCAGTAGAGAAGTGCATGTCAAGGCCAAAAGGAGTCACTGGGACATGTGAAAGGAGCAGAGCCCAGAGTCAGGAATCAGGACCTGCAGCAGAGCTAATCTCCAGGCAGCCTTGTCAGGACAACTGACCTGCAGCAGCTGCTTGATTAGCCATGCCACCTGATTAGCTGCAGGGGCCAGCAGGCTGGCTCTTAAGTCAGCAGCCGCAGCAGCTCACTGGCTTCTCAACATGCATACTGGTGCATGCTCCTGTGTTACCTGGCTCCTGCTGCTCCTGCCTTGAACCCCTCCTTGATCCCATGTTCCCTCCAGTTCCTGCCCTCCAGTTTGACCCTTGGTTCTGACCACTGACTCTGGCTTAATCCTGACTCTGGTATCCAGTTCCTACCCTCTCATTTGATCCTTGGCTTTGGCTCTGGACTACTCATGCCCACTCTGACCACTAGGCATGCTGGCCGCTCCAGTTTCTAGGCTAGACCACCCTCATCCTGGTTGACTGACAATTTGAAAAGATACATTATCCCTGGACTAGATGGACTGTGAAGCATTTCACCTCCAGGTCACCATTTTGAATCTGGCCAAGGTTGGGAGTAACCAGAAGTTGTTCGTATCTGGTCACAGCCAGCCTATGTGAAACAAACAGAGGGTCTTGCCCCTTTCCAAATGAGTGTGTCCACAGTACAATAGCCACTAACATAATTATACCTGTGTAAGTGTGTCTATATAAACTATTTTTCATGTACCTCCACCTCTAAGCCAAAGTACCTTAGTTCTTCTGAATCCACTTGTACCAGACTCAGAGGGAGCCATAAAAACCTGTAACAATGAGCCCAAATTGCTTTTCTAGATGTAAAAGTGTCACGACTTTCAAGTCCATTATGTCAGCAAGACTCAGGGGACCTGCGCCCAGTTGGGAAGCTGGAATCCCCACTTGCTGATGGAAAAAAGCTCCCATTTCTAGCCCTACAGCATCCCAGCCATCCTGGGCTAGGATTCTGTTGGAGATGACTGCATTTGTCCCTCCCCACTTTGTGAGAATTTGCCCATAGATAGTAAGGTTCTGCCTTTTGCAGCTATTCCACACACACATCAATGGGAGCTGAAGACTTGTAGCGACTGGGAGCTCTCACTGTCATTCATCTTCTTCCTCAGCAGTGACATACTCTACGTTGCCTAGAAGATGGAACAAATCTGGGGACACCTGGAGACTCTACAGCTGTCACTATGTTACACACCATGGCCACTCAGAACTTCACCAGGACAGAACCCAGATCCTCCTGCTCCACAGGCACGGTGCGGACAAGGGAGGCGATTGTAACTAGAAGCTATGGGATGAAACCAAGGAATAGCTTAGAGACATTTCATATTAGACCAGATGACACACTAGCGATAATTAGGGAGCTGGAGGGAATTGGTCCTGCGTTGGCTGGAGAATGGATTAGAGGGCCCTACATGCCTCTGTCCCCATGTGGAAGAAGGAGCAGGTTTGGCCCCAAAATGACAGATCTTACAAGGATCAGTGGAGGCTCTGGCTCCTTCTGCTCCCCTATCGGCCCCCAGGTTCTCTCTGCTCCCACCATCGGGACGGCTCCTGCTGGAACTGTGCAGACATGAACTCTGGACCCAGAACCCTACTTAGAGGAGTGTTCCACAGCACCAGAGCCCAGATTATCAGTAACTAACCCACACGCTCTGCAAGGTGGATGGCATGACAATGCCACCTCCACCCCTTCCCATCCCTCAATCAGGCAGGCGCTCGTACCCTGCAGTGCCCTGGGGAGTGGAAGAGGAGCAAACTGCACTGTGAAGTGGCTTTCCTGCTGCTGTCCCCCACAGGTCAGGCTTGCCTGGATCCCTACACAGAGAACCAGGGAAGGGTTTTTAAGGTGGATTGCTTGACAGCTGAACCATGCTCCATGGCCAGAGTATTTGGGTTCTGAGGAAGGCTTGTGATTCTCACCTCCTGGACTAGTGCAAGCAAAACATGGCTTGGGAAGATGCATTCACCCTCACAGTCACCAGGACTGCAGCCAAACTCACAGAGCCTCTCTGACCAGTTCCTGGCAGGGCAGGGGGTCTCTGCCTTGAATGAGAATGTTGGCAAGTAGTTCTGGCCATAGCATAGTGGAGATGCTGCACCCACACAGAGAAGTGGGGTCACAGAGCAGGGAAACAGCAACTCAAGTTATGGTCCTGATGAACCCCAAAGAGGCTCCTTCATCCAGATATAAGAGAAATGAATTTTTGCGGTATGTTTGGAAATAAACAAATAGGGAGTGTTCAACAAGAAGCCTGGAGTGGGGTCCACAGCAAAAGAACTGCTAGCAGAAGATGAATCCCAAACAATAGAAGAACATTGTTTACATGGATTCCACATGCCAGCAAGGTGAGTAACGCCCCTGTAGAGCAGGACTGCTACAGTGCTGCCAAATTACTGCACAGCGCAGTGGAGACGGTGCAACGGTAATTTCATCACAGCAGAGACAATGTTGAAGGGAAGGAATGATGTTCTGCATCTCACTCCATGAACAGAGGGTTAAAGGCCTTTAGGATCTGATCCTGAGAAGTGCTCCCGTAACTCCCATGGACTCAAGCAGGGCCTAAACTCTCAGGTAATCGTAGACACAATCACCATTCCAGAGCACATCTCTGCCCTCTCCGCCAGCAGCAGAGGATTTATTCACAATGCCAGAGTCGATGGCTTCATGGAAATTAACATACAACCAAGCAGCAGCCTGACTGCTAGCAATGAGCAAAAACAAACCACCAATATTCTCACAGCTGGAAGCCGCCGCTTTAGGAGCCACATGCTAAAAGAATGAAGAGTGAGAAAGGGGGAAGTTAGTCATAGATGTGCAGCACATGGAGAGCTGATCCTCCAGACTTCACCCTGTCCAGGTCCACCCTGGGAGCCTCATTCCAGGCACCTAATTCTCTCTGTGCTGCTCCGCCATGGGGCTGAAGTCACAAGATCAGCCTTTTCCCAACAACTCTCTCCACCAGCCTATTCGGAGCTGGCTCAGAGACCCCTCCTTGATGCACAAGGAGCAGAGAAGCCCCATATGTGTCTGCCCTTCCCTCACTGCCACAGGGTGTGAGTGGGTGCTGATGCTCTCCTAACCCTGGGTACATTTCAACGGTGATGGACCATGGAAATAATTTTTGAAAGAAAACAAACAAAAAACTGTAAAAAGCTTGAAACATTCTCAGTAGCAACCCAGTGCCTTACAGAGCAGGCACCTGTTGGAACAGACAGATGTGCTCCAAACGGAGCTCTGCTTTGGTACCGATCGTTCACTCCCCCATACTAAGGCTCCAGCCACCCTCCTCTGTGCTCTGTTTCCATGCACCCATCTGCCAGTTAAGCCACAATACTACAGCTAGTCACCTTTAAATTCAGCCCCCTGTGCTGCAGCCAAACATCCTCCACTGTATGCTCACCAGGGCAGTTGATGTGTCTTTTACAGGGCTGAGCATGCTACTGCTGCTTAATAACAGTCCTCTGCATGAAACCTGCAACAGCATCTAGTCACCAAGCCAGGCAGCTGTGACCCACAGCTGTGCTCCAAACACAACAGTGACATGGCAGAGAAATCCTGGGTACGGACCTCATTTACAAATCCTCCCAGCAGAGTCATATACGGAGCAGGGTAGGTGGCGAAGATCCCAGCTGTGCCATTAGGTCCCGTCACAATGTAGCGTCCGTCCGAATATTCACACAGTGCATCTAGGAGAAAGGGAAGACATGGGGTTAACCCCGCTGCTGACGCTGGCCCACACAGAGGCCCTCAGACTGTGGTGATGAGGGCAAGCTAAGGAGGTCTCACCCTGATTAAATGCAAACACATTGATTGCAGTCAGGACAGGCACCAGACAGAGTGGAGGGGAGGAAAGAGACGTGGCCAAGCAGCCAATCCTTTCCCAGGGAAGTGAGTTCGTGGATATCTTGTCTCCCTGAGACTTTGCCCAGCAGAACTTTATTACGTTCACAGGCTCCCAGCCCCCACTGTGTGCCTCTCTGACAAGCAGAGGTTTGGATGTGGACTCTGCGGGTACCAGTGAGGAAAGCACTGGGGCCTATTGGGAAGAACAGAGGCTGCTTCTCTGCTCCCTCCCCCCAGACTTTTCAGACATGCCTGAGCTGGCCCATAGCAGCTCCCCCTCCTGGGAATTGCTGGCAGAAAAATAAATGCCAGTCCCTTCTGTCCAGACTTTCAGTGGGGCTGAGCCCCCATCCCAGCTGCAGCTGCTCAGTAGTTTTTAAAAGCAGGCCATATTTGCCTGCCTCCTTTGCTAAGTCTGCACCCCTCCCTTGGGCTCCAGACCTCACCACAGTAATCTCAGCCCCTGGCACTCCTAGTAGGCCTGCCTGCAAGGTACTACACTTGGGGTGGCACTTGCAGACCTTTGAAAGCATTGGCTGTCTCAGAATGCAGCTGCCTACCACTAGACAGCTTTAGGCAATGGGATTACATGACACCTGCTTTCCAGCAAATGCATTGCCTTCCTGGGTGCACTGCAAGCTAATGGCTATGATCTATAAGGCTATATGGGTAGGGCTGCACTGCAGTATAAGCCCAGGGTTTGAACTCAGGCTCAAGTCTAACCCTCCTGTCTACACACAAATTATGCTAACCCAGAGTCCCACAACCCCACAGTGGTGGAGGGTTCAAGCATGAGTCAAGTTGGGACCCAGAATCCATGCCCTATTGCTTTGCAGTATAGATACAGCCTCACTGAACTCATGCTCTGGGAGTCCACCAAAAGTATCCCACATGCTGACTTCCTTTGTCTTCTGCATAGTCAAGTTTGATGGACAGTCATGTTTTCCCATGTTGCACCATGAAGAAAAGGCTAGAGCAGCCATATTTGGGGAGGGCACTAGGAAGTCTGGGATATGGGTGGTTGGACTCAGGCTCGCATTATCCAGTGTAAATGCTGGAACCCCAGATTAGGTTCTGGGGTTCAACACTTCCTAACTTGGGGTTACAAATGAATATAGACGCTCAAGCCCTAGGTTAACAAACCCAGGGCCTGCTAACTTCAGTTCTACCAACCCTGGGCTTGTATTGCGGTGTAGACATATCCTATATGGCTAGCCAAGAGAGGGCCCTTTCCCCCAAGACACAACAATAGATGAGGTAGTGGAGGACTCAAATTAATGGTCCCAAGACTTAGCTGTCTGGAAGCTGCTGCCAGGCATTCTCAGCTGACCACACTGGGATTTGCCCTTAAGGTGGTCTGAATAAGCCCAAGTCTATTGGCCTTTTGGTCACAGTGCAAAGCCCATCTCTCTTGTCGGGGGCTTGCTGGAGGTGAGTGGGAGGGGATAGCACTGAGTTGTCTATTTGATTATGAACAGAGATCCCAAGGCAGATAAGAGTGCTCACCTTATATAAATCTAATATAGACAGGAATATACTCAAGGACAAACATAATAGTGTAGTTACTACCAGGGATCAAATTCAGACTCAGCTTTGCAGGGTCTGAGTCCCTACAGTTTGAGCTGCAGGATTCACATCCCTCAGTGGGAGCTGCAGAAGACTCGTCTCTTCAGTGGATCAGGAAAAGCAAGTGAACCAATCCATTCCCAGCAATTCCCATAACATTGGAAAAGCAACCATACCATAGTACATGCAGAACACAAAGGATGCTGCCAAGAAGGAGCCCAGGAACTGGCCAATTATGTAAGCTGGCAGCTTTCTCCAGGGAAGATTTCCTAAGACACAGTGTGTGAAGCTTATTGAGGCATTCATATGAGCTCCTGTTTAAAAACATACATTTATATGTATAAATACACACACACATATTTATATATATTACATCAGCTTCATAAATAAATAACATGTCTATGCCAGTGCAACAACTCTGAAGCCCCATAGTTGAGGTCCCTTCCAACCCTGAGATTCTATGAACACTGAGACTAGAATCCTGGACCTCTGCTCCCAAAACACCAAGTGCCAAGAATTCAGAAGCTTATATCCACTGCTGGGGCAGGTGAGCCAGTCCCTCCAGAAACTAGCAGGGGTGCCTCTAGCAGGTCTGATTCTCCGGTGCCTTGCACCTTGTGTCGTCATTTGCACCTGCGGCGAGCAAGTGCAAAATGCTACCATTCTGGTTCTGAGTATGGCATGGAAGAGATCACCAGTGTCCCAGCTCCTGTGCTGCCAGTGAGTTGGTTCATTGCTCCATCCCATGCATCAGGGAGCTTGAGATGTTCTCCCATGCTTTGCTAAGTTGCCATTTGTTTCCAGCACAGTGAGTGCAGCAGGGAACAGACCTATGGGCTCACTGGGCCCTGATTCATGCCCAGCACCTTGAAAAACAAATCACAACAGTAGCACTTACACCCACTTGCTATCGCTCTCCACAGGTGTAAATGACGACACAAGGTGCAGGGTAATGGTGAATCAGGCCCCATCACAGCTACACGCTGGGTTCTGAAAAGTAACACACTGGCTGAGCATTTCTGCTCGACAGTCCATGTGCTGTTCCACTTTCACCTGCAGCCATAAGTTACATGATGACAAGCACCGAGGGCCTGACCCTAAGCAGGGCAACGCAGACTAAAGTCAGTGGGAGCTGCAGGTTCTCAGCACCTCTAAAATCAGGCCCTACGTCTGGTTTTAAAGTAAAAGATTGAGGTACAGGAAGGGGATGACAAGCCCTGGAATTTCCAAGTGAGAGCCATAGCTGAAGGGCTGAGGAGCAAAGCCAAAAAGACAAGAACACACTATATCTAAGCAATAACCTGCCAGAAAGATCTTCATTTTAGCTCTGCTTTGGGGAGCATGTTCTCACTGTTATTAATCATTACTTAGATTACAGTTACACCCAAAGGAACTGAGCAGGACAGATACAGCCCCTGTCCCAAGGAGCTCAGCTCACAGTCTCAAAATGGATTTATTTTAGCCTCTTGGCAACTTGTTTTTCTAATGAGGCAAGAGAGTTTTTCTGCTTTTGACAGGAAGGACAGTCTTGCAGTTCAGGTACTGGACTGGAACTGGACAGATCTGGGCTCAATTCTTGTCTCTGCCTCAGAATTCCCCTGTAGTAAATTGTTAGCGGTGAGGATAATTAACCACTGGAACAATGTACCAAGGGTCGTGGTTGATTCTTCATCTCTGACGATTTTACAAACAGGACTGGATGTTTTTCTAAAAGATCTGCTCCAGTTTAGATAGTTCCTTCTCTGTCTTGTCTATTTAGATTGTAAACTCCTCAGGGCAGGGGCTATGTCTGCTCTGTGATTGTATAGCATTGGGCACAACGGAAAACTGCTCTTGGTCGGCATCTCTATGTACTATGTAACACAAATTATTATTATCATGATCTCATTCTCCAGCCTTTCTGACCAGCCCCTCTTTTCTGTATGAAAAGACTCACGATGCACATTTTCTTTATCAAACCCTCACATTCAGTGAAATAAACACGCACACCCTATGCAGAGGAAAAGCAATATGCAAAACTCAGACAAAGGAAGAGTTGACTTAGGGCCCTAGGGACTGAACTGAAAAGACAAGAGTCACCTTGATCTTTGTGCTGATCTAAGCCTTCCTGAGGATGGGAAGATGGAAGGTTTTCTCTTGTGATCCAAACAGATTTAGAAAGCAGTAACTATTTCTTCCTCCTCCACCATTCCCACCATCTCCAGACATCAGTTGTTTGGGATCCACTCTCTCCATCTCTGTATCTGCAGACTGCTCTTAGAAATCTCCTGTCTGTTTATTACGGAGATGGAGCCAAACCAAAACCCCAGCTCCAAAGAGCCCTGAAGTGGGTATTAGAGGTGAACCTCACAGCCAGCCGCTGACCTATAATGGGCTGAATTGATACCTCCTCTCAACCCCCACACCTTTGCAGCTCAGGCCCCACTCACATTTAATCATGGAATAGAAAAAAAAATGGTTACCCACCTTTTTGTAACTGTTGTTCTTCAAGATGTGTTGCTCATGTCCATTCCATTGACGTGCTCGGCTGTCGGAGACTTTTGCCTTAGGGCCTGTAGGAGACCTGTAGGGCCGGCTGTGGCGCCCTCTGGGCCATGCTCATGGCACGGTATATCAGGCCCAACAGAGTGGCAGGAGGACGGGTAATGGGATGGAATGGAATGATCAACACATCTCGAAAAACAACAGTTACAAAAAAGTGGGCAACCGTTTTTTCTTCTTCGAGTGCTTTCTCATGCCAGTTCCATTGTAGGTGACTCACGAGCAGAATCCCAGGAGGTGGCCTTGGAGTTCACAGTCTCGCAGATTGGAGAACAGCTTGGCCGAAACCAGCATCAGCCTGAGCCTGCTGGATCAGCGCATAGTGCAGGGCAAATGTGTGGACGGACAACCAGGTCGCAGTGCAGCAAATTTCCTGGAACGGTACCTGAGCAAGGAAGAGCACCGATGATGCCTGTGCCCTAGTCAAGTGGGCCATCACAACAACTTGCGGGGGCACCTTCGCCAGCTCATAACAGTAGCAGATGCAGGCCATGATCCAGTACAAGATTCTCTGGGTAGACACCAGGCAACCCTTCATCCTGTCCTGGACATGTAGGTAAAGGCACTCCAGACCTTGCAGAAACTGCGCCATCATGGGATGGGCGAAGACCAACCTGCCGTGAAATGGGGGATGGAAAGCTGAGAGGCCACCAGGTGCACCTTGACTGAGGACAGCGACAGGCCCTGGAGCTTCAGATATAGCAAATAGTTCAGGATGACTTGTAGGAAGGCCTCCTCCGCCCGGATGCAGTGATCCGAGGCCCAACAAGTGAACTGCTTCTATTTTTCTGCATAGGTAGTCCTGGTGGAGGGTTTCCTGCTACCCAGCAGGACCTGCTGGACACTGGTGGAACACTGCCGCTCCTCCCCACTCAGCCACGCAGAAACCAGGCTGTCAGGTGAAGCAGATTCCTGTGATTCTGGGACAGAAGATCCGGACGCAGAGGCAGCTGCAATGGGGTGGCTGCCGACAGGAGCATGGCGAACCAGTGCTGACGAGGCTGTGAGGATGACCATTGCTTTATCTTGCTTCACCTTGAGCAGGACCCTGTGGATTAGCAGCACTGGCAGGAAGGCATACATGAGCGCTCCCAACCATGGGATCAAGAAGGTGTCCGACAGAGAACCCTTGTCTCTGCCCAGCAGAAAGCAGAACACATGGCACTTCCCGTTTTATCTGGACACAAACAGGTCCACCTGGGGAGTCCCCCACCTGCGGAAAACTAGGCTGACCACCTCCGGATAGAGCGAGCATTTGTGGCGAAAGGAGAATGTCCTGCTGAGGCAATCTGCCAGCACAGGCGCCAACTTTTTTTGGCACTGGTGGGTGCTTGTGCCTCCCCCCCGCCCAAGCCCCGACTCCACCCCTATCCCAAAGTCCCCGCGTATGTCGTGCTCTCTTTGTGTCCGTGGACGAAAGTTCTGGCAGATGCAACAATGCTCCTTTATATGGGTTTCCCTGAGGTGCTGTAGACAACTCTCATGTGGTCACTAACAGGCAAAGGCCTGTTACAGGACGAACAGGGCTTGAAAACCAGAGAGCAGGGTATACCCCGCGGGGGGCAAAGTTCCTGCTGGGACACTATCTAACTAAACACTTAACGGGTACTTAACCACTAAAACTATTCACAGGTAAAGCAGGAGGCTAAACTAGATAAGAAATCACTGACCACTTGCGAAGCAAGGGACAGAGGCGTTTCGACTGACCACCGCAAGCGGTAAGAAAGAACTGAGAGGGCACAGGGCTGGCGACACCTGGTATACTGTACCATGAGCACTGCACTCCAGAGGGCGCCACAGCCGGCCCATGGCAAAAGTCTCCACGGCCACGCACATGGGCATGTGCACACCTACAATGGAATTGACGTGAGCAAGCACTCAAAGAAGTCCCCTTCACCCAGTCCACTTTCCCTAAAGGAGATCTGCTAAACTCCACCTTAACAGAGAGAGCAGATCTCAAATGCAGGAGAGATTTGCTTTTCATTCCCAGCACACCCTCCCTACTCCCAGCCCTGGAAATTTATCTTTCCCCTCAGATCTAAAAAACAAACAAAACCCCTCATTTTTGGTAATATTAAAACCAAGGATTTGCTTTAATATCCTGCCGGCGTGGGGCCCAGTCTCTTCCGTCAAGGCAGATGAATGCAGAGATTAGAGAGGAAAGGAGGGATTGACTGATCATAGGAAAGATATGATACTGTTGCCCTGAACCACCATCCTCAATGTGTGTGTGTGTGTGTGTGTGTGTGTGTGTGTCAGACTCATAAGCCATTAGCTGTTTTACCTTCACTGGCAACACTCCATATATAATAGATGACAAGAGAAGAGCACTGATTTTGCAGGGGGTAACATCAGTGCCACATAAGGCTCACTAGACACTACACGGTTATCTTTGCCTCAGCCGTTCCTTAATCTGTTTGTCTCCTTGTTGCCATCCCTTTCTTTCTCTAGGGGCTGCCTGCCAGGGATGGTGTCACTTTAAACATCCAGAAACATTTTAAACTGGGCAACATGGAAATGTTCTCTGGCTTCTAATCACCATGGGGTGAGATGGCCTCTTGCTGTGGGAGGGAAACTCTGTAGTTTGCTGAGTTATATAATCATAATTGGAGATATACCAATCTCCTAGAACTGGAAGGGACCTTGAAAGGTCATTGAGTCCAGCCCCCTGCCTTCACTAGCAGGACCAATTTTTGCCCCAGATTCCTAAGTGGCCCCCTCAAGGATTGAACTCACAACCCTGGGTTTAGCAGGCCAATGCTCAAACCACTGAGCTATCCCTCCCCCCTGCTTTTTTTCCCCAAACGCTGCTGTTGATCATGGGATTTGCCACACACCCTCCAGCACCATCCTGGAATGAACACGTGGGACCATCTCTAGATCAAGGAATCCCAGAGCTCTGGGCAGGTGCAGGAGACCCACAGGGCCATCTGCGCAGAAGCAGAGAGCCGTGCACAGGTGGAGATTTCAGCGCTGAGGCTCCTTGCTGCACGCTGCTCCTAGAGGAATGGAACCTCCTTCACTCACCATTTCCACTTTCCAGGGTTCTCAGCACCCAGGTGTGTTACAAGGTTCTCCCCTCAGCCATTCACTCACTGGGGTTTGGCCTGCACTGCTTGGATAGCAAAGCACCAGTTCCTTTTCCCAGGAGGTACTGAGCATCTCCCATTGAGTGCCCCAGAGCTGGGGCTGCTCAGTGCTTTGCAGGATCAGGCCCAGAAGAATAAAGGAGGCAACCCAACCATTCGGTTATACCTCTGGCCACTACAGGATGCACACCACCATAATCCCTGGTACTAGCACACTGTACCGCTGTCCTACTCACCAGAGATGCCGCCGGCTGCATGAATCCCCATAGTCACGCCAATTCCAAATGCCAAGTTGATGCTCAGATACTTCCCAAATTCTCCTTTTCCTAATATCACCTGAGCAACGCCACCTATACCAAAGAACTGATGCAGAGAAAAAGAGTCGTGTGTCACACAGTTTGCTATGGCTGCTGGCAGGCATGACAGCTGAGAGACCACCACCCTCTAGAAATCCCTTTCACAGCTCCTTTCAGAGCACCTTCTTTTCCAAAGGTAAGTCAGTGGGAAGCCTAAATGGGGATATAGTGTGGGGGTGGGTGGCGTGGGGAGAGAACAGAGGGAAAAGCCAGGGATCAGCAATTTTACATAAACAAACAGACGCAAACCCACAGGAACAGGGCCGCCCAGAGGATTCCGGGGGCCCGAGGTCTTCGGCGGCGGGGGGCCCTTCCGTTCCGGGACCCGCCGCCGAAGTGCCCCGAAGACCCGCGGCGGGGACCCCCCGCCGCCGAATTACCGCCAGAGCGGGACCCGCCGCCGAAGCGCAGCCTGGTCTTCAGCGGTAATTCGGCGGAGGGGGGCCCCCGCCGCAGGTCTTCGGGGCACTTCGGCGGCGGGTCCCAGAACGGAAGGGCCCCCCGCCGCCGAATCACCGCCGAAGACCGAGCTGAACTTCGGCGGTGGGTCCCGCTCCGTCTTCGGCGGTAATTCACCGGTGGGGGGTCCTTCCGCTCCGGGGCGGAAGGACCCCCCGCCGGTGAGGACCGGGAGCGAAGAAGCTCCTGCGCTCGGCCCCGCAAGAGTTTTCCGGGCCCCCCGGAGCGAGTGAGGGACCCCGCTCCAGGGGCCCCGAAAAACTCTCATGGGGGCCCCTGTGGGGCTCGGGGCCTGGGGCAAATTGCCCCTCTTGCCCCCCCCCCCCCGGGCGGCCCTGCACAGGAATTTCTCCAGTGATCCATGGGCAGATTGTATGCATGCGTGTGTCCATCACCTCAAGGTTGCATTTGGAAAGCTACAGCTACCTCGAAGTCACATCCACATGTGTGTGTTTTAGACAGACTCAGAGACCTGGAACGGGATCTGGAACAGATTTGTAATGGGCCCTGGGTTTGACTGTCACTATCAATCTCAGTATCTTCATACATTTGCTTTCTGTGCTCTCAGTAAAGGATTTCTTTTCACTGCTCCTCCTGTCGGCTGGACCAAACTCAATACTTGAAGCATGTGTGCTAAGGCTGCTCAGGTAAAACTCTAATCCCAGATCTGTGACAAATATATTGTTTTTATAAACTTCTCTCTCTTTCTCTCTTGCTGTTCCCTGGCCCTCAGGAGCTAACAAGGCCCTTTGCTGTCAGGCCCTGATCCAAAGCCCATTGAAGTCAATGACTCTTTCCATCAACTTAGTGAGATTTTATTAGGCCTGCAGTCAACAGAAGTGACCAGGACACAGGTCCTTCAGAGTCAATTGGCAATGCAATTATATTTCTGTTAGTCAGCAGAGTGAGCTACCAGAGAAATTTGACTTTTTTTTACTCTGGACTTATTGTGAGTTATCTCCATGAATTTCCTTGTCTTCGTTGGAGTGGTTAGTGCCATAAAGTGAATCACATCATGGTCCTCAGTGGCTCTACTGTTCTCGAAGCGCCTGGTAACAGAATCACTGCCACACTACAGCAAATGGTAAAGCAGCTCCCTGACGTTCTCTTAGACCATCCCATTTCTTCATGGGTTGTTTCGCTTCCAGTCACACCTGATTATTACCCAGCTACTTGCATGCAAGCAGAAGCTTTCTCCTTTCTAATGAACCTGCTCCTCTAGCCTGATTCAGCTGGTGAATCCCTTTCCACAATACACTGAGTAAGGCGAGAGCATTGTAAGGACACTGTCGCCTGATTGCTGGCCCCTTTAAGGAGAGCCCGGGGCCAGGCTACCGATGAGAAACTAATTTAAGGGGAACTCGCCTTGCTAGACAGTTAATTTAATAATGAGCATCTGAGCCTGAAAAGAGGCCATCAGGACTCTGTTGCAGGGAGATGCTCCCAGAGAGAGAAGGGATAGAAGCACGTGGAGAAACACAGGCCCAAAAGAGGAGGGTTGTGAAATTTCAAGTTTATGCCAGCAGAGGAATTTTGTCTTGCATCCTTTTGGACTGTGTGGGGCTCTTAAGGGGCCCTGATGGAAGGGAAACTGAGGTAGGAAGTGCCTGCATCACCACAGGGGGCACAAGAGGGCAAGTGTGCCCTGCAACCGGCATCCTGCTAAGGAGGTGAGGAGCCCACTAAGTCACTGCATATTAATCACAGACCCTGATGCACATCATGGACCCAGTCCATGGCATTGGCTCACTAAGGGCCTGCAGGGTACAAAAGGTGATTGTTCCAATTGCAGATGCCTAGGCACATGGATCATGGGGATTTTGATGATATTTATTTATATTCTAAAGTATTAATTTGGCTTGGAACCCCTCATTATCCCTGCTGCTCCTGTCCTCCCTCCTCCTCCTCCCCCTCCAATGTCCATTATGCCCACTGATTGTGTGGCTTGCTCTAATTCAGGCTGTCAGCTCTTCAGGCCAGGGACTGCATGTAATATGTGTTTGGGCAGTGCCTGGCATGCGGGGGCCCGGTCCTGCCTGGTGATACTGTGATGCAAACAAATGGAAACAAAAATCCTAGAAGATCCTGCACTGCACATTGCCAATCCTTCCCCGTGACAGACATATTACAGGGAAGGGCGGATTGCTGCAAGGGTGTGTTTGTGAAGGCTACATTAGACTACAGTGATAAAGTGTTTGCTGCTCAGCTCCTAATAGGAGGGGCCAATGTGTAATATCCCACAGGGCCATCTCGTTCATCTGTCTACTCCATTTCTTAAGGAGGAAGATTCTAAGTCAAGATGGTCACAGGTTGAGAAGATGTTGGTCTCCAAAATGCCTGTGGGTCCCTCTCATGTCCCCTAGTTGACAAGAATAATAGAATATTAGGGTTGGAAGAGACCTCAAAAGGTCATCTAGTCCAACCCCCTGCTCAAAGCAGGACCAAACCCAACTAAATCATCCCAGCCAGGGCTTTGTCAAGCTGGGCCTTAAAAACCTCTAAGGATGGAGAATCCACCACCTCCCTAGGTAACCCATTCCAGTACTTCACCACCCTCCTAGCGAAATAGTGTTTCCTAATATCCAACCTAGACCTCCCACACTGCAACTTGAGACCATCACTCCTTCTTCTGTCATCTGCTACCACTGAGAACAGCCGAGCTCCATCCTCTTTGGAACCCCCCTTCAGGTAGTTGAAGGCTGCTATCAAATCTCCCCTCACTCTTCTCTTCTGCAGACTAAATAACCCCAGTTCCCTCAGCCTCTCCTCGTAAGTCATGTGCCCCAGCCCCCTAATCATTTTCGTTGTCCTCCACTGGACTCTTTCCAAGTCTTTTTCGAGTCTTCTGTAGTGGGGGGCCCAAAACTGGACACGGTACTCCAGGTGTGGCATCACCAGTGTCGAATAGAGGAGAATAATCACTTCCCTTGATCTGCTGACAATGCTCCTACTAATGCAGTCCAATATGCTGTTGGTCTTCTTGGCAACGAGGGCACACTGCTGACTCATATCCAGCTTCTCGTGCACTGTAATCCCCAGGTCCTTTTCTGCAGAACAGCTGCTTAGAAAGTTGGTCCCCAGCCTGTAGTGGTGCATGGGATTCTTCCGTCCTAAGTGCAGGACTCTGCACTTGTTCTTGTTGAACCTAATCAGATTTCTTTTGGCACAATCCTCCAATTTGTCTAGGTCACTCTGGACCCTATCCCTACCCTCCAGTATATGGAGTCCTGGCTCCAATTAGGCAAAACCACCGAGAAAGATTCTTGCCTTCCTGTCTAGTAAAGTAGATGCAAGGCTCAAAATTCCATCTACTGCATCACCAGGCACTGCTCCAAAATATCATCACTTTGTATTTTACCTTTGGGATCAGCCAGAGTCCGGTTAGTTAACTCCAGCTCTGCTGGGTTTCCCCTAGAATGCAGCACACTGGGTCAATGCAAGTCCCTTTTTACACTTAGGTTCTATTTTTTCTTTCTCTTATTTTTAAAACTAAAATAGAAGCTATGAAAGAAGAAAGTTGTTTGCTGAGCTCCTAGTGAAGAACTACATGTGTATATGTCCGAATTTTAATGAGTGCAATCACCACCACTGCAAGCAATCACGAGATGTTTGTGCATGCAAACAGCCAGGCAAATGTATAAAGAGTCACAGGCACGTGCAGCTACCCAATCGTAATTACTATTTATCTTACCATAATGCAAGGCCAGGACTGCACTGAGCTAGGCATTGTATAACCATAACAGAGACAGAGCTTTCAATCTAAGTGCATGTACATCAAATCTGCAGGTACAGCTGCTGGAGTTCTTCAGAGCAATGGTCATGTTTACCTGCGTCTGTCCAACACCCACCGCAATAAGGATCTGGATTAGATTGGGCCTTTCAAGTCTTTCACAATACAAATGCATAAGAATAACAACAGCATTTTTGCATATATTAGCAATTGCATGCCTAAGATATCAGGCCATCTCATGGTAGGATACCATTAAATACATCCATTGAAAGACATTTTGTCACTATTTAGGAAGAAATCTAGCTGGAAAACAGGTGGTCTCATACTAAAGGCCTGTACCTGCTTCTACTGTCAGTCGCTGTGCATGTGAAGTAATACCAAAACCAGGCATGGTCAACAACAAGGGGGGAGATTGTGTGTGATCTGGAGATCAACATTTGCTAGGATAATGCAACCCGAGGCTAATTCCCAGTTTGCTTTAATTACAGTAATTAAAATGATCCGATAATGTGTTCTATCTTCAGTGGGTTTTTACAAATGTTAATTAACCCCCAACATACCTGGGAGGTGGGTAAATATTATTGTTCCCATTTTACAGAGAAGATTTTAAGAAGCGGTAATTGTCAGAGTCGGGATTAGAAGGCGAGGTCTGCTCCCCAGCCCCGGCTCAGATCCTGCCATTGGCTCACTGTGCTCTTGGACAAGACACTTCATTTTCTCTGCCAGTTTCCCCATCTGTATAATGGGGATAATAACACTGACCTCCATTATGTGTGTAGAGAGAGAATCAGCACAGGTGCCTCCTTGACATAACCAGCTTTTTGCTAACAATTAGCTGCTGCTTGGTGTCATTTACTGTATGTCTGTTGTTCTTTCATAGAAGAGTCATTTGATCCCCAGGCTGCTCCATTCCTGATTCTCCTGATCTCTGCCTCTGCTACCTTCTGTCTTGTCTTTCCCCTTGGAGCATTTTGATAGACTCTCAAGGCTCATACAAAGTTGCCAGACATGATACCCACAGCTTAAAGTTAACCATTAATAACCTGCCAGCGCTACAGGCACTGAAGGGGATACAGAATGAGAACAGCACATTGCTGAACCTGCAGTTCACTAGAGAAATGTATGCATCAGCCATGCACGCACTTTCACAAACAGTGTCTCTTCCTTACCATCAGGAGGAATGTCCCCAAGGCCTCAGCCAGCGCCTCCCTGACAGTTCTGTTTCTGATCGTGAGCGCTTTCTTAATTTTCTCCAGCATTTTGCTCTCCGGATTCGGCTTGCAGCAGATGTTGTCCCTGTTGTGAGAGCAGATCTCATTGCACAGAACTAAGTTACCCTTTGAAACTTACCACCTTCCTTTTATTCTCTCACAGCTCAGATCATTTGGTTAAAGAGAAACAAACCAATGAAGGAACCACTAGCCTTAAAGTCCCCCCTCCCACCCTTTTTTTTTTAACCTTTCATCTTTGCACTGTGAAATACCAGGGCAATTATGAGGTAAATGAATATTACACAGATTTGCATTTCTGCTATGAGACAAAACAAACCCTGCACGTCGCAATGGAGAGTCTGTCCCCATGGAGATGGAACTATAAACATCTTGGTTCTGTTCCTAGAACCTCACTAATTCTTCATAATCTTTTACACAAGGCACAAGCCAATGAATACCTCAGATTATCCGTGTTTTGTATTACAATGATCTGGCTCGGGTGTGGGTGCCAATGCCCTTTAATGGATGGATTTAGAACTGCTCAGCAGTGTGTCATAGGCTCTGTATTGAAACCAGCTCATGGAGATTTTTCTTTGGCTTCTGTGCTTTTAGTGCAGGAGGATCAGAGATCTGCCCCTGCTGTCACTTTGAAGTTCTGAGTGACTCTGGTGTGCAGCAAAGTGACATTTGTGAAAAACCAGCTGGCCAGAGATTTGCTACTGTCTAATATTTCAGTTCAGAGGATGGTGCTACAGGGGAACGTTTTAGTAACTCAGTAGTTGGGGACTCTTCCCTTTGAGTCAATATAAGAAACTATCATAAAGCCCCTCTTGACTTCATCTCCTCCTCTACAGGTCGGGCCCTTATTATTGTGGATTTTGGGATTTAGTATTTTCTGATTTCACTTGTTTCCATTTAAAAAAAAATTAATTCCCTCTTTATGAGTTTTTTATCAACATTGTGTGATACATTAACAACAGTTAAGTAGCCTTCCTGTAAATGCAGAAAAATGTTCGGAATTGGATTGCAATGGGAAAAACTGACTTTGCAAAAAAAAATCCTATAATTTAAACAATACTCCTTCAGATATACAGTATACGGTAAAAGTAGCACATTTGAAATGACTTTTTAAAGAGGCACGCAGTGTTATGACCAAACTGACATTGCTGAACAGTAATACGAGAAGTCCATAAAAGTGTGTGAGTGTGAGTATGAGAGAGAGAGAGAAAGTGTGTGTGTTGGGGGAGTGTGCAGGGGGAGGACTGTGTGTGTGTGAGTGAGTGGGAGGAATGTGTGTGTGTGAGAGAGAGAGAGTGTGTGTGTGTGTGTTGCGGGGAGTTTGTCGGCATGCTGCCTCTTTAAGCAGACCACTGAACAGTTGTTCACACAGCAGCCAACAACAACCACTCCTGAGCCAGAGGTTGCTGCACAGACAGGTGCCCCTTGTCACTCATCCCAGCTCTGCAGAGACCAGGGACACCCCGACACTAGGTCTTCTCCCCCCGCCCCCCAGCTCTGCACTGCACAGCAGATCAGGAGGCTGGCAGCAGGAGAAGCTGACTCTCTTCAGTGTGGCTGCAGGTAGCTCAGCTCTGCAGCCCGTCCTGCCTGCCGCTGCGGTCCTAGTGCTGGCGGCTCCAGGGAGAGCAGGAATCCTCCATAATGTTCAGATTCCCCGAGTCCCTCCGTGTTCTTGTTAATGCCCTATATCTCCTATCCACACTCCAATCACCTGTCCACCAGCCCGGGGAGGTCCTGAAAAAACTAACTCATGTCAAAACATTGTCTTACGTCCTCTCCTATGAAAGTGAGGGAGATTGTTCTCTTGGGATAACACCTATTAGCTAATAGATAACTGAGTGTGAATGATGTGGTGGTTTAAATCAACGGTTCAGGGGCCACAAGCTGGTTTCAGGGGGCTGCAGGGCCCCATGGCTGAAGCACGGGGCCCCAAGTCCTGGTGCCTCGCAGGGCTAAATCCCTGAGCCCCTCCCAACACCCCAACACACAGGGCTGAAGCCAGGAGTCTTGAACACACACACAATTCCCACTGGGCCCTAGAGTCTTTATAGTATGTTGGGAGGGCCTCAGAATGAAAAAGGTTGAGCACCCTTTGTTTAAATAAGCATCGGATTTACAAGGTATAATACACACACGGTTATGGTAGCCAACAAGGACAACAATGTAAAAAAAAACCACACAAACCTCATAGAATCCCAGCAGCAAGAGATGGAAATCGCCCATTATCCAGTTCCCCATCTCTTGCCAGTGCTGGACTGTCCTCTACAAAACCCCTTACCATTTACTATTAATTAAAAGATCCAAGTGATGAGGCTTCCACCATCTGTCAGGAGATGATTCCCCAGCTTAATAAATCTCACTGTGGAGAATTTTCCCTGCTACTCAACCAAAATTTTCCCTTAATGTCATCCCAATTGCTTCCATACCTCTTTAAATAATGATTTGACATGCTCACCCGCCACGTACCTGAAGACCATTATCAAGCACAACTCTTGGTTGTCATTTAAATTCAACACATTTACCACCTTTTAGACTCTTTTCTCCTGAGTCCAGTTCTCCAGCTCCTTGATTTCTTGTCTTGCTCCTCACTGTACTTTCTGCGATATGTCAGTGTCCTGCTGGTACCATGGTGCCCAGAACCCTCACAGAATTACAAGTGCAGTCACAATAGCACTACATAAATAGGCCCTGTTACCTCGTTACTGTGTCACATAATGAAAGTGCAGATGATGCGCCCAACATTCCGTATGCAGCATTACTGCACAGCACCAATGTGTCTTTTGGGGTCCACCCAGACCAATAAAAAGTTCTGTCACCTCCTGCCCTGTAATTTTGGGAGCCTTTGTGCTGTGCGGCTGTGGTACAATTCCCTGACACCAATACCTTGCCCACAAGCATAAGGTCTCATCCCAGCTCTCGCCAGCCTAGTTACGCTTTGCAAAGTGACATCAAGAGCCCTCCCAGTTCCAGGTCTCCCCAAATCTGTCTTTCCCAAGTTCTTTCTTACAGACACACAGACTCTTCCCCTCTGGTTTGTTAGCCCCAAGGGTGTGAAACCAGCCCGCCAGTGATCAGCTCACTTTGGCACACGTTTGCACACTTTGCACACCAGAGACCTGCTTGGGATGAAAATAAACAGTTTATTTCATAGAAAAAATACAGATTCAAAGATGAAATAGTGTGGGGAAAGCAAACATATCCAAGTTACACAGAAAATAAACATACAGACACAACCTGAGACTTTACACTTCTATATTGAATAAAATCCCTTTTCTAACAGGAGTAACCTACTGCCTTAAAACAGTTTGCCAGAATACGCCCTGCTACAGGGAGATCAGTGTTCATGGACAGCCTCCTCCCTTGAAACGATCCCCCAAGTTCTCTTTCTGCTAGTCTGAAAGCTTCCTAGACCAATTTGTTTCAATAAATATTAAATTTAAAGAAACTATACAGGTCAATAAAATACCTCACCACATAGGATCCTCATGACACAGGACTACACTAGGGAAATAACTTCGCCTCTCTCTGCTTCTTCTTCTGTCTCAGCAAGGGACGGTTTTTATGGTCTGTTGGCAAATCCTTATCTTTGGAGAAAGTTATTAACCTCGTTATGCTGTTTAGCTAAATATGTAATAAATTCCCAGGCTGCCTGAGTTCTTAATGAAGGATGATAATCACACTGTCACCAAGGCGTCCCTGCCAACACCTTGGGAGATTCACTTCCCCACCAGAGAGCTGAGCCATTGCCTGAAATAGGAATCGTACCAATACCTGGCCAAACACGAGCCTCACGACTCCATATATAGTTTGAAATCTATGCAGTTTAAACACAGACTTACACTGTTGATGGAAAGAACAGAAGTGTGTCCCAGGAAACCATGCTCCAGCATGGTGACAGAAGCCATGAGTTTCTGCAGGTGCTGTCTTTCAGATAAGATGTAAAACTGAGGTCCTCCTGGTCACTGGTGACCATCAGAGATCTGTCAGTATTTCTCTCATTAATTGAAATGTAAGTCAGCCTAAATTTCCTGTCGCTCCCAAAGGATCTTCACTTTTCAGACAAATTCTGCTCTTTTTTACCCCATGGTAAATCTCAAGTATTTGCACTGACTGTGGTGGAGTCACTACAGATGTAACCAAGAGCAGAATTTCACACCAGCCCTAGCATTTTGTAGGCTGGTCCCAAAGCAAGGAAATTGTGACATGATATCTAAAAAATCCTACCTTAGCATCCATCATATGTGTTACACAATCAGTCCTGTGTGAGTTGTGGTTATTCTGCATGTCAAGCCCTATTTCTACCCTTCAGTGTCCAGAATGTTCAGTTTTAGATCACAATATTAAAACTTTGCCGTTTTCTCTCATTTTCCATTCATGGATTTTAAGGTACCTTTCAAAAAGAGGGTAAACACAATTTCCTCCGTTTTACAGACAAAAACGTGGAGCGAAAGAGAAGTTAAGGCTAGAATATTCAAACCTTGGTGCCTAAAGTTAAGTGCACACAAACACACCCCGGGGAAAACAGAGCTGTTTCTGGTGGCCATCCAAAAGCCTGTCAGGAAAGCCCCTGCACCAATTACAATTGACCCAGGAACATAGCATGAAATCTCCCCATGGCTAGATGGAATTAGGCCCAGTCTAATGTCACTGAATTCACACACTAAGGACTAATGCTGCTGATGCCCAGAAAGCTTTGTATGTTAGCAGGTGATGTGCTCAATTTGGGCTTGCGCTTGTTCCTGCTGAAGTCAAGGACGTACCTCTCATTGACTTAAGTGGTGGAGAACTGGGTACAAGATATGCCCCACCTGGTTACATTCACAATGAGCCCTCATGTTCAGTGTTGGTGCCACATGTTAGCTAACCTGCATTGTTTTGCAGCATAAAATTCATCTTTCTCCCCCACCCCGCCCCCCGATAACATGGCTTCATTGCATGAGGAACGAAGCAGGGCTGAGAGAGATGGGTCTCCCATCCCCTGACCTTGGAGCAGGTGCTGAGGCAGCAGTCTAGTTGCCACAGCTGCTATTCCATTTTATAATCCACAACAGAAGACACAGCCTCCACAGTAACCATAAGAGAGTGCTGTCTCTCCTCTAACACATGGGACACCTCTGGGCACCAGGAGGGTGTTGGAAATAGTAGGGCAAGGGAAAGAAGCAAAAGCCTGATCTACAAACATGGAGACAAATTCTCTCTCTCGCCTCCCTCTGACTTAAGGGTCAAAACAAACTGCAAAGAAAGTTAATTTGGGTTTGAAAAATGGGTTTTGCCAGGCAGGGTTCATCCGATTGTCCTGACAACCACACCCACCTTGCATACAGTGAGCTGCATGGACCGAGCACTACATTAAAGCATCTATAAACCTGACTCACCCTATCAAACTCAAACTGATCTGGACCCCAATGTAGGCCTGACCAGCACCACCAAGGGACTAGTTAGAATTGCTTCAGAACCAGCCCTGCTGCTGCTTCAGCACACACTACAGACCTGTCCGCTGTTATGCCACTCTCTTCACCATGGAATGTGATCACATGGTGGCAACAGACTATATCCGACCAGATCTTGTGTTCAACAAGATTGGCAGATTTCTTCTTGTCTCTTGCAGTTGTTCTAGCCATCGCGGGAATGCTCTTGTACCTAGCACGGCTCTTGCTATAGAGATGTTTCCACTGCGTGTTTATACAGCTGTCTGCTTCCTGAGGTACCTGCCTATTTGGAAACCTTCTGCCCAGCAGCTGGATCTCTTTATATCTGGATCTCTTAATATCTTCTCTGGAATCTAGTTTCTCCCCCAACCGCTCAGGGTTAAGATGAATTTAAAAAAAAAAATAGTCTCTGTCCTACTCGGGCTTTACTACAAACAAAATCATGTTTTCCAAGGAAGGCAACAAGGTGTCATGTAGCAAAAGCATCTCTACTGAACATCTACTGGAACCATAGACTTTTCCATACCTCTCAGTTCCTTTGGTTTGTCATCCCTGTCTTAACTTGGGGCCTGCTGCTGAGCCTATTGAAGGCAATGGGAATTATAGGGCACAGTCACCTAAGGCCCAATCCCACAAGGTGCTGATTACCTCTTACATGCCACTGAATGTCCTCAGCTCCCCACTGGGCAGGGAGAGTGCTTATCAACTTGGAGCGGCTGCTCCTGACCTTGTTAACTTCTCAAAACATGGCCCTGTCCTTCTCATGATTCATCAACAATTTGCCCAGTAACACGGAGTCTGTGGCAGAGGCTGGACTTAAATTCCAGTATCCTAAGTCCCAGATCAGTGTCTTAACCAAATGACCATCCTTCCTCTCACAGCTCCATGCTGTGTTTTCTTATCCCCTGCTAATAATTGGCTCCAATGATTATAACAGCCTGCTCCTTTTTCTCAGCTAAATCTGTTAAGGCCCTGTCTTCACTAGAAAAAAACCTGGAGTTGAAGCCAAAGCCCGAACGCTTCAGTCCTGGGTGGTGGGGCTCAGGCTTTGGCTTCAGCCACAGGTGGTGGGGCTCAGGTTACAGGCCCCTGTCTGGGGCTGGAGCCCTTGGGTTTCAGCTTCGCACCCCCCACCCCCTGCCCAGGGTGATGAGGCTCGAGCTTTGGCTATGGACCCTGGTCTGGGGTGGTGAGGCTTAGTTGGGCTCAGGCTTTGAACCCCCATCCTAGTGTCGTGTAGTAATTTTTGTTGTCAGACAGGGTCGCGGTGCAATAAAGTTTGAGAAACACTGGGTTAGAAGGTCAAGGTTAATGTTTATCTTGACCTGTGACAATTGCAAACCAATTTTTTACCTCAGGATTTTACCCTCTATTAGCTACCATGTGTTAGCTAACACAGTAAAACAAAACAGAAACCCCACCTTTTCTAGTGTGGACATTCCCTTAGCTCAAGTAACAGAGGCCTTTGTTTTGGGTGTTGAAGGTCTTGGGTCAAGTCCTGACAACTTTAGTGCCTGTACGTGTGGTGCCGTGGGGGACTACAGGAAACAGCTGTTCTAGGTTCTGCAAAACCTGTCTTCTGAATGCAGAGCTCCCACTGAAATAAAAATACAGCGGGCTCACAGGATTGGGCCCTGAATGTCATTCTCCCAGCTGATTTAACAACAGAGGTGTCTCTTCTGCACCCAAGAGCTCATGTTATTCTTAATCATCCTAATCAAAGCCATGAGCTTCCCATTTCTCTAGGAATGGCTTCTGCCAGTGCCACATTAATTTTAAATACCAGAGAGATTACAAGCAGCATTAATTTACTGCCATGGCAGGTGGGCTACTCACAGTGTGAATGGAGCCAAATCCCATCCCCTCTAAAATGAAAGCATCTCAGGACTGGCCATAGCAGTCAACATCCCCCTAAACCTGTGTCTTATTTGCACACTCATTCTGAATCCAAAGAGGCTCCTCCCTTGCAATCAGTGGTTGTTATAAGCCCAGGTACGAAACTGAGCTGGGGTGAGGAACGTGTGACTAAGAGCTCTACTAATCATGGAGCCGACCATATGAGTGGCTGAGCACTTCAAGATGCTGAGTGCTCTCAACAAGCATTGACTTCAATGGAAGTAAAGAGTGCGCAGCAGCCTCCAGAATTAGCTTCTTCACTGACAAGAACCTGGGTAAAACACAGGAACATATTTTAGCTCTTCCAGAGCACAGGAAGGAGTTAGAGTCTGGGTCCACCAGACTTTATGGTTGGAACTCCAGGTCCTTTTGGCTCTTCTTACCCTTAATAATGAGCAGACTTCCCTGACCAGCTCTACCAAGATACCCCTCCATCATCTGGGTCCCTCTCTCTGGCCTGGTCTGGTCAGGACCTCTCTCAGGATTAGGATGAAGGCCTGGGGACCCATGAGATGGTGGGGGTGGCATCCATGGTGGCGAAGCTTGCTCTAGTAGCCAGTTTTTTACCCCAAAGTCTCTTTCTTTAAGGACCCAAGAGGGGAATGATGGGTGAAACAGCCCATCCCCTCATTATTTTATCCACCAATAAGGCCTAGTTTCCAACTCACCAATTTTGGTTCAGTGATTTCTCTTTCCATTTTTCTCAGTTAGGAGGCATGATCTTAACACAGTCCTTGAGATATATCAGGAAGCCTTTTTGTTTGGACTCGTTCAGTCTGTCTCCCTTTCGTACCTCATTGACATTTAGTATTAGAAGATTTTGCGACATCTTACAAACTCATGTACTTTTTACAGTTTAGCTCACAGTTATAGAATCACAGAATCAAAGAACTGGAAGGGACCTTGAGAGGTCATCTAGTCCAGTCCCATGCACTCATGGCAGGACTAAGTATTATCTAGACCATCCCTGACAGGTGTTTGTCCCACCTGCTCTTAAAAATCCCCAATGATGGAGATTCCACAATCCTCCCTATGCAATTTATTCCAGTGCTTAACCACTCTGACAGGTAGGAAATTTTTCCTAATGTCCAGCCTAAACCTCCCTTGCTGCAATTTAAGCCCATTGCTTCTTGTCCTATCTTCAGAGGTTAAGAACAACAATTTTTCTCCCTCCTCCTTGTAACAACCTTTTATGTACTTGAAAACTGTTATCATGTCCCCTCTCAGTTTTCTCTTTTCCAAATTAAACAAACCCAATTTTTTCAATCTTCCTTCCTAGTTCATGTTTTCTAGACGTTTAATCATTTTTGTTGCTCTTCTCTGGACTTTCTCCAATTTGTCCACATCTTTCCTGAAATGTGGCGCCCAGAACTGGACACAACACTCCAGTTGAGGCCTAATCAGCATGGAGTAGAGCAGAAGAATTACGTCTCGTGTCTTGCTTACAATACTCCTGCTAATACATCCCAGAATTATGTTTGCTTTTTTTTTGCAACAGTGTTACACTATTGACTCATATTTAGCTTGTGATCCACTATGACCCCCAAATAATTGTGGGTCCATTATCACACCAGCCACAGAAATTGGTCTATGGCCACTGGGGGTGTGTGGGATGTACTGCTGGTGAGAGGTGGACAGCCTCCAGTCCTTTGCTTGTCCATAGAACAGACATAGTTCTAACTATTCCAATATTTGAATAAGAACCTTCTTCATCTCAGCCCAGCTTCCCCTTCCACCTGATCCTCAGCAAAGCAATGGCTCTATGTTTATAACCTTCACTGGGCCAAATTCATCCCTGATGTAACTCCACTGATTTCATTTGAGATGAAGGATGTGAAGCTGTGTCTACGTTAGACTTTTTTCTAAAGCTCCCGACAGCTTTATAGGTACCCGAAATTTCTGCTGTAAACTGGTTACGATTATGTTCTGTTAGATATTTTAATTTAAAAAGATACATGTACATACATAAAACCACCAGAGGGCAGTCAAGCATTGAGATTATTTAAATTTTGTCTTGTCATCTCTGTGAGGGAAGGGCTATTGGTCCCTGGCTAAGGGACAACAGCATGTTGTTATTTAGATTGTGGTTGCACTAGGAGACCCACTCATGGGCCACAGCACATTGCACTGGGCCCTGTACAAACACATAACAACAAGCTGTTCCCTGCCATGAGGATTTTACAGTCTGTGCAGCTTATTAACCAAGACAAAAGTTTATATACTAAGGGGGGTAGCGTATGGACACATGGATAAATAACTATTTCAAGCATATTTTAAACCAACAGAATATATGGATATTTATACCAGAAAATGAACAGATACAATTGGCTTCTTCCTCACCCACCATTCAGACTCTCTCTCCTCATCCCTGCCGTTTCGGTTAAAGGTTGTTTAGATGTTGATTTGCACCCATAGCCAGTGCTGAACTCTTGGGGTCCTTTTAACTCTTCAATAACCAGATAGAAACACAAAACCTTAACAGCCTCAGTGTGCTGTTGCAAATCTTGCATGTTGCAAAGCCAGTGCTTCTCTCTTAGTCCTTTTCTCAAAGGCTGGAAATGTTATCTGCATTGCAACCAAGAAGTTATCTGCACCTTTCAAAACTATGAGGTTTGTCTAGTAAATTGCCCCAACCAAACGCAAAGAGAAATAGACAAACTCAGATAGAAGGAAAAATGATGAGGGCCTCTATTCTATATGGCCCATAGATGGAAGGTGACTCTTGTCAGCTGGAGGCTGGAATTGTGGTTCTTTCCTCAGGTAGACAGAGCCCCTTGCCTATCTGAGCACAGGTTGGAAGGATGGCACCAGCGGGGGTGGCGCCTGCGGATGGGGCAGCATGCAGATCCATCTGGCCGCTCTGCCATGTAGGAGCTGGCTGGGGGACATGCTGCTGCTTCTGGGAGCTGCCTGAGGTAAGTGCCAGCTGGAGCCTGCACCCTGACCCCACTCCCGTGACCCGACCCCCTGCCCCAGCCCATATCCCCCTCCTGCTCTCTGAACCCCTCAGTCCCAGCCCAGAGCATCCTCCTACATCCCAAACCCCTCATCCCAATCCCCACCCGAGTCTGCACCCCCAGCCAGAGCCCTCACCTTCCCTGCACCCCAACCCCCTGCCCCAGCCCTAATCCCCCTCCCACCCTCCAAACCCCTGCCCCAGCCCAGAGCATCCTCCTACATCCCAAACCCCTCATCCCAATCCCCACCCGAGTCTGCACCCCCAGCCAGAGCCCTCACCTTCCCTGCACCCCAACCCCCTGCCCTGACCCCCCTCCCACCCTCCAAACCCCTGCCCCAGCCCAGAGCATCCTCCTACATCCCGAACCCCTCATCCCAATCCCCACCCGAATCTGCATCCCCAGCCAGAGCCCTCACCTTCCCTGCACCCCAACCCCTGCCCTGATCCCCTCCCACCCTCCAAACCCCTGCCCCAGCCCAGAGCCCCCTCCTACACCCCAAACCCCTCAGCACAGAGCCCTCTCCTACACTTTGAACCCCTCATCCTTGGCCTCACCCTAGAGCCCACACCCCGAGCTGGAGCCATCACCCCTCTCACATCCCAACCCACTGCCTCAGCCTGGAGCCCCCTACTGCACCGTGAACTCCTCATTTCTGGCCCCAACCCAGAGCCCTCATCCCCTCCTGTACACCCAGCCCCCTAAGCCAGACCAGTGAAAATGAGCAAGTGAGTGAGCCTAAATCACACAGCTTTACACCTTCACTAGTGTATGATTAAAAATCCTTCCTCAAAACCATGTGGTGGGTAAACATGCACTCCCTTTGCTATTCTCTCCTCCTCACCCGCAGTCTCACACTCCCTTTTTCCTTCTCTTCATCCTGGCCTAATCAGCACCAGGCCCTTTGATTCCATCTCGCTCTGACTCAGCTTCGTGCATCTGACATCCTAACACATTAACACACCACAGCAATACGCAATCAAACCAAAGATGGCATCTCAGAGCATCCCCCTTGAGAAGCACAGCTGGGTTCTTACAGCACTGCTAGCCCGGCCATTGGATTTGCTGGTGGAAAAATTCCTAACATGCTTTGCATCCCTTTGCTTGTGCCTGCTTTAAATCAGCAGATAAGGCAAAAGCCATGGAGGCCACAGGCCTTACAGGGTATTGCTCTCTTGCGATAAAAGGATCATTGCTTGCCTTAACTGTAGATAGGGTGACCAGATGTCCTGATTTTATAGGGACAGTCCCAATGTTGGGGTCTTTTTCTTATAGAGACTCCTATTACCTCCACCGCCTGTACCGATTTTTCACACTTGCTGTCTGGTCACCCTAACTGAAGACCAGACCTTTCTTGAAGAGACACCTTCACTGACAGCTTGAAAGGGAAAAGAGACAGGAAGACAAAGAGAAAAACTACTATCCCCGTATGCAGCAGCATCCATTGATTTGAATCAGGACCTGAAGCTGAACAATGGATCTGAACCATCCCAGATCCTGATCTGAACTTCATGACTAACCCAAACTTCCCAAGCTCTGGGAAAGTTGGGATTCTGAGGCAAATTCAGATCCAGATTTTGAGACGCAGGCCCACCTCTGGACCTATTGGAACTGATTTGCAGGGTGCCTCCTAACTGGCTGAGACTTGTTTTGAATACAGAGTCAAATTCAGCTCTGGCCTTAACAGAAGCAACTGCCCTGAATTTGGCCCAATATTTAGTTAGCATCAATATTTTACTCTATCTGTATTGATTCTTATATCGCAGTAATCACTGTAGTATCTGAGTCCCTTCCAGGCATGCATTAAGCAATGTATCTAACATCTGTCACATGTTTGTTCTCTCATCCTCTCCCCAGGGAGAGAAGCACGTGCAGTGGAATGTCTTGCTTTAGTAGGTGGGTTTTGTTCTGTATCGCTTTAAAATATCCATGTTGCTTTATGTTTGTTAGAAAAGGCTGGTCAAAGAAATGAACCTTGCCCTTGGAGCAGAAGGCAGTGAGGTATGTGATGAGCTTCCCGGGAAGGTTCATTTACCATCTCCAACTGGCCCGAGACAATTCTGTCTTCTGCACAGATGAGCTTTTACCCTTATTGCAGATAGCTCTGTTGTGTCAGAGGAGAGGAGTCGTCAAACACACTCTTCAGGCCAGTCCTTTGGCTCTTTTACATACCCTGGGCCCAGGCCATGGAACTCCTTGAAGATAAGGACTGAGAGTTTGACCTTGATTCAGTATTTTGTGGGAGACTGGTTAGGGAGCGAAGAACAGGGGTGATGTGCTCCCAATAGACACAGTTGCTGAGATGTGCTGCAGCATTCTCTGGTCTAGCTAGAGTTTCCTAAATAACGGGTCTGTGCCCAGATGTACTACATTGCTGTAGCCTAGCTGAGAAGTGACAAAGGCCTGAATAACTGAGTCCAGACCGTCCCATCCTGATGGGATGATCTGAGTGTCCTAGCCAACCGAGGGTGATAGGTTCCACAACTAAAGCCTTCTATCTGGAGAGTTTAGCATCAGCGAGGAATCCAAGAGTACTAAACTCCTTAACTATGGTCTGCATTGATCAACTGTAGGCATATACCCTCAGCCAAAGGAGACTGCACCATGACTGCAGGCTTCTCAAAATGCTTTCCTCTGCCCGTCAGCATCACCTCTGTCTTACCCTGTAGCATTCTGCATATAAATAAGTTATTTCAAGCATCCCACAAAGCTCGGCTCACAGGATTAGTATAGATTTTAAGGCCAGAAAATGCCATTATAATCATCTAGTCTGACCTTCTGTACAACATAGGCTAGAGAATTTCACCCAGTTACCCCTGTATGTAGGATTTCACATAATGGTTATCTCAGTAGCCAACACGTCTGATCATGAGTACTAAATTTCTAGGGTGACACTCTGTCCTCATTGATGTTAATGGCAAAACTCGCATCTACTTCAGTACGGCCAGAATTTCACCCTGGGGTCTGTTCCCAGCTCTAACACTGACTGACTCTAGGCAAGTCATTTAATCTCTCTATGCCTTGCAGCTTGTCTACCAGTGCTTCTATATCGTGATGCCAACTTCTCCCAACCTAGCGCTAAAAATTTCCCAAATCTGGTGAAAAATTCCCAGATAAAGTTTTTTATTTCAAAATCTCAAGGGAACGTAAGATGTGTGTTTTTAATAACTATACAATATACATATTATATCCAAATTATTCTTATTTGTTCGAGATATTTCACATTTATTATAATTTTTATAGGTATAGACATGTTTTTCAATTTTAAATTTATGTTACTTATACAGTAAATAAAATATTTAACACATGAGGAGTAGGATTGAAATTATAGAAAACAATGTATTTTGCACAAATTTCACTAAAGTATTACAATACAAAAGTATTAAAAAGTACAGCATGTGCCCTGCAGTGTACTGTACATCAAAGTTACTTTGAAAAAATAAAAAGTAAACATATGATTATAAAATAAGATAAAAAAGCAAACAGAAAGAACAAATAACACTCTTATATAATTTTCCTTATTATTATAATCTCTGAGTTTTACTTTGTCAGGGGTGCTATCCTGTTTTTGTTTCAACGTGGACGGATCTTTGTCTACTCCTGCAGTCCTCTTCCTCTTCTCAATGGAAAGAGATCTCTGAAATAATGGAATGCGATAATTAGTGTAATGTATATTTCGATTTATATTTAAATCAAAGAAGGGAACATATTATATATTATTACCTAACAGTAGGCAAAGATATTTAATATTTGCCTGGAGGAAGGTGCTGTTACAAATTTATGAACAGCCGAATGTTCTGGTCCACATTCTCTGCGCAACTCCAAGCACGAAAGACAAAATTTTAGAGATGTAATGACAGATCAAGAAACTAATCATAATCAGTAAATATTGCAATATATTTAATTATTGGAAGAAACCTTACCTAGAAGATAAATTTGATAACCATCTCCTCATTACCTGCCAGCCAGCTGTTGCTGAGGTTGGTTTGTTGTGAGTGCATGTGCACACTTGTGCCATCATGATATAGTACGTTGAAGCACCACCAACAGGAGAGCAGCACAGCCAGATTATGAAAATCATGTGACATTCACCACTGGAAGAATGCATTTTGAGGGAAATTTAAAAGCAGCACAAATATTTTACTTTTTATAGAACTTCCCAGGATTTTTGAGATTTGGAAAGTCTTTCACTTTTTATGAAATTTTCCCAGGATTATTTAGGTTTTGAATGAAAATTCCCAATTTCCCAAATTGAAACATTTTACTCAAAAATTCCCAGATTTTGGGAAATTTCCCAGGATATAGAAGCACTGTTGTCTACACAGAATACTACCATGCAGAATAGTATAAGGGGGCTGTCGGCCCATTCCTGAAACCTAATGGTTTTTTGGTTTTGTTCTTTTTGTTTGGCCCTCTCCCTATAGAGAAAGGGCAAGGGCCAATAAGAAATCAAGCTCCTGAGAGTGACAGGCCCCAGGACCAATGGGGAAAGGCCAGTATTCCAAGTCAGCCTGATTGACAGGGCAGGCAGGCCAATGAGGGAGTCAGGAGCCTGGAGTCCCGTCCTCCGTGTGAGTTGGAACTGCCTGCCCCAGAGCTGGGCAGAGCTAAGGAGAGAGCCGCAGCCTGAGCTGGGCAGTGGGCTGGAGGCAGAGCAGCAGCCCTGAGCTTGGCGGGCCAGATCGGGGGAGCGGGAGCCTTGCAGACCAGCCAGGCCAATGGTGAGCCAGGGCTGAGCTGCAGGGGGAGCCCTGGCACCAGAGCCGGGATCGCAGACTCCGTCTGCACCATAAGTGACCCCGGAGCTGAGCGCGGCAAGCGGCTGGGGAGTGCGAGGGGGACCCTGGGCAGAGGACCCAGACCCAGCACAGAGAGACGTCAGACAAGAGGCCTTGCAGGCCCGTCTCGGAGCGGGAATGTGCCCCCAACATCAGGGCCAATGCTGGGGAGAAAGGTCCTGTCCCCGAGAGCCTGAGGCGTGTGGCCACCGCCAGAGCAGGTGTCTGACCCGCGGTGTCACCACAGCGCAGCCAGGCCCTGGGACGCGTGAGGAACAGACTGTGACCTGTCCTCGCAGCCCAGAGCCGGCTGTGTGTCGTGTCCCCGTGCCCACAGGGCGGGGTTCCCTCTTTCCTTTAACCATTTCCATTCATTCCTTACTGTACTTGGGTTTGCATTTGGTTTGAACTGAATGTAGTAATCAGTGGGTCAGGGAAGTGGCCATTGTGGACAGTGCCCTGCAGTGGGGAGTCCTTAGCTCCTGTCCTAAGTGACCAGAACAAGGCTGGGGGATAAGCCTCCCAGGAATCCTGGGCCCAGCCCTGTTGCAGTTAGGAGGAATTTACTATATATTCATATTAAAACAGTATGGTAAGGAAAATATTATATTATTCTCACAGCAAAATGACTGACCAAGTATTATTATTTTATCAACTACAACTGGTTAATAACACAGTAAAAGCACCCTGTTTGGATAATAACTTAGACTGGTTAATAAGTAAATCACACAGTGTTTAAGAATCATGTCCTGCAAAGAGCCAGGGGAGACACATTAAAGAGCCACTTACAGCTCCTGAGCCTCAGTCAGAGTATCACTGACTTAACCTTTAAAAGAATCACTTAACCACTGAAGTGCATCCAGCTCTGAAGTGGAACACGGCAGTTTTAACACATCATGGCAGCACTGCACAACATCTCAAGTCAAGCAAAAAAATACTTTCTCCAACTAAAACTACGGGCATGTTTAGAGAGGCAAAATATAATTACCTGACTTTGAGAGTTTGGCCAGGACACCAGCGCTAAACCTCTGCTTTTATGGAAATTTCCATGAGGTCTTTAAAGACAAGGATCAGGAGCTTGTTTCAAATGTGTCTCAGTGAAAGGGTGGTATCTTCAATAGCACCATGCCCCCTAATGCCAGAGCATTGGTTCAATACTGACACAAGATCACCACCTACTCCCAGTATTCGTTAGAGGTCTCCCCTTTAACTAACTTCACATCAGTCCTGACTCTGCTTAGCTTACAAAACCAGACAGATTGTAGCACTTAGTGTCACGTCTGCAAGGTGTGCTCATGCTCTACTTTTTGTTTTATAGAAGCTTCTCCAGGAGTCGACATTTGTGGAAAGGGAGCCAGCTGAACGTCACTCTGTTGTTTCCTGGGAGCAGGTGGGTAGTTTCATTACAGCACTGTAACAGGGTTTTTCTGACTACGCAACAGGCTATGCATGCATGCAGGATACTGAACAGAGCTACCACATTTCACGTATAGCTCAGCCCACAGGTAAGAGAGACTTGCTGAGGTTTGTGACACATATTGGAGCAATGCTGTCTCCTTTTCAGGTAGTACTCTGCCTTCCAGCCATACAACCTGCAATTGAAGTGTTGTTGAATCTCACAATACAAACCAGCCGCTGATGCATTTAAATGGGAACCTTCTAAGGGACACTTGAGTGCTGCAGAGAGTAGGGATGGTGACTCAGTAGGTGGTTGTAATTCTTCTGCATCAGCCCTGAAACCAAGCTGTAGTATGGTGATAGGGACCCTATATTACTTGGGGTGTTGTCTTTCAGTTGAGATGTAAAATGAAGTTCCTTATGGCCATTAAAGAGAGACTTGTAGTGCAATCAAATCATTCAGTGCCCCCATCTACATCCTACTCATCAGTTTCCCTTCTCAACCTCAACTACTTACCTTCTACCTCTCATATCCCATATTTCCATATTCATTTTGGACAACCAACATCCCGCCTCCACTCCAACCATAAATATAAAACACCAACACACACATGCATGCAGATTTCACTTCCATAATTTCTACATAAAAATAACCACCCAATTTACCTGTGGGCTAACCCTCCACCCATCTGTTTGTAAGCATTACAGAAAAACATCACTCACCATTTGCAAAACACTGAGCCTCACTTACTTACACCCACCAATAATGAAGCCAGGACAGAGCTACATATGATGTAACTTACAGAAGCCACATAAATGCTAAAACCCTAAATTAATCATCCAAACAGGTGACCATATAACTACTAATCACAGTCAGAAATAAGGCTGGATTTTGGTTTTTCAGGCTGATGGTTGACAGGTGTGGGCTGTGGTTGACGGAAAGAAGGTGGATGAGGTTAAGAAGGGGTTCTCGGTGTTAAAGGATTTAACTGCTTATTTCCCTTGTTTTTTACCATTTGCTCTGGCAGGATCTGAAATCTACTAACTTTAAATTCAAAAGTTAACAAATGTCCTTTTGTGTGGGGATACAAATAAGCTGTAGAGTTTGATCTCTTGGAATAAGTACTGAGATCTCACGAGGTGCTTAGTGCATTGAATTCCCATATAGTCTTCAGTGGGAATTGAGAGTTCTTGACACCACATAGGTAGCACTCAGCACCTTGTGGAATCTACTGATGAACTTTCAGCTCTCATCTTCCCCCATTACTCTTGAATTATTTGAGTTTAAGTAATGTTTTAGACATTATGCCGCTCACTGTGTTTTCACAACCACTAAGTGGCATTGTTTACCAGTTTAATGGAGGGGAAACAATCAACTCAGACTTAAATATTCTCTCTATAGTAAATTTGTAACCGGGTTTTATTACAATGCCTGTTTCTAACTCCCACTATAACGTAGGCTAAGAAAAATGGTTTGTCCTGAAATTTAACTGCATTCTAAACATCAAGGAAAATTTTTCTGCAAATCTTGAAGAAAGTTGGTCAAGTATTTTTGAGTTATAGGTCACTAAAACAAGGAAGACCTTGAATATCCAAAAGCCCTCCCTCCACCAGTAATTTTTTTTTTTTTAAGAAGAGTGGCAAATTTACGGGATGGGTCTCATGGTTAAGGCACTGGACTGTAACTCAGGAGATCTGAATCTTCAGTTATGCCAGAATCATAATCTGCACCCTCTCCTAATGTTTTATTAGTTTTCATAGATATATGCAGCAGCACTGCCACTCTATGAATTTAACAAATATCCCATCTGTTCTGGGAGCTACTGACTGTGCATGTCTAATCAGCTATTTAGGCTCTATACATCTGCACATCAAAACTGAAAGCATGCCCTTCCATTAACAGGTGGTTCTGCATGATGGCAGATGCCAAAAGCCATCCCAGACAAGCTCCCAGCATTGTGACACTTTTCTCATATAGATCCAGAGAGGAATGTAATATATTTGCATGCATTCAGGCTCCATCTGCTGGGCAGCCAGTTGAGTGTATTTACATGGATACCTGAATGCCAAATTCACGTGCAAACATGAAGCATTCCAATCTAAATGCCAGTCTTGCAAGTCCTCAAGTGAAAACTTTGCTGCCACATGCATTTTGCCATTTGTCCAGGAAAATCCACCTCCTTGATTCCCTTTGAAAAATCTAGCTCTTGGTGTAATTTAAACAAGAGATGGCCGTTCCTGAGCTTCTGGTGCAGCACTTTCCCAGCACAAGGTTGCATGACAGAGCCACCTGTCACCAAGAGATTAACTAGTCTGTGTCTGGACATGACCAAGGCAAGAGTTTGATAGAGCTAGTCACATTTGAATACCACACCCATCAGTGTCAAGTATCAGAGGGATCGGGTAGTTGTTGTTAGGAAAGCAAAGAAAAGCAGCAAATAGTATAACAGAATAACAGCAGCATTGCATGAGCATGTGTGAATTGAATACACTTCTTCGCACTGCCAAAAAAGCATGGCTGCAAAACGTCTGTTAGTCTATAAGGTGCCACAGGATTCTTTGTTGCTTTTACACACCCATCAGTGAGGCAGAACCAGTTAGCTGTAATAAGTTTATTTCAATAAGTTTGGTCAGCAAGTTCATGTTGTAGCCTATAGAGATGATGCTTGCTTATGTTATATAGAAATGTAAGTAGGCCCAAAAAGCTATTTCCAAAAAACAGACTTGACAGGAGTCAAGCCAAGCCTGGTAAAATACAAGTAAAGTGGAGTAAGACAATTCAGAGGCAAGTGAGAGATAAGTTAGGGCATAACTCCAGGTCCTATTTTGGTTCTAACATTTTATTTAAAACATTTATGTTTTGGAAAATGCTATCTACTGTATATTGATAGTTATTGGTATTGCATTTACACAGATGTTAATTAAGATGATGCTTAATGTTAAATAGCCAGTGAGAAAGTAGAAAATATTTAATTATGGTAGCAGAAATATGGATATGGTCAAAGGTGGCTTGAATGTTAATTAAGGAGCATTATTATAATTGATTATAGAAAGGGTAGCATGCTAATTTTATATTATGTGCACCATCCACCATCAAGGATTACATACATTCTTCCCATTCAGGGACTGGTGAACTCTGGATGCATCATATCATCTTACACTGAGTATAAATGTGGTGAATGGTTACTGGAATGCCTGTTTGCTTTAACTAATTATTTTATTCTAAATAAAATTTTTAATTTGATCACTCATATCATTCACCATCCTCCACTAAATTAAATTATCTGTAAGTGCCCTGGAGGCTTGAACCTTAAAGAATTCGGCTTGGTTTTATTCATTGTCTTTAAATTACGAACTGGGACTATGTAAATCAGAGGTTAGTGTGCATAGTTTTCCTTTTAATTTGTGTAAATGTCTCTGTCTATACACACACCTACCCACACACCCACTGTGGTGAAGAAGTAACCTACAAATTATACAGCCTTAGGGGATTTTAATGCAGAATTATGAACTCTTGTGTTCTTCCTTAGAGATGATGATTTAAAGGCAGTAGATGGGGACTTAGGAGAGCTGGGCTCAGTTCCTGGCTCCATGTGTGAATTATCCTTTCTGTACCCATATCATCCTCTGTAAAAGAAGGATGAGGAGCTCTTTGGGGCAGGGCCCAACTCTGAATAGAACCTACCACAATGGGACTCTGATCCAGCTGGAGCCTCTAGGTGCTACAATAGTGATGATGATGATGATGATGATAATAATGCCAACATTACTAGGGTGTTGTGAAGCTACATGAATAGATTTTTATGTCTGAAATAATCAGACATATAATATATAGACTATGCGTGGTTGAAGTGAAGCCAGCCATGGCTTTCATCTTTAACACACTGGTGCAGCCAGTTGATATTACAAATCCAGCCATGAAATGCTCCAGTTTGATCCTGCTGCTTTGGGTTCCAGTGCTCATTCCTCCAGATCAAACAACCTCCTTTCTAGGGCCTTGTAACATGGAGTGGAATGTGACCATCAGGTGTGGCCTCCAATCTTCCAAGAAGTGGCCAGTGCAGCGCTTAGCTGGGCAAAGATTGGCTGTGTCATACTAGAGACACATATGATAGATTTCTTCTGCTAACCCTTGGGTAATGATGAACACTGCCTCTCATTTTACAACAGCTGTGGTAAATGACCCTCTTAACAGCACCTGGCTGCTAACTGCACCTGGCATACTAGATGACAAGAAAATGAATCATATGCTGCCACAAAGCCCCTGCCACTTTGATCTCTTCACTGGTTTCCCCAGCACTGGGAGTGGGGAGTTCTCCCTTGCTGCCACTCAGCAGAGTTACTGCCATCCTGTCAGCTATTTTATCCATGTGAATGGGGCACTAGTCACAGGAGCAGAAAAATGGCATAATTAAGTAATTCTCTTTAGTTGCAGGATGGTCTTGTGGTGAAGTCAGGAGAGCTGGGTTCTGTTCCCAGCTCTTCCACCAACTTCCTGTGTGACCCTGAGCAAGTCATTACCCTACGATCCTCCATCGGTAACTCAGGAATAATGATACTTATATTGAAATAGGGTTGGGAGGGGGCTACATTCATAACTGTTTGCAAAGTGATGTATGACCCATGTGGAAGCAGATACTGAAGTATTATTGTCAAATTTAGAGCCAGAATGAGAACAGGGCTGGGAAGCAGGGAATCTGACCCCAGTGCGAACACCAACTCCTGTTTGGTCTTGGGCAAGTCACCTGAAGCTTCATATTTCTCAGTGTCCCCATCTGTAAAATGAGAAGAGTGATACTTCTCTGTCTCACGGGAGAACCAGGGAGCTGTGAGACCCAACTTCTACTTTTAAAGCATTTTGGAGGCCATCAGATGAAAGGCCCCTTTGAGGGGAAACTTGCATGTTATTTATATACAGAAGGGGTCAGTCAATTTTTTAAAAAAGTTTAGGTTTCTACCTTCAGTTTTGTAGCGGTCTTAGATATTTCCAACAATGTAGTAATTTAATGTTATTACACTGCTCTACAGGCAAAATGCTTCTGAAATAAATGTAGTCAAACTTTACTAATTCTGGGTCACTGAGAACGAAAATGATGCTTAAAATTGTTGATTGGCTCTAGTTTTCAACATATGCTATTGGGTCAGTATATACGACCCTTGACTTGGGAATAGCGGAGGATAAGTGAGTTATAAAGGGAAGGGATCTCAATTTAAACCAGAAATCACTAAAATACATCTTTGGCTGGATCTATGAATAAATCTATGCCTGGGTTTGGACAGTACTTTCTTTTTAGGCAAAACAATGAATGATGCAATCTGAAGCTGGTATTGTGTCATACATGATATGAATTGCATCATGTTATTCCTAGAAGTCATGGATGATGCAATCATAACGAAGCTTACATCACTCTGCTGAACAAATTGCCCTATATCAGCTCTAGAAATCATACAGTGTCGTGCTCTCTTATTTGTCAGTGTTTGATTTTGCAAAGGGACACATTTCTGTTTAGCCAAAGTGAGCAGAGATGCCTCGTACTTGTGTGAACAGTGCAGATAACTTCTGCTATGTTTGTGGTGAAGTCACTTTTGCATCACAAAAGCGCAGTATAGCCACTATGGTTAAGAAAGCCTATCGCCTTTATTTTGGCTGCAAAATTGGAGATCAAGACAAGAGGTGGGCCCCACACATATGCTGCAACACTTGTGCAACAAATCTTCGCCAGTGGTTGAAGAGGAAAAGGAAATCTATGCCTTTTGCAGTGCCAATGATTTGGAGAGAGCCAACAGATCATACCAGCAATTGTTACTTCTGCATGGTGCCTCCAGTTGGGAAAGGTGTGTCAAAGAAGAAAAAGTGGACTGTGCATTATCCAAACATTCCATCAGCTATACGCCCAGTACCCCACGGAGAAGGACTGCCAGTTCCTGATGCACCAGAATCATTCTCACTTGAGTCAGACGAGGAAGAGGAAGAGGATGAAACTTCTGGTCCTGAACCATCAATGTCACAGGACCCACATTTTCTCCCATTCTCCTCCTCTGAACCACACCTCATAACACAAGGTGAACTGAATGACCTTGTCAGGGATTTGGAACTACCCAAGAGTAAGGCAGAGCTGTTGGGCTCCAGACTACAGCAGTGGAATCTCCTGGCAGGTGATGTTAGGGTTTCCATGTTCCGTAACCGTCAAAAGGATCTTGTCCCATTCTTCTTCATGGAAGGTGATCTTGTAGCCTGCAACAACATTGATGGTGTGATGGCAGCCCTCAACATCGTTCACGATCCAGATGAGTGGAGACTGTTCATTGACTCATCGAAGACGAGTCTTAAAGCTGTTTTACTGCATAATGGCAATGTTTTGCCATCAATTCCAGTTGGTCATGCAGTCCATATGAAGGAAACCTATGACAACATGAAACAACTTTTGAGGTGCATAAACTATGACCAACATCAGTGGCAGCTTTGTGGTGATTTGAAGGTTGTTGCTCTCTTGCTTGGTCTGCAGACTGGATACACAAAGTACTGCTGTTTTCTCTGCGAATGGGATAGTCATGCAAGAGATTCCCACTACATCAAGAAAGATTGGCTACTCCGACAGTCATTGGAGCCTGGGAGGAAAAGTGTTCAGCATCCACCACTTGTTGAATCAAGGAAGATTTTGTTACCACCCTTACACATCAAGCTGGGTCTGATGAAGAACTTTGTCAAGGCCATTGACAAAACACAAGCAGCTTTCAAGTACCTCTGTGGAAAATTTCCAAGGTTAAGTGAAGCTAAGATAAAGGAAAGTGTCTTTGTTGGTCCTCAGATTCGTGAACTTCTTCGAGATGATGCATTTGACCATGCACTGCGTGGCAAGGAAAAGACGGCATGGAAAGTCTTCCAGTTAGTGGCAATAAATTTTCTCGGAAACAACAAGGCAGACAACTCCCCTTTTGGGGGGAGGGATAGCTCAGTGGTTTGAGCATTGGCCTGCTAAACCTAGGGCTGTGAGTTCAATTCTTGAGGGGGCCATTTGGGGAACTGGGGTAAAAATCTGGGGATTGGTCCTGCTTTGAGCAGGGGGTTAGACTAGATGACCTCCTGAGGTCCCTTCCAACCCTAATATTCTATGATTCTATGAACTACAGGTTGTTGATGGAAAACCTCCTCAAGGCATACAAAAGCCTTGGTTGCAACATGTCACTAAAGATACATTTTTTGCACTCTCATCTAGATTTTTTTCCACCAAACTGCGGAGCAGTGAGCGACAAGCACGGCGAGCGATTTCACCAGGACATTGCAACAATGGAGAAACGCTATCAGGGCAAATGGAGCCCATCAATGCTTGCAGACTATTGCTGGACAGTGACAAGAGATGCTCCATTTAACGAATACAAGACAAGCCAAGAAGCTCTGAGTAGACACTGAATAGGACTAAACTATGTACGTAATAGTTTTTTGCCTTTTGTTATCTAACTCAAATAAATTTCAGTTAGATAACCCTTTTGCTAATTTTTAAAGTGTTACATAAACAGGACAGGTGAAATATTATCATGTAAAGCAACCATAAACACATGAAAAGACCTAGGTTTACAATTTATGATTAAAACTCTACTATCTACACAATATACATAGACATAAAATGTAAAAACTTAAATATCTTAGAAATAGTAGCCAATCAGTTGTTTTAATTGTCATATTTGAATTCAGCACATCAAAATACATAATAAATAGCACATTTTATCTCTGAAGCAGACGACTTCTCAAAAATTGTAGACCAGTGTTATAGACAAAGGAAAAAACTTTGAGAGTGAGATCTATTGCACTATGATATCGACTCCCCCAGGGAATTAGACATTGATCAAGTCATTTAAAACTGGATTTGGGGGGTGGGGGGAAAAGACAGCTGAGAAGGCTTGGGAACAATCCTGCACTGGTTGCGTGAAATAGCATAGATGTGACTCGTTCATCATGCCCATTTCTAATTTCAGTTACTGTTAGCATATAGCTTCATGTGAGAAAGTGTTAAAATATGTATGTGGTTGTCCTGTACTTTATACGTCCATTTCCACAGCACCAAAGTGATGGAGGCATGTTCTTATTTTGTTCACCATTTTCATCTCCATGAGGTGGCAGCATTGAACATAGTATGGCAGAATCACTTTGTCACATTAACACTTTCATCTACCGTGGACATAAAAGTGAAATCAACTCATGACAATGCACGGTGGAAATATCCTAAATATTGCTGAACAGGGCTTCAGAATGGAACTAGGCTGAACAGCTTGAATGCAAATATAACATGAGAAATGTACTTATCTGTACTCCCATGCTAACGTACCTTGGTATGTCCTGCCTGGACCACCCATATCCCATAGGTGCTGAACGCAATAGGAAGACTGTGATTAAGTATCAAAAGCCTTCACAAATCCAGCACACACATACACACACACACACGCTCTTGGACTCATATCTAACTGATGCTTTTCACAAGAATGTCAATGTGAAAACCCTTTGGGGATTGAAAAGGGTCATAAAAGCTTCTTAATCATTTCCACAGGGGATATGTAGCAGGCACTGCTCAATTCAGATACTCTGATTTAAAGTTCAGCAATCTGACTACATCATTGAATTCTCTCCAAGGCTAAGCCTAAGGCTGCAAAATAAAGTCAGAAACATATGCAGGAGGAAGAAAAACATAGTTACACTAGAGGACAAAGCTGAAGTATTATTAAGCTGAGGGAACTTAACAACAGACAGTTGGTTACAGTTTGGAACTCTTGTTTGGATCAAATCATCATCATTCGTATTATAGTAGCATTTAGAGTCCCAATCCAGATCAAGGCCCCATTGCCTTGATCTGGGTTGGGACTCTAAATGCTACTATATAGCATTCCATATACATAAGAGGCATTCTCTGTCCCAAAGAACTTACAACAGTCCCGGTCTTATTAATCACTCCTCATATGGAAGCTTTTCCATACTCCAAAGCATTTTTGTTGCCCTTCTCTGTACCTTTTCCAATTCTAATATATCTTTTCTGAGGTGGGATGACCAGAACTGCACGCAGGATTCAAGATGAGGGTGTATCATGGATTTATATAGTGAGTGGCATTGTTATATTTACTGTCTTATTATCCATCCCTTTCCTAATGATTCTAAACATTGTTTGCTTTTTTTGACTGTCACTGCACACTCAGTTCCCTGCCATCACTGTTTTTCTTTTTAAAATGTGATCTATTTAAGATTTGGGATGAGGCCAGGGGTATAAAACTATGACAATGAAAACCCAACAAAACAGAGCTCAGACCAAATGAGTCACCCCTCCTGAAATTGCCTTCCCCAGGTATCATATGTCAGGGCTGCTGCCTCAAGATTTCAGGTAGTTGAGGAAGACAAATGCTTTGGGGAGACATCCTTCCCTCCCCTGCCTCCCTCCTGCTGGCATGAGAGGGGGAGATAAAAAGAGTGCCAGGGGCTTTATAGTGTAAGGGGACTATTGCTGAACTCAGTTACTGAAACTGAGTGGGGTTTTTTGGTTGGCCCTCTCCCAGTATCAAAATAAAGGGGAAGGGCCAATGAGAAATCAAGAGCCTGAGACTGACAGTCCCCAGGTCCAATGAGAAGAGGCCAATGCTCCAGTTCAGCCTGATTGACAGGGCAGACAGGCCAATGAGGAAGTTAGTAGCCTGGGGTCCCATCCTCTGTGTCAGCTGGAGTTGCCTGAGCCAGAGTAGGGCAGAGCTAAGGGGAGAGCATCAGTCCAAGTTGAGCTGGAGGCAAAGCAGCAGCTGTTCAGAGTTAGAGGAGCTAGAGCAGTGCAAACCAGCTGTGCCGACAGCGAACCAGGTCTGACCTGCAGCAGGGAGCTGCTGGCCCAGAGCTGAGGAGTGGACACTGGCTGTGCCAAAAGTAACACCGGAGCTGAGTGTGGTGAGCAGCTGGGGAGAGCAAGGGGGGACCCTGGGCAGAGGGCTCAGTGCAGAGAGATGTTGTCAGACAAGAGGGCTTGCAGGCTGGACTCAGAGGTGGATTATGAGCCCAATAGACGGGCTGATGCTGAGGAGAAGGATCCTGCAGAGGGTCCGCTGGTCCCGCGGCTCCGCGGGACCAGCAGGCCATCCGCAGGCACACCTGCGGGAGGTCCACCGGAGCCGTGGGACCAGCGACTGGCAGAGCGCCCGCCGCGGCATGCCGCCATGCTTGGGGCGGCGAAATGTCTAGAGCCGCCCCTGTCCTGGTTTCCATTTGTTCCTTACTGTTCTTACAGTTACTGTTTAATAAATCATGTTTGGTTTGAACTGACTGTAGTGATCAGTGGATGAGAGAAGTGGCCAGTGTGGAGAGAGCACCCTGCAGTGGGGGAACTGTAGACCCTCCTAAGTGGCCACGATGAGACTGAGGGTTAAGCCACCTAGAGATTCTGGGCCCAGCCTTGTTTGGGTTACGAGGAGTCTGCCACATGGGAGAGTGGAAAGGGAGCCCTCAAGAGCAGACTGGACTCTGGATAAAGGAGGAGGGAGCGAGGACTCAGATCTTTTCGCTAGCTGATTCCACTGGGTTAGTGTAGAAGCCAGGAAAGCTCCCCACAATAGCAGGACAATTCCGCTGCTTACAATAGGTTGTTTTTACTCAAACCCAAAAAGTGAACTGGGCCAAATTCTCCCCCATCAGCATCACTGACTTCAACAGGGGGACTTGGGTGTAAATGAATGCAGGAAATGGCCACTTGATTAAAGCGTTTCTGGCCATCTGGGATTGACGCAGTTATGGTACATCTACACTGCAACAAACAAACAAAAAAACCCACTGCAGTGAGTCTCAGAGATTGGGTCAACTGACTTGGGCTCGTGCTACAAAGCTAAAAATATCAGTGTAGATGTTCCTACTTGGGCTGGAGCCTGGGGTCTGAAACCCAGTGAGGGGAGAGAGTCCCAGTGCCCAGGCTTCAGCGCAATTTTCAGTCCCACAGCCTGAGCCCTGAGAACTTGAGAACTGACACAGGGCAGCTGTGAGTGGTTCATTGCAGTGTAGACACACCCATAGATTCGTCTTCGTCTCCAGGCTGTGTGCCAAGGTAAGAACAGAATCTTGCCCCCCAAAGCATGCCCTGATCTAGCTAGGAGGTAGAGGGGACCTGCTATTGTCTTAGTTCCTTGCAAAGCTCTCCCACCCTCCTGCTTCTCCGTGCCTGATGCTGGGGTACTTTGGAGATTCCAGCTGTCTATCCCCTTTGCTCTGAGTCCCAGTTCTTGCATATACTACACCTGGTTCACTGCACAAATCTGCATGATTTTATCAGAGAGAACATTTTTCTGGGCTTCCAGTGGTGATAGCATTTATTTAATGTACCACCCCCCTGTTAATCATTTACACAGACCATGCAATTATAACATATGGATGTTGACTAGGGAATACAAGTGCTCCTTTATGGGGTTTTCTGTACGTGGAATACCTTGATACTTTTAGTGACTCATTCATTCAGCATTTTTCCAGCTCCGATAATATCTTGGGTTCAAAGTAACCCTGTGCACACTTTTTATTCTTAAACATATTTCTTATGCTTTCATGTGTAACATAACTTTACTGTATGTTATATTATTGACTACAAACCTCTATCCACTTCTCTGTTTTCACCCTCTGCTACTGTTCTGCCTTCAGCCATTCCAGTTTGGCCTGTGATCTTATCAGGTTTCAAATGCTAAGCTGGGTGGGTCACTCTTGGTCAATGTTGGCACAGGAAACCTCAAAATAAAATCCAAGTTGCTACAGTACAGTAAGTGGTGCTGGCAATTTAGTCTCAGGATGTTCTTCCTTTTGAGCCAGTGCTCAGTCAGTGCCCTAATGTGGCTTTAAGGGATGCTGTGCTAATTAAGGTGCCCTATGTCATGTGAAGGGTAATGCTCAGGCAACATTAAAAAGACCATGACCGTTTTCACAAGAGGTAATAGGCATGTTACCTGGAGGTGAGTGAATAAAGTACAGGATGATTTTTTCTTTTATTTTTTTTTTCATTTTGTGAATTGTCAGCAGAGAGACTGTGAAATTCACCAGTCCCTCCAGGCAATCAGGGTGGCTTTAGTCAAAGGTATTTGCGAGGCACATGGTTTATGTCACATGCTTGGCAGATACCAAAGAAGAAAGAAATTTTCTTATCAGGTCACTGACTAAGTGATAAGTGTGCAATGATTTATATTGGCTGTGTATACAAATGAAGCAGTTCATAAGGTACATGGGGTCATTGCTGGTTCTGGACCATAGCCCATAGTGTTTTTTCCCCTTCCTCTTTGATTGTAAAATAAGATTTTTAGTCCTGTGAAAAGTGGGTATACAGGAAAACTGGCCAGAAATCAAAGGAGATCACCCTACAGGTGTATTATAAAAGGATAATAATACCCAGCTCTTGAATAGTGCTTTAGAGCCATAGATATCAAAGTATTTTACAAAGGAGGTATCATTATCTTCATTGTACAGATGGGGAAACTGAGGCACAGAGCAGGTGAAATGGCTTGCTGAAGTTCAACCACCAGGCGGTGTTGTCAACTCTCACAATTTTATTGTGAATCTCTCAATATTTGGTGTCTTTCATAAAGCTCTAACTACTGGAATCAGAACATTGCTTGAGAATCTCAGCTTTTAAAATATGTAAGCTTCTAGCCTTTCTGGATGCAGAGAAATGTTTGAAAATGTGAAGCAAATATATCATAAATATCTTGGCTTTTTCCAAGTAATTTAAAGTCATTACTTTTAAGCCTACCTCGTGCATTTTGGGAGCTTGATTCATGATTTTTGAAGGCTTAAGGCGGGCAATATACTGAGCATATCAGATATGACAGATGTTTACAAAATCGTGAATGGTGTGGAGAAAGTGAATAGGGATTTGTTATTTACCCCTTCACATAATGCAAGAACTAGGGATCACCCAATGAAATTAATAGGCAGCAGGTTTAAAATCATAGAACAGAATCATAGAATATCAGGGTTGGAAGGGACCTCAGAAGGTCATCTAGTCCAACCCCCTGCTCAAAGCAAGACCAATCCCCAACTAAATCATCCCAGCCAGGGCTTTGTCAAGCTTGACCTTAAAAACCTCCCTAGGTAAACCATTCCAGTGCTTCACCACCCTCCTAGTGAAAAAGTGTTTCCTAATATCCAACCTAAACCTCCCCCACTGCAACTTGAGACCATTGTTCCTTGTTCTGTCATCTGGTACCACTGAGAACAGTCTAGATCCATCCTTTTTGGAACCCACTTTCAGGTAGTTGAAAGCAGCTCTCAAATCCCCCCTCATTCTTCTCTTCTGCAGACTAAACAATCCCAGTTCCCTCAGCTTCTCCTCATAAGTCATGTGTTCCAGCCCCCTAATCATTTGGATTGACGTATTGAAGTAATTCTTCACACAACACATAATCAACCTGTAGAACTCATTGCCATGGGATCTAGTGAAGGCCAAAAGTATATCTGGGTTTAAAAAAGAATTAGATAAGTTCATGGAGGATAGCTCCAGCAATGGCTATTAGCCAAGATAGTCAGGGATGCAACCCCATGCTCCAGGTGTCCCTATACCTCCAACTGCCAGAAGCTGGAACTGGATGACAAGGGATATATCCCTTGATATTTGCCCTATTGTGTTCATTCCCACTGAAGCATCTGGCACTAGCCACTATCAGAAGACAGGATACTGGGCTAGATGGACCATTGGTCTGACCCAGCATGGCCTTTCTTATGTGCAGGCCAGTGACAGAGCTGGGAATAGAATTCAGATTTGCTGAGTCCTAAGTCCAGTGCTCTAGCCAGTAAGTCACACTCCCTCTTGGGATGCTGGCTCCAGATCCACTTACAGCTGTTGACCAAGTGTGGCAAGGGGGACTTATGATTTAGTACGTGGGCAGTTCAGAGGGAAGGATGGAGGGGCCACTGAAGCACGTTGGAATAGGCAGTTTTCAGTCACAGATGTTGCTGCTTGTTGTAATTGCTCTTGAGCAGGTACATAAACCAAACCAGCTCCAGAGCTTCCTGTGGTTTCTGTACAAAGGCCAAGAGTAATTTCCTACTTAAAAAAACAATGTTGTCATAATTTCTGTGCTATAAAGACCTCTTCTCTTTTCTTCAGGAGCCAAAAGGGTTTGGGGCTAACTAGCTGGCCAGGGAAGAGTGAGAAGGACCGGGTGCTGCAGTTGGAGCTGGTGTTTCCTTGGAGCAGAAACCTGGAGTCAGGCCTGTTTCTTGGGGAACATTGAAGGAGCAGCAGCAGCAGGAGACAGCTGCACAGGACAGCTAAGAACAGGAGTCAGAGAAGGAGGACTAATAAAAGCTAGAATAGTAAAATACCAACATTTATATTTATATAAAGGTTCTATTTATTAATGGTTTATCCAGGGTTAATACATGTCTAGTAGATGTGGTCAGCATGGAATAGTCATGAACAGTGTGTGTTATGGGTGCTTATAAGCATATTAATGGAAAGCAGAGATTGTTCTAAGTGATGGTTATAAGTAGGGCTGGTCAAAAAAGAGCAGTGAGTTTTCGTTGAAATAAAAATTTTCTGTTGCAGAATTTTCTGTTAAGAAAATTGAAACTAAACATTTTGTTTTGGGTCATGCTGTTTAGGGTCTGCTTGAGCCTCCATAGTTCCTCATGGGAGTTGTGTTTCCTGGCCCATAACGGTGTGAGCTGACCCCTTGTCCATTATGATGTGGCACCTCAAAAGAACAGGTGTTTAAGAGAGCCGCAGAGGAGCTGGCAAATGGGGGCCAGGTGGTAATCAGAGAGCTACCTCCTCAACAGGTTAAAAACCCTGCTGTTAGCTGACCCAGGAAGAGGGAGAGCAGGTAGTTTGGAAAGGAGAATGCAGCACTGCTGGCTATGGAGCCTATGGACTAAAGTGGGGGAGAGACAAGAGCAGTGCTGTGACGCTCAGGTGGACCCCGCTAGAACCATGGTGCAGTTGGAATCTCTTAATCACAGGGAAGCTGCAGTTGTGAATCTAGGGACCTAGATAGGAGGAGACTTGGGGGGAAAAGACTCTCCAGAGAAATCAAAAGCCACAGTAGAGCTGACGGAGCTCCCTGGCTCTGAGGTTACTGGAAGTGGAACCAGGAACCCGAAGCTCTGGATTGAGGGTGAAATTGGAAACCCCAAGAGGGAAGGGTTTGGGCCTGAAAGGGCTGAAGTAGACTGTATTTCTTAAAGACATAATACACTGGACACTGGGAAGGGGAACTTAGTTGAAGTACTCTGTGCTGCTAGCATGTTATTGGGAGATCCAGGTGGGAATGGATAGCGGGGTGCCAGCAAGGACATGCTTTACTATGCAGTGGTGTACTCTGGGGTGGGACTCTGCCCTAGAGCCCTTCATGCCTGTATTCTCCCCTATGGGCTGCACTGCGTCTTCCATGATCCACTGTGGTGACTCCCTGTGGCTGAGGTGCTGCATTCCCAAACTCCCAGGGATGCCTTTCCAATTGCACATGGCATTTCTTTGCTCAGTTAATTTTTTCAAAGGGAATTCTAGAGCTGGATTGGATGCAGATGGAACAAGTGTAATTACCTTCTGCATTGCCCCAGGCTGCAAATGTTCCTTCTCATGGGCCATTTAAGACCACAGCTACTTCAGGTGAGTAAGAATGTGTCAGATCAAATTAAGGGCTAAATGATTTGGATAATGAAGGGCTAAATTCAGGCTCCTACGGGCACAGAGGCGTGTGTTGGGAGTAGTGGAGCAGCTAAAGGATGGTGTTAAATCTATGTAGCAGGCAAAGGGCCAGCAGGGGATGCTAGTGGGAGTATGTTCAACAGCTGCCCTTATTACTACCTTTACAAAGATGGAGGTGCACTTCCCCTCCCCCAGTGTTGGCTTCTGTGTACTCAGGGTCATGTAGGGAGGCTTGGGCCTTGGATACACCGATCAGCCTGGGGTCTTGACTCTGTTACTGCTGCAATAGCTGTCTCTCCCCCTTGGATTAGGGGAATTAGCTGCAAACTGCTGTGCTGGAGATAAGGGGGGAAGTTTTCGCTGCACCCTCTTCCCCCTCCCATTGCACCCCACGTGGGCATCCACCATTGAACCCTAAGAAATATTTTCAATAAGAGATGCTCATCTGACTCCAACCTGACCATCGGTGGGTGGGTACTTGAGACTTATACTAAAGATTGTTTGTTTGGTGCTCAGATACCTGGGTAATAGGAGCCACATAAGTACCTAAAACGGATTCTCATTGATATAGTATGACTGGATAGAGGGAGGGGCTGAATCAGAAAGAGTTCACTCACCTGAAGTGAGTCTTTCTATGACCAGGTAGCCATAGAAAACTTGTCAGCCCTGCAAGGGCACAGTTTCTTTCAAAGAGTCTCTGGGTCTGTTAATGTTTCTCCTGTGACTTGTTTTCCTAACAGCTGAAATCCTGGAGATGCTGCTTTGTCCTGTTGGTGCACTGGGAAGTCCCCAAAGTCATCACCCAGAGATTCCAGGGGATTTGTGTCTGGTGAGTCCTACTCAGGCTCTCGTAAGTGCGTGTAGTGAAATTCTCACCAATCAACTCCAGTGGGAGTTTTGCCTGAGTAAAGTATGAGTAAGTACTTAGGGACAGCGCCTTGAGTTTGTTGTGCAGGTAGCTTACAGCTGGATTCTGCAGTGTGAATGCCCATATGTGTCTGGTAGGTTAATTGCTGATAGAGGTAAGAGCTGTTAGTGGACTAGTCTCAGCACAAACAAACTCCCTTTCTGTTTTGATCCCCTATTGTCTTGGGACATCTAGACATAGGAGGGGCAGCACAGTCCAATGGAAAGAGAACTGGAGTGGGACTCAGGACACCTGAGCTCTGTTCCTGGTTCTGCTGATGAGCTGGTGTGTGATCTTGATTGCCACTTCCCATCTCTGTGCCTCAGTTTTCCCTCCCACCTTGTACCTCTTCTGTATTTAGATTGTATATAAGAACGGCCGTACCTGGTCAGACCAAAGGTCCATCTAGCCCAGTATCTGTCTACCGACAGTGGCCAATGCCAGATGCCCCAGAGGGAGTGAACCTAACAGACAATGATCAAGTGATCACTCTCCTGCCATCCATCTCCATCCTCTGATGAACAGAGGCTAGGGACACCATTCTTACCCATCCTGGCTAATAGCCATTTATGGACTTAGCTTCCATGAATTTATCCAGTTCCCTTTTAAACATTGTTATAGTCCTAGCCTTCACAACCTTCTCAGGTAAGGAGTTTCACAAGTTGACTGTGCGCTGCGTGAAGAAGAACTTCCTTTTATTTGTTTTAAACCTGCTGCCTATTAATTTCATTTGGTGACCCCTAGTTCTTGTATTATGGGAATAAGTAAATAACTTTTCCTTATCCACTTTCTCAACATCACTCATGATTTTATATACCTCTATCCTATCCCCCCCTTAGTCTTCTCATTTCCAAGCTGGAGAGTCCTAGCCTCTTTAATCTTTCCTCGTATGGGACCCTCTCCAAACCCCTAATCATTTTAGTTGCCCTTTTCTGAACCTTTTCTAGTGCTAGAATATCTCTTTTGAGGTGAGGAGACCACATCTGTACACAGTATTTGAGATGTGGGTGTACCATGGATTTATATAAGGGCAAGACTATATTCTCAGTCTTATTCTCTATCCCCTTTTTAATGATTCCTAACATCCTGTTTGCTTTTTTGACCGCCTCTGCACACTGCGTGGACATCTTCAGAGAACTATCCACAATGACTCCAAGATCTTTTTCCTGACTCGTTGTAGCTAAATTAGCCCCCGTCATATTCTATGTATAGTTGGGGTTATTTTTTCCAATGTGCATTACTTTACATTTATCCACATTAAATTTCATTTGCCATTTTGTTGCCCAATCACTTAGTTTTGTGAGATCTTTTTGAAGTTCTTCAGTCTGCTTTGGTCTTAACTATCTTGAGCAGTTTAGTATCATCTGCAAACTTTGCCACCTCACTGTTTACCCCTTTCTCCAGATCATTTATGAATAAATTGAATAGGCTTGGTCCTAGGACTGACCCTTGGGGAACACCACTAGTTACCCCTCTCCATTCTGAGAATTTACTATTAGTTCCTACCCTTTGTTCCCTGTCCTTTAACCAGTTCTCAGTCCATGAAAGGACCTTCCCTTTTATCCCATGACAGCTTAATTTACGTAAGAGCCTTTGGTGAGGGACCTTGTCAAAGGCTTTCTGGAAATCTAAGTACACTATGTCCACCGGATCCCCCTTGTCCATATGTTTGACCCTTTCAAAGAACTCTAATAGATTAGTAAGACACGATTTCCCTTTACAGAAACCATGTTGACTACTGCTCAACAGTTTGTTTTTCTATGTGTCTGACAATTTTATTCGTAACTATTGTTTCAACTAATTTGCCCGGTACCGACGTTAGTCTTACCGGTCTGTAATTGCCGGGATCACCTCTAGAGCCCTTTTTAAATATTGGCGTTACATTAGCTAACTTCCACTCATTGGGTACCGAAGCTGATTTAAAGGACAGGTTACAAACCTTAGTTAATAGTTCCGCAACTTCACATTTGAGTTCTTTCAGAACTCTTGGGTGAATGCCATCTGGTCCCGGTGACTTGTTAATGTTGAGTTTATCAATTAATTCCAAAACCTCCTCTAGTGACACTTCAATCTGTGACAGTTCCTCAGATTTGTCACCTACAAAAGCCAGCTCAGGTTTGGGAATCTCCCTAACATCCTCAGCCGTGAAGACTGAAGCAAAGAATCCATTTAGTTTCTCCGCAATGACTTTATCGTCTTTAAGCGCTCCTTTTGTATCTCGATCATCAAGGGGCCCCACTGGTTGTTTAGCAGGCTTCCTGCTTCTGATGTACTTAAACATTTTATTACCTTTGGAGTTGTTGGCTAGCCGTTCTTCAAACTCCTCTTTGACTTTTCTTATTACACTCTTGCACTTAAGTTGGCAGTGTTTGTGCTCCTTTCTATTTGCCTCACTAGGATTTGACTTCCACTTTTTAAAGGAAGTCTTTTTATCTCTCTCTGCTTCTTTTACATGGTTGTTAAGCCACGGTGGCTTTTAGTTCTTTTACTGTGTTTCTTAATTTGGGGTATACATTGAAGTTGGGCCTCTATTATGGTGTCTTTAAAAAGGACCACATGCAACTTGCAGGGATTTCACGTTAGTCATTGTACTTTTAATTTCTGTTTAACTAACCCCCTCATTTTTGTATAGTTCTCCTTTCTGAAATTAAATGCCACAGTTTTGGGCTGTTGAGGTGTTCTTCCCACCACAGGGATGTTAAATGTTGTTATATTATGGTCACTGTTTCCAAGCGGTCCCGTTATAGTTGCTTCTTGGACCAGCTCCTGCACTCCACTCAGGACTAAATTGAGAGTTGCCTCTCCCCTTGTGGGTTCCCGTACCAGCTGCTCCAAGAAGCAGTCATTTAAAGTATCAAGAAATTTTGTCTCTGCATTTCGTCCTGAGGTGACATGTTCCCAGTCAATATGGGGATAATTGAAATCCCCCACTATGATTGGGTTCTTAATTTTGATAGCCTCTCTAATTTCTCTTAGGATTTCATTGTCACTATCACTGTCCTGGTCAGGTGGTTGATAATAGATCCCTACTGTTATATTCTTATTAGAGTATGAAATTACTATCCATAGATATTCTATGGAACATGTGGATTCACTTAAGATTTTTACTTCATTTGATTCTACATTTTCTTTCACATATATTGCCACTCCCCCCACCGCACGACCTGTTCTGTCCTTCCGATATATTTTGTACCCTGCAATGATTGTGTCCCATTGATTGTCCTCAGTCCACCAGGTTTCTGTGATGCCTATTATATCAATATCCTCCTTTATCATGAGGCACTCTAGTTCACCCATCTTATTGCTGTCTGATCACCCTAGGCCCCACCAACACCAATATGGAGGTGATTTGTCACACATCACCTCCATATTGGTGCACATAACAAAATTCATTGCACACATGTGTGGGAAAAATTAGAGGGAACACTGATGATGTGATGTGCTTCAGCAAGTCTGATCTTCCCTGAAGTAAATTAGGCTCTTTCTATGATATTAATCTGCTAGTCTCTCTGTCCCATCATTCCCTCCCACCTCCATCCCACCCTCACCCAGCTCAGCTGCCCAGGTCTGGTGTAACATGGAGCATTAGAAGCTCCAAAATTTGTTTTTCTGCCAGCGTCAGTTTTTGTTCTCCCTACCATTTCCAACAGGGGCAGATGCTACAGGAACACTGACAAATCCCTCCTTTAATTCTCTTTGGGAAAATAAAACACAATACGAAACCACACAACTTACTCAGAGGCAGCATCGTGGGTTGGATCCCGCACAAGCCTGGGAACCCTCCTGATTTTACATCTGGCTGTAGGAGCGAGGTGCCAACTAGTGGTTAGAGCAGTGTTGGGCTGGTAGTCAGGACTCCGGAGTTCAACTCCTGGCTTTGGGAGTGTGGCCTAGTAGCTAAAGCAGAGGATGGTGAGCAGTAATTGATTGTGGGGGCAGCAGTGGCAATAACTGAATTTTGGGACAGGGGAGCAGTAAGTGATTTTTTTTTTTTGAGAGAACATGAGTGTGTGAGAGATGGATGGACAGAGAGAAAACCTGAGTGTGAGAACTGGATGGAGAGAATGCACATGAACTGCAGTTAGGCTTTCTAAAATTTCCCCTTCTCCTCAATGTAATTATCTGTTGCTTCCCCCTAGCTCCCCAAACCACTCAGTTCTGCTTGGCAGTCTACAAACTACCATTCCCCGGTTATCCCTTCCTCCCTCACCTGCTCCCAATGCTTGAGGAGAGGGTCCTGGGGCAGGGGGTAATCAGTGATGAATGTCACATGTGGAGCAGCACAAAATGGCAGTCTCTCTGTGCCTCAGCACCCCATCTATAAAATGGGGATAGTAGCACAGCCCCGCTTCCCAGGGGTGTTGTGAATATAAATACATTAAAAGATTGGGAGATGCTCAGATGCTATGGTGATGGGGACCATATTAGCCTATAGATCAAGAGTGGATCAGACCCATAGTCCAGTATTCTGTCACCAGCACCAGTGCAGCAGTTGGGGGTGGGGCGGGGCGGTGCATCTAGCAGATAATCAGAAGAACAGAGGAGTAGCCAAAAGTTTCCAAACCACTGAAAGTGTCAGGGAATAATGTTCAGAACAGCATGACTGCCTCCTGGGTTCAGTCCATGGACACAGAGGTTGTGTGTAAATCTTGACTACAGCACTGCTGCCAACAGCTCATTCATACCCACTTTCATAGTTCCTTCTCCCATCCCTCTCACCTACACAAATCAGCTACACTCCCTAGCCAAGGGCTGTTTTAAAACAGGAGCGTTTCATTAAACTCTTGCCATTTTCCAACAAAACAGCTTGTACGCACAGGTAGTAGAAGTTGCGGCAGAAGCTCCAGTTTTCATGAGTAAAGGGGTCATTCTTCTCTGCTGCAGTTAGTGCTCTTGACCCATAGCCAATGCCTCTTAGGGTATGTCTACACTACCCGCTGAATCAGCGGGTAGCAATCGGTTTATCGGGGATCAATATATCGCACCTCATCTAGATGCGATATATCGATCCCTGAACGTGCTCCTGTCGACTCTGGAACTCCACCAGAGCAAGCAGCGGTAGCAGAGTCAACAGGGGGAGCTGCAGCCATTGATCCCACGCTGTGAGGACGGGAGGTAAGTCGAAATAAGATACTTTGACTTCAGCTACGCTATTCACGTAGCTGAAGTTGCGTATCTTACATCGACCCCGCCCCGTAGTGTAAACCAGGCCTTAGTTTCCCTTCCTAATGTTGGTATAAGACTGTAACTAGTCCTTTATTAGAAGTATCTACATAGAGGATAAATGGTAAGGCAAAATCAGGATAGTCAATCAGCTTGTTTGAAACCTTTTGAGAAGTTGTTCAGTCCAGGTAACTGGCTGTTTGGAGGGTATTTGTCCAGATCCCTTTCCTTATCCTTTGGCTTGGTTTTTTACTCCACTTTTAAAAGCATTGTGTGTCAGATCCCAGTGGAACAGTCAATAAGTCATATAATGACTTTGCTTTCAAGAAAAGTCTTGCATGTAACTCTGAAAGTAGGTGTGGAGATCTAGCAGCTTGCTGAGTTTCCCTATTGTGCTTGGTGGTTTCTCTACAAGAATAGGAACAGCCAAGGTATCAGCTGGATCCATCTTATAACTTTCAGCAGAAACCACCATTCCCTGATAATGTACCTCTTAAGACAAGGTCACATTTAGAAGCTTTCCACTTCATCCCATGTTTCTGTAACTGTTGCAATACTTTTTCCACATGCATCACAAAAATGCTGCAATGCTGCTCTACAAAAGAACATACATCATCCAAACATGGAATACATTCGTCATCCCTAAGTTCCATGCACCACTGGAAGGCAGCAGATGCATTTGTTAAACTGAATGGAATTCTAACCCATTCATCCACAGCCCCTGGTGCAAGGAAGGCTGTGAGGTGATGGCTGTGAGAAAGATAGTTACAAAACATACTTTGGATACATAATTTAATTTGCCAGTCACCTCTGCTAGCTTTCTCGCTCTTCTTTGGATGCATGTTCCTTAGAAAAAAAGTACAGGCTGGATAATTATAAATTCTGAGTTTTATTAGATAAAATAGTTTTTAAAGCCATTAAGAAGTTACAGAAAGCAAAATAAAAGACAGATGATAATGTTCACAATGTCAAAAACTAAACTCAACATGGAATGTTACAGTTTTCAAGGGATAATTAATCAGTTCAATTAATTCAAGGTCTTATCACATTCTTGTTATAAAGGCAACCTTTCATCCTAATTCTATCCTGGTCTGGGCACGTGATTTTTTTTTTAAAATCAACATGGAACTATGGATCCTTAAATATAGATCCTGATTTACTTCCGATTAGTTTTATACGCCAGTGGAATTAGGAGACGGCTCTCGATAGTTCATCCAAACAATTCTGAAGTTACTTCATCAAAGAATGTTAATCCAGTTAAAAATTACCTTGCCCTGTTGATACTCATAGCCAGACTTTGTCACCTATACATATAAGACGATCACACATTAAATCCAAACCAAAATATTCAGGTGATATTTTTGGCACTACTCTAATTTCTCTGGAATTCCACCAGTACTGTAAGCTTTTATGCCCCTTTAGCCAAAGGATAGAAAGGATGGTGATGACAACGTAGGGGATTAGAGAGCAGGGTGGTGGATGAAAAAGAGAAAATGGAGAAACGTGCCAAGAACAGTGGAGATCACAGAAGACCCTTTGGGGAGAAAATCTGCCTCTTTCTAGAACTTTACTGGGAATGGAGATGGGAAGGCATTAGATGAGAATGGCTCTTACTATCATGGGGGGAGAAAGGGATGCCAAGAATTCCCTGCAGACACATGCAGAAATTACCACTGACATTGTACAGAGCTGTTTGGGAATATCTGGGCTGCAGTGCACACTGCAGGACTCAGACAGTTATCCCAAGCATTTAAGACAAATGCTGTGTTTTCCTAACTAATCAAAAAGAATCAGTCAGACGTGAATTGGCCTGTCACCATTAATCCCCCTTACTGCAGAATCAGTTATGTTTTCAAACCCTCTTTGCTGTATCTAATCTTGTGAAGTTTTATTGCAAGTATATGGCAACTGACGAGACAACATGTTCATGACCCCAGATTCTCTGCTCTATAAAGCATTTAGTCTACCAGCTGGGACCCATTTTGGGGACTAAAGGGTATCCTGTTAGCTAGAAAAAGGTCATTGCTACCACATGTTGGGCACATATCTGGTGGTCATCACCAGGGTGGATGTAGATGTTGGAAGTGATACCGTATAAATATGACATAATATAGAAAAATTACACCTGGAATCCAAACCAAAAGAATCATAAAATCACAAAAAGGGCCATCACTCAAAGAAAGTCTAACTTTGACCAAAATTAGCAGAAAGCTTCTAAATACAATTGGTAATACAACTATGTACTCGACATAGTACTGCTTTGGAAAGTTTGGGAAATATTTAGCCCCAAGCAATATATTTTATGCATTTTCGCATACTTTTTTACCTTCGGTTAAAGCAAAAGTCTATACTCACAAGACAATGAGTTTGTTTGTACCCTGTAATACATCAAAATAGCTGTCATTATTTGTAGAATAAGTTTTTCTATTTTTATGAAGTTATGCAAATAAAACCCCCTACCCCCTAATTATAAAACATATTTTGATATTAACTGATCAGCCAGAGACAAGTCTAAAGCACACAAGGTACAACTGTAATCATCTTACTATCAATGAATACAATGACAATACATGCATACTACTTATATAACAGTAGTGACTCTTAGCAGGAGAGCTGTAGAATGTCTTGTATGAATATATTGTGTTAATAACAAAATATAACCATGTACGCTTATGTAACCCCTACTGAATGGCTAACACAACACCTCTTCAAGGTAGGTTTACTCACAAAAATAGTCACAGTAATTTGCAGATAGTTGAAATCTCTCTACTCTCCCTCAGAATCTGTGTCTGATGTGTTCAATACTTTGTTGCTACACTTATCACTGTCAAAGTTGCATGCATCAGAGCACACCATATCTTCCCTCTGGCATTGTCATCTCCTTGTTGCACAGGTACTCTCACAGACACACTGCACAAAGGTGAAGATGGCTTCTGGAGCAGGCGGCAACACCATCATGCTAGGAACAAGATGTGCCACGTTATCACCTATTTGTTGTTGACAGGGGACACTTGAAAATACTGAACTGTTGCACAATTCCATATGTATAACTGATAATTTGCTTGTTTCAGATGCTGCCGGAAGGAGTCCATTGTTGGTGGCAGTGTCTCACTTGTTTTATTCTTCTTAGCAAACAACTCAGTGCACATTATCCAGAGATGCTTGCTTCTTACCACACTACCATAAAGATAGAAGCAGCCTGTCTCACTGCTATCTCTTTCTATGAGATGCACTGCTCCCAAGATGTTTCAAACTCTCTCTGAGCTCTAAGTGCTTAGCTGTTGTCTTCAGCCATCTCTTTTTTCCCCATGCCACTGAAATCTGAAGTAAAGTCACATGCTGCCAAACTGTCAGTGGATAACACACATGTCCATTTCCAGCTCCATAGCCACTCTGTGCATGGGAATGAATCTCTTCTTTTGGCCAAACACCTGTTTTGAAATAGAATTCATCTATCCTAAGAAAAGAACAATATCTTGGGCACATAGATGCAACATCTGAATCCAAGCTCCAGATTAGCACCCTATTTACGCTGAGTGTTTGGTGTGAATGAGCAACATGCAAAGACATGCGTGAATCTGCTTCCTCGTGATCTGCCTCAAGTTCTGGTATTGCAGAATGTTGGCCAGACACTACTTTCACTGTTCATGCGATGGGTGGGTTTCATGACATAAGGTGTACTTCATGACCAGGTGACAATCTCTGTTCACACCTCATGATCCAGTCACTGAGGAGAAAGTTTGCAATGTTTGATTTATTCTTTGAATTTGATAACATCTCAAGTGTTGCTTTGGTAATGGTGTTAACACAATGGGGTTCTGAACTTCTTGCATTTGGACATTTCTCCCCCCTCCCCCCATGGGCTCTCTTACCAGATTTGATTTATTCTTTATTTACATAAATTGCCACCACCACCAGCACTGTATTGACATTTTAGTCCAAGGATAATGTTCACCAGCTGACCTGACAGCTCCCCAAATTTTTGCATTTGGCCTTATCAGTGCACACCATCTGCAGAAGCATCGTAAAGTCAATAGCTAAAGTTAGCTCATTGAATGCTGGTAGCTCAACCAATCAGATTTTTCTTGAGTCACGACAATGCATTGCTCTTTTGGGTCTCTCTCAGAGATCCATCCAAGTTGAAGAGGGAAAATGGGGCAGGTGCCAGCTCATACTTCATCAGACCCTGGATATCACCATCTCTGGACTGGGCAATAACTGTCAGATTGCTGAGTATCTGACAATCAATAGTTATTGCTTGTGCTGTCTGCTGCTTCTTTTGATTATTTTGTTGAGATTACGCCTTTTATGGTCTCACAGAGGTCTACCTCCCCCTTTGCAGCCTACTGGTTACAAACTGCTTTGTTTCTTGTGTGCCATTCTCTCTTATGCACAAACTTTCTGCAATTTCAGGTGGGGTCCACAGTAGATGTTGCAATGTTCACAAGTGGCTGTCTTGTCTGGGTTTGTTCCAGGTTCAGTGCTAAAAGGATGTGTCATTCCTTCAGTCACAGCCTTTGTAATATCTTGGACAGCAGTTTCATCTTCAGCCATGTGCTTTGTAGCAGTTTCTTTGTGGAGATCTGTTGCTGAAGGCTGCATTCCACATATTTTGTCATAGTGTTACAGCTGCCTTCAGATGTGGAGAGATAGGGTGGGTGAGGTAATATCTTTCATTGGACAAACTTCTGTTGGTGAGAAAGACAAGCTTTCGAGCCACACAGAGCTCTTCTCCAGGTGTGGAGTCAGGTAATACCTGGAAAGAGCCTTATCCTTTGTGTAAAGATGCTGGTGATTCCCACAGTCTTTGTTAAAAGATTGATCAGTGGCCATGTTATGCCATACACCACTGAAGGGTCTGACAGTGCAGTATACTGGTCCTTGACTATCAATTAGGGCTTGATATATATCTGGCCTCTGTTCCTCCAGAAGTCTGGCTTCTGCTACATTTACACAACCCCATGTAGCATAATTCACATGACCACATTAGAAGTCAAGTAGAATAATCTCTGCAAATGTCTCAGGATCCACAGATATGTTATCACCTCTCGTTGGTGCTCTGTAGTCCATCAGTACCTGGGAGAATTATGTTACATAGTTTTCCCAGAACAGAAATGTATTGAACAGTGTTTTCCTTGGGTAACTTGAGCAATCATGAGCTGGTGGAGTGATTGGGTGCTGTTCATGAAGCCTGCCAGAGCATTTTAAACATTGAAAACATTTTATAGTTAGGTGTCTTATTATCTACATAACTTCGTAAAAATAGCAGACAGAAAAACTTCTCAAATCAGTCCATTCTACAAATAATGACAAATATTTTGATGCATTCAGAGTACAAACCCATATTGTCTTGTGACTACAGATTTGTGCTTTAACTGAAGGCAAAAAAATATGGGAAAATGCATAAGATATCACCTGGGTCTACATATTATCCAAACAGCACTATTTTAAGTACATAGTTGTATTATGAATTGTATTCAGAAGCTTTCTGCCAATTTTGGTCAAAATTAGACAACATTTCTTTGAGTTATGGCCCTTTGGGGGGGGGGGGTATGATTTTTTCAAACTGGATTCCTGATAATTTTAAACATTATGTGATACAATCAAACTGCACCACTTCCAGCATTGGTATCCACCCTGGGAATGACCACCAGATATGTGCCTAACAGGTGATAGAGTAATCCATCATCTCGAAAATGTTCAATGCAAACTCATTAATAAAACCCCTTTTTAAGACTGACTGGTAGACTAATTGGGGAGCTGTAGATTTGCAACAGGTCTCGCTTCTTTTGTTCTCACCTTAGGCAACCCATCTTACATAGTAAAGATGAGACAATTATCAGGATATCCTTAAAGATAAGGGTTTTCCAAGTTCAGAGGGATATTTTGTTGTCTAATAGCCCACCTCTTTTTTTAAATGTATTTTGTTGATGAAGAGTGACATACTTACAGAATGGTTCTTGTGGTTAAGGCCTTTGACTGTGAGATTCTGGCATAACTGAGGTCAGGATCTGACTGCCCAAATTTGTTAGTTTTCATTCATATATGTTGCAGCAGCAAATGAACATTATAGTATCCCATCAGTTCTGGGATTTAGTGACTGGGCACATATATCAGCTATTTGGGCTCCACAAAACAACACATCATAAAACTGAAAGTCCATTAACCCATCAACAGACAGGCTCTGCATGATGGTACATCTGGAATGACTGATGTCCTAGCCACGTTCCCAGCACTTTGCCCAAATATCAAGAGAAGAATGTTATGCATTTGCACACATTCATGCTCCATCTACAGGGCAGACAGTTGAGTGTATTTATAGGGATATTTCAGTGCCAAATTCAGATGCAAATGCTGGTCTACTAAATCTTGAACTGAAAAACTTGCTGCCACATCCATTTGGCCATTTGCCTGGAAAAATCCATTCCCTCAGCTCATTTTGTTGGTATCATTTAAACAAGAACTGGCCTTTCTTGCTATTCCATTGCAGCAGTTTCCCAGCATAAGACTGCATGACAAAGCCAGCTGTCACCAAGAGATGAACCAGACTGTGTCTGGACATGAAGGCAACAAGAGTTTGATTAAACCAGTCAAGTTAGAATACCGCATCTGTCAGTGAGGCAGAACTGGTTTGCTTTAATAACATTTGTTTGAATAAGTGTGGTTAGTAAGTTTGTGCACTTTATGCATTTGTTTTCCTATTTACTTTGTCCATGTGCATGTGTGTCTAAACACACATAGCAGATAGACAGCTACAAATATAAATCTATACACGCAGATGCCTCCCACCTTGTGTAACGAAGGAGTAAGTGTCACAAGTTATACAGCCTTATTGGACTTTCACCCACACTTCTGGACTTTTATGTGCTTCCTTAAGAAGGAAGGATCATCTGCTGGGTTAAAAGGAGTGGACCAAGGCTGTCTCTCACTATGTGTTTGTGTACGGTCTATTAAAATGAGGCTCTGATCTAACTGGAGCCTGCGGCTGCTACAAGCATAATACTTACAACATTACTTGTATTATAGGCATATAATACAGACTGCGCAGCCAGCAGTCACCCTGATCTTTAACATACAGGTACAGCCAGTTGAGACTACAGATCCAACCATGAAATGCTCCACTGATCCTGAGGCTTTGAGCGTGAGGAGCTATAGCCTCCAATTGACATTCCTCCATATCAAGCAGTGGGTTGCTTCTCTCTAGGGCCTTCCATTCAGCTCCATTTAACACTGATCAGGTGTGGGCTCCAAGCTCCTCAGAGCTGGCCTACGCAACCCTTAGCTGGGCAAAGTTTGGGCACTTTCTAGTCGAGGCACATATTATACATTCCTTCCTCTAGCCCTTGTGTAACTGATGGGCATTGCCACTTATTTTACCTTAGCAGTAGTTTGGCATTTAAAGAGAATTACAAAAGGGCAGGCTTTGGCTAACCCCACATGGCATGTTAAATAAATTCTAATTAAAGAGAAAAGCAGTAAAGTCAGAGGGGATTTATCAATGTATTAACCAAGGAATCATTAAAATGCATGGCCCAACAGCAGGAAGGGAGGATTTCCCATTAATAGCAAGATGTCATAAGTGGTGCAGAACTGACAGCTGCTCCCAGCTGAGTTATAGTGTGTCTTTGTTACTGCAGAATAAGCTTCCTAAGAAGAAGAAAAATGGGTCTCTCCTAAACCAGATGCTGAGGATAAAATGCAGGAGGCTCATCTGTCTATGTACGCAGGCAAAGGATGGACAGTAGCACAATGTCCAGAAAAAGAGCAGTCGGAGAACGTCTCCACAACAGGGCACCCCAGTGCTGATGAAGGTGCATCCGGCCACATCTCCACCCAGTGATACAGGGAAAAAGAAGTACACCCAGCATCCGTTCCTTGCCAACCTGGCAGAGAAGCAGCCCTTTAAGCCTGGATTGAAGACTAATGGAAAGAGGGGCCAAGCATCCATCTCACCATGTCCCAAGAGACCACAGAATGAAGATGATGCAGATGAGCTGCAGACACGGGGGGCATCTCCAGCCTTGTTGGAGAAAATAAAACATCAGCTCAGCCTGCAAAAAGAAAAAAAGAAAGAAAGAAAGTTAGTTACTAAGGAGAAGAGCAGTAGTGATTCATGCACCCCAGAGAAAGAGTCTTTTGTATGGATCTCAGCCTGCTTCCTGCTAACTTTCTCAGATCCTGGTGGTGCTGAAGAAGCACAGAACCATGATTGACACAAAGAAAAACATGGTAACTCCAAAAAAAAAAAATCGTATGTCAATGAATATTCATTTCTGACTGTGACACCATGATCAAAGCAGGTGGGTCTCCCATGACTGGCAAATTCAGCTTCTACACGTTCAGATATAATGAACAGGCTGAGCAAGTTTCCCTCCTGTGTATTTTCAGCCTTAGGCTGTCTGAGTGTAATGCACAAGCTGAGAAGCTCCTTTTCCCTGGGGGCATGAAGACTTACAATTTGATCCAGTCCCTCCAACGGCCAGTTCAGCTCTTCCTGCTTCCCCTCTTACCCTATATAGGTGTGAATAAGGTTCCATCCTCTCCCTGTCTAGCTCTAACACATAAAACTAAGCAGAGTTCCCCAACTACGTGTGCAATCAGCAGGTTCCCCCATCCTTACCTTGAGTTTCAATGACAATTCTGGGCTTTATTTAACACACATGATGATTTTACTCATGGTGCATTCTGGAGTCACAATGTGCCAATTCCACCTGGAGTCACAATGTGCCACAGAAGTGAATGACCCAGGTGAATATCACAGAGACAAAACCTAGCACCAAGGAGGCTTGCCTGTAGACTTAGGCAGCATCCTCCCTGACTGAGGTGCAGCTATCTGCTCTGCTGGCCATTGCTAAGAAGATTGATTCTGCTTTCCTCGTTTCTTAGGATGTGACTCTCAAAAGAGGAGAGTCAGCATCACCCCCAATACTGTGCCATGGGCCTGGTCTACACTAGGCGTTTAAATCGGTTTTAGGAGCGTAAAACCGATTTAACGCCACAACCGTCCACACTAGGAGGCACCTTATATCGATTTTAATGGCTCTTTAAACCGGTTTCTGTACTCCTCCCTAACGAGAGGAGTAACGCTAGTATCGGTATTACCATATCGGATTAGGGTTAGTGTGGCCGCTGATCGACGGTATTGGCCTCCGGGCGGTATCCCACAGTGCACCAGTGACCGCTCTGGACAGCATTCTGAACTCGGATGCACTGGCCAGGTAGACAGGAAAAGCCCCGCGAAGTTTTGAAATTCATTTCCTGCTTCCCCAGCGTGGAGAGCTCATCAGCACAGGTGACCACGCACAGCTCATCAGCACAGTTAACAATGCAGTCTCCTGAGAATCGTAAAAGAGCCCCAGCATGGACTGCACGGGAGGTACTGGATCTGATCGCTATCTGGGGAGAGGATTCAGTGCTAACAGAACTGCGTTCCAAAAGACGAAATGAAAAAGTATTTGAAAGAATTTCTAAGGCTATGACGGATAAAGGCCACTGCAGGGACTCAGTGCAGTGCAGAGTGAAAGTTAAGGAGCTCAGACAAGCCTACCAGAAAACCAAAGACGCAAACGGAAGGTCCGGGGGCAGGTCGAAAAACATGCCGCTTCTATGCTGAGCTGCATGCAATTTTAGGGGGCTGCGCCACAAGTACCCCACCCCTGATCGTGGATTCCGAGGTGGGGGTTGTAATCTCTGCCATGTCTGAGGATTATGCAGACGGGGAAGATGAAGATGAAGAAGAGGAGGAAGACCTAGCAGAGAGCACACAGCACTCCGTGAGCCCCAGCAGCCAGGAGCTTTTTATCACCCTGACGGAATTACCCTGCTCCCAGCCCTCACAAGCAACTATCCCAGACAATGACGCCATGGAAGGGAGCTCTGGTGAGTGTACCTTTGCAAATAGCAAACATTGTTTTTTAAGCAAGCCTTTTTTAATGATTGATTTGCCCTGAGGACTTGGGATGCATTCGCAGACAGTATAGTTACTTAGAAAAGTTTGTTAACATGTCCGGGGATTGAGAGGAAATCCTCCAGGGACATCTCGATGAAGCGCTCCTGTAGGTACTCCAGAAGCCTTTGCAGAAGGTTTCCGGGCAAGGCAGCCTTGTTCCGCCCACCATGGTAGGACACTTTACCATGCCATGCATGTAGCAAGTAATCAGGTATCATTGCGTGGCAAAGCATAGCAGCGTATGGTCCCGGTGACTGCTGGCATTCAAGAAGCATCCGTTCTTTATCTTGTTCTGTTATCCTCAGCAAAGTGATATCGTTCAGGATAACCTGGTTAAAAATCAGGAATTTAAGTAAGGGGGGTGGCCATTTTTCTACTGGGTTCGTGGACTGCAGCAGCTTAAAAAAAAAACTTTCCTGCACGTAGCGAAGCGGGGGGAGGGGAGAAGTGAAATGCCGATGATCTTTTCTGTGTTTGGTCACCGGCGATCTTCCCCAAGCTACCAGACACGCAGTAGGTGGGGGGGAGGGGGTGGGAAGGTTGTTGATTAGCAGGGAGCTAGCATGGTATTAGCCATGCGTTGGGGGGGAGGGGTAAATCACTACAGAAGCCGAAAGACAGTGGCTTACCATGGCCGCATGCAAGCTGAATTCTGATGCCTGGACCTGTGTCTGTGAGATCTGTAACTCCAGAGCTGCAAGCACTCATTATTAAGATGAAAAATGCGACCTTGTAGGGAAATCACATGTGCTAGGTGAATAGTGCTGTTCACTGTGAAAGAGTATAACCATTGTTCTGTAAAATGTATCTTTCTAAATATTTATCTCCCTCATGCAGCTGCAAATTTTTCAACCATCCCTCCTCCATCCCAAAGGCTAGCACAGATAAGGCGGAGGAAAAAGAAGACGCGAGATGAGATGTTCTCGGATATTATGGAAGTTACACGCAATGAAAGAGCTCATCTGAATGAGTGGAAGGACGTGGTATCAAATTACAGGAAAGAGGCCAGTGAACGTGAGGACAGGAGGGATGAACGTGAGGACAGGAGGGACAACCGAGATGAGAGGTGGCGGCAGGAAGACCGGCAGGAAAATCAGCGGTGGTGGCAGGAAGATCAGCGGTGGTGGGATGCAACTCTGGGGCTGCTGCGTGATCAAACTGACATGCTCCGGCGTCTTGTGGAGCTTCAGGAACGGCAGCAGGATCACAGAGTGCCGCTGCAGCCCCTGTATAACCACCTTCAACCCTCACCATATTCCACATCCTCCTCACCAAGACGTGTAAGAACGCGTGGGGGGAGGCTCCGTGCACCCGCCCACTCCACCCCCGTGGACAGCCCAACCAGAAGGATGTCGTTACTGTGAATTTTTTTTAATGGCCTTCTCCATCCCTCCTATCCTCCTCCCAAACCACACCCTTACTTCTCTCCCTCTTTTTATAATGAATCAATAAAGAATTCATGCTTTTTAAATGAGAGTGACTTTATTTGCATAAGTAAGCTGTACTCGAAGGGGGAGGGGGAGTTGCTTACAGGGACTGAGTCAATCAAGGGGGTTGGGTGTTCATCAACAAACACAGCATTCACACTGTACCCTGGCCATTGATGAAGCTCGTTTTCAAAGCTTCTCTGATGCGCACCGCTTCTGGTGTGCTCTTCTAATCTCCCTGGTGTCTGGCTGCGCGTAATCAGCGGCCAGGTGATTTGCCTCAGCCTCCCACCCCGCCATAAAGGTCTCCCCCTTACTTTCACAGAGATTGTGGAGAATACAGCAAGCAGTAATAACATAGGGGACATTGGTTTGGCTGAGGTCTGAGCGAGTCAGTAATGTGCGCCAGCGCGCCTTTAAACGGCCAAATGCACATTCCACCACCATTCTGCACTTGCTCAGCCTGTAACTGAACAGATCCTGACCACTGTCCAGGCTGCCTGTGTATGGCTTCATGAGCCATGGCATCAAGGGGTAGGCTGGGTCCCCCAGGATAACGACAGGCATTTCAACATCCCCAACTGTTATTTTCTGGTCTGGGAAGTAATTCCCTTGCTGCAGCCGTTTAAACAGAGTAGTGCTTCTGAAGACGCGAGCGTCATGAACCCTCCCTGGCCATCCCACGTGGATGTTTGTGAAACGTCCCTTGTGATCTACCAGTACTTGCAGCACCATTGAAAAGTACGCCTTCCGGTTTACGTACTGGGTGCCCTGGCACTGCGGTGCCAAGATAGGGATATGGGTTCCATCTATCGCCCCCCCACAGTTAGGGAATCCCATTGCAGCAAAGCCATCCACTATGGCCTGCACGTTTCCCAGAGTCACAACCTTTCGTAGCAGCAGCTTAGTGATTGCTTTGGCTACTTGCATCACAGCAGTCCCCACAGTAGATTTTCCAACTCCAAATTGATTCCCGACTGACCGGTAGCTGTCTGGCGTTGCAAGCTTCCACAGGGCTATCGCCACTCGCTTCTCTACTGTGAGGGCTGCTCTCATCTTGGTATTATGGCGTTTCAGGGCAGGGGCAAGCAAGTCACAAAGTTCCATGAAAGTGCCCTTACGCATGCGAAAGTTTCGCAGCCACTGGGAATCGTCCCACACCTGCAACACAATGCGGTCCCACCAGTCAGTGCTTGTTTCCCGGGCCCAAAATCGGCGTTCAATGGATAGAATCTGCCCCATTACCATCAGGATCTCCAAAGCGCAGGGGCCCGCGGTTTGAGAGAATTCTGTGTCTACGTCCTCATCACTGTCATCACCGCGCTGCCGTATCCGCCTCCTCCTCGCCTCGGATTGAAGGTCCTGGTTCACCATAGACTGCATGAGAGTGCGCGAGGTGTTTAAAACATTCACGATTGCGGTATGGAGCTGAGCAGGGTCCATGCTTGCTGTGCTATGGCGTCTGCACAGTTCACCAAGCAAAAAAAGGCGCGAAACGGTTGTCTGCTGCTCAGGGAGGGAGGGGTGAGGCTGTACCCAGAACCACCCGCGACAATGATTTTTGCCCCATCAGGCACTGGGATCTCAACCCGGAAATGCCAAGGAGCGGGGGAGGCTGCGGGAACTATGGGATAGCTATGGGATAGCTACCCACAGTGCAACGCTCCAGAAATCGACGCTAGCCTCGGACCATGGACGCACACCACCGATTTAATGTGTTTAGTGTGGCCGCACGCACTCGATTTTATAAAATCTGTTTTACAAAACCGGTTTATGCACATTCGGAATAGTCCCGTAGTGTAGACGTACCCATGGACACATAACATTGAGAACTAAGACTGAGCAAATGCTGTTCCATGTGAAAGCCATAGTGTCGCAGATTCAGTTCTACTTCCATGGCATCTCCAAGGTACCATTCCCCTTCTCTCCCACTTCTTACATGGGAGAAATAGGAGGATGGTCAGGATGGCTCTAATTTACAAAGAATGAGTTCTGCGTATGCCCTACCCTCAATTCCTATTCTCTTCCACTCTTGAGGGGGGTTCAGGGCATGGCACTGAGGAAAACCTTCTGTGGCTATGATCAGCCATGTGCTCCTGAACAGTGGACAGAAAGATCTCTATTTCCCTAAAATCAGAGCCAGTGGTGCACTTAATCATGTGCACACAAACACATGCATATATGTACAGCATCTATGTTACTGGAGAGATTTAATGAGCCATACTGTGAACTCTGATGGTCCAGGCTGTATATTCTGATTAAAACGACACAGTCAGGACAGTGGTACTCTTTGGATACATCCTTCGAAATCTGAAACCTTCTCAAAGTAAATGGCCTCACTCGTTTTAGGAGCTAACTAGGGTGGTAAACCGCTTCCTCAATCTTGAGTGTCTACAGCCTGCATCAGAACTGAGTACCAAGCCATTCAAAGAACTATCATCCTACTTCACTGAAAACATCGCACGTGTTCAGGAAGGTTTTCCAACAGCGTGGATCTGCCCCACCTGCACCCACCAATCAATAGCTCACCTGCATTATCAAAGTTCAGTATATTCTCTCATCAAGAGCTGATAGACACACTAAAGGAATGCTCACCCAAAACCTGTGGATCCAACCACGTTCTTCCCAGCTTGTGAGAGAGTGATGAGCAACTGGTGCGACTCATGACCAAAATAGCCAAAGCCTCATTGAGGGAAAGAATCTTCCCTTCCTCCTTCAAAACATGCAATAGTCTGACTAAAACTGAAGAAACCTACCCTAGATAATCAGTTCTAGAAAGTGAGCAGAGGAAAGCATTTTGAAGAGTTTGCCTCCATGGCGCAGTCTCCTTTGGTTGAAGGCCAATATCTACAACTGATCACTTCAGACCATAGTTTAAGAATGATCTTAGATTCCTCACTAATACTAGGCCCCAGAAAGCATTACATGTGGATGCTGCTATCATCTCTGGTTGGCTAGAAGACTCTGTCCCATCTTGGTGAACAATGATCTGGCCTCAGTTATTCAGACCTTCATCACCTCTTGGCTGGACTACAGCAATGTAGTATATCTCAGCATGAAGCCTTCAGCACTTATGTACCAGTCAGAGTTTCTAACACTGCACCACCTCAGCAACACTGGCTACTGAAAACACACCAAACCTGTTCTTCATTCCCTACAACTGCTTCCCATAGAATATTGAATCAAGTTCAAGGTCTCAGTCCTTATCTTCAAGGCCCTTAATGGCCTATACTCAGCATGTCTGAAAGATCACCTCAAGCTCTAGGATGAAGAGGATGGTCAACAACTTTGTGTTGGCACAACGGAACTTTCAGCAATAAGAGTTTGCTACAATAAGCTTTGCTTATATATGCAGGTGCTAGAGCTTTATTTGGGGACCTGTCCAGACTGTGGAATGAACTCCAAAATCCACCATCTTCCACTCTAAGCTAAAGGTACATTTCTTTGATCTTGCCTTCTTGAATATAAGCATGTAGCAGTTTGTGTGTGTGTGTGTGTGTGTGTGTGTGTGTGTGTGAGAGAGAGAGAGAGATTATAATTATAAAAATAGTTCTAAGAGAAATCACTCCCCTGCACATACTTCTCCCACTGGAGAGGAAATGAGAGAACAAACACATGACAGATGTTAGTCACGTTGCTTAATGCACTATTGAAAGGCACTCAGATGCCATGGTGATGAGTACTATATAAGAACCAGAATAGAGGCGAATAAACTAGCAGTGCTATTTATAAAAATAGCAGGTCAGTCACTAAACTTCTTTTAAAACAGGTAAGGATTTTACACCCAATTTTCTAGGACCATGCACTTCAATATTTCCAGCTATTTGACTGCATTTTAGAGCCAGGAAAAACTTTATAGGAGTGAGATCTATTGCACTGTGGTGTAGTCTCCCCCAAGGTATCGGAGGAAGCCACATTGATTGAGTCATTTTAAAATTGGATTAGAAAAAAAGCCGCTGCAATTATTCTACACTGGTTGAGTTATATAGTCCAAATGAGACCTAATTCATCTTATTCATTCATAATTTCAGTTACTCTGTTCTTAGTACACAACCGTATGGGGTTAAAATAGATGTGTCGGAACTGTCCTCTTTTACACTGACCATATCCAACTCACCAAAATGCTGTACATATTTTCTGATTATTTCCCCACTTTTAGTTCCAAGAGGTGGCAGCATTGCCTCTAGCATTAGGGAAATGTATTGTGTGCGTATCACATTAACAGTGTCATCCACTATGGCTTTCTGAAGCAAGATGATCCATGCACGCTGACACACTCTATGTGATGCAAGTATCAAAAGCCCTCATGAGTCCAGAAAAAAAAAATACACCCACAGTCTAAGAAGCAAACTCTGAGACTCCCATCTGACTTTGATATTTTTCACAATAATGTAAATGGGAAAAAAAAAACTTAGCAGCTCAAATACTCCGGCTGACACTTCAGCAATTTGACTATCCCTGTAAGTTGTCTCAGCCCTAGGTTATAGGCCATTTGCAAAGACAAACAGATATGTATGAAGAAGGGAAGAGAAACAAAAGACAGTGATGTTAGGATAAAGCTGTTCAGAGAGCTTAACACTGGACTATTTCTAACTAGAGTGAGATCAAATTATTATTGTTTATTATTTGTATTTCAGTAGCGCTTGGTTGGGGCTCTATTATGCTAGTTTGAACATACACACACAGATAATATGAGACAGTCCCTGTTCCAAAGAGCTTACAACCTAAACAGACAAGACAGAGATGAGGTGGGAGGGAGAAATAAGTGCCCTGGCCAAGTTCACACATCAGCTCATCAGCAGAGACCCACTCCCATACCCTTTCCACTGGATCATGTTGCCTCTTGTATGTCTAGATGTCCCAAGATCAAGAGGGCTTGTGCTGAGACTAGCCTCAAAACAGCTCTTACTAATATTGGCAATTAGCCTGCCAGACAGTGGTGGCTCCAGGCACCAGCACTCCAAGCACGTGCCTGGGGTGGCAAGCCGGGGAGCGCCCTGCCGGTCCCTGCGAGGGCGGCAGTCAGGCAGCCTTCGGCAGTGTGCCTGCGGGAGGTCTGCCAGTCTCGCGGATTCGGCGGCAATTCAGCAGCAGGTATGCTGAAGCTGCGGGACCAGCGGACCTCCGGCAGGCAAGCTGCCGAATCCATGGGACCGGGGACCTCCCACAGGCATGCTGCCAAAGCCAGCATGATTGCCGTGCTTGAGGCAGCAAAAAAGCTAGAGCCGCCCCTGCTGCCAGACAATGTATCTGTGTTCACACTGCAGAGTTCAGCTGTCAGCTACCTGCACAACAACCTAGAGGCTCTCTCCTGCAGAACGTACTCATGCTTTACTCAGGCAAAACTCCCACTGGCCTTGATTTGGGGGGAATGCAGAATTTCACCGTATGCACTTACTGGGGCCTGATCCTCCTCTCTAGGAAGAGTGTAAGTTCAGAGAAATCCCAGTGCTTTTGGTACAGCTGTAAGCACAAGCTATTTGGACTCCCCAGACATGGGTCCCCTGGGTGATTAATTTGGGGACTTCCCGATACAGCAACAGGACGCAGCTGCATCTCCGGGACTTTCAGTTGGCAGGGAAACAAGCCATGGGAGAAACAGCCAATAGACCCAGAGACTCGCTGAGAGTAGCTGGGCACTGTAGAGCTGACAAGCTCTCTGTTGCTACAGTGGCTTGTCCTCACTGCTAAAAAAAAGCTGCATTTCGTTGTCTTGGGGTAACTAAGCTATCCTGAGGTAAAAACAGTGAAGGCAAGGCTTGTTTGTTTTAATGTGAGTTAAACTCCTTGAGTTCAGCACCATACCCTGCCTGGGGGAGTGAGTACAGGGCTGTCGGCATAGCCTTTGATGGGAGCACACACAGAGCCATGAGGATGGGGAAACCTGGTATGTGGGGGAAGGGGGAAAACACACAAAGCCCCTTGCATAGAGGGAAAATGAAGGACAAAGGTATAGGGGGAGGGAGACATGATGGAGGACACTCAGAACTCCTGCCATGTGGCAGAGGGAAAAATGGGCAGGGGAGCTACACAGATCTGCTACCCTGGTAGGGAAAGATTGGTTGGGGGCCAAGAAGAGGATGGAGGAATGACATTGCACACAGAGCCCCTGGCATGGGGATAGAAAGGAGGGCCAGTAGTAGAGGGGAGCAGGTCATTCAGAGCCCCAGCATATGGCAGAGGGGAGAATGGCGGGGGGGACGGGACAGACAAGGGGATGGGAGGGAGAATGGAGAGAGGGAAATGGGGGACACATGGCCTCTGAATAAGGTAGTGGATGGAGGAGCTGCAGGGAATCCATGAAAGAGTAGGGGTGGGAGGTTGGCATACAGGAGTTCATGGGGGGAATGGAGGTACGCAGAGACCCACTGGTATGTGCGGCACACTCAGCCTACAGAAGCTGTCTCTAGTTAGATAACAAACGCACACAGGTATGAGCATACAGACTGCAGGGCAATCCCTTCCCGCACAAATCTCAGCCCAACACCAGTGCTTGGCCCCGGGGGCAACCCTGCATCCAGCACTGACAGTAATCAGAGCCCACGGTAACCAGTAAACCCTCCCAGCTGCTGACACAACCCCTCTACCCACAGCCTTGTGAAACCATAACGCTGTGAACACCAGAAGTCATTCTGCCACTCTCACACCCAGAACAAACATTTGGAAGGCTGCGTGTAACAGCCCCACTGGGCGGCACCTACCGCCTGTAACAAGTAGGAGAGCCAGATGAACCTCTCTTATTGAGAAGATTTCTTAGACTCAGGTTTAATTTTCATTATCCATGTGAGATGCAATGAACCCCTTTCCCCACCCTCGGGGGGAGACTTTGTTTGCCCTTACCCCAAGCATAGCAGGCTGCTGCTAACTGTCCTAACAGGCAGACAGCTATTGCAGCAATAACACAGTAGAGTCCCTGGGCTGATAGGTGAGTCTACAGCCACACACCCCTGTTAGTACACAGAGCCAGCACTGGGGAAAGGCACCCCCACTTTGTGTAAAGTGGTAATCAGGGCAGCTGTTGAGCATGCTCCCACTAGAACTCCCTGCTGGCCCCACCTGCCACTGCTTTACACAGCTTTATCTCCTTCCCTTAGCAGCTGCACAGCTCCCAACACACCCCTCTCTGGCTGCAAGAACCTGAATTTAGCCCTTAATTTGTCCAAATCATTTAGCCCTTCATTTGATCTGTCTCACACATTCTTGCTCACCTGAAATATCTGTGAACTTAAATAGCGCACGAGAGGGAACATTTTCAGCCTGGGGCAATGCACAAGATAATTACATTTGTTCCATATGCAATCAATCCAGCTCTAGAATGTTTTTTCACTGAATTAACTGAGGAAAGAAGTCCATTGTGCAATTGGAAATGCCTCTCTGACAAAGGATGGGAATTTTGGGGTGGTGGGGAAGCATATTTTTCATTCCAGTGTCCAGCACATTGTCTGCAGATGTTTATTGCTCGCTCTCCTAACTCCCAGGTTGGTACATTGTTTGCAAGGTGCTCAGGTCCTACTGCAATGGAGGCCACTGAGAAGCCTAGCAAACGTTATGGGACTCTCATAATGCTCCACAGCTGCTCAGCCACATGGAGAACCCACAATACTTCATGGGAGATGCAGTCCAGCCAGGAAGACCAGTCCATACAGGAGAATGGGGGCATGAGGGTCTCCGAACAACTCCCAGGAGGAATCACCGCAGCTCAAATGCAAAATAAAATATTCAGTTTCAATTTTCCTGACAGAAAATTCTGCTGAAACTGATCTTTCCCCATAGAGAATGTTCATTTTGAGAAAAATCTCATTTTTGACAGTAAAATAGTTCATTCCGAATTTTTAACAAGCCCTAATAATACCCATTGCTTACAACAATCTCCAACACTTTCCACCCATGACATAGTGCTCATGGCTGCAACATGCTAGCAGCATTTACTAATCATGTATTAACCCTTTATAAGCCATTAACAAATTCAATCTTTATATTTATATTAAGTGTTATCCAGGCTTTTATTCCAGATTTGATTAGTCCTTCCTCTCTGACTCCTGTTCTTAGTCATCTTTGTGCAGTTGCTTCCTGCTTCTGCTGACCCTCCAATGTTCTCCAAAAAGCAGGCCTCACTCCAGGTATCTCCTCTAAGGAAAGACCAGTTTCAGCAGCAGCACCCTGTCCTCCCCACCCTTCCCTGGGCTGCTTATTAGCCCAGGGCTCTTTTTGTTCTTGGAAAAAAACAGGAAGAGATTTTTATAGCACAGCAGTTATAAAGAAGTTTTTTTTTGTTTTTTTTTTTAATTATGAAATTACTCTTGGCCTTTATTCAGCAGCTACAGGAAGCTCTGGAGCTGATTTGGTTTCTGCAGCTGCTGAAGAGCAATTACAACAGGCAGTGCCATCTATGACCGGAAACCTCTTATTCCACCACTCTTCAGTGACACCTTCTATTCTGCCTTTCATCCTCCCTCTGGCTAAATCAGGAGAACTCCACCCCTTCTGAATAAACAGGAGTCCACATCAAATGCTGGCTTTGACCAGCCATTCATCACTCTCTCTGGTCCATAGTGTCAAACTAAGGAGCTTCTAAACTGAGCACCAAGCGTTTGAGAAGGTTATTACCCTTTATCCTTGCAGTTGTGGCTTTTACCCACAAGGATGTGTTTTGGTACAGAAGAAGATCCTTGATCCCATTCTCAGGCCATTTGCTCTCCCTTAAAGCCTGCTATTGTGGAGTGAGGGATTCAGTTAAACTCAGAGAGCTCTTGATCCTCCAGCAATTAGAGAACACCAGGCCATGTTGTAGAGGGGGTTTAGAGTAGGCAGTATTTCTCTCTTTCACTGCATGTGTTGTCTGTGTCTCTCTGCTCCCATGGTGTTAGTGGCAAGATTCAAACCTACATCTGATAATCCCATGTATTCAAAAATCACAAGTCATCCCCCAGCCTCCCTGCCCTGAAATCATGAGATTAGCTTAAAAATCATGGGATTTTCTGGTGTAATTTGCAGGGCAGGGTTGGCTGAGTGAGTCATAGATTGGTCTTGTGGTGAATGAACTGGAATCAATGAGCTCTGGAGTTAGCTATGTTACTGGCTTCCCTCTATCACAGACTATCAGGTTGGTAAGGGACCTCAGAAGATCATCTAGTCCAATCTGCTGCTTAAAGCAGGACCAATCCCCAGACAGATTTTAGCCCAGTTCCCTAAATGGCCCCCTCAAGGATTGACCTTGCAACCCTGGATTTAGCAGGCCAATGCTCAAACCACTGAGCTATCTGTTCCCCCTCACCTCTCTATGATGCTAGGCAAGTTGTTGCATCTCCTGTGCCTCACTTGCCCAGCTATAAAGTGAGGATAATAGTGCCTGGCGCCCACCGTTTTTCTGTCTCATCCATTCAGATCGTAAGCTCTTTTGGGCAGATGGCCTCTCACTAGGTGTCCATACAGTGCCCAGCACAATGGGGCACTGATATTGGTTGGAAACTCTAGATGCTACTGGAATATAAATGAAAACCACTAATAACTAGAGAGGTGAGTCAGATGATTTCTTACCCATCCCTTAGTCTGCTCCCCAAGCTTCCTAGTCTGCCAGGACAGGCACAGAAAGAAAGACTATAACAAAGTTTGCCTTACCAGACTGGTCCGGCAAATCCAGGATCTGACCTCCCTCAGTGGCCCAATGCAGGATGCTTCAGCAAAGGGTGGAAGTCCCCTAGCCAATTGTGCAGAGCTCTTCCTGACCCCGGTAGCAAACAGCTGAAACCCTGATGCTCAGCATAGGCCAACAGAACCTCAGGCAGTGGGAATCTTACAGTGAAGGAGAAGAGGACTTGATTAGTGTAGAGCAAGAAAGGAAGTTTTCTGGGCTTTTTGGACCTTTAATTGATATGGATTTTTTTCCTTGCAGTGTCTGTCACTCAGACTGAGCCCTGATGTTTGTAAAACAAGGCAGCCTGGACATCTTCTCAGAGAGGATGTTGCAGTCCTGCCCCGCTATGCAAATGCTCAGTGTAAAAGGGCTCAGGCACCGGTCACAGCACCCACTGGAGGGGAGCATCACTGCTGAAGGAGCTGCCCTCTGAGGGTTGCAACAAGAACGGCTGTGGGATGCGAGGCACAGTGTAGGGGAGCTACTAAATCAGTGACATTTTTAAATGAGCTGATTTCTTCGTGCAGGATGAAGAAATACTGGAGCCCCTGCTGCCGATCCTTTGGGGGCTGGGGGACGCATATCTGAGGCAGACAATATTACCAAGGAATCTGTCAAAAACCTTCCATCAGATCTTTAAACACCAGGAAATGGAGGATTATGGGTCTATGATGACAAACCTTCCCACTAAGCTAATTCCTTTCTTCAATCACATAAGTCAGCAGGGTCAAGCAAGCGTCAGTCATTAGGCTTTTTCTAAACAGGGATTTCCCCTGACTCCAGCCACCAGTATAGCAGCACTGATGCAGCCCTAGTGTACAAAGGCAAAACAGCAATTTGCACCAAGTCTGCTTCAGCATCTGTCACTACCTTGTGTGTGAACGCCGCAGTGCATCTCAGAGCTGTAGGAGAGTTTGGTGGACACACAGATAACACAAGACCCTCCACATTCCCAGGCCTTGGATGCACAAAGAGGTAATGCATCCCTTCCCCATAGATTCTCTCTCTGACCAAGATCCTGGCTCAAGTCTCTGCTGGCATCCACATTTGATCTCCCTATTCATTTCTCCCCCTACTGGTTCTGTGTACATGCCTTGCCTCTGAGTAGCATCTTTCCAGATGGAGCTGGAAGAATGGGGTACAAAGAGATGAGCAGAGCACATGAGCATTGTGTAGTTGAGACTGGGTAAGCCCTTAGGGTCAGAGACCATTATCATGTGTAGGTATAGGGCTTAGAGCAATGGGACCCTGGTGTGATGGGTTGGATCACAGAAACCCCCCTTGGGAGCTGCCAACTGATGTGCCAAGACTAATTCTGCCCCTGCTTTCCCTGCCAGTTTTGGACTCCTGAGCCCTGCCTGGTTGTGCCAGACACACTTGCTGGTCCCAAACACAGACCCAGGTCTGAACCACGTCCCACATACTGCAAGATGCCCAGCTCCCAGGGGAGTCCAAATCCCAAATAAATCCATTTTACCCTGTATAAAGCTTATACAGAGTAAACTCATAAATTGTTCGCCCTCTATAACACTGATAGAGAGATATGCACAGCTGTTTGCCCCCGCAGGTATTAATACATACTCTGGGTTAATTAATAAATAAAAAGTGATTTTATTAAATACAAAAAGTAGGATTTAAGTGGTTTCAAGTGATGACAGACAGAACAAAGTGAATTACCAAGCAAAATAAAATAGAATACACAAGTCTATGCCTAATACAGTAAGAAAACTGAATGCAGATAAAACCTCACCCTCCGGGGTGTTCCAGTAAGCTTCCCTTTACAGACTAGTCTCCTGCTAGTCTGGGTCCAGCAATCACTCACACCCCCTGAGGTTACTGTTCTTTGTTCCAGTTTTTCAGGTATCCTTTGGGGGTGGAGAGGCTCTCTTGAGCCAGCTGAAGACAAAATGGAGGGGTCTCCCAGGGGTTTAAACAGATTTTCCTCTTGTGGATCAGGGGCAGCTCTAGGCACCAGCAAAGCAAGCACCTGCTTGGGGCAGCCCATTTGCAGGGGCGGCAAGGGAGCTGAGAACCAACAGGGGGCTCTGGGAACTGTAGTTCCTTGGTCAGCTCCCTGCCTATAGAGCCAGCCCTGGAGAAGGGAAAGGACTACATTTCCCAGCATTCCCTTGGCCACCACCAATTGGAAAGGAAGGAGGGGGACCTCATGCGGCAGCGTGCTGTGAGTGGTAGGGGGACCATATTTTAACATTAAAAAAACAGGACACTCCCCGGGGAGGGAAGCTCCACCCTGCCACCATCCACTCCCTCCGACTGCCCCTCACAGAAACCCCAACCCCGCCTGCTCCCTGTCCCCTGATCACCCCCTCCCGGGACCCCTGCCCCTAACTGCCCCTTGGGACCCCACCCCCTATCTAAGCACCGCTGATCCTTGTCCCCTGATCACCCCCGCCCGGGACCCCTGCCCCTAACTGCCCCTTGGGACCCCACCCCCTATCTAAGCACCCCTGATCCTTGTCCCCTGATCACCCCCGCCCGGGACCCCTGCCCCTAACTGCCCCTTGGGACCCCACCCCCTATCTAAGCACCGCTGATCCTTGTCCCCTGATCACCCCCTCCCGGGACCCCTGCCCCCCAGGACCCCACCCCCTATCTAAGCTTCCTTTCTCCTTGTCCCCAACTGCCCCCTTCTGAGACCCCTCCCAATTTCCCCCCAGGACCCCACCCGCTACCTGTCCCCTCACAAACCCCTGGGACTCCCATGCCTATCCAACCGCTGCCTGTCCCCTGACTGCCCCCGAACCTCTGACCCATCTAACCCCCTTCTGCCTGCCCCTGCCTGCCCCCAAGCCTCCGCCCCATCCAACCCCCTGCTCCCTGTCCCTTGACTGCCCCCCCGGAACCTCCTACCCCTTCTCCAACCCTCCAGCCCCCTTTCCATGCCACTCAGACCAGCGTGTCTGGCTCCGCGCAGCGCCAGACACGCTGCTGCATACATGCTGCCGTGCTCCCCTGTGGAGCCCACAGCCCCTTCCCCCCCCAACACAGCACCTGCCTTCCAGATTTGAATACCTCAAAATTCAGGAGTGCGCAAGCTCCGTTTGGGCAGCTGTTACTTCATTTCTCCCAAATCAAATATACTGATCCACTGTAACTTGCTGTAGAAAAATTAGGACACAATTGAGCAAGAAATGCTTCCCAGTGGTTATTAGGACTGGAATTGCTATTTTCAACAGCCATTGCCTTTTTGTTTGTTTGTTTAAAAGGAAGACAGTGATATTGCATTGGCAAATTCCCCAAAGAAAGAGTGGAACAAAAGAATAATAAAGGCACCTCAACTTTTCCTCATTTATGGAGGACAGTCTTATAATATGCATCCAGATATCCTCCAATCACACAAGCTGAAAATTGTTCCACTTTACTGCAGCTCTGTAACCATATGGGAACCAATCCTGTCTGTGTTTTGTGCACATCCAAAATTCCTGCTGAATGACCTGCCCTGGGAGCGAGTTACCAGTGACCCAGGGCTGCGGTGGAAGGAGGGTGCAGATGCAGGGGGAGAGCCCAGGGCTGGGGTGGCAGGTGGTGTGTGTGGGGGGCAGTGGTGGGGGGGAAAAAGGGAAGCCCAGCGCTGGGGCGGCAGGGGGTGTGGGTGGGAGGGGAGAGCCCAGGGCTGGGACAGGAGGCAGCCAAAATTTTTTTTGCTTGGGGTGGCAAAAAACCTAGAGCCAGCCCTGCTAGCAGCTATGCTTGGGAAGGAGTCTGGGCTCTCGTCCACTGGTCCCCACTTGTGGCTCAGTTCCTCTTTGTGCCCCACCCAGGGCTCTGCTCTGTTTCTACTCCAGAGTGAGTGTGGTTTTCTCCATGTGGCCTCTCTTTAACTCTCAGGGGTGCAGAGTTCCCTTCTCTCTGCTTTTCTCTAGTGCTCTGCTCAGAGTCTTTCACAATCTCAGGGCAGCTCTGTGGCTGAGGGGGAGGCACATGGAGGCCCAATGGTCACAGAATCTGCCCCTACGCTGGATGGATTCCAAAGTGGCTTTGGCCATGGGGGCTTTGCAGTCACCCTCCAGCTCTCAAACTGAAACAAGAGGAACCAGGGCAGCAGGCAAGAAAACCCCTCCGTTCTCTGGAGAGATCTTAGAGCTGGTCTCCTGGCAGTTTCCCCATACAAAATTAACAGAATTAAAGAGGACCTGTAATGGCAAAAGTAGTGGGGCTTGTGACCTGACGGTGCTGCTCTCCAGTAGATAAAGGCTAGAGGAGTTTTCTCCACCATTGTTCCCATTGGTGCAGCTCTGGTGTAGACCAGCCACTGGTGTCTAAACCACCATGTCACCTCACTCTGCTTGGAGGAGGTCTAAATGGCACTGTGACTAAAATGCCAGCGGCAGCTGGTCTCTGCTTGTGCTCCCATCCTCCCAATGCGACCACACGAGAAATGTTAAAAAGTGTCTAGTGTATACAAGGCTTGCAACCCTATGAACAACTGGTAAGTGAGTGAAGTTTAATGGCCTGTGCTATACAGGATATCAGACTAGATGATCTAATGGTCTCTCCTGGCCCTAAACTCTATGACTTAAACTCTGAGATCACAAGTACCAAGACATTATCTGGAGAAGACAGTGGTGTGTGTTTTTTTGTTTGTTTGTTTTTTAAATATATTCAGGCTGTTTAAAACTCAGTGGGCCAGATTCATCGATCTGCTCCTGCTGCTTTGCCTAACTCCAGTGATGCAAAGCAGCTATAGACCTAGCTTAAGATGGGTTTATGGATGCTCTGTTTGGTCGGAGCAGCACCCATCAGCAGGAATGCACATATGTAGAACTTTTGGGGAAGGGAGTGAAAACACACTTTGAGTCACTGCTTTCCAGGATATAGTTCCCTGTTCCGTAGGTATAACCTGCTTAGAAATACAGAACAGAAATGTTTGGCTACTTCTGCCTTTTCTGCATCATTAATGAATTTTACCAGTTCCATCTGGGAACAACAGGTCTATAACATTGCTAGAATTTTGTTGTTGTTGCTGATACATTTAAAAAAATAGGAAAGACAAGATGGATGAGGTAATATCTTTTATTAGACCAGACTTGAAGAAGAGTTCTGTGTTGTGCAAAAACTTGTTTCTGTCACCAACAGAAGTTGGTCCAATAAAAGATAATACCTCACTTAACTTGTCTCTTTTATATCCTGGGACCAACATGCCTACAACACTGCAAACAAAATTAAAAAAAAAAAAAAACATTATCCCTACCAGCCATGGATTCCCGCCCCCATGTTTTTAGCTTCCCTTATCAATTTTATACACTAAGTTCTAACTTATATTGATTGCTATCTAGTTTCACTTTTTTTTCTATTTGTTATATACTGTTCTTTATTTCTAATTGCTTCCTCCACTGTGCCACTGAACTAGAATGTACTTTTAGCTGAAGTTGTCTTTCCTTGATTGTGGACATTTAATATAGTCTTCTAAAAGAACTCCCAGTTTTCATTCATATTTTTCCATCAATTTTATTCATAACTTTCTTCAGCTTTGGGAAATTAGTCCTTTGGAAGCCCCAAGTGTACATATTACTGGTTGGGACTGTCCTCTATTTACCTATATTGAATGTAATCAGATCATGATCATTTGTCACTAGGCAACTAGCAACTTCCAGTCCAGTTATGAACTCATAAATAGGTCCACAATAGAGTTACCACATGTTGGGTGCAATATGTTAGAAAAAAAATCTATCACTTTAATCATTGTAATGATGATTTACTACTTACTGCATGAGACTTCCAGCCTATTCCTTTCCACACATTACAGACAGGTGCTTAAGGAGCAATTTATCCTGTTCTCTGGTTTGATTCAGTGGTCCCTAACAGACCCCTCCACCAACCAATACCCCTTCCTGGCCAACGATAGTTAGGACATTGATCCAGGTACATTGAAGAAAGGAAAGATGTGGCAAATGGGAGACTCCAGAGGAGAGCAACAACAACAAAAATTATGAAGAGTTTATAAAACCTGACCTATGAGGAAAGGTTAAAAAGTCTGGCCATGTTTTGTCTTGAGAAAAGAGAACTGAGGGGGGGACCCTGAGAGTCTTCAAATATGTTAGGGGTTATAAATAGGACAGTGATCAATTGTCCTCTGTGTCCACTGAAGGTAGAACAATTGGTAATAGGGTTAATCGGCAGCAAGGGAAATTTAGATTAGATATTAGGAAACTCTTTGGAACTACAAGGGTAATTAAGCTCAGGAATAGCTTCCAAGGATGCTGTGGAATCCCTGTCATTGGAGGTTTTTAAGAACAAATTGGGCAAACCCCTGCCAGGCATGGCTTAGGTTTATTTGGTCCTGTTTTACACTGGGGGCTGGATCTGATGACCTCTCAAGGTCCCTTCCAGCCCTACATTTCTAAGATAGTATGTTGTGGTTCTGGGTTATCAATAATTGTCAAACAGCTAATGATGTCTAATGTGGAGTGCCACCCTCCTTTTGACCCACTCTACCTTCCTATACAGGTTGTAACCAGTGATTTTAACATTCAGATCATGTGATCCACCCCACCTGCTTTCAGTGGTGCCAATTACATCAAATTTCTTCTTATCAATGAGAATTTCCTCTTCCTTCTTACCCAGGCTCTTATCATGGGTATTAAGCTTTTGACTATCTCTACAGATGTGGTGTTGGCTCACTACTGACTCAAAAGGAAGGGTGTCCCCTACTGTATCACTAGTACCATTTGCTGTAGCACCTTGGATTTTATTTGAGGTTTCCCACGCAAGCACTGATCAGGCATGACCAACCTTGCTTAGCTTTTGAAACTTGATAAGATCACAGGCTAAGGTGGAATGGCTGAAGGCAGAATACAGCAGAGGGTTGAAACAGTGGATAGAGATCTGTAGTCGGTGATGTGACGTACAGTAATATTATGCTATGCATGAATATGCACAAGATATGTTTAAGAATTAAAAAGGTTTGCATAGATAGGAGAGTTGCTTTTAATCCAAGACGTTATCAGATCTGGAAACATGCTGAGTGAGTGAGTTGCTGGTGTATTGATATATTCCACATACAGAAAACACCCAAAGGGGCACCTTCAATATCCATATAATTGTACCGTCTGTGTAAACAATTAACTGATGCTTAATAGGGGAGGGGAGAGTTGGGGTTTCCTGCATGAAATGTACATTATAAACCCCACTCCCACCCCAAGTTATAATTCTTCCTCCCACACTCCCTCCCCCTGCATCTCATTCTCCATCAGCTAGCTTGTTGGGAGTATTTAAAAGAAAGAACATAATGGCGGCCCTACTGGGTCAGACCAAAGGTCCATCTAGCCCAGTAGCCTGTCTTCTGACAGTGGCCAGTGCCAGGTGCCCCAGAGGGAATGAACAGAACAGGTCATCATCAAGTGATCCATCCTGTCACTCATCCCCAGCTTCTGGCAAACAGAGGCTGGGTACAGCATTCCTGGATTAAGGACCTCCTGTCTGGTGAGGGTTTCAGGGTCTGAACAAGAATGACATTACAAGAGCACTCAATGCTCACGCTGCAGCTGATCACCAGCTGCGGGCTCCAGAAAAGTGTTTTCTCTGGTAAAATGATGTAAACTTGTGCTGTGACTCCAGTGTATTATATACAGGAACTGGGACTCAGAACAGAGGAGATAGATAGTCAGCGTAGCCAAAGAATCCCCAACGTCAAGCACAGAGAAGCAGGAGGGTAGGAGAAGGAGTCTTGCAAGAAACTAAAAACCTGGTCCCTTCCACCTCCAAGCTAGGCTAGGCCTGAGAATCCAGGAAAAGCAGAAAACATTTGAGTATATGCAATTTTCTCTACATGGTGGACAGCATTTGGGGTGCTAAGGATACTAGCAAGCGGAGAAGGGGTGGGACTCTAGAGCAGTGGGGTTTTCAAACTTTTTTCTGGCAACCCAGTTGAAGAAAATTGTTGATGCCCACAACCCAACAGAACTGGGGATGAGGGGTTTGGGATGCAGGAGGGGACTCCAGGTTTGGGGTGCTCAGGGCTGGGGCATGGGGTTAAGGTGTGGGAGGGGGTCAGAGCTCTGGAATGGGGGCAGGGATGAGGAGTTTGGGGTGCAGGAAGAGGCTCAGGCTTACCTCCAGCAGCTCCTGGTCAGCGGCGCAGTGGGGGTGCTAAGGCAGGCTTCCTGCCTGTCCTGGCACCGCAGACCACGCTGCGCCCCAGAAGTGGACAGCAGCAGGTCCAGCTCCTAGGCAGAGGAGCACAAGCAGCTCTGTACAGCTCTTGCCTGCAGGCTCCACCCCCCACACCCAGCTCCCATTGGCCAGGAGCCAGTGCTCAGGGTGGGGGCAGCACGCGGAGCCCCATGGCACCCCCACCTAGGAGGCTTTGAAAGGGAGTATTGTCTAGTGGTTAGAGCAGAGAACAGCAGGCAATGATTGATTCTGGGGGACAGTGATTTTTGTAGTGGCATCCCTAATGCACTCCCAACTGATGGCTTCCCCCATGACCAGTGTGAAAGTGAAGCTGGGGGGAGCATTATACTGGCAAACTGTGACATACCCAGGTACTGTGTAGACCAATGAGCAGCTGTACCATCCCTGCCCTGCAACCTTGGTGCCTTTCAATGCCTTGCTGACGGAGTTCCCACTTGGGTCACTCACAAACAGCCTTCCCGCATGCAGCCACACCCTGAGTCTCTGTGTGTAACTGCAGCCTGCCAGTCACACTAGGGTTACAGTCTGGTCCTCACCGGCCTGGGTTATACTACAGGGTGACTCCAACACACTCTCAGTCTTAGATTTTCACCCAGAAATGTCTGTCCTGTACTGGCAATCCCTCTCCCGGACAATACGAGTTTATATAAAGTCTGTAATTTCTTTAATAGAAATAATATGTATATCCCATGCCACTCCAAATGGAGTTTCCCAAACACTTCAGTTTCAACCCCATGGATGAGATAAAACAATAAAACAAGTTTATTAACTACAAAGAGAGAGATTTTAAGTGAGTACAAGTAATGAGGCATAAAAGTCAGAAATGGTTACAAGAAAAATAAAGATAAGACATTTACTAATATCTAACTTAGCAAACTATATCAGATTCAAGCAAAGCTTCTCACCATAGGCTTTCAGCAGTCTTGCTAACCAAACTTCTTAGGTCAGGAACCTTTCTCCCAAAATCCAGTGCATGCTTCCTTTGTCCTTTCTGATGCAGTGAATCGATAGGCATAGAGTGTGTTGGGGAGGGTATCCTTTGTGGTGTTTGTCCCTCCTTTGTACAGTTTCAGTCACCCTCTTGAAAAACATTTCCAGTTGGATACCAGGAGACAAAAAGTCTATGGGGAAAGAAGTTCCCTGCTGTTTTTTCCTCAGTTATTTGAGCTTCCTTTGTTCCCTTTCCTGTTCAATGATTCTGTTTACTGCTTAAATGCAAATTAAGCAGAGCACACATTCCTTTGTTTAGGACAGACCTATTTGCCAATCCCAGTTTGGAACATGTTTTAACAACACCATACAGTGGAATCTTATAATTTCACATACAAAATTGCCACATGTATATTATTAGGACAATACTGATCAGTAAATTATGAGTTTTCAAATGACACCTTGTGTCAAGGCTGATTCCCCAGTCTGGCACTTTGAGTGCAGAAGGTGGGGGCCCACAAGGATTCTAAAAATTAATACTGGCCACTCCAGGCTTGTATTAAACTCCCAAGATTACAGCTTTTCTCTGACCTTGGATGGATAGATGCTGCCACCACCCCAGTGCAAAAACCCCTTTGAAAACCCAGGAAGGTGCACTTGGGAATTCCTTCCTGTGGGGTACCTCAAGCCCTTTCACACACGCCCTCCGAGGAAGAGCTGAGAAAGAAAACAAAGGAAACCAGCTGTTGCCACCAGCTAATTAAACAACCTGTGCACAAACCTCTTAGGATACAAAATCCAATCCTGTTCTTTAAAAAGGTAAATTTTATTAAAAACAAAAAGAAAGAAAATACATTTGGAAACTCAGACTATTGCTAGATTTAAAAAAATACACGTACAAGGATTAGCATCAAGAATAACGTTCTTGAGGTCCAGCTTAAAGGTTACAAGTAAACAAAAGCATTTGCGGTTAGCCCAGAGGAGTCCACAAGCCATAAAGAAATAAAGAGAGAGAAACCTAATTTTGTCTTCCTAGACATTTCCTGATCTATTTACATATCTGGGGTTCCAAATGAGTAGTTTCTAGGTAGGATTTGATGATTTTTCATACCTGACCCAAGCTCTTACAGCATAGTTTCAGCCCTGTCTCTGTTCCTCAGGAAAACAACACAGACAGACAAAGGGGAAGTTTTTTCCCAGTTTTAAAAAGTTCTAGCCTTCCCATTGGCTCTTTTCGTCAGGTGCCCACTCCCTTCCTTTTACCTATGCAGGGAGACTTTTCAACCCTTCACAGGTAACGCAAGTAGAGAACAACTACTAAGAAAGATTTTATAGCTAACTGGCTGGCTGGGTGTCCATAAAAGGGAGCTACACCCCGCTCCCCCAATTCATTTATCACACCTTGCAAGGCATACTTTGTACAAAGATTATTTCAACAGTGTGTAGGATGTGAATACAAGGGGTACATTCTGCCACACAACTTTAATGAGAGCGGGTAGAAGAAGAGGGACAGACTCAGGTGGAATTAATATAAAGGGGATCTTTATTGAGGCTGCTGGATGCTGGCAGACCCTGTGGTTGTCTTGAATGCTCTCATTTCCACCGCTTGTACTGTCTAGTGCAAGGGTCGGCAACCTCTCAGAAGTGGTGTGCCGAGTCTTCATTTCTTCACTCTAATCTAAGGTTTCGCGTACCATGAATACATTTTAACATTTTTAGAAGGTCTCTTTCTATAAATCTATGATATATAACTAAACTATTGTTGTATGTAAAGTAAATAAGGTTTTTAAAATGTTTAAGAAGCTTCATTTAAAATTAAATTAAAATGCAGAGCCCCCTGGACCGGTGGCCAGGACCCGGGCAGTGTGAGTGCCACTGAAAATCAGCGCGTGTGCCGCCTTCCACACGCGTGCCATAGGTTGCCTACCCCTGGTCTAGTGGTTCTACACAGGGTCTCGCTGGGTCCCAGCCTAGCCATCGTGATGCCCAATATAATTAAACTTCACCAGCTTAAATAAATCAAAAATCTAGAAGATTTTTCTTGGCTTCATTGCAAAAGGCTAAGGCAGAGAGATTCCAGTAGAAAACAGATTGTCCCTGAAAGGGAAAAACAACTGCAGAAAGTGCCATGTGCAAGCAGCAGATAGAGTGGCTTCAGCACAGCAACTGTGGGCATGTGTCCCAAGACCTGCAGGAAAGATCAAGAAAGCAGCTGCACCAAGATAAGCCTTGACAGGGGTGGAAGGAGGAGGGCGACACAAGGGGCAAATCCAAGAGCCTTGTGGCCTCTGCTGGAGGCTGGTTTGCACTCAAACCTCACAATGTCCATATCGAACCCTTTCTCCCCTTTTGGAGCAGTGCACTCAGACTCGGTGGTGCAGCCCTTCATTGCGGTTTTTAGGGGTAGTATGCCTGCAGAGAGGAAGAAGCACATACCAGGCATCAGGGGAGCTCTGGCTCTTCCTGTTGCTAGTCAGTCCCAATAGCACTACCCCCGGGAGGCTATCAAGGTTGTTCTAGACTCCCTGTCCTTCTCTGATCATCCTCCCTGTCCCCCCATTTCCAGTCACCGGCAGGACACTCAGTGTCAGCTCCTCTGCTGGGCAGGAAAGTGTCTGTCTTTCCCTGAAAGCCTTTAGATGTTTCTTTTAAAATGTATTTAAAGAGGCAATTGGAGTCAGTTTGATTGACCTGAAATAATGGGGGGCGAATTGGGCTCTGGCTTCCTCTCCCTCCCCCTCACCCCGCTTTCTGATGAATAAAGGATGGGAAGCTTTTTGATTTTCCCCCTAATATGGGGATTTTTCTACTTGTTTATTTCATTAGCAATCCGGATTTTTTTCTACTCTGGAAGTCTCTATGGCCAGCTGGAGAATTGACAGTGTTGCTGTGTCAGAGAAATTATGCATGTAATTATGTATCTGAATACAAGTGATGTTTATTCAGACTGGGAGTCACCTGGTGGCTCTGTTACACACAGTCTAGCAAGTCCTTTTTCTTAGCGTGCAAGCACGCTTCAGTCTGACAAAATGCTGGGTGGTTGTTAGCTTGTGAGGAAGGTGTTTTTTTGGTGGGGTAGGGGTTGTTGCAAGCAGCAGGAGAGTTTGCTCTCTATCTTAATCTCTCTATCTAGAAGCAATACTTGGTGCATTGCTTCCTGGGAATTGGGCTTTGGTTTGGGGGCTGAGATTTCTGAAAGAGAGGGTTATTTGCATGTTGCTTGCAATCACCTCTGTTCAAGGACTGATGTATATAGTGTAAATAAACAAGTTACACTCAGAAAATACTCAGACTCCATAACACTGATTTCTTTTCCAAGGGGAAGCCAACCTGCTACCGATCAGCAGAGAGGGGACACTAGTTACATTTTTTTTTAATTCAGGAAAAATGGAATTACCAGACCAGATCAGATTAGGGGTCCATCTAATCCAGTATCCTGCCACCAACAATGAAAGTAACGTATGTTTCAGAGGAAGATTATGGTTATACATACCTAAACAGTCACCTGTCCAGAGGGGAAGTTTCTTCTTAATCTCCATTTAGGTAGTAGCTGTCTTGGACTCAGAAGCAGGAGGGCTTATATCTTATCTAACATAAGTGTAGATGTTCTGATCCATACTTATTAATTTTCTAAATGTTTGATTCTTTTATGAAGCCTGCTAAGATCTTGGCTTCAATAATGTTCTGTGGCAATGAATTCCACAGGTTAACTAAACACAACATGGAAAGGGAAAGAAACATTCCTTTGTACCAGTTTCCTATTTGTTCCCATTCAGTGTCATTGACATTTCTTTTGCTTTTTTAAAATTTGCTTTCTCTCATTTCTCTTTGAAGCATTTCATAGAATGGTGTTTGCGAAAGTAACCAAAATATAACAGGAAAAAATAAATAAGTTACCAATGGTTATTTTCCCAGCTATATCAAAACACTGGGTCTGGGCTCCGGTACAATGCACAGTGTCTTCACTACACTGGTAAGAATTCTCAGTGTAGCATGCTGGACACTGCAGGCCATTGGGCACGGTGTTCATTGGTGGCACTGGGAACAATCAGAAGGATCACAGTCAGCTTTGGCAATGTTAGCAGGAAGAGTTGGCATTGAAGGTGAGGAAGCTTGGTAGCAAATCATCAAATGGCCCTTTAAATCCTCCCACTGCAGGGGACTAGAGTTCTAGCTCAGGAGATACCATGGGCAGTTCAGTCTAGTCTCTACTGACATGAGAGTTTTCTCGAGTGAAACCTTCTCCCATATAGAATCTGGTTAGTAGGAACTCAAAGGCCTATCCATTTTACTTCTCCTCCCAACCCCAGCAGGGAGTTATTCAGTGCAAGGCCTGTTGTGACAACTGGACTATAACTTTTACCATGGAAAATAGGTCAAGTTATTTTCAATGAAATAGGTGCAAGAGAACCAGACAGAGAGACTAAATTAGTCCGAACCAAAAGTCACATTGATATAATTCAAGGACTATGTTGAAATCATGCTCTGTAAACACAGAAGACTTGGAAGTAAAAGTTAATGAAACAAAATTGGTGTGTCAGCTATTAGGCCTAATTGGTGGACAAAATAACCAGGGGATGGGCTGTTCCATCCATCCCTCCCTTTTTGGGGGGAGCAGAACACTCAAAAGAACAAACAGAGGCTACTGAAGTGAGCTTCACCATCATGGCTGCCACCCCTGCCCCCATGCCTGTTTCCTGGGCCTTTGCCATCCTGCTCCTGAGAGGTGTCCTGACCACACTGGGCCAAAGAGAGGGATCCAGATGACATCACAACCTTTACTGGCTCCAGCTGAATCCAAAACGCAACCTAGAGTGACAGTTATTTACCCTTAGAGACTAAACAAGGGGTTTTTTTCCTCCTAAAGACTCTCTCCAGCTAAAGGGAAAGGGCATGAAAATGAAAGCCTGATTTCATACTTTACATTTCAAAGGCTTTCACTGCTTTTCCTTCTTTTCTATTTCTTTAATAAAAGGATGTTTCCTGGTGTGTTTGCCATAGTGCTAAGCAGGCTGAGGTCTCTGTGTACCAAACCCCAAACCTTATTTAACACTGTTTAATGTTGGACAGTGACTGGGTTATCTTACCACCCTTGGCCATATATTCCGTCTCACTTAATACAACGGGCCCCCTTCAGGGCAAGTGGCTATTCTCAGGGATTGAGGCTTATTCAGTCCAGTGCTCGCTGCATGTTCTCTGGGACTCTGTGTTATTCATTAGAGCACCCCTGCAAAGCAGGTGAAATCTCCTACTGAAATATCACCTCATTCTTAATCTCTCACAACAGCTTAGAGAGCAGCAGGGCCATCCCTGGCGGGATCTGGGTGAATTCCCAGCTTGGTGCAATCTTAGGATAGAGAGCAGGAGTTTCACTGTAAGCCTAGGATGGGAAGGGGAGGCGGAAGAAGAGGAGGTGGAAAGGGGAGGAGAGCGCATGTTGTAGATACGTACATGGGTCAGATGCTGTTTTACAGGCTTCTCCCACACAGCAGGTGATTCCGCTCCTTCGTGTTATTCCATTCCCAAAGTTCATACTAATGGGGTCTGCTCGGCAACTGTTGGAGTGCAGGCAGGACTTTTGGGTTATCACAATCCTCTTTGACTCTATAAGAAAGAAAAATATGTGGAGTTATGAACAAAACAGGCCCACTGTGATGCTTTGAGGTCCCCCAGAGCAGCACGGGGTTCTCTCACCGCCTGTCTTGTAACTTTGGGTGCCTTACCGCTACATTGCTATGACTCAGAGCCTTGCCGCCAGTAGTCAGCCTACAAGCGTAAAGGTCTTACCCAGCCTAGTTACTCCTGCCAGGGTGACCCCACCAGCCCTTCTGGTCCTGAGATTCCACAAATCTGTCTCCCCCCCCGAGTTCTTAACTACTGGACACTCAGACTTTCCCAACTCTGGTTCGTCGGCCCCCAGAAGAAGTGAAACCTGCCCCTGGTTATCAGTTCATTTTGGCAAACACACTCCACGCAGTTTGCACACCAGAGATCTGCTTGGGGTAAAAATCAGCGAGACATTTATGTTATAGACAAATCACAGATTCAAAGATGAAATAGGAAGAAGCAGCAAACACGGACAAGTGACACAGAAAATAAACATAAATATACAACTTCAGGCTTTACACTTTGACATTAGCTGAATTCTCTTTGCTAGTAGAAGTTACCTTTGAACAGTTTCCCAGCAAATCCCCTGCCAGAGAGGGGATCCAGTGTGCAAGACAGACAGCCACATGCTTGAGACTGTCCCTCAGTTCTGGATACCTTTCACTTCAAATCCTGTTCCCTTCCCTTTTAAGAGGGTTTGCAGGGGGGTTTCCTTTCTCTCAATTCATGGCTATTCAGAGCATTGCAGGTGCGGGGGGATTCCCTCTCAATTTGACATTCCGGGTGTCTCAGTCAACTGTAATAGTCCATAATTTGTCTTTTCATAGGTCATTACTTGGGACTGGTTTTGTGAAAACACTCGGCTTGGAAGAAGCCCCTCGCTGCTGTGAGGTGTATTTAAAATTATAGCATAGGGCATGAGCATACTGTGCTGTATACAGAAATACAAAGATTCATACCCACAGTCTGTATACATGTCTCATAAGGACCATCAAGTTCAGAACATTACAAGCTTTCATAAAAGATCTTATTCGACATATTTTTATGCACAATAACATGGTGTACAACCGGTTGATTCAATTGCTTACTCTTTGGGGTTCAGATTCCCACCCCCAATTCTCCCCTTGGAGTGTCTGGACCCTGACTGTCAGCCAGCACCAAGGGGCATTCCTTCCTGCAGTGACTTCTTCGCTCCCTCTCTTCCCCATCCCCCTCCCCCCGGTCATGACACAGCACGGCCTTCCCGGCTTGGGGACAGCAAAACCATCCTGCAGGTGGTGCTGATGGGGGCAAGGCGATCACCATGGGGAAATGGATCAGCCGTCATCACATCACAGACACTAGGGAGGAATTTCATGCCTCCCCGCCCCCATACTGTAATATTTACATGGGGAGCAGCTAGCGGCCACCAAGTTTCACCCCAGCAAGAACACCCCGTTCTTGGGACTGTTTAGTAAACAGTTGTTACCCAGTGGTCCATGGTAGGCCGCGTGCCCATCTCTAACCACTCCATGCATGTTACAGCCCTGAGCTACCGAGAGCCTCGCTTCAGCTGTAGAGACTTGTACTGTTAGTTCCGGAGGTCCTCAATTCACTATTGGGCTCCTCAGTTGAGCAGAGAAATGAATTACCTGATCAAATGGCTGGGAGTTGAAGCTAGACAAATTCAGACTGGAAATAAGGCATAAATTGTGAGTAATTTACCCACGGTCATAGTAGATTCTCCATCACTGACAATTTTAAAATCAAGTTTGGATGTTTTGGTAAAAGATCTGCTCCAGGAATTGTTTGGGGGAAAGCTCTCCGGCCTGCATTCTATGGGAGATCCCGACTGGATGGTCGCAGTGTCCCTTCTGGCCTTGAAAATTGTGACTCCCTGGTGTACTGGCCAAGAGGGAGACCAACTTTACTCCTGTGCCCTGTAATGTCTTAATAAGGATGCTCAGAAGTGGGGGAGCTTATCTATCTACATCCCTAGACTCATTGATGCTGGTCTGTCTCTAACGGTAGATGCTAGTATAGTGCTGGCTATCTATCAATCAGGGCTGGGTCACGAGCAGACTCTGGGCATCAAGTGAGCTGCTCTGTATCAGGACCGGAGGTCAAGATCAATCCATGGTGTTGTCAGAGCGGTACCGGTGTGGTGCTCTGCTTTCTCCTTGTTGATATCACTCGGCTGCGTGCGTGAGTTCCCTCTGTGTGCTGCCCCAGCTCTGCAGATAGCTGACACAGCAGACCCAACAAGAACCCCCAATGACCACAGAGTCCAGTAAGATGCAAAGTCACGTCGGCTAGGTTTATTGCGACCTCGGACACAATTGCAGTTCCCTGTAGGTTTCTTAGCCTAACTCAGGGCATACTACGAGAAAGTGCCTCTTGGCAAGGACCCGGCTTAGTGGCGGGACTTTCCACTCCCCCTACGGCCGGACAAAGGCACCTCCCCAAGGATGCATTCTTATACACAGATACAAACAAGTTACACATCACACCTGACGTATTGAGGTGCGACCTCTCTACGTAGCAAGTTACAACCCTTCTACGTATTAAGGTACCGCCTTCTACCTTGTACATGTTGGTTCGAACAAAACAACTCTATCCATCATTTTACCCTTTTGCCCCTGTCATTGGGATGGGTCGGCCTGTCCTCCTGTTATCTATGGAATGTTTCAGTATAGTGTGTTCTAGTGCTATGTTTATGCTAGGTGAATATATGTTTATGCAGCATCAGCCCTTTTCGTGCCAGCTTCTGTGAGCAGGGCCTACCTCTGGCTCACAGCTTAACTTTGCTTTATGTTAGCAAAGTCTTGACCATTACTTTAGTTCAGGCCTCAGGCCTCATACTGGGCCTTTATCAGGGCCTGCACTTACTACACATGGCCAGGCCAGGTCAAAACCAAGTCAGAGTCCATTAAAAATTGAGAGCGTGAGGCGAGAATCAGGGTAGGGCTGGCTAGGGGCTTTCACCAAGGTCAGCAAAGGTCTTAAGCTACGGACCATAAAGCAGGACCAGGGTCGACTAGGTTAGGAGTCAGGAGTCTGGGATCAAGGCAAGTCACTGCGAGGTTTGGCGAAGTGGGGTCTAAGACAGAGGCACACTGGTGGTCTGCATTGCTCAGATAATTTTCAGGAACGGCTTCCTGGTCTATATGGGGAGTGCCAGGGAATCACAGAGGGCTGCCGCTTGTGCCTCTTCGGGCAGGACTGCCTGTGGGGCTTCATGTCTCAGGACCTCAGGGTGGCACCCCAGATAGCAGCGAGGAAGCAGTGTCTCCCTGAGCCCCTGGTTCCAGACCGGTGGGTTCTTCTGCAGTCTATCTGTCCATGTTTCTATACCAGGCTCCTGAGTCTAGCACCGTCCCACAGTAAGAGGCTATGGGAGCCCTCTGGTATCTAGCACTGCCTGCGTTAAAGGTGAATCTCACTCACCCAACTGGGCTGTGTCCAGAATGTCGACGCAGGTGTCTTGAGGGGATGACAGGGTGACTTGGGGATGTTGATAAGTGGGAAGGGATGCACTTCAGGCAAAGCTACAGTGCTGGGGTCTTAAATCTGGATGCTCAAACAGGTGCCCTGGAGAATCAAATTGGTGTTTATGTCCCTCCCCTCCAAGTTTGAAAACTGGGCCCTCACGTTGTTTGTTGCCAGGTAGGAAACACTGCTTGGCTTAATAATAATATTTAGTGTTTTTCATCCAGAGAGATCAACCTGCTTCACAAGTATCATGCCCCACCCTTTGATTGATGGGAAACTGAGGCATAGAGAGGGAACATAACTCACCTGGGGTAACCCAGCCAGTCAGTGGCAGAGAGAGGAATAGAACCCGGGAGTCCTGTCTCCCAGCTCTGTCCACTGCACCACTCTGGTTTAAGCTCTCGCTTACCTACCTTGTACAGCTTCGTGCTTCATGATGCCACAGGTTTCTTTGCCAGTATCGCAGGTTTCCATGGGGCCGGAACAGCTCTCCCCTATTTCATGGCAAACCTCACACTGAAGAGAGCTCCCTAGGGAAGGAAAGGGAACACACTTTGTCTTAGCGGGTGCTATAAATGTTTCTCACTTCTCCTTTCAAGCTTCCTCTTCTTCTCCAGCAGGCATCCTCTCGTTTTCCTCTTGTATCTGCTGACTTGTGTGACTAAGCCGCAACGATGTGGGGAACAGCCACCAATACTGCTGGGGCTTGTATGTCCTGAGGGGTCAGTATCACCTTACAGCTGCTATGGAGCCCTGGGGGATAGGACTCCCCGATTCTTCCAGTCCAGGGATGGCACTAATGCATGATGCAGCTCTCCAATTCCCCACTCATGCCTCATGTCCTCTCTGCTTGAATCTCACTGGAGAGATTACCCTGCAGCTAGAACCTCTTTACTAATGTCTAGCTGCCATTTTCTCCCATTTAGTTCCTGACCCCTACATCTTCTCATCAGGCCCTGACACCTCAAGGTGCATTTGAAAGCAAGTGAGCATCGGGCATGAGGGATGAACCCAGCTAACCCCAAACCCCGTTCATCCCAATGCAAGGCAGAGGGGACAAAGCCACAGGGGTCAGGGGTATTTCGAACCTGGATGGGAAGACACCCAGCTGCAGTTCCAGGGCCAGTTCTACACTTTGGGCTGCAACAGGGTCAACAGTTGCAAAATCAGGGGACTCACCTGCATCTATGAAAGCCAAGAGGATGCAGAGGGTGAAGGAAACCTTCATGATGACAGGGAGAGCACAGGCTGCGATGGGAATAAAGCTGCTGAATTTTCAGCTCTGACACTGCAAACGCTCCAAAAGGGACTTTTATAGGCCGGATTGAAGAGCGATGTCAGCGGAACATCACAAATGAAATTTGGGGAATAAGGGAAGTTAAGCTAAGTGCCTTCACACACCCTGCTGAAGGCTCCCAGGGACTGTGGGGTGGGTAACTGTTATGGACCTGCTGGAAGAGGCTCCATAGTTAAGGGTGCAAAGTTCTTACTTTGTTTAATTTAAAGCAGGGATTCAGCCTCTTCATTTCACATGAAGAATATTGCGTATCATCCCCAAACTTACAGCACACCTCCTATGAGAAAAGACTCAATTTTCAGAAGACTTTCAAATACATCTGTTAATTGGGTTATGAGACAGCTTGAATTAAAATTGGGCCCGTTAAAAAAATGTTCACTTTGAATCTCATCATGCTTTTTCAGATGCCCCTAGCTAAGAAACCCCTTGTAATTAATCCTTCCTACCTTCCCTATAGTTATCTCTGGGAACTGCACACTTGCAGACAGGGCAGACACCTCTATCCGAGTGGAGAAATCACGGGGGTTGCTGGAGTCGACTGAGGGATCCACTTCACTCCATTGTCCTGTCTGACATTTATCAGATGCTAAATCCCTTAGTGGATAATTATGTAATAGCCATCAAGTAGAGGGCATCTCTTCCTAAGCTGTGGAGCAATTGCTTTTCTTTTGTGGCAGGATCATTGCTATTTATTGCTTTGTTATGGTCCCGGCTGTGTAATGCCCCTGTAATGCAACCACCCCTGTCAGTGTAACTGCACACCAGCACCTCTCCTACCTGCTGTTACTTGCCTGCCCAAAGAAGGATAGAATGACGCTGCTTATGCTTTGCTATGGGAGATGTGTCATCAGCTTGCTGCAGTGCCGAGTTTACAGAGCAACACTGGCCTTCTCTTCAATTACACCAGGACTGACAGTCCCCTCCCTTTCTACCAGCATGTCAAAGCAAATGCAATTACCCCAGTCTCAAGGAAGGACTTAGACATTTGAAGTGAGTAAACACAAGGTTCACTGGGGCTAAGAGGCACATGATTGCCATTTAAATACCTCTCTTTCTCTTCATAGGAATTGCTAGCCTGGATCAAAACTGTGGTCCACCTTGTCTGGTTTCCGGCTTCCAGCAGTGGCCAGCACCAGCCATTTCAAGGGGAGGTTCAAGGAACCCAGCAATAGGCACCTATGGGATAATCTCTAGATGGAAAAGTTTCCTCCTAACTTCAAGGAATCTGCTCACACCCAACACCAGCCAAAATTGATCACTTTGGCAATGCAGCTCTGTCTGCTGAATACCTAGGCAGAGTAGGAGTGTTTACACAGAGTGTTTACACAGTCCTGAAGTCCCCCCCAGCTCATCACTAGATGTCAGGGGAGAACCCAGGCAGACCCTGCTTCCATGCCCTGTGCCTTGGCCCCTGCTCCAGGTGGCGCACCTGAAGGGATGAGACAGGAGGTTCAGACGGCGGGCCCATTCAAAGGGCACTCTGTCACTGGTGCCGTCGCCAGGGTGAGACATCAGATCACTGTCTGCCTCACTTGTCATTCGGGATCTCACAGCACTTTTCTGCAAGAACAGAGCAGTTAGACACAGTGTCTTGGCCAAACTCCAACCCTTAACTTAGCCTGGGACAGTATGTTCTTCCTCGCCTCCTATCCCCCATGGCTGTGTGTGCTGGTAAATAAACTCTAGCCATCTGCCCCAGAGCTGCTGCATTTCAGTGGTGGGAGAGGTCTTTTCTCTAATGTACCATAATTTGGAACTGGGTTTCTATGGTTTGGAAAATGCCTGGAGATGTGTGAATGAAAGAAGCCAGGGGGCACATGAGTCAGTCTTTGTTATCATTCCATCTTGGACCTCTCTGCCATGAGGATCAAAAGGGGCCAGGTTTGATGGCAGTTTTCTGTGTTATTCTTAAATGTCTTAACGGGCTTGTTGTATTAATTTTGATGCACTATATGGGCCCAAAGAGTCAAAGGTGTTAACATGACCCTGTTACCATCCAACATTAAACAGTGTTAAACAAGGTTTGGGGTTTGCTACCCAGCGATCTCAGCTGCTTAGCACCATGGCCAACACACCAGGAAACATCCTTTTAACTTTTTATTAAAGATACAGAAAAGAAGGAAAACCAGTTAAAGCATTTGACAAGTAAGGGACTAAGTAAATCTTTCATTTTAACAACTTCCCTTGTTGTTAAAGAGATTCTTTAGAAGGAAAAAACCCCTTGTTTGACAGTCTTAGATGGGAGTGACTGTCTTTTGCTGGGGAAATGAGAAACAATAAGTTGAGCTACACTGGAGCTCTTATTATTAGAATCATTGAATCATAGAACTGGAAGGGACCTTGAAAGGTCGTCTAGTCCAGTCCCCTGCACTCAAGGCAGGACTAAGTATTACCTAGACCATCCCTGACAGGTGTTTGTCTAACCTGCTCTTAAAAATCCCCAATGATGGAGATTCCACAATGTCCTTATTGCTGTTGTTAAAGTCCAGTCCTGTTTCCTAGAGGCAGAACGAGACAAACACACACAAGAGGGGAGAGAAAAGAACAAGATAGAAAAGGCAGCTAGTGTCTCTGGTGCTGACTCTCACTTGCAACCTCACCACTGGAAAACCACAAGCCCAGCACATAGTCTGATCAGCCACTGCAAGATCTGTCAAACTTTTACCAGCATCGGGCTTCTTAAGGCATTGTTTTTAGCTGCTTCTTTCTGTACACAGGGTTACAGCAGTGTTGTAAAATATACAGTAGTGGCTGGCTGAGCCAGACCTTATTAGATAGAGGGCAAAAGGAGAAGGATAGGAAAGAGAAGTAATCAGATCGGGAAGGAAAAGAACATATGGGTGTGGGTGGGGGGTGATCAGGATTTAGCCGGAACCAGTGGAGGTGGGGATGTCATCTGTGTCCCTCATTCTGGCCCGGTCTGGTCAGAACATCTCTCAGGATCATGACAACGAAGGCACAGTGGTGTCATGCTGGATCCCAGGGGCCCAGGAGACAGTGGGGGTGGTATCCATGCTGGTGAAGTTTGTTCTTTCCACTTTGTTCAGTCAGCAAGAATTCACATGCATCTTTCTGTATTCCCCCCCCCCCCCCCCCACTGCCAGCCCCACTAGAATGAGAGCTCCACTTGTTTTTCCATCATCAATGCAGCTCTCATCCCGGTGTCCCTGCACTGGAGGACTGGGGAGAGCTCGGCACACAGATCCAGGAGCGTTCTGCAGTCACTGCTTATTGTCCCAAACCTGCATTACAATGTGCTCCCACCAGTCAGTGCTTGTTTCTTGGCCCCAGAAGTGGTGCTCTGCCATCTGCAGCTTCTCCCTGAACACCATCAACAACCTTGAATTGATTTTCGCTATGTCCCTCAGCCAACTGTCCTCGAAGACATCATCATGTCCCCTGTTGTTGCAATACCTCCCGTGGGGCTGCAAATACAGGAGGATCCTGTCTCCTGTATTTGCAATGTTCAGGAGAACAGTGCAGAGTTCTGCGGGCTCCATGCTTGTCAGAGGTGCACACTGAAAAATGCCTCACAAGTTTGTGGAATTTAAAAAAAAAAGCATGAAAATTACAGGATATGGATGGCATTAAGAGATAGAGGGAGTTCCATGCTGGGTGTTTAACCCCTAGCTCCCAGAGATCCCTGCACAACTCTTTTCTACTTCACAACACGTTGCAAAAAGTTTCCAAAAGGCATTGTGCCAGATGGCTGTGCATGGAGCTCTGGGATACCTACTCATGGTGCACCACATTGTGCACTGACACAAGCACTCATGAAGTGTCCAAAGAAGGTCTTGTTCCATCTCTAACTTCTGTGGTGTCCAACCACCCTGGGTAAGTAGTACCTCAGCTGGGTCTTTCTGCTCACGACAGGACAAAGCCCCAAAGTACCTTCCAGCATCAGCATTCAAACTATCATATTAACCTTTGGATTGAGCACCCAATGAGGATGAATGAGGGCAGGCTTACATCTCTCTTATACCTATTGTTTGTCCGTCTCTCTTGCAGACTCAGGTCTTGTTTACATTTAAAACGCTGCAGCACTTCAGCGAAGACGCTAACTACACCAATGGGAGAGGTTCTCTGGTACCCCACCTCCCGAAGAGGCAGTAGTGTAGCCAGATCTATGGACTGTGTATTAATTATATTAACAACAGGAACAACGTCAGAGGCAAAAGAGGATGTCCCCCCATGCTCTGGTGAGTTACAGTAGCTACGTCAACAAGAGAATTCTCCCGTTCACCCAGTGCTGTCTACACCAGGGGTTAGGTCAAGTTAACTGTGTCATTCAGGGGTGTGGGTTTTTCACACCCCTGAGTGATATAGTTATACCAACCTGATTTCCCAGTGTAGATCAGGCCTCAGCAAGATGACACAGCATCAGGTCACATTCAGGTTTTTCTTTGTAGCCATAAGATCCAAAAGCTTAATTTCTTATTGAAATTAGAGCTGGAGAAACTGATGGAGTAATCCGAGAAGTGCCAAAAATGGCATTCTAACCCACCATGCTCACTTTGAACCTTGCTCGCAAGCCTCTGACAATAAAGGTTTATAATAGAAGCAAGGACACACACTTAATTATTATTAATCTGCATGGAGTGATGCCAGGGGTAATCAATTATTTTTTATCAGGGTCCAAATTTCTTGCTCATGGTATAGTTCAGGTCCAGACTCCAAAGAAACATTTTTCATGCTGCAATAGCAATAATTATAATAATAAGTAAATACAGTCCATTCAAAAGTGTCTGGCCGTCTGGATTTGGCCCGTGGTCTGTCTATTGAATACTCCTGCACTATAGCATGTGAAACCTCTATCATTTTTCCTCCATTCTTTTCTTCAGACAGACTTATTCCTTCCTACTTACTATTATCGATTTTTAACTATTAACACCAAGAGCTACTCCCACAAGAGGAAAAAATAAAGTGTATTTGTTACTGATACAATTCTAGCACAGAAAGTGCACGAAGAAGGATCATCTTTGTATATGTCTGGTAATGTCAGGAAAAGCTTTTACTCATCTCATTTTATTGTGTGTGTGTGTGTGTGTGTGTGTGTGTGTGTGTGTGTGTGTGTGTGTGTGTGTGTGTCTTTGGCTTTGCTGTACTTCACACCTGGCACTGTTAGAAAAGCAATTAGGTTAACAGCTTCCTGGCTCCACTGTCTGACAAACCTTGAATTGCAATGCAAATTAACTCCAGTTTATCGCTCACCTTTAACACTTCAAAGACAACTGGGTAACAGAAGGGTCTCCAGAAACCCCCATATAAATGGTGTCTGAAAAAATGGTATAGTTTTGATTTGATTTCACTTACATTAACAAATGTATGTGTCCATATTCTTGATGATGGATTTAATTCATATGTACAAATAGCTTTTTCTTCTTCTAACCACAAACCAACCAAGTGATTCAGGGCTTGTCTACACTTGAAATGGTACAGCAACATAGCTGCACTGTGGTACTGCTTCAGTGTAGAAACTACCTATGCCAACGGGCAGGATTCTCCTTTTGGCATGGGTACTCCACCTCCTTGAGAGGCAATAGCTAGGTCAACGGGAGAATTCCTCTGTCGACCTAACACTGTCTACATGGGGACTTAGGCTGGTCTACACTACAGGGTTAGGTTGATGTAAGTTGCTTTGCGTCGACCTAGCTGCAGATGCATCTTCATTTAAATTTGGCTCCCACCAACATAACTGCCTCTCTACACTAATTTAGTAACACCACATCCCTGAGCGGCGTAGGGTCACGGTCAATGTAATTAGGTCGACGCAGTGCCAGTTGCTTATGTCGACTGTTACTGGCTTTCAGGAGCCATCTCACAATGCCCGACACTGACAGTACTATTGATACAAGTGCTCCTGGTCAGGACGCACACCGCCGACACAAGGAGCCAAGTGTGTGAACACACATACAAGCGATTTCATAACTGCCCTGGCTGTATGCCCCCATATGTTAGGCCAATATAATTTTGTAGTGTAAACATGGCCTTAGGTTGGCTTAACTACATTGCTTAGGGGTGTGGATTTTTCACACCACCCAGCGATGTACCTGGGTTGACTTAACTTTATAGTGAAGCTCCAGCCTCAGAAGTAAGGCTAGGTACAGAAGCCCAGTGCCCTAAGCTAACTATCACACCAGTGATATTCACTAAGCTTTGACCAGGGCCAAATACTGGCATTGGGGGCACCACGAAAGGCCACACCTGGTGGCATCATGGTATGTGGATTTGTTACCCTATTCTGCCCCTCCCTTCCCTCCTCTCCAGTGCTTTGCTGCTGCAGAATTGGGAGGAGGGAAGCCCTTAGAGAGGTTCAGGCATCTCCTCTCCTGGAAAATTGTTTTGATGATACCTTTTCATTTGGTGCTGGGAAATTCCCTGTGCCGCAGTTTCAATTCTCTCTCTCTCTCTCTCTCTCTCTCTCTCACACACACACACACACACACACACACAGAGTGTCTGTGCCCCTCAGTATATTCAGCCTCTCCAAGTCCTGCCATATTCCCTGGCCCATTTCTCCTGTATGTAGCCTCAGTTGTTCTCTTCCTGGACCTCCCAATTCTTTTCCTCTTTTCTATCACCTTCCACCTAGTGATGGCGTGGCCTGAAAATGGTCTTCAGGGGTGTGCTGTGTTGGCATGGCTCCACTAGCAGAGTGGGTTGGCTGGTTCCTTCCTGTAGGCCAGGGGAATCTGGTACCACCAGCCTCTGAAGTGCCATGTTCAGCCCACCTGCCCAAACAAGGGGAAGGAGGAAGGTGTGATTGAATGCGCCCCTGTATTCACACCCTTGTGGTGGAGTGTTCATCCCACACTTGCTCGGAAAGGGTTAATGAAAACTAGCAAGGGGGCTAATTAACCCAACAGGCCACAGCTGAGATGGATCAGCTGGCTAAGAAATTCCCTGACTGAGTGAGGGAGCCCAGCTGAGGGGGAAAGATCTGGGCTGGGCCTATACTGGCAGGAAATTGGCAGCAGAAGGGGCTGCTGGGAGATCCTGCAGTCACATTCTGTGAGAAAGGAGGTGTGTTTGGGCCGGCAAACCCAGAGAAAGGGGAAGCCAGGATGGTAGGACAGGGCTCAGGGAAAGGCACCAAGATCTAGAAAGGAAAAGGCCTTGACTGCTGGCTAGAGGGCCCCTGAGACGGAACCTGGAGTAGAGGGCAGGCCTGGGTTCCCCTGCCAGTCACTGAGGGAGTGAACAGGAAGACCGCCTAGGACTGCTGAAGGAAGACTTGTGTACCCCGGAAGGAGAACACACCTGTCAGAGGGCCAAGGCTGCAGCAGCTCGTGGAGCGAGAGAGGGGCTGCAGACCCAGACAGTGAGGCAGAGAAAGGTGTGCAAACGTGGGAAGGGGCGTGAACCTCATGAGCTATTCCCCAGAGTGACCAGGAGGAGGTGCCATCCTAGCGATGAGTGGCGTGCTCTGCATGCCTCGTGAGAGATCATTGGAAAACTCATAGCTTGCTGATCAGTAATATCGTGGCAAAATGCACACAGCAACATTATCTGTAAAGTTAGGAACATAAATCATGACTGAAGTGTGTTTCCCAGACAAGTCTGGAAAATGGGTAAACCAGTTTCTCAAAGACAAAGGGCAAGCTGACACTCCAGCCAGGTGTCAACAAACCTGATGGGTCATCATCTGTCAACTGGCAATTCTTTAGCAAGAAAGTGGGGCTGGGACAGAGAGATCTGCATTTTAGCAAAGAAACAGCATAAGGTCTCCTTCCTCCACCAGACACCCCGTCTCAGAGCTCAGCTGGAAATGCTTTTCAAAGAGGGACTGAAACTATAAAAATGAGGGGCAAACACCTCAAGAGACCTCTCCTCTCTCTATGTGTCCATCTCACTCTTTGCACCTGAGCAGACAAAAGAAGCAGCAGTTGGACTCTGGGGAGGGGTCCTGACTTGAAACTTTGGTCATTAATGTGGTTAGAAGCATGTGGTGAGAAACTTTGCTTTGAATCTAATATAGTTTGTTAAGCGAGGCACTAGAAAGCATTTTACCTTTATTTTCTTGTAACCATTTCTGACTTTCATGCTCACTTAAAATCTTTCTTTGTAATTAGTGCCCTTGTTTTTATTGTTTTATGTAATCCAGTGTGTTTAATTTAAAGTGCCTGGGTAACTCCATTTAAGGTGGTAAGATGGGGTATATTGTTCCTTTAAAGGAATAACATACTTAATATATTTGGACTGTCCAGGAGAGGGCTGGGCAGTACAAGACATACATTTTGGAGGGAAAATCTGGGATGGGGGGGAAGGGTTGGGGTCACTCAGCAGTCTAACCAAGGCTGGTGAGAGCCAGAGTGTAACCCATGTGTGACTGGCAGACTGCAGTTACATACAGACACTCAGGGTGTGGCTTACATGCTGGAAGGCTGCTTGTGAGTGGCACCGGCGGGAGCTACTTCAGCAAGGCATTGTAAGGCACACAAGGCTGCAGGGCAGGGGTGACAGCCCCCCAGTGCTCTGGACTGCACCCCCAGTATGTCACAGGAAGTAAATGCCCAATGGATGCAGACAGATGCTAGCAATGAAAGTCTGCTCTACACTAGAACTTAGTGTACGGGGAGATGTCAGCAAACCAGTAAAGTGCCTGAACCCACTATTGCTTATTGCTAAAAGCAGCCAAGTCAGCAGGCCGTAAAGTGGCCAAGCAGCAGCCTCAGCTTGACCAAAGCAGGAGGGGAGGGGGGCTTAGGTGCCACAGAAAGGGCAACTGCTGCGGACATGTGTAAGTGCTTGAGACTTAGGCCTGGTCTACACTGGGGGGCGGTTCGAACTAAGGTACGCAAGTTCAGCTACGCGAATACCTTAGTTCGAAGTACTTACCCATCCTCACGGCGCGGGATCGAAGTCCGCGTCTCCCCCGTCGACTCCGCCACCGCCGTTCGCAGTGGTGAAGTTCCGGAGTCGACGGGAGCGCGTTCGGAGTTCGATATATAAGTAAAGTGTAGCTTTAAGTGAAAGCACCCTTGTGTTGTCCTGTTTGTGCCAGCCATCTATCGGTCAGCTGGCTGTGTCTCCCCTGATTTATTTCCTGACACCACCTCGCCCAGAGTAAAAGTTACCAAGAGTTTTGGGTTGCAAGAACCTAGGTAACATTAGCAGCCTGGGAAGGATTTGTGTGGCCACATGGTATTAACTCAAATATACAGTCTGCCACAGCCTGGATCATGCTGTGCCTCTGCCTTAAGTGCAGTTGATGACTAATAAGAAGCCACCTAAGCAATCCTGTTGTGCTCTCAGCATTGGCACAAGAGATGACGAAGGGCAACACCCAGTACAGCTTTGGCAGGGTAGTAATTTGCTCTTGGCAGAGCTTTCCCTGCACGGTTTGCAGGGAGTGCTCCGTTTCTCATCTCGTCCCATATCAAACAGTGGGTAGTTCTGCTCCTTGCAACCCCAATGTACAGGAACAATTTAATTCACTTCCACCCCCCATTTGGGGTTGCACTGATAAAGGCTTTTGATTGCTTGCTGCAAAATGGCTGCCAAGCTGAGTCATGGCCCTGGCTCAGTAAACGGGAATCTCCGAAGGTTCTCAGAGCTGAGTTTGTTAGAGCTGTAAAGACTTTGAAGTCGAGGGTCCCAGAAAACCAGGCCTGAGCAAAAGCCCATTGAAGGCAATTAGAGACTTTCCACTGGGCTTTGGATCAGGCCCAGAATCATGGAGCCAAGCAAAATACAGAGATCACTGGTGTGGGTTTGACACAGCTTGGTCGCAGGCCGAGGGGCATTATAACAAGCTTTCCAACCCCTGAGATTCCATCACAAACTGATGACACCCCAGTGCTGGGCAACAGCAGATATAGCTCTCTTCAGATCACTCTGCCTGAGATGACTGTCGGGATGATTGGGCCTACAAATTGACCTTAATTGTGAGCCCCACTGTAAGAATACGTGAAAGTTCATAAAGTGTCACAATAACCTGGGGGACCCAGGCAATGTTGCCACATCTACCAGCTCCAGCTGAATGCTAAACCCTACCTGGGATGAAACAGGATTGGATTGATTGTAACCATAGCTCCAGTCCATCTCAAATATCTTCGCTTCCCCACAAAAGGACAGTTATTACCATCTCTGATACCAGCTGAGAATGTCACACAAGGGGGCTTTTTCCTTCTAAAGACTCTCAAGCTAAAGGGAAAGGGAACAAGGGATGCTGTTAAAATGAAAGCCTGGCGTAATGCTTCACTGGAGAAATGGTCTGAAGTAAATGGGATGAAATTCAATAAGCACAAATTCAAAGTATTCCGCTTAGGACGAACCAATCAGTTGCACACACACAAAATGGGAGATGACTGCCTAGGAAGGAGCATTTGGAAAGGGATCTGCGGATCATAGTGGATCACAAGCTAAAGATGAGTCAACAATGTAACGCAAAAAAAGCGAACATCATTCTGGGATCTATTAGCGGGAGTGTTATAAGCAAGACACGAAAAGTAATTCTTCTGCTCTACTCCACATTGATTAGGCCTTGTGATGTTGCACTCCATAATGTTTTATGGAAATAGGTTTATGAGTGTAAATATGATATAACTGGGATATGCTTTATGCGAAAGGTCTCTTGTAAGATATCATTACAAAGCTTATAATCTACTGAGTGTGTTCATCCTGTTTGTATGAATGTATCATTCTTGTATCTGAAACTAGGAATATGTAGCATAACTCTGAGGTCCTATTGTAATTATGCAAAGTGTGGGCCATTAATGGTGGTTTGGAATCTTGATGTCTCCCATTGACTAGGACAATTGACTGTAGATGGCTCTATTTACCTGCAAGCCTCCATTGCATACATGCGGGCCAGTCCTGGAAGAATGGATGGGGGCTCCCAGGACATGTGAACATGTCACATGATACTGGAATCCATCTTTAACCTGTTGCTTTTCCATTTAGAAGGAGGGGTGGGGACCCAGAGAGAGACAAAGGATTCCCACCTTGTGCCAAAGCTATAAAAGAGGGTGGAACAGAACAAAGGGGGGCTGCCATTTATGAGAAATCCCCTAGTTACCACCTGAGCAGGAACTAACAAGGATTGAACTAGGAGAAAGGATTGGGCCCAGACTAGGAAGGAGTCTAGTCTGTGAAAGAAGCTTATTGGAACATCTCTGAGGGTGAGATTTACTTGTATTCAGTTTCTTAATGTATTAGGCTTAGACTTGCCTGTTTTGTTTTATTTTGCTTGGTAACTTACTTTGTTCTGTCTGTTATTACTTGGAACCACTTAAATCCTACTTTTTATACTTAATAAAATCACTTTTGTTTATTAATTAATCCAGAGTAAGTGAGTAATACCTGGGGGAACAAACAGCTGTGCACGTCTCTCTATCAGTCTTATAGAGGGTGGACAATTTATGAGTTCACCCTGTTTAAGCTTTATATAGAGTAAAATGGATTTATTGGGGGGTTTGGATCCCATTGGGAACTAGGTGACCTGCTGAGCAGTTTTTGGTTAAAGTCTGCAGCTTTGGGGTGTGGACCAGACCTGGTTCTGTGTTTGCAGCTGGCTAGCATGTCTGTCTCAACAAGGCAGGGTTCTGGAGTCCCAAGCTGGCAGGGAAAACGGGCTCAGAGGCAAATTCAGCACATCAGGTGACAGTCCCAAGGGGGTCTCTGTGACCAAACACGTCACAGGCCTCAACTGGAGTATTGTGTCCAGTTCTGGGCATCACACTTTGGGAAAGATATGGACAAATTGGAGAAAGTCCAGAGAAGAGCAACAAAAATGATTAAAGGTCTAGAAAACATGACCTAGGAGAGAAGATTGAAAAAATTGGGTTTGTTTAGTTGGAGAAGAGAAGAGTGAGAGGGGACCTGATCACAGTTTTCAAGTACATAAAAGATTGTTACAAGGAGGAGAGATAATTGTTCTTCTTAACCTCTGAGGATAGGACAAGAAGCAATGGGCTTAAATTGCAGCAAGGGAGGTTTACGTTGGACATTGGGAAAAACTTCCTGTCAGGGTGGTTAAGCACTGGAATAAATTGCCCAGGGAGGTTGTGGAACCTCCATCATTGGGGATTTTTAAGAGCAGGTGGGACAAACACCTGTCAGGGCTGGTCTAGAGATAATACTTAGTCCTCCATAAGTGCAGGGGACTGGAGTAGATCACCTCTCGAGGTCCCTTCCAGCTCTGATTCTATGTGTCTATGATTTACATGTCAAATGTCTTAACTGCATTTCCTTCTGTTCTTTATCATTAACAAATGGTGAAAATGGATGTTAAAGGATGTGTTTACCAGGGCACTATGCAGTGCAGGCTGAAGTCTCTGTATACCAACCCGCATTTGGGGCCCTGTTGGCCTGACTGGAGCTGCCCTCCCAAACTATGCCTCTGGTGGTAATTAACAATACCTGGGTCTTCATCCACAGCCCCGCTCCTGCCGTGCAAAGGAGCAGTCAGCTGCCTGGGAATTCTCCAGGCATAAGGGAGTCCCCTGAGCAGCACAGAACTGGCAGGATGCCTCTGCACTGCATCCCACTCACAACTTCAACTATGGTTACCCTGGTGGCCCGTTGGAGCAGGGATCATCTCTTCCTCTATGTCTTGTACAGCACTTAGCACAATGGGGCTAAGCTCCATGGCATGCCAGGGGGGGTGAGCTAAGCGCAGTCTGCTAATCTAGAGATGTGGGGACGGCCTGAGCACAGGGAAGTAGAGGAATTCTTGTAAGTATACAGTATGTTGGGACACCTCTCCTGAGAGTGAAACCCAGCTCACTGGGGAATGCTTCCCCCGCGTGATGAGTCACTGAGCTGAGTAGTTTAAGTTGGAGAGGAAGGAGTATCCTGTGGTTATTGGGCTGTACTGAAACTCAGAAGAGCTAAATTCTAGTCCTGATTCTGCTGTATGACTGTAGGCAAAACACTTCCTCTCTCTGCTGTTCCCAGTCTTCTGCTTGGGATGTTTTATCCCTTTCTTCCACCCTTTGTCTGGCTCGTCTATTCGGCCTGTAAACTCCTCAGGGCAAGGAAGGTCTCTTACCATGTGCAGATACAGCAATCAGTCCCCATGGGTCCCTGATGTCAGCTGCAGCCTCTCTGTGCTAATGTAATATGAGAATAATAATGAAACTAAATTGATCAAAAGAGCAGGTTCACCCAGTACATCAGGAAACAGAAGACTGGCAGCACAAAAGCAGATTAGAGGTTGGGAAAGGAATTCACTTTCCTAGGGAGAACAATGCGCTCCATTTGTACACATCTGTTTGTATATCTGGGGAAAGCATGCCCACGAGCTGGATTCAGCCTGTCAGCCACCACTGGGCAGTTGATCAGACATCAAACACCACTGGAGCTAAACCAGATCAAAGTAGCCTAGCCCACAAACAGAGAGAAATTCAAAGCAACCTGCAAATCAGGGCTTTCCAAAGTAAGCCACAGCCATCTGAGCATGTGTGTTACTCTAGATCTACAGATAGGTTTAAGTGGGTGTTTCTGGTTGGCTTTAATTCTCCGCTGTGTCATTAAGTTGATTAATGCTGGGGGATTTTTTTCCTGAGCAGCATGACTGCACTAGCACTACTAAATTACATTTAACCCACACACCTCCTAGATCTCTTGTGGGGAGGGCGTGAGGCTGCAGGACTTTCAATTTTGTTTTTTAAAGTCTGTAAACAAAGGGGAATTATGAGCAGCAAGGCCCCCTCCTCTTTAACCCCTTTGTGATCAAGAAAAGGGAGGTAAATGTCACATTAGTGACATTCTCTACTGGTACGAAATGATGCAGACTGGCAGGTGCCAAGGAGGTCAGAAAAATTCTAGGGAGGTGAAAAAATGAGACATAGGGGCTGGATGCCATGTGGAAAATGGATCTGGGGGGAAATAATCTGAAATACAGATCTTCAGTGGATGGGAGAGACCTGCAGAGCTCAGACACTGTCAGGCCTAGATAGCGGACAGCGTGTTAGACATATGTTTGCAGGGGAAGAGGGTCGCTAGGAAGCATAATGGAATTGTGAGCCCGTTTGCAAAGTGTCATGTCACAAAGGAGGGAGTTAACATTCCCTCTCAATACAGCTCTAATGAGACCACCTGGGTGGAAATTAATGGCTGTGATATACAGGCAGTCAGACTGGGTGTCTAAGAGCCCCTTCTGGCCTTAAACTCTGTGAAACTGAAGGGAACTTGACAATGACTCAGTAGGGCCAGCTTGGGAAGGTGCGTGTCAATAGGGTAAAAATGTTTAAAAGGGGGAAATCCCCAGCAAAGGGGGGATAAGGCAGGATAACTATGAGCCATGGGATGTAAGTCTGAAAGGGGAAAATAGGCTGAGTATCCAGGATAAGCACATCTACTGGTCTGTAGGACAGGCTCTGAAGGGACGGGTGCCTCATTGCTTGGGACAAAGTTTGCAGATGATACTAAGTATCAGAGGGGTAGCCGTGTTAGTCTGGATCTGTAAAAGCAGCAAAGAATCCTGTGGCACCTTATAGACTAACAGACGTTTTGGAGCATGAGCTTTCGTGAGTGAATACCCACTTCGTCGGATGCAAGATGATACTAAACTGCTCAAGATAGTTAAGACCAAAGCAGACTGTGAAGAACTTCAAAAAGATCTCACAAAACTAAATGGCTTGCATCCGAAGAAGTGGGTATTCACCCACGAAAGCTCATGCTGCAAAACGTCTGTTAGGCTATAAGGTGCCACAGGATTCTTTGCTGCTTCTACAGAACCAGACTAACACGGCTACCCCTCTGATACTTCACAAAACTAAGTGATTGGGCAACAAAATGGCAAATGAAATTTAATGTGGATAAATGTAAAGTAATGCACATTGGAAAAAATAACCCCAACTATACATACAATATGATGGGGGCTAATTTAGCTACAACGAGTCAGGAAAAAGATCTTGGAGTCATTGTGGACAGTTCTCTGAAGATGTCCACGCAGTGTGCAGAGGCGGTCAAAAAAGCAAACAGGATGTTAGGAATCATTAAAAAGGGGATAGAGAATAAGATTGAGAATATATTATTGCCCTTATATAAATCCATGGTACGCCCACATCTCGAATACTGTGTACAGATGTGGTCTCCTCACCTCAAAAAAGATACACTGGCACTAGAAAAGGTTCAGAAAAGGGCAACTAAAATCATTAGGGGTTTGGAGAGGGTCCCATATGAGGAAAGATTAAAGAGGCTAGGACTCTTCAGCTTGGAAAAGAGGAGACTAAGGGGGGATATGATAGAGGTATATAAAATCATGAGTGATGTGGAGAAAGTGGATAAGGAAAAGTTATTTACTTATTCTCATAATACAAGAACTAGGGGTCACCAAATGAAATTAATAGGCAGCAGGTTTAAAACAAATAAAAGGAAGTTCTTCTTCACGCAGCGCACGGTCAACTTGTGGAACTCCTTACCTGAGGAGGTTGTGAAGGCTAGGACTATAACAATGTTTAAAAGAGAACTGGATAAATTCATGGTGGTTAAGTCCATTAATGGCTATTAGCCAGGATGAGTAAGGAATGGTGTCCCTAGCCTCTGTTTATCAGAGGATGGAGATGTATGGCAGGAGAGTGATCACTTGATCAGTGCCTGTTAGGTTCACTCCCTCTGGGGCACCTGGCATTGGCCACTGTCAGTAGACAGATACTGGGCTAGATGGACCTTTGGTCTGACCCGGTACGGCCGTTCTTATGTTCTTATGTACATTTGGAAAGCAGAGCTGATGCAGCATTTGAAAACACACCAGAGGGAGCAATAGCACATAGGGATGGATGATCCTCCAGGTCTCTGACTGTGATGCTAAGCACACATGGCAGATGAGCCAGCCTTGGCACCAGCCCGCTGGTGAGCTCATGCCTTGCTGACGGTTTTGTTCCCTAATATAGCTCCAACAGGCAGTAATTTAAATTAGCTTTAATTATGTCTGCTGAGGGGTGGGGTTCTTTTGGCTGGGGCTCTTGCCAAAGGGCCCCTTGCAGTAACTTGTCAAGCCAATGAGCCATGTTGTCGAAAGGACAGAACGAACCTTCGCTTTAGCATTGGAAAAGTGTTCTATAATTCCTCCTGCACTGGCAGGTTAGGAAGAGCCAGAGCACAGGACAGAACCGTGGATGAGATCCTCTTCAGTGCCAAGGTTTCTTTACGGGGGTGATGTCCTCCTCTTCTGTATATTGTCACCCAACAAGCTCCCACTTATCTACAGTCTACAGAAATGTGCCGAGATGGAGAGAACGAGAGAGCACGAATGAGAATGCGTATCTTCCCATACACACCCCTGGGAGCCAGGAGCTCCTGGCTTCTATTCCTGACCCTAACATACACGCACTGGGTGACCTCGGCTAAGCCTTTTAGGACAGGACTTTTCAAACTTGGGGGGCCCAAAGGCAGGCAACCTGCTGAGCACCCCTCAGCTCCTGACTTATCAGGCTGGAAGGAAGTTTCAGGAGCAGTTCACGAGCCGTTCAAAGTGCACAAAGAGCTCAGCTGGGAAGCAGCACGTTCCACTGGCTTGGATGCCACAGATGGAGTCGAGGGCCTCTGGTCTGTCCCTGGCTCTGCCACTGAGGGCAAGTCACCCTTCCCCATCTGTGAAGCAGAGCTCATGATGCTGACCCACCTTGGCCAAGCACCCTGACACTTCCCGCTGAGCAGCGCGAAGCACAGCGTTATTAAGTGAAGACTCATGGCTGTTCTCTAACGGCTGTTGCTAACAGGCAGAGTCCCGGCTTGGAGCCTGGCCTGGGCCTTGGGAGATTTGGGTTCAAGCACTGTCTGAGGCTATGTCTGCACTAGGAGCTGGCGGTGGGGATGATTCCCAGCTTGCATAGACATACTGGTGCTAGCTCTCATTGAATTACACTACTATTTTTTGCACGCTATCTTCAGTAGCACAGCCAGCATGGGCTAGCCATCCCGAGTACAAACTTGTCTGACCCCCCACGGGTACATACACAACCCAGCGAGTCCATGCTACCTGTTCTACAGTGGATACGCTACTATTTTGTGTGCACTAGCTCAATGAGAGTTAGCACAAGTATGTCTTCATGGGCAGGGATCACCCCCAGCTTGTAGTGTAGGCATAGCCTCTGACACAGACTCCCTGTGTGACCCTGACCAAGTCACGTAACCTGTCTATGCCTCAGTTCCCCATCCATAAAATGGGGTTGATAATCCTGTCTCTCATCCTCTGTCTCTCTTGTCTAATTAGGTGTGAGGATCTCTGGGGCAGGCACTGGCTCTTCCTGTGTGTCTAGGGAGTCCTGATCTCTGCTGGAAATTCTAGGTGTTACTGTACTGTAATAACAATATTAATGGTTTCCTGGAATTCCAGATGCTATTCTTGTGGGAACAACATTAGGAGGGAAATCTGCAGCCACTCATTTTACGCAACATGCCAGAGGCCAGAACCACAACGTGTTGGGGCATTTCAGCAGCTGAATACATCATCTGCAGCCCATCAAGGCTCTAGGGAAGGAAGAAAACCCACCCTGTTCAGAGCTAATTATTGGTTCTCCAGAGCAAGGTGGAATAATAGTGAAACCTGCCAAGCTGGTTAACCAGCCAAGGAACTATATAGGGCGAAATCCTAGCTACCAAGTGCAGGGATTAGACTGTACAAGCTGCTTGCTGGCTCCTGAGTGTCAGTGAGCTGGTTATTACCATTTTGTTGCTGTTGTAACCACACAAGACTCTATGAGTAAACTCAGCTTGGGATCTGTGTATTTCTGAATGACATTCACGATCAGGATTTTGCTTTCATGTCTAACTAGAAAATCAGGGGACATCTCAGCTGCAATCAACCAAAGCCTGGATCTCACCCTAAGCCTGGTGTGGAGTGGAATCCAATCTCACCCTCTGGGCCCATGCGGAATTTAGAAATATCTCTTCATGCTCATCACCAAGCAACTGACTGTCCGGCCTCACAAAACCCAAACTTTCAAAACAACGTTATTGTGATTTACCTAGCACCATAGATGTGCATGGGTAAATAAAGTGCAGGCCTCCTGTGCTTAAAACTTTACAATCTGACTTAGCAACAGGAGGAGAGATGATAGCACAGGTAGCTGAAGTGTAAGGACAAAGACTATAGGTTTCCATGATTGCTTGTGAAAATAACACATTGATCTTGAGCATGCAGTGTACAGGCTTGAAATGTGTGATCATGTCTCCCTCTAGTGGATGGCCTCAATGACTGCAACAGCCTGCTAATTACTGCTAATTACTGTTATTCGTGCAAGTGGCAGGGGACTGTGCTTTTGGTGCCGAAATTCCCAGGTTCGATGTCTGCTGGGGACCATGGGGTCTATGTATATATGGCTACGGTCTGTAGCACAGTGGTTTTTTTTAATAAATTAGACTATAGTTTAGACGCCTCCTTAAAGAGCTGAGCTTTGAGGGTATAAAGAGACTGGCCAAAGCCTTCCTGGAGTTAGAACTGAGTGGGGAATGCTGAGCAAAGGCATTTCATAACACAGGGATTCACTCTTTTCCCTTTGGGCATCTCAGACTCACATCTGGCCACACCTGGCATGGGAAGCCTCCTCAGATCACACTGTGTCGCACACTTAGAAATGGGCAGCATGAGATACCAACATGGCCCTATGGCCACAGGATCCCTTCTCTCCCAGCACTCCGAGCTGCACACGCCAATAATCAAGTCACAGTAGCTCAGGATGATGCCACGTCAAACGAAGCCTGGGCGGCGATAGTGCTCAGACTTGTCATCTGTGGGCAGTACCTGTGGCTACAGGAACCAGACAGATCCATCCAAAGCAGAAGCCTGTAAAATTAATAAATTAGCAATAGGCCCAAGACAAAAAGCAGGGATATGAATACAAATGTTCCCATCGTTCAGAGGTGTCATTGATGTAGGCGTTTGGTTTTGATCTTGATAGAGATATGGCTGCAGACTTGAAATTTGGATGTGAACTTCCTCAAAAATCGGGGATGGGGGGTTGGATCAGGACTTATTTCTGTAATATAAATAATCCCAAAACCTACACAAAGGACTCTGCAGGGCACATGAACCTTTACTTTGAAATACTTTAGCACTCCTAGGCCTTGGAAGAGGGACTTCAAATTTGGCAGGGAGGTGGCCTGTGTCAGGAATGTGCCTTTTGCCATCCCAGTGAAAATCCACCCAAACTGGGCCAAGTTATAAACCTCTGAAAAACTGCAGTTTGCACATGCTCAGTAGAGACTTGGTAGACCTGGTAAGATCTCCAAAGATGCAGTCCTTACTGAGCATGCTCCAGCCTCTCACCGTTGCGAATGCTGATTAGACTGTGCATGTGCCAACCCCACAGAGCGAGTGAGCATGCTGCAGCCCAGGGCTAGGGGGGCGAAGCTGGACTTTGCTGTAATTGCTGCTCCCAGTCACACCAGGCCAGGGTGGGCACTGGAACGGAAAGCAAGAAGCCTGTCTCCTGTGCTCTCAATGATCCCCCACTGGCGTGGAGGAGGAAACTACCTGATTTGAATGCAGGGGGTCAAAAACTGAACTGGGCGGAAGGAAGGGAGTAGATTGGGACAAGGAGACTGGGACTGAAAGGTGGGAGAGAAACTGTGACTAAGAGTTAGAAGGGGGAGACTAGGACCGGTTAGGAAAGGAGACTGGGAGCCATGGAAGGAGACCGGAAGCCAATGAAAGAAGTTGAGGTGGGGGCAGGAATCTGAGCCAGTTGGCTGAGGGAAGACACTGAGCCTAGTCGTTGGAGCAGGAATCAGGAGCCAGAGCTTGAGGTCAGAAAACCAGTAACGAAAGCCAAGGGGTCAGAGCCAGAAGCCAGGGTCAGAGCTGGAGGCAGGAAGCCAGTAGGAAAGCCGGTCTGGAGGGGACTAGGGCAGGGCAGGAGTAAGGTTGGAGCAAGGCTGGGAACAAGGCAGGTAAGAGCGATCACAGTGGTGGGCATAATCATTGAGCAGCCAGAGATCAGTTGTTGCTGTCGGGTTTAAAAACAGATTTCCTGACTTCCTTGGCCAGTCCGTCTGACTGGCCAACTGCTGTGGCCATAGGCTGCTCGGAGACTGGGTAGGTGCATGTCATTAAAAACTATCAGAATGCCTACGCACAAGGGGGTGAATTAAGGTTGCTCGACCAACCATAATTTCAGCATTTCCTAACTTGGGATTCCTTGACTGCAACCATAAAATTGTTCTTTTGACATAGGGTTTTCGTGTGTGTAGTGTATACATAGTTTGCCATTAGTCCAGAAGCCATTGCTTCTATGAAAGTGAGCTTTTGGTTTATTTTTCATGTCCCATGTAAAACAGAGAATGAAGCATGGCATATTATCTGTGGAAATGACCAGAAAGACATACCCTGCAGAGCCAGTAGATTTAACACAAACCTTTCAACCAGTGCCGGTATTTGACTGCCATCTCCACAGCCTTTCCAAGCTCAACAGTATTAGTTCCATGCTGAGCAGGACTAGTGGGTTTATTCCTGGGTGAGGGGATACTGCAGCACTGATGGGTGCATGTGTGTTCAAAGCCTCCTGTTGCTTGGTACAGATTTTCTAATCAACAAATTCCCTTGTAACTGGATGCGGTGAACATAAAGAAGACAGTGGATAAATCTGTCATTCCCTTCATGGGGAAATGCAGATATTGCCCAAGCAACAAGGGCCCTGGGGAAGATGACTCTGATAAGTAATGTGTGACAGAAATTCCTAGAAGATGAAGAGCTTTGTGTAAGCTCGAACGGAATGTGTGTCTTCTTCACCAGCAGAAGTTGGCTTAACTACATCTCCCGGTGAGCAATGTAGCTAGGTCGACCTCACTTTCTAGTGTAGATCAGTCCTTGTCCTCAAAGGACACTTGCACAACACCTTCAAAAGGTGAACCTGGGAGCTTAAATTCATAACTCTGCTAAAGAATCCTGTGGCACCTTATAGACTAACAGACGTTTTGAATACTTCGTCGGTATTCACCCACGAAAGCTCATGCTCCAAAACGTCTGTTAGTCTATAAGGTGCCACAGGACTCTTTGCTGCTTTTACAGATCCAGACTAACACGGCCACCCCTCTGATACATAACTCTGCTAGACACTAAAAACCCTGGACTCAACTAGTTTTACAGCTCATTACAGCAATTTGTAACACAACCCACTGCCTGCTAACCCTGAATTGCCTGCTTCGTTTTAAGTGGTCTCCTACAATATGCGTGAACACCTTATGTTTAACAATCTGTCCCAATTTGTATTTAGTTTAGCCCTCTGATTACCTTCCCCAGACCTGCAGAAGAACTCTGTGAAGCTCAAAAGCCTGTACCTTCCACCAACAGAAGTTGGTCCCATAAAAGAGATTACGTCACCTGCCGTCTCTCTCTTCGAAGGCGGGACATTTTAAGAAAGCCTAATGCAGAAGACTTACTGATGAGTGCATGGGATCTGGAGCTCTTGCAATGAGGACAGTGTGGTACAGTGCCCGACACTGTAAATGCAGCTCATACAATCCTCACTGTCAAGGAGGATCCAGACACAATGGCAGCGAGGGATAGCTCAGTGGTTTGCGCATTGGTCTGCTAAATCCAGGGTTGTGAATTCAATCCTTAAGGGGGCTATTTAAGAATCTGGGGCAAAAATCTGTTAGGGGTTGGTCCTGCTTTGAGCAGCAGGTTGGATTAGACCTCCTGAGGTCCCTAAGCATGTAGATTTTAGAGCACTTAAAAAAACCGGCTATTAAACAATAAGCAAGTCTCACCCTTAACTATGGCAGTGCTCCCATTCTTCTATAATAAAGCCAAAGTGAGCCGTAAAGCAGTGTTCATCTGAAGTGTGTTTATTTAAGCACTTTTTATTTTAATGATTTTGCTCTACCAAAAACTGCTTTGAACCAGACATCCTTGAATTTGAAGTGGGGGCTGTTACCATATGCTTGGGGTTAATCACAGTCTGGAGCCCCTGAAAGAAAGAAAAACCTGAACACAGACCTCAGAAAGCACCAAGTGAGAATAAAAATGCATGAGCGCTGTGTCAACACAAAGGGAAGAAAAGATCCCCTCCCCAAGGGGTGTTAGCTGCTGTCAAGTTGAGCATAAAGTAAGGAGAAAGACCTTGAAGACACTAGAGCTGTGAAGCCTATATATACACCAAGGGAGGACATTTCAGCTCAGGCAACTTCAGCAGATCCCAAATGTGGATGGGACGTTACATGCATGTGGGTTAGTCCTCAAGGGAATGCCAAGGAGAATGTCCAGTTCTGAGAACAAGCTAATAATCCTGCTTCTTTAGCTGGATCAGTGACTGGTCCTTTCTTTCCACAGCTAGACTCCTAGCAGGAATGAGTGCGTGAATCCAGAAGCTGCTCTTATTTTGCCAACCTCCATCCCTAGGCTGAGGACACCAGGTGGCAGGGTTTGGGAGTTTGAATGATGCACAGAGGGCTCCATTACTTAGAGATTAGCAAATGAGGCAAGAGAATCTGTGTTTGCTATCAGGACACATGGTGGGGTAATGCAGTGCCAAGCGTACAGGAAGGACCTCCTAGCAGGCTGTCTCCTGCTGCTCCTCGCCAACTGCTTTAGGTTTAAAGCCTTTCAGATTCTCCTGTTGTGCCACACGTTGCTACAGGAATCGTACAGGGCCTACTCTTTCTGTTTTTAACATATCTGTCCACGCTGACCATCAGGTGGCCACCTTTAAAGTCTGAGAAGGAAGTTTGGTATCTATCACGCATTGAGTCCTTGGCTGGAACTGCTAGAAGGGGTCCCAGGTTGCTCTTTTGGGATGTGGACAAATGTCTACAATGAACTAGACTAACATGCACCAACTTCTTTTGCAAGGGGTACCTCGTCACTTGCTACCATCCGAGGTCGGATTGATGCTGATGCCGAGACGAAAAGCTCTGTATCCTATTCAGTAACCTCCAACTATCCAGTGCACAGTTGTTAAGAAAACCCCTTTCTCCGTGTACAGAGAAGGGAATATACAAATAAAGCAGAAAAGCTCATGCCCTTTAGCTAAGACAGCCTGCTCTCCATTAGAAGGTGAAAGGTTATAGAGAGTCTGAGCTGTGATTAGGAGTCCCTGGCTTCTTGGCCTGTGCTTGAACCTCATCTCTCTACTGGCACCAAAGGAAATGGTTGACCGATTAATGTCATTGAAGAGTTAGTCTCTCTCTCTCTCTCCATGCCAAGCTTGAAGCTGGCAGTAGCATCCTCTGCCAGTAAGAATAGCCTTCAAGGCAATGCTATCCTGTGCAAAACATTTTATGAAGCCTTGAAGTCACACTTGGACAATTTGCTCCTTCTGGGGAAACCTTCCACGATGCACAGTTGTCCCTGTGGTTTCAAGAACCCACAATGCAACCTACAACCCATCCACTCCTGGCCTTCCTTCCAACAAGAAGGGATCGGTCTTCCCTTACATAATATACAGCTAACAAGACCATGGATGTTTTTATCCCAGCTCCAGCCTAGAACATCTATGCAGGACTTAACTAGCCCAGCTCTTTCCCAAGGCAGAGCTGAGATGAATCACTACTACTGAGTTATTTAAGTGATTATTTAACATACTGTGTACATAACTGAATGAAACCACCCCTCTCTCTCTCTTTCTCTCTCTGATCTTTCCCCTTCCTCCAATCTCCCTAGTTTTCTTCATCTGTCAGTCACGCTCCTTTCGATACATTCAGCTTGCCAGAGGGAGCTGCCTCAGCTTGCTAGATATATCATTGACACACCCTAGCAAGAAGGCGCTGGTTCAGAACATTTCAACAGAACATCCCTGAAGTGCAGAACACAGAAAGTACAGTAAGATGAGTAATGGTTTCAGCTCGGTTTGAACTGGAAAAATCCAGCCAGCTGATCGGATCTCACTCCTCTCCTCGGCTTTGCAGACACATACACAAATGTACACACACATGAGTGCACTTGGTTTTAAAGGGTGACTGCCAGGTTAAAATACCAATTCCCATGGCCACTGATGAGAGTTCTCAGCCTGGGAGTTCTGCCCATCAGGTCCTTTCCATGCAAGTGGAATGCAAGTGGGGTTTTGCCCACCCCATGGAGAAGGGATCCCAGGATGGTGCTGGGATGGCAAAGGGGGTCATTGTATGAAAGAGGTTGACAACCATTGACTTACATGCTTTCAGAGTGTTTCATGGCCACAATTTTCAACAATCACTTTGGGTGCCTCATATTTTTTGGATGCCCAACTTAAAACATCCTTGTAAGGGGCCTGGTTTTTACAAAGTGCGGAGTGCTTTGAGGTGCCTGTATTAGCCACCCAAATTTGAGGTGCCCCAAATCACTAGTCACTTATGAAAACTTTGGCCTGAAATGTAGTTTCCTTTCACCACTTGTGGATTTGGGAAGGAGGCGCTTTATTTTTTTTCCCCAGATCCCCAGCTAGTGCCAAACAATGCAGAGTCATTGAAGTCAACGGAGGTGACATTATTCAGTCAGGGTTTTATCACCTTCCTGTGAAGCATCAGGGAATGGCCTGGCTAGAGACAGGACACTAGATGGGGTGGACCAGTGCTCTGAGGTGATACAACGAATCCTCTTTCTTAGATGCCTGGCAGATGTGTCTTGCTCCTATTCTCCGAGTCCAACTGGGTGCCAGATTTGGACTTGGGAAGGAATTTTCCCATGGTCAGATTGGCAGGGACCTTGCAGGGGTTCATCTTCCTCTGCAGTGTGGGTGCTGGACACTTGCTAGGGTCATCTGGGTATCTCTCACCTGATCAATTCCCTCCCATCACAGGGGCCCTTTGGAGTTCGTGACACCTCGGTCCCTCCTGTTCTCTGCCTGTGGCACACACCAGCTTAGTCTCCTGAGGACTGAAATGCTTTACTCTAACACAAGTAATTGGACTCTAAACAGAGGTAACAGGGTGAAATTTAATGACCTGTAATATACAGGAGGTCAGACCAGATGATCTAATGGTCCCTTCTGGCCTTAAACTCTATGAAATGCCGCTTGGCACTATATGAAGATCTGGTCCTTTATTCCCAATTTCTAGAATGGATCTCCCCCAGACCCCATGTCCCCCCTCCTCCTCTTTCTCCTCCACCTCTTTCCCATTGTTCCCGGCAGGGGCCAGTGTCTCAAGATCCTTGGAGGTATCCACCGTTTTGTGTGTGGAGGGAGGTCTCCACCAACTACAGCATGCAGCTCTTTGTAAAAGTGGCAGGTCTGCAGCTGAGCACCGAGTCAACTTTCAGCATTCCTGGCCTTCTGCAGTTCCTTTGCTTTCACATGGCACTGCTGCTGGTCCCTGTCATACCCCTTCTCATCCAGTAAGTCCCTCGGCCCACGCCACTTCCAGCAGCTCCCATTGGCCCAGAGCAGCGATCTGCAGCCAGTGGGAGCCGCGATCGGCCGGACCTGCGGATGGAGCAGGTAAACACACCGGTCCGGCCCGCCAGGGGCTTTCCCTACACAAGCAGTGACCCCTGTTTGAGAAACCCTGAGCTAACAGATCAGAATACTGGAGAACGCAGGTCCCACTGGCTCGTCTCTTATTGGCTGTTTTCTGGGCCCCCCTTCTCTTCCGAGGAGCTCTGAGTGTAGTATCAGATCCCAGACAGCTGGCCCTTTGGAGAGTTACCTTTAAAAAGGAATGATTGCCCAGAACCGGGGTTTCTGATGTAGCCCATAGGATTAGCCCATAGGATTAGCTATTATATCCTACTAATCCAGCCAGCCCTATCAAATAATATGTGTCCATTTCATTCTTATATTTTATCAGTATTAATTCCTTTGAATTTAGGATGTGTTTCCTCATAATTATACATAGAATAGTCAGCCTCACTCTCTCTTCCCAGATTCCATCTTGCTCCAATGGCAGGACAAGAGTCGAGACGGTTGGAGATGGGCTGGGCTATGCTGTCAGACGCCTTTCAGAACAGTTCCTTGGGAGTCAGCCTGAGATACAGGACTGATGGGAAACTGTTCAACCTGCGAAGACTCCAGGCTGTCACCAAGATAAAGGAGACTGTGTTATGAGACCTCCTTTTTGCTGACGACTGTGCCCTGAATGCTGGATCAGAGCAAGAAATGCAAGCCAGCATGGACAAATTCGCAGCAGCATGCGACAACTTCGGCCTCCTCATCAACATAAAGAAAACCGAAGTGATGCACCAGCCAGCTCCAAAAGCCCAACACCAAGAGCCCACCATCACAGTGAAGGGACAAAAGCTGCAAGCAGTGGACCAATTTACATACCTTGGCAGCACCCTCTCCCGCGCAGTGACAATTGACATCGAGGTCAACTGCAGAATCACCAAGGCAAGTTCTGCATTCGGCGGACTGCTGACTAACGTGTGGGACCGCCGTGGAATAAGCCTTGCTACAAAGCTTAAAGTCTACAGAGCAGTAGTGCTAACTACCCTGATGTATGCCAGTGAGACTTGGACTGTATACAGGAGGCACGTTAGGCAACTGAATCACTTCCACACGACTTGCCTCCGCAGACTTCTGAGGATCCGGTGGCAGGATAAGGTGCCAGACACAGAAGTCCTCTCCAGAGCAGGCCTGCCGTTGGTTCATACTCTGCTTATGAAAGCCCAGACACGCTGGGCAGGCCACGTTGTAAGGATGCCAGACCACCGCATCCCCAAACAGCTCTTCTATGGTGAGCTGTCTCAAGGAAAGCGATTGCACGGGGGACAAAAGAAGCGATACAAAGACATGCTGAAAGCCTCTCTCAAGTCCCTGGATATCTACATCACCTCCTGGGAAACCCTGGCACAAGACCGATCGACATGGCGTACACTGATCCACCAAGGCTGCCAGACATCTGAAGCCAGAAGGATAACCACAGCACAAGAGTAGCGTGCACTCCGTAAAGCCAGAGCTGCAAATGCTGTAACAGTGGTGCCCACACATGTCTGCCCGACATGTGGCAGAACATTCCGTGCCCTTATTGGCCTTACCAGCCATTTGCGGATGCACCGTGGACAGCTCACAACCTGTTAGATGTCAAGGTCTTCTTCGAACACGATGGACGAACATCATCACATAGAATAAGTTTTGCTGAAATGCTGAAATGCAAGAAGCCTACCGGCCTGTAAGATCCGATAAGATCTGCTATATAGCAAAAAGTATAATCAGTTACGAGTATGTCAGCATAAAAGCTGGTAACCTTTGGCACAGATAAGAATGGTCCCTGAACTTTGGGGAGGAACTATACACATAACTGAATGGGTTTATCTGGTGTCTACAACTGGATGGTAGCCGCAGGGTACACCACAACTTGGAAGTCGCCAAGAGAGTCTAGGATGGCAGTTTTTGGAGTGAGGTAGAAAGAAATAATTGGAGAGATACCTATCCCCTAGAACTGGTAGGGACTTGAAAGGTCATTGAGTCCAGCCCCCTCCTTTTGCTAACAGGATCAAGTACTGATTTCTGCCCCAGATCCCTAAATGGCCCCCTTAAGGATTGAACGCACAACCGTGGGTTTAGTAGGCCAATGCTCAAACCACTGAGCTATCCCTCCCCCTCCTTATTAACATCTAGAGAGTAAATGTCATAATCTACTAACCTATAGGATAAGGGTAGCCATAAATTTCTTAGGGTACGGAAATAAGATTTGGGTATAGTAGGTTGGGCCTGAATTACATAGTGTCAGGATCCTATAAAATACCTGATAAGGAAGAGTTTTGAAACTAACTCTTGTAGCGCTCTTTGAGAGCTTCTTCTAGTCTTTAGCTCTTTCTTTAGCTCTCCTATATTCTATAGATTAGCTTTTTAGCTTCTATCACGCTATCAGCTCAGCTTGTGCAGTGTAGTATAACTACTCAACATTCCTAACTAGTGGGGAAGCCAAAACCATCGCTAGAACTTCACCTCCTATTACCGGGTCTTCAAGGAAGGGTGTGAGTATGTTAAGTTAAGGAACTTATCATAGGAACGTTACCACCAGGAGTTTTGGAATTCTTTTACTGGTTTGCAGTTATAAGTTTCATAGCATTTATTAGTTTTTTGTTAATCTCAATAAAGTTTTTATCAATTTGGTATTGTCCTCAGTGTAAGTGTTTTTGCCAAGCACCCCGAGAGTCCTATCCGGATATAGAACTCTCTGAGTTCTTGAACCCTGTAGTCTGAATTGGACAAGAACCTATAAATCTTCTGGTCGGATGCGATCAGTGGCGAGCCATAACAACTAACCCAGGAAATTCAGGTCAACACTGAAAGAAAAGTATCCAGCACTTTCTGTGGCAGGCAAATGCGGCATCTCCCCAGGAATAAGCACGGGAACAGACAACAGGAGGTCAGAGTACTCACCAGCTCAAGAAGGACAGATGCAACCACCAGCACCTACTCACAAAATGGTCCCTCTAAGGCTGCTCTGAATTTCTGCTATATTTAAAGGGCCAGTGCACGTGCACCAGAGCCCAAGAAAGGTATGCTGGGAAAAAAGGTCTGATAAGTGGGTTAACCTGGCCTAAGGGAGAGCTAGTGGGGATCAGGCAGTCACCAGGGATGAGGAGGGAAAGGTGCTCTTGGGTGCTACATACCATCATTAGATCACAGGATGCCTCACAGTTTTGGAGGGAAGCTTCTGTGATCATCTCCTACCGGACTTTTTTCTGGGTGGGGATACGTCAGCCGTTCCTATGCCGTGCGTGTTATATCCACGACTGTCCCTCTTCCGCTGCTACTTCCCTGAACGGAGCAATGAGATATTGACTCTTATCTCATAGCACCCTTGACTGGCTCGCTACACTCCCACAGGCAGTGCCATAATACAGCGCTCCCTGCATTGCATGCAAGCATTCCACACAGCCTGCGTCTCAGTGCGCCGTCCAGATGAACGATGCCCTTCCAGCATTCAGTGATCACAGCAAGAGAGAGAAATGAAGAGTGTGTCTACACTGCAATGGGGAGGCTCCATTGCAGCATGTGTAGACATACCCCAGCTAGCTTTGATCCAGCTAGCCTGCTAAAAATAGCAGCGTAGCAGTGGCGGCATGGGCAGTGGCACAGGCTAGCCACCTAAGTACATACCTAGGGTCCCGGGTGGGATTGTTCTTGGGTGGCTAGCCCATGCTGCCATAGCTACACTGCTACTTTTATTGATCTAGCTCAGGGGTTCTCAAACTGGGGGTCGTGACCCCTCAGGGGATCACAAGGTTATTACAGGGAGGTCATGAGCTGTCAGCCCCCGCACATGCCGGGTCACTGGCTGTCAGCCCCCACACATGCCGGGGCTGACAGCCTGAACTCTTCAGAGCTGGGTGGCTGGAGAGCAGCAGCTGCTGGCTGGGTGCCTAGCTCTGAAGGCAGCACTTCCCCCAGCAGCAGCACAGACATCAGGGTGGCATGGTATGGGGGGGTCATCACTCTTTGGAGGGGTCGTCACAGCCCGAAATATTTTCAAAGGGGATCCCAGCAAAAAGAGTTTGAGACCCCCTGATCTAGTTCAATCAAAGGTAACTGGGGTATGTCTACACACACTGCAATCACGCGTCCCGATTGCCTTGGAGACCTATGAGACATAACAAGGGAGGAAAGAGATACTTGAGATTTGAAATGAGCTGGAAAGTTGACAAGACGCAGCGACACAGGAAGGCTGTTCTGGGCCGGAGGGGTCTCACACCAGCAGAGACCATTTGCAGGCACAGGGAGGAGGCTGGTGCAAGGCAAATGGAAGGAGAGGCGGGGAGAGGTCAGTGACGTCAACAAGGCAAATCCCAGGAGGTATTTTTTAACTAGCTTTGAACAGGAAGCCAGTGGAGATGGCTACGGATGGAGGATGGCATGTGAGTGCTCTGCATGCATTTGAAACCGTTTATGACTTCCAATTAGCGCTCTCTCTTCTCCAGCATCTTTGTCCCAGGCCTCTGCTTTCTGTGCCCATTCCTTTCATTCTCTTCCCACTACCCTGTCACACGGCTTTGGGCCAGCTCCTTCAGGGCAGAGCCTGCTGGGGAGAGTTTTACGGCGACCAGTTTCTGCCCTTCTTTGCTGGCGAGCAGAGGTGGAAGAAGCATCTATGAACAATTACAGCCCCTCCTATGCCCCAGCTTCCTGCGACATCTGACCCAACACGCAAAATAAAGGGTTGCACTTCATTGTGGAGCTTCTTGCGCTCCTTTGGTGGCCTCAGCCTCCCTGTCCCCTCCCTCTCTCCTCCTATCCACACACACAGCTCCTGCATCCAGTACTGGCCAGTGTGGTGGTGTGGCCAGGGTGGGCAGGGCATGTGCTGAACCAATCGCTCCTCCTGCATCCTCCACCAGCAGGAACCTTCATGGAACCCATATGTACTATAAAGCTGCCATCCCTCAGGGGCGAATCCACCCTCCCTTGGGCACAGCAGCCCCTGCTGGTGGAAATGAAGTAGAAGTTGCACTTCCCTGCCCCAGCAAAGATGAATCAAGCCTGAAATCCTTATGCCTGGTGCATTTCCCCAGATCTCCCAAGAGTTCTTTCTTTCCCCAGATCTCCCTTGTGTACTGAGGCGTTACCCTGAGCTGAAGGGAAAATGCAATGTGCAGATCTAGCCTGAACCCGGAGCAAACCTAATGAGTTCGCTGACCTTGGCTCCCCTGGCTTTCTGGCAATGAAGGAGATTCCAAGGGGTTGTTAATTTCTCCATAACTGCATTGCACACGTCAGCTGTGCATCGTGAACCAGCCAGATAGAAATCAGCCCAGTGAATACCCGGGAGAAGTAATGAGCTAACCTGGCCTGTACACCTCCTCCAAAGCTGGCTCGCCTGTCATGCCTGGTTCTGTTAGCAGTGAGATCGCATCTGATCGAGGAACAGGGCATAAATCCCGACACCTTTAAGGAAGCAAAACGTGCGCATCAGATTGGAACTGGTTCCTGTGCAGGGTGAGGCCTCCATTTCCCTTTCCCGAAACTCCAATACTGTCTGCAATGTCCTGGGTTGATAAGGAATCTGTGCCCAAAGTTGAGGCTTTAAAGCTCAGTCCTGGAAGGACAGACGGAAGTTCTGGGGGGAGAGGTTTACTGGGTGCGGTTGGGAAGGGAAGAAGAAAGTGTTACTATTTGCTGTGTCTCAATAGAGGGAGAGTGACAATGAGGAAAGTTGTGCTGGGAAGGAGGAACCCTTATTCATTGTTACAGCATTACACGGTTAAGTAGCCTGGGTATTTGCATCACGTTACTGGCTTACCTTTGTTGTAACAAGCACTATTAAGCATCTTTTAAACCTTTTATTAAAGATACAGAAAAAGAAGGAAAAGCAGTTAAAGCCTTTGCAAGGTAAAGCATGAAGTAAGGCGTTCAGGCAGGCGGCTCAGGGGTAGTGCGCGCCCGGTGCAAGCAGGCGGCGGCCGCGCGCGGGCTGGCGCCGGCAGTCCTCCCGGCTTCGGGGGACTTCTGCAGACGGTGGCTCTGGAGTGGTCGCTCCTGTCCGCTCTGGGGGGGACCTCGGGAGCGGACCCTCCACAGGCATTTCTGCGGGAGGCCGCCCCCGCGCCTGCCGCTGCCCGCAAAATCAAAAAAAGCGCGCGCTTGGCGCGCTGGGGTCTGGAGCCGGCCCTGTGTTCAGGTTAAGTGTAACCCTTATTTCCTTTCAGTTTAGCAGTAGAGAGCTATTATGGGGCAAAAGGAGTATTAAAGAGAGTATTGACCTGGGCACTTAATTGGGGGAAGGGAAAAGAGTGAGCTGAGACGGGCTGGAGTTCTTGTTGAAGTGCGAGCCTGTTTTATTTAAGACAAAAGAAAACAAATACACACGGAAGGGGACGGGGGAAAGAACAGCGAAGAGAGAAAATGCAGCTTTCATCGCTTTCATTGCTGACTCTGATTTGCAACCTCACTGGTGGAAAAACACAGGGCCAGCCTTTGATCTGATCAGCCATGCCAAGACCAAGGAAACGTCTACTAGTGTCACACTGTTTAAAGAATTGCTTTTAGCTGCCTCTCTGGCCACAGGCTCACAGTAGTGTTGCAAAGGGTGGCATTGTCGTGGCTGGCTGAGCCAGACTCTTTTCAGACAGACGCCAAAAGGCGCGAGAGAGAAAGATCGGGTGGGGAAGGAAAATGACACACCGGGGGGTGGGAGGATGGCAGGAACCCGAGTCTCACTTGCCAGGTGTTCTTCAGAACGTAGCTGGTAGAGGTGGAGGTGGTAATGTCATTGGTTCCCTCTCTCTGGCCCAGGCCAGTCAGGATGCATTTCAGGATCATGATGATGAAGGCCAAACAGAGTCAAGGTGTATCCTGGGGCCGCAAGAGACGATGGGGGTGGCAGCCATAATGGTAAAAAGCTCGTTCCTTCTAATCCACATGTCCCCGCTCCTCCCATTTAGTGACCCCCAGATACAGTGTTCAAGAAGGAGCGGGGGGGAGGGAGAGTCGTCCCAATAATGTGCAACTATAAACATTTCCCCCCATTTCTAGACTCGTTCAGCTTGTTGTCACGCCAGCCCCTGACTTTTCCAGGAGCCTTGCCAGACCCCTTCGCTCAGTTCTTTTAACCTAAACAATCCAGCATGTCCCAGTCGACTTGTCTCCAACTTTAGTTGATTTTCATAAACAATTTTATGTAACAAGCCGGGTTGGGCTTTCGTTACCTTTGACAGCTTAGAGAAGTGGTTCTCAACCTATTGACCTCATATGCAGCTCTCTGTCTTCTGTGGGCCGCATCCACACAATATATATTCTACCTGTATGGCCCTGAGGATGTCACATGGGCTGCAGCTGTGTGCTGATTGGGCCGCAAGCGGCCCATGGGCTGAGAGTTGAGAACCACTGGCTTAGAGCATGGTCCCTGCGCAACAGGTACAGAGACTGTAAGGAACCTTCCGTTGACCTAGCTACATCTCCAGCAGGGGTTAGGGCAACCTACCTACCTACAGCCCTGAGCCATGTATCTAGGTCAACTTAGGTTTTAGACCAGGCCTTACTATGTGTTCATACATATAGCACAATGGGGCCCTGAGCTATAGTTTTGGTGCTACTGTAATACAAACACTCATAATACTAATAATAGCCTACACTCTGGCTACAGAGATTTAGATGAATCTCTTCAGCACAGAGATAATACAGGACACTTTTAATGTCTACACTGTCTTCCATATAGGCTGCATGCTCAAAACACTGCACAGAGACAGATGGCAACTATTAACAGAGGGAGACAGAAAATGAGAATCACGGGAGAGATGTTTCCAGATGAGATTCAAAACTGGATTGATAGTCCATGAGGAAGCCTGGTCTAAAGAGCAGGAGACTGCAGGGGCGGGGGCTCTCGTCCCAGAAGGGGCGACTTTGCTGCGGTGGTGGTGGAGAAAAAAGGGCGTACACCTGAGAGGAGGAGGAGAGAGAAAGATGCAGGTCTCAGCTGCTGAGAGGAGTGTGTGCACACAGACAGTTTTTCAAACAACAAGTTTTTTTGATGTGGATTCTGAAAGGCATGGAGGAGTCAGTGGAGTTATTTGGAGATTATGGTAAAAACATTTAAAGTGCCTATGTGATTTAGGAGCCTGAGGGTATGTCATGGAGACGCTTCCTACACTGACAGGAGGGGTTTTACTGTCGATGTAGATCATTCATTTCTCCAAGAGGTGGTAGCTACGTTGACAGAAGAATCCTTCTGGTGACTTAGCCACATCTACACCGGGGGTTAGTTTGACCGAACCACAGTGCTCACGGCATGAAATTGTCATAGGCCAGAGTGACGTAGCTATGGGGTTTGAATTAGGCCATAACAACTGTGCCAAGTAGGTACATAGAAATCTACCCAGTTGGAATGGGTGCTGTATTACATTCCCTCTGCACGGGTGTGAGTGATGATACAAAGGGCAAGGCCGTAAATAGATACCAAATCTTGGCTTTGGTCTCTAGAAAACCGCTAAACCACCAAAAAAGGAAACAACACTTTCCCCAAAAGGAACATATCTCTCACTTCCCTTGCTGCACCAACTGATGTTTATGCCACTTCTTTTTATATGCATTGTTTTCATTGGATTTCGCAATCTTCATACAATAAAGTTTCAGGGATGGCAATGTAATTATTACAACATCACACACTGCATAGTTCCATTTGTATGTGCACTCACAGATACCTTAGGACTTACATAGTAGATAAGAGAAGCTATATGACTATCTGAAGCCGTTATGATAATCAGAATGATTTAGGGATTTCACAAGAGGGAGTGCAAAGGTTAAGACCGGTGTATGTCTGGGTATGTAAATCAGCATGCACCTTTCAGGCCCCGATTCTGCAATTTATTCTGTTCAAGCTGATCCTTGCATCTGTTTACTTCAGCAATTTGCAGTATAGGTTGCATGGCTGGGGCCTTAATGCTAAAGGTAAAGTTATGCTGCTTTGAATGAAACAAGCCAAATTTTGCCAAGAATGTTTTTGAAGGAACAAATTTAATTTTAAAATAATTCTTTAAAACATTCTAATTAACACAAAATTAAAATCCTTTTCTAACCTTCAATGTATTTAAATAGCTTAACAAAGAAGCCTCTCCTTTTCTTTCTTTCTTTCTTTCTGCTCCTGGTGGTGATACTCTGTCTCCCAGTTGATTGTGTAGTCAAAGTAGCACTTTTAATGAAAACTCAGTGGTTGTATTTTTCAATCCCTCTCTGGATTCTAATTTGATACTTCTGTAGTGTATTGAAAACTGTGTAACAATTACAAACTGTCACTTTAAATCCAAAGGGATTTCCTGGTCCTGCTTGCAGGCTAGGAGATTCTGTAGGGAAGCATCCAATCTGTGTCCTAAGTAGCCAGTCTGCAGAGAGCCAGCCAACAGTCAGCTCTGTGCCTCTCTGCTTTAGGGAGCAGCCTTTTTTGTCACTCTCAGATTTTGTTTTTTGTGTGTTAGGGTCCTGGGTTCTAAGAAATAAGGTGAGGTTACAGTGCAATCTTCCGGAAAGACTAGTTCAGTGTTTTTTATCTAACTTCTTTGTTTATACGCCATGAACATAACAAATATAATAAATACGTCTTGAAACACTTTCCTGTCAGACAATCTCAGCTGCATCTTGAGTAGAATGACATTGCCCTTTTAAATGATTAATTCTTTCTGTAGTTTCTCACTTTTATACCACTGACCTTTGATTTTCTAATGGCTTTTTATAGGTACATATCAAATATTTTTGACCTGATAAACATCTTTGCCTGTACTAACAGCCCCCAGCTTCTTGCCTTGTGGCAGTTTCATCAACTTTTATTGCTTGTCCCAGCCAATGGCAATTTGCAGCAATGAAAGGCTGTTTAGCAAGTGCTGAGTTTCGGGATAATTTCTCAGGATTCTGTGGTCTATTTCTCACATCCGCCCACACTCAAGTCTTTCGCGCCCTCATCTTCCCGCTCTCCATTCTCTCACGCTCTCAGCAGTGGCAGTTCCTGCAGAAAGGGCTTTGAGCAAGCACACACACGTGTGTGATTGTGTGTGAGAGACTCACCGGTCCGACGAACACAGCAAAGCTAGAGCGGGGCGTTCTCCACTACCCGTGGGGCACGTGCACAGTAATGATTGGCAAAGTCAGACAGGAGCTGACGCTGCAGCGATTTCCAGTGGCGTTTGGGGCACTGGATACTCTGCCCAAGCCACAGGCTGTGGTGACTGCCGAGTGCTCTAATGTGTCACGCTCTAACTGCCCCATGTAGTCCCTGCTGGTAGAGTGTGCCAGCAGGCTTTACATGGGGCAGGTCGAGCTCTGTACAATCACTGCAGCCTGGGATGTGGGTGGTGAATCCAGTGCCTCCCCTGTCCCCATCCCCCACAACCTGGGACCACGGAGGGGTGAGGCCGGGGAGACAAACTCTCCCCAGCCATAGGCCCCTGCCTGGGGGTCCTGGTGAGGTCGCTGGTCACAGGCCAGGCAGTCTTTTCCCTCCCTGTGTGAAGACAGGGCCGCCCAGAGGTGGGGCAAGTGGGGCAATTTGCCCCAGGCCCCGGGCCCTGCAGGGGCCCCCATGAGAGTTTTTCAGGGCCCCTGGAGCAGGGTCCTTCACTCGCTTTGGGGTCCCCAGAAAACTCTCACGGAGCCCAGGCCCCCGGAGCTTCTTCTGCTCCCAGTCTTCGCCGGCGGGGGGGTCCTTCCACTCCGGGGCTGAAGGACCCTCCGCCTCCGAATTACCGCCTAAGACCCGGATGCACTTCAGCGACGGGTCCCACTTTGGCGGTAATTCGGCAGCAGGGGGCCCCCGACACGGGTCTTCGGGGCACTTCAGTGGCGGGTCCCAGAACGGAAGGACCCCCCCACCTCCGAATTACCGCCAAAGCGGGGCCCCCCCGCCGCCGAAGACCCCAGGCCCCCAGACTCCTCTGGGCGGCCCTGTGTGCAGAGCAGGTGCTGGGCCCAGGCAGATCCAGGATGGGGACACTACAGCCAGGGTGTGGCATGGAAACACAGAGGCCAGAACTGCCGGGAGCCAGGGGCAGAGCTGGACCCAGCCAGGTGATGTTGGGAGCTGGATACCAGGGCCACCAAGACACCGGCGCCCCCTGGGGGGAGCAGGAGCTGAACACAGGCAAAGGGGAGGCAGGGACAGAATATCTGGGGGAGGTGTCAACCCCGCTCCCCTGGGCCTCCTTCCTGCTCCCCACACTGTCCTCCAGTTCCTCCCAACTCCTGCTGCTGAGCAGGTAAATTATCCCACTTGCCCCCAGACTTCACCAGCCTCCAGCGACTCTCGCAGACCCAAATGGATCTCTGGGCCAGAGCTGGGAAGTTCAGCTGCTGGTGTAGGAAGCTGTCTGCAAAAGTAGGGTTCAAAGGCCAATCTGGCTTATATTAATTGGCAGGTGCCGCCTGGCCTGCAAGCAGGGAAGGTGGAGAACAAGAAAATCAGGCCATGGGGAACAGTGGGACGGCAATAGCAGAGCAATAGAAAGGAAGGATTGTCTGCTGGTTAGTGCACTAGTCTAAGACCTAGAAAACCTAGGTTCGGTTCCCTGTTCTGCCACAGACTTCCTCTGTGATCTTGGGACCCTTACTTAGTGATGCAAAGGTCGTTACAATCAATAAAAGTTAGGAATCTGAGGATGTGGGCCTTAGACTCTCTGGCTGGGTACCAAAATACCTTTAAAAATCTGGGCCTCTATTTCTGGCACTTCCATCCCTCCAAGGGGTGTTTTGAGGAAAAACGAAGACTGCAAGGTGCTCTGATACTACAGCGATGGGAGGCCATATATGCACTTCATATAGATAAACTCGAGAAGTATTTCTCCATGATGCTGCAAGGACTGTGTCATCAGGCTGCTCCCCCTGTGGCTGGCCACGGCACAACCGGTGCTCCTGCCTCAGTTTCCCCTTCATGCATCCATGGGAAGGAACAAGGTCACTCTGTGCCCACTTCAAAAGCTGGCCTCGGAATAGACCATTGTTCACCAATATTAATGTGGGTCAATCTGGAAAGGGCTGCAAGGCCAGGATCACTGGAAACTCAGGCTGGTTTTCTGCAACCTGGAACATTTGCTCCCTGGACCGCTATGGACATTAATCGTGTTGCCATTACCCCTGTCATTCTGGGAGACCCAGCTTGGCCTTTGCTTCCCTGGCCCGGGAAGCCATTTACTGGGCACTTGGGTAGACAGGAGAAAGGAGCTGCTGAATTCTCCCATGAGTAGCTACAGAAGGAGAGTGGAGTGTGCATTGGGAAGTCTGAAGGGATGGTGGTGGTGCCCCATGACAGGGCTAGAAGCAGCTGGGCAATATCTGACTAGGTCCTTATTGCATTTTGCACAACTTCCGTGGGAGCCGGGTGGGAGAGCATCCCTGACAGATGGGAGGAGGAGGGGCAGAGACTTTTGGAATGATCTGAACATCCAGAGAGGCTGCCTCTGCTACATGCTGCAGCTGACCAACACGGCAGCACTCAGGCGGTAGCCAGACCAAAGCTGTTTAAATCCCCCTGTGCAGATGTATTGTAATATAACACACCACCCTGATTGGACGAGGTCCTCTCTGCAGCACTGTCAGGCTGGATCTCCATCTCATGGGCCTCCGGTGCTGTCTCTTCCAAAACATCTGCGTCAGGGGTTTGCAGAGACCCTGATTGCTTGTGGCAATCTCCTCCTGCCTGGTGCCCTGGTCAGGGGCCACCGAGGACTCTGCTGTGGTGTCCAGAACAGGCTGGGGTTCACTGGTGGCCTCACTTGCAGTCCAGCGAGCTCACCCAGAAGTCTTGTTACAGGCCCTGGCATTTTATAACTGCTGGAGCACCAGTCACGGCACTGGCCCGTGTCCCAGAAAAGACCCACACACACACTTGGTTTGGTTTGATACGGGGATGGTGTGGAGGCCAAAACTATAACTGGGTTCAAAAGAGAATGCGACAAGTTCCTGGAGGACAGGTCCATCAATGGCTATAAGCCAAGAAGGTCAGCAATGCAGCCCCAGGCTCCGGGTGTCCCTAAACCTCTGGGTGCCAGATGCTGGCACTGGAGAACAGGGAATGGATCATCTGATGATTGCTCTGTTCTGTTCATTCCTTTGGAAGCATCTGGCAGGGGTGCGTGCATAGGCACCGACTCCGTGGATGTTCCAGGGCTGGAGCATCCACGGGGAAAAATTACTGGGTGCTCTGCACCCACCAGCAGCCAAGCTCCCTGCCCCACCCCACCTCACCTCCGCCTCTACCTCCTCCCCTGAGCGCGCCACGTCCCTGCTTCTCCACCTATCTCCCAGCGCTTGCCGCCACCAAACAGCTGTATAAACTCTGGGAGGGAGGGGGGAGGAGCGGGAATGTGACGCGCTCAGGGGAGGAGATGGGGAAGAGGCAGGGCCAGAGCAGGGACTTCAGAGAAGGGGTTGGAAAGGGGACAGGAGAGGGTGGAGTTGGGGCGGGGACTTCAAGGAAGGGGTTGGAATGGGGGCGGGAGGGGGTGGGGCAGGAGTGGAGTCGGGGCAGGGCTGGGGGCAGAGGGGGGGGGTTGAGCACCCACCAGCGCCAGTAGAAGTTGGCGCCTATGGGTGCGTGCAGGAATTTAAATTGGACTGTCTTTGGGCGGGGGGCACATTAGAGCAGCGGCCAGGGACTGGGTCAGCAGCCTGGGCAGAGGCAGTGAACGGCATCAAGCACCGGGGATGGAGCAGCGGCCAAGGCTGGGGCTATGGCAGCGAGCAGTGATCAGCCGCTGAGCTGGAGCAGCATCCGGGGCTGAGTCTGGAGCTGGCGCGTCGTGCACCCAGGGCTGGGGCAGCGAACGGTGGTCAGACACCAGGGCTGGAGCAGCTGTCGGGGCTGGATCCAGGGCTGGAGCAGAAATGCCTATTTTTTCGATGACTATTTGGGTGCGTACCCCTGCTGGATCCCTTGTACACACTCCTGGGCACTGGCCACTGTCGGAAGACAGGATACTGGGCTAGATGGACCATTGATCTGACCCTGGTATGGCCATTCTCATGTTTTGATGGATGGCTTGGCACGCCGGTGAGCGCTGTTAAGATGGGATGGGACTCTCTCCTCTCCCCAGAAGGTCTGGAAGTCCAGGACCTCAGCACAGGACCATGCAGAAGCATGGGGCATGGCTGCTGTAATGGTTATGTGACCTGGGGATGTGACTCACCACAGGCTACAGTAGCAATGGGGTGTGTACGGGGTAACAGGGTACACCTGGCCATGCTTTAGATCTTAGTCCATCCCGTGCTTGGCTGCACATTGGGCTATCCACATTTGCCATCCTTGCCGGTCAACTGCCCTTCTCTCCAAATCTTCCCATTTCACATTGAGGTGCTAGATGTCGTCCAGAACTATTCATTTCCATGTTATTCGCGGTCTTCCTCTCTCTCTTCTTGTGTTTTCTGGCTTCCATTCAAGGGCAGTATTTGGTAAGCTTCCTTCTTCCATTCTCAGCACGTGTCCCAGCCACTGATGTCTTCTTTTGTAGATTATTTGTGAGAGGAAGCCTCATCCAGTCCTTTTTCTGATTTCTTAATTCGTCTTCCTGTCTCTATTTCTTATTCCCATATTCTTCTCAGACATTTGTGATGAAATGCATTCAGCGTTTGCGTCTCTTTCTTGGTACGTTGCCATGTCTCACTCCTATATGTTGTGATGGCGATAACAGTTGCTTTGGACACATTCAGTTTTGTCTTGAGGGAGATGTTTTTGAGTTGCCAGATGTTTTTGAGTCTTCTAAATGCAGCATTTAAATGGGGGGGAGGGGGTTACAACTGGCCAAGAAGACCCTGGAGCAGTAGAGGACACACAAGGTAGACAGAGAGGCTGACTCAGGTGTGCCCCAAGGCAGTGTGGGATAGTAGTGGGAGGACTGTCAGAAGCCAAAGAGTTATTTCAAAATGGGGATGCAGCCACACCTACCTTCTTAAAGAATAATTCACTCCTCATTTAGTTAGTGCAGTCCCAGAGCGGATTAATGAACGAGAAGCCAGAAAATTTGGGGGGGAAACTATGTGTGTGTGGAGGAAAGGCTGTTCATTGCGAAAAAACGCAATGAATCCCAAAGAATATACAAGGGGAGACAAGCCCTTAGTAGATGCCTGAGCACTCAGCATCCCACCTCCTCAACAACCCTACATGCCCCCGTGCGCCTCACACATGCCACTTGATCACCACGCAGTGCCCAGGTCAGCGGAGGGCATCTAGCCAGCTAGATCGTTCCTGTCTCTCCCTAGAGTTGCTCCTCACAGTGTAAGGGCTAGGCCGACAGCAGCCGCAGAAGGGTTAGTCAGCCTAGAATAAAATGTTGACGCTCTAGCCACTTAGGGTACAGCTACACGGCAACCCCCCACCCATGGCAGCGAGTCTCAGAGCCTGGATCAACTGAGTCAGTCTAGCAGCGCTCGCACCACGGGGCTACAAATAGCCATGCAGAGGTTCCTGCTTGGGCTCTGAGCCCCACTCCCCTCACTGGGTTTCAGAGCCTGGGCTCCAGCCCGAGTGGGAACGTCTATGCCAGTTTTTAGCCTCATAGCGCGAGCCCAAGTCAGGCAAACCAGGCTCTGAGCCTCGTTGCTGCAGGGATTTTTTTGCAGAAATAGACATCCCTTTAGCCTCCATCTGCCGGGACTCCATTCCTTCACCAGTCCAGCTGCATCACGTATTCCCCCCACCCTTGCTTTCTCCCCCACATCCATCTGTCCAGCCTAGCTGCACCTCCCTCCCTGCAGAAATACACGTCAGGCCAACAACCCATCAAATAATCTCCTCCTTGGCACATTTCCTCTTCTGATGTTTCAGTTTGCTGTGTGCCACTGCAGCTGTAACCTAAAAACATCCTGATTTGCCCACATGGATGCAGCCTGCCTTCCTGAACCTTCCTCCACCCTGAAGTTTCAGTTGGATGCATTATTCTTTGTCACTTCCTGCCCCTAAAATAAATTGAAGTACAACCTCACTGTGTGCAGTTGAACTGCTGTTGTGTTGCTTCCCAGAAGTGGCTGCATGTCAGTGGTGGCTAAAATGGTCCCTGTACATGTAGGTCCTGATTCTGATTTTAACTAAGCCAATTTAACTCCATTTCAGTGGAGTTACTCCAAATTTACACCAGCATGAGAGAACTGGAACCATAATTTTGCATATCAGCTTGTTAATTATGTTGTTCACTTTGGGAGCCTCTGAAGTAAAGAGTGCTGCATAAAAGGTATTGTATTCACTTTCAAATTGTGGAGACTAGACACACCGGTTCATTGCTGTAGCTGGGAGAATTACAAATAGACATCTGATATTCCACTGATCAGTTAAACCAGGATGAAAGTCAGGAAAGGAAAGGTAATACTTGGGTACTTTACTTTCCCAGATGTCATCTATTGTAAGGCCAGAAGGGACACTTACACACATCCAATCTGACCTCCTGTGTAACCCAGGCCCAATGATTCCTGCATCTAGTCCGATAACTTGCAATTTAACTAGAACATCTCTTTCAGAAATACATCCAGTCTTCACTAAGGGTACGTCTACACTACCCACCAGATCGGTGGGTAGTGATCGATCTATTGGGGATCAATTTATCGCATCTAGTGTAGACACGATAAATCGATCCCTGATCGCTCTGCCGTTGACTCCTGTACTGCACCACGGTGAGAGGTGGAAGCGGAGTCAACGGGGGAGCGGCGGCAGTCGACCTCGTGCCGTGAGGGCGCGAGGTAAGTCGACCTAAGATACGTCAACTTCAGCTACTCTATTCTCATAGCTGAAGATGCGTATCTTAGGTCGATTCTTCCCCCCCCCACCTCCCAGTGTAGACCAGGCCTAAGACTCCAAATGATGGAGAATCCACCACAACTATTGGCAATCTGTTCCAGTAATTATCCTCACTGTTAAAAAAAAAAGTGTGTTTTATAATAGTAGATTTTGTTCTTATTTCAAAATAAATTTATTACAAAAGCTTATGAGGACATTTACAGTTGAACAAAGTGGTGAAGAGGTATCTTCAAAAGAACTCATTGTTTTGACATTGAAGTATGAAAGAAGAAAAGAGGACTCTATTTTTAACAGTAATGCACAAACTCAAAGAACACAACAATTTTCTTTCCAGGTATCTAACATGAGTGCAAACAGGACTACAACTTGATAGGAATGCCAGCTGCCCTTGAAGGTGCCATCTGAATGTAACATTACGACTTAGTCTCTAAGGTGCCACAAGTACTCCTGTTCTTTTGTTAGTTCTAAAACCATGTACTAAGATTTTGTGTGGCCTAAAATACTCTCTAATCTGCCATCCTTATAGGGTTGCCATACGGATCTTTGTTGCACATGGAACACACATCTCTTGACCTTGAATCTGCATATGCACCTAGAATAGGGTTAATCTCTTCCAAATTAGACTGAAATGAGCTGAGATTCAAAGAAAGCTCTGTTTATTTCCTCTACTGTGACTGCTCCTCTGATATAAGCAAGAACATGATGCTCTTCATTTCTAAAGGGTGTTCAAAGCCAGCCTGGGTTCATCGCATCCTGTGCTTTTCCTTGTCTTTTAGCAAATCTATTACCAATTCCCAGTGCACTCTATGGGCTGGCTTCTTGTTTTTTGTATTAACAAGAGTAGGTGCATGATTTTACATCTGCAAGAGGTCCTTCCCATATCCCTGATCTTTGCATAACCTCACCTTAGCACCCTAAAGTACAATTCAGAAGGAAAGGAATACAGCATGAAGGTAGCACTGTGCCCAGTAAAGGTAGATTTCCCTTTCCTTTTACAGATTCTCATGAGACGAAAGGGGGTGAGAGCACTCTGACAGGCATGTTATTGTCACTGATGCCTTTCCAAGTGTCAGAGTTTACTGGAAATGGTTTAAAAATAAACAAAATAAAATTGACACAGTCATTTTACAATCTCAATATTGACACACACAAAAAGCATGAAAGAATACAAAGTTTTACCGACTGTAAATATGTACTGCATATGAGAAACATATTAAAAGGAATTCATGCATTAAAGGAACAGTTATCAAAGGGGTCTCTAATAATATGATGCCTTGGGAATCAGAGAGTGACATTATACCATCACTGGTATCAAAGAGGGTCACATAGAATGGCACAATGGGAACTAGAGATTCTCTGCCAAGATGGCATCATGGATCTCAAAGACAATCAAATAACATGATGCCATGAGTATTGGAGCCACAATGTGGCACCATGGGAATTGAGATGATCTTACAACATGGTGCCATGGGTATCAAAAATGATCTAATAACATGGGAGTTGGAATTTCTCTGCCAACATGATTGTACTTTGAAAATGCAATGACAGGATCGGAAAGCAGGTCAGTGAATAGACAGCTGCCTTATGTCACCCTTGAATTAACTCTTCCCTGTTCTGGCATTATGTACATAAAGCTAATGTGAAATTTACATGAACAAACACAGCCTTATCCAGAGTCAAGCACCATGTTTTCAATTAAACATGACTATAAGCTTGGAATCCTGTATAAGCCTCTCTAATGCGTAAGAATCGCTAATGCATTCAGGAAGGCAGCTTTCCCAGGCAAGCTTCTGGCGGATTAGTGTTTTCCTAAATCTTGTCTTCAATGACCCAGTGAACACTGAGGATCAAATATCCATGTGAAGTGGGCTTCTAAAGATTTTGTCCTTATACAAAATTAAAGTCCAGTGCATTGTTGCTTTCTCTCTATTGTGACGTTATACCTAGGCAAAGCCTGACTGATGTGGATCTTAATGCTATGCTATTAATGGCATGCACTACAGATTTAATGGGCTACGGTCGTCCCTAGTGTAACACCATTGACCTCAGTGGAGTTGCACCAGGAATGAATTCAACAGCAACCGCCTGCTTCTCTTTTGCATTTAGATATTTTCATTCGTTGATCTCTAAGCCCTTTATAAAGGTGCGTGTGAGGAGGTCTCGTCATCCCCACCCTGCCGATGGAGAAACAAGCTCAGAGAGGTGAAGTGATTTGCCCGAGGTCACACAGTAAGCCAGTAGCAGAGCCTGATTAGAACTCAGGTTGCCTGAGTCAGGTCAGCACTCTAACTACTTGACTGCACTGCCAACCTCCCCTTTACCAGGATGAGACTATATGGTGCCTTTGGCAAAGGCTCATGGGCAAATTTCTAAAGCAAACGCATCAGAGTGTACAAAGAAACTAGGACAGAATATCTCAAGAATTGGAGTCTCTTGTTGTTCTTGAATCTTTCTCCTTCTTCTCCTTCTCTTCTTTGGTTTCTGCAGTCCTGTGAAAAGTGTTCATACATGCCAGCCTCCTCAGACCCTTTCCTTATGCTTCACGTTGGCCAACCTGACATTTTCCTGCTCAGTGGATGGTGGAGATGGCTCATCATGGCATCCAATCATCAGCTGGTAAACCAGCACTCCAGCAACTGCCCCAAGGAAAGGGGCCACAACTGGGACCCACCACCACTGCTTGCCAGTACTGAAAGACACAAGAAAATGAGAGATGAGGAATGGGTAGCAGGACATCAACCAGAATTACCCAAACCCTGGGCATCTCCGAATATTTCCAATGACTTTCAATCAGATGTAGGCTCCTAAGTGCCTGAGGCCCTTATGAAAATGGGATGTAGGTGCCTAAGTCATCTAGGCACTGTAGAAAATTTTCACCCCTGAGCTTGAATGACCCAGAGAACTGGGGCTCTCTCTGGCTTTGCTATCACCCTATCAGAGAACAGTGACTTCCTAAGGATCACCATGAATACAGCCTTTTAAGAGAGCTGTCAGTGCTGTCCCACCCACATCAGTAGGGAGAGGACTTTCCCCCGCCCCTGTTATTTCCCCATCGCTTCCATTTGGCAATAGCCAGGAAAGTCTCCAAATGATCTTATGTTCAGGGAATGGCTGCTCTTCCCCTGCTTGCTCCTAGACCCACTGCTTGATAGCAACACCACAGCATAAGCCCTGATCTCTGGAAAGGGCTCTGCTCCGGCTGTTTCTCATTGCTCAGGAAGGGAGATTAATGCCTTTTAGGAATGTTAACATGACCCCAAAGGTGCCTCAAAATGCAGAGACTGCTTAGGTGTCCCTTTTTTTAAAAGGCTTGGCAGTATGATCTTAAAGAGACAGAATGTCATATAGTCCAACCCCCTGTTTGAGGTAGGACTAGTCCCCAGACAGATTTTTACCTGAGATCCCTAAATGGCTCCCTCAAGGATTAAGCTTACAACCTTGGGTTTAGCAGGCCAAAGCTCAAACCACTGAGCTATCCCTCCCCCTCCTTTTCTGATGACCACTTCCAGAAGTGCTTGGGTGAGTTACTTTTTGGCCACCGTGTGCCTTGATCCCATCAGATCTGAGTAACCCGTGCTCCATGGAGAAAACACTTACGAGAACACTTCCGTGCCCCAGCCAGCAATGGCGGTGAAAAGACGAGGCCCAAAGTCCCTGGCTGGGTTGACGGCGTATCCAGAGTTGAAGCCCATGGATGTCCCGATAACCAGGACCACAAAGCCAACAGTGAAAGCCTCTAGGCCCCGGGGGATAGGGTTGTTGTAGGGATCCACAATAGCCAAGACGCAAACAATCAAGGATGCCGTGCCAATGAACTAGCAGGAAAAGGAGGGAGAGAGACGTGGTTGAGGTTTGATCAGTCTTTTAACAAAGTCACCTAGCTACTGGGTGGAATGCTGAATGTTTAGAACTTATCCTCTGGAGTGATGAACAGGGATAGTGAAGGATGTGATCTCATTAAACACAGGGAACACCAAAGGGAATACGAAGTGGGGAATACTATGGCAAAGGGAACATATCTAGAAAAGAACCCACCCTTAGCAATAGCCTCATGGAAACATTTGGAGCAGAGAACATCTCTTTCTCAGTAAAGCTTCTTAGGAGTAGAGAGCTGGGTCTTTGAGTTCCCATGAGTCTAAGGGTGCATTCTTAGCAGCATCAGCAGGAGAAACTGCACCACAAGGAGGACATTAAATAGTGCTCTAACAGCCTGCAGTGATACCAGCTCTGGCTAGGATCTCACAAGCTAAACAAGGTCGGTCAGAGTTGACACTTAGAAGGAGACCAAGGTACCACAGAGATCCATGGTTCCCCTCGTGCTACTATTACTATTCCTTCTGTAGGTGTGCCCCAGCATGGTGTTTAGTGGCACTATGTGTCGGAAGATGCCACTTTTCTGGAGAGAAATAAAACCAGGGTTCTGCCCCCATGTGATCATTACAGATCCTAGGGCACATTTTACTAGACTAGGGGTCTTAGCCCTGGTGTCCTGGCCAAATTTTAGTCTGTTTCCATGTGCAGACCGCATCTGCCCACCTATATCCTCCTGTATCCAGGCACACCCCACCACTCTGATCCTCATGCTGACCAGTGTATTATTGGGTCTCGACTGGTGAATATCACTGATCTAAATCCCAGGAAACGCAGCATTGTTCCTCTTGAAATTGAGTGAGAGGCCCAGGATTGTCCTGCAAGGTCTCTTACCAGCACCCTCAACTCTCTTACCTGGTCAAAGAATCCATTCAGTATATCCAGATGCTCAGATGGGAATGTGGCAAAAATGCCAGCGGTGCCATTCTGTCCCAGTACATACAACTGGTTATTGCCAAAAGCCCATATGGCATCTAGAATGGGAAACAGGGTTGGGTCAGTCATTCATCGCTTGATTGTTCAACAACACAGCAGAATCCAGGGCAGGGGGTGTTATTTGGGAAGCCTAACAAGTCTTCTGGACTTAAACCCTATGAATATTACAATAGAGAATCACCATAGTTGTCCATCATACACATTACTGAGCACCATACAACTGGCTGCAATACAGCCAACTGCCGCTCAGGAGACACAGTTACTTAGCAGCTGTTGGCTACCGGGGGCCCTATGACTTCTTCAACATCCTGTGCAGACTTCACAGGCTCAGCACCTGCTATAGGATGAATAATCATGTCCCATAATTTAGTTACACTTAACGTTGACCTCGGTCTTTCCTGTTGTCTGACTGTGACACTGGGTCATTTAGTCTCCTGAGGGCTGTAACAGGTTGGTCTCATTCCGGTTGTTGGGTTTGGAGTGTGGGTAGCTGGGTGGGTGGTGTTGGTGGCCTGTGATATACAGGAGGTGAGATTGGATGATCTGGGGTCCTTTCTGGCCTTGAACTCTATGACTGTTACGGCAGTGGGCAATGCTCTCAATTTAGAGATGACAATGAGCCGGAGTCTCTGCTCAGGCACGCATGCGCAAGTCCCATTGACTTGACGGGGAATTAAGTATATGTATCTGAGGCCAAAGTCTGGTTCAAGGAGTTGTCACTGATCTTTAATAAAATTGATTATTTAATTAACAATTGATTATTGAGAATGTTTTTCTAAATTTAAACAACAGCAGCTAGAGGTATAAAACCACTCGTGCACAGCAGTTAGTAATAGAGCCTAACAACCAACTGGCCTTAACTGTAGCACCCAAGAGGGGCTTGTCTGCAGGGCAGCACATTGCGGTCTACGGGGATGTGAATTGTAGAGCTCCCTATCGGGTCGTGCTTTAATTGCCTCCTGTAGGCCCTGCTGACGTGAGCTGAAGGGTACCTAGATTGCATTGATGTAGCCCTTCAAACGGGACTACGTTAACGTGAACTGGTGCCTTTTAGTTCAGGCCAGCAAGGTCTACCTGGGGCAGTTAGAAGGCAACACATTAGCACGGTCTTCTATTCACACCCTTGTGGACCTCATCGTGCTGCTATGTAGACAAGCCCTAACCAGCTCATTTGATCAGGAAAGCTGGATCACAAACGCTGTTAGTCACTGATTGTTTGCACTTTGTTAGGTAATGGAGTTAACTGTTGCCTCCATGTTAATCCTTATTTATTCTTTTTCTTGGCTGTGTAAAACAAGAGGAGTTAATTGAGTGTCGCCCCAGCGGCTGCCAATCAGGAGACACAAAAACACCAGGCATGGGAGGGCTCCGAATAGAATTTCCTTGATGGGACAAAGCCAACAGTCACAATGTTGTTGCTTGAGCACATATTGTGAAGACGTTACATGGGGGCCTGCGATTGATTTGGGAGCTTTGAATGCGAGATCACCCTGGAAAAGCCCAGAGATACTAGGATGGCCGTCAGCCCAACTGCAGGAAAATGCTCCGATTTGTACGAGGAAGATATTTTTCACAGCATAAGAGAACAGAGTGAGGAGGGATGGCATAAAAGCCGAATGGTTTGTTCGCTTACCATAGTACAAGCCAAAGACGATGCCCGCTCCTAGGAAAGCACCGAGGGTTTGTGCCAGGATGTAAATAGGCAGCTTAATCCACGGCTCCCGGGCCATCAGGCACAGAGCAAAAGTTACAGCAGGATTCAAGTGGCCACCTGGGAAAGAGTTTCTCATTAGTGCGTTCTGGGTTCAGGATCTGGCCCCAGAATACATGGAAAGGGACCAATACGTTCAGAAAGACGCGCCTGCATTCATGTAAAAAGTGCAGCTGCTGGTGCACTCTGGGACTGTGTGTGTGACAACACCCTCCGGATCAAATCCACCCATCAGAACAGCAGCACAAGGCCCATACGCATTCTAAGCCCCACTGAAACCCTTGAAGGAGGGGCAGCCGCTGAAAACCAGGCCAGATATGTGGCCCTGTTCATTGGAAGCGCTAGGTTAATCCAAGTGCCCAGAGCTAGGCAATACCTGGTCTTTAGGGAAACACACGGGATAAAGCCTTTGAGCGTGTACTGCAGGGAACGGGACTGGGGAAAGGATTCGATGCTCCAATAGGCCTTTTGCCATCTCTAATTTCTATGACCCAGTGAGGCTCTCAGCAAGAATGAGTTGCTCTCTCTAAATCTATCTAGCTATCTGTCTATGCCATTGACTTCCAACAGTGATAGTCGTGTCCACTCACATTGGTTCTCCTGTGCCTGAAGCAGGCATTCAGCAAGAGGGTGGGTGGACAGTTGCAAAGAACAAGAAGTATTGAGAAACAAATGACCAACGAAGGGTTCTATTCTCCCCTCAGTGTGGGTTCGTCGGCTGCATGCATGCAGAGACGAAACTATGCTATTAACTATGAGCAGGGCCCTACCAAATTCACAGCCATGAAAAACGCATCACGGACTGTGAAATCTGGTCTTTTGTGTGCTTTTACCCTATACTATACTATACATTTAAAATGGGAGACCAGAGTTTCTCAAATTGAGGGTCCTGCCCAAAAGGGAGTTGGGTGGGGTCACAAGGTTATTTTAGGGGAGTTGCAGTATTGCCATCCTTCTGCGCTGCCTTCAAAGCTGAGCGGCTGGCGAGCGGCGGCTGTTGGCCGGACACCAGCTCTGAAGTCAGTGATCCGCCAGCAGAAGCGCAGAAGTAAGGGTGGCAATATCATGCCATACCACCATTACTTCTGCACAGCTGCCTTCAGAGTTGGGTGGCCGGAGAGTGGTGGCTGCTGACTGAGGGCCCAGCTCTGCAGGCAGCAGTGCAGTAGTAAAGGTGACAATACCTGGCAACAGTGCTGCCTTCAGAGCTGGGCTCCCGGCCAGCAGCCGCCCCTCTCCAGCTGCCCAGCTCTGAAGGCAGCGCCGCCACCTGCAGCAGTGCAGAAGTAAGGGTAGCAGTATCGCAACCCCCGCTACAATAACCTTGTGATTCCTCCACGGTTCCTTTTTGGGTCATGACCCCTACAATTACAACACTGTGAAATTTCAGATTTAAATAGCTGAAATCATGAAATTTATGAATTTCCAAATCCTATGCCCGTGAAATTGACTAAAATGGACCGTGAATACGGTAGGGCCTAACTATGAAGCAATGCTCTTTGACCTTTGGATCCCCAACTGCGCATGGCCGGGAGCTTAGAGCAAGAGGGAGCCCTAGGTTTGCAGCAAAGCCGTGAAGTGGAAGCCACGTACCTGACACTTGCCCTGCTATCAGAATTCCAAGGGTAACAGCAAAGCCGAAGGCCAGGTTCACAGTCAAGAAGCCTCCGTGGGTTCCTCTACTGAGCACGACCTGAGCGACCGAGCCACAGCCAAACAACTGAAAGAAGAAAAAAACACGGATCAAAACTGGCCCAGTGGGTTTTCTTTCAGGAGCGAGAAACTGGCCAAGGACTCCTGAGTGCTTTCCACTGGAGTTCTCCAGCCCAAGTCCATGACCAACTCCACTATGTGCATTTGTGCTGCAGTACAAAACGGGAAAGGCTGCAGGGAAACTTGCTGGCTTGGGTGGAAAATGCCAGGGAGCAGGGTCATGAATTTGCTAGGGACTTGAGCACCTCCATCTTCTGAAGCCTACAAAATACTCTCCCTTCTGGTCTTCAAGATCCTCCATAGGCTTGCCAGTCTTCTCCAAACCCCTCTCTGCTGCCTCTAGCCAATTCCCTGGTCTCTTAAAACACCAGACTCTTTTCTGTCTCCACTTCTCCTTGTTTCTCCACAGTGGTTGCTACATCCTTCCTCAAGGCTGCTTCCACCAGCTCCCTTTCCTGATTTTCTGTACCTAGCTGATTCCTTAACCCTTCCCAAAGCCTCCCACCCCAAGATGCATCTCTCCTCTTGGCCTCCTTCTTATCCGAACTCTCCCTTTAATAAAATCATCAAAATCTTCCCCCAGAGACCTCCAACTTTCAACCATTCTGCCCTGCATCTCTCTTTTCTCCCTTGCCTACCACACCTAGGGACACTATATGATACATTTAAACCTACTGTCCCCAGCCTGCTGTCCTTCTTTATATGGAACTGAAATCAGTGGAAGTTTAGGATCTGGACTGGAAACGGGATCAGTTCGTACTTTGCTGGCATTTGCAGAGATGACTACAGGTGGCTGGAAAACATTGTAAGGACAATACCCTTGATATAAGGAGTTTCCAGCAACACAGGTGCTGGTCTGCAGCTGTCAGCAAGGCAAAGCTTGGATGGTGTAAGAACACTGTCCGCCATCAGCTGGTGCTAGGATTTACACAGCAGCTCAAACACTAGATTACAGCCCACAAACATGCTTAGGAGGCTTCATGCTGCACGTAACACAAACCTGCCTAAGACAACCACAGACATTAAATGCTTCAGTCCAGGCACCTCGTAAATTACACCTTGTCTCTGGCATTGTGAGAGGCGCTGTGCCTCGCCTCTTCCTTCGAAGGGCTGGGGACTGGAAAGTAATTGGTGAGCGGGCGGTTATTTGCGCAGGGTGATAAGGGCTGTTTGCTTGCAGTGAAGGGAGGAAGCAAGCTGCAGCCCAAGGATGTTTGCTCGGGTCAATCCCTCATTTCCGGCCCATGTCCAAGAGTTAAACAGCTCTCTCTCCTCCTTGTCTCGCTCCACCTCGCTAGCAATCCAGCCCATTTCAGATTATAGCTGGCGTCTGAATCATTAGCTTATATTTAACCCACGGGGGGAGATCCTGATCTCCGGTGTATCTCCAAGGGCTTCAGTGGAGTTATTCCTGATTTACACTGCAGAACATGAGCTCCACTCAGCATCAGACTCTGCAGCGGTGTTGGGCTGCCTCCTTAGAATTACACAGAGGACCCAGAGCTTGTATCCTGACTTCCTCCTAAAGTTCAGAGATGCTCAGAGCCAGGGCCTGAAGCCTCTTCCATTACTAGTGACATATGGCTCTTCCCCGTTAGGGCTGAAGGATGCAGCCAGCTGCCAGCCCTGGGAGCAAGGTATCAGACCCAGAATCTAACCCATGTAACCTCTCTTCTCCCATACAATTGACAGCTGATGAATGAGTAATAAAATAAACACCGTGCCCTGCTATCTCCTGGGCAAAGATTGGAATGGTCAGATAGACTCCAGGTTGACTCACTAGATGGACTTCCCACACCTAAGTCCCTCTGAACTAAAGAGCCCAGGTCTCCACCCACACAGACTCAGGTTGCAGATAAGGAAAACAACAAAGGAACCTACAATGGCACGGTGTTGAACTGACTAGGGTGGATGCAGAGCACCCTCTACTGGATGGAATGAGATCTCCTCGTCTGCACGTCATAGGCCCCGCACTGCTCGCAGCGGTTCTCCTTTAGCGCACTGTGCTTTGGGACTGGGAGGCTCTGAGTACCAACCCCACCAAATACTGAGTGAGCAGCAGAATTGCAGCAGTGAAGCCCCAGCTAAGTGACCCCAGACACGTTACAATATTTTGCCCTTTGATGAGTGACTGTCACCTAAGGTCTCAAAGAGATCTACAGGCCCTAGGCAGAAGGGGAAGAACTATTACCCGGACTTTACAGCTGGGGAAGCAGGGATGGAGGAGGCCTGTGGCAAAGCTAGAAATAGACCTCAAGCATCCTGATTCCCATTCCTGCGCAGTAACCACTAGACTGCCTTTCCGGCCTGCGCTCAGTGGGTGAAATCCGACGTGCGTTATGAAGCCAACAATTACTAGCTAGTGAGCTAATGGGAAGTTCTTCGCTTTCCTTTCTGACACGTAAATCGCTTCCAAGATAATGTTAGCTGAAGGTTCGGTTGCTACTGTGGCTTCTTGTTGTGCTCCTCTCTCAGGTGGTCCCTTCAGCTGCCATGTCTGGCTACGCACAGGGAGTGGATTGAGGGCATTTAAAGCTCTAATGTTTGGAGAGTGTCTTCTTTCTTTTAGTTTATTCAGGGTTATTTTCTTAGTCAAATATTTATTTTCCTCATGCTCAAGGACCTGGCAAATTGATGGGGTTTGATAGTAATCTACATACATTTAGGTTGCAGAAAACCACAGTGTAAAATTACCCCACATTTCTCACTAGGCCCTTTGATCTCAGCCTGGATAAATTCCAAATTTGCCAGTGGATGAGATTTTAATACCCATTTCCCCCATGAATGGTGATAAACTCTTGGCTTGTCCTGAGCAGCGCCTACCAGTCAGGCAAGGCGCTACATGGCACCTCTGCCTGAGTGCTCCAAAGTCTGGTGAGCCCCTGTGCGTGGGACAATCCATTCCGTTAGGGGGCCAACGGGGTAAAACTGGTGTAACGCAATCAGAGGCGGATTAAGCTTTTGTTGTGCCCTGCGCCAGAGCAAGTGGGGGCCCCTCCCCACCCCTTCTGACTGCAGTCCCAGCCCCGCCCCGCCACGCCTGCTGGGGAGCTTCCCCGCCCCCACTCCCTGGCAGGAGCACCAGATGGGCAGCTGAGTGGGTCGGGGCATGGGGACACCCATTTTTCCGGGGCCCTCCAATTGGCCGAGGCCCATCTACACGGGCCCCGTTAGCCTAATGGCTAATCCGCCACTGAGAAAATCTGGCCCTACAAGCACAGAAGAGAGGCAGGCAGGCTGGCATTTAGGGTCAAATTCTGCTTGTGAGGTGCATGGCTGTATTTTTACTGGGCTCCAGCAAACCAAGCCAAACCTTGATCCCGGTGGCTTCCACAAGACACACTCACACCGCACACACACACACCTTTCTATCAGTTGCATTTGGCCCTAGGAATCATTTCAAATTGCACTCACCATGGCTGCTCCAGCAAATGATTTGTTGTCACACAGTTTACTCTGGGTATGGCCATTAGGGTGACCAGATGTCCCGATTTTATAGGGACAGTCCCGATATTTGGGACTTTTTCTTATATAGGCTCCTATCACCCCCTACCCCGTCCCGATTTTTCACACTTGCTATCTGGTCACCCTAATGGCCACACAGCCGCTAGACCTTCAGGCTGGCTGTGCAGATGTCTGGGCTCAGGCTGGAGTCTAGCATCATTGGAGTCTAGCCACATTGACAAGGCTCTAAATGCAATTCACTAGGGCCACGGTCAGATTTTTCCTTGGGAACCTGCTGCTGGGGATGATGTGTGTGAAATATGGAGAAGCTGAAACCCTCCTCTGTTGACTTTAACTAGCTACCCCAGCTCCAGCATTTTCACGTTACCAATAAAATGTCACACACGCCATCGAAATAAAAAGCTCCGGTATCAAGGTTTGCATCACGCACTCTCACATGATCTGCTATTGTATTTCAGGTCCCTCATGCTCCGTTGGACGATTTAAATGATTATTTTAGGAGTATTAATAAAATGTACTAAACCGCTTCATTGTGAAGTATTAACATTACTCCCACGGGTATTTAGTAAGTTAAATTTATGCATTTGACTGGTCAGGCAAAGTATTGTGTCCAGTTCTGGGCAACGCACTTCAGGAAAGTTGTGGAGAAATCGGAGACCATCCAGAGGAGGGCAACAAAAAACAGTCAAAAGTTTAGAAAACCTGATCTGCTAGGAAAGGTTCAAACAACTGGGCATGTTTAGTCTTGAGAAAAGGAAACTGAAGGGGGAGACCTGATAACTGTCTTCAAATTTATTAAGGGCTGTTATAAAGAGGACAGTGATCAATTGTCATTAACACATTGAATCTATTTCCCCATGGTAAGTAGTCTCACACCTCTTGTCAAACTGTCTGGAATGGGCTAGCTTGATTATCACTACAACAGTGTTTTCTCTTAATTAATTAGTCTCTTAGAGTTGGTAGGACAACTGCCACCTTTTCATGTTCTCTCTATGCGTGTATATATATCTATCTCCTCACTAGATGTTCCATTCTATGCGTCGGATGATTTCGGCTGTAGCCCACGAAAGCTTATGCTCAAATAAATTTCTTAGTCTCCAAGGTGCCACAAGGACTCCTGTTGTTCTCTGTGTCCACTAAAGGCAGGACAAGAAGGAATGGGCTTAATCTGCAGCAAGGGAGATTTAGGTTGGATATTAGGAAAAACTTCCTAGCGACAAGGGTAGTTAAGCTCTGGAACAGGCTGTGGAATCCCCACCCCTGGAGGTTTATAAGAACGGGTTGGACAAACACCTGCCACTGTCAGGGATGAACTCGGTTTACTTTGTCCTGCCTCCGGGCAGGGGGCTGGACTTGGAGACGGTCCCTTCCAGCCCGACATTTCTATGATTCTGTGTATGTGTCTACGTAGGGACTGGTTCCACACCAGCTGAAGTCAATGGGAATCTCTCCGCACTGATTTCAAAGGGCTTTGGAGTAGACCCGGATAGGGCACTCATCACCGCGGTTCCGGAGCACCGCAGGCGGTGTAATGCAGCAGATGTACCACTCGGGGGATCCAAGCAGCAGCTGCAGCACTTTAGGGAGGAATACTGCCCAGTCCTAGACTGTCCGCACCAGGGGCAGGCAAACTTTTTGGCCTAAGGGCCACATCGGGTTTTGTAAATTGTATGGAAGGCCGGTTAGGGGAGGGGGTCGTGGCCCGGCCCCCACCTCCTGTCTGCCCACCCCCGGGACTCCTGCCCCATCCAACCCCCCTTGTTCCCTGACAGCCCCCTCAACAACCCCTGGCCCATCCACACACCCTCACTCCCTGTCCCCTGACCGCTCCATCCAACCCCTCCTCTCATTCCTGATGGGCCCCCCGGGACCCCTGCCCCATCCAACCATCCCTTTTCCCTGTCCCCTGACTGCCCCCAGAACCCCTGCCTGCCCCATCCAACCCCCTCCTTTCAGACTGCTCGTCCGGGACCCCTACCCCGTTCAATCCCTGTTCCCCCAACCCCTATCCACATCCCCGCCCCCAGACCCCCACCCCAAACTCCCCTGCCCTCTAGCCAACCCCCCCTGCTCCCTGCCCCCTTACCGCACTGCCTGGAGCTCCGGTGGCTGGTGGCGCTACAGCAGCGCCACCCGGCTGGAGCTGGGCAACGCTGCCGCCGCCACCGCACAGCACAGAGACCGGGTCAGGCCGGCTCTGCAGCTGCGCTGCCCCAGGAGCTAACGACCCCGCTGCCCAGAGCATTGCGCCGGCGGCAGGGCGAGCGAGCTGAGGCTGCGGGGGAGGGGGAACAGCAGGGGAGGGGCCGGGGGCTAACCTCCTGGGCCAGGAGCTCGGGGGCCGGGCAGGACGGTCCTGCTGGCCGGATGTGGCCCGCGGGCCGTAGTTTGCCCATCTTTGGTCTACACTGGTGCAGGTCAGTGTAACGTGCATCGCTGGGGGGTGGCTTTTTCACACCCCTGAGCAACGTACTTTATATTGACATAGGCGGTAATGTAGACCTGCCCTGGGATAAAAAAAAACCCCACACCTTTCTTAGCAGAGAAGACAAGGCCTGAGATTGGAAAGGTCCGGAGCTGACTAAGGTAGTACAAGACTTTGGCAGGAAACAGAAATGAGTAAATAATACTGGAGAGATTACATAACCGATGGGTTTATAAACAGCTCTGGAGAAGAGTGACTCTGTTTGCACACTCAAGAAGGGATAATCACCAGCATTCTTCTCTGATTAACCTTTCCTTGCCTAGTGGCTCCTTTTGGCACTTTCAAAGGAGCCACAAAAGACCTGAAAAAAGAACAGGAGTCCTTGTGGCACCTTCGAGACTAACAGATTTATTTGAGCATAAGCTTTCGTGGGCTACAGCCCACTTCATCGGATGCATAGAATGGAATGTATTTGACCTGAACGTATTTGCTCTTGAATTTACATGGCCCTGATCCCTGGATTAATCTGGGAACGCTTTGTAGCATTGGCACAACCCGACCCAGTGTTATCGTCTGAGTAACAACTGTTCTCTTCAAAACGCAAATAGAGCAGGGATTAGGCAATGAACCTTGTGTAAATCTAGCCTGATTGCACCAATGAATGGGAAGGAGATTCAGATCGGGTTGCAGCCAAGCCGCCTGAATAAGGCTGTTGAAAACTCTTGAGCTGTGATGACAGGTTGAAGGAGGGAGATTTTCAGCAGCTCCGTGCAGCACACGCCCACTCACAATGAGAGTTAAAGCTGGACCCCAAACAAGGGACTCTCCCGCCAAATGGGTGAGGCTGGGCGGGTCTGGGGCCCTCATCCTGCAGCTGGCTCTGTTCACCCTCTTCTTTTGCAAAGCCACGGCTTGATGGAAAGCCCACTGAGCAGCGGCAGCTCCAAGCACCAGCGGCGTGCCTGCGGGAGGTCCTCCAGACCCGCGGATTCAGTGGCAATTCAGCGGCGGGTACGCCGAATCTGCGGGACTGGGGACCTCCAGCAGGCAAGCCGCCGAAGGCAGCCTGGCCTGCCGCGCTTGGGGCGGCAAAAAAGCTAGAGCCGCCCCTGTCACGGCAAAGCCTCCCTTTGGCTTCCTTCACAGCTGTCCCAGCTACACGCCAGCAGTGAGTCAGAGGGGTGGTGCTGGTGCTGGTGCAGCTGAGCTCCATGGCATTCTGGGAGCAACTCAAGTGGCCTATTATGCTGGCCGAACGCTGTGAGCCGCGTGGCAGTGGCAGTCTCCGATGGTGGAATCAGTGCAGAAGCTGCAAGGGCCTTGCTCAGCTTCTCATCTGTCTCCTTTTAAAGTTCAAATCTATATGTGTTCATAGCTTTGAATGCATAACTCTTCAGGCTATAATCATCTAGTTGGTCTGCCCCCTACCCAGCACAGTTATATTCAATGTGTTCAGAGCCATATTGCAGCAGTGAAAAGGGGGAAGGGGGACGAGGGAGAGTCAGTAACAATAAGGTTTGTAATGGATCTTTCTGCATAAGAGTTGGAATTCACCCCCTGTGCAGAGGCGCAGCCCAAGGCGTGTGCACCACTTAAGAACTCAAGAGATAAGAGGGCTTAAGTGGGGTTTATGTGGTACACAGATCTTGGGCTGGCTCCCTGCACAGGGGGTGAATTTCACCCCGTGTGAGAAAGTTATAACAAATGGCATTGGAAGAGTCTGTTAAGGCAGAATGTATACGCTACTTTTTCCCCACTAAAGCAAGCTCAACCATTCCCCACTGATTTGTGGTAGAAAGGTGAATGCACAGGACGAAGGGTCAGGAGACCAGAGTTCCATTTCTAGCTCTGCCACAGACTTCCCACGATGTCTTGGTCAAGTCATTTAAGGCCTGATCCTGCAGCAAGGAAGGAAGACACTGAGTACAGTGGGCACAGGATCAGGCTGTTAATTTGTGCCTCATTTCTCCCATCTGTAAAATGGGGAAATCACACTCCCCTACTCACTGGAGTGGGGGTGGCCTCGTTAGGGCTTGTGAAGTGCTTTGAGACCCTCAAATGGAAGGCACTAGAGGGAAGGTGGTGTTATTGCCATTTCCTTAAATGACTTCCTTGCCCACAAGACACGCCCACTACAACCACTCTTTCAGCATTGCGGTATTATGACCTGCATGTGACAGTTTTGCTGGTGCTCAAAGTTGATTGAATTTACACTTAAGTTTTTTAAACTCTAGTAAACTATTAACATAATGCAAGGATCATGCTTAGCAAGACTGAAAGCAAACCAGTCTTTCCAAGTTGTAGATAAAGCAAATATGGTGTAGTAAACTTCCTAGTATGTCTGAGTACTGCTGCCCTCTACTGGATGGAATCAGAACAGCTTAACTATGTTTCATAGGCCCTATACTGCTAACAACTGAAGGAGATTCTCCTTTACTTTTATCCCTACAATCACACTGTGAAATTTAGGTTTCCATGGCATGTGGCATAGTTACAACCATGAAGTTCCAATTTGTTACAGTAATGTCTTTCATCAGACCAGTCCTGTTTGAAGAATGACCAAGGGAGTCAGATTCAAAACTGCTCTTTGTTCCTTCCTTGTGTCTAAACAACAGTGAAAACCAGCTAATCCACCATGCAAAGTCCGTCAGAGAGCCGAACTATTATGCCAGCCAGATAGGAAGGATACAAAGTCTGATCTTTTAGCTAGCCCCGGTGTTTCAAACAAAGCAGGTCTGTAGCAGTGTAACAGTTACAACCCTTTTATTGTAAGCCGGGTGCAAAAAGCTGGGCTGATGGAATTTTTTTGTTTTAATTGGCTACTACAGTAATAATACAAACAACAGCCGACTTGTGAAATTCGTTTGATATTTGCATTGCTTAACTACTGTCAGTAGGTGGCGCTTTGGAGCAGGCAAGAAGGAAGATGAAGTAGGAAAAAAAGATCTTAATAATTTGTTGAACTGCAGAGGCACTGAGGCATAAATCGGCCCCTCCTAAAATGAGAAGAGAGATGGCAGTGACTGGAATCTTTAGGTAAGTTCAACTAATTTCCTCGGCTTCTTTTGCTGCACGATTTCCCTGATTATCTATGAAGAAGGAACATTTATTGACATGCTTCCCATATGCTTTTTTTGTGCCGTGCCTACAAAGACGTTTGTTGCAGGGTAAGGTGCCTCTCTTGGCGCTGCGATCTTTGCGCCTGCCAAAGGCGAGAGATCTGTTGGGGAGAAACTGGGACCACGCCCAGTGCCTTTGGGTGTCACAAATCTTCCATTACAAAGCACAGGCCTAATGTTCCGTCCACAGTCCTACACCTGTTGAAGTCACTGGAAGTTTGACCTCAGTGAGAGCAGGAGCAAACCTTCAATATTAACCCTAATGTAAAGTCAACCTGGAGAGATGGGGACAAATCCAGCCAACTCTGAGCCTGATCCTGATCCTACATCCCTTGCACAGCCAAAACCCCCACTGATGTTAATGAAAGTTATGGGTGCAAACAGACGCTGGGATTGGGCTCTGTGGGAGGTTAAAAATGACCCTATAAAAATAAACATATTTCACTTACACATGATCACCTGCACCACTCCACACAGCAGCCGGGTGAGAGTCAGCCATAAGGGCAGTTTAGCTACCCAGGGTGTGCTCCCACCAGACAGTATTGTTCCTTCAGTGGAGACTGCCAGACTCAGAAACGTGTCTGAGTGTATTCACACTAAAAAGGTAGTCAGTGGGCTCAGAGCTGGGCATGGGAAGGACCACAGGCAGATCCCAGGATTAATCAACCCTACCTGCTACCAGGCTTACATGGAAATGAAAATATGGGCTAACTAAACCCCAGAACGAGGGATGATCTGGGACTGAGAGCACACTGAAAAAAGCAAGAAGGGAATCATCAATCAGCCTTTTGAAATGGCCCTTTCCTGCCTCTTCCCTGACAGCCAGAGATTAAACACAGCCTCTAAATACACTTACAATGTGAGGGGAGACTGAAGCTGGAAATAGCGTGGGGTGTGGAGCGGAGCAGCCTCCCTGCATTGAATCTCTTTGGAAGGTGCTCCTGGCTCCTAACCCCAGATTCCAATGCAATCCATGACACGTGTTAAGCCCACTCCCACCCCCACAGGCAGTGCCCTGCTATCTGGCTTCAGCAGATGTATTTCCAAGAGAAGTTGTAAAAAAAGTTTTTGTCATTTCCACAAACCCTGTAAGCATGAGTTCAGAGTCTGCCAGCCTGACTCTAAATCCTGCCTTTTCTTTGCTAACCGTTTCCAGAAGCTCTGTCCAAACCACTGACCCATGAATGCCTTGCCTCCTCTGCTCATTAGGGCTAGTAAAACACAACAGGTGATGTGCCTCGGGTTGTTCCCATTGCCACTTTCACCAACTTTTGCCTAAACCCCCTAGAAGAACACATGGATTTTCCTTGAGTTGTACAGGAGGGATCCAAATCCAAGACACACATACACGCGCCCACCCCAAATGCCAGGAGATTTTGGATCAGGCTCTGAGCAGCTGGAATGAGCTTGATTTTCTTCCCCTGCCAAATAGCACCGGTGATTCACAGCCAGAAACTGCACAATCATTCAGTCAGCTCCTGCCCATCCTTATTCCAAATAATCCTCTCAAAGCAAAGCATGGCCACTTGGTTGCAAGTAGTTATTGCGAAAGCTGGTCTTTCTGCAGATACAGAAATTATGCTATGGGAAACACGGCATCCCCATTAGAGAGGGCAACATTCTACTGTTTCTCTTGAGCAGCGAGATGTACAGCAGATACATCCGCCTCTCTGCCCCTGTTGCTTTTTAAAATACAAGAGGCTGGAGGTGGCTGGAGGTGCATAGAGCTTTTCAAAGTTGCCACCACCCTTAGCTATTCCAGCTATTGAATAATTTCCGAACCAATTCTGATCTCAACTGATGTAAATCCACAGTAGCTCAGCTGAAGTTGATGGAATTGCTGGGGATTTACACCTTGGTAAATGAGATTAGAATCTGATCACATATCTTCAGAGTGATGCACAAACATTAACCGGCCAGTACTAGAATATCAGCAAATTAGACAAATTACACCTGTCTGCAGTGTCATCTATATACCTACCTACCATACGTGGAAGGGCCAATACCTAGAGCAAGACACCTATATCCATATTTAGCCACTTAAACCATTGTCCTGATTTTCAGAGATGCTGAGTACTAGCAACTACTATGGAATTAGGCCTGGTTCCCACTTAGAAATTAGATCGACCTCGCTACTCACCGTAAGCACAGTAGTTAGGTTGACTTAACCCTGATGTAGATGCAATTAGGTCGATGGAAGAATTATTCTGTCAACCTAGGTACTGCCCCTCAGACAGGTGAATTAACCACATCACTCCGTTGTGGCAGGAAGCATCTACACTACAGAGGTGTAGCTGGAGCACTGGAGCCGTGGACATACCCCTAGATACCAGTGGTGGAGCTCAGCTCTCATCCCTGTATCAGGTCACTTCATGATTTAAATGCCCAGATCTAGACGCAGGTTCCCAACTTTAGGCACTCGGGTTTGAACCCTTTCACCAAGGCACCTATTGTCCTGGGGTCTAAGCACTGAATCTTTTGTGTCTATTTACCACTGAAACATATGATGGATGGGGGACAGCTCCCCGATCCTAGACCTGTGGCAAGCAGAGGTAGGCATTCAGCCATCCCGGTTAGTATTTTGCAGTGAGACACAAAACAGCCCTGCTATTCCCCCTCTCACTCCATCCCAGGACAGGCTGTTGAGACCTGTTATTAACACTTTCAACACCAGCACATTTTTAAAATGATGCTTTAAGAAAAACAATCCAAGAAGAGGAACTTTCCCCTTCATGTATCTTCTCTCCTTTAGATGGCTCTTTAAAGGTTCTTTAAAGTTCAGACCGTTTCAGGATCAGAGAAATACATAGAGGCATGAGAGCAATTTCCTCCCAGCAATACACTTGCTGTTCACACATGTGCCTCCTTCTTTGGTCTACTCTGCTGCTTATACATACAGAAAGTGAAATCTTTCAATACTTCAAAAGATTCATACATCACACCGAATTGGAAGCAACTCTAAAACTGACTGGTTACCAACTTTCATACATAATTTCACACAGGGTTTTACTACTCTAGACCCGAGTCCTCTGGTCAGTTTCATCTCTGGTATAAATTCCAGGGATGAATGTGACTCCTTTGTCAGATCACTTTAGCTTTGCACCCAAATGACTGCAATTAAACCGTACTGAGCCAGCAAGTCAGGATCTTAGCCAGTTCGTGGAATATTAACCTGGTCCTGAATAAGCAACATACGACGTAGTATGTTAACGTTTTTATTGCAACTATGCCTTAATAAAAAGGTTTCCAAAAAACCACAACCGTATCCTAAGTAGTAAAAGGCAGACTTACCACCAGAATCAGGGTCCCCAGGCACTCGGCCAGTGCTTGCCTCACGAGTTTGTTTCTGATCCTCAGCATCTCTCCAATTCTAGTGAGAACTTCCTTTTGCCTCCCCATCGTGGCTGAGATTTCCTTCTAGCCCTGCTTTGGCACAGAGGGGGCTGGCTAGCTTTCAGCTCTTCAGCCTGGTGTGTAACTCTGATCCTTGCAGCCCTGTGTTTGCTTATAAGTGGAGATATCCCTGAAACACCTCCCCTAAGTAACCACACCCCTCCCACCCTCTCTTTGACTGCAACTTTTTGTTCTCAGCATGGGACTGAGGGGGTGGTTTGCTTGGGTTTTTTTTTTTATTATTATTATTACTCATATAGGCAGGCTGCAGACGCAGGAGTGTCAGGAGCTCTGTAAGGAGACTGGGGAGGGGGGAGGGGGGGAAACAGCACAGAGACCTGCACATCCTGATTGCATTATTTCCGTGCTCTTCCAACAGCACATACAGCTGAATCTGCCCCACTCTCAATTCAGATCAGCCAAGAAAACCCACCTATACAAACACAGCAGCTGAACTTGCATGTGCAGAGTCAACTCTTGACAATACATTGAATTCTGTTTTCCTCCCTACCAGAGCTGACTGTAGGTTGTCAGCTTCTTGGTGACTTATACTCCTATGCCATATGGGGGCTTGTTAGTCGCTCTTGCAATAAAATCATGGGAAAGGAGGCCTTGATTCTCCACTCCCTCATTCCAGTTTTAGGCCAGTGATCTCAGTACCTAACACCAGCATCAAACTGGTGGAATGGAGTGAGAATTGGGTCCAGAAACGGTCCTAACTCGAAACCCTCGCTCTAACCTCCAGGTCTGGATGCAGACCCAAACATGTGGCATGTCTACATAACCTACACAGCTCCCCAAGGCTGAGGGACTGCGCCATCGACCGTGCGTTCATTTCAGCACGACCCCTCTTAGGAAAGCAAAAGAGAGCAGATCTGTTATCATGAGCCACCCATAGGTGGCGGTGCACCATGAAATCAGCAAACTGCCTGCCAGAAAGTGCCTGTGCTCCATGCAGGGCTGTGCGCTGGGTTTACAGCAGCACTATTCCAGCATGTTTCATCGAATCTGTCTGAAATGAATCATCAGTCCCCATTTTTATTTAATCTCAGCCGCCTCTTGCTGTAATCCTGGGCAGCGCTTTCGAGACAGCATGGATGAAAGATTCGTTAGGCCACGTGCTAATAGTTAGGCCTCATTCCTCTTAGTTAGGTAGTAAAAATTCCAACTTAGGGCCCCAATCATGATCCCTACACGTGGATCCCTGTCTTCACTGGGGCTCTGAGCCAGAGCTGAATCGCAGGATCAGGGCCTAAGGAATGGAATTGGCCAATTTCGCTTGTGAAAAAAATGTCCCCCTGCTTTGCTTCCCTCCTGCCCAGAAACACACCCTGCCTAAAGCCACACCCGGCACAAAGATTTCTCGGCATTCTTTATTAACCGTTGACCTTTCCACCGAACAAGTGGAGATTTTGAGTGCAATCATTAATAGACCTTTCTTCCGAATGTAAATTGCAGCCGGACAGAGGAACTACAAGGAGGCCAGAACACAGGAAAGACTCAACCGCTGTCAAACCATGTGGGTGAAAATGCAACCACAAGAACGTTTATCGCAGGGGTGGCCAAACCGCAGCTCACGAGACGCATGTGGCTCTTTGACAGAATACAGCTCACGGAGTCCCCCCCATTCTCTGCCTACCAGATTGGGGGGGATGGACCTCGGGGCTTCTGCCATGCAGCGTTTTTTGGCCACCCCTGGTTTATCATTTCTCTTTCTTCCACATTCCCTGCCATGGGTACAGGCCCCGATCCGATGCCAGTGAGGTTAATGGGAGTCTTTCCACTGACTCCAGTGGGCTCCGGATCAGGCCCGGAGACTTGTGTTGCACTTGAGTTTTTTAGGAACTTGCCTTCAAGGAACAAAGTTCCTTCTCCTCTCTGTTTCTCTCCGTCTCTCCCTGTCGCTTTCTGGCCATCCATCATGCGATCCACACGGGATCGATCACAGCTCCTATTTCTCATTCATTTCTTATCTCTGCTCCAATCTGCTCGTTCATTTTGATGCCCCCTCTCTTTGTAGGCTCGGCAGACTGCAGTTCTTATTTTTGTATCATTTCAACTGATTATGTTGTTGTTTATTTTTAAGCATTTGCCCCTATTGTTTTCCATTTCAGTTTTCACTGTTGTGGGAGATTATGGGCTAGGAGTCTTTTTTCATTTTATTTGTAGCAATTAAAATTTTCACAGTTGTGGGAAATTATGCAGGGTCAGAAAATAGTGGGGGTGCAAACACTCATTATTTAATGAGAAAAACGCCGATGATCAAAACGTTAAAGCTTTAGAACCATTAAAACACAAATCGTTAACATCACATGTCAAAATATACGAAGTCAATACCCTTAACTCACACCAGAAATTCTCATGCAGCATTTTTCTGCCTTGGCCTCGCTGTAAATTCTGATTATGATCGATGGAAATATTTTTTCGTCTGGTTGTGCGTGCCCAGTGAAATCAACATTTACGGACATTTGCCTATAAAAATCTAATCTTTCCAAGCCTAGCTATTTGTAAACAGTGACAGCCAGCAATAAAAAGTGTTCTGTTTAAGCCAACAAGATCTCAAAGGGCAGCTGCAAGCCCTGGGCCAGCTCCTACAAGCCGTACTTAGACACGTAAACTCAGTGAAACCAAAAGGTCGACGGCCCATCGAGTGCTTTACAGCAAGCATATGGCTGCTCCATTTGCTCAGCTGTCCCAGCGGTGCGACCCCCTTCATCTTAGCGTTCATTTATTTCAGACTTGATCTCACATGGTGCAGGCTCATGCCCTTATTAGGACGACGATGGCTACACGTAAGAAGCTACAGCGGTACAGCTGCCTCCGTGGGAGGGTAGTTAATCCGTCACCCCCAGAGGCAGTAGCTAGGCCAGTGGAAAAATTCTGTCAACCTAGCGCTGTCTACAACAGGCAGGGCCGGATTTAGGGGCAGGCGACCCAGATGACCGCCTGGGGTGCCGGCCTTGGCGAGCACCAGGCGTGGGGGGCTGTTTTTGTCATTGGCGCCGAAAAGGAAAACAGAATATTTGAAATAAAATGTTTCAGGTATTCCATATGTGGATTCATTTTTCAGTGACCTCCTAGAATGTTCTGGACCTTGGTAGAATCTCATGAAACCTTCCAGATTGTCTGAGGACTACATTTTCCTTGAACCTCCTCAAATGTAGTCACCCATGGGGCAGGGCGTCGCCAGAGAGTCAGTGAGTGAGATAGAAGAATGAGTTGAGAGCCCAGCTGCGATATTGTGAACCTTGTTTTATTGTGTAATTGTGAAAGTGTACTTTTGTTTTAAGACTTGAAGAGTGTCAGTAAAGGTACATATTTAATGAGACGCCAGAGATAGTTATCGAACCCCTATCTACGCAGCAATATAAAAGAAAGACTGTTACGTCTTTTGCCGTGCTTAATGCGTAGTGTTTGATGACTTGATGTTAGTACATTTCAGTTATTCTTAAAATTAAAAAGTTTCCGTGCACTTGGAGGAAACTATTTTTTTTTATTTGCTTATATACGGCATGAATAAATACAGATTTACAGATCCTAGCGTACAAATGTATCATCTTATATGACAGGGATAAATCAGGCATGTGAATTGTGCATCCAAGTCGTGAAATGGGCTACAAATGCAATAAAAAATAAGGTATTCTAACGTTTAACAAGTGGAGGGGGAGGCGCCAAAGACGCTCCTCGCTTGGGGCGCCATTTGGTCTAGGGCCAGCCCCGAGAACAGCTATTAGGTCGGTTTAACTACGTCACTCAGGGTGGATATCTCACCCGTAGCTGGGTCGACTTAACTTTTGAGTGTAGACCTGGCCTGAGTGCCAATATTGTGCAGGCACAGTACCAAAGAGAGCCCAGCTGGTGGGCGGTAATGCTCTTTGTCCGGGTGCTTCCACAGCCCCCCAGCTCACTGGAGTACCCGAGCACCTCTGCTACATATTGGAAAGCAAGAGAGTGGAAATGTCCCCCTGTGGTTTCCTGGGGACCCTAAGCTGGTGGGTGCAGACATTGTGGCAGAGGTGAGGTGGTGGGGTGACAGAGGTAGGCTGATAACAGAGGATAGTGTTAGTGTCAACATTCGAGATGGGCATGTTCAACTCTCTAGACATACACGAGATTGGGGGAATGAGCCCAGGCAGAGGGGGCAGGAAGTCCAGAGTTCTCATCCCAAATCTGCTGCACTCTGTTACCTTGAGCAAGTCGCTTCCGTCTCCCCAGGCCTGTTTCCCCATCAGTAAAATGGGGACAGTGACATTTGATTACCTCACTGGGTGTTGTGAGAGTGACTCACTGCAGCTAGAGACGCAAGAGCCCTACTGAGCCCCAGAGTCACTAATTAATGTTTGTGCAGTTCTCGGTGGTTTTATTACCTAGCCAGTGGCTTAGATGTTTGGGAACGGGTTGATGATTCAGATTAATTTCCCTAAGTTTCCACATGTAGACAAAGCCCTTAGCAGAGAGTCCCCGGACTGACTGAGCCTTGATGGAAGCTGCACTCAGGGGCGGCTCTAGGCCCCAGCACGCCAAGCGCGTGCTTGGGGCGGCAAGCCGCGGGGGGGCACTCTGCCGGTCGCCACGGGGGCGGCAGGCAGGGTGCCTTCGGCGGCTTGCCTGCGGGAGGTCCGCTGGTCCCGCGGCTTCGGTGGACCTCCCGCAGGCATGCCTGTGGAGGGTTGGCTGGTCCCACGGCTACGGCAGACCTCCAGAAGGCACAGCTGCGGGAGGTCCGCCGAAGCTGCGGGACCAGCGGACCCTCCGCAGGCAAGCCGCCAAACACAGCCTGCCTGCCGTGCTTAGGGTGGCGAAATGCCTAGAGCCGCCCCTGGCTGCACTCTATTCTAACCGCTAGCGATGGTCCCTCCAACTCAGTAGCAATGGTCCCCGCGGCTTAGAGTTAAGGAACACTAGCAGACGCGAAGGAAGCTTGCACAGCTGTTCTCCATGCTGCGACAGGGAATATCATCTCTAGGACTTTCAGTCTGCCACCTTTCACCAGCCCTAGCTTTACAAGCATCTGTATTTTAATCATAGAATCATAGAATCTCAGGGTTGGAAGGGACCTCAGGAGGTATCTAGTCCAACCCCCTGCTCAAAGCAGGACCAATCCCCAACTAAATCATCCCAGCCAGGGTTTTGTCAAGCCTGACCTTATAAAACCTCTAAGGAAGGAGATTCCACCACCTCCCTAGGTAACCCATTCCAGTGCTTCACCACCCTCCTAGTGAAAAAGTTTTTTCTAATATCCAACCTAAACCTGCCCGACTGCAACTTGAGACCATTACTCCTTGTTCTGTCATCTGCTACCACTGAGAACAGCCTAGATCCATCCTCTTTGGAACCCTCCTTCAGGTAGTTGAAAGCAGCTATCAAATCCCCTTTGATTCTTCTCTTCTGCAGACTAAATAATCCCAGTTCCCTCAGCCTCTCCTCATAAGTCATGTGCTCCAGCCCCCTAATAATTTTTGTTGCCCTCCGCTGGACTCTCTCTAATTTGTCCACATCCTTTCTGTAGTGGGGGGCCCAAAACTGGATGCAATACTCCAGATGTGGGCTCACCAGTGTCGAATAGAGGGGAATGATCACATCCCTTGATCTGCTGGCAATCCCCCTACTTATACAGCCCAAAATGCCATTAGCCTTCTTGGCAACAAGGGCACACTGTTGACTCATATCCAGCTTCTCATCCACTGTAACCCCTAGGTCCTTTTCTGCAGAACTTCTGCCTAGCCACTCGGTCCCTAGTCTGTAGTGGTGCATGGGATTCGTCCGTCCTAAGTGCAGGTCTCTGCACTGGTCCTTGTTGAACCCCATCTGATTTCTTTTGGCCCAACCCTCTAATTTGTCTAGGTCCCTCTGTATCCTATCCCTACTCTCCAGCATATCTACCACTCCTCCCAGTTTAGTGTCATCTGCAAATTTGCTGAGGGTGCAATGAATCCCTCGGTAGGACCCTCCCAGCAGAGTCGGCCACATCTTCTAATGAAGATACAATTTGAGACCTCTTTTTTTGCCCGGTTTTGTAGAATGGGGTTAATCTTTGTTTTTCGTAACTAGCAATCTGCGTAGCTATTTCTCTGGTTGACTAGCTCCTTTTTTTTTTTCCTAGTCTTGACCGTGACACACATCTAATCCCAATTCTGGAGGCTATTCTAACGTGCAGGGTAATGGCTTGGTTGTTTGCTTCAATGCCCATGACACACTGAATTTACTTGTCTCGATTCTATTGAAGTTGTAGGCGTTTCGATGGCACTCATCGCCACAGCATCTAAGAACCTCACAGACATGATTGGATTTACCTTCCCAAGGCAGGACAATATCTCTGACCTTACTTTATGGGGAAGTGAAGGACAGAACGTTTAAGGGCCAGATCTTCAATGGGTATAAACTGGCATAACCCCATTGAAATTCGGAGAAGCTGAGGTGACTTATGACAGCTGAGAATCTGCCCTTATGTCCTTTACCCACGATCATGAGGCATGAACTGAATCCAGCTCTCCTGAGTCCCAGGGTAGTGCTTTACCCAAAAACCATCCTTCCTCCCCTGGGAGTAGTGCAACCATCTCGTCCTCTCACACACTGAGGGCTTGTTATTAGCATTTCCCAGCGAGCTTTGCTGTTTTACTTCGATTTCTGCAGAATGTCGTGATCTGCTGCAGGGCACTGACGCAGCCTGCGCTGTTATTCCTCGCAAAGGACCCAAAGCAACACCCTGGATCCAAGGTCTCGATTTGCATCTGCATTTGCACTCAGATCCATCTCTTGTTATTTCCTCCTTTGGAAAATTGCCACACACTTAGTTACAAAACAAGATCCTCCCAGGCTGCAGAGCCCCTGTAATGCCATTGACTTCAGTGCCAGAGAAACCTTATCAATCCCTTGCCTGAGGTGGACTGATGCTGATTTCTAGCAGTGGGGGAGCTAGCCCCACGAGTTTAATTGTCTTGTTTAACTCCAAGTTTACCAGCTTTTTTAAGATGTTTGACTTGGTTTGGCATGAAGGATGGTTGACAGTTGGAGCGGCTTCTCGTTGGAGCCAAACTGACTCACCCATCCCTGGATGCACAGGGATAAACGCGTGAATCATACAAAGCTGTAATGACTCACTCGTTACATGTACGCCTAGATCACTGCCTGTTGCAAACACCTTTCGGGGAGGTCACCGGGTCGCAGCATCACAGGATTTCACCATTGCAAAATCTCGCTTTGGAAAGTGGCTGTGAGCATCACATTTCCCTTTATCTCCATTATCCTGCTGATGCAGGAGGAGGAGACGTTTCTATCTGTAGACGTAGTAAAGAAGAAATGACAGGTGACTTAGTGAGAAAGAGTGGGAAATGAGGCAAGCATCCCAAGGCAAGATTAGCTTACGGGGGCCTATCTTAGCTGTTTCAACACCAGATTGAGGTTCTGCTTCAGTAGACAGTCAGTGTTCAGTTGAGTCAGCTCAGCCCTGATGAGGTCTGTATGGTCAGGTTCCCCATGGTGGATAATAATGGGCCCAGGCACTGAGTGTTGAGCAGGTTCCTGTGATGGGCTATTCTGGGTGAATCTTTAGAACCTGAAACCCTGTCTGGTCTACGTGAACGTGAAGGGACAGCTTTGCCCTAGTGGATTGAGAGGGAGACACTCACTAGCAGTGTGACTTTGGGCAAACTCTTAAACCCTTAAACTCTCTGGCCCAGATTCCCCCAAGTCCAGCTGACCCGTGTACAACACAGGACCCACAGGGGGAAAAGGTGGCTCTCGGCCACCTTTCTGTTCACCTGATCCTAGTGGCTGAACCTATGTGTGATGCCAGCGGGCACAGTCCTCTAGGGACCAATCCACCAGCTAGGGACTTGCTAGAATACAGGGTGGGATGGCCACACCCTTAGATCACCTGCTACTACGCAGAACTGGGGAAGGGTGTTGTGAAATTAGCGTAGCCAGCCCCCACTTGGAATTTCTCTCGGATGGGGACGTTCTCTACCCTGATCAAAAGGCTTGTCTACAACAGGGAAAGTGACCAGAAGAGCTATTCTGGAATCGCTCCCTGGGCAGACAATCTAGTCTGGAATAAAAATGACTTTATTCCAGAACGACTCTGTTTTGGAGGCACCTAATTTTCCCAGAATAAAATGACTTTTATGAGGGAGGGGAGTGTCTACACAGGGCTATTGCAGCCAGTTTCCCCAGGTACACACGCATTCGCCTGACTGCAGCGGGGAGAGATTGCTGATTTACCCTATACTAACTGCAATGGCGTTGCCACTGGTTTACACTTGTGTGCAATGAGAATCAGGCTCTTTGATCTTCTTCATAGAAGAGGCGGATTCTCACCTGAGGCAAACTGGCGTAATCCCATTGAAGTCAGGAGACAGGCTTTCCCATGGCAATGAAGCTGCAGTGATTTATGTTAGCTGAGGATCTGGCCCGAAGTGATTTACCCCAATTCATGCAGAGAGGTGGTGGCTGACCCCAGCCCTCTTGAATTCTAGGTGAGGCAAGTGTGTTAACTACAACACCATCCTTCATCCCCTTGGAATACTGAGACTGTCTCTCCTCCTCTCCCCCAATTCAGCCAGCTGGGAACTTCCTGCCAACTGCTGTTTGTCACAGTCTCTTAGCTCCATCCCCTCCCAGGATCCTCTCTAAATCCACCTCTGCTGGAATTACGGCTACATGCCCACATCTTACACAATAGAAAAGAAAACCTGATGTGCTGTTCAGGACACCTAATCCCCAGCTGCCCGTGCATGGGCATGAATCCTGGGGGTGTTTAGGGAGTTTACACACTAGATTCTTTTCCCCGGGTAATTTAAGTGTGAAACATCATCCTCAGGTAAACAGGCATTAAGGAGCTGCATTGTAATGTGCATTTCTGAGATTCCATAATGAAATAAGCCAGTGGGCCCAGTAAATAACAGCCGGAGTTAGTTTTCAGGATTAGCTCCAGAGAGCCGATGCTGGGTGTGGTGATTGGCATGGGCAGGCCATCAGCAGAATGCCTGTGGCTGTCAGGAGAATAGGACTGTAAACAGAAGGGCCAGACTCATCAATAGATGAAATACGCAAAGTCTACAGAGATTTAAGCACCCACCTCATACCTGACCTGGCCCATCCCGCCAAAGGAGAACCAAAAAAATGGACCTCGCCTTATAGCTCACATCCTGGAGAAACAGACATTGCCAGAGCTGGGCCAGAACCAAGGATGGCTCGGGGTTTTGTCAGACCAGATCTACAGCTGATTTGGATGCAGGTTCCATTTATACAAAGGCCTGAAGGTCACAGTGAGGCAGGAAGGGAATTTGGATAGGTGGTTCTGAGCTGAGCCCATCTCTCTATGTTGATGCTAGGGTCTGGGTCACAGGCTATGCAGGAGACCATCAGGCCCGGGTCGTTTAGATTCCCCAGCAGCTACATTTGGCCTGGGCTATCCCAGAGCTGGAAATCCAGCATTTACTCACCATGATCAACCAGCTTCATTCCCTTGGCTCAGCCAATGGATCAGTGAAGTCAGCAGTGTTGCCATCTCTCATGATTTTGTCATGAGTCTCATGATAATGGTTGGTTTCCTTAAAGCCCCAGCTCCTGGAGTCAAGTGGAGATGTGATGATTTCAGCCTTCATTCTTAAAGAAAAAATAAGTTTCTAGCCTTCCTGGCTGTGGGGAAAGCTTCAAAATGTGACCCCAGTGCACCCTAAAGGCTCAAAAAACAGAAGGCAAATCAAAAAGGACGCCCAATCTATTCTTTTTACATCATCTCATGATTTTAAAGCCAATCTCATGATTTTTGGTGAGCCTGACTCGTGATTTTTGAACATTTGGAGCTGGCAATACTGAGTCGGTGCCGTTGCACCTTCACTCTCACACCCACAGAACCTTTCAGGGAGTCGAAGAAAATCACAGGGAAAGTCCACACTTCATGGGCCAAATTCTGCCGTCAGTGGCATAAGGGCGGGTGGAGTTTGGATAGTAACACAGAAGTATGTAAGTGTTGCTATCTGCGAGCTCTACGATCAGGGAATAATTCTGCTTGTCTGCTTGATCCTATGAAATGCTGCCCCCGCTTTTCTCCCACCGTCAGGGTAATGATGATGATGATTATCTTTGGCCTCACTGGTGCTCATAAAAGCTGAAAGACTGACAGCATGGCCAGAAATAATCCTGGCATGCGGCTCTGACGGCAGGCCTCGATTCTGAGTTCCAGGCCCCTCCGTGGCTCTCTGTGCACCATGAATCAACCTGAGCTGGGTCTAGGGCCACCAGAGAGCAAGTGTAAAAAATCGGGATGGGGTGGGGAGAGTAATAGGTGCCTATATAAGAAAAAGCCCCCCAAATCAGGACTGTCCCTATAAAATCAGGACATCTGGTCACCCTAGCTGGGTCCCTTCCACACAGCCCTGATGGTGCACCTCAATCCTGACCTGCAGCCCCTCCTGGGACTCCATTGCCGCATCCCCTCCACGCAGCTCTGCTAATTCGATCGTGAGCCTGGGCTGCAAGAAAATGATAATAAGCAACTGCACTGGCTATAATGCAGGTGTTGAAGTGGGCCGGGGGGGAGGGTTGTAATTCAGAATAGCGCCACCGGAGGGAAGCAGATGGACCCTGCTGTGTGTGAGGACATGGTGGGCATTCTGCTGAGTGATATCACCCGGACAAGAGGCCATCGTGGTTCGAAAACATCCCCAGTACGTTCTTGGCTGTGTCAAAGCTGCAGGAAAACAGGCTTCTGTACTAGAGATGAGTGAAGAGCTCCTAACAATGTAGGCTTTTTCTGCCCGCAGAATATCTATGAGCAGCTAGCAGCTTCCTCCAGTTCATTCTTTATTTCGAATCGCTAGAAATTCCTTTAGTCTAGGGGTTGATTGTGAACAGTCAGTTCTCACAAGTCGCTAGTTTAGCCACGTTGGGTAGTTGTGATTGGCCAGTTCAGTATTGCTTCTGTTTCCCTGGCCGGACGAGTGCCACAAGCACTGCTGTTGTGGAAAGTCACGTACGGGACTTTGCGATTGGCTTTGGGCCATCAGGGCGGGGGGGCACGCCTCCCCTTTAGATAGTGACCCCCCCAGTGTGGGGAGGCATGAGGTGCTTGCTACCACAGTGCCTAGGAGCCCTAGTCATGGACCAAGCCCCCATCGTGCTAGGGGCTGTACAAACACAGAAGAAAGAGACAGTCCCTGTCCCAAGTTATAGCTTATAGCAGTTCCCCAAATGAAATCAGCTGTATTGGCAAAGGGCTTTTTAAGTGGTACAATAGTGTCTTCCACTAGGGCTTTTGCCGGCTCAGCTATGTCGGTTGGGAGCTTGTTTTTTCACACCCCGGACCGATGCAGCTATAACCGCAAAGCTTTCCAGTGGAGACCAGGCCTTAAAGTGCCCTGTTGAACCTGCTTTCTGTGCTTGTGCTGCACTGCTCTGAGATTGCCGGGTTTCGTCCGTCATAGACAAGGGAGGTGAAAGTCCCACTCCGTGAGACTAGTGCTTAGAGCTGGGCGCCTCAGTACTAGGACGAGGCAGTCAAATGGGAGGGTGTTCAAAGAGGAGGAACAAAAATGATCAGAGGTGACTAAGGGGGCACATGAATCTGCCTGCATGTATCTGAAGGGCGTGAGAACTGACCGGGAGGAGGGGCGCTTTGGGATGGCACGAGGAGATATAACTCGGAGAAGTGCACTGGGATGAATGAAAGAAAGAGCAAATTTAGGCTGAATACCAGGGGAAAACTTCTTGAGAGCAAGTCAGAGTGCACGCCAGCTCCCATGCGTCCCCTCACTGCTCAGGGCATCCCTCCACCCAGCTCCTGCCTCCGTTTCCCCCTTTGAGGGGATTCTTTAAAAACCTCCCACACCCTTTTTGTCCATTCACACCTCTTCTTGGGTCCTGGTTTTGTAAATACCAAGCGTTCAAAGTAAAAGCTCTCGACTCCAGCGTATCAAGCCATTTCCAGCCCTCTCCTGCCTGTAGTCGCGCTCCCAAATCCCTGGTTCCTCTGCTGGCGCCTATTCACACTCCCAGCAGCCTCTGTGCACCACTCTGATCTCCCTGAGCATCCCCCTGACCCTTCTCTGCAGCTTCCTGATGCTTCTTAGAAGGGAAGCAACTGATCCCTGCTCAGGTGACTAGGGTTGGGTGGCCCTGGGTAGCAACCCCCTGCTACACTGTGGAACATAGGGTGGGATCCACAGGGTGGCCATTTCGCTGTTGACGTCAATGGGGCCAGGATTTCATCCTGACAGGGGTCTGGCTGCATGCATGAGTGTAGCAGATGGAAGGAGGAGCCGGAAGGGTTAAGCAGAGGGAGATGGTATGCGGATCGCAGTGTCTAGTCCATTCTGGTGAACAGACCGAGTAGCTAACTTTCCCCAGGATCCTGCTCTCTGGTTCACCGTGAGGCAGGTGATGAAATGATCCAGAGGATGCAATCATTTGTTTGTTGGCTATTGTGCAATGGTGATAGATAATCTGCCCGATCAACCGTGTCACAAGAGACCTTGTCTACAACGGCAAACAGATTTGCAATGCTGAGAAAGGGCAGCAGCATTGCCTAGCAGGGACAGCAGCAGCCAGCTCTGCCACTCACTGCCTGCACAGACCTGGTCAAGCCACCTCGGGCTAGATGCACCAAGGTATTTAGGCACCAAACCGCTTTGCGAGGTGTCCAACGGCTGGGGGCCACTGACATTCTTGAAAGCCCCACTCAGCTGCTGCCCGACCCGGTAGGCACCCAAGTATCTGCCGTGGGCACGTGCAAAGGCAGTGAAGTCCTGACAGCCCTGCACAACTAGCGAGCTGCTTGGAGCTCATGCCTTAACCCCGGTGGGATTCTCACATGATGCATTGACCTGCCTAGCTCCCCAGCGGGACGCGATCCTGTAGGTGTTCTCAGGGCGCTTCTACTGAGTTGGTTCTCACACGCACAACAGCCCAGAATACCCAGTAGCCGGGGGCTCCGGGCTCCCTTCTGGGAGGTCAGAGACCTGAGTTCAAGTCCTTGCTCCAGAGCAGTGATTTGAATCTGGGTCTCCTGCCACCCAGTTGAGTTCCCTACCCAGCAAGCTGTTGGTGCTAATGGGGTGGGTCTCTCGGGTTTTTTGTGAGAAAAGGCTGACCTGACTTAGGCACCCAATTCCCGCCACGGGCTCGCAGCTAAGAGTCCTTTGCAGAGAGAAGCTCCTATGGGTCCAGATCAATGGGCGCTAGGTGTCTACGCACTAGTGGGGCTCTGGGCCGTAAACCCTGCCCCTTTCCTCTGCGTGTCACTCCTGGCTAGCTCAGGCAGCTCCCCACTCAGCTTGCTGGCTTCTGAGGTTCACTGTCTCACCTCGCTCTCCCCATGTATTGTATGGGGACCGGGGGCACCGAACTTGCGGCCGGGGATTGCACGAGGGGACCTAGGAGCTAGGTGTCGCAATGCTGAGCGCTGCGGTGCCTACATCCCTTTGCCCATCTAGCCATTAGCCTCTCCGGCTACGTCCCGCTGTGTGCCATGTTTGACAACAGGTGTCAGATGCGGCTCTTGCAAAAGTTGGACACCCGCCGCCCCCAGGAAGTGCTGAAAAGACTGTCCCACTGGTGTCGACCACGCTGCAGCCGGGCAGATGCCCAGGAGAATGAGGAGCCTACATCCCTTTGTTCCAAAGAGCAATATACCTGGCTGACACAGCTCACAGCAGCCGTGCCCAGCAGGGAGACGAGTGGCAGGAAGGGGGAGGGATAGCTCAGTGGTTTGAGCATTGGTCTGCTAAACCCAGGGTTGAGAGTTCAATCCTTGAGGGGGCCACTTAGGGATCTGGGTTAAAAATCTGTCTGGGGATTGGTCCTGCTTTGAGCAAGGGATTGGATTAGATACCTCCTGAGGTCCCTTCCAACCCTGATATTCAGTGATTGTAGTGGCTCTCCTAGATAGACATAAGAAACGGTGGGAGGATTTTCCTAGAGCCCAATGTACAGTGGGTGCTGTCATTCCTCAGCATGCTCCATCCTGCCCCAGTTAGAAGGGAGGCTACCCCAGAGAAGCAGCCAGGAGTGATTTGCTAGCCTAGGGCAGCTCGCTGCGCTGCATGTCCTGCTTGAGATGCAGCTAGCCTGTGCCAAAGGGGGATAAACAATTACACAACCCCTGGATGACTTGCAAATGCAGATTTCCTCCCTTGTATAATCCGAGAGCCTGCGGGGGGGGAGCTGTCCCTCCCTGACCCAGGAGTTTAGTTCTGCAGAGCAGCCTCCTGCCCTGGGGGAGGTGCAGAGCTTTGAGTAGTGCATGGCACAGATTTGGGGCAGCTAGGTTTGCGCAGAGGCCCCAAGAAACCTGTGGCCGAGGGGCAGCACCATGGACTTTGTGCTTTGCAGCAGCCTCTGAGTTGCCCTCAGATTTCTGAGTTCAGGCCTGGGCAGAGCTGGATCCAGGATCGGCCCCCGGCGTTAGCAGACCGGACCCACCCTCACTCAGCCAGGCTCTCAGCAGCCAGCTGCAGTTCCCCGAGCACTCGCGTGTCACATTCAGGCCATTTCCCCAGGGCCACCTCTGCTCCAGCTCCCCAGTAACAGAGACAATTCCCTGCTCCCGCAGAAGCCATCACACTGGAAACGCCTTTAAACTCCCTGCCCCGCCCAGAACAAATACAATTCCACTGCTGAGCAGGGAGCGACCTGCTCCTCTTCCTCCCTATCCCAGGCACCAAAGGGGGCATCCTCCCCACATTGCCTGCCTCTACAATATGATGGGGGCTAATTTAGCTACAGCTAATCAGGAAAGAGATCTTGGCGTGATCGTGGATAGTTCTCTGAAGATGTCCACGCAGTGTGCAGCGGCAATCAAAAAAGCTAACAGGATGTTAGGAATCATTCAAAAAGGGATAGAGAATAAGTCAGAGAATATCTTATTGCCCTTATATAAATCCATGGTACGCCCACATCTAGAATACTGTGTACAGATGTGGGCTCCTCATCTCAAAAAAGATATACTGGCATTAGGAAAGGTTCAAAGAAGGGCAACTAAAGTGATTAGGGATTTGGGACGGGTCCCATATGCAGCGAGATTAAAGAGACTAGGACTCTTCAGCTTGGAAAAGAGGAGAGTAAGGGGGGACAGCTTCTTCACACAGTGCACAGTCAACCTGTGGAACTCCTTGCCTGAGGAGGTTGTGAAGGCCAGGACTATAACAGGGTTTAAAAGAGAACTGGATAAATTCATGGAGGTTAAGTCCATTAATGGCTATTAGCCAGGATGAGTAAGGAATGGTGTCCCTAACCTCTGTTCGTCAGAGGATGGAGATGGACGGCAGGAGAGAGATCACTTGATCATTGCCTGTTAGGTTCACTCCCTCTGAGGCACCTGGCATTGGCCACTGTCGGTAGACAGATACTGGGCTGGATGGACCTTTGGTCTGACCCAGTACGGCCGTTCTTATGTTCTTATGTTCCACTCCCCAGCACACACAATGCACAGTAGGATTGTCCCCCACCCCCACAGCACACAGTCCACACCCAGATTGTACCACAGCCCCATCACATACCCACAACACACAATCCACAGCAGGGCCACCCAGAGGAGGGGGCAAGAGGAGCAATATGGCCCGGGCCCCGGGCCCCGCAGGGGCCCCCACAAGAGTTTTTCAGGGCCCTTGGAGCAGGTCCTTCACTCGCTCCAGGAGCCCCGGAGCTTCTTCCGCTCCCGATCTTCGCCGGCAGGGGGTCCTTCCACTCCGGGGCGGAAGGACACCCACCCACCCACCGGCGAATTACCACCGAAGCGGGACCCGCCGCCGAAGCGGAGCCGGGTCTTCAGCGGCAATTCGGCGGCGAGGGGCCCTTCTGTTCCGGGACCCGCCGCCGAAGTGCCTCGAAGACCCGCGGCGGGGGCCCCCCACCGCCGAATTACCGCCGAAGACCCGGCTGCACTTCAGTGGCGGGTCCCACTTCGGTGGTAATTTGGCTGCAGGGGGGGGTCCCTGCCGTGGGTCTTTGGGGCACTTCGGCGGCGGGTCCCGGAACGGAAGGACCCCCACCTCCAAAGCGGGGGCCCCCCACCACCAAAGACCCCAGGCCCCCGAAATCCTCTGGGTGGCCCTGATCCACAGCCAAATTGTGCCCCACCCACAACACATACCCACAATGCACAATCCACACCCAGATTTCCCACTCCCACAACACACACAATGCACAATCCACCCCAGATTGTGCCCCACACACACAGCACACAATCCACCCCAAATTGTGTGGATGGGTGTGTGAGAGAGAGAGATGGGGGAGCGGGCGGTCTGGCTGTGGATGGGTGTGTGGATGGGTGTGTGAGAGAGAGAGCTGGCGGAGCAGGTGGTCTGGCTGTGTATGTGTGTGTGGATGGGTGTGTAAGAGAGAGCTGGGGGAGCGGGTGGTCTGGCTGTGGATGGGTGTGTGGATGAGTGTGTAAGAGAGAGCTGGGGGGAGCCGGCAGTCTGGCTGTGGATGGGTGTGTGGATGGGTGTGTGAGAGAGAGCTGGCGGAGCAGGTGGTCTGGCTGTGTATGTGTGTGTGGATGGGTGTGCGTGAGAGAGCTGGGGGAGCGGGCGGTCTGGCTGTGGATGTGTGTGTGGACGGGTGTGTGTGTGAGAGCTGGGGAAGCGGGCGGTCTGGCTGTGTATGTCTGTGTGGATGGGTGTGTGAGAGAGAGCTGGGGGAGCAGGCGGTCTGGCTGTGGATGTGTGTGTGGATGGGGGTGTGTGAGAGAGAGCTGGGGGAACGGGCGGTCTGGCTGTGGATATGTGTGTGGATGGGTGTGTGAGAGAGAGCTGGGGGAACGGACGGTCTGGCTGTGGATGGGGGCCAGGGTTGCACCTGTGTTACAAACACCTGTCTGCGCTACAGCTTCCATTATAATTATTTATGACGTGTATCAAGGCAGCTCCAACCCCCTGTGCTGGGTGCCGTACAACCATGGAACAAAGAGCCCACGGTTACAACCTCACTGTAAGGCGAGGACCAGCAGGTGGTTCAGACAGCCAGGCATTGGGAGCAGGAAGTGACAATGAGAGGATGATGACCAGCTTGATAAGCAGCTGTCACAGTGAAACCTACTGTGTAACCAGCTTCCACCATTGCCGAGAATTAGGTCCCTAGCTTCTCTTTGTGTAAGCAACGCTGGGTAATCAGCAGTGAGCAAGGATTGCTGGAGTCCAAGGGCAGAAGGGACCATTGTGATCATCTAGTCTGACCTCCTGTATAACACAGGCCAGAATAATCCCTAGAGCAGATCCTTTAGAAAAACATCCAGTCTTGATTTTAAAATGATGAGGGATGGAGAACCCACCACGACCGTTTGTACATTGTGCCAATGGTCAATTATTTTCGCTACTAAAAATTTACACCTCATTTCCAGTCTGAATTTGCCTAGCTTCAAGTTCCAGCCATTGGATCATGTTACACCTTCCTCTGCTAGACTGAAGTGCCCAGTATTAAATATTTGCTCCCCGTGTGGTTACTTATAGACTGTGATGAAGTCACCCCTCTTTGTTAAGCTAAATAGATTGAGCTCCTTGAGTCTCATGGACTCTTCTCTGACTCCTCTCCAGTAGCTAATTAAGAGAACAGCATTTAGATTTATTGGCCTAGTCACCCCATTAAGGCACATGCATAACTCCTGCTGGTTTTACTGGGAGTTATGGGTAGGGTGACCAGATGTCCCGATTTTATAAGGACAATCCCGATTTTTGGATCTTTTTCTTATATAGGCTCCTATTACCCCCACACCCTGTCCCGATTTTTCACACTTGTTGTCTGGTCACCATAGTTATGGGTGAGCATCAATTAAAGACCAGATCCCCCGACTCTGACTACACTACAGCTGTGAGCTTAAGGACTCAATGCTCCCTGATCTGATTGCTTCACTGTGAGATTGTTGCATCACAGTTGCAAACATCCCTGGGGCTTAGGCAATCAAGATATATGCGCAATCAAGTAATGACTTCAAAGTAGCTGTGATGAAACAAAAACAGGATCTGTCCGGATCCCTTGGGGGCCTGATCACTCTCTTATCCTGGAGTAACTTCACTGATGACAATGGAGCTACCCCAGGAGAAAATGGATGTAAATGAAGGGAGAACAAAGTCCTTGGGTGTTAAATACGGGACTAAGGGAGATGGATGATTCTGGAGAAATTATAAGGTTTTGCGTGGAATATGCTGCTTGGTGTATAGCTAGAGGGTAACCGTTTCAGAAGTACCTAAGTGACTTAGGAGCCTGTGTTCAATTTTCAAAAGAGATGTAAGGCCCAATTTACTAAGGCATTTAGGTGCCTAATAGGATTGTCAAAAGTGCCTACAGTAGGGTGACCAGATGTCCCGATTTTATAAGGACAGTCCCGATTTTTGGGTCTTTTTCTTATATAGGCTCCTATTACCTCCCACCCCCTGTCCTGATTTTTCATGCTTGCTGTCTGGTCACCCTAGCCTACAGCAGGCGGGTGCCAAATTTTCATTGATTTGTATCTGCCTCCTTGTTAGATGCCTTTGAAAATATGACCCTGCTGAATCTTTCGAAAATGAGACTAAGACGCTTTTGAAAAATGCACCTGTGATCACCTGAAGAATCAGCCTGGGAATGTTAGTTACGTGCGGCGCATTGAAGAGCTGCAGAGCCAGAGGAATCCCATTTGTTGTGTGGTGAGGGGAGCAGGGGGATGGAAATCAGAACTCCAGGGATGAAATCCAGGCCCCATCAAAGTCAATTGGAGTTTCACCATTGACTTCAATGGGGCCAGGATTTCATCCCGAGGTGGTATTCCCGCTGTGCATCTGATGCCTTCAAAATAGGGCTGCTGCTGGACTTAAGCAGCACATAGGCACTCTGCAGCCCTTCTGCATAGGGCTGAATTTCTGCCTGTATGATCACTGGACCGCTCTGTGCCTCAGTTTCTCCATCTGTAAAATAACCGCAACACTTAGCTGCCTTACACAGGTTGTTATGGTGCCTAATTAACGTCAAAAAACTGCTTTGAGATCCTCAAACGCTAGGTGCTCTGGGACTACAAAATGTTAATTACTATTTACTTATAATTATTATGAATCAAACAGAGATGCCAGCTGTTGGTTTGCTACCCCTGCTGCTCAGAGCATGGCAGGGCTAGAGAAGTGGAGCCCAGTTAACCCATCATTGCCATGTGGATATTCTGACGACTATTATTTAACATTTGTATGCAGTGCCATGGCTGTGCTTGGGGTCCATCCACACCCCGCACTTGCGCACTGGGAGTGCTACTTAGGTGTGTAAATGCTCACTAGCCTGGTGGGGGCCAGCAGGCGATTGAGATGTGCTACAGAGTTCTCCACAAAAACAGCAAGGAGTCTGGTGACACCTTAAAGACTAACAGATTTATTTGAGCATAAGCTTTCGTGGGTAAAAAAACCCACTTCTTCAGAGTTCTCCACGTGTCCATTGTATGGAGGTATTTGCTCCTGAGCACATAGGGTAACAATATTCCCAGTATCGATCAGTAACTAGTCATTAAGAATGTTATATATTGTTGCTGTTGGTATTACTGTAATGCCCATAATGTTCCATGTACTTTCCAAACACAGAGCCCAAAATGGCTTTCAATCTAAAAAGACAAGCAAGGTTACAAGGGGAGGAGAGGCATTAAACTCCAGGGAGAGGGAAGAGCTATGGAAGCTAAAGGACAATATTGGTGCAAGACCAAAGGGGGATAAACTAGCTCTGGGTAAATTTAGGCTGGAAATGAGAAGAAGGTTCCTACCCAACAGAGGGAGGTCCTGGAACAGCTTCCCGATAGGAGTAGAGTGGGCAAGAAACCTGCCTAGTTTTAGAATGGAGCTTGATAAATTTATGAACATGATTATATGAGGGGTTTGCCTGCGATAGCCAGGACTAGAGTCAATAGCCCAGCAGGTCCCTTCTAATCCCATGTTCCCAGGAGAGCGGGTAAACTTATGATTAGATAGATAGATAGATAGATAGATAGATAGATAGATAGATAGATAGATAGATAGATAGAGGGAGGGGGTGTATGTAGATAGATAGATAGATAGATAGATAGATAGATAGATAGAGGGAGGGGGTGTATGGGGATAGATAGATAGAGTGGGTGTATGGGGATAGATAGATAGATAGATAGATAGATAGATAGGGTGTATGGGGATAGATAGATAGATAGATAGAGGGGGTGTATGGGGATGGATAGATAGATAGATAGATAGATAGATAGATAGATAGATAGATAGATAGATAGATAGATAGATAGATGTGGTGTATGGGGATAGATAGAGAGAGATATTCCACTTCCCCTCTACCTCACCATTATGAATTGGAAGTATCTTGCAGATATCATGGTAGAACAGGGTCTTGAGAAGGAGCCTGAAGAAGAACAGGTGGTGGGTTTTGTGCATTAGTGCAAAGCAGGTGTTCCATGCATGAGACTGCATGTGTTACCCGGGGTTCTTTCAACCCAAAGCTCTTGGTAACTTTTATTCAGTGCGAGGTGGTGTCAGGAAATAAATCAGGGGAGACACGACCGTCCGACTGATAGATGGCTGGTACAAACAGGACAACACAAGAGTGCTTTCACTTAAAGCTACACTTTACTTAGTCTCAAGCAGTTACACACGTCTGGGTTTTTCCAGAGTTTGCAGCCTTGAGACCCAATAGACATTCCTGAGGCACATCCTGCTCTTTTAAAATGCATGTATCAGCAACTTCAACACAATTCTGATCAGGAAGGACGCAGGATCAAGCTGCCCTTTCTGTGGCACCCTAAAACTCCCTCCCCCACCGCCCCGCCCCGCCCCGCCCCGCCTTGGTCAAGCTGAGATTGCTGAATGGCCAATTTACAGCTTGCTGACTAGGCTGCCTTTAACAATAAGCCATAGTGGTTTCAGGCACCTTACTGGTTTGCCAAAGTCTCCCTGTACACATGGGTGAAAGTTCGGATTAATGGGTGAGGCGGATATCACTGGCAGAGCACGATGGACAGGTGGTGATGGATTAAGAGATAAGGTTGGACAAATAGGGGCAGGCAGTCATATGAAGGACCTTGAAGGTAAGGACAAGACTCACAGAATCAGAGAATTGGAAGGGACCTCAATAGGTCATCTAGTCCAGTCCCCTGCACTATGATCTAGATCATCCCTGGCAGGTGTTTGTCTAACCTGTTCTTAAAAATCTCCAATGACGGAGATTCCACAACCTCCCTGGGCAATTTGTTCCAGTGTTTAACCACCCTGACAGTTAAGATGATCTAACCTAAATCTCTCTTGCTGCAATTTAAGACCATTACTTCTTGACTTACCCTCAGCAGTCAAGGAGAACAATTTATCACCCTCTTTTTTATAACAGCCTTTTATGTACTGGAAGACTGTTCCCATGCTCCCCGCCCCAGTCTTCTCTTCTCCAGACTAAACAAATCCAATTTTTTTCATATTCTTTCATACATCATGTTTTCTAGACCTTTAATCATTTTTGTTGCTCTCTGCTGGCCTTTCTCCAATTTGTCCACATCTTTCCCTAAGCGCGGTGCCCAGAACTGGACACAATACTCCAGTTGAGGCCTAATCAGCGTAGAGTAGAGCGGAAGAATTACTTCTTGTGTCTTGTTTACAATTCTGCTAATACATCCCAGAATGATGTGCGCTTTTTTTGAAATACTGTTACATTGCTGACTCATATTTAGTTTGTGATCACTATGACCCCCAGATCCTTTTCTGTAGTGCTCCTTCCTAAGTAGTCATTTCCCATTTGTGTATTTTGTAATGATTCCTTCCTAAATGTAGTACTTTGCATTGTCCTTATTGTATTTCATACTATTTATTTCAGACCATTTCTCCAGTGTGTCAAGATCATTTTGAATTCTAATCCTGTCCTCCAAAGCGCTTGCAACCCCTCCCAGCTTGGTATCATCTGCAAACTTTATAAGTGTACTCTCTGTGCCAATATCCAAAACATTTATGAAGCTATTAAATAGAATCAGTGCCAGGATAGATCCCTTTGGAACCCCACTCGTTATGCCCTTCCAGTTTGATTGTGAACCACTGAGAACTACTCTCCGAGTACACTTTTCCAACCAGTTGTGTACCCACCTCATAGGAGATTCATCTAAGCGATATTTCTCTAGTTTGTTTATGAGATTATGTGAGACAGTATCAAACGCCTTAGTAAAGTCGAGATAAATCACATCTGCTGCTTCCTCCCTATCCACAAGGCTTGTTACCCTGTCAAAGAAGAGCATTATGTTGGTTTGACGTCATTTGTTCTTGACAAATCCATGTTGACTATTACTTACCACCTTATTTTCTTCTAGATGCTTACGAATGGATTGTTTGATTATTTGCTCCATTATCTTTCCAGGTACTGAAGATTCCTGGGTTGTCCTTATTCCCTTTTTTATAGATAGGTACTGTATTTGCCCTTTTCCAGTCCCCTGGGATTGCTCCCATCCGCCACAAGTTCTCAAAGATAATCACTAATGGCTCAGAGATCGCTTCAGTATTCTAGGACAGCGGTTCTCAAACTTTAGCAACCCCAGGACCCCCCTTTTGATTTAAAATTTTTCGTGCTCAGCCCCAGGCCCCGCTCCCACTCCATGCCCTTCCCCCAAGGCCCTATCTCCACCCTTCCTCTTCCTGCCCCTCGGTTCTCCAGCGTGCCCCACCCTCTTTCCTTCCCCTTCACCCCAGCACCTGCTGCATGCTGGAGAACCGAGGGTACTCCCGGGGTTCACCGGCCCGGCTGATCAGCTCCTCTCTCTGCTGTTCCCCGGCGTGCAGGAGGAACTGGGAGAGAGAGGGAGGAGCTGATCAGCGAGGCCGGCAGCCCCGGACATGATTCCACCCCTTCCCCTGAGTGCGCCCCATCCCCGCTCCTCCCCCTCCCTCCCAGCATCTCCTGCATGCCGCTAAACAGCTGTTCCCTGGCGTGCAGGAGGTGCTGGGAGGGAAGGGGAGGCGTTGAGGGAGGGAAGGGGGAGCAGTCGATCAGTGGGGTTGGCGGACCCCCTGAAGTATCCTCGCAGACCCCAGTTTGAGAAACGCTCTTTCTAGGATGTATTTCATCAGGCCCTACCACCTTGAAGAGATCTAACTTTTCTAAATAATTCTTACCTTGTTCTTCTCCTAGTGTAGCCTCAGACCTTACCCTATCTACACTGATGCTCACAATGTTAGTCATCCAATCACTGCTAACCTTTTTGGTGAAAACAGAAACAAAAAATGCTGTATATTTGGCCTTTGCTGCATATTCTGTTATTGTCTCTCCCTCCTCATTGAGTAATGGGCCTATCTTGTCACTGGTCTTTCTCTTGCTTCTAATGTATTTGTAAAATATTTTCTTGTTACCCTTTATGTCTCTAGCTAGTTTAATCTTGTTTTTCCCCCTTGGTTTTTTCAAATTTTGTCCCTACATTCTTGTGTTTTTTTATATTCATCCTTCATAATTTGACCTAGCTTCCATTTTTCGTATGACTTGTTTTTGAGTTTGTGGTCACTGAAGATCTCCTAGTTAAGCCAGCATGGTCTTTTATTATGCTTCCTATCTTTCCTATATGCTCTGGGACAGTTTGCTCCTGTGCCCTTAATAACGTCTCTTTCAAAAACTGTCAGCTCTCCTAAACTCTTTGTTCCTTTAGATTTGCTTCTTATGGGATTGTACCTACCAACTCCCTGAGTTTGCCTTCTGGAAATCATAGACTATCAGGGTTGGAAGGGACCTCGGGAGATCATCTAGTCCAACCCCCTGCTCAAAGCAGGACCCATCCCCAGAGAGATTTTTGACACAAGTCCCTAAATGGCCCCCTCACGGATTAAACTCACAACCCTGGGTTTAAGCAGGCCAATGCTCAAACCACAGAGCTAACCCTCCCCCTGTCCAGTGTCTTCATTCTGCTGTTCTTCCTCCTACCATTCCTTAGAGTCATGAACTCTGTCATTTCATAATCACTTTCACCCAAACTGTCTTCTGCCTTCAAAGTCTCAACCAGTTCCTCCCTGTCTGCCAGAATCAAATCTAGAACAGCCTCTCCCCTAGTTGCTTTCTCTGCCTTCTGTAATAAAAAGTTGCCTCCGATGCAGTCCAAGAACTTGTTGGATAATCTGTGCCCTGCTGGACTATTTGCCCAAATCTGAGTAGCTGAAGTCCCCCATGGATGATTTTGTTAGTTGTTTAAAAAAATCCACATCCATCGCTTCTTGCTGGCTAGGTGATCTGTAGTAGACACCAACCACGACATCACCATTGTTTTTTACCCCTTTTATCCTTCCCCAGAGACTTTCAACAGGTCTGCCTCCCACGTCTATCTCAACCTCAGTGCAGGTGGAGATATCTTTGATTCATAAAGCAACACCCTCCTTCCTTTTTTCCCTCCCTGTCCTTCCTGAACAAGTTGTATCTTCTGTACACTTATCGAGAAACTGCTGCTCCAGTTCATCTGCAAATTTGACACCATCAGCTCAGGATTAAACAAAGACTGTGAATTTCTTTGTTGCTTCTGTACACTTATCCCACTAAGTTTCTTGATGCCAGTTATGTCGCAATTGTGATTAGCCACCAGTATTTCAGGTTCTTCCTGTTAATTCCTCATACTTCTTGCATTAATACACAGGCATTTAAGATGTTCATTGGATTTCCCCTCTTGTCTCTGCTTTGTCCCTGTTGTGACCGCCCATGTTCCCCGTCAGCTTCCAACCCTTCACCCAGGTCTCCATGTTCTGGAACTACCTGTAGGCTTTTGTCTCCTGCCCCCACTGAACCTAGTTTAAAGCCGCCTCACTAGGTTAGCCAGTCTCTAGCCAAAGATACTCTTCCCCTTCCTTGATAGGTGGACCCCATCTCTGCTCAATAGTCATTGGAACTGCATCCCATGGTCAAGGGAAGTCAAAGCTCTCCTGACCCTTCTGCACAGCCATGCATTTGCCTCCAGGTTATGTCTGTCTCTGCCTGGGTCCCTTCCCTTGACCGGAAGGATGAATGAGAACACCACCTGAGCCCCCAACTCCCTCACCCTCACTCACAGAGTCACTTCTGATCTGCTCAGGGTCATATTTGCATATCATTAGTGCCTACATGGATGAACAGCATGAGGTAGTAGTCAGAGGGCTGGATGATCCTCAGCAATCCTTCCATAATGTCTCAGATATGGGCCCGGCAGGCAGCAGAGCTCCCAGGATAACAGGTCAGGCCAGCAGATGGATGCCTCTGTCTCCCTTAAAAGTGAGCCACCAACCACCGCCACCCTTCTTTTCTTCTTGGGCGTGGTGGCTGTGACCGTCCCAGCCTTGGGGGTACATGGCTTCTCCTCCTCCACCACTGGGGGAGATTTCTCAGCCCTCGTTGCCAGGACAGCCAGCTTCCTCCCAGCGAAGGAGACATCTCCTCTGCTGCTGCAGTCCTTTCTGGCTGGATTGCTTCCTCAGCCTTGGAGGTCTCCTTGGGCATGTTTTCAAGAACCTTGTCCTTGATGTGGCAGAAAATGGGGAACCAGCTGAAGGGTTCACAGAGAGCGGCAATGTGATCAGCTGCCCGGGGCAGGGCAATGTAAGTATGGGGGAGTCCAGAGAGAAGAAGGAGGCTGCAGGCATTGAGAGGAGAGGTGATGCTGTTGTGTGGGTGAAAAGCGAAGGCTGGATTGTGGAAATGTTACAGAGGAAGAAGTGCTTCAGCCAATACAGAACCTGGCTAAAAATGAAAGCCGTGTATCTTTTATGCTACCTGAATATCAGGAAAATTCACTGCACTCATAGTCTTATTCCTCCTATACCACAGGGACGATATTAAGGGAATAACATTCATAGAGCCTTGGGATTTATACTCACAATGGTCCCAAGCCACAACATTTGGGTCCCAATATTCCGAAAGTGCAGAAGCATTTGAATCTGAGGTCTTGGTTCAGAGCTACCATGAGGTTAGACACCGGCTGTAGTTTATTATTCCAGAGGTATTTACCTAGGGCTGAATGATAGGGCAGCTGATAAACCAAATGCCGACCTGATTCCAAGATGGCAGAATACATAGCTGGTACCAAGCCACCACTGCTCACCATGTGGAGAAGAGCCAAAGGCCTCAAGATCCTCCAGGTTCCTGGTAAGTTGCTCGTGTGGCCCTTGGGCAAAGTTTGGGTCTCTGTGCTTAATCCCACCACGACGTGCCCAGGAGCATTCTAAGTAGCGTGCGGCTCAGTCTGGTGACCCTACAGTCCTGCCGGCGGAGAAGGGTGTTAGAGATATGCAGGACGCAGAGTTCATTTGTTACAGCCCGAGCAGCTTGCAGCGTCACTGCACCTCTGCTCACTCTAATGGTTCATAAATCATTAGCAATGGCGGAGGGCCCCAGCCTCAGCATTAGCGTTTTACACCACTGCCGTGAGGGTGTGTGGCTCCTGACCTGCGTGCCACCCGGCATTGCCTTAGAACTCCCCAAGAGGAGAGGCCCATCTGTTAAGAGCACAGATCCCATTGGGAAACCATGGCTGTTCTCCAGTAGTAATGCAGGGACTCAGGCCTCCTGTTTCAAAGCTTTGGTGGCAGGAGGGAGTATGGCCTAGGGATTCCTGGGTTTTGCTCCCAGCTCTGACACTGACGTGCTATCTGGCCTAGGGAAAGCCACTTCACTAATTACTGCCTTGGTTTCCTCTGTATCCCAGGAGGATTGTGAAATCTGATTAAGCCTCAGACCCATGTGTAAGGTGGGAAAGTTGCCTCCTTCCTGTTTTAGAGATGGGGAAATGGCGGTGCAGAAGTTAAATGACTTGCCCGAGGCTAGTCAGTGAGTCAGTGTCAGAATTCAGATGTTCCTTGTCCTGCATTCTGACCAACAGGCATATATCTTTCCCTTGCACTGTGCACATATTTCTCTTTATAAACTGCTGTTCTGGGAGACAGAATGAGCTTGTGCAGAAGCTGGAATTTAGCACTGATTATGCAGGGCTGCCCGAAAATGCCATGTGCATAGCAGCACTCGTTCCAGGACCGGAATGATTTAGCAATGCTCTCCTCCCATGTTCAGAGGCTGTTGTACCTCCACCTTTCCAAAAACCAGTCCCACTGAGCTGCACTGGGCCCCAGGTTGTCACCTTGTCATGGCCCATCTGGGTCGGGCTACATCATTCTGGGAGAACCAGGACCTCTAAGCAAGGTGAGATTATATCATACTCTCTGGCACGTCTACACCCCTTTTGTTCTGTGCCTCTCAAAGACCAAGGGGGCAGATTTTCAAGTGATCAGCACCCAATGGTTGAGTTCTTCTGAGACTCCCGCCTCTTCTTTCAGTGCCTCGTTGGGAACTGAGCTCTTCTGAATATCTGGCCGCAGTTACGTAGTGTAGATGGCCCCGTACCTGGGTCAACTCTTGGGTGCTCAGCACTTATCATCCGGTCCTAACTGTGGAATTCGATTCTCTTCTACCTCTGCCTGACGTTCCCCGGTGCTGAAGCTTGGAACTGGGGCATTTGCAAACATCCAGAGCCAATGGAAAGGCCCGAGTGTTGATCTCACTGGAGGCTGCTGAGGGGTCAGTAGGGGAGGAGAGCCACAGATATGCTGATGACAGCCGCCTCAGAAGGTAAATTGTAGCTGTGCACAAACCACTGTTGTCATCTCTGAGATTGGCCAATGGGGAAAAAGCCAACGAGTCTCAGCGTCTTCAGCTGTCGCACGCCGTCGCACGCTGAGGGGCTCACAGACCCTGTAGTGAAGGAGTGGTCTTAGGCCAGCTCTTGCCCAGCATCACGAAAACCACCAGCCAATCAGCAGGCCGAGGGCTGAATGAGCCCTAAAGGTGACACTCCTGTCTGGGCACAGGTTGAAGCACACTGGTGCAGGGTGTAGTGAGGGAAGCTGTCACCACCACTGCCCCTGCTGCGCTTTTCCCAGGCTGGAGCTCATCCTTAGAGATCAGAACTTCGCCAGCAGCCTCTCAGGAAGGCAAGGGTGCTTCTGAAACCCTTGTTGCCTTAGGCTTTCTTTAGGGTCTAGGATAATGGACACACCGTGGGCAGCCTGGGCTCTCTCACTAATGCTCCCACTTCCATTGATCTAGCCAAGGGCCTGTCTTCACTGCAGAGTGCACTCGGGCGCCACCCCTGCCGCCCGTCCACACACAAACCTCTCACCTGAGTTTGGTGGTGGCCTCAACTCAGGCTAGTGCTCAGTTGTGGGTGAGGCTTTCACTGGGGCTGGCAACACATCTGATGAGGCTACTGGGTGCACAGCTCCAGTGCGGATAGTCCTCCAGTGCCTTTCCACCTGGCAGAACAGATCAGTTCGCCCACAGTTCACTGGGAAAGGATTGTAGCCGCTCTGCTTGCTGCAAGAGATGTCCTGCCTAGCGACGCACCCGGGTGAGTGCCGCTGCACCAGTGAGGACTCAGGACTGGGGATAGGACTCAGGCAAAGCTAAACCAGGTGCTCAACCTTGCACACCACTCACCCGCGTTAACGCTGCAAGGAATTCATACCCCAGGGTGCTTAGCATCCCCTCTGTCAGCCACTGGGCCAGTGCGTGGAGGAATTAATACCACTGCCTGCTTAGGCCTGTCCAAAATATTGCTGCCAGGGGACATGGATGTTCAACCCCTGCTCGGTTTTCCATGTCTGTTGACTCGAGTTCAATAGCTTAAGGCGAGCAGCATCAGAGGGTCCATATCTAGGGACCTTCATCCAACTTGTAGAACCAAACCCACAGTCTGGGAGAATTCAGGTGAGTGCAGAGACAATCCGGGGGTGCGCGGGGCAGGCTGGTGTTTGCAGAGCTCTGGGGAGCCTGCAACTGGAATAGCAGGGAGCGGGGGGGCTGCAGGTCAGGACTGGGGGGCATTGGCAGAGCTGTGGGGAGGCAGGCACTGGACAGACACAGGGGGGCTGCAGGTCAGGACTGAGGGGCGCTGGCAGGACTGGGTTGGGGGACCTTTGCAGAGCACCTGCCTGTGCACCACACCTGGCTCCGGTGAGTGCTGTTACTAATCTGTCTCTTGCCCAAGCACTCCAGCAGGCCCAGAGATTAGCAGCTGCTGCTGTATTGCTGGAAGCCAGCCTTGTGCACTCAGGGGCGTATGCGTGGGAAAGACCTTCCAGCTACTTGGGCGGGTTTAGCGCTGAAGCCATGAGCGGGAGCAAGTTCCCTTCTTTTAAACAGGCCCAGCCTGCTGCTTCACCCACAGGGGCTTTTCTCCTGGCGCCTCCCCAACATTAACCCCCAGGGGCCAGTCCTGAGTCATGGCCCCCAGGGGTTCACTCAGTCCACGCCAGCCAGCCCAGGTTGACGCCAAACTTCCTGCTGGAAGATGCCAGAGCAGATAAACAATGGGCTGTGAGACAGCAGAAGAGGGTGAGGGAAGCAGGATAAAGGGAACCTGGGTCAGTTTCACACCTTGCTCAATTGCCTGACTAATCCCCGGGGTTACAATGCCTCATGCACCCAACAGATGAGTCAGTGGAACAGAAAGGCTCCTGCAAGGAGGGAAGAATGCAGCTCTCTGCTCAAGCTGCTGCGTCTCCAGGCCCCCCACGGCAGCCAGCTCCCACCCCACCTCCTCCCTCCCTCACGCTTTGCTGCCATGTTCCAACGCTTCGGCCCGCCCGCCCCGGGTTTGCTGGCGCTCACAGAATGCCCCCAGGGTGCAGAATTGGCCACAGGGCACTGCATAGGACCACAGAAATGGAGGGCCTTGAAGCAGGACCAGGTAAATCTAGACCATCCCAGACAGGTGTCTGTCCAACCTGGTCTTAACAACCTCCAATAACGGGGATTCCACAACCTCTCTTGGAAACCCGTTCCAGAGCTTAGCTCCACTTAGAGTTAGGGCATGTCTACACTTACAATGCTGCGCCGCTGTAGCGCTCAAGTGGAGATGCTTCTTCACCCAAGGGAGAGCTTCTCCCTTTGGCGTAGTTAATCCACCTCCTGGAGAGGCAGTAGCTATGTTGCAGGAGAAGCTCGCCCGTTGACACAGCAGGATGTGGATTTTTCACACGTCTGAGTGATGTAGTTACACCGATATAGGTCTGCAGTGTAGACCTGCTCTTAGAACGTTTTTCCTAATATCTAACCTAAATCTCCCCTGTTGCAAACTAAACTGATTACGACTTGTCCTCCCCTGGATGGCCGTGGAGAAGACCCTGATCACATTAACAATAACAGCGCACAAGACGGGGAGCCAGGAGAGCTGGGATCTCTTCCCACCTCTGACACATTGTGTGAACTTGAGCCAGACCCTTCCCTTCTCCAGGTCTTCAACCGTAGGGTTTTATCCTCCCTGCATCACCGTAGTGTAAATCAACAGCAGCAGTGCCATCCCCAGCAGACTCCACTGAGTCTTTGGTGTTTCTCCCATTTCCGAGTGAAAACTCTGCTTGGGTTTTCGGTATGGGGGTGTTTAAAATGCTACTTTAATTTTACTGGGTTTTTTTAAGGTGGCTTGCATTCAGGGGCTCTGGTAGGTTGGGGTTTGGGGTTTGTGGAGGGTCATTCTTAGGGTGGAACTCATTTTCAAAGAAGAAGCTTTTGCAGCATTCCTAAAGTCTTGGTCTATGTCCTTGCTGCAAAACAGATGTGTTTTTACATGGCGATCGCTGGCTCAGGGTGAATCCTAGTGCAGACAAGGCACAGGTCGATTTTACCTCGACGTAGCTAGTCAGGGTCAGCCCTAGCCCTCCCACCTGGGGTGGATCCTAATTAGCTACATCGAGGTGGAAGCTACCGGGCCTGGTCTCCACTGGGATTTCACATTAAGATAGTGATCTCCGTGTAAAAACACCCCTTGTTTTTACAGTGACGGAGCCTCAGTTACCCTGTCTGTAAAATGGAGATAATGCCTGAGCCACCTTTTTAAAGCACTTGGAGATCTCCTGATGAAAAGAGCTCTCGAGTCCATCTCCATTTCCCTTAGCCTTCATGCGTGCTCCAGCCTGTCCGTTCTGCTCATTGGGCTCTGACCCCCTGGGGCGGTGAGAGGTGTGGCAGTGACTTTCCTACTAGAACACCCTCCCAGTTCTACTGCAAGGCAAATTGTAGGACAAGGTGGGGGCCTTGAGCCATTGCTTGTAAAGCTCATGCCTAAAGCCAGCCCTGACCAGGGCCAACGTACCAACGCTAGCTCTGCTTGAGCTAGCGCACTAAAAACAGAAGTGCAGCCCCAGCGGTGAGGGGAGTTATCCACCTAAGTACGATCCCCTCCGAGACGCTAAGTACGAATTTGGGTGGCCCACGCCATGGCCTCCCTTCTGTTCTTAGCACAGTAGCTCAGCCTGGATTCATGTGACCATGTCTCCTCAGCCTGGAAATTCCACCTCCAGCTCAAAGTGGAGACATCCCCTTAGAATGGGGGCCAAGCAGTGACGCCTTCCACTCCCATTGCTGGAGCAGTGAAACAGCGGCTCCTCCTTCAGCCTCTTAGCCAAAGCAGGGGAAATCAGATCTTTTAGAGAGTTCAGCTCTTAGCGATTTCAGCTCGTAGTAAGGGAGCCCCGGTGCTGGCAAGTTATCTCCCTCTCCACTCCCACTGCTTGTGAGTGAGGGTTGAGGAATGAATCACTGACGCTATCAAAGAGCTTTTGGAAGCCTAGGGTTCAAGCAGTCTCTAGTCTTGCTTGTGTTTTAAAATAACCTCTTTGCCTCCTTCATGATGCATGAGGAAGGCCTGGAAGGTTTGTGTGTTTTGTAAGACGTGTGGGTGGGTGGGGGAACATCTGCTTGATTAGCTCTTCTCTGCTCTGGAAGCGGGGGAATTAGTGAAATGACGTCACAAGAGAGGGAATGTTGAGAAGGGAAAGGAATTTGCTTCTTGAAAACATTGGGTTTTGTTTGCTCTTGTTAACATCTCCTTGATCCAGTGCTTAATGAACACTAGGGAGAAAGGACATCTTTGGTAAAGACTCACTACCTGTCGGCGTACACACACTTGGGAGAAAGGACAAGCTCTCAAAAATTCACGCATACTTATGCCCAGACACACACTGCCTTTTTAGTTAAGTTTCAACTAAACTTGGACTAGATACCTCCCGAGGTCCCTTCCAACCCTGAGATTCTATGATTCTATGATTCAAGAACATACAGTACACATCCCTGAGACCTCCAAGGAGTTCTCCAACAAGGACCAGACTGGATAGTCCTACGGTGAAAAAAAACCAACCAGAAAATCAACCAACTTGTTTTTTTAACCTTTCTGGCCTTCTTTATCCATCACAATAAAAAAAACTGCACAACCCTTTTTTTTTTAAATCCTTGTAGGTCACCTTTGAGGCCACCCCAGCTTCCTTCAGTGAGTTGCAGCACGGGCAGCTCCCTCTCCACCAACGTAGGTCCTTACATGACCCCTGGCATCACCGACACTTTTGTTATTCCATTTCCTCCTTTTCTAGTCTGAATTTTGCAAAAGGGCGCTCGCTTCAAGCAAAACCCAACTCTCTGCTCACAGTTCTGCAGGCTGGGAACTTGCTGCATCACGTGGCAGGGGGGAGGGGATGATTCCAGGAACAAAGGGAGCGAGGGAAGATAGATTCATCCCATAATGCTCTGGGTAACCCAGTTAACCCTATCAGGACCACTTTACCCTCAGCAAAGAATTTCCCAGCCAGCCCAGGACTCTCTGTCTCCTCATATTGCTTGATTCATACACATCTCTCTGTCCAATTAGCTGCTCGTCAGCACTTCATTATCTTTAATGTATTTATCCTTGCAACACCGCTGTGCTATTTATTAGCCCCACTGCACAGAGGGGGAACTAAGGCACAGAGAGTCTGGTATGAAAAAAAACACCCCTGACTGACAAAAGTTTTACTGACGAAAAGTGCCGGTGCAGCCAGCGCTTTGTCGGCGGGAGACACTGTCCTGTGCTGCTGTAAGGTGTGCAGTGTAGACATGACCTGAGTGACTTGCCCGGGGTGACACAGGAAGTCTGTGGCAAAGCTGGGAATTGCATCTGGATCCTCTGAGCCGTGGTGCAGTGCTTTAACTACCAGACCATCCTGGCCAGCCATAGGGCTGGTGCTGCAGGTATATGGACCATGTGCTGTGTAATAATGTGAAAAGGCTCCATTCCTATTAAACAAAGCTGGATCTTAAAGCAATTACTTATAGAGCCACTCCGACGGCAGCTTTGTGCTTAGCCAGCTGACCCAGGCTGGCTTTCCACTCCGACTCGTCCCTTGGGGAATCCAAAGTTCCAGGCGGGGTGCTAGACATGTGTACTCCCCCAGCTCCAGCATCACATTCTTGTCCCGTCTTCCCTCGCTGGCAGGCAGCCCTCTCAGCTGGGGACAGTACAACCATTACAGCGCAGAAAAGCAAACCAGCTGGCAAATTAGGTCCTAGCCCAGTGGTTCTCAAACTTGTGTACTGGTGACCCCTTTCACCTAGCAAGCCACTGAATGCGACCCCCCCTTAAATATATAAAAAAGTGTTTTTAATTTATAACACCATTAAAAATGCTGGAGGCAAAGTGGGGTTTGGGGTGGAGGCTGACAGCTCGTGACCCCCCCCCCATGTAATAACCTCACAACCCCCTGTGGGGTCCCGACCCCTAGTGTGAGAATCCCTGGACTAGTGGCGTGACATTTTCCCATGCAGGGAGATGGGGCCATTAACCAGCGAGTGACCTTTGTCTGGATTCTCCTTCTTGATTGAGTCGTATCCTACCTTTCAAAATGATTTTTCCTTGAAGTTCTCCATTTTGTGTTAATAGGAAATGTCACCTGAAAGTGTGCTGCCTGATGCCCAGGAGAACACGGTCTCTGCTCCAAAGATCTCACAAGTGCAGGTTCAGAGATGGTCCAGCAAACACAGGTGACTATCCAGCCATTCTCCCTTCCATCCAGGTACTTATACTGCCACCATCCCCACTGTACTTGATCATTCTGCTTGTGCTGCTCACTCGGCTTGTATGTTGCATCAGTCCCTCCTTTTCCCACATCCATTCTACCTATTTAGACTGTAAGCGCTTCAAGACAAAAAATGTTGCATTTCGGGGAGGGGGACTTTTTAAGGCACCTGTGAACGACAAACGTTTTGTCCTTCGATTGGCAGTGTAGACAAAGACAAAGGCTGTGTCTTATTCTATGCATATACCGCACCTAGCACAATGGGCCTCTGATCCCTGACTAGGGCCTTGAAGCACTATTGGAATCCAGCCAAATAATGTGTGAAACACCCAAAACAGAAAGGAGGAGATGGGTCGAGGCCGGATGAGAGTTACAGTGATGACAGGCAGTCACTTTAGGTGTTTTGACTAATATATCCTGGCTAGCGTATACAATTGGCCTATAGTATTATATATATCTTCCCCACCCCATCCTACCCCACCCGGGCTACCTTATTATTTATCTCCCTTTTTATTTAATTAATAAAGAAAGAATGCCTGGTTTCAAAACAATAGTGACTTTATTTCCTTTGCCAGCAGTGATCAAAGGGGGGGAGGGTGGTTGGCTTACAGGGAATTAAAATCAACAAAGGGGGCGGGTTTGCATCAAGGAGAAACACACACAACTGTCACACTGTAGCCTGGCCAGTCATGAAACTGGTTTTCAAAGCCTCTCTGATGCGCAGCACACCTACCTGTGCTCTTCTAATCGCCCTGGTGTCTGGCTGTTCAAAATTGGCAGCCAGGCGATTTGCCTCAACCTCCCACCCTGCCATAAATGTCTCCCCTTTACTCTCACAGATATTATGGAGCACACAGCAAGCAGTAATAACAATGGGACTATTGGTTTCGCTGAGGTCTAACCTAGTCAGCAAACAGCGCCAGCGAGCTTTTAAACGTCCAAAGGCAAATTCTACCTCCATTCTGCACTTGCTCAGCCTATAGTTGAACTGCTCCTTACTACTGTCCAGGCTGCCTGTGTACAGCTTCACGAGCCATGGGAGCAAGGGGTGGGTCTCCAAGGATAACTATTGGCATTTCAACATCCCCAACAGTTATTTTCTGGTCTGGGAAGTAAGTCCCTTCCTGCAGCTGCTCAAACAGCCCGGAGTTCCTAAAGATGCAAGCGTCATGCACCTTTCCCAGCCATCCCACGTTGATGTCGGTGAAACATCCCTTGTGATCCACCACCAGTGCTTGCAGCACCTTTGAGAAGTACCCCTTGCAGTTTATGTACTGGTTGGGAAGGTGGTCTGGTGCCAAGATAGGAATATGTGTTACGTCTATCGCTCCACCACAGTTAGGGAACCCCATTGCAGCAAAGCCATCCACTATGACCTGCACATTTCCCAGAGTCACTACCCTTGATAGCAGAACGTCAGTGATTGCATAGGCTACTTGAATCACAGCAGTCCCCACAATAGATTTGCCCACTCCAAATTGATTCCCGACTGACCGGGAGCAGTCAGGCATTGCAAGCTTCCACAGGGCTATCGCCACTCACTTCTCAACAGTCAGGGCAGCTCTCATCTTGGTATTCCTGCGCTTCAGGGTGGGGGAAAGCAACTCACAGAGTTCCAGGAAAGTGGCCTTACGCATGCAAAAGTTTCACAGCCACTGGGAATCATCCCATTCCTGCAACACTATGCGGTCCCACCAGTCTGTGCTTGTTTGCCGGGCCCAGAATCAGCGTTCCACTGTATCAACCAGCCCCACTGCTGCCATGATGTCCCAATTACCACATCCCGTGCTTTCAAGAACATCTGTGTCCATGTCCTCCTCACAGTCGTCCCCGTGCTGCCGTCTCTCAGCCAGGTTCTGCACATACTGCAGTATAATGCGTGAGGTGTTTACAATGCTTGCAACAGCAGCCATGAGCTGAGCAGGCTACATGCTTGCCATGCTATGGTGTCTGCATGGATAACCCAGAAAAAAAAGGCACAAAATGATTGTCTACAGCTGCTTTCACGGAGAGAGAGAGGGAGGGGAGACTGACGACTTGTACCCAAAACCACCCGCAACAATGTTTTTGCCCTATCAGGCATTGGGAGCTTAACCCAGAATTCCAATGGGCAGCGGAGACTGCGGGAACTGTGAGATAGGTCCCCACAGTGCACCGCTCCATGGGTCGATGCTAGCCACAGTAGTGAGGACGCACTCTGCTGACTTCATGCACTTTGTGGGGACATACACAATCAACTGTATAAAATCGATTTCTAAAAATCGACTTCTATAAAATCGACCTAATTTCGTAATGTAGACATACCCTCAGAGGTCAAATGTCCTTCTGAACTGTGTGGAACAGGTCCTGGCCTAGCTAGCTCCAGTTCAGCTCAACTTGAAGATATTTCTCTTTCCAATCTCTCTTTGAATTGCTCCATCAGTACTGGATGTCCCTTCCAGTTCCTTCACCAATAGAAGGCTAGCTTCACAACTGGGTGTCCCCTTCTTTTCCTCTCTTGACAAAGTTCTCTTCTCCTCAACAGAGCAGTCCTTCTTGACAGCTCTCACTTCAACGAGTCCTGTATAAATCTGGTTCTCTGTCGGCCATCTGTGATCCAGAGTGTGACTAGCAATAATTCTGCCAACAACTTTGTAAAAGAGTATTCAAGCAAAAAAATCTGTCTCCTCCCCACTACTTCAATCCCTTTCTTTGCACTTAAAAATGTAATCAGATGCTGCAATATAAAATAGAAAGGTTACATTAGCACTTACTGAGATGAGTGGGGCAGGTCACACCTCGCAGAGCTATTGTTTCAGGCTCTGCAAAATTAAGCAGATGCACTGCTTCTGTTATACAGTCGTGTCTTTAAGGTTTTCTTTGCATCCATAAAGCACTTTTTTTTTTCAAATGAAAGCTGAGATTCGGGAGAACAAGCAGGGAGGTGCTACTTCATCCTAGCCCGGTCGGAGCCCCAATCATCTCCCTCACTCACCTGGAAGAGGCATGTACCCAGGGGACATGGTAGCATTAGCCATGTTGATCAGCTTGATGTCTATGAAGAATGTTCTCTAGAATTTCATTTGCTGTGCCTGAGGGCCCCATGGCTATTTTTGGCAGCCATCGGTATTTGCTGGCTATTTCTAAGCCAGTGTTTGTTCTGCTACAATCTGGGCATGTTTGTTTCCGCTCCTTGAGCAATGACGAGGTGGGGTTCACACCTGGAATGACTCGTCAGGCAACATGAATAATTAATACGCTTGGTTAGTTTGGATTATGCCCGCTAGATGCACAAACCCTTGAAGATAAATTAGATTTCTGTCCCATTCTGCAGAGGTCACATGTTCAACCCAGGACTGTCACAGTCACACTCCGGCTCAGAGCCACTTCCACCATGATCCTGTCCACCTCCTTGAAAACATACACATAAAGGACCCGATTTGCCCCTCGCCTTTGCTCCAGTTTCACAACAGCGTAACTCAGCTTAAATGGCATGACTCCTGAGTCACACCAGTGTAAGTGAAGCTGAGAGCAGAATCAGAACGAAAGCCTTTTTCCTTCTTTAACTTGCTGAGGGATTTAGTGCAGGTGGCAGCGAGGCTGATGGCCCTGGAGACTGAAATCTACTGATCCCCAGAAAAAGGTAGGGCACATTCCATGACTGTGCAAGTTTCCCCCGGCCCTGGAGACCACATCGAATGTGGCGTCCAGTCTCCGAGCCCCTTCACTCCTTGACCTGTCTGAGTCATTGTGATAAGTCTGATTTCCTGCATATCACAGGCCATGGGACTTCCCTGTATTAATTCCGGCTTCAAGTCTATTAAACTGTGGTTGAATCTGAGCACATGATGAGACTGTGACAGCTGCAATAGTGGTTTTCATGCCATCGGCCAGCCAGGGACTGAGAACACACCGAGCTCGCCTGGCCCTGCGTTGCTTTGGAGGGAGATTCACTCAGGCGGATTTGATGCTGTTCACTGAGAACTTTCGGGGGCAGATCCTCAGCTATTGCAAACCAGGATGACTCCGCTGAAGCCAATGGCAGAATTACACTGAATTACACCAGCCGAGGCTTTGACCATTTAACTCTACCCCGGCGGCTCTCTGAGCACCCTTGCACAGCAGGTTGCTTTGGCACGGAGCCACCTGCACGCCTTCACCCCGCCCTCCACCATGCGGAGGAATCAACCTGACATTAAACTGGCTAATGCACTGAAGAGACGTTACATAATAAACCCCGAATTACCTAAAGCGCATTACCCAACAATCTGTTACATAAGGCGCCAGTACCAGCCCATCCGGAGAGCACTCGGACCCGCCACAGAGGGAAAAAAGACAAAACAAGACACTGTGGGGAAGAAAAAAAGGAAAAGCAAGGCAGTGACTTCAGGGCAGCCTCACGCCCCCGCTCCCAGAACAGTGAGGTAGCCAAGGGGATGCAGCCGCATAGTGCGGACAGCTTGAGGAGGGGGTATGGTGCTCTTTGCACCCGTTGGTTACACTGGTTCATTACACTCAGTTACAGTAAAACCCATCCCTAGCTGCCATTGGGCTGCTGCCCAGATGGCGTCTGGCCGCTAGAATTTCTTTGGGCATGTTTACCGGGGCAATGGACCTGCATAGCCGCAGTGGAATGGTTATTCTGCTATGGCTATGCTGGTACAGCGCCTCCCGGTGGACTCTATTCCAGAGGTCACTTGCATAACGAGGCCGGTCAGTTTCCCTACGTAGACAAGCCTTTTCCATCATGAATCAGTTTGCGGGGTCTTTGCTGTGGAACAAAGGAGTGTTTTAAAAGAGACGAATAGGCCGGCTCTCTAACGGTGTCTCTCTAACACAAATGCTGCACACTACGTAACACACATGCCTGCATGGCCAGTATGCCAGCACAGGGCTCAAGGAATAAGAGGCTAGTTCAGCCTCCATTCCTAAAGCAATCCTGGGTTTCTCTGAGGCTGCCAGCAAGGTGCCAGTCCCAGGTATGGTTTGTACGCAGGAATGTGTCCACCAGGAGGCAGACCAAGCCCCACAGCTTACAGGCCATTGACCACAACATAATAAGGTTCAGCCACCACTTACCTGGGCTGGATTTAATGTGGTGATGTAGAGGTAAAAGGGGCCGTATTCCATTAACTTGGGCTTAACTTGCAGCAAGGGAGGTTTAGGTTGGACATCAGGAAAAACTTCCTAACTCTCAGGGTGGTTAAGCACTGGAATCAATTGCCTTGGGACGCTACGGAATCTCCATCGTTGGCGATTTTTGAGAGCAGGTTGGACAAACACCTGTCAGGGATGGTCTAGATAGTCCTGCCGTGAGTGCAGGGGACTGGACTAGATGACCTCTCGAGGCCCCTTCCAGTCCTATGATTCTGTGATTTCCAAACCTCTGAGCCATCAAATCTTCAAGGTTAAAAAAAACTCCACGTGAATAATGTTGTTATCCGAACAAGTTTCCCCAACCCCGATTCCTCGTCCATTTGAAAGTGGCAGGGAATAGCCATAGGGGACATTTTAACACAGATTCAAATATCAGACTTCAGGGTGACAGCCATACTGTGCGGCTCATGGGGCTGGGACAGACTGTTAACCTCTGTACTGGAGATAGATACAGACATTCAGGCCCAGATCTCAAATCCTCTGCCTCAAAGTTCACAGATTCATACATTTTAAGGCCAAAGGGAACTTGTCAATCAGCTCTGGGAGTTTGACTGATGCCATCACAGAGCTGGCAGACAGCCACCACCTCTCTACTCCTTTGTAGAAACACAGGACCACGTTAGACTTGGGTGAACTAAGGTTTGAAATTGAGTCGGGATATTAACAGAGGCAACAGGCCCTCAGCATGTAACCAAAAAGAATGAGCTCATGAGACAGAAGAGTTGTTCTGTTCAACTTAAAGTGACCCTTGGAAATACCAGTGTTATCCTACTTAAGATTTGGGCCGAAGTAATAAAATAAAACACAGTTAATTGGGGACCAGGTTCAGTAAATAATTGGCTGTATAAGTCTTTTCGTGTATTATAAAAAAACCTTCTTCATCTGGCCTTAGCTAAGGTTTGACATTTGTCAGTGACATCACTTATATGTTAAACGGTATAAAAAAGGTAAACTCTTAAAGGTTTCATTGCTAATATCTGCCTGACCACGCTGGAGCTGACCAGTATGGGTTTAAGCACCCCTGGGGTTATAAGTATTTCTAATCAAATGCTTATAAATGTTTTATTACTGTTTGGCTGTAGTAAATTGCTTATTAGTTAGGCTTTTTAGACATGTTTAGAACAATCGTAGAAATACCATTTGGCCTCTAGATTTAATAAAGGGATTTCGGGTTAAATTGGTGTCATGGTAGTATCCTATGTTAATAATAATAACTCCAATATCTTTGAATGTTATATGTCAGCACAGTGCCTATGGCTGGTCTTTCTACTGACTTCAGTGGGCGCTGGATTGGACCTGTAGATTGTAAATTCTTCAGGGCAGAAACCATGTGTTCGTAACAATTTCCACAATGCCGGATGGAAGACCAACAGACTGTGAAAGCATTGACCAAGGAATGCCACTGTGCAGCCAGTGATCATGTGGTTGGCAAAAGTTTTGATGGTGCAATAAGAACGCCAGTGGAGGAGACAGACTGAACACCCGGACAGACTATCTTAAGGACCTAATAGAGACTGGTTGAGTGGCGCTCAATCTGCCAGGAGGCTACGACTCTTTGGGATTTGCCTTGATGATGACGAGATTCTAGAGAGGTGCCAGTGTGGCGTACAGATGTGCACCAGCCGTTTCTGAGCCTTGAGGCCTGGTCAGTATTAATAACTCCTCCTGCATTAGACAGATGGGACCATTGGTTCCTGCAACACGCTCATCAGCCTTCCATCTAGCAAACAGCCCCAGCCCGAAGCATGGGACCTGGGAAGAAAGAGATGTTGCCCAAACAGCAGTGTCTGGCTGTTATAAACCCACAGCTGTTCTCTGCTTCACAGCTATCTGGCAGCAGATCCCGGGGCGGAAAGGCCAGAGAGATCGTTGTGCCCTTTACCAGCATTGTGTCTCAGAGGCTCAGATCCGAGAGAGTAAAACCTCAGGGGACATTTGGAGCTGATTAAGGAGCAGGGGAGGGTGGGGAGGATATGAAAGGAATCCAGAAAATATGGAACTGTTGGTCCCCAAACTGATCCTTTAAAAACAGAATATACTGAGAGTGATGAGGAAATAATCAGACTGTGATAGAAACAGAACAAAAGTGAGTCATGGGCATAAAGGTAGAGCAGTGAGCTCTGCTGAGACCTCCCTACTTGGCTGGCACCGCCCAGCTGCTGAAGTGAGATGGAGGAGAAGCCCAAGGAGGCCCCAAGAAACCCATTTACTGGAAGTGTCTCCGTGGCATATTTGTGCCCTCTGACTAGTGTAGTGTGCCCAGTGCAGTGGACAGAGCCACCAGTGCAAGGGTGCAACTGGCATGGATACCAGGTAAAGATCATACTGTCTCCAACTGTCCGCCCCCCCTGCATCGAGCAGCCTCCATTGCAACCCTGGTTTTTAATAGCTATGGCCTGCGTCTTCATCCTTTTCCCCCAAAAGCAGTTTCTGTTGCAGCTGTGGGTGGCTTAGCTTGCGTTGGCTTTTCTGTGTTAAAGTTTATTTTCTGACTTGTTCAGCAAGTAGGATCTGATTGCAAGGGGAGATAATGTGAGGTGGTACGTGTAACACAATAGTGAGAGAGCTATTGCACAAGGCTAGCGTTAAACTAGATGACTAGATGCACACCTAGCACCAAAGGTGCCTGTAGGCTTTTGTATTCGAAGTAAAATTTCCTGGGAAGAAGACGGACGCCCAGCTGTAGGTTTTCCCCTGCTAGTCCGGTTTGGAAACTGATTCCAAGATGCAGGTGGAGAAAGTGTCTCAAGTAATATTAGCATCAGTATCAGTCTGACTGTGTGGCATAGACCGAAATTGCCACTTCCATTTACACTTCCCACAGCATGACACGTTTTCCCTCCTCTGCCTCTATGCATCACCGGAGTCATCCATTCAGTGGATCCTCACTAGCTCGAAATGCAAGCAGGCTTGCTATTGGCAGTTACACAAGTGAAGATAATGACAGGGGTAATTTTATGATCATTAATTATGAGCTTGAAGCCCTTCCTCACCCAAAGCTCCCATCAATGTCTCTAGCCAAATGAAAGTCGACAGAAATGGGTAAAAGGGGTTTGGGCCTATGGAAGAGGATTAAACTGAATCAGAAAAGGGCACTCATAGAATGAGTGTGTCCACATAGGGAGTTATTGCAGAATAGCTATTGTGGAACAGTTTATTCCACAGTAGCTGTTCCGGTCAATTTCCCTGTGTGGACAGACCCTTAGCTTGCATAACTACAAACGCCAGTAGCAACCCTGAAGCCCTGGTACCCTTCATGCTGATTTGATTGCAGAGAGAGAACATGCTCCCTTCCAATGACCGAGTGTAGAAAAGAGCAACACACAAATTATCAGAATGCTCGAGGGACTTGCTTATGGGAAGCAACGACAAGAGCTCATTGTGGATAGCTTGGCTAAGCTGGGGAGCACAGAGTAACGGACTCCACGTGGCCGGAGAAAGGCACCTTCAGGTGAGACAAGGAGGTGTAACTAGAAGCCACTGGATGAAACTCAGACAGAAAATGGAGGCCATCAGGGGTAACTTCATGACAGTGAGACCTATCACGTGGTGGAACAGTCTCCTGAAGAAACGCCAGGCAGGTAAACTAGACAGCACACCAAAAACCCATATCATGGTGATCAATGCTGTGCAGGTTCCAGAAGATGGACTAAATCCATCCCTTATGCATGCGATCCATAAAGCTACTACCTTCGCCTTTAAGTCCCTCCAGAAGGCTCATTTCTACCATGATACCTACAAGTTATTAAGATAATACATTTTGGGGGGTAGTTTGTTTCCTCTTCTAATACGTGTTGGTACAGCACATAATAGAATGGAGCCCTACCAAGACGGGTGGTTTAATGTTATGGTACTAGCCTGCAACTCATGTAAACTGGGTCCCTGCTCTGCCACAGACACCCTGGGCCCAGACCCACTGAAACCAATAGGAGTTAGGCACCTAAATACCTTTGAGGATCTGGGCCTTTGTCTCTCTGTGCCTCTGTTCCTCATCTGTAGCATGGTGTTTATAGCCCTGCCATACCTCACAGAGATTGTGAGGTGCTCAGATACTACAGGGCTGGGGACCATACAAGTACCCAAGACAGATAGACCTGGCTGAGGCCTCCCCAGGCTGCTGTGATGCAAATCCGTCATAACTGATGGCAGCTGACCAAGGGGCATTTCTGGGGAGTTCTTACTGAAAACAGCAAAAGGCAACGTTAGAGAGTGGGTCTTAGACTGTATACTCTTTGGGACAGGGACTGGGTCCAGACGTGAGCGTGTGTATCATCAGAGCCTTGTGCTTTGCAGATGCCACCAGGATGCAACCAATAGAGAATACATATCTTCCGTCCCATTTTCAGGAGTAACAGCCTGCAAAGGGGATAAGAATGGGAAGAGATGTGGGTTTATGGTGACAATTAACAATTACTTTCACATTAGTTGTTACTTCCCCACTAAATTATTTTGACATAAATGTATTTGAAGCTCCCACTTGTTGACATAAAACAGGCCACTGTCTGTATTGCGTGCCAGAAATTAAAAGGCATTTTGCAAGCTCAGAACCACACCAAAGGTCAGCTGTGTAAACAGCTCCCCTTCCAATGGAGCTGCTGATTTACAGCAGCTGAAGATCTGACACACAGCTCCTACTGGGGCCCCCAGTTTTGTGCCACTCCTTGGCCTGAGAACCGAAGCCTTCCCAGGGGTTCTGCAGTAGCACAGTGGAAATTCTTAATAAAACTGATTGGCAAGTCTGGTCTTAAATCTTGGCAGGAGCATCAGCACTCTGGTAATTATCTACTCACTGTCTTGCCAGGGCATGTTTGGGACTTGGAAAGGGTAAGAAGGGTGTGGAAAAGAGAAGGCTGCCATGCAGGCTGAACAACTGAGCTGATCTCCTTCGTTCGCTGGAGAAAGCCTGGATTTTTTTAGGCACTGGTCCTGAGTTTCCCCCCAGGCCTTCACCTTTAATGTCCTCTCTTCATCCCTTTGATCATAGATCCCAGGAACAGAAGGGACCACTCTGATCATCTAGCCTGACCTGCAGAACACAGACCAGAGAAGTTTCTTTGTTTAATTCCTGTTTGAACCAGAGCATAACTTTTAGAAGAAGATCCAACCTTGATTTAAAAATGGCCAATGATAAAGAACCCAGTACAACCCTTGGTAAATTGTTCCTATGGTTAATCACCCTCACCGTTAAAAATGTATGCCTTATTTCCAGTCTGAATTTGTCTAGCTTCAGGTTCCAGCCATTGGATCTTGTTAGACCTTCCTCTGCTAGAGTGAGGAGCCATTATCAAATATTTGTTCCCCATGTAGGTACTTACATTGCACAGCTGGTTAGGCATAAGGAGAAGTGAAGGTAACACCTCCCTGTGAGACATCAGGTAGTGGTCGCCCTGGTTATACTAGACAGACCATTGGTTTGATTGTAGAATGTTACACGTCCAATCCCTTCACAGGGTGAGCCAGCAGGGCCACCTGGGGGCGGGGGGGGAGTGGAGCAATTTGCCCCAGGCCCTGTGCCCCACAGGGGCCCCGTGAGCCCTGGCCAAGAATCCCTTTCCTCACCCGGTGGCAGTCCAGCTCTTCGGCGGCACTTCGGCAGCGGGGGGCCCTTCAGCACTGCCGAAGACGCGGAGCGAGTGAAGGACCCGCCGCCGCAGACTCGGAGTGCCGCCTGGTGAGTACAAGCTCCCCCCTTTGCCCCAGGCCCCCTGAATCCTCTTGGCGGACCTGTGAGCCAGCGGTTCTTCACACCCCTCTCCACCATTTGCACCAGTTTAAGAGCTTGATTCTACTCTCGCAGAAGTCAGAGCCCAAATATATAAAATATGTGAGAGGCAGATCCAAAGAGCGTGTCCCAAGGAGGTGGGACATGCAAAGCTCAGAATATTGTGCACTACGGGGGAGTTTTACAAAGGCAGAAATGGGGACTCAGCCAGCTTTTGTGCCTTTGAAAAGCTCCCCCTTTATCTTTACCCAGTAACCAGTCTGGTAAAAAAAATTGCAAAGAACTTTGTGGAACTGGTCTGACGCACTGACAAAGTTTATGTTCTATCTCCTTCTAGAGGCTGGTCCAAAAGAGAACAATCACCTACTTCTGTGCCCAGCTAACCAAATTATTCCTATAGCTCAAATGATAGAGGCTGGGGCAGCAGTGTTGAAGGTCTTGGAGTATGAGCTGGCAGGGAATGTCCACTGGGAAAATCTAAATAAAATATTTAATTTCATGTCAGGCCAACACAAATCAAAACATTTAATTTCAGGTCAGTTTTGCATTAATCTGGGTCCCCTATGCTGCCACAGTGTCTCATGGGAGTTATAATTTGAATGTCACATACCCTCATTCTCTTCTATTGGCTGGACTCTGACCGGACTATAACTTCCATAATGCACTGCTTCATGAGAGTTCCACAACCACAGTGCATCATGGGAAATGTAGTCCATCCAAAGAGCTTGGCCCATCAAGGAAAACGGGAGCACAAGGCATACAAATTACAACTCCCAGGAGGCACTGCAGCAGCTGAGGTAACAACAATTCACGCTCGAACTAGCTCAGGATGAAATATTTCGACATTTCTGAATCAAAATTTTGGGCAACTTTCCATTCTGCAAAACCACAAAACTATATTTTGGCTTTTCGTCCTGACTTGGAATGAAAACAAATATCAAAATAGCAGAATTTCCTCACAGGACGGGAAGCTTTAGCTATGGCCCATGTAGGGGATGGTTATGCTGTTGGTTACATGGTTGGTGTGGGTCCTTCCCTCCCCAAATAGAATTACAGAGCCCAGATAGATTAACATTTTGCAGAATGACCTGGCTTAGCTGCCAGCTTTCCCATTTTGTACCTTCACAGACCATGTTTCTGGAAATGCAACTGCCTGCCGTCTCCCAGGCTAATATTTGCTGTGCATAAGACAAATCCTGTACCTGGCCTCCCCACCACCGTAAAGGTCAGGCCGCACTGCTCTCCACTTTGCCGTTTTATGAGTCACAAAAGGTTTGATTTTAGAATCGCGCCACCATTTAGGTGCAGCCACCTCTGCATTGCCTCCAGCGTTCTGGGAGGAGAGTTGCCATAGCACATAGGTTGCATGTAACTTAGTAGGAGGTGCAGCCACCTGTTGGAGCTCTACCGCAGTGGGTCATAGTAACATAGTCAGGATTTAGGGCAACTTAACAAGTAAACCCCGTAGGGATGCTGGTGTAATCCAGCCTGGCTTTCTTCTCGGCCACTGGTTCCTGTCTGTGTAGCAGAGTCAGAACGAAACACGGTGACGCGTCGTGTCCTACAGGATGGGTGGCCTCTCTGAACTTTCTGCAGAGGTTAAACATTTAAGGCACAACTATTATAGAGCTTTGTTATGCCTCCGATTCGGTTCCATTCTCTTGTGGCGCAGGAACGACGGCTGCTGTACATCTTCCCAGGCTGCCCCGTCTTTAGCCTTGGAAGGTTTTAGGTCGTAGGGCCTGAACCTAGGAGGAACTCAGCCTCCTGCAAGACTTGACCTGCTCCTTTGGGGCAAGGCCTGTCTTTTTGTTCCGTGTTCCTGCAGCTCTTAGCACACGTGGGAGGCTGGGACGAGGCTCCCGAGGTACAAATTGTTATTAATAACGTCAGTAATGGCCGATTTCACCTTCTGCCCCAAAACTGGTGCTACAGGTTTTTAAAGGGTGTTGCGAATTGTTTGAGTTAAGAAGAGCTCTGTGTGGGAGACGAGAGAGATCGGTGGCGCTAGTAAAGAATACTGAATCCAGCTGATAAAGATTTAACCTTCACCGGCTTGGGAATGAAACAGTCAGCCACCCCCAGCTCTGTTTCACCCTTCTACATGTGCTTTTTTAGTCTTCTACCACACGATCACAAGTAATATGGAAAAGTGACGGGCCTGGCCTGGCACTGCAGGGCCCGCTACACCAGTTGCTCAAGGATCACAGCCTCCCACCCCCACTTTGGTGTCCCACTGCAGGCCCTACTGCCCTATTACAGCCTTCTGCTTCTGCCCAGGGAAGTATTCATCTCTCCTGCCATACCCTCACCCCTTCATATCTTCCAGAGCCAATCATTAACTGCTGCTTAGCTGGATCAGCTGGTTCTCCTGAGGCCAGGGCTTGCTGCTGCCTGGCTCCACAAGCCCTTAAAGGAGCAGACTGTCCTGCTACGTTTCCATATTTACACATCACAGCAAACTGCTCCCCCACGATTTAAGCTCTGAACCTGTTGGGAACCTTGACTATTTCAGCTGTCAACCTTTGGAATAAATACTGAGTGATTACCCCCCACACACACACCCCCAATGTTATGTTAGTGCAAAGATTTTAACTCAAATAAAAAAATGTAGAAAGTAACTTCAACATTTATCAGTCAAAAAGCACTAAAACCCCTGTTCCTTCCAAGCAGCCATGCAGTTCTTTACTACTGAAGAATCGAGAAGTGAGAAATCTTAGGTCTTAAGAGGGATTTTTTTACTCCGACACTCTCACAAGAATCTTGCCTGGGGCTAGTCAGGGTTGCCCGTAGGGATGCCGGATTTCTAAGCGCTCTTAGTTGTAAATAGAGATATATCTACAGCCTAGAAGGGACAGTTGTAAGGGCTGATGGACACTTAGTCTGCAGATTCTCTGGGGTGATGGACACTTAGTCTGCAGATTCTCTGGGGTGATAATTCCACTCTCCTTTTAAATAACTGGCTGTGAATTTTGCTTCCTCGTCTTTCCCAGATTCCAGTGGCTGGATCCCTCATATGCTGAAGGGAATTACAATTTTTCTGAAATTAGAGTTAATGGTAAAGCTAAGGATTCTTTTTGGTCTTGTTAGTCCAGTGTAGGGTGACCAGATGTCCCGATTTTATAGGGTCAGTACCGATTTGGGGGGCTTTTTCTTATATAGGTACCTATTACCCCCCACCCCTGTCCTGATTTTCTACACTTGCTATCTGGTTACCCTAGTCCAGTGTTTCAAGGAGTCATTCACAAAGGGGAGGGGTTGGTCTGATGAGGTTGCCTACACTGGCCAAACCGCAACAGCTAGTAGCAAATATCCCCAATGGCCAGAGATGAGACTAGATGGGGAGGGCTCTGAGCTGATACAGAGAATTCTTTCCCAGCTGTCTGGCTGGTGGGTCTGGCCCACATGCTCAAGGTCCACCTGATCACCATATTTGGGGTTGGGAAGGAATTTTCCCCCAAGTCAGATTGGCAGAGGCCCTGTGGGTTTTTCACCTCTCTCTGCAGCATGGGGCAGGGGTCACTTGCTGGTTTAAACTAGTGTCATTGGTGGATTCTCTATAATTGGAAGTCTTTAAGTCATGATTTGAGGACTTCAGTAACTCAGCCAGAGGCTATGGGTCTGTTACAGGATGGGACGGGTGAGTTACTGTGGCCTGCAATGTGCAGGAGGTCAGACTAGATGAGCATGATGGTCCCTTCTGGCCGTAAAGTCTATGAGTTGCATTTTTATCTTGTCAGATTATTGCATACTGAAGAGAAAAAGCCTCTGGAAAGCTAAAGCCTTGCTAATTATACAGGACCATTGTCTAGTAGTTAAATTAGAGACAAGGGATCATGCACGAGATCCAAGTTCTGTGACCTTGGGAAAACCTTTTAACCTCCCTGTGCTTCAGTTTTCCCTTCTTTAAACTGAGGATAGTCCTTACATATCCCACATAGGGGTTTGAAGAGTAATTAATATTTTTAAATATCAAGTGGCGGGCCCATATCTGAGATGTTTAAAGGTTTTACAAAGCCCGATATGAATGGAAATATTTTCATTACAATTAAAAAAATGCAGTGAAAACAGAGGCTGGAAGGAGTGGGAATTTAAAAAAGACCTCCCAGCCATGACAGAGACCCAAACTCGACAGCATTGACTAAGGCATGAGAACCAGAAAGCGAAACTGACATGTCTAATGTAATCAGCTGATAGGAGCTCGGTGCATGCATTGAATGAGAAGCAGAAATGGTGACAAGTAAGTGGCATTGTTTTGTTTTGTTTTTAAAATGCTTGTGTGTGTTTGTTCAGTGCTAGGTTTTGACCACTCTGCAGCCTGAAGTCTTATTGATCCAAAGAACAGATGCTGTAACAATTCAAGCTTCCCCTCTCTCCTGGCAGCACGCCTCCACCCTCACCTGGAAGAAATCACTGGGACAGGTGTGACAGTAGGTCCTATTCCATGTCTGTTCAGTCCTTGACAGCTTTGCCAAGGCTGCCTGTAAAAGGGACAGGTATCACCACTCACGGCTGCTGCGATCTGGGCACTGTTTAGCGGGAGCTAGATGGATACTCACCAACTTGCCTTACCATCAAACAGTTATTACATGGTGGCAGTTTTCAGTCACTAAGTGATCTGGATTCAGACAGGTGACCTAGAGGTAACAGACTTTGTCTGCCTATTAGCAATCCTCTGGGCTAACCAGACCCATCACATTCTTCTGCTTTGAATAATGAAAGAGGGTCTGACCATCAACAATCCGAGAGGTTTCAGAGTGGTGGCCGTGTTAGTCGGTATCAGCAAAAAGAACAGGAGTACTTGTGGCACCTTAGAGACTAACACATTTATTTGGGCAGAAGCTTTCATGGGCTAAAACCCACTTATGCCCAAATAAAGTTGTTAATCCAAGAGGTGACAGTGACTGGACAGTGGGGTTATAGGTCTTTAGATCTGAGTTTGAATTGTACAGCTCACTCGTACAGTCAGATTGCTGGTCTCAGCCTCACGCCTCAGTAACACCACCCACTTTGTCTCACGTGCATTATCATTAAATCGTCTCCTCTGACCTCCCGCATAACACAGGCCTGAGACTCTTGCCTGTGGATTGAGGCCGCTAACTTGTGTATGGCTAAAGCATCACTTCCAGAAATGCAGCCAGCTTTGATCTGGAGACATCAAGAAATGGAGACTCCACCACTTCCCCATGGCAGTTTGCGAAATCACCCTCACTGTTAAAATGTTGCCCCTTATCTCTTATTTGGAGTGGTCTGGCTTTATCTTCCAGCTATCGGTTCTTGCAATGCCTTTCTCCCCTAGGTTCAATTGCCCCTCTGTACCTGTTGTTTTCTCTCCATGAAGTTACTTATACTTGTTAAATCATCTCTTGCTCTTCAGATAAGAAAGGTAAAGATGGATCATTTCCAAGGTTGGTGGTTTTTCTTATCAGTTTTCAAAAACAAAAGCGAGATTTGGGATTGAGGACCTGAGCAGCGTGTGAGGTGAAGGATGGTCCACTGTTTACAGCACCAGCCTAAGATTTGGGAGGCAGGGAGCAATCCCCTGCTCCGCCACAGACCTTGCTGTGTGACCTTGGGCAAGTCACCTAGCCTGTCTGTGCCTCAGGTCCTCATGTGTAACATGGAAGTCACAGCACTGCCCTACCTTACTGGGGTGATGTGCTCAGAGCCTACAGGAATGGGGACCATATAAGCACTGTAGATAGATGCTTCAGTGTTGCCATTTATAACTGTGCAAACTGCCTGGAGAACCCTATTGGATGTGGTAGCATCTTAATCCTCCTTAATGCCTGCACAAGGTCCAAAGTCAGCCCTGTAGACTTTGGCCTTTGAGAGCCGGGAAGCGGGAAATCACTTCTGTAGCTGTTCCCGTGATCAGTCTGTAATGTGCAGACTCTTTGCAAATGAGCAGCGAATACAAAAAGCCATTGTGCCTGCGTAGGCAGCACTGGCTCCAAACCCCTAACTCCTGAATAGCCCAGGGGCTGAAACGCAGCCACACTGCACTTCAGTCGATAGTGCCTTTCATCCGGCGCTGCCAAAGGGCATTGCAAGCACTAAACAAACTCCAGGCCACAGCACCCTGGTGAGGGAGGCCAGGGATATTAGATAAGCGATCCCTTTAGCCACCACTCAGTTGCAGCCGCCTCCAGGATGGGACACACCAGGTGTTTGCCAGCACGCAGCCACGTTAAACAAGAATTTGGAGTGCCTGATATCGGTGCAAAGCTGACCCCCAAGCCTGGCCTGAGACATAACTGGCTTTTCTAGAATGGCACAGAATTGGGAAGCAGTCAGAGTGGCTAGGAAGGTTGCCAAGGTTTGTAAGAGCCACAAGTGCTATGGACAGGGCCAGAGCTCATGAGTCAAAAGCAAAACAAAAAAAAAAACAACCCAGCAACAACAATGAAATGAGCATTGATCTTTGGAAGCGTAATAAATTCCAGGGCTGTGGCTGACAGCCTGGCTGCCGCGATGCAGCGTGTGGCACAGGCTGGGTCGCCTCATCGTTCTTTTGGCAACAACCAGGTCAGATCTTTCCTGAGAGTCAGTTACACAGAGCTCTGCCTCCTGTAGGTCCCAGGCAAATGGGGGGCTTATGGGGGCAAGAGCAGTGGGAGGCAAGGCTGCCCTCCCCTCCTGTGGCAGGGTGCTTGCCACCCACCTCTCACCTCGGGCCCTCCGAACCTTGTCATTGGGCACCCAGAGAACATCTGCACCTGCTCGCGCTTCACTTCCTCGCCCGCGTGACCCGAACGGACACCAAGTGGCAGGACCTGCTGCCACCTGAGCAGGGCGAGGAGCCCTGGTGGGCCAGTCTGTGCCCCCCCCTCCGGTCCCACAGCCTGCCAGGGATCTCGGTGGCTGGCTCCTTCACGCAGCTGTGAGCACGGGTGTGTACCTGGCAGGGCTCACTGATTCCACTGACACCCGGCCTGTCTGTGCTGAGAGGGAGACCCTGGCGCACCTCTGAGTCGAGTGCATCAGGTTGCAGCCCCTCTTCCGGCCCCTCCAGAACCTCTGAGTGAGGGTCTGGCTGCACCTTTCCCTGCACCTCCTCATCCACTCCCACCCCATCCATGACCTCACAAAGAACCGGGACTCATTTAATCAGCCTCCTCTTGGCGCTGGCCAAGACGGCCAGCAGGAAGCTGGATGTGGGGTAGTCTGAGACTGTGGGGCATATCTCCATTCTTTTGTCCGGTCACGCCTCCTTGGGCCATGTCCACTGACTCCCGGGTGGGCTCTGTCAGGGGCTCGCTGCTCTGTCTCTCTTTCTGGCCACCTGATTTTTGGCCTTATGACCTTCACTCCCATCCCTGGTTTGTCATTTGTTGTCTCCAAGAATTGGTTGTAGCCTGGGTCCACCAACCCCTCCCCCTGGGCCATGGAGTTGCAGCTGCGCAGGTATTGGTCTGGCCACCCCTCCATCATGGCGATGTGGCGTCCTGGCCAAATTTGAGGTAGTGGTGATGCGACCCCATGCTCCAGGTCAGGATGCCACTCATTCAGATTTTTGCTACAGTAACAGATTGGCCACCCTGGTTACCTTTGTGAGCATCCTCAGAGACAGCCGCACCAAATCCAGGGGCATGATGGAAAGCAGAATCTGGCCCACGGTACCCAAAGCATTCTGGCTCCTCACACCCCCCCTGAAGTTTTAAATGGACAAGTTAGACACAGCTCCAGAAATGCTGAGCTGAGTCCCTGATCCGGGGGGCTGCAACATTCCACCCCAGAGATGGAGCCATTTTAGCAGTGATTGAGCAGCACCATGGGTGGTGAGTATCACAGGCCAGGGGAGGCTGAGCCTCCCCAAACAGCCAGGCATGGCCCTGCCCACACTCCGCCCCGAGGCCCCCTTCTGCTTCCCATTCTTTCCCTGTGGCCAGGACTGGGTTTGGCTGGAGCTAGGGGAGGCTGGCCTGAGGCCTGGGACGGGGACGGCTGGGGCCGGGGCTCAGACTGCCCGGGGCTGGGGCTCGGACTGCCCGGCACTGGGGCGGACCGCCCGGTGCTCCAGGGCCGGTGGCGCTGGGACCATGCCGCCCGGTGCTCCGGGGGCGCTGGGACCAGGCCGCCCGGTGCTCGGGGCCGGGCGCTGGGACCAGGCCGCCCGGTGCTCCGGGGCCGGGGCGCTGGGACCAGGCCGCCCGGTGCTCCGGGCCGGGGCGCTGGGACCAGGCCGCCCGGTGCTCCGGGGCCGGGCGCTGGGACCAGGCCGCCCGGTGCTCCGGGGCCGGGGGCGCTGGGACCAGGCCGCCCGGTGCTCCGGGGCTGGGGGCGCTGGGACCAGGCCGCCCGGTGCTCCGGGGCTGGGAGCACTCAGGTGGCCCAGGGCTGGTGGGGGGCAGCAGCCATGGTGGTGGGTTCGGGGCTCCAGCGGAGGGGGAGTAAAGGCAGAAGGGGCTGGGCTGCGGGCTAGCCTCCCAAAATGGGCAGTTCACGCACCACCCATGAGCAGCACCTGGATATACACTGAAGTTACTGGAACGTCACCACTGATCTCAGTGCTTGCAAGGTCACGCTCGCTGCCTGATCTTTGAGATCCTTCAGGATGAAAGGTGCCTATAAATAAAAGTGTTTTTGAATTTGTCTCCCTCTCTTATGAGTAGATGTGATTGCTTTTCCCTTCTGGTATTTGTGTAATTCGTTGCATTTTCTACTTCCCGGCACTGGGCAGCTTCTTCCCAGAACATATGGTTCAATATTACCACAGGTATCACGCGAAAGCCAATCAAATATTGATACTGTGAAAAGAGCCAGGATAAGGACTTGAGGCAACTCAAGATGTAACATGACGCAGCAGAGCACAGAAAGAGGGAGCTGATTTCTCAGACTCTGTTTGCTTTAGGTTAGAGCTGGTCAAAATAATATTTCAAAGGAGAAGGATGTTAGAAACCATTAGGAAAGGGAGAGAGAATGAGACAGTAAATATTATAATGCAACCATACAAGTCCTGGTACGCCCAAACTTTGAATACTGCAGGCAGTTCTGGTCGCCCTACCTAAAAAAAGATATATTGGAATTGGAAAAGGTACAGAGAAGGGCAACACAAATGATTAGGGGTACGGAACAGCTTCCATATGAGAGAGATTAAAAAGACTGGGACTTTTCAGCTTGGAAGAGAGACGGCTAAGACGGGATATGATAGAGGTCTGTACAATCTTGACTGGCGTGGAGAAAGTGAGTAAGGAAATGTTATTTACCCCTTCACCTAACACAAGAACTAGGGGTCACCCAATGAAGTTAATAGGCAACAGGTTTAAACAAACACAAAGCAGTATTTCTTCACACAACGCACAGTCAACCTGTGGAACTCATTGCCATGTTTTGAAGGCCAAAACTATAACTGGGTTCAGAAAACAACTAGATAAGTCCATGGCGGATAGGTCCATCAGTGGCTACTAACCAAGATGCTAAGCCTCTGTCTGCCAGAAGCTGGAGTGGATGGTGGGATGAATCGCTCAATAATTGCCCTGTTCTGTTCATTCCCCCTGAAACATCTGGCATTGGCCCCTGTCAGAGTCAGGATACTGGGCTAGATGGACCTTTGGTCTGACCCAGGATGGCCTTTCTTGTGTTTCTTAAGTTCTCGTCAAAAGATTGATTTTTTTTTCTAAAATTAAAATTGACATGAAAAATCATGTATTACCACAGCATCTCAGCACCCGTGTCAGTCCTAGACCGGGACACCATTGTCCTAGGCTGTATACAAACACAGAACAAAAAGACAGCTGCTGCCCCAAAGAGCTTAATTGTGCCTCTGATTTTTAAATCAAAAATATTATGGAAAGATTTTTGGTAAATAAAAAATATTTGAAGATATTTTCAATTAAAATAGTCCCAATATTTTGCTTAGCGATGGGCCTGGCAGTAGAAGAAAGCACGAAAACAATTGTGGGAGCATCTGAAAATGGGGGTGGGGGGCATCACTGGCAGAGCTGAGGGGGCAGCCAGCAATCCCCTAAAGTCACTGAAAACAGGCAGTAACCGCAGATGGGAGGTTACTGCCTCCCTGTCGCTCCCATGTAATCTGAGACTACACTCTCCTGTTGCATTAATTTCTCCGGCAGCATAGAGTGTGCTGCTGTTCTACACCTGCATTCCCCCACCTACGTCTCTTGGCTTAAGCTGTTTTTACTGGCGGCACGTGCTGCCTGGGATCATGTGTTCTTAGAGAAGTCAGATTCTCTCCCACCGGTGTGTTGCAACACCTTTGTTATCGTGCAGTGAACAGAGCAGGACAGGACATGCTCCAGTGCCAAGCAGAAGCTGTTTGTCTGCCTGCCCAAAGAGACCTGGGCAGCCAGAGCAGTGGGAAACCCAGCAATCCTGGCTCACGGGGACTCATGCAAAATATTTTGCTATTCTCAGAAGCCACAAAGTGTAGAGCTGGCTCTGAACTTGCCCATCACTGGCTGGGCAGAGAGTTCAGATTTCAGGTTCCATTTCATTCCCTTTAGTTTGTTTCCTTGGAGCGGGGTTCATGCCCCTGTGAGTTTTCCTCTTGATTTTCAGCTTTGAAGGAACCCTTGAGCCTCAAAGTGAATCTCTGCTCGTGTCCCTGGTTTTACCCCAGATCAGGTCGCAACTTCCATGTTCCTCGGGGGTCCCAAATGAAGCTTTAAATCTCAGATTAACTCATCCCAGAATTGCTGAAAAAGGTTCAGAAACTTCAGCGTGCATGGCAGAGCCAAGCCTAGAAAACCCAGATCACCCAACTCACGTGCCAGCACTTAAATCACAAGAAAATGTGGTTCCGGGGGTCCTCTGGGCTACCTCATGCACTAGCCCCTGTGGGGTGGATTCTGCTGCAGCGCTGCTCTTTGCAATCACGTCTGCTTCACTTTGCCCTGGGACTTGGTCAGCTGCATAAAGGGAACATATCTTGTCTGGGGACACGTTTGCTTCCCAGGGTGCTGTTAGGGCACCGTCTGTTCATCTTCATACTCTAGAGAGGTGGACGCTGCTGGGATATTTCAAGCTGCCACTATTAACTGTCTGGGAGCTGCCCCCAGACTCTTTGTAAGACGCTTGCTGATCTGGGGAGGGGTTTCCTTCCTAGGGCAGTTGGGATTGATGAGCAGAGGAGCTGGTGGGGGAGGATCTGACCTATACCCGGAACTCTCCCCCGGCAGACGTGACTCTACAAAAAGGGCCGTGGGAATTTGTAGGGCACTGAGGAGACAGATCAGGTGAGCTGATCCTGAAGGTGATGGTGCAGCTAAAAAGGGACAGAGGGTGACATCTTCAGAGCGCTTAAGTGACTTAGGAGCCTAAGTCCTATTTTCAAAAGTGACTTAGGCATGTAACAGCTTATGGCTTGTATGATGCCAGAGGAACTTAGGAGACAAAGTAGCTGAGCTGCTTTTGAAAATGGGACTTAGGCACTTTTGAAAATGTTACCAGAAGCTTCCACTCAAGCCTTGAGCGAATCACAGCTTTGGGCTGTCTGGTGAGCCCCTGTGAGGCTGGTACAGCATGAGGGCTTGAGCATGGTGGCTGGCCCTTCTCTGTACCTGTTATAAGGAGCTGGGCCCACAGCTCAAATCCAAGCACCACCCGATCCAACCATCACTGGTCCAGCAGGACCCAGATGCTCCTGTCACTATACCGCTCGGTGCCCTGCCTGCCAGGCGAGCAGTGTTCCATTAATAGGCCTCAGGGCTTCCGAGGCCCATAGCCGCCAAGGGATTTAGGGGAGTTAGGTGCCTACATTCCTGGGAGGGTCTGGCCCTAAGTCACCATCTTCTCTAACAAATATTTTCTTCTTCTCTTTTCTCACTTCGTTTGACATCGGTCTGCTCACCGAACTGCTCTCTCCACCCAGGTTCTCAATCAGGATCTCCCCCCTCGGGTCCCTGGTGGGCCTGGTCTCTTGCCGCTGGAACCTGGCACTGGCTGGCTGCATTCAAGTCATGGAGAAACGCCATCACCCTGAAGGTGGTGCCGGCCCACCCTGCTGGTGGGGATACCCTACAATTATCGGCTTTACAGCTCTGAGCTGTTATAGTTTACGGAGTCGGCTCTGCTTCCTGCTGAGGGGTCCATTCTCTGCTTCTCCTATGACGTGGAGATCGGCTGTGGGGAGCAGCATTAGACACGTCTGAAAACAGAAGCAGCCCAGTCCGGGATGCCAGTCGCATTTGCCCAGTGTATTTACCCTGCCATGCCAGGCCAGCAGCTGCTTTGCTGAGCTTTAGCGCCTACGGTGAAGACACCCTCCAAGCCTTCCTCGGGTTCTCCTCCTCACGCCGAGGTTTTCGTGGTGCTCTCCCTCCCCTCCCTGCTGCTTGGCTCTTTCACAGAACTGCTAATAATTTTCCGCCACCAATGAGCAGTAGGCAAGCCATCTGCCGGTTCCTAGGGAGGCTGCACTGCAGGAAGCACCCAGCATCTAATGCCATTCAAGCATGGCTCTATTTAGCTGTCAGCGCCTGGGAAAACGGTCAGCTTGGAGCTCATCAATTTCCACCCTGCCCGCGGCAGCTGAACCAGCTGCTGTGCTAACACCTGCTGAAATGCATTAGCCGCTTATTGGAGCTGAAAAAAGATCAAGTACGTTACTGCCTGGTTGTCTGTAATGGATTTTCCCTGAAACTCTGCAGTACATGGAACGGGTCAGTTAGACAGGCAAACACCCCCCTGGAATAAACAGAAACAGGCTGCTCGTGCTTATTTTAATTTTATTCTTTGGACAAAAGCACTTGGCCGTTAGAATATTCATAAGCAGCCCAGAATAGAATGCAGGCTTGTTAGGAGAATGGTATCAGTTTGAGTCTGTAGTTCCCTCCCCTCCTGTCCCTCTCCCCCCAAAAACCAAGGAAGCATTACCTATTAGTTAGAGCCACCTGGCTTCTAATCCCAGTTCTGCTACTGACTCACTCTATGACCTTGGCCAAGTCACTCTGCCTCTGTGTCTCTGTTTACCCATCTGTAAAATGAGGCCACTGAACTGGCCATAAAGGTTATTTCATGAAGAGAGCTGATATTTGGAGATGACAGTGGTATAGCTGGGAAAGTATTGTCATTATAACACACAGTCATGCAGTAAAATCACGGGGCTTTTTATAGACTTTGATCTGCCTAGAGAGAAGGCAACAAACAGCAGGCATGAAATCCCTTGGGGAGGAGTAACCATGAGCATGTCAGAGCGAAGATGAGAGAAAATCATTCATCACGTCCACATTGATTCAATCTGTGACGCCCCAGCAAAACTGGACACGCCCAGCCTGCAGCCAGATAGCGGAGTGTGCTGATACCCTTGCACCGGGTGCTGTATCATGCCCTGGGCACAGGGACCGTTTTAAACTTTGCCCTCTGCAAGAGTGCTCAGTGGACATCCAAGAGGCGGGGCAGCAACGAGCACAGTAGAAAACCAGTACACGGGATCTCTGACGGGGGAGCTGTGCGGGTGCTGACGCCAGCTGAATAGCCTGGCAGTGAGCGCCTTGGGAGGTGCGCTCTAGAGAGAAGAGGGAAGAACAGGCCGGTGGGGAGCGCTGTATTGTGTGACTGCTTGAACGAAGTACCCAGTGTCATCCTCGTGACTTGCTTACGCCAAATCAAAACACAACAAGCAGCCATAAGAGGAGGCTGCTCCTGTGCCTTCTAGACATCCAGCCCTCACGTGGCTTCACTAGGTACGTGGTGCTCTGGCTGGAAGAGTGTCCCACTTCGAGCTCATCAGTGTCCCTGCCCCACTCTCCTTAAAAGCCCCCTTCTTCCAAGCACCCTCCTGGCCTTGTTTTCATCACCAGCAATCACACCGCGCTTTCTCAGCGGCACCGCTGCACTCTGCCTCAGCTTGTCCATCTGTCTTCAACTGTGAGCACTTCAGGGCAGGGAAAGTATCTTACTCCGTGTTTGCCAAGTGCTGGGTAAACATGCAGTGCTAGATAAAGGACACTTACTCATTAAAAATAACAATAGTGACCAGGGCTTACTGAGTGTTACTTACTGGGAACATTATTTTAAGAACATAAGAATGGCCATACTGGGGCAGACCAAAGGTCCATCCAGCCCAGTATCCTGTCTGCCGACACTGGCCAGTGCCAGGTGCCCCAGAGGGAATGAACAGAACAGGGCAATTATTTAATGATCCCGCCCCTGTCATCTTGTCCCAGCATATGGCAATCAGAGGCTTAGGGACACCCAGAGCATGGGGTTGCATCCCCGGCTATCCTGGCTAATAGCCATCGATGGACCTGTCATCCAGGAACTTATCTAGTTCTTTTTTGAACCCTGTTATCATAGAATCATAGAATCTCAGGGTTGGAAGGGACCTCAGGAGGTCATCTAGTCCAACCCCCTGCTCAAAGCAGGACCAAACCCAACTAAATCATCCCAGCCAGAGCTTTGTCAAGCCTGACCTTAAAAACCTCTAAGGAAGGAGATTCCACCACCTCCCTAGGTAACCCATTCCAGTGCATCACCACCCTCCTAGTGAAAAAGTTTTTCCTAATGTCCAACCTAAACCTCCCACTTCTACCACTGAGAACAGTCTAGATCCATCCTCTTTGGAACCCCCTTTCAGGTAGTTGAAAGCAGCTATCAAATCCCCCCTCATTCTTCTCTTCTGCAGACTAAACAATCCCAGTTCCCTCAGCCTCGCTGGACTCTCTCCAATTTATCCATAGTCTTGGCCTTCACAACATCCTCCGGCAAAGAGTTCCACAGGTCGACTGTGTGTTGTGAAGCAAGTGCAGCCTCTTGTCTGTTTTAAACCTGCTGCCTGGTAATTTTCCTTGGGGGACCTCTGGTGCTTGTGTTATGTGAAAGGGGAAATAACACTTCCTTAGTCACTTTCTCCACCCCAGTCATGGTTGTATAGACCTCCATCATATCCCCCCTTAGTCGTCTCTTTTCCAAGCTGAACAGTCCCAGTCTCTTTAATCTCTCCTCATATGGAAGCTGTTCCATCCCCCTAAGCATAATTGTTGCCCTTCTCTGCACCTTTTCCAATTCCAATAGATCTTTTTTGAGAGGGACAACCACAACTGCACACACCGTTCAAGACGTGGATGTACCATGGTTTAATGTAGTGGCATTATAATATATTCTGTTTTATTATCTATCCCTTTCCTAATGATTCCCAAGATTCTGTTTGCTTTTATGACTGTGGCTGCACATTGAGCGGATGTTTTCAGAGAATTATTCACAACTCCACGATCTCTTGCTTGAGTGGTAACAGCTAATTTAGACTCCATCACTTTCTATGTATAGCTGGGATTATGTTTTCCAATGTGCATTACTTTGCAGTTATCCTCATTGTATTTCATCTGCCATTTTGTTGCCCAGTCACCCAGCTTTGTCAGATCCCTTTGTAACTCTTTGCAGTCTGCTTTGGACTTAACTATCTTGAACAATCTAGTATCATCTGCAAACTTTGCCACCTCATTGTGACAACCCCTTTTCCCACATCATTTATGAATGTGTTGAACAGCACTGGTCCCAGTACATATCCTGGGGAGGCCCAGTTATTTACCTCTCTCCATTCTGAAAACTGACCCTTTATTCCTACCCCTTGTTTCCTGTCTTTTAACCAGTTACTGATCCATGAGAGAACCTTCCCTCTTAACACATGGCTGATTACTTTAAGAGCCTGTGGTGACGGACCTTGTTAAAAGTTTTCTGAAAGTCCAAATACACTATATCCACTGGATCCCCCTTGTGCACATGTTTGTTGACCCCCTCAAAGAATTCTAGCAGATTGGTGAGGCATGATTTCCCCTTACAAAAACCACGTTAACTCTTCCCCACCAAATCATAGAATCATAGAAGATTAGCGCTGGAAGAGACCTCAGGAGTTCATCTAGTCCAACCCCCTGCTCAAAGCAGCACCAACGACAACTAAATCATCCCAGACAGGGCTTTGTCAAGCCAGGCCTTAAAAACCTCTAAGGATGGAGATTCCATCACCTCCCTAAGTAACCCATTCCAGTGCTTCACCACCCTCCTGGTGAAATAGATTTTCCTAATATCTAACCTAGACCACCCCCACTGCAACTTGAGACCATTGCTCCTTGTTCTGTCATCTGCCACCACTAAGAACAGCCAACCTCCATCCTCTTTGGAACCACCCTTCAGCTAGTTGAAGGCTGCTATCAAATCCCGCCTCACTCTTCTCTTCTGCAAACTAAATAACCCCAGTTCCCTCAGCCTCTCCTCATAAGTCATGTGCCCCAGCCCCCTAATCATTTTCATTGCTCTCCGCTGGACGCTCTCCAATTTGTCCACATCCATTCTGTAGTGGGGGGCCCAAAACTGGACGCAATACTCCAGATGTGGCCTCACCAGTGCCAAATAGAGGGGAATAATCACTTCCCTCAATCTGCTGGCAACGCTCCTACTAATGCCGCCCAATATGCCGTGAGCCTTCTTTGCAAGAAGGGCACACTGCTGACTCATATCCAGCTTCTCATCCACTGTAATCCCCAGGTCCTTTTCTGTAGAACTGCCACCATTCATTTAGCTTCTCCACAATGGCCTTGTCTTCCTTGAGTGTTCCATTAGCATCTTGATCATCCTTGATCTAAAGTGGTGGTCCAGTACTTACGGTGCTAGCCAGAGACCTGGGCTCAGTTCCCTGCTTCCTGTGTGCTATTGAGCAAGTCACTTAGCCAACATGTGCACTGGTTACCTCACTCAGGCTTTAGCCCGTAGCCCCATCAGACCCAGCTAGCCCGGGTTAAAAGCACCAACACACCCAAGTAAGAGGGGTTTGTGTGTGGACTGGAGAGAGGGGACAGGGGCAACACCCAAGTAAAAGCCCAAGTTAACTTCAGGGAAGAGAGATCCTTAGAGGAGGTCTCACAAGGTCAGAGGCAGGACTTTGCATGACTTCACCCTGCGCCAGCATACAGAGACACCACCACAGGACTGCCTTACGGCCAGCGAGGTCACCGCGCTGCTCTCTGAGAGCCGAGATCCCAACGAGACTGCCAGCACCGAGCGTGGAGCCCAGCAGAGCCTGTCCCGTTTGGTACTGGATCAGTCCCGCCGGTCTGGATCTCCCAGGGTAAGGTTCAGTGCAGCTCCTCCACAGCAAAAGAGCTTTCTCCGGCCAGCTTGGGAGCGGCTCTGAATTGATCTGATTTCGCAGTGGGTCACAAGTGGACAAAAACAAGGGCCAGCCAGCCAGGCCAGGGCCATGTCCCTTACACAAGACAGCGCTGGGTCTATTTTGAAGGAGTAGGAGGCGGAGACTCATGCTGCTACAGGCTATCAGGCAGTTTTATTTACCTACAGTGCCGGTACAACATAGAAGCGTCTCCTTTCACATTGCCTTGGTGGGAGCAACTGCGAAGATCAGAGGGTAGCTCAAGCCCAGTGGCTTCGTCCTGAGATTGCCAGCAAAGGACTGACTAGTGCCAGCTCCAGTGCTCTGCGCACCTTTCCGCCAGGAACTGGACCGAGCTCCACCAAGCCCATCTGACAGCAGAGCAATGACCTGGATTTGAACCTGTGTCAGCCTCGCAAGGTATCAACGTATTCCCTTCCCATCTGCCCAGAGTGGGGACACTAGACATTTCTGGTGCGGTGCCGACTCTTTGTGAGATGTTTTTAGCTACTTCTTGATGGTCGGGGACCGTCCCCAGCACCGTGTTTTGTGCTCACAGCGAAACCAAATGTCTCCATGTGTCACCTGTCTCATTCCATGCAGCGCAGCGAGCCCATTGGCAACACTGCGCGTTCACACAGCACATCGTGTGTTCAGAGCTCTCAAAGGCGACCCAGGGCCCATTCCCAGCTCTGCCCCGGACATGTTGGGGAAACTCAGGCAAGTCCCTGCCCCTCTCTGTTTCCCCATCTGTAAAAGGGGGATGATGCTATTTGCCTACTGCATAGGGTTCATGAGTTAATCTTTCTAAGGTGTTTGTAATTTTGACACCCTTTTCAATACGCTGCATCTCCATGCGGGGATGGATGGTCAGTTGGTTTGAACCACACGTATCCCAGCAGGTGTTGGAAATGGTTTTCCTGCTGCTGTGGACTGGTGGAGTTAAGCAAAAGTTACAGGCTCTGGCTCCAGGTTGCTCTCACACGGCCTGTCATCCTGGCGTGCTCCTGTTTGCAGGAGCAGAGGCCTGCACCCATGGAATCATTCTGCAGCGCCATTTCTCATCCACCATTGTGTTCTTGTGTGCGTGCCCTACAATGTGCTGCCTCCTAACACCCTCACCCTGACTCGGAGAGAGGATCTTTCAGGAGCAGGACACAGGGGGAACGGGAGGGACCCCGGTGCTAAATTGCTGATTATTCCACCTGGGCAAACCTTTAGACGAGCTCGTTAATCTGTCTCCAAGGCATAACTAAGCGATTTGGATCAGCCTCTAAGCCTGTTTGTTGGACAGCTGTTGTGTAAGCCTCACCCTGCTCCTCCTGTTCTGATACTACCCAGGGTGGAGGAGATGCAACGTCATCCACCACCGTCTGAGCAGCTCCACCGGCGCGGGGGGGAATCCACCCCTCTGGTGCAGGGGTTGTAACTTCACTGGGCCCAGCTGATACTGTGTCCCAACATTAATTAATTCACCAGCTGGAGCCACTAGGCATGACTGTAACACAAATAATAACGAGCTGTATCTAGAGAGGAAGGTGAATTCAGCCAGAGGCCGGGAAATCCCCACAATCAGAGCAGCGCTTCAGAGCTGCACGCAAACCACCCTGAACTCAGGGCACAACCCAGCAGGATGAGAATGGCGAGGCAGAGGGATGAGCCAGAATAGGAGGGCAACCGCCAGCCTCTTCGTGTCCGGAGATTTTAATCCTTTCTGGGGCTTGATGCAAGCTTAAGGCACCTTGACTTGCTCCAGTCTAAAACACACACACCCCACACTTACCAGCTGACAGAGCACCTCACCTAGGCCAGAAACCTGTCCAGGCAGTTTCAGAGCAGGCAAGGAAAATGTGCCGAAGCTCCAGTCTGGTTTTTAGCAGAGCTGATCAGGAAACAAAATTATGGGGCCACGGAAAATTTTGAATTGTTGGCAAATTTTTCATCCCAATTTGGGAAAAGAGCCAAAATGACACCCCCCACCACCCTCTCCAAACTGTTATATAAAGGTAATAATTGTACCAATCTCCTCCTAGAAGAGGAGGGGACCTTGCATTGAGTCCCCAGCCCCTGCCTTTACTAGCAGGACCAATTTTTGCCCCAGATCCCTAAGTGGCCTCCTCAAGGATTGAACTCACAACCCTGGGTTTAGCAGGCCAATGCTCAAACCACTGAGCTATCCCTCCCCTGTTATTGCACAATATTGTATTTTGGAACCTTTCATTGTTTCCAACACGAAATACATGCCCAGGCAGTGTGGGATGCCCAGCTCCATGGCAGTCTGCCATGCGGGTTACTGAAGAGCCAGGCTACCAAGGAGCCAGGCAGGCTGCCGAGATGTCATGTCATTGGGCAAGTGTGTCTAGTGGTTAGAGCAGGAGTCAGTAGCCAGGAATTGAAGCCAAGGGTCAGAACTGGGGCAAGGGCAAGGCTGGGCCCAAGCCAGGCTGGGCACAAGCAGGCACAGGAGCTATCATGTCTACAGGCAAATGCTTTGATCAGTCGCTGAACTGCTGCTGGGTTTACGAGCGGGCCTGCTGACTCTTGTCACCAATCAGGGCACGTAGCCAATTAGGCAGCCGCTTACTACAGGCCAGCCATGCTCGTTAGGTGGCCTGAAGACTGGCTCTGCTACAGGCCCTGATTCCTGACACCCGGAGCCAGGGACCCAGGGCGCTGAGGAACAGGGCAGGAGGACTACCGGGGATCTGGGCAGCTCGCCGGCCAGCCTGCCCCTCAGCCTGGCTTCCATTGACACTTTTAACACATTCCCCATGGAATGTTGTGGTTTCACCCAATCGGTGTTTCCTGATGGAACGCGGTCCCGTCAGACCATTTTCAACCATGTCTAGTTTTTAGCACTAGAGCTCAGCAGGGCTGCAGCGTCCTCACTTCTTCCTGATCAGCTCTGAGGGGAAGAGGAGCGAGGGATGGGGCCTGAAACAAACCCCTGGTCCAGACACCCCCCATCTTAGGTAAAGTTTGGATCCGGCGGCTTCATTTGCTCCATTCTTGGCCCGAGTTAAGACCCTATCCTCAGCTGATGTGGATCAGCATTGCTCCACTGGCTTCAACTGGAGCTACACCACTAGGTTCAACGTGGGCCCTCCTGAATTTACTTCTGATACCACCTAGCAAAAGCATGACATGCAGAAGTGCTGGTGGGAGGCTGCGATTTATGTCCTAGCCCTCATCACATGGCATCCATCAGGGTTACAGAGGGCCAATACCCATGTCACGTGTTCCTTTGCAGGTACAAGCCCATGAGTAGCCTATGCTACTTAGGTATCTTGGGCTGTCCCAATTCTGAACTGAAGTCCCTGGCAGCCCTCAGAGGGGCACTAAATAAGGTGGCCCTTGTCCATTGTCTTGTGCTATTGCTAGTGTCTCTTAGTAGAACTGCTGGAGTTATTAGCATGAAGCCTGACTACACAGAAGGTCGGAGAACCTGCCTCTGCCCAGCCTGAAATACCCCATCCCAGGCCATAAGAGCTCTGTAGTCTATCTAGTCCAGTAGCTGGTCGGCAGCAGTGGCACATGTTCAGAAGAACATTCAGCAGGCAGTTATTAAATGACTTGCCCATCAGCGAGGTGTCCGATTAACATCCATGAGTCAGGGACTGGCTTATGCCCAGAAGCAGGAGGAACTCTGGGAGCAGGAAGGTTTATTATATCTCTTCCAAACACTGCGGTTTGAATCCCAGCTATTGGAATTCAGCCTGTGCTCACAGTCCATGGAACGGATATGCACTTCGCAAGCAACTTAGCCAGCACCGATAGAATCCATGAGTCCCTACTGCTTCCAATCTGTTTTGTCCTCTCTGGCTGAAGACCTCCCTGCTGCCCTTCCTGACAGATGAAGGATCTCTTGGACAAAATAAGTAGTGAATTTAAATGGTCAGTTACTGGCTTATCCGGGAATGGACCAGCCAATATAAGGCACTTTGGATGCAAATGGCCTTAGCTGGACATTTTTATTCAACCTTCTCTCAGGCAAAAACCTTACTAACTTCTCCACAAGGAGCTGGCCACAAATGAAAACCCCAGGGGCTTGGCTCTCCTCTCACTTATACTGATGTAAACACCTCTGAAATCAATAGAATTACACATCAACATTGGTGAGAGGGAGAGGAGAATCAGACCCAAGCCCTGTACGCCCACTGAATGTCAGAGACCCTTGACACAAGGCGAGTAATCACACTGGGACTGTTCAGCTTGGAAAAGAGTCGACTACGGGGGGATATGATGGAGGTCTATAAAATCATGACTGGTGTGGAGAAAGTAACTAAGGAAGTGTGATTTACTCCTTCTCAACACAAGAACTAGGGGTCACCAAATGAAATTAATAAGCAGCAGGTTTAAAACACACAAAAGGAAGTATTTCTTCACACAACGCACAGTCAACCTGTGGAACTCCTTGCCAGAGGATGTTGTGAAGGCCAAGACTATAACAGTGTTCAAAAAAGAATTAGATAAGTTCATGGAGGATAGACCCATCAATTGCTATTAGCCAGGAATCGTGTCCCTAGTCTCTGCCAGAAGCTGAGAATGGGTGACAGGGGCTGGATCACTTGATCATTACCTGTTCAGTTATTCCCTCTGGGGCACCTGGCATTGGCCACTGTCGGTAGACAGGATACTGGGCTAGATGGACCTTTGGTCTGGCCCAGCATGGCCCAGTTATGTTCTGTAAGGGAGCAGCAGCAGTCGCAGAACTGCCAGTGCTCCCTAAAGTGTTACAATCAAACGTGCAAATGAGTGCGGCGTTCAGTTTCACAGGTGCTGAGATAACATTACCAGTGATCTCCCTGTACTGTGACTGACATTTCCTTGGCCTGCTCTTTTCCCTATTAGTTGCATTTCTTTTAGTAAGGCATCCCATTTCGATATGAAAACTTCAAGGGATGGAGGCTCTACCACGTCCCTGGGTAAATTGTGCCAGTGGTTACTGGCTTTCACTGTTAAAAAATTGCACCTTATTTCCAGTCTGAATTTGTGTGGCTTCAGGTTCCAGCCACTGCCTGATCAATGGAAGAGCCCTCTGCCATCAGAAACCTTCTCCACAGGTGGGCTGCAATAACTGAGCGTTGGAACTACCATCATTAAGCATTTGAACAGGGAGGTGTTAACATTCACTCAGAGCAAAAGAACAGCTTTGATCACTACAACGCTAACATCAATTTCATAGAGTTTAAGGCCACTAGATCGCCTAGTCCAACCTTCTATACAACACGGGACATAGAATCTCACCCCTTCCTCCCGCAGTGGCTTTAGTTAAACTGAAGCATTTCAGGCCCCAGGAGACTAAGCTGTTGTGAGCCGTAGGCAGAAGACAGGAGAGACCCAGGTGCCACCAATACCTGAGGCCCCTGCAATGGGAGGGGATCGATGAGATGAGATATGCCCAGATGATCCCAGCAGGTGATCCATGCACCATGCTGAAGAGGAAGGTGACAAACCTCCAAGGTCCCTGCCAATCTGACCAAGGGTGAAAATCTTTCCCAACCTCACATCTGGAGCTCAGCTGGACCCTGAGCATGTGAACAAGACACACCAGCCAGGCATCTAAGAGGGTTCTCAGTACCACTGCAGAGCACAGATCCACCCCGGCTGGTGTCTTGTGGCCAATCTCTGAAGCTTCAGAGGAAGGTGTTGGGGGAATGGTGGGGGAGGTGGAACAGAATATAGCTGGCCAATAGTGCATTGGGGGGGGGAGGCAGGAGGCTTCCTGACCCCTGCAGAAGACCGGCTGAAGCCCTGAAGCATGAGCTGTGTCTTACTCCAGAGCTGCAAGTGCTGTGAGCATTTTGAGGGCGATAGTTTCCTGCTGCTCCATGGCCTAGGAAGGAAGTGGAGGAACAGCGGGGTTCACATATTCCAAGGCCAGAAGGGGCCACCACGGCCATCCAGAAGAGGCAGGATGGAAGAGAGAGAAGGGGCCGGAAGGCCTGAATCCCTGTGCACACAGGCTGTAGAATTTCTCCCAGCAACTGGATTAAAGCCGCCCCTTTGAGAAAGATATCTGACCTCATTTTAAAGAGTCCAAGCAATGGTGACTGCACCATGTCCCTGGAAAGCCGTCCCCACATTTAACCACCCCTCTGCTAGGAAACTGTATCTTATTTCAAGGATAAATTTGCCTAACTTCAACTTCCAGCCATTGGATCTGGTTATGCCTTTATCAGCAAGACTGTTTACCAGATATCTTTTCCTTTACGTCTCCCTTCGCAGTAACACCATCCATTACTCTGATTGATCATTCCCCTGCACTGTTTGTTCCTGGTAAATACGGAGCCAATTCTACTCAGTGCAGCCGCATGTCTTGAACAAACATTCTGAATTGATTAAACAAAAAACGAAGACGTCTCATGTGCTCCTGGAGAAATCATATGAAAAACTGGGCCTGTCAAAGCAGAACCAGAGATACAAGGTGGATGAGGTCTGGACCTGAGGAAGAGCTTTGCATGGCTTGAAAACTTGTCTCGCTCACCAACAGAAGTTGGACCAATAAAAACATATAACTTGTCTCTTTAATATCCTGGGACTGACACAGCTACAACAACACCGTATAAAGTAGAACCAGGACATATGGTCACTTTAATGTTACCTCCCTAATTCTAATGGAGACTACACAGGCACTTGGGTGCAAACAGCGCACTGCAATACGGCTTTGTTTTGTACGGCATTTTTTATACAAACCGTACCCTCTGAAGCCTTTACAAAGAGGTGATCTCAAGAGGTGCTGATCACCTGCAATTCTGCACACTGCTGGTGCATAGAAATAATGACCCACTAGTAGCACTCTCCCATTAAAGCCAGTGGGAGTTGCAGGTGCACAACTTCAGGCCCTATAATGATAAGCAGAGGAGAGCAAAGGGAGAGAAAAGTGAGGCCTAGGCTAGGGGAGAAAGACAGTGTTAGGTGTTGGGTGTAACCATCTTTCAGTCATGATAAAAGGAAGTGTCTGAAACAATAGCCCTAGCATCCAAAACACAGGCACACAGAGAAGCTTGAGTAGATGCTGAACCATGTGATCCAAAGGGTCTCAAATGCAGGGACTAGGGCTTTGATTGGGAGAACTGTTTTTGTCTGTGTGTGAGAGAGAAGGGGACAGAAGGCCAAGCAGACAGTAGCAGAAGTGGTGATAATGTGACCCTAAGAGAAAGCTTTTTGGGCACAGAGTGCTGGCTGGAAAAGTAGGCTTGAAACAGCAAGCAAAAGAACTGTCACCTACTGTTTCAGGGAAACAGGACTTTGGTCCATTTAATTTAATAATTGGAGATACACCAATCTCCTAGAACTGGAAGGGACCTTAAAAAATCATTGAGTCCAGCCCCCTGCCTTCACTAGCAGGACCAATTTTTGCCCCAGATCCCTAAGTGGCCTCCTCAAGGATTGAGCTCACAACCCTAGGTTTAGCAGGCCAATGCTCAAACCACTGAGCTATCCCTCCCCCGCATGCACCATGGTAATACAAATAATAAATAAATAATAATGTACAAATCTTTGTAAACAAGATTGCATCAAAGAAAGTACCTATCAATTTCTCCTCCTAGTGGAAACAACCCACAGAGCCTCTCACTTGTGCTAGCCACTCGAGTCCAAAGGGGTTACAATAGGATTTGACGATGTAGAGATACGGGATGGCTATTCCAGACGATAGGAACTGCATAGAAGACTCTGGCACCAACTGTGATCAGAGGAGGGGGCGGTGCAGAGAAATGTGAATGTCAGATAAGCAGTGTTTTATAGTAGAAAGAGACAAGGTCTATTTTAAAAGGAAGGTCAGTGTGGAACACTACAATATTTTGTAGGAAACAAAATGCTGCATTGGCATTCAGCCTAGTAGGTATTTTCTCTCTCTAATTCCTGTGATCCTACAGTTTTTTATTGGGTCTTAAAACATACAGGCAGGCAGTTGTCTGAAGAGGGAGGTGAGATGGTCTTATTCCTTTGTACCCAGGAGAAGGCAGGCAGCAGCCTTTTGCAGACCCTGGCATCTGAAGAGTTTTTCCAGTTTCCTTAATGTCTCAAAAAGATTGAGAATCCACAGCAGTGGCAGCATAACCTGGATTTCCATGAACCTGTGCATTTCAAATGGGAGCATGCTTATCACAAATTGGTATCTCATCACAAGAGCTAGCCCAGCTGATTCCTATCTGCTTTTTGAATGCCACGCAAAAGCCACTGGCTATTGTCTACATCTACATTGGCCAAAAATAATGATGCAGCTCGGAATGTTTGCATGTTGTGTCCAGGGGATACCCTCGTCATCTGGACAGTTCGTATACAAATAATAACCTGTACAGCGAGAGGCAATCCCACTGTTTTCACCGCCCTCACAGGCCTGCAAAGTAGGTATCCATTTCCCAGAGGCTGTGATCCCCATCTCTTTCTTGAAGATGAATCATCGGGAGGTTATCTGTAAATTGTAATTAGATAAAGGATTCCCGCACTTTGTCATGCCAGGGCAAAGCTTGTCAGCAATGAAATGATCCTGCTGAGTTTGTTTACCAAGAGCTCCAACAATAGAATTGTGACAATCTTCCACCTCATTTCTGACTTTAGGTGACCTCTGAATGCAATCTCCTTTAACAGACTTAACAGAGCTTGATTAGACATGAATGACGGGGGATGCTGCTAGGGGAGCTGGGGAGAAATAGCTGATCCTGCAATATATAGCATCTACAGAGATCTAGAAAGTGCCACCCAGCCTGTTTCTCTGTCAGGGCAGGTTTGCTCCTATTGTATCATTCACCAATGTACCAACCAGCCTAGCTGGGACGGTGCCAAGCAATGCAGCTTGCATCACCTCTGAAAGACAGTTCTACAAGCTAAGAGCACACACCTGATGCTCACACATGGTTTATGTTTTTGCTACAAGGGGGCTGCCCAAAGCATCCCTGATTTTGATTTTTCAACCAAGTTTTGTTTTGCTTTTATCCGTTTGGATTCCCCCAGCCCTTTGTACTTCCCTTTTCAATTGCTAAGAAGTCTGCTGTTGGCAATCGTGCGAGAGGCAGAGCGGCGCACACACAGTTCAGTGAGCTGCCGTTTATCAACACTAATGCCTAGCCATCAAAACTTCCCAGCTGAGACACCTGTCAGTGTCTGGGAAAATCGCTTCCCTTCCGGCGCATTTCACCAGAATTTTCTTGGGAACGAGGAGATGATGATGCAAACAGAGCGACCAGAACGATTCAGGGTTAACTCCTCTCCAGGAATGGTGAGAGACAGGCCCCTCCATGTGCTAAAAACACATTGTAATGGGACAATCCTCAACCAGCTCAGCATGGGGCCTAGGTCCGATTTTCTTCTCATGCAAAGAAAGCTGCTCAGACATGGAAATTCATGCCAAGGTTTCCAAGTGACTAGTGATTTTAGGTGTCCTAAAGCAGCCAGATTTTTAAAGTGCGGGTGCTCAGCGCTTCTGAAAATCAGACCTCTTTAAGGAGTCTCAAACTGGGTAGCCAAAAATACAAGGCATCCAAGAATCTCCTTCAAAAATCTAGGCCTCTAAGCTTAGCTCAATAAAGAGCTACTGCTGGACTATTTAAAGGGATGGAAGACCCTAAAACATTCAAGTAGCCGAGTGTGTCTTCATGGCTGTGCCATCTCATAGATGCTTCACTCTTGTTCTTTCTAGTTTGGGTTCCCTTTATCTCAGTGGTTCCCAAACTCGGGTTCGTGAACCCCTGGGGGTTTGCAAAATGTTACAGGGGGTTCCCAGGAAAAAAAATTCCCTAATGGAGGACAGAGCTTGTCCCTACAGACTCCGGGCAGCTTGGGGCCAGCAGCACGGAGCCCCTGGACTTCCAAGAGCTAAGCAAAGCAGATCTAGCACAGTGAGGAGATTTAAACTTCAAGACTGCTTATAAGAAATGGAAAGGGAGGTAGATATTTTTTGCTATTTTTAAAATTGAATAGGCAGCTAGTATTGTTTTTAGAATTATTCTGGAGAACAAGTTTAAGCTTTGTTGTAATGTGCATTGTTTGCCTGGACTGCTCAAGACCTGAATGCTTGTGTAGGAGGAACTCTGAGTTGGCTTCTTAAATACCTTCCTGCTGTTTCACATCTGATACTCCGTGATGGAACATAGGAGCCTTGTCTTATAACAGGCTTATTCAAAGTGATACAAGCTACGAAAGTGAGATCTTGGAAGAGTGTTGCCATTTTCATAGTGTAATAAAAATACTGTCATGATTAATAATAGTGTGTAATAAGCATGTCATAAAAACTAATTTTATATTTCCAAGATCGCTGCTTTTATAATTTATATTCAGGTAAAGGAGAAAATCCCTGGAAATATTCATTTGGAGGAGAGGGTTCGTGAGACTTGACATTTTAGTGAAAGGGGTTCACAGGTTGTTAAAGTTTGGGAACCACTGACTTACCGTAAATAAAAAGTCAGTCCAGTGAAGGTGTAGGGCTGCTCATTGTGTACAGAAAACAATGGAACAGGCCGGGGGTCCAGATCAAGACCTGAACTTCCCTGCAGTTTGCAGTACAAGCTGTATCCATTTGATTTGACTTTGCCTGGATCTGAGTGGCTTCTTATTGTCAATGGGGGGAGGCAGCAGGGGAGAGCTAATGATCTCTTTAGCACTCAACAGACTAGTTATCTTGTGTAAGATAGAGGATAATGATACTTACCCGCCTCCTGGGGCGGTATGAGAATTCAATGTTGCAGTTATTTGAAAAGCAAAAAGCACTGACACTGTCTCAGGTGGGAGAGCACCCACTGGTGAGTCACCAGCACAGCAAGCTGCACCGTAGGAAGATTGTTAGTCTCCAAGGTCCCTGCAATTATTTGCCTTTCTTCTGGGCCTTCAGCTCTGCTAAGCAGCGGTAGCGGCTTTTGGACCTGTCCCAGTAAGAACTGGACTGAGACGCACTGGGATCTGGGTGTGCTTAGAGACCACAGTTCTCAGCAGAAGAGTCTCAGACACCCGGTGGGCGAACCACCCTCCAAAATTAGTCTCCATTTCCATATTATCAACTCAAAGTGCTTTGAGAAATCAGGTCTCACAAAACCCAAAAATTGGATTAAACAACAAGATTTTGTTAAAAACAAAAACACCTTTGGGTTTCTTTTCATTAGCCTTCTGGCTTTCAAGCCTCTAGGTTATACTTGAGTCACGCTTCCAAGCTGCTCTCTTGCAATCATAAGGATTAGAAACTTACTTTCTTTTTCAATTGTTGAATTAAGTGTTGTTGTAGCCATGTTGGTCCCAGGGTATCAGAGAGATAAGAGCTTGTATTCAGGTGTAAGATCAAAAGCTTGTCCTCTCACCAACAGAAGTTGGTCCAATAAAAGATATTACCTCACCCACCTTGTCTTTAATTTTTAAGTGAAAGCTGAGATTCTGCTCTAATCACATGACTCCAGGAGCTGGGGCTTTAAGAAAAGCACTAAGACCATGAGACTCATGGGAGTTGGCTACCCTACAGTTTGATACCACTGACAAGAACACAAAGATAAGAGAGGAGGAAGCCAGATCCCTGGAGTGAAGGTGCAGTAGAGGGTAAATTACGTTACATCAGGGGTTCTCAAACTGGGGGTTGGGACCCCTCAGGGGGTCGTGAGGCTATTAAATGGGGGATTGCAAGCTGTCAGCCTCCACCCCAAACCCCACTTGTCTCCAGCATTTATAATAGTGTTAAATATATAAAAAAGTGTTTTTAATGTATAAGGGAGGGGGGATCGCACTCAGAGGTTTGCTATGTGAAAGGGGTCACCAGTACAAGAGTCTGAGAACCCCTGCGTGACATAAACCCAAAATATTTCTAGGGAAGGTAACCTGGGGCACCTGTGAAGGCTGACTGTGTCCCTTTAATTAACTGTTTAGTGGCTGGATCCAGCACACCCTTCAGTAGAAGCCTTTGAGCTTTTGTCTTCACTTCCCTTTTTATGGCTGTAAGGGGCTGCTTGAAGCTTTGTGGTGGTGTGATATAACTCTCCCCCCAGGACAGGGAGAGGGGGAAATGCCCAGGGGTGAGGTACAGCTGCATCACAGCACCACAGCTTGTGTCTACCCCACCGTGGTAGACCAGCTCACACAGACTAATTGCAGCAAAATGGATCACTACAAGGCAAGGTCTACATTTAGACGGTTCTGGTAGTACAGCTACACCAGCATGCTACAGAGGCAAAGTACCCTTCATCTTGGCACAGCTTATACAGGCAACACTGAGCGTATTTTAGTTTCCCCCTCCCCAGCAAAATAAACTCTACTCCCACCCCCTTGTCTATACCAGGGTCTTTTGCTGGCCCAACTCGGTTAGGGATCACACCTCCTCCCATCTGACTGACAGCTGCGACAGCAAAAGTTTGCAATGTAGACACAGCCTCCGGATTGCACCGCACTTGGGTACTGCACAAGGGCTTGTCTACATTTGGGATAACGGATTGGGAGTTAACACATTTGCAAAGACCAGCCTGGACGTTCTCCAAACTTTTGTGCCTTACCCTAGGCAGAAGGCAGGAAAGGTAAGGAGGAGGAATGCTGCAGCATCGCTGCAGGGCAGGGCAGGTCTACTCCACCTTACGGTCACAGCTACCACGGAGCTTTGATTTGCCTTTATGTTTCTAAAAGGGAATTCAGTACTGGCAACAGGTGCTGGGGTGAAAGCAATGAGCGATGAGCCCACACCCTGAGGGGCCAACATCTGGTCACAGTGAGAATGAAGGATATTTAGGAAGGAAAATAGGGACACAGTTTTTAAACGTACTGAAACGCTGAAGTGGGAGAGCCACTGGAAAAACTGGGGTGGGGAATATGACAACGGCTTGGCTCCACAACAGGAACTGTCCCCTCTTAAATAATCCAGGGGGCAGGTAGATTACAGGCTGTGGCCAGGCTGAGCTCCCTCCATGCCCACCCTGCAACTGGACCTCAGCCTGCACCTGGACCGGAAAGCGGAGCTCACCTGGACTAGCTACCCAGGGTGAGAACTACAGCCGCCTTGCCTGCACTAGGATTTTAACACGTTCGAAAATCCCTGCTTGCCCTAGTGAGGACAAGGCCACAATTAGCAAGATGACAGTCCCTCCCACAATCGAAGTGGGCAACCGGTGGATACAAACAAACAAACCAGGCAGGGAGCTCATGAGACCACTCTGAAAAGCCAAGGTTTCAGCACACCAGCCCCCAGCCACTGTCCAAGTTTTCCAAGGCATCATGGCACAGGCAAGTTTTAAGGGGGAATCTGGAGCAGCCTATTGTAAAACCCACAGATTTCAGTTTACAGGGAGCTCCTCCCAGGCACAAGTGTGAAGGGGCTTCTGGGTAACTGTGACAATGAACAATTAAGGCCGGGGTGGAGACTCTTAAGAGATGAGTAGCCAGGGCAAAGATACATTGCGATGGGCCTTAAAAGTTAAAACTGAAAAGTAAAAGCTTACAAACCTCTTTTATAGCTGCTCAAGCTGTTTGCTAATGGAACTCAATGTGGGCCTGTCAGCATCGCCCCCTGGTTTTTGAAGTCACAGCAGAGGCATAAATCTGCTCTCAGATTTGACACTGGTTTCACCCACTCATTATTTTTTACATTATAGCTAAATTGCACTAAAACCCCCTGGTGCAAACAGTGCTGGGGGTGGAGAGTACTACAAGAAAGGGTATTTACAGGCAATTTAACCTCTTGGGTGTGGCTTAACTCCTGGCATGTCTAACTCCTCAACAATATTAACGTACCCAACATTTAAAAATCGCGTCTGTGTCTCAGGAGACATGTTGGGACTTCTGAGAGCAATTTCAGTGAGACAGGAACACAAGCACTGCCCTGCGGCATCGGACCCACGGTCCATTTAGCTCAGTATCCTGCCTCTGACAGTGGCCAGCACCAGCTGCTTCAGATGAAGGTGCAAGAACCCTGCAATAGGGATAAACTGCCTCCATATAGTTAGAGGTTGGCTTAAGCCCTGAACCATTAGGTGTAATATCCCCTCCAGAATGCTTGTTAGTGGGAACGAAATGGATATTGAGAATATTCAAAGTTATGTGTCCAATCACTTTTTGAATCTTGCTAAGTTTTTGGCCACAATGACATCCTGTGGCAGTGAGTTCCACAGTCTAATTACACACTGCATGAAACTTCATTGAATGTCCCTTTGTTCTTGCATTGTAAGACAAGGAGAACAGAGGCTCCCAATCTACCTTCTCTAGCCCATTCGTTATTTTATATACTTTTATCGTGTCCCCGATTTCTCTCTTTTCAATACTATAACTCTGGATAATCTTACTCCCTATATAAATGCACACTTTGGGGGTGGGGAGGAGACGGAGTATGTGAAGTGATCTTATCAGAGAAATGCTACTGGTGACAAAAATAAAAGCAATTATTATAAATACCTCTTTATTATACTAGGAAATGCCCTTCCTGTTTTACATCCCAGCAGATATTTGAGACATGGAAATTTTATATAAACATTCACCATGATGAACAAATAGGAACATTTATGAACAATTCATCTCACCTTGAGATGATTTTGGAGAAAGTATAAAGAGGGGGTGTCTTATGTCTATAGAAAATACTACCTCTTTTCAAGGGCTGCAATGCTTCTATGAATGAGGTGTACCACATTAACAGGATTAGAGATATTGCTCAAGAATTTTCTTCCCCTGAACAGATTTATAAACAGAAAGGGTTACAGATATGGTACAGGAGGCCTAACAAGAGCTCTTGATGGTCTTAGATAGTCCATTTCTCTGTACGTGCCTCCACTGATCTGACCAGACCTTCGCCCAGGATCTCAAAGTCTTCTAGGATGGCTTCCACATTGGGAACGGTGACTAGCTCCTCACAGCTTAGAGATGCCATCATTCTTCCTTTCATGTTGGATGCCTGTAATACACATGCATATGGGCTGGGCTAACTGACATCTGCATTTTGTGCCCAGCAATGCTGTATTCTTCTCCGGAAGTTAAACCTCTAATGCAACCCCTACCCACTCCTACCCTTCCGCAGTGAGCCCAATGTGACAATTAAATGCTGCCACTGTCCGGTCTCACCACTTCTCTTCCAATCCTGTCCCCTTTGGCTAGCACCGCATTCACTTTTAACAGCTCCTGTTACAGTGTAAACCAGAAGGCTGCAAAAGCGCCCCCTTCAGAGCATACACAACCAAGCAGCCCGTCAATATAGCAACAATGCAATTTCCAATCGCAATTACCCCTAATATGTGCGCGCTGAACACTGGAAAATTACTCACTTACCATCTTAGGAGGTGGGGACAGACGCAGGCCACCGATGTATAGAGGGTGCCTTAAAGGTCAACGGGTCGAAGACAACCTGTCTAATCTGCCTTTGCTTTGATCTGTTACTGGGAGTTAAGAACCCGATCCAGCAAGATGGAATTATCTCCCTTAAGCCAATAGAGCTATTCAGATGCGTAAAGCTAGGCATGGGCTTGGGGGCATCATCTCATTTCATGGCCATCAATGACTAGATTTCAAAGCAGCAGCACTGCAGGGCAGCGAGTGCCCCAGGCGCAGAGAGAGGAGCTACACGGGGCCCTACAAATTAAAAGGATAGCAGAACAGGCAGGGTGGTTGCCAGAAGAACTGTGGGCCATTAATCACAAGTTTCTTTGCGTCTTTGATGAGTTCCTCATATAAAGCAGCATGAATCACATCCACGCCTGTGCATCAGACCCACCTTTACCATCCCCCAGGCACTCTCCGAGCCACGCCCTTGCTCCCAAACAGCTTTGCACGTTAAACTGCGTGGCGCAAACTCAGCATGAGCTTTGGGATCCCAGCGCTGCCATCCTGGACACCTACTGGTCAGTGGGAGCTACAGACACTTGGCACTTGTGAAAAATCAGGCCCGGGGGTGTCCAACTGGGCAGCCAAAAAACACAGGCTTCCTGTGAAAATGGGGCTCTTTGCGTCAGTTTCCCCCTCAATGGAGACATCTCTCACCTACTCTCCAGGAGGGCTATGGAGGGTGTGTGTGTTAGTGTTGGTCAAAGGATGTGTGTACTGGGGGATATTATTGCCTAGCGGATAGAGCTCTGGACTGGAACTCAGGAGACCTGGGTCCTGTTCCTGATTCGGCCATTGGCTGGATGGCCTTGGGCAAGTCACTTCACCTATCTGTGCCTCAGTTTCCCCGAGTGTGAGATGAGAGGCTACTGACCGCCTTTGTAAAGCATTTTGAGACCTGCTCGGAGACACTAGGTGACACTATTGTTATTACAATCCCCTCCAAACTTCCCACAGCACTACAACGAACAACAAGAAGCTAAAAGCAGAGGGTCAAAAACTCACCTTGAAAGGCTGGGGCTTGAAACTGGAGGGTTTCCACAAAACTCCAATCACCTCCCCACCGTGCGAGTCATAGAAGAACAAGGCCAGGTCTCCAAAGGCCTCCTGGAAGAGGATTTGAAAGGGAGTCATGTCAGGCGTCACAAATTACATGTCACAAATCCTGGGTAATGCTCCCCAGGAGGGAGATACGCCAAGGACACTGGCTCACAGCCAAGTAGGATCCGGTGAAAGATTCTTGGAAGTGCAGATTCTACAACTGTTCCATGGATCGCCACATCCCAACTTCAAGTAAAATGACCAGCTTTCCAGGGACTGGCCACCATGCTCCCCTGCACCCGTCCCGCCACAGAACCACACCAACTCCAATGCACTGGAGCTTGTCATGCAGGAGGGCAGCCACCGACTCTGCCATAATAAACGTCACTACGAGGCAGCCACACCAGGGAAACCACTACAATATGTAACAGCTCCCTGCAGCGTAGGGAAGGAAGAGGGGACTGCATCCAGCAAGCAGCCCCCAACGATCAGGGTTTTCCTTTTGCTTCCCACAGCAGCATAAAGGACAATACAAGAGGTGCTTAGAGCCCAGTGAAAGATCAATAAGAGACTTCAACCTGTCCCAGAACTAAGTCCTATCTCCTACTCTCTGGGCTGGACATAAATGGAGCAGACTGCACATTTAATAGAGAGGTGCAGTCCACAGGGAGGACGGTTCCCAGCAGGCCATGCTCCCCTGGACTGGAGGGAGGACCATACTGCAGAACCATATGGTTTGCAATTAGCCTGCCTGCCATGCACTGGCCTTCCTTGCTGCCAAGTTTCTGCTCTAGTGAGGCTAACTTCTTTCTGCTGCAGGTCGCTCTCAAACGCGGGGCGGGGAAGCCAGCTCATAAATGGACACAAATCAGACATCAGGAATTGTAACATTCAAAAACCAGTAGGCGAGCATGTCAATCTCCCTGGACACTCAATAATAAGACTTAAAAGTTGCAATTCTTCAACCAAAAAAACCTTCAAAAACAGACTCCAACGAGAAACTGCAGAACTGGAATTAATTTGCAAACTGGACACCATCAAATTAGGCCTGAATAAAGACTGGGAGTGGATGGGTCACTACAAAAATTATTTCCCCCCTGCTGATACTCACACCTTCTTGTCAACTGTTGGAAATGGGCCACCTTGATTACATTGGCCTGATTAGCCCTACAAAAAAGTGCTTTTCCCCCCCTCCCTTGGTATTTACCCCTTCTTGTCAACTGTTGAGAATAGCCCACTTCCACCTTAATTGAATTGGCTCGTTAGCACTGACCCCCCCACACACACACACACACTTGGTAAGGCAACTCTATCTTTTCATGTGCTGTGTATTCATACCTGCCTAGTGTATGTTCCACTCCATGCACCTGATGAAGTGGGTTTTAGCCCACGAAAGCTTATGCCCAAATAAATGTGTTAATCTCTAAGGTGCCACAAGGACTCCTCATTGTAATCACTAGATCGGTGCAGTAAAGCTAATGAAGCCCCCTCCTGCAGTTCCTGTCCCCCCACAGCCGAACACCCACACCAATGCTCCAGGTGCGCTGCCAGTACTACACTGAAACTGCAAAATAATCACAAGGAAAGACTCGTTCCCAGCAACACAGCACCTTGGCTCACGGTAAACTAGACAATTCAGTTTCCTTTTAAAAGTTTGCCACTAGAACTGCCGTAATACTCTGTGGGGCTCTGCGGGGACTTGCTCTCATGGCATGAATACTTCGACAATGTGAATGACCCATCAAGCCCGTCCTCCCACAAGCCTCCTCAGGCGGCTGCCTGGAACAAGGGTTCAGAAAGAACGCTCGCAAACAATGATAAAAGCCCCAGCTTGATCGCCCTGGGCCCACACAACCCAATTCCCACTGCGGCAGGCGTGAGGGGAGAGGGTCGACAACTGAGCTAAGTAAACAACCTCACGTGTGAGTCTACCTGAACGCATGCCACCAGACACGTGGGGAACAGGGCTCAGCTCTCAGACACAGGGACAGCAACAGGAGGAGTCAAAGAATATACTGAGAAAGCAGGACGATCAGTGAGTTATCTTAAGTGCCTATACACAAATGCAAGAAGCCTGGGAAACAAGCAGGGAGAACTGGAAGTCCTGGCACAGTCAAGGAATTATGATGTGATTGGAATAACAGAGACTTGGTGGGATAACTCACATGACTGGAGCACTGTCATGGATGGATATAAACTGTTCAGGAAGGACAGGCAGGGCAGAAAAGGTGGGGGAATTGTATTGTATATAAGAGAGCAGTATGACTGCTCAGAGCTCTGGTATGAAACTGCAGGAAAAAACCTCAGAGTCTCTGGCTACATAGACTCTCTCCTCAGGCCCTATTCTACCAGCACTCCTAGAGACACCACGGACTTCCTGAGGAAATTACAATCCATTGGTGATCTTCCAGAAAGCACCATCCTAGTCACTATGGCTGTAGAAGCCCTCTACACCAACATTCCACACAAAGATGGACTGCCCCGATACTGCCATGGCAAACCTGGTGGCTCAACTTTGTGATGTTGTCCTCACCCACAACTATTTCACATTTGTGGACAATGTATACCTTCAAGGCAGCGGCACTGCTATGGGTACCCGCATGGCCCCACAGTATGCCAACATTTTTATGGCTGACTTAGAACAACGCTTCCTTAGCTCTCGTCCCCTAATGCCCCTACTCTACTTGCGCTACATCGATGACATCATCATCTGGACCCATGGAAAAGAAGCCCTCGAGGAATTCCACCATGATTTCAACAATTTCCCTCCCACCATCAACCTCAGTCTGGACCAGTCCACACAAGAGATCAACTTCCTGGACACTACAGTGCTAATAAGCTACAGTTACATAAACACCACCTACTGACCACTATACTTACCTACATGCCTCCAGCTTTCATCCAGACCACACCACACGATCCATTGTCTACAGCCAAGCTCTAACATACAACTGCATTTGCTCCAATTCCTCAGACAGAGATAAACACCTACAAGATCTCTATCAAGCGTTCTTACAACGACAATACCCACCTGCTGTAGAGAAGAAGCAGATTGACAGAGCCAGAAGAGTCCTGTAGTAGGTGACTTCTGGGTACAGGCCCAACAAAGAAAGTAACAGAACGCCACTAGCAATCACCTACAGCCCCCAACTAAAACCTCTCCAGTGCATCATCAAGGATCTACAACCTATCCTGAAGAACGATCCCTCACTCTCACAGATCTTGAAAGACAGGCCAGTCCTCACTTACAGACAGCCCCTCAACCCGAAGCAAATACTCACCAGCCACCACACAACAAAAACATTGACCCAGGAACCTATCCTTGCAACAAAGCCCGATGCCAGCTCTGTCCACATATCTATTCAGGGACACCATCATAGGACCTAACCACATCAGCCACGCCATCAGGGGCTCGTTCACCTGCACATCTACCAGTGTGATGTATGCCATCATGTGCCAGCAATGCCCCTCTGCCTTGTACACTGGCCAACCCAGATAGTCTCTATGCAAAAGAATAAATGGACACAAATCAGACGTCAAGAATTATAACATTCAAAAACCAGTCGGCAAACACTTCAACCTCCCTGGTCACTCTATTACAGACCTAAAATTCGCAATTATTCAACAACAAAAAAACTTCAAAAAACAGACTCCAACGAGAGACTGCAGAACTGGAATTAATTTGCAAAATGGACACCATTAAATTAGGCTTGAATAAAGACTAGGAGTGGATGAGTCATTACACAAACTAAACTATTTCCCCATGCTAATTTCCCCCCTACTGTTACTCACACCTTCTTGTCAACTGTTTGAAATGGGCCATCCTGATTATCACTACAAACGTTATTTTTTCTCCTGCTAATAGCCCAATTTATTCAATTAGGCTCATTAGAGTTGGTATGGCAACACCCATTTTTTCATATTCTCTGTGTGTATATATATCTATAATCTTCCTACTGTATTTTCCACTGCATGCATCTGATGAAGTGGGCTTTAGCCCACGAAACCTTATGCTCAAATAAATTTGTTAGTCTCAAGTACGCCTCGTTCTTTTTGCTGATACAGACTAACACGGCTACCACTCTGAAATCTGGATTAAGTTTAGAAGTGTGAGCAACAAGAGTGATGTCGTGGTGGGAGTCTGCTATAGACCACCAGACCAGGGAGATGCGGTGAATGAGGCTTTCTTCCGGCAACTAACAGAAGTTACTAGATCGCAGGCCCTGGTTCTCATGGGAGACTTCAATCACCCTGATATCTGCTGGGAGAGCAATACAGCAGTGCACAGATAATTCAGGAAGTTTTTGGAAAGTGTAGGGGACAATTTCCTGGAGGAACCAACTAGGGGCAGAGCTCTTCTTGACCTGCTTCTCACAAACAGGTTAGAATTAGTAGGAGAACCTGGGAGGCAGTGACCATGAGATGGTCGAGTTCAGGATCCTGACACAAGGAAGAAAGGAGAGCAGCACAATACGGACCCTGGACTTCAGAAAATCAGACTCTGACTCCCTCAGGGAACTGATGGACAGGATCCCCTGGGAGAACAACATGAGGGGGAAAGGAGACCAGAGAGCTGGTTGTATTTTAAAGAATCCTTATTGAGGTTGCAGGAACAAACCATCCTGATGGGTAGAAAGAATAGTAAATATGGCAGGCGACCAACTTGGCTTAACAGTGAAATCCTTGCTGATCTTAAACACAAAAAAGAAGCTTACAAGAAGTGGAAGATTGGACAAATGACCAGGGAGGAGTATAAAAATATTGCTCAGGCATGCAGGAGTGAAAAATCAGAAGGCCAAATCACACTTGGAGTTGCAGCTATCAAGAGATGTTAAGAGTAACAAGAAGGGTTTCTTCAGGTATGTTAGCAACAGGAAGAAAGTCAAGGAAAGTGCAGGCCCCTTACTGAATGGGGGAGGCAACCTAGTGACAGAGGATGTGGAAAAAGCTAATATACTCAATGCTTTTGTTGCCTCTGTCTTCACGAACAAGGTCAGCTCCCAGACAGCTGCACTGGGCAGCACAGTATGGGGAGGAGGTGACCAGCCCCCTGTGGAGAAAGAAGTGGTTCAGGACTATTTAGAAAAACTGGACGAGCACAAGTCCATGGGGCTGGATGCGCTGCATCCGAGGGTGCTAAAGGAGTTGGCTGATGTGATTGCAAAGCCATTGGCCATTATCTCTGAAAACTCATGGCAATCGGGGGAGGCCCCGGATGACTGGAAAAAAGGCTAATGTAGTGCCCATCTTTAAAAAAAGAGAAGGAGGAAGATCTGGGGAACTACAGGCCAGTCAGCCTCACCTCAATACCTGGAAAAATCATGGAGCAGGTCCTCTAGGAATCAATTCTGAAGCACTTAGAGGAGAGGAATATGGTCTCCTACAGTATTCTTGCTAGCAAGTTAAAGAAGTATGGGCTGGATGAATGGACTATAAGGTGAATAGAAAGCTGGCTAGATCGTCGGGCTCAATGGGTAGTGATCAATGGCTCTATGTCTAGTTGGCAGCCGGTATCAAACAGAGTGCCCCAAGGGTTGGTCCTGGGGCCGGTTTTGTTCAATATCTTCATTAATGATCTAGAGGATGGTGTGGACTGCACCCTCAGCAAGTTTTCAGATGACACTAAACTGGGAGGAGCGATAGATACGCTGGAGGGCAGGGATAGGATACCAGAGAGACCTGAGCCAAAAGAAACCTGATTAGGTTCAACAAGGACAAGTGCAGAGTCCTGCACCTGGGATGGAAGAATCCCATGCACTGCTACAGACTAGGGACCGAGTAGCTAGGCAGAAGTTCTGCAGAAAAGGACCTAGGGGTTACAGTGGACGAAAAGCTGGATATGAGTCAACAAGGTGCCCTTGTTGCCAAGAAGGCAAACGGCATTTTGGGCTGTATAAGTAGGGGCATTGCCAGATCGGGGGACATGATCATTCCCCTCTATTCAACATTGGTGAGGCCTCATCTGGAGCACTGTGTCCAGTTTTGGGCCCCACAAGAAGGAGGTGGAAAAGTTGGAAAGAGTCCAGGAGAGGGCAACAAAAATGATTAGGGGGCTGGAGCACATGACTTATGAGGAGAGGCTGAGGGAACTGGGATTGTTTAGTCGGCAGAAGAGAAGAATGAGGGGGGGATTTGATAGCTGCTTTCAACTACCTGAATGGGGGTTCCAAAGAGGATGGATCTAGACTGTTCTCAGTGGTACCTGATGACAGAACAAGGAGTAATGGTCTCAAGTTGCAGTGGGGAAGGTTTAGGTCGGATATTAGGAAAAACTTTTTCACTCAGACAGTGGTGAAGCACTGGAATGTGTTACCTAGGGAGGTGGTGGAATCTCCTTCCTTAAAGGTTTTTAAGGCCCGGCTTGACAAAGCCCTGGCTGTGATGATTTAGTTGGGGATTGGTCCTGCTTTGAGCAGGGGGTTGGACTAGATACCTCCTGAGGTCCCTTCCAACCCTGAGATTCTATGATTCTAGGACCAAACTCATGGGAGCGGCTGCCAGGAATAGATTCATAGATTCCAAGGCCAGAAGGGCCTATTGTCGTCCATCTAGTCTGACCTCCTGTAGAACCGGGGCCAGAGAACTGCCCCAAAATGAATCCCTACAGCAGAAACATCCCATCTTGATTTTAAAATTGTCAGTGACGGAGAATCCGCAATGACCCTTGGGAAATTGTTCCAGTCGTTAATTACGGTCATCGTTATTCAGCTTCCAGACAGGGATCATGTTGTGTTTTCTCTCCTAGCCCTACAGACTAAAGTCTACCACTTCCCCACAGAACAGCTACCTGCAGGGGTCGGCAACCTTTCAGAAGTGGTGTGCCAAGTCTTCATTTATTCACTCTAATTTATGGTTTCGTGTGTCAGTAATACATTTTAACGCTTTTAGGAGGTCTCTTTCTATAAGTCTACAATATATAAGTAAACTAATATTGTACGTAAAGTAAATTAAGGTTTGTTCGGGCCTTTGAACATGCTAAGTGCTCTCGTTAAAAACCTGCCCATAACTCCTAATGAAAATTAAACTGTAGTTATTCGCTTAAGATATTTCCTAAAAGCACTTGCCATTTGCACTCTGCAGGCCTCGCTGTTGGGATAATCACTATCTTGACTGGCACTCTGAGGCTCAGGAGCACCTCAGGAACTTGTTTTCCCAGGGTCAGGGGGAAGAGTCAGGAAAAAGACCTTGGCGTCATCGTGGACAGTTCTCTGAAGATGTCCACGCAGTGTGCAAAGGCGGCCAAAAAAGCAAACAGGATGTTAGGAATCATTAAAAAGGGGATAGAGAATAAGACTGAGAATATATTATTGCCCTTATATAAATCCATGGTACGCCCACATCTCGAATACTGTGTACAGATGTGGTCTTCTCACCTCAAAAAAGATATTCTAGCACTAGAAAAGGTTCAGAAAAGGGCAATTAAAATGATTAGGGGTTTGGAGAGGGTCCCATACGAGGAAAGATTAAAGAGGCTAGGACTCTTCAGCTTGGAAAAGAGAAGACTAAGGGGGGATATGACAGAGGTATATAAAATCATGAGTGATGTCGAGAAAGTGGACAAGGAAAAGTTATTTACTTATTCCCATAATACAAGAACTAGGGGTCACCAAATGAAATTAATAGGCAGCAGGTTTAAAACAAATAAAAGGAAGTTCTTCTTCACGCAGCGCACAGTCAACTTGTGGAACTCCTTACTTGAGGAGGTTGTGAAGGCTAGGACTATAACAATGTTTAAAAGGGGACTGGATAAATTCATGGTGGCTAAGTCCATAAATGGCTATTAGCTAGGATGGGTAAGAATGGTGTCCCTAGCCTCTGTTCATCAGAGGATGGAGATGGACGGCAGGAGAGAGATCACTTGATCATTTCCTGTTAGGTTCACTCCCTCTGGGGCACCTGGCATTGGCCACTGTCGGTAGACAGACACTGGGCTAGATGGACCTTTGGTCTGACCCGGTACGGCCATTCTTATGTTCTTATTATGTTCTTATGACAACGTCTAGGCAGCCAGCCAGAGGACAGTTTCAGTATCCAATGGCATTACAGAAGGAAAATGACACCAGGATTGGAATTTGCCCATAGAGATTGAAAGTCACCAAGAAATTTGAAAAAAGGACAAAACAGAAGAGCTACCACTTTTGTGCAACACACTAGAAACCAATGGCTGGGTTCCCAGAGATTTGCATGGGCCTGCCGAAATACTGTTCTGCGTGCGCCAACCACAGAAGGAAAGCAGCCATGTTCTTTGGGCTGCATTAAATAAAAGGTTGCCAAATTGTAGGGGTAGGATTTTACATTTGTATTAAAAGGTCATAATATAGTATATATCAAATGTATTAATATATGTTTTAAGTTCATCCGGCCAGCCATCCTTTTTAAATAGCAAAAAGAAATGACCCTCTAGGGCATTGGTAGAAACACATCTAACAGACTGCCAGTGTCTGTACTGAATAAGGCAGGGATAGACCAGAACAGTCCTTATGACTGATTATGGTCCCCTTTTGTTTTAGAGTAAGTTCTATTATAAAAAAAAATGGGGTCTTGTTTCCTATATGCATTACAAACTAGACCCTCTAGTCTTTTTTTGTGTTTGTTTTTAGGATTTTAAATTGTGTTTATGTTAATTAAATGTAAAAAATGCTGCCACGCCACAGTGTAAACTATTTTAATCACCAAATTTAGTGAGGTTTACTTTATAATGCCTTTCTTGCTCAATATACAACACTGCTGTTTGTAAATCAAAAAATAACACCAATTAAAAAGTAACCTGTCAAACTATCAGCAAAATCCATTGACTTCAACACCAAAAAAAGGACCACTAAAAACAGGGTGCTTTGCCATGGGGCTTTGGGTTCGTCTTACCACAACTCCAAAAGCATCGGCTCACAACCGACAGAGCCCCGCTCCCCATTGCGACCAATCTTGCTGGCCACTAAATTGATGCAGACTCTGGACTGGTAACGATAAACATCGACTGGCAGGACTGTGTGCATGTGTATATGTAACTAAAAAGGATATGCTAACTGCTGTATTCTCAATAAATGCGGCGTGTTGCCTTCTCCCCTATAAAAAAAAAAAATCTAGTGTACTTTGTATGAGCATAACAAAATGAGTCGGCGAATCGCACAAGACAGAGGTGGAAGAGCCCCATTGGACCAACTCCCTGACAAAGGAAGAGCTGTTCCATATAGTATTGCTTACTGGTGCACTGTTTTGTCTTGCGAATGTCTCGCATGACTGAATTTTCACTCCTTTCTTTGGAAGATTGCTCCACAGACTCTGTAGGGAGACAGACCATTGTTCTGCAATTTCTAGGAGGGTGTTGCAAACGGTGGAGGATAAAGAGTATATCAAGTGACTAATACACATCCTCTTAGCTGAAGTTAACCTCAGAGAGAATGTGGGAGAAATATTGGAACTATATATGGGCGAGTAGGTGTACATGCATACACGCACCCATCGGCACATCTGCCTGTATACTACGAGTCACGGACTTGTTTTGCAACATGACAACAGAGAATTTCGTAAAGCTACTTGCCAGATTCACCAGTCAGAGAGGCCTTTATTCAGAACAAACGTTTCCTTTCTTCTAGAGGGAAGGGTCCACAGATTCCATCATATCCAGGACAAAAATCTTCTTCATCCCCAGAAGTCTATTTTTTTCCTCCTCTCATAATGTATGAGCATATATATTTGCCCACCATTGCTTTAAGGCAGAAATAAGTTGCTTTGCAGTAGGAAATGTTCAGATTAAAATTTCTGAATTTCACTATGTTCAATAACTGTTAGTTAATCCTTAGAGAATTCAGTGCATGGAAGCATCTCAAACCTACCAGGATCTTCAAAGGGCTGGCCACTCCTATCCTTCCCTGAGAGTTCTGGTTCTGCCGCTTGGCAAACCATTACAGGAGAAGACGCACTGTCCGGGGTCTGTGGACCTGCCCACCAGACGAAAGGTTTTTCCTTTTTCTTCTGCACACAGAAGATCCACAGACCCCTTACAGTGGGCTGTCCAGGAGCAGTCTGCATTCAGGGAGGGTTTGATATAACAAAACTCTATGCAGTTGAGTAAATAGACTTTTAATCTGTGGAACCACAGCATGCAGAATTTGCAGAATCCTTTGCTCAAATACTGCTTTTGAGAAGCTTGTAATACTTTGTAAACTTATGCACGCTACAAAGAGAGTCCACAAAATCTTTCAGTCCAGGAGGTAGCCACTGAGGAACTCTGAGTTTCTGGCCTTGTAAACTTCTGTTTTGCACCATTGTATCCACCTGGACATGAATGAATGGAATAAAACAATGACCTTTCACCAACAGATGGAATAAAAGAAAAGGAGTCAATGATTTTCTGAACTCTTCTGTATCTTTGATGTAGATCTTTCAACTCTCTCCTAACATCCAGGGTATGCCAAAGGTTTTCAGTAGGATGTGGACAGAAAGAGGGGAAGGACTCTTTTGTGACCTCTGGAATACTGAATTTGCCTTGGACATGAAAGCTGCATTGCTTCTTAAAACTTTGTCCTGATGGAAGACGCAGCGCTGTGGTTCTACTGATGAGATTCCCAGTTCTGAAACTCTTCTTGCAGAAGTGAGAGCTGAGTGCTACGAAGAAAGCCACTTTTAAGGAAATAAGGACATTTATCACAGAGGTTCAAAGGGTTCTTAGTAAGCCATTTAGCACTAAGTTTAGGTACCAAGGGGGAATCCTGCAAACTGGAGTAGGGTTGACACGAGACGCTGCTCTAAAAAATCTGGCTGGGACATGATCCTGTGTTTTCCTGTTGTCAGAATTACCTCTGCCCTCTGCTTTGTAGCCTCTGAACTGCGTTGGGGAGCACTGCAAATTGTGGAAAGGCAGACAGCAGCAGCCCTTCCAGCCACGGAAAGCGTGCATCCATGGCGACAGGTCAGTGAACCCTTCACCTGGGGCAGAAAGTGGGAATCTCTGCATTGAATTGGGAAGCAAATGGGTGACCGAGGGCTCTGAGTATTGAGTCAAAGATCTCTGGGTGAAGACTCCACTTCTCTGGCTCTCTCCTCTGTCTGCTCAACCACTCTGCCCTGGTGTTTAACTCTCCTCTTATGCCAAGAGCTCAAAAAGGGACAAAGGGTTCTTCTCTGCCCATGAACATAGCAGGTTGGTTTCTCGTAACATGGCTGTGGATCTGGTGCCTCCTTGTTTGCTGACAAAAGCTACTGTAGCTGTGCTTGGACATAGTTAGAACATCTCTATTGCTCAACTTTGCGGCTAATGCTTTCAGTGATAGCTAATTGTGCTGAGCTCAAGCCAGTTAATGCTACCTCAAAGCTCCTTCTCCATCCATGCCATTGTATGAATCTGTTCTTTGAATGAGCTCCCGACATCGACTGGAGAGAACTGCAGTGACCGCTCCGAAATCTTGGGGACCTATGAGTCTCTTGATTTCCAGACACCAGGAGAGGGATTTCCCCAAAGAGCCTACTCCCTGGATAAGCAAAAGAGGCTTCAAAGTCCCTCCTTAAGAAGGGGGTCCATCTTCCCATCCATCTGGTCTTTGAGGAGGAAAATCACCCTCAACTGGGATCACCATGTCTTGTACTAGGGATGGATCTATGAACATTATTGTACCTCTGGGCCAGTCTCCATTGCCAGGAGACTGGTGTCACACCCGCTAGTCGGGTTCTGCACCATGATCTTCCATGCAAAGCTGGGAGCCCTTCCCAAACCAGAGTGCTTCGCGCACAGCAGCTGACGAGACAGGGTTGCATGCCCACAAAGCATCTGCTGCCCAGATTGAACGCTGCTAAAGCTGCTGCTACATGCCCACTGGGTGGCTGACACAGGTGAGGTGACAAGGGCTTTGCCAGCATGTACTGGTGAAACATGCTGCACTGATGTTCTCTGTTTATCCACAGAGCAGGCTTCCCCTCGCTAACGTGCCTGAAACCAACCCTGGAGAGACCATCCTTCATGAGCGAATAAGAACTTCAGTTCCCATGGCTGGTTCAATCCTCAGTTTCCCTGCTGAGACTACCAAGGAGACAATTAGTGCCAGCTGCAGTGGTTTCCACGTTGTGGACACCTGCGGCATCCAGACTCATGTCACATAGGCTACCAAACAGCCATCATGTGCAGCATCACCTAGATGTGGACACAGCCATTCCCCCGTACTCCTCTTTTCTATCAGGCGCTCGAAGAGAGAAACATTAAATTAACTGAGCCACGAAGACATGGTTAGGGCCATCATTTGCACTGGGATTGCGAGGTCCTTACGCAGGGCTCCAGGTGCTATCTGCTATGGCGATTCTTTCACCAGCTGACATCCTCACTCCCGTGGAATAGAGATGCAGTCACTATATGCAGAAGATGGAGAGGTTCCAGTATCCAATTCCTGCAGTGAAAACAATCTGCACACAAGATACCCACACAGAGCAGCTGAGCACATGTGCACACCCACCCCTGAGGCCCGCAGCCACGCTTACCCTCAGCTCCTGGAGGTAGCACTGTACTGGATCATAACCCACCACTGGGAAAGCGAGGGTCTTGACCATAGCATCACTCTTCAGCATTCCCCGGCTGAAGGACTTCGCCGGTCGGTCCACGCCCTCCAGGTGCCTGGGGATCTGCTTGGCATTCAGGTGGATAAGGATGTCATAGAAATCCAGCGGTGGGCGGAAGACCATCTGCAGAAGGGAAGGAGAGGGAGTCAGGGGTAACACTGCTTGCAATATGCAGGATACAGTATAGGAGCCGTGGATCTCATGCCCAGGTATCCTGGAGGAGGGAACGATACCCCACCAAGTTCCCAGCATCATTAACTCTTCAATGTCCCATTCCAGGCCAGTATTTGTTTCAGTACCTTTGCTGAAAGGGCTTTTTAATCAACCCAAGTGGTTACAGTTAGGGATGCAAATAGCGTTTAAAAAAAAGTAACTGTTGAAACTATTAAAATCGTTTAACCATTAAGGAGTTCACACCAGAGGTGGGGACCTAGGAGTGCGGTTGGGATGGGGGGTTGCTGCAGCATCCCCATGTTTGACGTGGGGCTCCCCACCAGCCCCATGTGTGCCCTGGGTCCCAGCTGCCAGGAGTCCTGGGCATAGGGCCCGCAGCCGAGTTCAAACATTAACACATTGCCAATGAAACTGAGGCGTATCAGTTACCCAATGAACATTTTATATCCCTAGTTAGAGTAGGGGCCCTGGAGTGGGATCTAGTGACTGGAGCAGGGAGGAGGAGTCAGGACTTCTGGGCCCAACTCGCAGCCCAGCCACTGACTTGCTAAAAGACCACGGACAAGTCACCGAGGGCTTGTTGGCTGGCCTGTGTCAGCCGACTCGGGCTCAGGCTGCAGGGCTGTTTCACTGCTGTGTAGCCAAGCCGAGCTCTGGGACCTTCCCACCTTGCAGGGTCCTGGAGCCCAGGACCCAGCCCGAGCCCTGAAGCCTACGCTGCAATGAAACCGCCCCATGAGCCCGAGTCGGCATGGGCCAGCAGCGGGCGTCTAGTTGTTGTGTAGACACACCCTTAAATCTCTTCTTGCCTTGGCTTCCCCATCTGGGTAGTAGAGTTAAATTGTATCTACCCCATAAAGCATTTTGACAGCCTCAGAATGAAAGATCCTAAGAGCCACAGATTATGGTTACAACGCCCAGATCAGCAGCATGCAAGATATTAACTCCGTGCATATCACTGCAAACGAATCAGATTCACATTACAGGGGGAACAGAGCAGCCCTCACTAATGGGTGCAACCGGGGCCGGGAAAACCCTCCAGCAGAGTCAAGCAACATGTGGATACACTGATGGAAGGATTTAAATCCAGTGTCTCAAACCGCATGGGAAGCTAAGTCAGGGTCTCTCTCAGTGTAGGGCAGCCGCTGCGCTACTTGCTCAGGACATGTCTGTGGGAGTCATGACAGATTAAAGAGAGAGGGAATGGAAAGGACGTTAGATTATTCGTCAGCAGGCCAGGGAAGAAACCCCAGCATCCTAAATGCATTCATTTCTGGTGGGCTGCATGCTGCAGCCTCCTCTCTGAAAAGGGAACCAGAGCTTTGTGCCAAGTTCAAACAGAGGGAGCAGTAAACAATTGAAAAACAGGATTCCCGGAGCCATGCTCAGTGTCGCCTCCCCGCTCTCATCAGCCTGGGATTTTCTCCCTGCTGCAAGGTCACTTGAAGCCAGCCACGATGATGGGAATAAAATGCACTGCCTAGCTGCTGTCGTGCAGTCTGAACTCTCACCCACCCACAGTTTGCGAAGAGCCAGTCGCAATCTGGTCACGTCGGATGATCGGGGCAGGGGAGACGGCGGCTGCTTTCCACTCTGGGCTCCCAGGCCTGCTGAGAGACCGAGCCACTGTGTTCTGGCCCAGAGGTGGGGAGGGGCCAGCTGGGCTCTGCTTCTCACTCCCCTGCCCACTGAAGCTGGGAGCAATGCTGATCAGCAATACCACTAGCTCAGAGGAGAGGAGCACAGGAGCCCCAGACCCTCAGGCAGCCCTGGCCAGAAGACCTGACAGTAGCCTTCTTAGGGACCTGGCTAGAGGCGGGTGGACCCCACGGGGCTTCCTTTGTGTGTGAGAGGAGGGTAAGGCCCAGGAGACAGAAAACTGATTGGGAGAGGGAAAATGTCAGGGACCCTCAGGGGTGCAGTAAGGAGGCACCCAAAGATCACGGAGGTCAAGGGTGACATTGGCTAGGGAGACAAAGAGGATGTAGGGTGGCGTGGACTCCCAGCATCAACAGGCTCCCTGCAGAGGGCATGTGGAGCTGAACTAAACTGAAGGGAATCTCTAGGGCAATGTAACACGAGACGTCCTCCACCCTCACAACCCCCTAGCCACTGTGCCTGGGGACGTGGGGATTCCATCTCCGGCCTTCCACCGCCCCAGTGCTAGAGCCGGTCCCTCAGAGGGCAGCTGAGTCTTCAACCACGCACAGGCGGAGGAGGAGACGGGTTTATGATTAACAGAGCAGAACGATGCTGGACAGATAAATATTTGGACAGAGAGGAGATGTGGGGATTTGGCCGCCGCTGCGTTAAAATGGAAAAAGCAACTCATCTGTGGAATAATTGATGTCGCCAGCCACTGCCCCATCAGCACAGGAACACACGGGTTGGGGAACGCCACTCAGGAAGGCGTGGAGGCTGGTCAGCAGCCAGGCTTTGGGGAGGGTAACAATCAGACAGCCCGGAATTCTTAGTGTGTCTGTGGCCTAGCCGGCAGGGCCAGGCTAAAGAGTTATTCAGACTGAGCCTCCCCCCAACCCTGCGAGAAGCTGCCGCAGAGCATCTGCCAAAGTCCCTTTGCAGGTGGAGGGCCTCCGGCTTGCTCCATTTGGCCTGCTCTGCCCTTAGGGAAAAGGAAAGTAAGAGAGAAAGAGCTTGGCGGGTGGTCCTGTCTAGAGAACAGGGCCCTGGGAAGATTTCGGATTCTGCAGGAGAAGAGATTTGATGGGCAGGAGATTTTGTTCAGTGCTACCTCCCAAAGGAGCCTGAACAGCTAGGATGCTAATGGAGAAAAGCAGGGGTCCCGCTGCCCTGGCACAGTCCAAGGCAGAGTTCTGCTCAGCCTCACGGACCAGTCTGAACCGCAGCCCCAAGTGTCTCAAAAACATGAGAAAGGTCAGGGTGCAGCACGGCCTGGTTACGGCAGCCACTCCCTGCTCCGCATTCCATCCTTTCTGATTCAACTGAGGAGGGTGCAGCTCGCAGCTGCATTTTACAAGGCGTTTTTCCTCCACGGCCCTGGAAACCGTGTCCGCTGATCTCCCCAGAGAACGTTACAGCTCCGAGGGTAGACCAGCAAGCGTCCCCCATGCTGCCCTGCTAAGGTGCCTCAGGGCTGGAGGAACCACCTCTAAGACAGAGAGACGAATTCCATTTTCATAGCCCATTAGATCCTCAACTTTCCTGTTGAAACTGCCAATGAAGGAACCAACTAATGCCAAGCCCCGTGGCTGGGACATTGTGATGTTAACGCCCAGCCACAGGGAACTCAGTCCCACCAGCTCCTTCCACTAGCCACAGCTTCGGTTACCTCTCTGCTCTGTCCTCAAACATGCAGCTGAAGTTTTGGTCTGAGAGTCATATCAACCACACAGAGCTAATATTCAGGTACTGCCAGACCCCTCCAAGCCACTGTCCAAAGTAAAGGAAGCTAATTTAGGCCAGTCTACACACAAAGTTGCACCGGTTTAACATTGTACAACATCACACTTTTAATTGAAACAGCTTCAACTCTGGTGGGAAGCCAAGCCATTAGCCTGATGAAACGGATTAGCCGCACTCTGGCTCTGCCTTCTGGCACGGCTGCCCTGTTCAGTAATGGAGAAGCCAAGCAACAGGAAGTTTGCAACTAGAGTAGCCAGTTCTGCTAATCTCTTTGTGGATGAATAGTCCTTTTGATCCACCCAGAAGACCACATCATCCATCCACGATCTTCTCTTCTTCTGCCTCATGTTCCTCTGCCATTAACTTTCCTTCCAGTGCCGATAAATATGCATCACGCACTGAACCTCTTAAAAATGTGCCCTGCAAATCAAATCTCTCTTTTCATAAGATCTCTAACTAGCATTTCCTGATTTCCAACCATCTCCAATACTTTTTCCTTGGTTGTACGGTCTATCCATGATATTTTCAGAATTTTTCTATAACACCATAATTCAAAGGATTGTATCTTCTTTATTCTTGATTGTCTGAATGTCCATGTTTCACAGTCATAATTTAACACAGACCAAAAGTAAATTTACGAGTCAGACTTCAGTCTTCAGATTTCTCTCTCATCAGATGTTTATTCTTCCAGGATGTCTCTTTTTCTCTTGTTATGCTTGTGCTAACTTCAGTATCCAATCTTCCATCTTCTATAATAATGGTTCCTAAGTAGTAATAGTTTCTCACTTGCTGTACGGTTGTGTCATTCACTGGAACACTGCATGTTTTCCCAGGATCCTTGCATATCACCATAGTTTGTCTTGTTTAGAATTCTTCGAGGGGGTCAATAAGCATGTGGACAAGGTGGAATCCAGTGGATAGAGTGTATTTAGATTTTCAGAATGCCTTCGACAAGGTCCCTCTCAAAAGCTAGTAAGCAAAGTAAGCCGTCATGGGATAAGAGGAAAGATCATGGATTGGTAACTGGTTAAAAGATAGGAAACAAAGGGTAGGAATAAATGGTCAGTTTTCAGAATGGAGAGAGGTAAATAATGTCTTCCAGAGGTCTGTACTTGGCCCACTCCTATTCAACATGTTCATAAATGATCTGGAAAAAGAGAAACAGGGAGGTGGCAAAATTTGGAGATGATACAAAACTACTCAAGATCGTTAAGTCCCAGGCAGACTGCAAAGCGCTACAAAAGGATCTCACAAAACTGGGTGACTGGGCAACAAAATAGAAGATGAAATTCAATGTTGATAAATGCAAAGTAATGCACATTGGAAAGCATAATCCCAACTATACATATAAAATGATGGTGTCTAAATTAGCAGTTATCACTCAAGAAAGATCTTGGAGTTGTTGTGGATAGTTCTCTGAAAACATCCACTCAATGCACAGTGGCAGTCAAAAAAGCTAACAAAATGTTGGGAATCATTAAGAAAGGGATAGATAATAAAACAGAAAATATCATATTGCCTCTATATAAATCTATGGTACTGCCACATCTTGAATACTGCATGCAAATGTGGTCACTCCATCTCAAAAAAGATATATTGGAATTGGAAAAAGTTCAGAAAAGGGCAACAAAAATTATTTCGGGTATGGAGCATCTGCCATATGAGGGGAGATTAGTAAGACTGGGAATTTTCATCTTGGAAGAAAGACGACTAAGGGGGGATATGATAGAGGTCTATAAAATCATGACTGGTGTAGAGAAAGTAAATAAGGAAGTGTTATTTACTCCTTCTCATAACACAAGAACTAAAGGGTCACCCAATGAAATTAATAGGCAGCAGGTTTTAAAGAAACAAAAGGAAGTATTTATTCACACAACGCACAGACAACCTGTGGAACTCCTTGACAGAGGATGTTGTGAAGGCCAAGACTTTAACAGGGGTCAAAAAAGAACTAGATAAATTCATGGAGATTAGGTCCATCAGTGGATATTAGCCGGGATGGTGTCCCTAGCCTCTGTTTGACAGAAGCTGGGAATGGGCGACAGGGGATGGATCACTTGATTCCCTGTTTTATTCATTCCCTCTGGAGCACCTGGCATTGGCCACTGTCAGTAGACAGGATACTGGGCTGGATGGACCTTTGGTCTGACCCAGTATAGCCGTTCTTCTGTTGTCCACACTCAACTCTAGACCAGTGGTTCTCAACCAGGGGTCCAAGGGCCCCTGGGGGGCTGTGAGCAGGTTTCAGGGGGGCCACCAAGCAGGGCCAGCATTACATCTCTGGGGCCCAGGGCAGAGAGCCGGGGCCCAGGGCAGAGAGCCGAAGCCCTCCAGCATGGGGCTGACGCCCGGGCCCTGAGATCTGCCACCCGAGGCTGAAGCCGAAGCCTGAACAATATAGCTCTTCAGGGGCCACTGTGGCACGAGGCCCCAGGCAACTGCCCTGCTTGCTACCCCTTAACGCCAGCCCTGGCTTTTACATGCAGAAAACCAGTTACTGTGACACAGGTGGCCCCTGGAGTTTTTATAGCATGTTGGAGAGGGCCTCATTAAGAAAAAAGATTGATAACCCCTGCTCTAGACTATACTCCCCTGCTATATTCATTTATCATCTCCGCTAACTTCATTGGATGTTCTGAATCCCCAACAGCACTGTGTCAATCTGCATAGCAAATTTTAACAATCTATTTTCCACTCATCTTAATGCCCTTTCCTGTTTCTCAATTAATTTAATAAAACAGTCACTATAAATGTTGAATAAAGTTGGTGACATTATACAGCCTTCTCTCAATCTCCATTAGACCTTCTGACTCCAGTATCACTGTTTTATCACTCAGCATTCATTTCCATCAGTCCCTACAGCTCTTAATAGCCTGAGCTATTTGTAGGGGCAGATTCTGTCAAACGCTTTTTGGAACTCAATGGAACACAAGTAAACTGGCTTCCCCATTTCAGCTGATCTTGCTAAGATGAGCTTCAAGTTCATAATGGTGTTTATCGTGTCCCTTCCATGTTTGAAGCTGTGTTGTTGTTCACTGACTTAATCACTCTTTCTTTGTATTCAGTCTTGAACAATTCACAGGAGTATCTTCGAGGCCTGTGATACCATGCTGATTGTTCTGTAGTCTTTACAGTCCATAGCATTGTTCTTTTGGGGGATGTGGATACACAATGAGGTTGTAAAATCTTCTGGAAGTTTTCCCCATCTCAAACATCTTTCATAACCTCTGGCAGGGCTTTCAAACCTTCATCGCTTATGGTTTTTAATAATTCAGAAATTATTACAACACATCCTAGTGTTTTTCCATTCTGAAGTATTTTACTGCTTCCATGATTTCTTTACCCATTACTGGTGGACTTGGTTGATTATACTTGAGGTTTTTCAGGCCTATCGCCACCACATAATACCTTGATATATTCTCACCATCTATCCATCTTATCTTTAGGGTCTGTCAAACATTGTCCGTTTATGTCCTTAAGGATCATATTGATCACCTTTCTTCTGTAATTAAAGGCTCTTATCTTCTGATGCATCTTACTTTATCTTCATCCAATTGTTCAATTTCTTCGCATTTCTCATTCAGCCATTCAAACTTTGCTAATCTGCATTTATCCTTTATCATTGTATTAAATCTTTGGTATTCTTTTTCTGTTGTCAATCCTTGTGCTTCTACCTTCCCTCTTTCGACCATCAGAGCAATAATTTAATCTGTTATCCATGTTTTTTTTATTAGCCTGTAACTTCTTCCCAGCATGTTTATTTGCACCTTCTTTTATAGCACCTTCCAGATATCCCCCGTCATTTGGTGCTTGGCTCTGCTGAGCCGCAAACATTGCTTAATGGGGGTCATTTTGCTCAAGTCTTTGCACCACGGATATACTTATTCCCAGCATCAGAAAGAATTTAAGAACATAAGAACGGCTGTACTGGGTCAGACCAAAGGTCCATCTAGCCCAGTATCCTCACTACTGACAGTGGCCAATGCCAGGTGCCTCAGAGGGAGTGAACCTAACAGGCAATGATCAAGTGATCTCTCTCCTGCCATCCATCTCCACCCTCTGACGAACAGAGGCTAGGGACACCATTCCTGACCCATCCTGGCTAATAGCCATTAATGGACTTAACCTCCATAAATTTATCCAGTTCTCTTTTAAACGCTGATATAGTCCTAGCCTTCACAACCTCCTCAGGCAAAGAGTTCCGCAAGTTGACTGTGCGCTGCGTGAAGAAGAACTTCCTTTTATTTGTTTTAAACCTGCTGCCCATTAATTTCATTTGGTGGCCCCTAGTTCTTGTATTATGGGAATAAGTAAATAACTTTTCCTTATCTACTTTCTCCACATCACTCATGATTTTATATACCTCTATCATATCCCCCCTTAGTCTCCTCTTTTCCAAGCTGAAAAGTCCTAGCCTCTTTAATCTCTCCTCATATGGGACCCGTTCCAAACCCCTCATCATTTTAATTGCCCTTCTCTGAACCTCTTCTATGCCACTGATATAGTGAAAAGAAAGCTGAACTGGCAGCTAGATAAAGATTGACTAAATAAGACTATATATTAGAAGGAAGCTGCCACTTCCAACCGGCCCCAAAAGAGTCCTTATTAAAATGAGTTTTCACAATGCCAAAGACCAACAGAAACGTTTCTTTTCTTTTTTTTTTTTTGTTTAGTTTAACAACTAAAGCGACAGGGAATGGATCACTTGATAATCACCTGTTCTGTTCATTCCCTCTGGGGCACCTGGCACTGGCCACTGTCGGAAGACAGGGTATTGGGCTAGATGGGCCCTTGGTCTGACCCAGTGGGGCCATTCTTATGTTCTTAACAAACAGAGTATTTTAAAAAATAATATATATATTCCTCTTGCAGCGTTTTCAACCCAAACATAACAGCACTAAACGAGACCCCAAAAGGAAAGTTAACTAGAAACTTATTAAACACAAAAGTGAAACGAACTAGTCTATTTTCATTGCCCAAGCTGAGAGAAATGGAAAACGTAAGCTACTAATGTCAAAAATACATTTGACTCAGCGTTAATACTAAGATGTTACTTCTAACATTGGCAGAAGATATCATTTTCCTGGGTTTTTATTTTCCTTTAATACATAGATTGAGATTTTCAAAGCCATCTCAGGGCTTCAGACACATTTCTTCAACTGATATTTATGGTGAGTTTCTCTACATTCCCTAACTTACTTTTGAAAAATCTCAGCTGTGGAGTTTTAATCTGGCTGAGGCCTGGTTAAGCAAAACAGGGGGGTTCAAAATATATGCCCCCATTCCTACTCTCTCTGTACCCATGAACGGTGCAGGCATTTCCCGCAATGGAAGTTAATATTTTATTGATCATTCATCACACTGAAACTGCTGGGAAATGAATGGTGGTACCAGCATTGCAGAGTCTGGGAAAGACACAGACTTTCAGAGTTGCTGTTAGCTCCGTTCTAATGGCAGCTGCTCAATTTCTTCATTTTAAAACTAATACACTTCCCAGCACCTCTGGAAGTCCGGATTTCATATCCCAGCTTGATTTGCTAGGCACTGCCAACCCACCCAAGAATATAAACCAGGTCAGCGCAGGTGTATCATGACAGATTTGTAGGGTCAGGAATTTGTTTTTTCTCTAGCTACTATGAAAAATTTCTCTGCTCTCAAGTCTTTGTAGTTCCTGCCTGTTGACCTTCACAGGTCGATATGGCCCATTGGTTAGAGCCGAGAAGTGAAGGGTTCAGCTCTGCCAATGACCCACTGGGTGGGTGAGTGCATCTTTCTGTGCCTCTGTTTAACTACCTGTAAAAGGGGACAAAAACCTCTTTCAGGTTTTGAAAAAAGACTTAATTCCTGTTTGCACGTTGCTCTGTTATTATTCATTACAATCTACGTAGGCAAGACAGGCAAAGAGCAGGAGGGGAAACAGCGTCACATAGAGGGGAAGTGTCTTGCTCAGCGTCACATAGAAGGGAAGTGACAGAGCTGGTGTCACGAACATCTCCCCAGTGCCCAGAATGAACGAGCGACATGCCAAAAGCATCACTTAACTGTTCAAGAGTTGCTGAATAAGACACGGTGATGACATCTCTGTGGTGACGGCAGCACAGCCTCCCCCTCTCTATCCTTATCCCCCCTTCCAACCACTTCTATGGTCTTAATACAAATGGTTTGCCCTGCCTCCTCGCTAGCCCACGTGTGGGGCTTGTCCTGACTCCTGTCAGTACAAGGCGCCATCACAAGCCTCTCTCAGGGAACCAGCCGCAGAAGCAGGGGCTGGAGCAGATCTGGCCTGGAGCTAGGGGCAGCCAAGGAGAGTCAGGATGGCAGGGAGCCTACACGGAGGAAACAGGCTAGAGGGGGGAGCGGTTACATGAGAGAAAAGCAGGTGAGGAAGCAGAGAGGGGGCAAGGCAATGGCTGTTGCTTTGTCTCAGCTGGAGTCCCTCTTGGTAGGGCCCTAGGACCACGCCTATATAACCCAGCATGTCAGAGCTGGGTGCGTCCCTTGGGCAGCCATTCTGGAAACCACACCACTTTCAGACACAGATTTATGAGTTTTGAAAAAGCTCGGCCCTCGTGCCAAGCCTGAGCAGCTCAGGATCCACACATCCCTATCCCGCACGCTGCTCTCGGCAGTGCCAGAGTCCCACCCTGGAAAGACAAGGCAAGCTTCACGTGCAGTGCCCATGCCCACCTCCTTTCCCACAATGCCTTTTCTTTCCAGCTGAGTAATTTAATATAAAAGCCAGCCCAAGCCAGAGGCAACCTCCTCATGGAAACAAAACAGCAGCCAACAAAGATGGCTCCTGAGAGTTATTCTAGGCAGCTTTCCACCAAGCTAGACAAGGAGAGACGTGAAGACACACGAAGAAACCAAACTCCCCCGTGAGAGGTGCCCAGGCTGCACAAATACCCAACAGCAGCTGTCAATCCCTGACCCAGTGGAATGCAAGGCCTCGCCCAAGCTGCCGGGAGCCCTGCCAAGGGCAGGCTCCATGGAACACCTCCACCTGCCTCTGCAGCAACACGGGCCGATGGAGTAACACAACCAGCCGTTGGGGGGAGGGGGGGGAATAAGGGGTGTGTGCACAAGGGGATTACAGATGGAGCACTAGTGACAGCTGGAGTTCCAGCTGCCCGAGCCTTCCCACATAAACATCAGTGCGAGTTGCTCATGACTTTCTGAAGTTTCCACTGCTCAGGGTGGAGCATCCCAGGCTTGGCTTCTGCCCCATGGAAAATTGTGTGTGTGTGTGTGTGTGTGTGTGTGTGTGTGTGTGTGTGTGTGTGTGTGTGTGTGTGTGTGTGTGTGTGTAAATTTCAACAAGCATTCTCAAGCCATTTCTCATGGGAGAAGGGGATTACAAATGCCCCAGTGTTTTAAAAAAAAAAAAAAGAGAGAGATTGGTTTTTATTCCCTTTTAATTCTCACCCCCACCAGCTCTAACATCGAAGTAGATGAGGAGCACAAAGACAAACCGTGGGAGGGAGACGGACAGCCCTCACGCAGAAGGTCCTACCGTGATCCAGCAAAGGCTGGCTCCGACCTGGCAGTCAGCAGTCCAGTAAGTGTCTCCGCACCTTCAGCCATTTTCCCCCGCTACACTCCCTCTCCCCTCCCCACCCCCGCCCAAACCGACAAGGAAGCATTACACCTTCAACAAGAGCCATCGGTGCTCAGAACCTCGGAAATACCTGGCCTTGTACGTCTCAAGTTGGGCACCCAAAATGAAAGTGCCCCAAATTAGCAGACCCCTTGAAAAATGCAGTGTCCACAAAACACCAGGGACTGAGGTAGGAAACATATAAGAGTCGGAAATTCACAAACATTGATGCCACAAGTTAACATAGCCCCATACAAAGTCCATGGGATCACAGATGCCCCCTTGCGCGCACACAAACCTGGCAGTCCTTACGAGCAGTGAAGTCAGAAATAACTGGGATACACTTATGTACAGCTTGAGAGCACAGACAATAAGAAATGAACACATGCTCCAGGCTGCTGTTGTCACAGGAACCAATTCCCATGCTTTATATCTCCATTCTGCTGTGTTATTAGCATTATTATATTGCACTTAAAGTCTCTTTCCCTCGCCCCTCGTGGTTTCCTATTCACTGCAGAAGTAGGCTGCCAGCTCCCACGCTGCCATTTAGATGAGTAAGAGGAGCAGGCAGGAATAAACAAAAGCCACTGTTTGCAAGAGAATCCTTGGAACTGCACGCTGTCCCTGACCTGGTTCAAAAAACAAAATTTAAATTAAAGCTTTACCACAGCTTATTAAAACCCAAGATCAACTTGCATGCAGGAAGAGGATTCCCCAAGCCTCACATGGCGGCTACAATAACGCAGTCTAGAAAAACAAGCGACATTTGTTATTCTTATGTAAAATCAAGCCCCAATCCCGCAATCAGATCCACGCAGACACCTGTGGCTATGTAAAGCTTTTTGCCTCCCAGTGAGGCTCAGTTCACAGACTCTGGGCCGAAGTCCCTGACCACCATGGGCCTCCTCAGCCACAGAAGAATCATTTATTTTTTGCTTTCATATTTAAAAAGCTTGGTGTCTATGGTCTACCAATGCAAGTTTGCCAAAACAGACCCGTAGAGCCCAACCCTACAAGGTGCTTAGGGCCATTAATTACTCCTTGTTTGGACTGCAGTAGTACACAGAGGTTCCATCTCGGATCAAGCTAGGAGCTGTACAAACACTTAGTAGCAGACAGACACTCCCTGGGCTGAAAAGCTGACAATGCAAAGTGACAGGACAGGCGAAGTGCTGGAAGGAGAAAGAAAGTGCTGCCGTCCTCATTTTACTGAGCCCAGCTAGAGATTAAGGCCCAGGTTTTTAAAGCTGTTCAGGCGCTGCGGCTCTTAATGCAATGCTGATTTTAACGACACCTAAATAACTGTACAAAGCTGGGCCCAAGGCCACCCAGGATGTCTGTGGCAGAGCTGGAAATTGAACCCAGATTTCCTGAACGCCAATCTACTGTCTTAACCACAAGGCCAGTCTTCCTCTTAAGCCCTGCTAGCTTCAATGAGAGCTGGGGGTGCTCAGCCTCTCCTAGCACCAGGCCCTGGAAGCTTGTGCTCCAGCAGGCACACAACATTACAGAGGAAAAAAATAGAAAATGTTTGGGGCCAGATCCTGCTCACAAGCACAGGCTCAGATTTTCAGAGGTCCTCCGGGATTGCTCTACTCGGGGCTGCAACACCAACAAACCGAAGTCCCACTGAATCCCCGTGACAATGCCAATTTTGAAAATGAGACTTGGGGCTTGCAAGAATTAAGAATCTGGGCCTATTCTTAGCGCTGTGACCAGTCTCGTTAGAAGTCATTAAAGGCTGCTCATGATCAGACGCCCAATATCTTCCTCCTCAATAAACAACTTGCAGGCTCAATTAACATTCTCCCTTTACGCCACGGTATCCAAAATGCAGGTAATTCTAAGGGGTAAAGCTCTAGATAAAGCACTGGCAACCAACAAATCAACTTCCTTTGAAAACAAGAATTCAAGGAATAAGCAGCAACTAATGGGGCTTCCCCACAAGGGGCTGCTCCGAGACGGGAGGTTTAAAAACAGACCTGCTCTGGAAATGGAAAGTAGGGAGAGGGGACCAAACGAGAACTCACGGTGTCAGTAAAGGACTGCAGGGTAAAGGGAAGGGAGCATCATGTGTTTAATGCTAATCCAAGCAGGCTCTGATGTGGAATAAACCAGAGGGTTTAGACGTACCTCAGCGGAAAGAGGTGCTGGGGAGAAAACAAGTGCAGATAAATGATGGAGAGAATGGAATTAACAATTCAAGTTGGTGAAGACACTGAACCACATTTTCGATCTATGCCAAGGAACAAAAGGACGTCGCTAACACAAGCAGGGAGTCCTTATAAAAATAGCGCCTGTTCTCCAGGACATTCCAGATGGGTGCACCCATGTGCCTGCACAGACCCCACTGACTTCAACAGGGATCTCGCCACACAGGATTGGGGCCACAGTTCTTCAGTGAGTAGATAAGAGGATCTGAGCCAATCAGTGACGTGCACTCTAAGAGAACGAGCGAACAAACGTATTGCACCACGGACGGTGATATTTGAGGAGACAAGGAACTATGGACAGTAGCAGCATAAAAACAGAAAAAAAAAAGAACAGATCTTCAGGAGAGAGAAAGTGCGACTCTGGCTATTACTATCACCTAGGTCTAATCTGCTCTCAGCAACTGTTCAATTTCTTAGCACAGACAAGACTTTAATATCACTGGTAACTAATTTTGCTGTTGATCGTTTTGGCAGAAACAGACAGCTCCTCTGGGCTTGTAGGAGGAGTTCAGGACTGTGGGCCGAGCTTAGGGCAGAGTCTCGCGGCTTCCAACACGTATATGGGTACAACCCAACGCTCAGATCTCCCTTCAGCTGTACTGATCTCAATCTGTACCTACAGCATGGTGCGTTGTACTCCAGTCTTACAGGCTAAGCAGGGTCCAGCGAGACAGGAACTTGTTTAGGTAGGGTAACCATGCGTCCCGTTTTGGCTGGGACAGTCCCTATTTTAAGCCCTGCCCGGGCCGTCCTGACTTTTTTGACAAAAGTAGGCACTTTACCCTTGCCAAGAGTAAACGGGACAAATGCCCACTTTGTCAAAGAAGTGGTTTGCGGAGGAACATGGGAGGGGGTGGTGACGGTCATGCCAGCTCCGCGCAGAGCTCAGGTGTGGGGTAGGCAGGGCTCCAGCGAGCAGCAACACCAGCCTCCTGCAGGGAGGGGGGCTCAGGCCAGCCCTCTGCGGGAGTAGGGGGAGAGGAGGACTCGGACCCATGGGGGGCAGGGGAGGCTCAGGGTAACCCCACGCAGTGGCCTGTTTTCCCTTTGGGAAATACGGTTAGTCTGTGTTTAGGAACATTTGATTTCTGCAGGAAGCGACACGGGCCATTGAGCGAGGGGTGCTCCTCTTGCCAAGTCATTCCCAGACAAACGCCCAAGCCTGGTTTTAGGGGGTGCTATTTTTCTGCTGACAGGTTAAACCGGAGATCCTTTTGCAAGAGTCCGCGCATGAGCCCCAAAGTCCGGGCCACATTGTCACTCCGGTCATTACATTCTGCCTCCCAGAATTCCACTTGCACTTTCAGTTAGAGGCACCGTCCTTCCCTTCCCGTTCTGAACAGCAGCGTAACGTTGCTGTGCCTGAAAGTTAAACTGCTGCCACGATGCACCCCAGAGGTGGTTTTATTTCAGTGGTGGAGGAAGCAATTCTGTACTTCCCCTGCCTACCACACAGGAATGCTGGTGGCTTAATCCTCACCTGAGGCACTTCAGACTCCTCTGAGCAATATTAAGCACCTCAAACACATCAGGGAACAGCTACGGAAGATCATTACTGACCCCACATGGCTCTGGCCTAACATGAAGAGTTTTTCATTTACGGAACAGCTGTACGGTACATGTAATCGTCCTCACTTTCCCAAATGCTTGTCTCGGAAGAGAATCAGCCGCCTGAAGCAAGCGCACCCTCTTCTGGGCTCTTTGAAGAACAGCCACTTCCACAGCTGTTAGTTTTCAAAATGCAGCCCCCGCTCCATGATGCTAAGTAACTCAGACTGCAGCATAATGAGGAGGAGGAAGGCGGGGCAGAGTGAGCTAAGAGGCTACCATTTGGCACTGATTGCACTGAAAAGAGGCCCAGCACCTCTACGGTGAAACCTCTACAGAGCTCCACAGGGATCAGACTTGGCTCTCTTTTCTCTCAACAATGTCTACCCTTGTCTTGGGTTTAACAGCAGGTGGAAATTTTTCAACCCAGACAGATTTTCATACAAAAATGGACTTTTTCCAATTTTTTGGCTAAATGTTGACGACAACTTTTTTAGGGGTTTTCCTCCCTTCTGCCCACAAAACATCACATCACTCGATGAAATGAGCAGGAAACAAGTTTAAAACTAACAGAAGGAAGTACTCCTTTACACAAAAAGCACAGTCAACCTGTGGAACTCGTTGCCAGGGGTGTTCATGGTCCATTACGGGCTATTAGCCAAGATGGTTGGGGTGCAAACCCAGGTCCTGAGTCTCCCTAAACTGCTGACTGCCAGAAGCTGGGATGACAGTGGATGGATCACTCGATAAATTGCCCTGTTCTGTTCATTCCCTCTGGGGCACCTGGCATTGGCCACTGTCAGAAGACAGGATACTGGGCTGGATGGACCATTGGTCTGATGCAGTATGGCCATTCCTATAAAGCACAGGGCGGGGGTTCTCGAACTGTGGATCACAACCCTGTTTTAATGGAGTCGCCATGGCTGGTGTTAGACTTGCTGGGGCCAGGGCCAAAGCCCGAGCTCCACCGCCCAGCGTCAAAGCTGAAGCCCGAGGGCTGAATCCCTGAGCAGCGAGGCTCAGGCTTCGGCTTCAGCCCTGGGCAGCGGGGCTCAGGTTACAGGCCCCCTGCCTGGGGCTGAAGCCCTTGGGATTCGGCCCCTCTGCCTGGGGTGGGAGGGCTCGGGTGGGCTCAGGCTTTGGTCCCGTCCCCCCGCCACTCTGGGGTCGTGCAGTAATTTTAGTTGTCAGCAGTGAGTCGTGGTGCAATGAAGTTTGAGAACTGCTGGCAGAGGGAAAGGATCTGGGCAATAACCCAGCTGCAGAAACAGTCAGCGGCCGCTCACCCCTGCGCAGCCCCTCCAGGGCACGGGGAAGGCTCAGGCGTTCGCTATGGAATTACCTTCACATCCTGGCTCCAAAGCGGGTCCGTGAGCTGCTCCTCCAACGCCCGCAGCGATTCCAGCGCCAGCACGAGAAGGCGCTGCAGGATCTGAGGAGGGGCAGAGAGTTGGAGGGTAGAACCAAGGAGGACCCAGACATCACACAGCCCCTGCACTGCGATAGGGACACCTCACTAGCTGCGGGGGCAGGTGTCCGGCTCCAATGGGGGCAGGGAAGACACTGACCTCAGCCGTACAACAGTGCTACAGTGAGGAGCACGAGGAAGGGAGGGACAAGGGCACAGGTTCTGGGGACACTGCTCAGGTGCAGGGAGTAAACAGAGCCTGCACAATATCTGCCTCCTGGGTAGCGGCACCTCTGCAGCAGGCCCAGCAAAGAGGCACATCTGGAATAACCCTGACAGAGAAGGGGGATGGGAACCGGAGCACTCCAGTGCAGGGAGAGCAGAAGTTACCCCTGTCTGGTTGCAGGCAGGCACCCCAGCGTAGCAGGAACGGCTGGGCAGGACGATGCCTGGCTCACCTGCGCAGAAGGCCGTTCTTTGGTCCACACTGAGCTCCGCTTGTCTCTGGGGGTGGCGATGAACATGACGGGGAGGTGAGGCCGGGCAGCCACAAACTCGTTCCTGATCTCGGTGTAATCTGCATCTGGGGAACAAACCCAAAAGCAACATCCGAAACCCTGTCCATCAGCCCTGCCTGGGCGCCCGCCACGTCCCCCTTCGCCCCCAGAAGCCCTGCCCAGCACACGCAGCATGGGAAGCCACCGCTCTGTGCTCTCACCATAGGAACACAGGACTGGCGGGGACCTCCAAGGTCACAGAATCCAATCTAGTGCTATCACGGACAACCCAGTTCCATAATCCCCTGGATAAACTTACCAAGCTTCATTTTAAATCTAGGTTCCAGAACCTCCCTCCTCTGTTGGTTAGGAACCTTCTTCTCATTTCCAGCCTAAATTTACTCAAAGGCAGTTTATCCCCCTTTGCGACTTGGCCAACATTGTCCTTTAGCTGACACAGCTCTTCCCCTACCCTGGAGTTTTCCCTCCCTGATGTATTTACAGAGGCGCCATGGCCTTAGTTTTGCTGAGCTAAATAAGCCAAGCTCCTTCAACCTCCTCTTGTAAGACCAGGCCTTTCATCTTCCTTGAACATGGGTCTTCAGAACGGGTCACCAGACACAAGGCTGAGCAGGGAACAGTCTGGGACGCGGGCAGCAGCCTAATCTGCATTTTCTGATGCTCTTAAATTGGTCAAAGCCAACAGCTGAAGTGGGGAAGCAGAGTGGGGAGATTGTGGTGGTGTACAGAGCAGCACCAATTAAATATAAAGTCCACAAGCCAGGCCAAGATGCTTCCACTGACATGACCCCAGGATCACTCGCAGCCTGTCTGAGGTCAGGGATATGTACAGCATTAACACACACTAGCGCTGAAATCTCCAGTACCCCTGACCCCACAGTCAGTGTCTGATGGCAGCTGAAATAGTTTAAGAAATATAACAGCCTCAGCCAGCACTCTGTGCCGATGACTGGGGGTGCCACTGGCTCCCCCCTCTCTGCATCCAATGACTCTGCTCAGCAAAAGGACCTGGTTACAAACCTGCCCCTCCCAGGCTCAGACTTTGCATAAGAGGTTTCAACCCAACACACATTAAAACAACCTAGTAACAAGCTCCAAAGCAGACACTAAACTCTGAAATATCGAGAGTCTTTCAACTACTGCAGAATTGCTAACTAGGCACAGAGGCTTGGGAGTAGGGGAGATCCCCTGTGCTCCCATCAAGTGCGTCTACACTGAAAGGGAAGTCTGCAATTGTAGCACGAGTAGGAATGTCTGCACCAGCTCAAAGTTAGCCAGTTCACATAATAGTAGTGTAGATGTGATGGCAGGGATTCAGCACAGGCTAGGAACCAGAGTACACACCTAGGGTCCCGGGCAGGCTTGTACTCTGGCAGCTGGTCCACAAAGCCATGTCTATACTACTACTGTTACCCAGGCTAGCTAGACTAAAGCTTGCACAGGTATGGCTATTTGCGCTACAATCGCACCTGCCATGTGGATATATGCTCAGGGCTCCTGTGACCAGGCACGGTCCTACTTCGGGGGTGCACAAGATCTTCAGAAAGTGTCCTTGGTTTCTTCTTTATAAGCCCAGCCCACAGGTCCCTCTCTCGGGCAGGCACAATAGAGAGCCTAAGAATGGCCAAACGGGTCAAACCAATGGTCCATCTAGCCCAGTATCCTGACAGAGGCCAATGCCAGACGCTTCAGAAGGAATGAACGGAATCAAGCAATTTCAAGAGATCCGTCCCCTGTTGTCCAGTCCCAGCTTCTGGCATTTGGAGGTTTAGGGACACCCAGAGCATGGGGCTGTGTCCCTGACCATCTTGGCTAATAGCCATTGATGAGCCTATTCATGAACTTATCTAATTCTCTTTCGAACCAAGTTTTACTTTAGGCCTTCACAACCTCCCCTGCAATAAGTCCCAAAGGTTGACTGTGTGTTGTGTGAAGTGTTTTTTTTTTTTTTAATTTAAATCAGATTTTTCTGATAAAATGCTTTTTGAGGAAAAAACCTATCTAAAGATACATTATAGCTCAAAGATCTCTCACCATGAATAGGGATTATAAATTCTAATTCTATAGTATGAAACAATATATTCATGTAATGTTTAAGAAAAGTTTTGTAAATGAGTTCCAATAGTTCATGGATTAGGGACCCAATCTTATGGGGTTCCACAGGTTTCTGTACTGATTTCCATGCTGTATTTTGCGGAGGTTTCATCTACTCATTTCATGAGGTTGGCAAGTTCATCTTTGCTGCCTGCCAGGCCGTAAATGTCACCAGCAAACCGAAGATTTGAGATTGTTTCCCGCCCTCCCCATGCTGACTGTGCATCTGTGATCTTCTAGGGTATCAGTCACCCTGCGCTCCAAGTAGATGTTGAACAGTGTGGGCGAAAGAAGGCAGCCTTGCCGGACTCCAATAATTGTTCAAAACCATTCTCCTATTGTGCCATTGACTAGAACTGCACTGCTGACCTTGGCATACGGTTGTTTAATGGTAAGAATAAGCTTACAACCAACATTTTACTTCTTCATGGTTGCCCAGAAAGCTTCGTGCCATACTCTGTCAAACTCCTTCTTGAAGTCAACAAAGACATGGTAGATGTCCTGCTGATGTAAGTACTTCTCACACAGAACATGAAGACTGAAAATCTGTTCTGTGGTATCTCTTCCAGCACGAAAGCCAGCCTGTTCTTCAGCAATGATATTCTCCGTTTGCAGCTTCGATCTGTTCAATAGGATCTTCAACATCACTTTGCTGGGATCATAGAATCTTAGGGTTGGAAGAGACCTCAGGAGGTCATCTAGGTCCAAACCCCTGCTCAAAGCAGGACCAAAACCAACTAAATCATCCCAGCCAGGGCTTTGTCAAGCCAGACCTTAAAAACCTCTACAGGATAGAGATTCCACCACCTCCCTAGGTAACTCATTCCAAAAAAAGGATTTTTGGCTAATCAAGCTTATAGTCTGGTAATTTTGACACAACTGCAGGTTGCCTTTCTTTGGCAGAATGATGATTAGTGACTGTGTCCACATGGAGGGCCACTCAACGGTCTGCCAAATCTTGTTGAGTATATCTATTACTATTTCTCCTCCAAATTTCATCAGTTCGGCTGGGATGTCGTCAATATCTATAGCCTTCCATTCTTGAGTGATTTCACAGCTGTCTCCGCTTCTTTATGGAGTATTGGAAAGTCATCCTCCTCTGTTGAATCTGGGCTGTCTAGGACAGTAGAATGTCCATTTGTCTGGTGGTTGTATAGATCAGAGCAGTAATTTGTCCATCTAATGATGTCCTTTTCTTCTGTAAGATTGTTCCCTTCTTTGTCTTGAATTGCGTTAGCTTTGGTCCATCTTTCTTTCATCAGATCTTTTACAATCTGGAAGGCTCGTTTGCTATTTTTATTATTGATACACTCTTCAATTTTAGAGCACTCTTTTTCAATTCGTATCTCCTTGGCCACCTTCATTCCTTTCTTGATCTTTCTGCCAATTGCTCTGTACTGATCAGCTCCCTCAGTGCTGCTCGTCTCTCTTGAGTTCTCTTCTAATGTCTCACATTTGTAGTATTTCATTTGTGACACAAGGTTTTGTTTTCTTACGGAGTTTCCCAAGAATGTCCATTGCTGCCTCATTCACTACAGCGTTGAAATTGTTGGTCATTGTTTCTACGTCTTCCCGTAGAGCAAGCAGCGGAGCAAGTTTTCTACTGATCATTGCTTGGAATGACTCTGCAATACTTCAGTCTCTGAATCCTTCTGAGTCAAACTTGATTCTGGTGAACTTCGGCCTGATGATTTTCCTTAGCCGCAGCCAAAAGTTTAGCATCACAAGGTCATGATCACTTCCAACATCAGCACTAATACAAGTACTGTAGTGCAATCTCTTATCATGAAAGTTGAACTTACACATGTAGGATTAAGTACAAAAAAAAACCTGCATTCAAAAATAAAACAATGTAAAACTTTAGACCCTCCAAGTCCCCTCAGTCCTACTTCTTGTTCAGCCAATTGCTCAGACAAACAAGTTTGTTTACATTTGCAGGGGATAATGCTGCCGGCTTCTTGTTTACAATATCACCTGAAAGTGAGAACAGGCGTTCTCATGGCACTGTTGTAGCTGGCATCACAAGACATTTTATGTGCCAGATGCACTCAAGATTCATATGTCCCTTCATGCTTCAAACACCATTCCAGAGGACATGCGTTGATGCTGATAACGGCTTCCACTCAATAACCATCCAAAGCAGTGCAAACTGACGCATGTTCATTTTCATCATCTGAGTCAAATGCCACCAGCAGAAGGCTGATTTTCTTTTTTGGTGGTTTGGATTCTGTAGTTTCCACATCGGAGCGTTGCTCTTTTAAGACTTCTGAAAGCATGCTCCACACCTCATCCCTCTCAGATTTTGGAAGGCACTTCAGATTCTTAAACCTTGGGTCAAGTGCTGTAGCTATCTTTGGAAATCTCACATTGGTACTTTCTTTGCATTTTGTCAAATCTGCAGTGAAAGTCTTCTTAAAAACGAACAACATCTGCTGGGTCATCATCCAAGACTGCTATAACATGAAATATATGGCAGAATGCAGGTAAACCAGAGTAGGAGACATACAATTCTCCCCCAAGGAATCCAGCCACAAATTTAATTAATGCATTTTTTTTTAAACGAGCATCATCAGCATGGAAGCATGTCCTCTGGAATGGTGGCCAAAGCATGAAGGGACATATGAATCTTTAGTGCATCTGGCACGTAAATAACTTGCAATGCCAGGTACAAAAGTGCCGTGCGAATGCCTGTTCTCACTTTCAGGTGACACTAAATGCTGCCCACTTCTTATTATCTCCCGTAAATGTAAACAAACTTGTTTGTCTTAGCGATTGGCTGAACAAGAAGTAGAACTGAATGGACTTGTAGGTTCTGAAGTTTTACACTGTTTTGGTTTTGACTGCAGTTATGCAACAAAAAAAAAGAACCATTTGTAAGTTGCACTTTCACCATAAAGACATTGCACTACAGTACTTGTATAAGGTGAATTGACAAATACTACTTATTTTGTTTGCCATTTTCACAGTGCAAATACTTGTAATAAAAAATAATGTAAAGTGAGCACTGTCTACTTTGTATTCTGTGTTGTAACTGAAATCAATATATTTGAAAATGTAGAAAATCATCCAAAAATATTTAATAAATGTCAATTGGTATTCTATTGTTTAACAGTGTGATTACAACTGCAATTAATTTTTTTCCATCGCGATTAACTCAAAAAATTGAATCGTGATTAATTGACAGCCCTAAAAATAATACCAACACCTAGCTCCTATGTAGCACTTTCCATCCACAGATCTCAAAGGAGGTCAGTATCCTTATTCCCATTTTACAGATGGGAAAACTGAGGCACAAGGAGTGGTGATGACCAGCCCAGTCACCCAGCAGGCCAGTGGCAATTGAATCCAGGTCTCCCAATTCCCAGCTCAATGCCCTATGTCCACATAGCATCCCAGGTAGCAGTGCTAGCAAACATGTCTCACAACGAATAGACTACAGCACGGGTATTGCCTGGAGGCAAACTACGTCCACGAGGAAATGAGGTAAACTCCTTGGAAATCAGGGACAGCTACACCAAGAGATCTAAGCACTAAAACACAAAGAACCTACCTTCCCCCACCCCCAAACATCAGGGGGATTAAGACATTAAAACCTACAAGGGAAAAACAGAACAAGAATCCCAGGCACTTTGAGTCCCAGATAATCTGCTGCTTGGGTTCCCAGCTAACCACTCCAACGAGGAAGGCATTCTCAGCCAGAGGGAGCTTTGGCGACTGGTCACAGGATACGGAGGCTTTCAGCTTCTGCCTCCAAACTGGCCCACATCAGCGGCAGCTAAAAAGCAGCTTCTTCCAACAGCTGCTGGGTGGCCGCAGTGAAACGAGGGCAGATGGCCTCGATATGGTTCCTAGCAAGGTAGCTGCTCTCACTCCCAAAATGGCAACCCAACCAGCCTCTGAATAGGCCGAGACCCTGGCCTTTCCCCTCTTCCTGAACACATACATAGGGATCACCCAAAGACCCTTCCAAGAGGGTTTAACTGAGGTAAACAGGACAGTACGAAGGCTTTCCTCACATGGCCCAGTCAATGCATCTGTCTCCTGCCATGAGAGATCTCTCATTGGAGAAGTCGCCATGGCAGCCACAGTGCTATTAGGGCCAACAGGGACAGTGATTTTTCTCTAACCTGTCCACAAGGAAGCGATGCCCATTGATCTTATTCCACAGAGCCTGCCCACCAGCCACAACAGGTCCTTGGGTCACAGCGAGCCCCACAACCTTGTGGTGGAAAGTTACCAACCCCGAGCCGCCCAGTCCCCACACAGCGCCACTGATTAACAGCACCATCTGCAACGCTCTCGCTGAGAACTAGGCAGGCCAGGATCCGCTGGCATCACTCATCTCCTCGCGGCCACACCTGAGCGAAGGGCGGCCAGAAGACGGGCTGCACAGCGCCATGGGCTGCGCGGGGCCCCATCGACTCACCTTTGAGGTCGGCGTTCAGGTTAACGATGAGGGGGCTGTTCTTCCAGTCGAAGGCCGTGAGCAGGTGAAGGAAGCGAAGGAAGCCCACCTGAGGGGAGCTGCGGGCAAGACAGAAACCACTGTAATGGGGTGAGAGAGAATGTGCCACCTGCACACGGAGGAGCTCCAAGCCAGGAAGTGTTACATCAACGAGCCAGGCATCTCCTGTGTCTGCCTCTTCCAGAGAGAGGCAGTTTTGTCTAGTGGTTACAGCAGGGGGGGCTGGAGTGAGCCACTCTCATAGTGGGCAAGTCGCTTCACCTCTGTGCCTGTTTCCCTCCCCATAAAATGGGGGAGGATACTTGCCAGCACCACAAGGCAACAGACAGGCTTAATTAATGCTCGTGAGGTATTTGGTCTGAGGCTCTCAAAGCACTCCCTAGCAGCGTGTGGCCTTATAAACAGCACAACTTATGGGGAGAGATCAGATCCTGAGTGCAGCTACAGAGCAACCAGGGGGTCTCACGGTTCCAAACAGGGATAAAACTGATCGTTATTTTAAAGCCTTGCTGGGTTCTGTTGAATCCACTTGCCCAGGGCCAGTGCAGGATCGGTCTCTATGGTACATTTACTAGTATTTTGTTCCATCTAGTTTTAAACATGCCAAGTTTCCCTGGCTAACTAGCCAGACTTCCGCTGCCAGCATGAAGCTCCCAACATATGTGTGGAAGCCATCTCATCAACACCATGAACCCAGGAGTCCTGACACCCATGCCCGTCTAGAAGCAGGACAGGAACAGCAGATGGGAGTAACAGGTTCACGCTGACCCAGACTCATGTTCAGCTGCGGGAAAGCAAGAGTGTGACCCTAACCGAGGATGGTTAAACTCCAGAGGAATGATTAGTACCAGGGGAACTGCACAGATGTTTATTCCCATAGCCCCTTGGTGTGGCTGCATCTCCAGAGACTCCCATCCCCGACCTGGGGCACACATCCCCCTTTATCTCACAGCCCTTCTGCAGCCAGGCCCCTGTCTGCTGATACACCCTCACTTCCGCGCTGCAGCAGCCTGGAAGCTGGGCCCTGGGCTTCCATCCCCCCAGCCTTGGCTCCTGCCATGGCACCAAGCTCAGGGATTTCGCCTTGGGCTTCCCCTCCTGGCAGCTCCGGGTAGCCCAGGCTCAGGGCTTCTTCCCCCTGCCAGGGCAGCCAGGGCTCGGGGCTTTCACCCACAGCTGCAGCCAGGGGCTGGGGTCTCTGCTTCTGCTCCCTCCCACCACCCCACAGCTCAGGGCTTCCTCCTCCAGTGGCTCCTGAAATCGTGAAATTGACCAAATTTGAAAACCCTCTGGCCCTGAAGTTGACCAGAATGGACCGTGAATTTGGTAGGTCCCTACTCATCGCCCATGGTGGCTCAGGGCTTTGGACCAGTCACCCATTCAGCTTCTCAGGACTGAGCTGGTCCCCAACTGCGCTTCATTAATAAGCCATTAAAATCGCAGTGAGTGTGCTGGGGTGGACTCCCAGCCCCACCCCCGTCCTCTCCCAGCGGCCCAGGCAGACTCCCAGCCGCCTGGGCAGACTCACCCAAAGCACCCTGAGAAAACAGGAGCAAGTTAATCCAACACAAAAAGCAGTGAGGCCAGGGCTCCCTGGTTCTCACCTCGGCGGGGTGAAAGGTGCTGGGTGCAGGAACAGAGACGCTGCCAGCAGATCCATGCACTCATCCGAGAGGCTGTCACTCAGTAGCTGGGCGCGGACCCAGCGCTTGGCTAACCGGGAGGTGCCACTGAAGGCGGGGTGTTGCTGCTGGAGCCTGCAGGGAGAAGGAAGAGAAACAACAGCATCACCTCGTTATCCCAGTCACCCAAGCCACCCCAATGGCCTCTGATTGCAGAGCTGTGAACGGATGGATGGTTTGCTGTGAGTGCACTGCAGGCACTGGGTTTGCTGGGGTTTTCTGGCGAGGGAAGGGGGAATGGGTCAGTCTCATTCGCTCCGTAGCCTCGCTGCTACAACTGCTATTACTTTGATACTGAGCGACTGCCCAGACCCACCAGTCACCATAACTGGAGGGGAAGGTCTCTCAGATCTAGCAGAAAGCTGCCAATCAGTTTCCTACCCACAATGCACTCCTCTCTCCCTCTGCCCCCCACAATGCTCTGCCCGTTCCTTATAGATGTCGAGAGCTGGAGGACCAGTTCCCTACTGTGACACTGAGCCAGAAAGGGTTACACAACTAGCAGGCTAAATGACCCAAATGCAACCTTTAAAGACATATTAGAAACGTATGTAAATGGTAATTAGGGCCATTCCTTATAAATAGCTTACATAGCCATGTCCAATAACTACAGCAAGCCTACATTGTTAGAGAATTAGAGGTAAATACTAAAGGGTATTCGTATGTGTTTACTTATATCTTGTTAGAGATTAACAATGTAACCAGATGGTTCCTGTCTGTTACTATAGCCTCGAATCAGAGATTAGAAGGAAATATTAAAACATTTAGATGGAACCTGGGTGTAATAATACCATTACTATAAACTCCAAAGAGAAATACAGACAAACCATCTATGAACTCTTAATGGGTAATTATCTTATGCTGATGAATACAACTAAGTACCTGTGTGTACACAGGAAATAAAAAAGGTTTTACCTCAAAGCTGCAATGCTTCACCCAAGGAATACCTGCTGTTAAGAGGCTATCATAGCCGGCCAGAGATCTATAAAAGAACTCTAGGGCCCTGATCCTGTATCTCAGATCTGCTTAAGCTTGGTCAGGGGAAACTTGAGTCAGGAGACAGAGGTCTCCAGCTCCAGTCTGGATTGCCCTGCTATTTCCCATGGAAAAATTTGAACAAACTCTTTATATGGACTGTCTATTCGGACTATAACCTGATGAATTGGTTCTGGAAAGAACTTTTTGCAACTCAGCAGCTCACCGTCTCTACTATGAAACTGGCCTAAGAACTTTATTCATATCTGTATGTACAATGATCTTTTAACCACAATACTCTCTCTCTCTCGTTTAAAATAAAATAAATCTTAGTTTAGTTAATAAGAATTGGCTGTAAGCATGTATTTGGGTAAGATCTGAAATATTCATTGACCTAGTGGGTAATGTGTCTGATCACTTGGGATTGGTAGGACTTTTTATATGATGAACAAGATTTTTCATAATCCTCATCATATTTGACTTGGCTGTCTGGGTGGGAGCCCAAGGCTGGGTTACTTTAAGGGAGTTGTGGTTTTGGCTTCTGGGTAGCCAGGAAGGTATTGTAGAAGCTGTTTTGTTGCTGGCTTGGTGATCCTAATTATAACAACCACTAGTTTGGGGGATCGTCTGTCCCATTCTTTGCAGTTTGCCCTGATTAAGCAATCTCAGTGTGGCCCCTCCAGGCACCAACGGTCACACCTACAATGCACTCCTCTCTCCCTGCAGGGCATACCCTCTTCCTTACCCGTGCAGAGAGCTGGTCAGGTAGGGCAGGTGGAGTGTCTCCAGCTCCAGCCGCTGAGACTCCTCTGTGTCCTGGTATTTCAGCATCCCCTCCGGAGTGACCACCTCCTTCAAGATCTGGGGCTCCCTGTGGTAGGCCACTTGGAGACGGAAAACATAGCCATCCTGAGAGAGAGCGGGCAGGAGAGTGAGCTATGGCAGGTGGGGGCAGGAGCCCAGAGCAACATACACAGGCTGTGCCTTGAACTTGTATCCCCAAGGCAAGGATGCAGAAAAGAAAAAGTTACTTATAGTATCTGGAGGTTCTTGGAGATATGTCATCCCTCTCAGTTATCCACTGTGGGTACGCACGTGCTCCATGTGCCTGGAGCTGGAGAATTCTGAAAGCAGTGACTACTGGTCTGCATACACACCCTGACTCACCTGGTGCCTCCAACCAAGGAAATAAAAGGCAGGGTGACCACCTCTCCAGTTCCTTCTCCACCATGAACCACAGAAGATCCAAAGCAGAGGGGAAGGAGGGTGGGTAGTGGAACACAGAGAGGGACCACAGATCTTGAAAAACCTCCAGTTATTACAAGGTAAAATAACTTTCTTTTCTTTTCTGAGTGCTGGTCCCTCTGTGTATTCCACTGTGGGTGACGGACAAGCAGGACTATGAAAGGAGGAGAGTGTGAGATAGTAAACAGCAGAGCCAAACCAAGGACCGCCATTCCAGAAGATGCACCAAATGGAGGAATCCGCTACCAAGACATAGCATCTCACAAAAGCGTGAAAGCCGCTCGAGCTACCCGCCTTGCGGATATCAAGTAAAGGCGCTTACTGAAGCAATGCCATGGCCATTGCTTGCACTCTTGTGGAATGAGCTCTTACCCCATGAGGAAGGGGGAAGACTAGACAGCCGGTGGGCTGTATTTTGCTCTGCCGAGATCCATTTGGAGATTCTTTAAGAGGAGATGGCCTGACCCTTTTTGTCTAGGAGAGTTTCGGATTGGTTTTATTCTCTGCGGGTAAAAAGGCTCAGGCTTGCTGAACATCGAGGGATTGGAGCCTCCTTTCTTCTGAGGGCGCAAGAGGTTTTGGGAAGAACACAAGTAAGCGAACTGACTGGTTCAGGTGAAACGCAAACTGCTTAAGGGTTAATTCAGGGTGTAAATGTAATGAAACTGGAATACAATGCCCCAAGCTCACCAGCCCTCCTGGCTGAGGGGATGGCAACCAGGAATGTAACCTTCATGGACAGGAGAAACAAGGCGCAAGAAGCTAATGATTCCTGACTGTCTGAGAGATGAACAGGTCCCTGGTGGCGTTCCAACACGGAGTCAAAATATCATTCACCACAGAATCGTGTAGCTCCCACTCACGATCAACAGCACAATGTCTGCTGAGAGACTCCACTAGCACATTCTGGTTTCCTGGGAGGCAGACTGCCAACGCACCTGCTCTGCGGATTGATCACTTCTGTGCACAGGGGAATAGATCTCGCTCCTCCCCGTTGGTTGATATAAAGGACAGTTGTGATGTTGTCCAACATCACAATGGCACAGTGACCTTGAATGAGCGGGAGAAAAGCTTCACAAGCCCTTCAAAATGGCCCGCAACTCCAGAACACTGATGTGCACCCTGGACTCTCTAGATGTCCAATGTCACAACCCAATGGCCCCCTCCCCTAGGAAGGCAGATCAGCACTGTATATTGCTAATGCTGTTGCAAGCATCGCAAAGCATTTTGGGGAGGGTTAAAGGTGTGAATGGCGAGTGGAAGATTTCTTTGCAGGTTTACGAGAGGCCGAGAGAGGGGGAGAGGAAAGAAGAAAGCAGAGAATGGGTTAACTCAACGCTGCAGCTAGCAAGCTCAGTCCGAAGATAAGAAGCTGACTCCAGCCCAAGGCCAGCTGCTACCTGCCAAGACAGAAAGGGAGACGTCCAACCCCCCTGCCCAGCCATGAGAAAGGAAAGTTGTTGAACAAAATGCAGGGGCCGGGAAAAGGAGCGAGACGGCAAAGGCCAGCCAGGAACAAACAGAACTGTCTCACGGCCCTGAAACCAGTGTGTTTTGGGGAAAGTTGAAGAGATCACAGAAAGCCAGTTTGGATTGGCACAAAGAGCACCAGGAGCCGAGTTCCCTGAACGAAAACCCACCCAAGGAGCTCAGGACTTAAAACCCTCTTGAGAGCTGAAGCAACTCGGAGAGCACAGCGGATCCTTGGATGGCCTGAGCCCACGACAGCACTCCCCATCCCCCCCCCCACCTCCCTTCTTCTGACGTTACACTCAGACTTGGCCAGTCTGGGTGGTGCGTGTGCAAGTATGAAAGTGGGTTAGGGACTGGGGCATTAACGCTTTCTTTCTTCCCCTGAGTGACATGGGAGCATTCCCAGCACTCTCTACTGTGATTTCATTATCAGTAAAGCTTTTAAATTTAGACACTTGGTGTGCCTCATCCTCTCCTCCCCAAAAAAGATCCTGTGGCCCCAGCCTGATCAACTGTGGCCCAGGCAGATTGGTAACGAAAATCTGTCACACCAGCGCTAGACAGTTGTCCTTCTGGGCTTCCCAACCCAACGGGGTGTGTTGGTAATGATCCTTCTGTCCAGAGCGGAGGCAAAGAAGGGAACATCAACACATACCTGGCGGGGATTCTTCCACCATGATAGGGATGGTATCACTTGAACAGAAACAGTCACTATGGTGTTCACGGACTGCCAGTTTGGCGAGTACACAGTTTGAAACCACACTGGTAGGCAACAGAGATGGCATCTTGAAAATGGCATGACATAATCGCATGAAGCCATATGACCTAGGAGAGAGAAAAATCTTGACAGGTACTCGGGGGCTGCTTATGACCGGGTCAATAAGATTGGTCATAACCTGAAAGCTATCCCTCGGCAGGAAAGTCCTTGCTGTGACTGAATTTAAGGATGCCCCAATGAAGTCTAAAGTCGGCATGGGGAGAGGACAAGTTTATTGGCGTTTACACTGATCCCAAAGAGGAAAAGAGTTGCGGGATTGTCGAATGGATGCGAAAACCTCTTGGCATGATCTGGTGACAAGGAGCCAATCATCGAGGTAGAGGAAGACAGTGACACCATGGTGTCTGATACTGGCTGCTACTATAGAGAACACCTCGGTAAAAACCCTGGGGGTGGTAGCAATGCCGAAAGGGAATACTCTATTGAAAGTGATCAGAGCCCACCACGAGTCTGAGAAAGCGTCTGTGAGTGGGGTTGATGTCCATGCGAAAATAGGCATCCTTCATGTCAACGGTTGTAAACCACATGTCCTTTTCCAAGGATGGAATTCCAGAGGACACTGTGACCGTGCAAAACTTGAGTTTGTGAATAAAGCGGTTGAGACGGCAGGTTGAGAATGGGTCTCCAACTGCCTAGGAAATACATCGAGCAAAAACCCCTCCCTTGGTACTGAAGAACCCACTCTATCACTCCGCACTGTAAGAGGGACTCCACTTCTCATTTGAGAACATTCTTGCAAGGGTGGAGGTGGGGAAGGGGGCTTTGGAGGGGGCAGGGACGTACACTCCATCATATAGCCAGAATGGATGACATTCGCATGCACTTGTCCACTGTTATTGCACTCCAGGTATTGAAAAAAAAGAGAGCTAGACAACGACCTCGAAAGCATGCATATGGGTCAGGAAGAGTAGGACTTAAGTAGTTTGCAGCCCCCATTGGATTGGGATAAGGAAGCAGAGGCCAAGCAGGGCTTTTGAACTCCTGCTTCTTACAGGTTGGGTCAAAAGGCCTCTGGTGATAAAACTGCTGAGCCATCGGTCTAGGCTTGTATGGTTGCCGGGGGCAGTTCTGGTTGCCCTCTCAAAGGGGAGGGAAGAGGAGACTCCCTAGCAGACCAGACCGGCTCTGTGGAATGGTAGTGGTCCCATAGCCCCCAGTATAACCAATAGGCTGGATCGAATGAGGGTTGCGGAGGTTCCCATGCCATGGGGTACCAACAGTTCCAAGCAGGTGATGAAGTGGAGGTTTGGGACCAAACTGGTCCAGACTTTGTGACTAGCAAGGTGTGTCTTGGAGGAGGGAGTGATGGTTCATTGGGCGGTTCAGAATCTCCTGATGAGAAGAAAGTTGAATCTGGGTCCAACAGAGGTACCACCAGCGCCACTGGATGGAAGCCATAGCCAGAAGATGGAATGGGAGACCGACTCCTCCCAAAGGTCAGCTCTCCTGGGGGAATCGAGGGAGGGACCCGAAGGAGGGGGAGACTTGGCCTGGGAGAAAGAATTTGTTCTCTGGAGGAGCGTAGGTCTCGGCTCGTCCTGTAGCAAGGGGGCTCCCATCTGCCCGAACCACCGGAGTCACAGTAGAGACCATCGTCTTCCCTGGCAGTGGCAGAAAGGATGGTACTGCAGGTAACTGATGATCTCAGGGATCTGTCTTCCATTGGTGGCTTGTGTTTGCGAGGTAACGGTGCTGCCAGATCGCCATCTGGTGCCGATGGGAGCCCTAGACTTGTAAACTTTCTTGTCACGCTGAATCAGACTGCCTTCTTCAAAGAGGATTTGGAGAAAGACTTAGTCTCATGCTTATGAGAATGCTCCCTGCTCTCCTGAGAAGACCCCAACAAGAGATCTTCAGGGCAGAAGGCACCCCTTGCTGAGTCAGGTCTATGTATAGGGGGGCTGCCCCAGCCTGGGTCTGATCAGCCCAGAGTCCTGCACATAGCCCATTACCAGAAACAGGGAGGGGAGTGGAAGGAGAGCTCCCCAAGCCTGGAGAGAGACTAACTAAAAAACAGATAAGACTTTTAAGCTCAAACCTCTAAAAGCTACTTACAGCTATCTCGATCTGTGCTCACCAATAAAGGAATAAAGCTGAAGCTTCAGACACTGGACGTTATGACCATGACCATGCGGCAACGAGAAGGAACTGGGGAGGCAGTCGGTCCACCCCACCCTTTATCTCCTTGGTCAGAGGCACAAGGTGAGCCAGGGCACGTGTGCGGACCAACAGATGCTGCTTTCTATGTTCTCCAGCTCCGGGCGCACGCGTACCCAGAGTGGAACACACACAGGGACCAGCCTTCCCAGAAATGGAGCTGCACGCCAGCCTCATGCCTGGTGGTCCCTGCAACCTGCCAGCCAGAATCCCAGCTCTGTGGCTGGCGGCGTCAGCCACTGTACACACCCCACAGCCCCTCTGGCTCCCTCGCAGGAAGCCACACACAAAAGATCCTTGACTCCTGAGACCAGCCCATCAGAGAAGGATCCCTGCCTGCCCCCGCCCCAGATTCCCTTGTCTGTACCTTGTATACGTCTGTGTGGGTGGCCGCAGGCCGGCAAAGGAGTTGGTGCTGCTGGTTGAGGAGCTCGGCCAGGCGGAGGTGGAAAGCGGCTTTGACACGTTTGATGGCTTCTTTGTCCTGCGGCCACTGGCCGCTCCCTTCCATGTGGCACACGACTGAGGGGTTAAAGCAGCAACAAGAACATGGTGAGCCCAGGGCAGCAGTGAGAGACAGGTCACAATGCAGAGGGCTGGGCGGCTTAGTGGCTAGAGCAAGGCACTGGGAGAGCCAGGACTCCTGGGTTTGGTTCCCAGCTCCAGCACAAATGCAGGACTTCACATGTAACCTCGGGCAAGTTATTCCCCCCCAAGCCTCAGTTTCCCCTCCTTGCTACCCTACCTTTCATTGGGGCTATATACGCCGGGCAGGGCTTCTCAGCCAACGGAAGCAGCGACTCCTTATCCTTGATCCTCACATGGTGCAAATAATCCGGTTTCATGGGGGTTGGAGGGAAGACCTAGGACACAGCCAGACTGGAGTTTGATGGGGTGATATTGGAGAACCAGGAGGAGACAATTCCCTATCACGGTACAGTCAGGGCACCATTCCCATAGATCCCAAGGTGCTGGATCGCCCACCTCTGCGGTGCCACCATCCAAACTCCAGCTACCCAGGGCTGGCTTGGGGCCTAGTGCTCCCTATGGCCACAGGCAAGACCCAGGTTGGCCTCCTGAACCGGCTCTTCCGCTCCCCAGCAGGGACTGGGAGTGCTGTGAAGGCCGGGGGCTCGTCCCCAGGAGGGGAGAAGGGGACCAAGCGTTGCTCCCTAGCAAGGCTGGCTCCTCCACCCAGGCTGGGTCTGAAGCAACAGCCGCAGCCTCAAGTCCTTCCAGTACCTCACAGCAGCCATTCCCTGTCCCCAGCCTTCCACTCCCAGCTCCTGTCTCCATCCCACGTGGCTCCTCACCATGGGTAGGATGTTACCCAGCCCTCCACCCCATGCTGAGCCTGCTGGGGGGTGAAGGGGGCACAGTCATTCCCATCGCTCATGCTCCCCCTCCCCCCCCACGCACACACATATATATAAAAGACTCACATCCGTGTATCTGAGGGCCGGGTGGGTCCCCTGCACGGCCGTCACCGTCAGCGGCAGCCCCTCCAGATTCCAGAGCTTGCGGCTCAAGTCGTCACAGGAGCGGACGATGCTGACCATGGCCTCCTCCCCAGTCCCTGCAGGCTGAGAACCCCCCCGATGGTCAGATGACGGTGCTCAGCCCTCCCCCCACCCCTTTGTAAGTGCAGGTGCAACGGAACCAACCAGGGACCCCTGCCCTCCACCAGGCTGGCATCCTCAACCACGGCAGCAGGGAGCTGCAACCCTCCTGCTGCTTCTCCCACTGCGCAGCTCTGCCAACTGACCAGTTCCCCCACCAACTTCTCTGCGTCCTGCCAAGCGCAATCACCAGGCCAACACCACCAGGGACACGGAGCAGTCTGCATACCGGCAGCTGCTCTCTGCCACCACAGGGAGGGAAAGGAGTACAAGGAGCCAAGCACAGCGCTGCTGTGGGCTGTTCTACAGTTGCCATGTCCCACCCCAGAAGTGGCTGCTTTTCAGTGGCAGCGGAAGAGATCCCTATAAAAGGGACTAAAGGAAGCACAAAGAATTATACTGTACACGCTAAGGGAGAAGCTGAGGAAGTAGCAAGGCTGAAAAACACACACACACACACACACACAAAAAATGTCCAGGGCAATGCAACATGGGTGCAAATAAGAGAAAAGCTGCCAAGGGGAGGCACTGTATCATGGAGAAGGGAGGCACCAGTCCCTCCTGCTGCACAGCTCGGCTGTTACATTCCATACCACACCACACCACTACCGGGACAGGCATCTGCAGAGTATACCACCGAGGAGGGAGAGGAAATGTCGAGGGTGCCTAGATAGCCCAGTGATGGGCACATAGTCAGCAAAGAAGAGAGAGGCATTTCCATCCATCACCCTCAGGAGAGGGCCTGGACCAAACAAAAGAACAGGAACAGAGACAGATTTCAAAGACGCAGCTCAGAGGGGCCGTGCTAAGGCAGATGGATCGACAGCTGTAGGATGCCTGATTTTATGGGACAGCAGCAGTGCCCTCTGCAGGACCAGTTAGTAATTGCAGATTGAGGTCTTTAAAAGGCTGCCCCAACAAAGGGTAGGAAGGTTTGTTCACCCTTTCTCCGCTGTCTCCCTCTCACTGCCCAATGTTCCCTGGCCTGGCTAGCAGGGGACATGCACACAGGAAATACAGAATCTGTGACCTCCATGACACAATCTTAGCCTTAATGATAAAATAAACAGCTCCGTGCAAAATCTGCTTTGGATTGTGGAAGTCAGAGATGGGTCCCATCAAATCCATCCCCCAGAGTCATGGCAGGACCACTTCCGAAGGTGCTTTTATAGCTTTTAGGCAAGCAGCAGGGCTGGGTGAAAGTTTTCCATCTAAACTGTTTTTCAACAGAAAATCTGATTTTTTATTAAAACATGTTTTTTCCACAAAAAGCATCTGCTTTCTGTGGAAAATTTCAAATTTTGATAACAAAAATCAAACACCCCAAAATCAAGTTATTCTGTCTAAAACCTGAAATATTTCTATTTAGATATCCTGCATCAAGAGAGTTTGGTGCCTCATGGGAGTTGTAGTTTGGTTTCCTTGCCTCGCCTTGTGTGCCCATTCTCCTCTAGGGGCTGGGCTCCATCTCCCAAGGACTCCCATGATGAGAGATGCACAAGGAGCAAAAAAGAGGGAGTAGGGACATAGGCAGAGTGAGATTACATAGCTCCTGAAAAGGTGAAGATGAGGCACTTGGCTTGGATGGGGGCACAGACAGGGAGCCAGCAGGAGGTTGGAGGATGGGAGAGAGGGGACTGAACAGCTGGAGAGGACGTTAGCGGCAGAATCCTGGAGAGAGTGGAGGGGAAGGAAAGGAGGTTACAGGAACCAGAGCAAGGCAAGCTAATCGCAGACCTGGAGAGGAAAGGGGAAGAGGTGACGGGGAACCTCACGGCTGGAAAAGCAGGAAGGTTCTGGGTCAGGACCGAGGGCGTCAGGAGGCGGTGTTTGTGCGGGGAGCCTCAGGGCTGGAAAAGCAGGAAGGTTCTGGGTCAGGACCGAGGGCGTCAGGAGGCGGTGTTTGTGCGGGGAGCCTCAGGGCTGGAAAAGCAGGAAGGTTCTGGGTCAGGATCGAGGGCGTCAGGAGGCGGTGTTTGTGTGGGGAGCCTCAGGGCTGGAATAGCAGAGGAACTGCCAGAAAGGATTATGAAACAGCCACAGAGCCAGTGAATTTGCTGCACCGGCTCAGGGCCTCACTGAGCGTTCAGACAGGTACATTTCCTGTCCTTTTGATAACCTCAGCATCTCACAAAGTAGCAAGCCAGGAGTCCCTAGGCCCCAGAGCTACACCCCTCACACCCTGGCTCCTTCCACAAACCCCCGAGAGAAACCTCCTGCGCCAACCCTGGGATTTTAGACAAGACCTCACCTCTCTCCCAGCTCTGATCACAGACTCCAGCATGGCTCCTGAGTAGCCGATGGAGGATTCAGGAATATCTGCATGGCTACAAAGACAAACCAAAGCAAGAGGAGCTGTGAGATGCGTGAGGCCCCACCCTTGGAGGTCCAACCTCCTGCAGAAATACACCCCCATCACTGACAAGCGCCTGCTGGAGCCCTGGGAATTCATCCCCCACGGAAGGTCAGGGTTATGAGATGAAAGAGATCTAGCAGGTCACCTCGTTCCGCCCTCGCCCAAGCCAAGAAGTTATCAGGAACACCCCCGAAGGAGCCTGGGTTCAGAACTGCTGGAAGAGCTCAGAGAATTACAGGCTTGCTGGGTTCACAGCCAAACCTCCCAACCTGCCAGGGGCGCTGCAGCTGCTGTTCTCGGATCTCTGCGGGGCAGGGCTGGAAGGGAGCAGTAGAGCCAAGGGGAGCTTTTAGTTCAGGGTGAGGGTCTCGTTTTCGGACACTAAGCCGAAACTGCCAATTGCAGATGTGCAGAGCAGTAGGTGGATGAACACCCTGCACGGATGCAGCACCTGCCATCTTAAGGTCTCAGAGAACTTTACTAGGGGGTAAAATCCCCCTTTTAGAAATAAGGAAACTGAGGCACAGAAGGATGAGGCCACTTGCCCCGTCCCCCACCCCCAAGGTCCCACAGAGCCAGTGGCAGAGCTAGGAATAGCATCCAGGCGTCCCCACTCCCAACAGCCTTGGTTGTATCGACAGGGTAACGGCGGCTAATTGCTGGCATCCTCCTCGAGGCTCAAACCTCACCCAGTAACTTGTGTCTGAGAACAGCATAAGTCCTGATGTGACATGGGGTGACCCCCATCCACACCAGAGCTGGTACAGCCATGCAGAGCGAACCCGGTTCCAGCCAGCGGCTAACCCACCAGCTGACCCCCCGCCCGCTCCACAGCGCCCCTGATCAGGCAGCGCGGCAGTCACTCCGGAGCCACCGTTCCCTACTCACAGCCACAGCAGGTGCTTGACAATCTGCTCAGGGATGAGGCGCTTCTGGCACATGGTTTCTGCGCCCCACACCACGGCCTCGCAGATAGCACCGTCCTGGAACCGCCTCAGCTCGGACTTCTCCCCCCAGAACTTCCGGAACTCGGCCGCCTGCGGAGAGAGCGGTCAGAGCACAGCTCAGGGGAGCAGGCCGCGGGTTCGAATGCCGCCCATAGCGATTGCAACCACCAGCTGTTACCACCCCATGTCTGGTGGGGTGTGTGGGGCGGGGGGGCATGTGGGTGTGTGTCAGGCCAGTTCCCACTAGACAGGCGTCCAAAAGCCACCCCTCTAACTGGCTGCAAACCTTGTTAGCAAGGCCCTGGAGATGGAACTCCCCCCATGCATGGAGGTGGGGCCCCTCCAGGTCAGGGAGACGCACGCTGGCAGGGCGGGACATGGATGCTCAGACTGTGCCCTGGAGCACAGCAGCCACTAAAACGGACTGAGCAGAGTCAGACTCACAGGGGACTTGGTAGGCGGAAAGAGCCTGCCAGGGAGAGACCACAGCCCCCAGCTCTATTCCAGTGATGCTCCAGGCCCCCGTATGCCCAGGATCTGGCTAAACCGGATGCAGCAGAGACCCCCCAGCCCGTGGAACTGCTCAAAGGCCTAAGGATTTTCCCTGTTATTATGTCAGAGTTGGATCCACTCCTGATCTGCCAGGGGGTGGAGGAAGAGATCAGGTGCAGGGTCTCGGTTCAGCTCCATCGCTCCTCTTCCGGACTCATCCCTTTGAGTGCATTGCCCCCTCCCCTGGCGTCCCCTCCTCCAGCACAAACACACATTGCGTACTACCTGGCCTATCGCCACCCACAAACTGATATCTGCCAGTCATGGGGTCCGATTTCCCTTCCGGCACCGTGGTGCTTCTTCCCAGCCCGCCCCTAGGCCGGGACAGCGCTCCCTGTAAACGCCCTCAAAGCCGCCACGCCGTCCTCCTTCCGGCCCCTCTTTAACCTGCCCCTGCTGCAACGCCGACAGAACGCTCAGCAGCCCGCGTGCGGGGGCCGCTGCTTAGCGCGAGGGTCGCCTGCCATCACCTGCCCCTGCACCCGCGTCGCCCTGCTGTCTCTGGGACTTGCATCATAAGCTGGTTGTGCCAGGGGACCGGCCTTGTTAGCCCTTTGTACAGAACTTAGCATGACAGGACCTTGAGCGAGGCTTCCAGGGGCTACTGCAACGTAAGCACCACCCCACCCCGACCCCGGGTAGGAGCAGCCTCGTCCTCACCTCTGGCCGATCTGCCTCTGGTCCCCTCTCCAAAATGCTAGCAGCAAACTCAGGGGCGAGTAAGAGCCCGAACGACAGGTGTCCGGCGTCCTTGTGCTTCGGGGGCTCTGCGCTGACAGGCCACTGGGGAGAAACAGGGAACACCGTATGAACGGAGCCACCTTTGCTACAGCAGCACCTGCCCAGGCACCACCGCCCCTCTGCTGGGTACATCCACCCCCCCGACCTGCTCCCCGGTATCCCTGCCCTCTGGGGAGCTGAACTCTGGAGCCAGGCAGACAGGGTGGCGACGTACTCAAGAGCCCTACCCCGGCCCCCACCAGCCTCTGCTGTAGCGCTGCTGGGCCGGGGCCTGGTTATCCAGATCAGCTACAGCCCAGCAATGCAAGTTCTCTCACTACCCCCATCACCAATGGGTCGCAATCCCTGTCTGGGAGCGACCCCACCGAGAGAGGGGAAGTGTGGTGGGGGGGGGGGGGGTTTGCAATCCCCACGGCCTCTCTGCTGAGACCACCAAGCCAGGACAGCAGGGAACTGGAAGGAGCTCCGCCCATCTCAGTCAGCAAACAGCTACAGCTTTTTACAAGTTTGGGTCAACTTTTGACCCTGGACTGGATTCGAACCAGCAGTCTGGAAGATAGCCAGCCCCCTTTGGGAGGGGCACAGGGCAAGGACTCTCCCTTCCCACCTTTCCCCAGGCAGCACTGCAATGGAAGGAGACAGGAGGCCCGAGGAGGGGGATATTAGAGAAGCAGCTGCTGCGTTACACAGGAGGCTCTGTGAAGGGGGCGGGGTGGCTTACCTGCGGTGCCTGGGGCAGGGAGTGCGTCAGCAGCAGCACCCTCTCAGACAGCCCTCGCGCCAGCAGGGAGGTAACGAAGGGCAGGGCCGCAGCTACGTAGTTCCCGCCTCGATCCATCAGCTCATTCAGCAGCTGCATCTTCTTGCAGGCTCCCTGCAGCTTGGAGACGTGCTTCAGGCTGCGGCAAGGGAGGAGAGAGCCTCAGTCACCTTGGGAAATGCCCCTGGGCTTCCCCCTGCCAAGCCACTTCAAGGCAGCGGCACCTGCAGGATGCTCCCAAGGTCGGAGGGATGCTGGGAGGGGGGCACGGGCCAGGAACTGGGCTACACTCACAGGATCGAGTGCACACAGCATCATCCAGCTGGCAGGGTAAAGCCTGATACAGCGAGGACCAGCTAAGCTGGGATTCCCAGCTCTCCCCAGTGTGTACTAGGAGTTCCCAGCCCTCGTGGCTCAGGGGAGATCAGACCTCGAAATGGCCACCGAGGCCAGCCATCCCAAACAGCTGGGATGTGTGCACAGCACGCCCTGTCTGAGGCAGGGGAGCAGGGGGCTGCCACCCTGACCTGCAGGGGGAGGAGGAGGCGGCAGCTGGGAGGGCAGATGATGACCACAGAGTTACCCGGGCTGCATCTGCGCTGCGCTTTTGCCAGGATCCCGCGCTGAGCCTGGGACAGCCAGCTGCTCTCTGACCGATCCCCAAGCCACGGTGAACACACTCACTGGAAGACATGGTCGAAGGTTCTGATCAGGGGTTTAGGGGTCATGAGCAGCAGCTGGAATCCATCCACTGTTCTGTCGTCCAGAACTTCCATCGAGCGCTTGGCTTCGAACTGGACCTGAGGGAGGGGCAGTCGTGAACTGAGGGTAGGGGAGAGTTCATGCCACTGGCAGTCTGAGCATAGGTCCTTCAGTGCCTGAGATCACCCTGGCTCCCCGGTCATCTGCAGCCCAGCTGCAACCCACACCCCATTCCGATCTGGGGGCAGTCCAGACTCTGAGCCCAGCCAACCCTTGGCCCCAGATCTCACTGCTGGACAAGAGGCACCCTAAATAAAAGGACTCCAGGTTGGAGCCAATTCAGCTTAGTAAGGAGACGGCACAAGGCTCCAGTGCTGAGCTCGCAGATCCACCCCTAAAGCATCAGACTCAGTTCCGGGGCTAGAGCCAGGAACAGCCATGCCTGGGGAGCGGGACCCGGATCCCTCATCACCTCCAACGGTGTCTCTGCGTGGCCAGCTCAAAGCAGCAGTTCCCCCCTCCCATGGCTGGTCATTTTGGGCCCCCGACATTAACCTCCCATTGCCCTGGAGGGTGGCAGTATGTTCTGTGCCTCGAGGAGTTCAGGGCTGTTAATCTAGAGACGTTCACCAGCCCTATATACACACTTTAAAAAACTACAGAGAGAATTTTAAATAACGACCCTTTGCCCTAGCGGCCCAAAGCAGCTTACACAAAACACTAGTAACAGACAGGGATCAATTCACCCACCCCACTGAAATGCAGCCACCTCTGAGGTGGAGCAAAGCAGCTGTTTAACTGGACTACAGCAACGCAATATACCTGGGCACAAAACCTTCAGCACTTTGGTAATTCCAACTAGGATAAAATGCTACCAGATGTCACCTCAGCAACACAGGCGAGGGTGAGCACATCACCCCCATCCTCTGCTCTCTACGCCGGCTTCCCCTAGAATTGCTAATCAAGTTTAAGGTCTCAGTCCTTGCCACACAGTGCTCCATGGCCTGGACCCAGAGTACCTAAAAGAACATTTACAGCTCCAGGACGAAGACCGTGGCTGACAACTTCGCTCCTCCTGCACAATGGAACTCTCACCAGTAAGGGTAAAGCTCGTCTGTGCGGGAGACAGAACCGTCTCTCGGGATGATCGGAGACTGCCGAATGAACTGCCCCAGGAGCTAAGGACTATCACAAACCTCACCACTTTCCACTCCAAGTGCAAGGAGCAAGTCTTTGATCTGCCTTCTCCAACATGAACACAAGAACGGCCATAGTGGGTCAGACCAATGGTTCATCTAGCCCAGGATCCTGTCTTCCGCCAGTGGCCAATGCCAGATGCAATGAACAGTGATCCATCCCCTGTCATCCAGTCCCAGCTTCTGGCAGTTGGAGGTTTAGGGACACGTGGGGCATTGGGTTGCATCCCTGACCATCTTGACTAAAGGCCACGGATGGGCCTATCTTCCCTGAACTTGTATAGCTTTTTTTTAAAATCTAGTTATGTTTTTGGCCTTTACAACATCCCCTGGTAACGAGTTCCACAGGTTGACGGTGTTGGGGGAAGAAATACTTTCTTGTGTTGGTTTTAAACCTGCTGCCTGTTAATTTCATTGGGTGACCCCTGGTTCTTGTATTAACACGAAGTGGTAAGTAACACTGCCCTATTCATTATCTCCACGCCTCTCTGTCTCCCGTAGCCTCTCCAGTTCAGCCAGTCTGGCCTCAGGCACAGGTGCTGGAACTAGTGGGGCTGCCGCACCTCCTGGCTTGAAGTGGTTTCCATTATGCACAAGCTTCACAGTTTGATTCAATGACTCTCAGCACTCCCCCTAGACAAATTGTTCCAGCGCCCCGGACTCAAGAGACAGTCCTGTGTCTCTGGGGGCCATGAGCTGCTTGCCGCATTCGGCGTAACAGACTGGATCACATCCACTCTACAGCTCGACTTCTGCCTACATTATTGTGACAGGCCGCTAGGCTCAGCGTACAGCCCACGCTATCATTTTTAATCAAGCACACACGCACGCACACACACACCAAACTACCAGACAAACTCACCCCAAGAGTCACAAAGTCGCTCCTCTTTCACCTGGAGAACTCCCTCACAAAACCCCTGCCCGCTAGCTCCTCCGTCGCTTTGGAGCCAGCTTCTGAACCCCCCGTTCTCCCTGAGTTAGCCCCACTCCTTCAGCAAGGGGTTAAGGATCAAAGGACAGCAGACTAGAGCCCCGTAAGCGAGCGCGCAGCTGCCTGGCTCGGCGCACACAGCAAAAGGTGCATTTAGCGGCAGCAACAACCAAAGCAAGACACTCGAACACACACATTCCTCCCTCTTGGAAGAGGAAGAGAGCAGAAAACACACAACGTGCTAGTCGCATTGCTTAGTGCGCTACTGGAAGGCTCTCAGTTGCTACGGTGAAGAATGTGATATGAAAACCGATGTGGAATAGGAGCGAACACAGTGGTTTAGGAGGAAGAATCCTGCATCCCTGGAGGGATAAGAAGGTAGATATTCATACTCAGATCCCAGCTCCTGTAAAAAGTACCCAGAGTCTCCAATGATCACAAGCAGGCAGAGAGCCTGGTTCCACACGGTCTCTGAAGACAGCACTTTAAGCTGCATAGCTAACTCTAGAGCATGCTGGGACATGAGCTCAGCTCTCCCTTGATAGGAAGAGCCCCACCTCCAGAATCCTGTTCTTCTGAGGTCTCCCATCCCAGCACACACAGGGCCTTACCCTGCTTAGCTTTCTGGGCAGGACACAGCACAAGCGGCCAATGCACAAGCTGCATCTTTCCTCCACTTGCTTGTCTGTAATACACTATGGCTGGGATAGAAAAGCCTCCGACTCTGAAAGGGGAAGGGGCGTCCCAGGCAAGGGGACATTGGCTCCTGGTACCAGACAACAGGCCCGTGCCAGGACAAAGGCACTTGGCAAGACCAGCCTGGAAACAGCAGGCAGCGGGCGCCTTGGGGAGGAGAGAGAGAGAGAGAGAGGTGGGACTCTGTGTGGATGCCCATCAGTAACACTGCCGGTACCTGCTTGTACTTGCTAGCGGTCATGTCGGCGCAGAGATTCACCAACCCCGAGGGGTCCACAAAGACCACGTCGAACGCCTGGTGGAAGTCGGCCAGGGTGGGCTGGAAGAGAGAGCATGCGGCTTAGCACCCACCGAGATAGGTGCAGCAACAGACTCGGCGCTGCCCCGCCCCTTAGAGTAACAGCGACTCGCAAACGCGGAGCACAGCCCGTGTGCCGTGCAGGCCATCCACCCGCGCAGCACAGTGGGCAGGGGGTATTTGCATCACTGGACAGAGAAGACGAAGGCGTGGCAGTTAAGTGGCTGAGTCAACAGCGGAGCCAACAACAAAACCCAGGAGTCCCTACCCCGCCCCAGCCACCAGTGGCCACACTTGCTCCTTACCAGCGAGCTATCTGTGTCCTTCGACAGGCTGATCCCAGCTGCACTCAGGTCTGTGGTAGCTGCGAACAAAGAAAGAGTCAGTGCTCTGTGCTGGGGGAGTCTATCCTACCGCACTCCGGGACTGGGCTGTAAAATACTCTCCCTGCACAGCCATTTAACTCTGAGGGTGAGGCTGCATGTTTCTGCAAGTTTCCAGACCATCAAAATCAACAGGACTGTCGTGGTTTCTCACTCTCTCTCTAGAGATCAAATCACAGGGCATCAGGATTTACCTGTCTGCCATAGAACATTTAACTGGGGATCCTACAGGGACAGAGTCATGTCTATCCTCCAGGCCCCTCCAGCCCAGCCAGGGCTGCATGGTGCACAGAGGTTTATGCACCAGCCTTACACCGTTGAGTTCTAGGCTCAGCTGCGATCCAGGCCAAAGGTGCTGCCAACGCCACCTTCCCTGCCCCGAGAGCCACCGGGGAGCTCACCCAGGAACTGCAGAACGCTCCTCAGCACCTGGTAGCCGCTCATCCCCTGGCTGATCTTGTGCTTGGCCAGCAGGTAGGCAACCAGCATGGAGGCCATGAAGCCGTTGAGACACCCCAAGCCCTGTTGGGAGACAAGACACAGAGCTAGGGCAAGCTCCAGGCCTGCCCTGGAGTCACAGGCAACTCCCCAGAGCCCGAGAGCACGCAGCCTGGTTCCCTGCAGTGCCAGGCTCAGCTGAGTCACAACGCCAGCTTCTGCTGCCCTTCACCCAGCGGTGCCGGCCCGGGTGCCCTTGTCTCTTGGACCGCTCCGGGGATCTAAGCGTCTTTCATCTCCCATGGCTCCAAAACCCCTTCCCCAGGGAGCCAGCAGGGGAACGTGGCAGGGCCGGGCGCTGACGCCAGAGACTGCCACTGGACCCCGACTGCAGACAGAGGGCGGGCTGAGGCCCTGCCTGCCCCAGGGCAACACCCTGCAGTTCACACTTCCCCAGCCAGGGGAGCAAACCAATCACTTGGACTAGTCTGAATCGAGCATCGTGGGGATCTTGAAGGACCAGGGACCAGACAGCTCAACCTCAATGGAGCAGTGACCCTGCACACCCTCCATTCCTAGCTCCAGAGCAAGGACCCGGGGGCAGGAGGGAGCTATTGGAGATCAGCAGGGAGCATAGCAGGCTGGTGCACCTCACACACACCAAAGGCGCAGCGGGCTGGGGACAATGCGTCCCCGTACCTTCCCCACGCCTCATGCGGGAATAGAAGAGGCCAGGCCCCACACACGCACTGGGGTCGAAGGGGCGGGGCAGAGCTGAGCGGGCCAGCCCACCCCCAATGAGGCTACCTTGTCGAGCTCCCGCTGGTGCAGCCAGACTTTGAGGAGGGCGACTCCATCCCTCATGCCGGGGAAGTCAGCGGCAGCGCCGGCAAGGAAGTGCAGGTTGGACTCCAGCCCCGTGTCGCAGAGGATGGAGTTGTTGTAGTGAGGAGTGGGGGGCTCGGTGGCTCCTGGGGAGGGAACGAGGCAGCCCGACCCAATCAGACGAGTTACCGGCACTTTTAACCCAATCCAACCCTCCGCATCCTTCTCAGTTAGAGGCTCCCAGCGCCACGAGGGGCTGGCTGCCTGCAGCAGGGGCTAGCTGCAAGCTCCAGCTGGTGCTGCCTTGTAGCCTCCCCTACCTGCCTTCCCAGCTTTGTGGGGTGGGAGCAGCAAATTGCTATTTCCCCATCGGGGTGGGGAAGGTCTTAACCAGACTGCAGCAAGCAGGGAAAGGGAACGGTGCAATGCAAGGGCAGACCCTCCGGTGACTCGATGCCCTTCCCTGGGGCGTACCGAGCAGGATCCAGACAGGATCCAACAGGGAACGCTGATGGGTGCAGAGACTCTGCAGGGAACGAGAAACCCACATACAGACTCCCTCTCTCTGCTGCAGGCTCCACCAACCCCACCCTGCAGGAAATTCTGCTCCCTTCCCCCGACGGCCTCTATCCCAGGATCAGCCACGCACCCACCTCCCGCTGAGCTCTCTGGGCGTCCCAGCACACCCCAAGCCACAACGCAGCTCTGCATGTCCCAGCCCTACCTTCTCCGGGAGAGCCCTGCTCCAGGAACCAGGCCGTCCGGACGTTGTTCTTGCTGGGGTGCAAGCGGCTGGGCTTAAAGAAGCCGGGGGCAGGACAGGCGTAGAGCCGGACCGTCACCAGCTTCTCGTCTTTACCTGCAAGCACCATGGGGAAGTGAGGTCGGAGAGAGTGACAAGGGGAGGGAAATCAACCCAGGAAGGGGCCACCACCCCCTTCTCCTTGGAGGGACAAGGGCACCGGCCTTTCCCTTTCACTCCATAGAGCTCCCAGCAGAAGAAGGAGACATTATCGGTAACGGGGACGATGAATCAACAGAGCTGATAACCCCGCCTAGTCGCCCCTGCCCATGTCTCCAGCCACCCCGAACTCTCATCCCCGGGAGGAGTCGAGGGAAGCCGCAGAACAACGCGTCTCATTCCCCTTTCCTAGCACCCTCTCCCCCCCAACGCTCCGTCCATCGCCCCGGCTCTCCCTTTGCCTGACTCTTGCGACCCACGGTCGACGCGACGCCGGGCAGCGAGCGCCACATCCAGCAATGACGGCCCACCCCTAGGATTAACCTGGGCCTTTTCCAGCTGGCCTGGAAAGCCCTCTGGGCACAGAGGGTGCTGCACAAACACTGAGATATGGAGGAGCAGATGGGGTGCACCAGTGCTGCATGCAGTGGCATTTCACTGGGGTCCCTACTGTTCTCCAGCCCTTTGTTAATGCAGCCAATCAGACTCCTATCTCCGAGAGGACCCAGGATGACGCTGGAAGGCCCACTCCCCACCCCCAAGTGCTTTGCCCAGGTGCCTGGGTTACTGTCAAAGCCTTTAGCCCCCAGAGCAATCTGCACCCGATAGCGTCTCTGCACTGCCAGTTCCTGTTGATTGCCCTAGTCTGCGAGGCCAGGAGTCCAAGTCCACCTCCCAGAGCGATGCACATCAACGGTGTCTCCAGGCCAGTTTTCTCCCCAGCCCCGTGTCCTGTGCACACAGGTACCAGTGTCAGACCCTTGGCCACAGCCTGCCAGTGATGTGGGGGGGTTTGCAGCGTGCACACAAACCTGGTATTGCTTGATGTGATGGCGCCACGCGCTGGTGGAGCTATGCAACCTCACTGACAAGGTGAGAAGAGCCCCGGGGATCAGGAGACCCTCTGGGAGTGAGGGAGGGGTGGGGAGTTCACAGACATGGTACCTTGAGGCTGCAGGAGCAGGATCGGCTTGAGATGGTTGCCATTCATGTACGTGAATCTCACGCTGCCAAAGAGCTTTTCCTTGGAGAGGTGCTGAGCAATGTGGGCCAGGTACAGAGCTCTCTTCCGGTGGTATCTCTGGTTCAGGTTGTCTTTGTCCTGGAGGATTGCCTGAGCAAGAAGGGGACAGAGGAATCATCTCTGATGCTTCCAGAGCCCAGTTCAGCCCAACACACATGCCCCTCCCTCCACTGCAGACATGCAGCCACCTCTGGGGTAAGGAGGTGACAGCCAGAGAAACAGCACTGCAGAACGCAGAGCCATTCGCTCCAGCTCTAACAGTGCCAGCAAACTGCAACCAGCCTGCCAAGCATTAGCAGACCGCATGCCTCCTGCAGGGAAGTGCAGAGCTATTCTGCTGACTCACCCTGACAGCCAGCCCAGGTGGGTCACTTTAGCTGAAAGCCAGGAACATAAAAGGCAGAGTAGTTCTGAGGAGTGAGCTGAAAAGAGGGACAGGAAGTCCTGGCACGGAAAGTGCTCTTATGCGAGTTCTTGGCATATAACCTACTACAAGTGCAGGTGAATGGTGCAAAGGCTTCACCCTGCTGTTCGACACAGGCTCAGGAGCAGGCCAAGGGCAGGCCGCATGCTGGCTAAGGAAGCCAGACTGCATCTAAACTCATTGACATTAAAGAAAAGGCCCAGTCCCTACCCAGGCAGAGGGAGCAGACAGGAGAAGGGGACACATTGTTTCTTCAGTTGTGCTGGAAATCAAGCAGCAGGAAGCTTTGATCTGGTTAGATTGAGAGGAGTGGGGACACTGGAGTCCCCATGGCATGAGGTCCAACTCCCTCAACAACTTCTGGCACAAAGCAAGGCCTGAGACGATACGTCACCTGACCTAAGCCCTGAACGGTAAGCCTGGCACATTAGAGAATCCGGGGGCTGCATGCACTGGGCATCTTTACCCTGTGATAACACTCAGCGTTAAGCTTCTACAGGAGAAGACACAGGCCATGGAGCACGGGAGGTTGCAGGCTCAGCCGTGGCACCACACCAACCCCACACCTGCCAGGCACACTTGGACTCACCCGGGGCATCGTCACTGCCATGTCCACGTTGATCTCCGGCTTGATGCATGTGCCCAGCAGGTAGCTCCCCACTACCGTCACCGCGGCTGGTGGCAGGAAGCGGAACTTCCCCTTCACGCTGAAAGGCACCTGGAGGAACGGAACCTTCACGTCCTTTGGGAGCCAGGACTGGTCGGCGAGCTGTGAAAGGCAGGAGGGGTGAAGGACAGCCCATGCTCCAGCTCCCAGCAGCTGGCGAGCTCACCCAGGTACTAGCAGGGCTCTGCCACGTGAACTGGGACTCTGCCACCCACCAAAATACTGCTCAGAGCATCAAAGGGGGAGTGTAGGACCCTGAACCAAAGGCCATAACTCAGTGGCTGGAAACAGGTCCTGCAGGGTCCACAGTCCTCTCTCCTGTATTCTCTGTCTACACATCCCAGCCACAATATCCATGTACCTTACAGCTACAAGGTGGGCATGGCAGGATCTACGCACCCTAGAAACATGCTCCGGAGGGGGAGCAGCAGTACATCCAGCAGGGGTTGGGACGGCTGCACCACTCGGCTGAGACGTAAACATGAGGCGTGAAACGCAAAGGGCAAAGCCGGCTGGAAGTGGTTCATTGCCAGCACAGCTCGTTTGTAAGCAGACAGCCCCATCACCTCCCCCAGCCACCCCAGGACATACATCGGTTTCCGGGGTCTCCGGGACAGCACTCAACAGGGTGTTGATTTCATGGAGGAAGGCATCGATCTTCTGCTTCTTCTTCTCCTTTAGCTTCACCTCCTTCAGCAGCTCCTCGATCTGCAGAGAGAAGGGGAGACCACGAAGGGCAGCCTCAGCAACGGAAATCACTGCGGACTTTTATCCTGCCCCGATGGGGATTCCCAGCCTGGACCAGAGGGCAATGCTCTCCGTAGGGCGAGACAGGGGAACCCCCAGTCCCTCTCAATGACTCCTCTATGCCAGGGAGGTTTCTCCAGCACCTGCACATACGGGGAATATGGTAGCATGATACCAAATACCAAGTGTTACTCTCCAAGCGGGATCCTCCACTGGCCAGTGGTGGTTCACGTCGGTCCCTCTGCTGCTGCTAATTCCTCAGCAGCACTGAAACTTCGAAGTGTCAGTCCCGCTCTTGTCTGATGCCTAGCCAGAACAAACGGGTGCAGCTGACATCGGTTTCACTGGGGCTGGGAAGGGGGAAGGGAAAGAATCCCTGCTACAGCAAAAGACACTGCAGCATCCAGGAGCTAGGGGTAGGTGTGGGCTTGCCCCCACCAGCCATCAAGCTGGGGCAGAACGTGGCTCAGAACTGCTCCTCTTCGACAGAGCGTTTGAGGTCAGAAGAGATGCTCAGATCATCCACCCTGACCTCCAGTGTATCGCAGACCATTACATTTCACTCACTCACTCCTATCCTGAGCCCAATAACTCGCGTGTATACTTCTCAGTTTTCCAGACACGGTTCATGTGAGGTTTGAACCCCAGATCTCCAAGACGGTAAACACAAGGCAAACCGCTGGGCCGTTTTATCTGGCTCTGTGACCCCCTACAATTCTACAGCAAATGCACATTCCCACACTTCCAAATAAAACGTCCAATGCCTCCCCACCCCCAACAGGCAAACATGACCCACCCACACCCGAGGCATCCCAGGGCGCTATCCACAGTTCCAGGCACACGCACAGCACTCACTCATAAAGTCAAGCCAACGTCCAAAGAGCAGCCAAAATCAAGGGCCTCCCCAACCACCTTCTTCCCCCAAATGGAGGCCCAGATCCTGCAATTAGATCCCCTAGCACTGACCCATGTGACACTGCGGAACCCCAAAAGGAGAAGCAAAATCCAAAGTTCGGGACCTTGCACTTCACTCGATGCTAGAAACAGGCAGACGGAGAGAGCTCAGCAGCGGTGTTCTAGCAGGAACAGTCTTGTGATATCACCGTGAAAACTACCATCTCAGGCACAAAATCTATTTCAAAAATTCTGATCCCCCCCCAAATTAAGGCTTTTTGGGCCAAAATTTTCACACATTTTTCAGCCAGTCCCACTGTCCACCCATCATGCTGCAGGTGAAGAATCATTGGTTCACCCGCTGAAAATGAAATCGCCCCAGATGAACAAACCCATCATATTTCCTCCCAGTGCCCCTGCCAGGGGCTCAATGTTGTCATCCCCATTATACAAACTGGAGAGAGGTCAAGGAACTTGCTCAAGGTCACAGAACGAGTCGAGGCCGAACTGGGACTGTAGCTTGGCAGTTCCCAGTGCCGTAATCCATCTGCTGCTTCCCAAGCCGTCCCAGCCCCCAACACACACTCCTGACTGGAAAGAATCAGGCTACCAGGTTGAATGCAGCATAAAGTGGGTCCTATTTGACCCCCTGGCTTCTTCTGACCTGCAGACGGAGAAGGCTGGAATGGAAGAGGTTCTCGGTCTCCTTCAGTTGGTTCAGCTCCTCATTGGTGGGCGGCTTGTACAGATCAGCCCGGCTGAGTTTCACCGGTTTCACAACGCCATCCGGGACTGAAGCCCTTTTCCTTCCCTGGGGTTTGCCTTTCTTGGGGAGATCCTGATTCTCCTCCTCTGCCTCCATGTCTCCCTCCGCACTGTCAAATGCCTGCGATGATATAAACAAGCCGATTAGAAGCCATGCAGATCTGATCACAAACGCCACTGGGAGAAAGCCTGAGTCACCAATGAATAGTCAGTAAGAAACCTCAAGATTGGGTGGGTCTCAGCTCAGTTCCTAATGGGTAATTGACCTTAATACCCAAGCCACCTCCAGGACTGGCACCAACAGACCCCCTATATAGTAGTCTCAACAGAAAAGACAGGGACTAAATGGGCCATGGAGACTGAATGAAATTCTCTGCCTTACACAAGAGCTAGCATGAGATGGGGAAGCTGGCACTGCCCCGGGAAGGTAAGTTACATACCCAATCAGACTATCAAATGTCTTTTACTTCTTACCCACACCCTTGCCACCTGAAAAGTGCCTTACAAACAAAAACACCCTTGAAAGGTCAATAAATGCCATCCCCATTTAAACAGGGGGGAAACTGAGGCACTGAATTTAAAAGAACAGTCGCTTCAGACAATCTTCCCTATTACTGCTACAATAGAACCTCAGAGTTACGAACACCTTGGGAATGGAGGCTGTTCGGAACTCCGAACTGTTTGTAACTCTGAACAAAATGTTATGGTGGTTCTTTCAAGTTTACAACTGAACACTGACTTAACACGGCTTTGAAACTTTGCTACACAGAAGAAAAATGCTGCTTTTAACCATCTTAATTTAAATGAAACACGCACAGAAACAGTTGCTTTACCTTGTCAAATCATTTTTTTTATTTAAACTTTCCTTTTATATTTTTAATAGTTTACGTTTAACACTGTGCTGTATTTTTTCTCTTTCTTTTTTGGTCTCTGCTGCTGCCTGACTGTGCACTTCCAGTTCCAAATCAGGTGTATGGTTGACCGGTCAATTCACAACTCTGGTGTTTGAAATGCTGAGGCGCTATTGTACATGTAGCAACTATGATCACTGTTACTCACATTAGAGAAAAACAGCAAGGAGAGGTTTTAGCTGGTTTTCTTTCTGCACTGGCCAGCTGTGCATGTTGTGTGTCTGTGTTTGGATACCACAGTGCTTGAGCACCTCACACATTTTTAGTGTCTTTATCCACACAACCCCTGATGAGGTAGAACAGAGTTGTCATCCCCTCAGTACAGATGGGGAACTCCGGCACAGAGAGACTGAGTCACTCACCCAAGGGTCACACAGGAAGCCCGGGGCAGAGCAGGGAATTGATTCCTGGTCTGGGGCTAGCATCCTAATGGTTGTCTCATCCTTCCTCTGTAAAGTACTTTGGGATCTTTCAGAATGAGAGGTAATTTCGCATGGACTAGATGACCTCCCAAGATCCCTTCCAGCCCCAACTCTTTGTAATATGTGGGCCCACATCTAGAGAGGCAACGTGAGTTACTACCAATTGCACTCACTTACCAGGATGTTTAACACAGAGCAGAAATGGAGAGTCAAGAAATCCAGTGCTGGGAAGAATTTTGCCTGCCAGGCCAATGATTCACTAGCTTCCTTTGTCTAACAACTAATATACACACAGTATCAATTCATACCAAGGAGGCACTGCAGCCTCACCACACAGCTTGATGTGGGGCTTTTCACGGCAAGCTCTTCTGGGCAAGGATTCGCTTCCTTGGCCCTGGCACAGCTACCGTGACAGCTGCATGTGCTGGGAGTGCTAAGTAAACTCCCTGAGTTATATTTAAACACACTGACCCCACCTGAGCTCCAACCCCAGGATCCCAGAGTGTCCCGCAGAACAACTCACAACTTCCTTAAGGGTTACTAAGCACAGCAGTCCAATAACGGCGTGCGGGGAGAGAGGAGATTACTCTGTTCAGGGGCTGGGGGATTTCTCTGTCCCGTGCCGGGATTCATTCACTCCCAGTTACCTCTAACCCACGCCTGGCCGAGGCCTCTCGCACCCATTCGCGCGGCTGAAGAACGAACATTTCTCGTTTAAGGTCCAGGCTGCAAGAAATGGCAGCCGATCCTCCCCCAGGCCCAGCGACGGGGGCTCCGAACCACCCCCTCCCCCCGGCCCAGGCCCAGTGACGGGGGCTCCGAACCACCCCCTCCCCCCGGCCCAGGCCCAGTGACGGGGGCTCCGAACCACCCCCTCCCCCCGGCCCAGGCCCAGTGACGGGGGCTCCGAACCACCCCCTCCCCCCGGCCCAGGCCCAGTGACGGGGGCCTGAACCACCCCTCCCCGGCCCAGTCCCAGCGACGGGGGCTCCGAACCACCCCCTCCCCCCGGCCCAGGCCCAGTGACGGGGGCTCCGAACCACCCCCTCCCCCCGGCCCAGGCCCAGGCCCAGGCCCAGTGACGGGAGCTCTGAACCACCCCCTCCCCCCGGCCCCGGCCCCGGCCCAGTGACGGGGGCTCTGAACCACCCCCTCCCCCAGGCCCAGGCACGGGGGCTCTGAACCATCCCCCCCCGCCGGGCCCGGGCCCGGGCCCGGGCCAGGGCCAGGCCCAGGCCCAGTGACGGGGGCTCTGAACCACCCCCTCCCCCCGGCCCAGGCCCAGGCCCAGGCCCAGTGACGGGGGCTCTGAACCACCCCCTGGCCCAGGCCCAGGCCCAGTGACGGGGGCTCTGAACCATCCCCCCCCGGGCCCGGGCCCGGGCCAGGGCCAGACCCAGTGACGGGGGCTCTGAACCCCCCCCGCCCCCCCCCCCCCGCCCCCGGCCCAGTGACGGGGGCTCCGAACCACCCCCTCCCCCCGGCCCCGGCCCCGGCCCAGTGACGGGGGCTCCGAACCACCCCCTCCTCCCGGCCAGGCGGGGACGTTAATCTGCCGCCCCACGGGCCGTGTCTCGCCCGGGTTGGGACAAGACCCCGCTCTACCGAGCCCGAGCCGGAAACGTCTCCCCACAGTGGGGGCTGTGTGAGGCCGCCAGGCCCGGGGGGGCGGAGGGAACGGGCCCCAAGGCGAGCTGGGAAGATGAGGGGGCGGATCCCCGGCCGGAGCGGGGCTGGACCCTTCCTCCCCGGGCAGGGTAGAACGTGGAACCCCGGTCCCCTCCCGCCTTACCCGGTCACCGCCGCCCACGGCCGCGCTCGGCTTCACCTTCATCCCCGGCGCCCGCCCTCACGTGGACAGCCCGTCTAGCACCACGTGGAACTCAACCACTCCTGCTGCCGCCGACTCCCGCCCCCTTAGCCGCTCCCGATTGGCTCACGGGGTGACTCCTCTCCTCGGATTGGCTAATTTGGCCACCCGGGCTTTGTTTTCCTCTTAGCCCCGCCCACGGGTGCCAGCAGCCATCAGCACGTTTGCCTGAGAGAAGACAGACACCTCCCCCCGGTTTACGGCAATTTTGCGACTTTAGGGAAAGTTTTTCAGCAGTGTTGGACTTCGTGGCGCTTTACGGTAGTAGGGTGGCCTGTCTGGGGCTATGCTCGTGGGCTGCTCTGGGTCCCCTCCAAGGGCTCACCCCAGATCCCTGTAGCCCCTTCTGCCCCCCACAGACAGGCCCCTGGCCCATCTGTGAGCCGGGCCTCCCTGACACAAGACAGGGCCTGGGGTAGGGTGGGGAAGCCCTAGTGAAGAGCACCTGGCCCCCGTTGGCATGACCAGGCCAGGTTACACCAAGAGGGTGGGGGCAGGGTGGTCTGCTCTTCAAAATGGTGCCCCCCCCCCATGCGCCATGACCTGGCGTGTGCCCAGGGAGTGAGGTCTCGCCGTTCCCGGAAGTGCCAGAGTGTCAGTGTTCTGGGAATGCCTAGACCTCTGCCTCACCTCCTGCAAGTGCCCACCCTGGTGCTGTAGGGCCAGAGAGTTGCCGCCCATCCCACTGGGCTGGAAGCTGCCCAGCTAGAAATGCCAGCGGCTCTGCTAGAATCCTTTATCTGATCCCTCACCTGCTAGAAGAACTATAGTCCTGGGCACCACTGGCAGTGTTGCCAACTCTCATGATGAATGATTTTATCAAGTATCAGAGGGGTAGCCGTGTTAGTCTGGATCTGTAAAAGCAGCAAAGAATCCTGTGGCACCTTATAGACTAACAGATGTTTTGCAGCATGAGCTTTCGTGGGTGAATACCCACTTCGTCGGATGCACCCACGGATTCTTTAATGATTTTATCATTCACCTCATCATATCTGCAGTTTTTCTGGAAGCCCTTGTTCCTGGAGGCAAGTGATTACATGGGACTCTCAGCTTTCCTTTAAGAAAAGCAAGCAAGTAGGTTCCTAGCCTTCACAGTTGCACAAAAAAAGCCTGAAAATGTGAACCAAGTCACCCTAATAAAGGGTCAAAAGGCAAAGAAAAAGAACCTCATGATTTTTAAATCAATCTGTTAATGCTTGGAGTTGGCGATCCTGCGTATAGCCCCACCTGTTTGCTTCATGCTAAAATTTAGTTGTTATTTGGGACCAGAAAGAGTATGTCTATACTGCAAAAGAACACTCGTGGCAGCACGTGTCAGAGCCCTGGTCAACTGATTTGGGCTCATGGGTCTCACACTACAGGGCTGAAAATAGCAATGTAGATGTTCTGCTTGGGTTCTGAGACCCACCTGCCTCGCCAAGTTTAACATCTACACTGCTACTTTTAGCCCCATAACATGAGCCAAAGTAAGTTGACCTGGGCTCTGAGAATTGCTGCTGTGGGTTTTTGGTTTTTTTTGTTGTTTTGTTTTTTCTGTGTAGACATCCAGAGAGACACCTGGAATTTCCCACAGGGTCCCCTAATTTAATGCATATGAGATCCTGCAAACCAGATTTATGACACATACTAGGCCTCAATCATTTTCATCAGATTTTCAAGAGAAAAGAATGTTTACTACATGGGCTAACAAATGTATTGGACTCAGATTTTCAATTCAATATTATCTGTTATGTGATATGGGAGGGATTTGTATCCAGAGGTTAGGTAAGGTTTGGTGCTAAACAAAGGCATCAGGTTGGGTTCATAGTGGGTGGTGCCAAATTCTCACCAGAAAGTCTTATGAGATCTTGGCCATATACTGTATAGGAATCTTGCAAGATCAGCTGCAATTTGCAAGATTTTCACCATTCTGGGCAATATCCAAACTGAATCCAGGAAACAGGACTTTTCTGGTTTTGCATCTAAACTGGACTAGAAGCTATATGTGACCCCAGAGCAGTGGGTTTGATTTTGGCATCTCAGATCCAAAATGCCTCCCAGAATTCCAAGCACAGAGAGGAAGGATGGCTCAGTTGTTAGGTCCTAGCCTAGGAGACCTGGCTTTAATTCTTTGCTCTACCAGAAACTTCCTGTGTGATTCTGGGTAAGTTCCTTAGCCTTTCTGGGTATGTCTATACTGCACTCAAAGACTCCTGGCTGTGGCTGACCTAGGTCAGCTGGCTCAGGCTCGCAGGGTTCAGGCTGCTGGGCTAGAAATTGCCGTGTAGACATTCAGGCTTGGGCCGGAGCCCAGGATCTGAAACCCTGTGAGGTGAGTGGATCTCAGAGTCCAGGCTCCAGCTGGAGCCCAAACAACTATGCTGCGATTCTTATCTCAGCAGCCCAAGCTTTGCAAGCCCAAGTCAATTGGCCCAGCCTCTGAGACCTGGTGCCACAGTTTTTTTATTGCAGTGTAGACATATCCTGTATGTTACCCTCTGCGTCTTAGTTCCCCATCTGCGACATGGGGATACACTGCCTTTCCTCAGAGGAGTGTTGTGAAAATAGATGTGGTAATGATTGTGAAGTGTTCAGCTACTACAGTATTGGGAGTCAGGTAAGATTTCTGAGTTGAGGGGATTGAGCCTGGCCCATCTCGAATTACAATAGAAACACACAAAAAGTTTAAAATTAGGGGGGGAAAGAATTGTTTCTAATGCATACAAAGCTTGAGTCACAAAAATACAGTTGTTACACTGTGCCCATCACTGCATATTTGGTACCGTGTAGCTGGAACTCAGGAGCAGAGCCCACTCAGCAGAATGAAAGTCTGGCATTATATGATTAATGTGGGTAGACATCCCATATCTAACCTGCAGAGAGCACAAAGGAAAGACTGCAGCAGCAGCAGCAGCCTGACTTGAGGTGGCAAACTCCCAGTAGGGCTGGGGCACACCGTGCAATCTGGTCCAGTTTGCCCACAATGGGTTTTTAGTGGGGGAAAATACACTGTTAAAATGAATTCATTCTGGGTTAGAGAAAAGACTGAAATAAAAGTCCAGATCTAACCACCCCTGGACATAAGAGCCCAACCAAGCCCTGTGCTTCAGCGAATAGAGCATAGAACTAGGAGTCAGAGACTCTGGGTTCTAGTAGCAGCGCTTCAGCTGGCTTTTTGGGTGACCTTGGATATCTCACTTAACTTCTCCATGGCTTGGATCTGTAAACTGGAGCTGTGACACTAACAGCACTACCAGATATGAAGGACCAGTTCCAGGGGCAGTCAAGCAGCATGTTTGCCCTGGGTGCCAACTTCTAAAGTGCTGATGAATAAGAGCCAGGACTGGGAGTCAGAAAACTTGGTTCTAGGCCCATCTCTACCATCAACTGCAGCGTAAGCTTGGCCTAGTCACTTTGTTGTTTTCTGTCCCACCCATTGGTTATTTAGATTATAACCTTTGGGGGGGCAGGACTGTCGTGTGTACAGAACACTGGACAGGGAGCCTGGGTTCTATTCCTGGCTCTGCCACTTGCCTGCTAGGTGACCTTGGGCAAGTCACTTCAGCTTTTTGTGCCTCAGTTTCCCCCATCTGTAAAATAATGAGACTGACCTCCTTTGTAAAGTGCTTTGAGACCTACTGATGAAAAGCATTAGGTGAGAGCAAGGCATTATTATGACTAGGTGTTTGTACAATCCCTAACACAATGGGGCCTCAACCTAGGCTCCAGGCACTAATAATCAATAATACCATAAGAACAGCCATACTGCGTCAGGCCAATGGTCTGTCTAGCCCTGCATCCTGACTTCTGACAGTGGCTAGTGCCAGATGCTTCAGAGTCAGGGGAAATGAAAAGAACAGGACAATTTCTGTCGTCCAGTCCCAGCTTCTGGCAGTTGGAGGTTTAGGGACACCTGGAGCATCGGGTTGCATCCCAGCCTATTTTAGCTAAGAGCCGTTGATGGACCTATCCTCCATTAACTCATCTAGTTCTTTTTTTAACCCAATTATACGTTGGGCCTTCACAACATCCCATGGCAACAAATTCCACAGGTTGACTGTAGAATTAGGTTGTTAATAACATAAGCATTGGCCAGCAAGGCCAGCTGCAGGGGTTTGGCTGCCCCAAGCAGCCAAAAAAAAAAACAACCACAATCGCAATCGCGATCTGCGGCAATTCAGCGGGAGGTCCTTCACTCCGAGCGGAATTGCTGCCGAATACGTGAAAGTGCCGCCCCTCTCTGGAGTCGCTGCCCCAAGCACCTGCTTGATAAGCTGGTGCCTGGAGCTGACCCTGTTGGCCATGTATTTTGAGGTGACAAAAATTCCATACAGGCTAATCAGATATGATTTTTTTCAGACGGCCTCCTCTCTGTATAGTGAACCAAAACAGGTCCTTAGAGCCAAACACCACCCAAACTCCAGGGAGTTTATAATCCAGGTCTTCAAACCAGGTCCACATTTTGGAGCATGAGTCCTTCTATACTGCACTTAGATTTTGCTAAAATCAATTTGTGGAAATATTAGAGGAAGTGTCTCCAATCAGAAAAATATTCAGGCCTATTCACAACCTATGATAAGGCACCATGAGATAAGAACCTAGTTTTCCACATAAAAAAATATTATTAATTTGTATTACAGTAATACCTACAGGCCCCAAATGAGATATTGCTAAGTCAGGCTTGTCCAACGTATGGCCCATAGGCCAGACTTAGCCTGTATGATATATCTACGTGGCCTGCATGACACATTCAGATTTTTTTTTTTAAGTAAGTTTCTAGTTCTCAATCCTGCAGAGGGAACCTCCTAAATACGAAACGAGAACAAAATGAGTCTGCAGACAGACTGAAACAGGTTTTCAGGGTGGCTCTTGGGCCTACCCTGTTTATCGTTTTTATCAATGACCTGGAAGAAAATATAAAATCATCACCGAGAAAGTTTGAAGATGACACAAAAATCAGGGGAGGGGTAAATAATGAAGAGGCCAGGTCACAGATACAGAGAAACCTGGTTCACTTGGTAAGCTGGGTACAAAGCAAACAGTGTGTGTTTTAATACAGCTAAATGTAAATGTATCCATTACAAGATGGAGTCGGCAACCTTTCAGAAGTGCTGTGCCGAGTCTTCATTTAGTCACTCTAATTTAAGGTTTCGTGTGCCAGTAATACATTTTAATGTTTTTAGAAGGGCTCTTTCTATAAGTCTATAATATATAACTAAACTATTGTTGTATGTAAAGTAAATAAGGTTTTTAAAATGTTTAAGAAGCTTCATTTAAAATTAAATTAAAATGCAGAGCCCCCCGGACCAGTGGCCAGGACCTGGGAAGTGTGAGTGCAACTGAAAATCAGCTCGCGTGCTGCCTTCAGCACCTGTGCCATGGGTTGCCTACCCCTGCATTACAGGATGGGGGAACTCACTCCTGGGAAGCAATGACTGCACAAGATGAAATTGTATTAGCAGATTTTTGTTACAAAAATTACCAGGTCAGGGGTTTGGCTCAATCAGAGCCAGCCTCCAGGCCTCATCAGTCCACATGAGGGGATGCCATGGAAAATCTCAGTCTGTAGTCCTTGTCTTTGTAAAGAATGTTGAAAATGCAAAGCAATATAACCTGATGTAAACTGAGCACTAGGAGTTGGAAGTTTATCAATGATTTTCCCTAAAGATTTCCGTTCACTCACATTCCCGACTGCAGCCACGTAGTGCTGCCTTTTAAGGATAGAGAAACCCTGGTCACGGAACCTTCTGAGTTTTGTGGGGACATCAGCTCAGTGTATGGCAGGGGGAGGCTACTGACATCACCGTGGTCTACAATCTAGCTCAGCAGAGTCTTCAGGTCAATGGCAACTGTTTGAGTAAGGCGGGAGCAGGTCTGCAGTAATTAACAAATTAACACAAGGAAACATGCTTCAATGATTGGGAAGGATGCATCTGTTTGGTCCATACCAGTGTTTATACTCTGTACGTGCACTGACCTTTACAAGGAAGCTAATATTACAGCTCTGATTCAGCAAATTTTGACCTGCATTTTTTTTTACCACTCCTTGATGCTAGTCTTACGTAGGTCAGTTTCCGACTCTATTTTCTCTAACCTTAAAAAGAGATCCTGGTAGTTTTAAATCTCATGCCAAGTGTTCATTGCTTCCTAGCCAGATCGTTTGTGTACTATTGCTGTGCACTGTTTAAAAGCTGCTGTGTTTCACCCTAGTCTAGCCTTGGGCAGTGTCACTGCTCTGTGCCTCAGTTTACTCATCTATAAAATGGAGATAATAATGCCTACCTCGCATGTGGTGCAAGCATTAACCATGACCACCGGACACAGTGCTGGACACCATATATCCCTGTCTATACTGATTGCAAAGTTGTGGTCAGCATCGTGTTAGTTAACACAGCTCCTTGAGTCCACGTTCTAACTTGATGTCATGTTCTAGTGAGGGCAAAGCCTTGGAGTTATCCTTGTTCTCCTCTTTCAGCCTCATCAAAGAGGCACTAGTGGAAAAGGAGGAGCTGGATTCAAAGAGCCAAGAGTTATGCTGTGTCTACACTGGCACTTTTGCCACTCAAACTTTTGTCACTCGGGGTGTGCGAAAACACACCATTGTAAGGTGCCCTGTGTAGACATAGCCCCACTGCTTCCAGGAGATGAGGTAAAGGATTTGAAAGGCTGGACTTTGCACTATATATCCTTTGTCTTTCACCGTTCTTTAGATGGCGCCATAGCACTGATTATATGAATGGCAGAAGTGGGCGATGAATGATGATATTTATGTATACTATAATAATACTTAGTATTTATGTTCGCGATAGGGTGTGAACCCCACACAGAGGCGGATTATGGTTCTGTGGAGCCCTGGGCCAGAGCAAATGGGGGCCCCTCCCCCTGCAGTCCTCACTCTGCCCCTCCCTGGCGCTCCTGCTGGGGAAATGGGGTCAGGGTGCAGGGGCTTGCCCTGCTCCACTCCACTCTGCACTCCTGGTGGGGTGTGGGATCAGGGCGTGCCAGGCAGGGTGCGACGAGCCCCTATGGCCTGACCCCACTTCCCAGCAGGAGTGCTGGGTGAGCAGGTCAGGGTGCGGGGAGCACCTATTTTTCCAGGGACCCTGTGCACAGGCCCCATTAGCCTAGTGGCTAATCCACCACTGACCCCTGAAGGTATTCATGTGGGCCTGAGAGGCCAATTATGGTACCTGGCTGCACCTGGAGGGAGAACCAGGTTTAACTAATCATGAAGCCCAGCAGGGTCAGAGTGGGCTGGTTAGTATAAAGTCAGGAAACTGAAGGTGGAAGAGAGCTTGAGAGGCTGGGCCTGGGGTGGCTTTTGGCTAGTTTGGCTGAGAGCTGGGGTTTGGCACTCTGGGGTGGCTGAACAGAGCTGGAAATAGTCTGAGAGGGAAAAGGCTGGTAGTTATGCTAGAAAATGAAGGAAAAGAAGCAAAGTCTGAGGAATGGCTTCAGAGTAGGAAGTGGGGGTGGGGGAATAGAAAGATCTGCACCTAAAGAAGAGGAAGCAGACAGATTGGGGGGGAGGGAGAGGAAGAAAAGGAACTGACATCTTCTTTATCTAATTCATAGCTGAAGATATGAGATGTGACTCCTGCTGTTTTCACAGGATAGATTAGGTGAAGTATCAGCTCTATTAAGAGCTAAAAGCATGCAGGGTGGAGATTTATTAGTAGAATGTGCACATAAAGGGCAGGCTGAGAAACTTCTTAAACCTAGGATTTTAGCGAAAATTAAAGTAATTTTCTAGCTACCTAAATGTATGATGGAAGCCAGAGGGATAAGGTATGGGGTTCCCTGGACTGCAGATGGAATGAAAAGTGGTATAGTGAGGACCACGTGCTATTTGAGTGATTAATTAGCAGGAGCCAGGAAGAATACAAAAACCATCCACAGTCATCTCAGTAACATTTAGAGGTGCAATGCTACGTGATAAGGCTAATAGAGATCAACTCCTCTAGGTTAAACCATATATCCTGGCCTCTGGGAGATGTTATAAAGGTCTCAGGCTTAGGCAAGTGGCAGCTGTCTGTAAGGGGAAAAGGAGATGTGGTAAATGTGGAGGGGAATGTTTGTTTGAGCCCTGTGTGGATGGACCAAAACTAAAATGCAGCAATCGTGGAAATAAGTACAGTGCCGCATATCAAGTGTGTGTGGCAGCAGAATGAGCTAGAGAGAGACCATTAAAACTACCCACAAAATATCCTATGCAGAAGCTACCAAAACACATTCACAGCGGAATGGGGAGATGGAAGAGCATGCCAATGAGGGAAAAGAGCTACTGGTACAATGACATGAAGATCAACAGTCCTGGATTGAGGTGTCCATAGAAGAGGTTTTAGAACTAATTGATAAATTAAACAGAAGTTACCAGGACTAGATGGGATTCACCAAAGAGTTCTGAAGGAATTCAAATATGAAATTGCAGAACTATTAACTGTGGTATGTAACCTACCATTTAAATTTGCCTTTGTATCACATGACTGAAAGATAGCTAATGTGACATTAATTTTCTAAAAAGGCTCCAGAGGTGATCCTGGTAATTATAGGCCGGCAAGCCTGACTTCAGTACCAGGCAAATTGGTTGAAACTATAGTAAAGAACCAGAGGGGTAGCCGTGTTAGTCTGGATCTGTAAAAGCAGCAGAGTCCTGTGGCACCTTATAGACTAACAGACGTTTTGGAGCATGAGCTTTCGTGGGTGAATACCCACTTCGTCGGATGCATGTAGTGGAAATTTCAGATCAGATTGAACTAACCTCATTATCTCTAGCCTGCTTCTTGGTTGCATATATATATACCTGCCCCTGGAAATTTCCACTACATGCATCCGACGAAGTGGGTATTCACCCACGAAAGCTCATGCTCCAAAACGTCTATTAGTCTATAAGGTGCCACAGGACTCTTTGCTGCTTTTATAGTAAAGAACAGAACTATCAGACACAAAAATTGCCACAATTTATTGGGCAAGTGTCAACATGGCTTTTGTAAGGGAAATCATGCCTCACCAATCTATTAGAAAGCTGTGAGGGGGGTCAACAAGCATGTGGATAAGGGTGATATAGTGCACTTGGACTTTCAGAAAGCATTTGACAAGGTCCTCTTAAGCAAAGTAAGCAGCCATGGAATAAGAGGAAAGGTCCTCTCATGGATCAGTAACTGGCTAAAAGATGGGAAACAAGCGGTAGGAATAAATGGTCAGTTTTCACGGTGGAGAGAGATAAATAGCTGAGTCCCCCACGGGTCTGTACTGGGACCAGTGTGGTTCAACATATTCATAAATGATGTGGAAAAAGGGGTAAACAGTGAGGTAGCAAAGCTTACAGATAATACAAAACTACTCAAGATAGTTAAGTCCAAAGCTAACTGCAAAGAATTTCAAAGGGATCTGACAAGACTGGGTGACAAAATGGCAGATGAAATACAATGTTAATAAATGCAAAGTAATGCACATTGGAAAACATAATCCCAACTATACATACAAAACGACGGGGTCTAACTTAGGTGTTATTGCTCAGGAAATGGATCTTGGAGCCATTGTGGATAATTCTCTGAAAACATCCATTCAACGTGCAGCAGCAGCAGTCCAAAAAGCTAGCGATGTTAAGAACCATTAGGAAAGGGATAGATAATAAGACAGAAAATATCACAAGCCGAGTACATAAATCCATGGTACATCCACACCTTGAATACTGGGTGCAGTCTGGGTCACCCCATCTCAGAAAAGATATATATTAAATTGGAAAAGGTCAAGAGAAGAGCAACATAAATGGTTACGGGTATGGGACAGCCTTCATATGAGGACAAATTAAAAAGATGAACTTTTCAGCTTGGAAAAAAGTCGACTAAGAGGAGATATGATAGAGGCCTATAAAATCATGACTGGTGTGGATAAATGAGTAGGGAAGCATTATTTACTCCTTCACGTAACTCAAGAACCAGGGGTCACCCAATGAAATTAATAGGCAGCAGGTTTAAAACAAACATAAGAAAGTATTTCTTCATACAGCGCACAGTCAGCGTGGAACTCATTGCCATGGGATGTTGTGAAGGCCAAAAGTATAACTAGGTTAAAAAAGAACTAGATACGTTAATGGAGGATAGGTCCATCAAAGGCTATTGGCCAAGATGGGCAGTGATGCAAAACCATGCTCTGAAGTGTCTCTGGCCTCTGTTTGCCAGAAGCTGGAAATGGGTGACGGGGATAGATCATTTGAGGATTGCTGTTCTGTTCATTCCCTCTGAAGCACCTGGCGTGCCACTTGCGGAAGACAGGATACTGGCTAGATGGATCATTGGTCTGACCCGGTATGACTGTTCTTATGCGTGAAAAGGACGGTCTGAGAGAAAATTGAAATCAAACTATAGCTGGACAGTTGTGGATTTGGAATTATACAATAAAACAAAGAGCAAGACCATCAAATATGAAAACCAAGATTTATGAGTTTATCCATGGCAAATGGAGGCAGAGTGGGAAGGGAACAGCCTTTTGTATCCCTGAATTTGGAATGAAGAGATCTATTAGACTATCCAGTTTTGTGGTCATTGTGATGGCCAAACTGATGAGCCGACTGTTGGCATTGACCTGGATACGGGACGTATGACCAACCGTGACTGGTATCCTGACTCTTTATCAATTGGAAAGAGAGCCTGGAACAGCAGGGATGACTTCGTCAGTGAAATATTGTTCCCAGCTATGGAGCTAGTACAATTAGATATACACATAGTAATAGTGTGGATGCTGGCATGTCAGGATACCAGGCAATTAAATGGCAGATACAGCATGAAAAATGTGTGGGTTTTTTTTAAGAGAGAGAGGCTGATATAAAGATCCCTCTGAGTAAAGAGGACTTAAAAAGTTTGGTAAAGAGAGAACTTAGGAAGGAATGGCGCAAACTGTGGACCAAAGAGAAAAAAAAAAGATGAAGGTTGTATGAAATTTGTCCTAAACTTGAGTAATGGCACACTTAATAGCTATGATAGAAGTGAAGTAAGTGTATTTAGAGCAGGGGGATAGATAGCTCAGTGGTTTGAGCATTGGCCTGCTAAACCCAGGGTTGTGAATTCAGCCCTTGAGAGGGCCACTTAGGGATCTGGGACAAAATCAGTACTTGGTCCTGCTAGCAAAGGCAGGGGGCTGGATTCAATGACCCTTCAGGGTCCCTTCCAGTTCTGTGAGATAGGTATATCTCCATTGTATATGATAGAGCACTAACAGGTCACTCTGACCCAAATGGGAATTTATATTTACTAAACAAGTTCAAAGACAGGTTGTACAACACATTTTGAAGGCCATGAAAGAGTTGAGCATCTGCTGTGGCAATGCAGGGAGAATGACATAAACACCTTATGAAGAACTGAGATGCCTCAAGGTCAGGGCCGGCTCCAGGCACCAGCATTCCAAGCTGGTGCTTGGGGAGGCAATCTACAAGGGGCAGCAGTACCTGTTGTTTTGCCCCCAAGCAGCGCACCGAATTGCCGCTGCAGACAGTGGGGGCAGTCCGTGTGCCCTTAGGGCGGCAGGCGTGTTTCTGCGGTGGCGGCAGTTCAGCAGCAGCTTCTATGTTTAGTTGTCCGCGACGGCTGCAGCTAAACATAGAAGCTGCCGCCGAATTGCCACCGCCGCGGAAACGCGCCTGTCACCCTAACGGCGCACGGACTGCCCCCGCTGTCCGCGGCGGCAATTCGGTGCGCTGCTTGGGGCGGCGAAAACTGTAGAGCTGGCCCTGCTCAAGGTGAAAGAATACAGTCTGAAGGACTGGCGAGAGAGTACTGGGAAAGTGAGGTAGCATCAAAAAACCCATTGCTTTGCTTTTATAAGGCTACAGGACTGGGTGAGAGGATGTAGACTTTCGCTCATGCGAAAACTGCGGTAGATGGGGGTCAGAACCTCACATGCGGAGGCTGCTGCCCCACAAAATGACAAGAAAGCATAAGAACGACCATACTGGATCAGACCAAAGGTTCATCTAGCCCAGTATCTTGTCTTCCAACAGTGGCCAATGCCAGGTGCTTCAGAGGAAATGAACAGAACAGCAATCATCAAATGACCCATCCCCTGTCACCCATTCCCAGCTTCTGGCAAACAGAGGCCAAGGACACTTGACCATGGTGTTGAATCCCTGTCCATGATGGCTAATAGCCACTGATAAATTCATGGAGAATAGGTCTATCTAGTTCTTTTTTTAACCCTGTTATAGTCTTGGCCTTCACAACATCCTCTGGCAAGGAGTTCCATGGGTTGACTGTGTGTTGTGTGAAAAAATACTTCCTTTTGTTTGTTTTAAACCTGCTGCCTATTAATTTCATTTGGTTCTTGTATTATGAGAAGCAATAAATAACACTTCCCTATTTACTGTCTCCACACCCATCATGATTTTATAGTCCTCTATCATATTCCCCCATAGTCATCTCTTTTTGAAGCTGAAAAGTCCCAGTCTTATTAATCTCTCCTCATGACTAGAAGGGACTGCTGAAAAACTACCTCTGATTTCTGGGGATACTCAACTAGGGCCCGATCCTGCAACCCTTACACATGCAAGTAATCCTTACTCACCGAAATAACCCCATTGAGTCCCCCAGGTCTACTGCTGTGAGTACAGGTTGCAGGATCATCACATGATTCTAAAGGAACATATCCCCATCCCCTCAGTAGGAACAGTTGCTAGGGTGGAGGGATACTACACACTGTACAGTTGTTGTTGTTTTGTTGTTATTCTCGGCTTTGTATCCCTTTCTCCAGGTGCTACGCTGAACCTGACTAAGGTTCTCCATCTCCACTCCGTCAGGCACTGTCTTCCCTGGGATGACAGCCAGGTTTAAACATGGATCCACATCGCACCCCCAGAATTTCCAGTGGAGTTTTCTCACTACTGCTATGCCAGGGACTTTGGTTGATCTGGTTGTGATGCTGGCAGACAGGTGCCAGCTCATACCAAGGCCCCAACTGGATACTGATGACTGCATAGCTGGAAACCAGTCCGGCTCACCTGTGTGTTAGTATTATTAAAATAGGTATTAGATTTATAAAAATGTGTTTCATATTTAGACTCTCTGAAATGCTTGCAAGGTGCTGCATGCAGTAACCTCACTTAGAATATCTGTATCTCACGTTATAAGGGAGTATTTAAGTGTTTGTTCTGTGATTGTAAAAGTATTTGTTCTTAAATTGGAAACCTCTCTCCCCAGTCAGGAGAGACACATTGCCAAGTTTCCCATGCTAGTTTACTGCAGAAGGTGTTAAGTCCTGCCCACAAGGTGGTTCATTGAAACCAAACGAGCCATTGTGGAACATCGGAGGACAAAAGACTTTGTTGATGCTCCTCCCACAAGCACGAAGAGGAGACATGCATGGAGACTTGCCCCGTCGGCTTGAACTCTGGGGGAAGAGAATACAAATCCCTGACAGGAAAGAGCTGCATCTTTATGCCATTTGGACTCTGAGGAGCAAGGATTATTAAGCATAAGCAAAAGCTCCCCAGGGTTGGCCTGGGTTAGCCCTAAAGGACACACAGCTTGCATATTACAGAAGCTTCTATTGCCTTTTATAATCTAAGACTAACTCATTTGTGTGTATGTTTACCGGCTTTAACCTTGTAAATAACTCTCATTTCTTTTTCTTAGTTAATAAATCTTTAGTTAATTTATCATAGGATTGGCTACAAGAGTTGTCTTGTGTAGGATCTAAAGTGAAATTGACCTGGGGTAAGTGACTGGTCCTTTTGGGGCTGGGAGTAACCTGAATATTGTTGTGATTTTTGGTGTCAGGGACCATCTGTCACAAAGGCAAGTTTGCCTGGGTGGCAGGATAGATCGGAGAGCCCAAGGAGAGAGTCTGTGACTCCATGTTACGGTTGTTGTAGTGCCTGAGGAGTTCACACTTGATACTTGGTTGGTGAAATCTAAGTTCAGAACTCACAACCGGTTTGGTGTGGTGTGCTGCACTTCTTAGCAGTTCTGCCCTGATGTTTATACTCACATTCCTGAGCCCCTCCAGACAGCTTGAAACTGGTCACGTAAAACAAGATTCATTGGACAACATTTCCCTATGCCATAGACACAGGTATGAAGATGTAATGGCCCAAGTCTCTTCTCATTGACACGGGTTTAAACAGAGCTGTCCTAACCTTTCAGAAGGGTCTGTGAAAACGTTTTTTGCTGCTCCCCTCTCTTAGCCTAACCAAGTCCTGTCCACCACTACCACATGGCTATGCACAGGGGTTTTAAGGAGGGTTAACAAGGCGATTCTTTGCAATCACACATCTTTAATACAAGGCCAGATTCTGATATCCTCTCTGAGTAGCAGTGAGACTTTAATGGGACAATTTGTTGAGTAAAGCCCTCCACAGCATGAGTAAGGGTATCAGAATCTGACCCACAGTCGACTCATTTGCTGTTCAAAGTGGGAGAATTCTGAATCTTCCCCCAGCCTCAGGCTGCAGGTGCCTGCTCCTTTCAGTCCTAGTGCTTGGTTTACACTAATTCGTATTGTCAGGGCTCGCTTTTCAAGGTGGAATGAGATTGTGCACCCTGTCTCCAGGAGGCGCTGCACACATAGTTACAAACCAGAGAGCAGGAGAAGCCCCCTTTGCCCGCTTGACAGGCTGGACTGGTTAGAGGACCAAAATGGCTCCCAATGTAATTGGACTGCTCTAGGTTATGACTGGCCTGCCTCTGGGCAAGTCTGCAACCTGGAGCTGCCTGGTTAGAACTGGTATAATGTGCTTAGCCAGATGACCTTTCAAAGGGTAAAAAATCAGGGGCATAAAAGTCAAGGCAACATGACGAAAATGATGAGCTTCCTGCAATCTGCCAATACCCACCTAGCACATTTGATTGCTCATTGATTACGTGCTGCCCTGCATGAATAAATTATTTGTATTAATAATAATAATAAAGTGCTTCTCTAGTGCTCTTCATCAGCAGATCTCAAAGCACTTTACAAAGGCGGTTGGTGTGATTATCTCCATTTTAGTGCAGCATTTACAGACCTCCACCCAGATTAGGGTTTTATTGCACAAGGCACTGTGTAAATGTAGAGGGAGAGACAGCCTCTGCCCCACAGAGCTGAAAGTCCAACGTGACACGGAAACAGAGATGGGAAGTGATCCACCCAAGGTCTCGCTGCAGGCCAGTCGCACAACAGATGTCCTGAGTCCAAGGAGCAGGCCTTATCCACTAGGCCATGGTGACTCTTTGCAGCTCTGCTGTGCCTTTCAGTTGAGGATCTCAGAGCAATTTACAACTTATTTAACTGACTTCCCAAATCTCCTTCATGAGTCACTATCCTCACTTCACAGGTGAGGAGACTGAGGTACAGAGCAGCGAAGAGTCTAGCCAGTGGCAGAGCCAGGCGTCCTGACTCCCAGCTTCATTCTACCCCCACCCCCTCCAATGTGTCTCATTTTTCCTGAGCTTTGATTTTCTTCTATCCTTTGCTCACTTGTTTGTGCTGTTTTTAAAAGCATCCCTTATTTCCTCACCCGCTTAAATGCTGCCAAGCACAGACAAGATTTTCTATTTCTCTTGACTAAGGAATTGGGAGGTTTGAAAAAGGGAAGGAGACTTTTTTACAGCCTCTAGCTGGATTTCCTCCCTTTGATCTTTTTTGCTTTCTTTCTGTTTCTCACGTGGTTGGCTGATGCTCTTTGACTAGGAATTCCTGCTGTCACCATGCTGCACCATGGCCATTTTTTCCCTTTCATTCAGGTTCTCAGCCGCGCAGCATGCTGGGATCTGTAGCCTCCTATTAAAGAGAACTCCAGAGGGGAAGAGAAGAGGTTTGTCTCTCCCTCCCCCCAATCTTTTATGTTTATGATGTAGAAAAAAAGACCTAGCAGTTATTTGTGTCTTTTACAGGTGGACAAGCCCCCTTCTTTTCCCTTGGCAGGTCACCTCTAACTGGGAGAGTGGCTGCTGCTCCGTTTTGTGGAAATTAGGGGCAGCCCTTGGACTTTTGGCAAATTGTCCATAAACCCCTGGCTCTGTTGGGTGACATTAGGAATGTGAATAATAAAGGTGAACTAAATAGAATAGGATGCGATTCCCTATATCGCCTTTCATATCCAGACTGGAGTCTCATCTTACTAGCAGTGGAGTATGTTCAGAGTAATGGGGTAAAATCCTCAGGCCTCAGTGGAGTTACTCCAGTGTAACTGAGATCAGAATTTGGCCCCAGGCATCCCAAAGCCCTTTACAAACAAGGAGCTGGATAGCAGCAATGCAGCACGTGAAGCCAGCGTTTGGTAATCTCTTGCCTGCAGCACGTGAAGCCAGCGTTTGGTAATCTCTTGCCTGCAGCCTTGGACCTGTGAACCTGTTTTGTTCAGAGGGGGGATGTCAGCCAGAGCACCAATTATTTCAGCAGAAAACACCAGAGCCACTTTTCAAGGGTGGAGGGGGAACTCAGTGACATCTTGTCTCTTCTGTAGTTTTGGCTCACTGCAGGCTTTATAAAAACCTCCCCATACCCAGCTTTTCCTCTTCTGCACTTCAAAGCTGTGGTTATAATTCTCGCCCTGCACTTCCTAAGCTGCGAAAGGCAGGATGGAGTAGTTGCTGGCATCCCAGCCATCAGCAACTGCCAACGTGGTCCATTAATACGCCAAGTCACTAGCTCTTACGATTAAGACGGAAGAAGCCCAAGATGGAAACAGCTGCTCTGTTGTCCCCGACAGTACATCACCCATCAACCATCACATGCAAAGCACCATCCCCTGCCTTGCCAAGTTCCACCTGTGAAAATGCACACACACTTGCACACAGCCCCTTGTGCCCACCCGTGTCAGTTTCACTTTCTGTGCTTGGATTGCAAACACGGCGGTCATGGAAATATTTCTGTTGCTCATGGATGGTGAGAGGTGGCTCTAGTGTTGCCCTTTAAAACAATCAGATTGGCTACATAGTACAGTCCCATGGCATGAAGATGCCAACACCTCCCTCCTCCCAATTTCAGAGCCAAAATCAAGCATCACCCATTGATTAGAAAAAGGGATTCCTTCAATATGTGCACAGCCACTTCAGGGGGCAGGTTAAGGCACAGGCACATGATGCTTGCACTGCAACCCCAAAGTCTTATTGATCACTGCCCTATTTCCACCCGGTATGTGCAACAATAGAAACTTCTTCTCCGTCATACCGGACCCTACATCACAACCTATGGCATGCAGGACCGGGAATAGAAGGCACGAAAGGCAAGTGCCAAGACCTGGCAACCCATGTGGAAACATGAGTAAGGTGCTAATATTACTCCTCCGTTTGGGATGAGACACAAAACCAAGGTCCTGACCACTCATGGGCATTAAAGGGCCCATGGCACTTTTCCCAACAGGTGTCCTGGCCAAATTCTAACTCGGGTATTTGCATTTTGCCTACCTAATTCCTCCCTGCAGTTTCAGTAAGCTATGGCATGATTTCTCACTTCCTGTCCTAAACTGGCATATAGTGTTGCTGTTGGTCCCAGCCCAGAAGATGCATTTAACTCTGGAATAAACCATTCCTCTAAGGTTTGTAAAGTGCTTTAGGATTCTTCAGGAGGATAGTTTTTTTGTCTGGGAATGATTAATAATCACTTTGTAGAGGTATAGAGTATACACCTGGACAATGGGATTAATAATAATTCCTAGACACAAAACTCTTAAAGTGGAGAGTATTTAGCAGTATTTTAAGGGAAAGAAGACATTACGAGAATTCTGTAATTATTCCCCAAATGTGTTACATTATGTAAATGCACAACTGAGGCACCCAGACAACTATAACTTTGCCTTATAGTGACACCACAGAGGGGAAAAATATGTAAAAAAATCATTTTAAAAAATCAGTTCCAGCTAATCTGTCACCAAAAACACTTAAGTGCCTTTGGTTGCACATCAGCAAGGTCCTTAAGTAACAGAGAGTGGACAGTGCTAGACTGGGACTCAGGAGACCTGTGTTCAAATCCCTGCTCTGCCACAGACTTTGTGTGTGACCTTAGGCAAGTCATTTAGCCTCTCTGTGCCTCAGTTCCCCATCTGTACAATGGGGATAATAGTCCTGCTCTAACTGCTAGGGGTGTTGTGAAGACAAGCGTATTATAGATTGAGAGGCTGAGGTGCTAAGGAAATCAGGACTCGATAAGTACCTGAGATAGATGGGAGTATTCCTGCTGAAGTCAATGGAGTGACTCATGTAAAGTTAAACACATGCCCTCCTGACGCGGGGCGTCATTTGGCTAGAACGGATAACCTGGCCCATTGTGTCTTGCACAGGCGCTGCCTTTGTCATTTCCTGGGGGGTACTCGACCCCCACTCTGCCCAGGCAATGCCCCCACTCCACCCCTTCCCCCAAAGCCCCACCTCCCTCTCCTCCTGCACACCGCTGAACAGCTCATTGCAGTAGGTGGGAGGCACAGGGAGGAGCTGATGGGGGGAGGGCACTGGTGGGTGCTGAGCACCGACTAATTTTTTCCCATGGATGCTCCAGCCTCAGAGCACCCGCACACACATGGAGTCAGGGCCTATGGTGTCTTGTCTTCCCTCTCCGTTTCACACCAGCAAGCAATAGGAAGCCTTTATCTTCTCTACTGAACCACAGCAACGCTGACTCACCAAATCTCACGCTCTTAGCACAAGTCTCACTGTATTTCTTGTTTTCCTTAAAGCCCCACTTCCTGGAGTTCAGTGATTATGAAACTCTCTGCTTTTTAAATTTGAAGTAAGTTTCTAGCCCTCAGGCTTGCGGAGTAAAGCTTGAAAACATGACCCCTACAGCCTTAAAAATCTGAAGGCAAATACAGAGAATCCCCAAATCTTTTTTTTTTTTTAAAGTCTCGTGAATTTTAAGCCAGTCTCATGATTTGTGTGGGAGGAGGGTTGAGGCAGGATTTTGAAGGTCTGGGGTCAGGAACCTTGAAATTACATTCAGAGAACAATCTGACCTGAATTAAGTGGGGATAGGGGAGCTAACAGATGGCTCCAGGGAATTTGCTAGCAAGGTTTTTTCTTTATTTTTTGGATTTGTTTACCTTGTGACAGGACTTTTCACCTTTTCTCCTGCATGGTCAGTTTGTTTTTCTTGTTGTTGGTGGGGGCGGGTCTCTTGTCTTACCCACCAACAGGGAAGAGCAAAACATTTTTAAAAGATACCATAAAGCTGCCCAAAACACAATCGAAGACTCAGAGGGAGGGATAGGACCTGAACCTACTTTTAACCCATTTCTTGAAATTGTTTGGTTTCTAAGTGCCTGGTATCCCTTTAAAAGGATCCTCTGACCTGTTTGGGTGAGGATTCCACTCAAATAAAACTCCACATTCTCTGCAGATCAGAATCTCATTCTGTTTCCCCCAAAACAGGCTTTTTATTGGTATGTGCAACTCCTACAATTTAGATTTTCTTGGAAAGAATCAAGAAAATGGAAATCCTGTGTTTATTTATTCATGCATTAAATCGGCTGCTGCCAAATTGGCCAGCAATCTGGGTACACTTGCTCTCTGACTCACTCCCTTCTCTGCAGGCAAAACCTGAACCGTATTTTGCTTGCTACAGTGAAGGCCTTTATTGCTGGCTCGTTGCTCTTTGCTTTGCCGCTGTTTGCTGAAACATAATGGAAACAGTAGAGAAACTGTGCTGTGTGTGTTTGTTGTGCAACAAGCCATCCCGGCCCCAGTGCCTCCTTCTTCCAAATATTAACTGTGCTCTTGGCAGCCGTGAGGAAGAGGGAATCTTGACTTTCTGCCACCTGCAGCCTGAAAATCAACTCCAGCAGCACAAATGTGCTAGAATATTTACATCACTATAGAAACCTGACGCCCCTTTCATTCCCAAAGGATCCCAGAGCCCTTTGCTAAGGATATCTAGGCAGCACCTCTGCAATGCAGCCACTTCTGTGGGGAGGGGAGGCGGGTGGCAGCAAACAAGAGATGAAAGTCAAGAGATAGAGGGAGAAGTTTGGGCAAAAGCACTAAGGGTAACCCCCTGCTTCTACTAAAAGTGCCATGAGAGGATGATTGTAGCACAGCCCCCCACCAAAACTGATTGCGGGGGGGGGGGGGAGAAAGCACCTGATGGGTGGAGCCGAGCCCTTCAGATGCAGAAGGGCAGGACAGGAAGCTTAAAAGCCAAGCCCTGCAGCTCAGTTGGGAGGGAATTGGTGAAGGAGACAGAGGTGTCCTGCCTGCTGCTGAGGCTGAGCCCTGCAGTGCCGAGGACCCAGAAGGGCTGCTGGGTTGGACAACTGACAGGAGCACAGAGGAGCTTCTCAGACTGCTGGTGGCCATGTGCCCTGGGGAGACGGAAGACACCCACAAGACAGAGGCACATTGCAACAGGGTCGTAGGAAGTAACCCAGGGACATCAGCAATAGTCCAGTCGTGTGGCCAGAATACTGGTCAGTGTGTTTCAGTGCGATCCCTTCTGACCCCATGGTGGAGCCTTCCGCCACTATCAGGGCCCTGGGCTGGGACCTGGTGTAGTAGGGTGGGCCCGGGACCCCCTATCCCCTGCAGCTGCCCCACCCCTGGGGTGGCAGCCTCCCCACATTAGGCGGAGAGACCTGCATTTGTCTGCTGTCTGCCTGGGCCAGGAGAAAACTGCCTGTTGCTCAGCCCTGTCCTGAGGGCCTGAACTCCTCAAACTGTTTGTTGCTCTGCCGTGCTTGAGGGCCAGAGCCTCATCAACTGCTTGTCGCTCTGCCTCGCCCATGGGGTCAGAGCCCTGAAAGCACTAATTCCCCCTGAAGCTTTGTTGGATAGCCATGCGGTAGTGAGGGGGCCTGGCCCCCCCACCCAGACTGATGGGGAGGGACAACCACGGACCCTTGCAGTGATAAATAATACTGTTATCTTATACTTGCCACTTTTCATCTTCCAAATGCATTGCACCCATCCACAATGAATCTGCACCAATCCCCATTTGAGGGAGGGGAATGTTTTATTCCTGTTTTGAAGATGGAGAAACTGAGGCAGAGAGGATCAATGCCTTACCCAAGGTCATGCAGGAAGGCAGAACAGGAGCTTGCATGAGGATGCATCTATCTTTTGCAGAATGGACAGAAGCTCAGTTCTGAAGATCTCCCCTGTAGAATCCAACCATTGGAAATGCACAGCTCAGCTTCTTCAACTCAGCCGGATGACGGGGTTGAGTCAGTCTTACTGGGATTCACGCTCATGGTCCAAGAATCCCAGTCTTGTTGCTTATACTACGGGCACCTCCCTCTAGAAAAGGCTGGATACAAATTAGTATCTTGACTTCAGATTGAAATAACCTTCTCTCCCCCACCCCACAAGATTGTGCTGACGTTATCATACAGTGTCTAACCTCCCAGTGACTTGACAGGAGGTCTATAATGAGAATGAGTCAGAAGGCCCTGGTGCACTCAGGGACTGAGCTGCCCTTCGTCCGGGAGATGCCCGCCATCTCTACACGGCAGCCAGTACCAATAATCTTGCCCTCAGCACCGCTGTGCGGCGCATGCCCCTCTACAAACACAGCCCACAGCGAGAGCCTGTAGGCTCTTTGGTCCGATCACACAGCTCAGTGAGGTGCTGTGGTCTAGGGCGCTGCGTTTGGGGCTAGGGCTGAGGATTTTCAGCCTGAGTTCTAGTCCTGACGTTGACCTCCTCTGAGGCCGTGTGCAAGTCACGGAGAATTTGCCAGTTGAACTTTAGGCACCTGAAACTCTAGTAGTGGTAGGGTGACCAGATAGCAAGTGTGAAAAATCAGGACAAGGGTGGGGGGTAATAGGAAAAAGCCCCAAATATCAGGACTGTCCCTATAAAATCAGGACATCTGGTCACCCTAAGTAGTGGGCAGGTGCTGGGTGGTATTGGTGGCTTGTGGTATACAGGCAATCAGCCAAGATGATCCCTTCTGGCCTGAAACTCTAAATTAGAGATCTAATTTTCAGGGGTACTGAGCACTGGCAGCTCTTAGCAACTCCCCCTGGAAACTGCGAGTGTTCAGCACCTCTCCGCATCAGACCACTGAGGGTTTTAGGAGCCTGACTTCAGGCATCCAGATTTGAAAGTTACAGCTTTACCTCTCTGCACTTCCATCTTCCCCTCGGGTAAAACAGGGACCAAAATACCAACCTACGTCCCAGCAGCTGTTGTGAGGCTTAATCAACCCCTGTTTGTAAAGAGTTCAGTGCCATTATTATTTATTTGTTTGTGCTGAGCAGGGCAGCAAGGACTGCCCTGAGAGGGCAGCTTCCCCTGCTGGAAGCAGTATCTACGTTTCACTTCTTCTCCCTCTCTGACTGCAGCCACTGATAAGCTCTTGGGAAGTTCCCCTCTGCGGGCCAAGCTAGGACTTCGGAACAAATAAAGCAGAGGCAGCTCAGAGCACGCAGGAAGAGGACACTTGGAAAGCTCTAGTTAGCTCTGTTTGGCTGGACGACTGTTTCAATAAACGCTCGTTATTACATGCTAGTTCTTTACGTGAATACGGAGCCTGACTTCTGTATTCAGTTCAGATTTCCAGTGACTTGGCATGAGAAGAATATGCCTCAAGAATATTGTTACCAAAAATTAGTACCATTTTTGGGGATCCTGGGAGAGAAAGGGGAAGAGGGCAAATCAGTCAAAATCAAGGTTTAATTTGTGCCAGGTCTTGCCAGGGCTGAGCCCTGGCACCTCTGGGCTTGGCAGTTCCTAGCCACCACACCTCTGGGCTTGCCGCATCCGTTATGAAAGTAAACAAATTGCTTGAGCCCCAGCACCTCTTTCATTACTGATTAAGCACTGGTCAAAAGATATGGAAACAGCATCCAAAGTGAAGCTGAAATCTGTACAGGTGGCAGAGGCCAGACCAGGGCTGCAGATGCCTAGCTCAGCAAGGTTAGAAGGAACTGGAATGAAATGTCCTAGAGGGGACTGTTGGCTCAGAAAATGTCTGACCTGCCTGTGCCACCAACGTCCAGAAATCTTTGAGAATGCTCATAGAAGAGTTCCCTACTATAGCATGCTAGGGACCTGAGACCCAGGATCAGGAATCCAATCCATGTGGCATCTTCAGAGCCCAGATCAGCAGTAATTCGCACCCGAGGGGTGCCTAGGCACAACGGTGTGCACCCCTTTACATTCTTCGCTGAATGAACAAACCCCCATCAGGCCACTGTGCTTTACGAAATCAAGGAGGGAAATGTCACCCTTATCCCAGCCATTGATTTAGTTTATGCCCTGAATGAAGATTAATAATAAGCATGCACCGAATCTTCCTCTCACCACTACTTAGCCAGTTGCCTCAATATGCAGCAGAGAGTTCCACAGTTTATTATATTTCTCCTGGGTTTCTGTAACGTCACGGAGGTGCATGGCACATTAGAGCAGTGGCTCTCAACCTGTCCAGACGACTGTACCCCTTTCAGGAGTCTGATTTGTCTTGCGCACCCCCAAGTTTCAGCTCACTTAATAATTACTTGCTTACAAAATCAGACATAAAAATACAAAAGTGGCACAGCCCGCTGTTACTGAAAAATTGCTGGCTTTCTCATTTCTACCATATAATTTATAAAATAAATCAATTGGAATATAACCATTGTACTTACATTTCAGTGTACAGTATACAGAGCAGTGTAAACAAGTCATTGTATGTGTCAGGGTCTATGCACACTCCGTCTCCATTTGGGGCAGGGCAGGGTGGTGATATCACTGGCATTAATCCCCCCTCGTAACCTTCGGGGTGACTGCAGAGTCAATATGGCGGCCCTCAGACACAGGGTAGCACAGCCTAATGGCTAGCGTCAATATGGCAGCTCTCGGAGTGTGGAGTTAACCCTTTCTTCTCCGGTGCGGTGTATACGCGCCCCGACACAGTATGAAATTTTAGTTTGCACTGACTTTGCTAGTGCTTTTTATGTAGCCTGTTGTAAAACTAGGCAAATCTCTAGATGAGTTGATGTACCCCTGGTTGAGAACCACTGCATCAGAGAACCAATAGAGACCGCCTTCCTGGCCAGAAGACCTTGCAATCCAGGACAGCAGCAACAACAGAGGAAAGGGGACAGGGAAGAGGGAGCATGAGCAATAGGACGATGTGAGCTCACTGGGGAAGCTAGTTCATGTCTCTTGATGGTTCATTTTGATTTAATTTTTGGAGCAATGGGTGTTTGTCGCTATAGAGCTTCATGGCTGGTGTCATTCCACGGGCTTCACAACAGCCGTCCTCAATCTTTACCATACAGCGACCACATCTTACAACAGAAAAAAGTTTTCAGACTTTCTAGCCAAGAGAGTAACTGGGACCTTCTAGCATGGTCATGACCCCCAGCTTGAGAAGCCAGAGGAAACACCAATGGGTCAAGTTCATCCCTGGCATAGTTCCACTGAAGCCGATGGATTTTCACCAGGACTGGAATGGGCCCATTTGTTGAGACTAGCTCCCAGCCCCAGGGAGCTTATGCTGTAAACTGAATGAGTGCAATACACTGAAAGGGTGAGGGGCAAGGGTTGGAGAAGACAAAATGGTGGCTGATTAGCAATGGAAGGTGACAGAAGATGGATTTAAAGAGATAGGAGGGGCCAAATTCTGCTCATTTACACTGGTGTAAATCCAGAGTGACTTTGTTAGTGATATACACCAGCGTAATGAGCCGAGATGCAGGCAGGGGTGGCGCTAGGAGTAGCCATGGTATAGCGGAGGACAGCCTGGGTGGGTGCAGTGTTTCCAATTGTGTTGCTATGCAAGGAGTCTGTCATGGGCACGGAGCCTGGCGGAGGAAGGAGCAGCACTTGGCGAGTGATGTAAGAAGATAGCGTCAGGCTGAACTAACTCAGCCAGCCAGTCCTTGAGATAGGATAATTTAGGGTGAATAAGTCTAATGTGAAACCCTGATAAAGGAACAGCTGCTTGCTCTGAAGGGGAGAAGCCTTGTCTGAAGGCCACACGATAAGGGACAAGCAGAGGCCAGAAGACAACCACTTCAGAATCTCTCCTCGCTTTCTTGTAGGGTGACCAGACAGCAAGTGTGAAAAATCGGGACAGGGGCTGAGGGGTAATAGGAGCCTGTATAAGAAAAAGACCCAAATCAAACAGGCACTGAGCAGCTAGGGCAGCACGTCCACTCCAGTGTCCTAGAGGGCAAGACAGCCTATTTCGGCCTTTCTGCCACTACTGAGATTTCCAGTGGGGTCAGTGCTGATGGTGGGTTTGATGATGAAAGCACTGCACTGGTAGCAACGGGACCGAGCCGACCCAATCTCCGAACAGCCAGTGGCCAGTTGCAAGTTTTGATCACTTGGGCTGGGTTCAAGACCGTACCTAGAAGGTGAAAAGTTCTGTTATCCTGTTATCTTCCCTGCCCTAGTAAGTAATAATGGGGCTGTGCTCTTGTTTAGCACTTTATATCTATATATATCACAAAGCACTTTACAGAGGAGGCAAGTGTCATAATCCCCCTTTCACAGGTGAGGAAAGTGAGGTGAAGCAACTCACCCAAGGCCAAACAGCAGGCCAGTGTCAGATATTGTAATAGAACCCAGCCCAGGTGTCCTGAGTCCAGGTAATATAGGATGTGCTCATTTCCTTCCCAGTAAGAGATGAGTCTGGATTAAACAGAAACATTCACAATATGATGAACAGGAGCTATGACACCAATTCCTGCTAATAAATGATAACTCCTAGGCTTACCTGCTTAGCAAATCATTTGGAAATACGCCTCCCAGGGAGAGAATTTCCAGGAGGGCCGCCTGCTTATAAACATTGCAAATGAATGGTCCTGGCAGCCTCAGATAAAAGACTATTCTAATGTGTTTATTATTTATTAATCATCAGAATAATAAGAGTAACAGCAGGGCATTTTCATAGCCCTCTTTCATCAGCTGCTGAGCCGCCCCGAGTCCTGCGTGAATTTTAAAAGAGCAAACTAGATTTGAAAGAAAAAAATTGTCTTTGCTTGTCTTAATTTGAATGGACAAATCAAAATGCTGAGCAAATGTACCATAAACACCAGGATCTTACCCATCACCTCCAAGGAACCAGAACAGGATAGAAGGTAGAAAGAGTGGGAGGATCAAAAAGGAGGTGCAAGGAACCACAAAGTAACACTAAGGGGAAATATGATACTGACAAGTGTAAACACCCAGGTGTGACAGCACATGGGTAGAGTGGGCAGAGAGAGTATAAAGAGGAGCAATGGGATGAAGTTAAGCACCAACAACATAGGCTAAATATCAGGACAAGTTTCCCGAGGGTGAGATTATGTCCCAGTCTCCCGAGGGAAATATTACAAGTCCCCACATTGAGCCATTCAAAACTGGCCTGGAGCAGGCTCTTGAGGGGACAATCCTGCACTCAGAAGAGACTGGGATGTTACTAATCTTTCCCATCACTAATTTCTATCACTAATTACTGATAAGACAGTAAATATACAGCTCAGACCTGATGTAGCACTGCTCTGCCACAGACATCCTCTGGGACCTTGGGCAAGTCACTTAAACCCAGATCCTCAAAGGTATATTGAGGCACTTAGCTCCTATTGAAATCAACAGGGATTAGGCATCCAAATACCTCTGAGGATCTGGGCTCCAGCTCTTTGTGCCAAAGTTCCCCATCTCTAACCCAGAGATGATAGCACTTCCCTGGGATTTTGTGAGGTGCTCAGAGATCTACTGATGGAAAGAACTATATAAAAGCTAGCTATTCTTTTCAAAGCTGCCCAGACTGTATATGCTCCATTACTACATGGAGGACTTGAGTTCCCTGGGCTCTCATTTTAGGATCTTTTACTAGAGTTGCACTCAGGATAAATAAATAAAAATTAAAAACAGATGCCAAGAGAGGATCTAGATGTATTTCAAGAGAAGCATTTTCAGAGTTTTTCATTCTTTGCAGCATTTTGAGATCCTTGGCAAGTCCTTGGCCTCTTCTTTGTAAGGTATAAGAATCACTTTACCTGTTCATAGGAGTCTCAGTTACTGATGAAATCTTTCCGTTCCTGGGGTCAATGCCTCTCCCACTCTTGGTGTGTTTTTCCATACACAAAAAGAGCAAACGGATACTTTGTCAGAAAGACTCTTAATTCAGATTGAGAACAAGAAAAAACAGAGGTATGGTCTCAGGCTGGGAGGAGAGGAGGGGAAGAAGTGAGAGAGTGAGTATGTGTCTTTTCTCAGTTTGCACTGGACCAGCCCCTGTAGACACTAAGGTGCAAGCAGGGAGCATGGTGCTGACTGGCTCTGTAACCTGTCACGAGGTAGGATGAGGATAGGTCATGAAGGGCGTTGAATGTGAACAGAAGTAACTTAGTTATGATATGATAAAGAGGACGCCAGCAGAAGGATAGATGTTCAGAGAATTCTTGCACACTTGACACTGGATCTATAAAGTTAGTTCTCCTATGGATGGGTGGGGCTTAGTGCTGAGCCTTCACTTTGGTTTCTTTCCTATGGATCTCCTCACATTTATTTTGGGAACTGCCATGTAAGGGCCAAATTCAACCCTGGTGCAAGTGGGACCAACTCTATTGACTCCGTTTTGTCTAGAGTCCACAATGCTCCTACTTAAAAATGAAAAGTGAATCAATAGAATTTGGCTTGCTAATTAAATTTCTGCCCTAATGGCTGGAGGGGAGCTCTTTCTATTTAGCTTTCAAAGCATTGCTAAGGATCTGAGCTTCTGGGATAGCTAACCCTAGCCGGATGCCTTTACAGGCAGTGTCTGGTTACACTGCCTCTGGAGGCTGGCCCACAGAGTAACAGCCAACCGGGGATTGTTCTTTAGCTCAGGTGGCAGAGGCAGTTGTTTCCTAAATCAAAGGTCCTAGAGGCTCTGTCCACACTGATGACCATGGTATTGGTATATATGCAGCACATGGTTTCAAGGCATTGAGGCAACTCTTTCAATGCATTCTGCTTTGCTTCTTCTGCTCTCTTCTTTCTTTTTGCAAAAGGCTGCTGGTGTTTTTTTCCTGTTAGGCAGAGCCGCCCAGAGGAGGGGGCAATTTGCCCCAGGCCCCAAGCCCCACAGGGGCCCCCATGAGAGTTTTTTGGGGCCCCTGGAGAGGGGTCCTTCACGCACTCCGGGGGCCCTGGAAGACTGTCACAGGGCCCGGGCCCCCGGAGCTTCTTCTGCTCCGGGTCTTTGGCGGCAATTCGGTTCCCGCCACCAAAGTGCTCTGAAGACTTGCAGCGGGGGGTCCTTCCACCCCGGGACCCACCACCGAAGTGCCGGGTCTTCGACGGCAATTCAGCAGCGGGTCCCCCGCCGCCGAAGGCCCCAGGCCCCCTGAATCCTCTGGGCGGCCCTGCCGTTAGGGAGATCAGTGGGTGGTGGGAGAAACCAGGCCTTCCCTTTCCTCTGGGTTCCAGTCCAGGGACCTAAGCAGCCACGGTTGGCTGCACAGACCCATTGGTGCCTCCCTGGTCCCTTTCCTATTTTGCCTTCTCTTAGGCCTTTCCCACGGCCTCTTCCCCATGCTGCCAGGATATCAGCCCCTCTCTGCAAGCCTCTTTCCCCCCAGGCTCACTGCAAAGCTTCTCAGCATTTTCTCTACCCCAGCTGGTTCTGCTGCAGGGGCATTTTCTCCACTCTTCAGGCAGGGCTGTCTCTGACCCAGTAAGAATTCTCCTACTCCCTGCAGGCCCCTTGGCCAGCACAGAGAACCCCAAGCAGACTCACTTCCTCCAGCTTTCCTTCCCCACAGCCTTGTACGCCCTGTTGCAGGCCCCTCTACCTGTCAGGAGCCTGGACACCTTGCACAGACGCAGCAGGTTGGGGCTGACTGAGACCACAGGTGCTCATTAACCAATTCTGGCCCACTGTGGGATTGGCACACCCCTCCTGCCTCTCTTCCCCCAATGCCCTGCACCTGCTGTCAAGCTACCTCCTGTCCCCAGAGAGAAAAAGGGAAGTGGGAGGCTCTGTGATTGGGGATGGGATTCCAGAGACTTTCATTCTAGGTCACTGGTTTGAAGGCAGCCCCAGTTACCAAAAGTTGTAAGTATCCCATGAAAAGCAACAAAGAGTCCTGTGGCACCTTATAGACTAACAGACGTATTGGAGCATGAGCTTTCGTGGGTGAATACCCACTTCGTCAGACGCATGCATCAGATGTCATGCGTCTGATGAAGTAGGTATTCACCCACGAAAGCTCATGCTCCAATACGTCTGTTAGTCTGTAAGGTGCCACAGGACTCTTTGTTGCTTTTTACAGATCCAGACTAACACGGCTCCCCCTCTGATACTTGAAGTATCCCATGGTCGCTCGGTGACCCATGAGAAATTTAGTTTGGTGTGTCTCAGTCCTATTCCTAGGGACCTGGGGCCCATAGTACCAAAAACACCATCAGAACTGAGCCAGTCCCAGGGCTGCCCTGAGGATTCAGGGGGCCTGGGGCAAAGCGGGGGAGCTGTGGCACTTGTACTCACCCGGCGGCGGTCCGGGTCTTCGGCAGCATTTCAGTGGCAGGGGGCCCTTCAGTCACTCCAGGTCTTCGGCAGCATTTCAGCAGCAGGGGGCCTTTCAGTCACTCTGGGTCTTCGGCAGCACTGAAGGGCCCCCCACCGCCGAAATGTCTCCGAAGACCCGGACCGCCACCGGGCCAGGGCTCACGGGGCCCCTACGGGGCCTGGGGCAAATTGCCCCACTTGCCCCCTGCTGGGCGGCCCTGGCCAGTCCACAGTCTCAGCTGTGTTTCTGCTCATAAACGATTATATCCCAGGTATACCTGCTTTGCAGATGCAGTGTCCATCATCATTTTTTAGCCAACACTGGGGATTGAACCAGGAACTTCTATAGATAAGAGCATGAACCTCTGCATCTTGAGCTAAAGGCCAGATTTTTAAAGGTTTTTAGATGCTTAACTCCCATTGATTTCAGTTGGAGTTAGGGGCCCAGTTACCTATGAAAATCTGACCCTAAATCCCTTAGTTGTCAGCTCTAGCAGACATATTCTTCTGTGGGTCAGGCACTTGGGATGTAACATGCACTGAACAGAGGGTTACACACACTTTTGGAAATGCAAGCCATTGTCTCAGGGCCTTCAGGAGAGACATCAGGACATAAGCATCCAAATTGCAGGCTACTAGGAATCACAGATAAAATGGCATTCTAATGTGTTTATTTATTAATCATCACAATAATATGAGTAAAAGCAGGGCTTTTTCATAGCACTCTTTTGTCATTCCCCCCCCCCCCCCGACGTACCTCATGAATTTTAAAAGAGAAAGCTACAGTTGAAAGGAAAGAAAATGTATAACATAATTCCATTCAAATTAAGAGAAGCAGGAAAAGGGAGACATCAAGATAAGGAAGAAGAAATTAAAACCATTTTTTGTTATTGTTGTTCTTCTAGTTTTTTCTTTGGCTTTATCTACCAATTTCTCTCAAACTCACAGACTCTGGGGTCCCATTTTGGCATCAATAGGTGCACGTGACTTCTATTAACATGAATAAGTGTTGAGTGCTTGTCATAACAACATAGTGCTTTTGCATTCCTATAGTACCTGCTTGTGTCTGAGGAAGATTGCAAAGCGCTTTGCAAGGTCATTTGGTATCATTAGCTTAGTTTCATGAAAGAAGAAATTAAGATAAATTGAGAGTAGGACCCATGTCTCCTGAGTCTCAGTCCCTGGTACTAACCACTAGACAAATCTGCCTCCCAAACACAGTAACTCTCCTATTGATGACAAAATCTACAGTTATAGTGGAAGTCATCAGATGATGCTGTTAAACATCATCTTAAAAGTCCTTTTTCTTAGCATGCGAGCAGTGTTCAGACTTTGAAGAAATGTTGATAGTTTTGTGAAAAGGGTTCTTCTGGGGAAGATGTTGCAAACCGCAAAAGAGTTTACTCTGTGCTTTAATCTCTCTAACTAGAGCCAGTTCTTGGAGCGGAATTGTTCCCTGTGCACCAGGCTTGGGTATGTGGGCTGAGATTCCTGAAAGATAGATTTGCCTGTACGCTGTTTGTGACCACCTCTGCTCCAGGACTGGTGTATACGGTGTAAATAAAATAAGTTGCATTAATAAAACACCCAGACTCCATGTCACAGATTTCTCCTCCAATAGGAAACCTACCTGCAAAGCCTCAAAATCTGCCAACATTTGGCAGATGAGCAGCAATTATCTCTGGACCAATCATCAATATGAGTCTCACACAGTTTTTCCAGGGCTTGTAGGAGGCTCTCAGAGAATCTACAGAACTAAGCAGAGTTCCCTGCCCTCTGACTGATTCTTCAATCACCAGAGTACTCTCTGTGCTGCCTGACATGGGTGAGGCACTTGGGGGGATGAGGGGTGGAGGGTTGGGTGTGTAAAGGTTGAGCAAATGCAGCATAGTTACCAGGAGCCCAACCAAACATCCAAAAAAGCGAGAGAGGACATAATGGAGAGAGAGGAAACAGTGTCATGTGGAGTTGCAGGGAACAGGATGTTGACAACCCTACAAATATTTGAAGGGTATAAATATCTAGGTGACAAATGTTTTGGGGAGAGCAGAGTAATGTGATGAAACCGAACACGTGAAAATGTAAGCTAAATAACTGGAAAAATTTTCTGGGGGTGACACCTCTTAGGCAAAGTTATAGTCTCCTAGAGGAAGTAATAGATGCCTCATTTGAGTTATTCAAAAATGGATTGGCTAAAGGCTAAAGCTGTGAAGAATATGGTGCAGGCAGGTGCCAATCATTCGCTGGTCAAAGGACAGACAAACTGTGACCCCTTACCAATCTTTCTCACTTCTAATTTCTATCACTCTATTAACTGATGGAGCAGTACAGAGATGCTTTAGCACTTTGCATTTTCAGAGAGGCTCGGTCTGGACCTGTTCTGTTGCTAAGCAGATCTGATTCTCAGTTTGGCATCTTTCACAAGCGTGGCACTAGATCTACACAATGTCACCAGCAGAATTTCAACTCTTATTGTCAGGCCCAACAGGCCTTGGAGCTGGGTTAGCATGGGATCCTTGCAGCCAGCACACTCCAATCCTCCACCCAGCAGATCATGGACAGTCACTGGGACCGGTCCCCATGAAGGACACTAGCACCACACCTACTCTGTGATTGGGAGAGCTCCAAAGCTTCCGATTGCTTTGCTCTGCTGCACCTATTTAAGCCAGAAGAGGAAGCAGGAAGTTGTTTGCACAAGTGGGTTCTACTCTGCTAAAAAGTCCTTCCCTGGTGTTTATTTGTTTCTGCCATCTAATCCTGATCTCCTGGTGACCTGACTCTCCCTGACACCTGTCTCTTGGTTCTGGCCCTCTGGTTTGTCACTGGATTCTGATCTCCTGGCGTTCCAAGCTGGCCTGGTTCCTGGCAATTGGCTCCTGGCCCCTGGATCATTGGCCTGTGCCTGATGTTAACCCCTAGATCTAGCCACCCATGCCCTGGCCTTGCCGCCTGCACATAGTGACAGGTTCTTGGACTGTTCATTTTAGATTAATTATTTATATACCCAGGATTCTTCTTTCCTGGTGAGATATTTTTCTCTTTCCATGCCTTAGTGTCTCATTTTGTGCGCTCGTGTTACACTTTCAATACACAAAAAGCAAACAGAAACGTTGTCGGAGCGACTCAAAGTCAGACTGAGAACAAGAAACACAGTAGGGTCTCCATGACAGGGCACTCAGTGTTTGTGTTGGAGTGTGTGTATTTCTTCTAACAATCTGCACAGTAACTGGACACCATATGGCTGCCAGTCTCTGCAGCACATAGAAGCCTCAGATATATAAAGGTGGGAAAAGGCATAAATTTAATAGCTAAATGTTAGTGCTGGTTGGACTAAAAAAAATTTCCATAGAAAATGTTGACCAACACACATGCATATACAAATTTTTCATTAACAAATTCAAAAGAAAATTCTGACTTTCCAGTGAAAAATTTAAAACTAAAAAATTTTCTGTTGATAATAGAAAATCTCAATTTGAAAAATGTCATCACACTATCTAATGGGAGTTGTAGTTTGGGTGCCTCGTGTCCCCATTTTCCTGTATGGGTCAGGCTCCCTAGCTGGACTACATCTGCCATGATGCATCATGCTTTCCCTTCTTGCTGTGCTACCACAGTGCATCATAGGAGATGTAGTTTGTCTGGGGAACCCAGACCACAAGGAGAATGGGGTCATCAGGCACTCAAACTACAACATCCATGTGGCAGCCATTCAGAATTGAAACTTTTCAGTTTTTGGCCAAAACACCAAAACAATTTGGGGTATTTGGTTTCTTGGAGAAGAGTCTACATTTTCTGTGGAAAGCAGACACTTTTTGTGAAAGATCTTGTTGTGTCAAAACCCCAATTTTCTGTATAAAAGCAGCTTTGATGGAAAAATTTTATCCAGTCCTCTAAATATATCAGAGCTCTCTCTAAATTCTGCCTCACACAAGTAACTCTGTTACTACATTCTAGAATGGCAGTAGGCACGGCTAACTCATGAGTAGTTGTGAACTCAACTTTTCCATTAATCCCAGCAACAGGCTAGTTCAGTCAGCTTTTGTTTGAGGCTGGCTGCAATGAAAGGTGCATTGATTATTGTGGCACTGTGTACCTCAAAGCAGCACCCATATTCACCCCTCTCATATAATTATGATATATTTAATACAAAGCATGCCATGTAAGATATCATATGAAAAGTCATGACCTTCTGAAACCCATTGTTCTGTCAGTGTGTATATCATTTGTGTGTATGAAGCTATGAGGTTTTGCTGTATGGTTGTTACTGAACTATGTTGTAAATTAGAGAGTCTCCACTTCTGGTTCTCCAGTGACAACAAAGGAGGTGACCCACTCCTAGGAGGGTATTAAATGACCATTAATCAGCAGGAGAGTTGTAATCAAGGGATTTACAATGCTGTAAGAGGGCTGGGCAAGCATCACACAATGGGGTATTGCTCAACTCTGTGACTCAGCAAAGTCCACCAGGACATGTCTGGACTAGTGTGTTCCAGGAACCTGGACTGAGGATATAAAATAGGGGACAGTGGCATCATGCTTTTGCCTTTCTCCTTCCCCACCTACGCTGGAAACAACAAGAATGCTGGGAGGACAAAGACTTGAACTGAGGAGACTGGTCCCAGGCTTAAAATGGAAGCCTATGTATTAGAACTGTAACCTATCTACAGCATCCAATGGGGGGAGAAAACTGCTTCATCCAAATACTGCCTAGTCTAATAAGGTTCAGGATTTAGATTGCGTGTTTACTTTTTATTTTTATTTTGGTAACTATCTCTGATCTTTTATGCCTACCACTTATAATCACTTAAAATCTATCTTTCCGTAGTTAATAAATCTTGTTTATATTTTACCTAAAACAGTATGTTTTGATTGAAGTGCTTGGGAAATCTCAGCTCAGGTTACAAAGGCTAGAGTGTGTCCTCACCACATCAAGGGAGGGGCAGACTGGATATTGAACGTCTACTGTTCAGGCTTCTGGCCAGGACAAGATGGTACAGTTCTGGGGGCTTGGGAGATTTGCTGGTGCCTTTCTCTGTGCAATTCATGAGACGCTCAGGGAGTGTTCATGCAATTTAGCTGGGGGTGGGGCTCCACAAGCTGTTTTACTGAGTGATGATAATGTCTGGAGAGATTTGCTGCTTGTCACTGGCAAAGCATTGTGAGAGACAGCCCAGGCTGGAGAGTTAAGGGGGCACAGGGTACACCAATTCCAGGTTGTACCCTGGGGATCCCGTCACCATTATTGCAGAGATAGGGACAGCTCAAGCCAGAAAGAACTACTCTAGACTCTAGACAGTTCAGCTAAATATTTCCCCTAAGGCACAAGTGAAGAAATGAGGCTCTTTGATCTGTTTCACAGCAGTATGGGAAACAAAGCTAGGCTAATTAGACAAAATGTGCAGGTAATCAAAACCCAACATCAAGGGTGCAGGAGGCAACATGGCCTCGTGAACTAGACCTTTGGGAATAACAGTTGTGAATGGGAATTAGGATCTGACCATTGGGAATGGCAGTTGGAAAAGGTCAGGGGGAGGGATAGCTCAGTGGTTTGTATATTGGCCTGTTAAACCTGGGGTTATGAGCTCAATCCTTGAGGGAACCACTTAGTGATCTGGGGCAAAATCAGTACTTGGTCCTGCTAGTGAAGGCAGGGGGCTGGACTCAATGACCTTGCAGGATCACTTCCAGCTCTACAAGATAGGTATCTATCTCTCTCTTTTTATATATATATAGACTTGGGCAGTTGGAAATCACAGTGGAGAATAAATTAGACTGGGGCAGTTAGGAGTAATAGTTTAAATGGAGCAGTTAGATTTGGGTGGAATAACAGCTGGGAATGGCAATTAGCAGGGAGCAGGCATCATAGCATCAGTGATCATTGCTCTTTCACTACATCAGATGGGATCACTATAGATAGATGTGAAGCACTCTCTCTTTCTGAGGGCCTGGTTCTGCAGCACTTCCAGCCTTGGCCTAGGTCCTCAGATATTACAGTGATGAGGACAGTATAAGAACCTACATAGAGCCAAATAGACTGCAAGCTGGGACTGCTTCAGAACCCAGTGCAGATCATACATGTTCTAGTACAATGTATTCCCAATTGCTTTGGACCCTCAAGGATTGAATATTATGTCCAGGGCACCTGTGTATTATATTGAGAGGCCAAGGATGTATTTGAAAAATAAAGAAGTAATAATGTGGAACTGAACGCTTATCAGCAAAAATATCTATCATCACCTCAATGTCCAGTCTAATCGCTGCAGAATATACAGTATCTGTCAGAGGCACTGCAGGGAGACCACGCTGACAGTTTATGGGTATGTGTGCACTTGATGGCTGCCACTGGCTCTGAGGATGAAGAGTTTGAGAATTGGATTAAAGAAAGACTCTTACTACTGCAAACACTTTCATGTCAATGGCAGAGCAAATGCTTTGGAAGACAGTGACCCCAGATTTAATCCCATCAGTAACTATGTTCAGGAATTAGGTGCATGAGCAAGTATATCAGGGACTTTAAATGGTTCAGAAAATGTTGCACCTGAGTATGATTGCTCTCATCAGGAAGAACTCCACTGGAGTTGCACTGGTGTCAGAAAAAAAAGACTCACGCCCATTAACTTGTGATCAGGGGAGGGGCTTGTCTGTCAGCCTCTGAGTGGGAACTCAAGTTTTGTGGTGGCCTAGAGGAAGGCTATGCAGGGAAGCCTGAGTGAAATGTAACAGGCATTCCTGTTGCTTATCCTCCTGCAGCTGCTCCTTTAGCTCAACAGCAGAGAATTCATTCAAGGACATGGGAGACTTGGATACTAGCTCCAACTGCGATTTCCACCAGACTTTGATCTCACTTATTCACAGTGCTAATACAATACAGGTACGGATCTCATTGGGGTATAGGCCTCGTGTTTAGGAGGTAACAATAATGGACCCAGGACCAGTATTACAGGGTGGCAAGCAGGGCAATTCCATGAGGCCACATGCCACAGGTGGCCCAGCAAAGCTAAGTTGCTCAGGCTTCAGCTTCAGCCCCTGGTGGTGAGGCTTGGGCTTCTGCAGGACCAGCGTTAGACTCACTGGGGCCCAGGGCAGAAAGCCCAAGCCCAAGCCCTACCACCTGAGGCTGAAGCTGAAGCCTGAGCCCTGCACCCAGGGCTGAATCCCTCAGGCTTCCACTTCAACCCTGCGTGGCAGGGCTCAGGCTTTGGCTTCCTGCCTGGGGCTCCAGCGAGTCTAACGCTGTCCCTGAATGGACCTGTTTAGGCTTAAACGTTAGCTAGAATGACAACTTTTGGCTTTAACGGCTGATCCATGGAAGGCAAAATCATATATGACAGCTCATTAATGGTTGAACAGGGGATCCCATGCCATGTTGGAATTTTACTGGATTGTATAGGGGAACCCGTGTCTGATACTGACTCCTGAGGGATTCTGTGTGGTGCAAAGATGCTCTTATGTTTGCCAGTCACTGTAGAAGTTTTTGTGTTTCTCATGTTCTGTACCTCAAAGGAACAACTGTAGTAGCCCACTACAAGCACATGGTTTTGATAAGGCACCATTTTTGGTGGGTGAGATGGCAGCTTGTGGAGGATTATGAGCGCGACATGTGAGGCGGTCCCACAAATTGGACATTTGAGAACCTCAAAGCAGCTGCAGGTCCCCTCCCCGCTCCTTTGAGGCTGGGCACCAATGTCAGCCCTGCAAAAAACACCCTGTGTGCAGGGGGCTGTTCGGGGCATGGGGGAGGAGGGGCTGGATCAGTGGTGGAAGAAGGTGTGGCTGGAGTGATTCAGTTTCTACTGATTCCCCACTGCTGCAGAAACCAGGTCGGGGATTAGCCCCTGCAGCAGCAGATGAATAGGGAAATCACAAACTGCCTGCTCTCAGTGCCTCTACCTGCATTAGTGATGGTTCAGGGATGAACCTGGCCCCTAATCTTTTCCTGTCGTCTTCTCTTCTGCCCACTACCACAGGGATCGAGGGACCCAAACCTTCATAGCCAACCTTCCACCCTGGACCGCCATATTCCTGTCTGCCAGCTTTTCTGTGGGAGTTCCACAGGCCTCTGTCCTTGGTCCTCTTCTCCTGCTAGGCTGTATCTCTGGCTAATCTCATCTGCAAACACAAATTCCACAACCTTCTCTATAACGATGATCCATTGGCTCCCCCCCTTGCAGTCCTGGTTCTGGAGGAACTGTCAGTTTCCCAGAGGGCCGATGGAGCTCACTCTTTCCACCATGGCCCCGAGGCTGCAGTTCTGTGGTTGATTATTGGGAGGGGGAGGGGTTAACCCTACTTGCCTGCCTTGTGCACACCCTTGGCTATATCTAAATCTTTCTGATTCTTCCTGCATAACATCCTTAAGATACAGCATTTCTTATCCAGCCACACTGCTAAAAATCTCATACAAGCTCTCATCATCTTGTGTCTTATCACTGCAACATCCTTCTCTCTGACCTTGACAAAGGCAGTCTTGCCTCCCTCACATCCATACAGAATGCTGTTGCAAAGCTAATTTTTCTAACCCGTCGCTTGGACCCTCTCACCCCTCTTTGAATCCCTCCACTGGCTCCCACTTCTCTATGGCATAAAACATCAACTGCTTGTCTTCACTTTCCAGGCCTTTCATGGACAATCCCCACCCTACCTATCATCTCTCATTCGCATCAAGCTGTCCATGATCACCTCCGATCGGCCCATGACACCAGCCTCCGTCACTCAGTTGTTACATTTTTAAACAAGCTTTGTGTTTGCTAGGCAGCAAGAGAGAATACGTGGGTGGTGCTTCCCATGAACATTCACAAAGCTACCAGCTTCAAATCCCTTCTCAAAATGCTCCTTTGCTATGAGGCCTTCAAAAATCTTAACAACAATTAGGCTGTTGGTGGGCTGAGACGACCACTGTCTGTCATGCTGACCAATATGTTCTCATTGTTTCTTTGTACTCCCCCGTCTATTTGTATCCATCTGTTGTCTCTTGTTTTATACTTTAGACTGTCAGCTCCTTAAGGTCTGGATCCTGTTTTTATTCTGCTTGTACAGCACCTGCTACAATGTATCCTGGTCTATGATTAGGGCTCCTTGGTGCTATGATAATACAAATCATAAAGAAAAATAGTAAAATGTGGCCACTCTCTTCAGCCATCTCATCCATCCTCAGATGACTATTGAAGAGAATCTGGTCCTGAGTGCCAGACAAAGATTTAAGAGTCCATCTATAATCCAGACTCCCCAAAGGACTACCCTTCCCCACTCCCAGCCCCAGTTTTGTTTTATCTAGTTGGAACAAGGAGGAGAGGCAGATTTCTTTGGACTACCAGCATATGTTCTTCAGACCACTAGTTGCCTGTGGGAGCCAGTATTGCCAACCCTAAATGTTTACCAAAAAATCACATATGGAGTGGTGGGTTGTAGCCATGTTGGTCCCAGGATATTAGAGAGACAAGGTGGGTGAGTAAATATCTTTTATCAGACCAACTTGTGTTGGTGAAAGCAACAAGCTTTTGAGCTACCCGAAGAAGAGCTCTGTGTAGCTTGAAAGCTTTGTCTCTCTCACCAACAGAAGTAAGTCCAATAAAAGGTATTACCTCATCCACCTGGTCTCTCTGAAAAAAATCATGACTCAGGCCCCAAACACATACAATATATGTTGGGGTTAGTTTTTGTTGCCTTCTGTTTGTTTTAGCTTTTAGGATGCAGTCGGGTCACATTTTCAAGTTTTCTCTGCAACCATGAAGGCTAAAGCTTATTTTCTTTTTCAAATGAAAGCTGAGATTCTCATATATTGCCATACCTCCTGCAGCTGGGGCTTTAAGAAAATCACTAATTACTGAAAGACTCATGACAAAATCATGAGAGTTGGTAACATGGTGGACCACAGTTTGGGAACCTCTGCTAGGCAGATGGGAATTTCTGCCAATTATAGCCACCAGTATAGCTGCACCTGTGCACAGTGCTAGTGGCGACACACAAAACATTATTTGCACTCATGACCTTTACCCTGGTGCCAAGCAGTCATTACGTTTCATTGCTGCAAACAGCAGCTTTTCCTGCCTACTCTAGGGGTTGCGCTGATGCAGCTATACTGATGGCTGTGAGCAGGGAAAACACCAGTAGATCGCTGGATCAGTCCAGGCCAGCGGTTTCCAAACGGTGGCCCACAGCATTGCCCACTCTCTTAATGTTACCTCTGGCTTTGACCAAGAGAATCCCCTGGGCCGACAAGACCATAGAGACTGGGCCAAATGTCCCCGAAGCCCCAGGCCAAGGAAACTGTTACCCTGCAAGTGATGTAGCCGGCTGCTCATACAAGCACCATAAAAAGAGGGAAACCACTTCCCTAGGGTGGGGGAATGATGGTGGCAGGGCAGGGGCCGGGGCCAAGCCATGCAAGCCACGGTGGGCGGGAGCCACGAGAGGCAGCGTCCCCGTGCAAGCGGGGTGACCTGGGGGGGCTGCCCCAGGGCCGTACAGGACGGCAGCCAGCAGGGTGACCCTCAGAGACAGGGTGGGATGGGGTGCTCACTTCTGCCCCCAACAAATCACTAGGGCTCCAGCCAGGGGAGGCCGAGGGGGAAGGGCCTGGTTCTTTGAGAGGGGGCGGGGCAGCGTGGGGGGAGCTGGCTATGTGGTGGTGGGGGATGGGGCGAGAAGAATGGCGGGCAGGGGCGGGGCTTCGGCGGGCCGGGGCGGGGCGTAGCGGAGGGGGCGGGGCCCGGCGCGGAACGGCGCGCTGAGGTCAGCGGCGAGCGGCGCCGTCACAAAAGGAAGTGGCGGCGGTGGCCGAAGGGGGGTCCGGAGCCGGGCGCGAGCGAGCGAGCGAGAGAGCGGGCGGGGAGCTGGGCCGGAGGCCCCGCGGCGCCGTCCCGAGGCAGCGGAGCCGAGCCGCCCCCGCAGCCCGAGGGCGCGGGCGGAGCGCGGCGCCCAGGCCCCGGCGGAGGGCGGGAGGCAGGCGGGCGGGGGCCCCGGGGCGGCGGCGGCGGCGGGGGGCGCCCCGGGCCCGCTCGGCGCCGCGCCGCGCCGCGCCATGGCCCAGCAGCAGGTGAGCAGCTCGCAGAAGGCGCTGATGCTGGAGCTGAAGTCGCTGCAGGAGGAGCCGGTGGAGGGCTTCCGCATCACCCTGGTGGACGAGTCCGACCTCTACAACTGGGAGGTGGCGATCTTCGGGCCCCCCCAACCACCTTCTGTGTGTGGGGGTGGGGGTGCTGTGAGGTGCGGGGGCCCCCACCACCTTCTGTGTGTGGGGGTTGGGGGGTGCTGTGAGGTGAGGGGGCCCCCACCACATTCTGTGTGTGGGGGTTGGGGGGTGCTGTGAGGTGAGGGGCCCGCCCCCTCTGTGTGTGGGGGTTGGGGGGTGCTGTGAGGTGAGGGGGCCCCCCTCGGTGTGTGGGGGTCGGGGGGGTGCTGTGAGGTGAGGGGCTGCCCCCAGCTCCCCCTCTGTGTGTATGTGCGGAGGGGGTTAAGGTAAGGGCCCAATGTACTCCCAAACACCTCTATTGTGGTGGTGGTGCTGCTGCTTCAAGTGTAATGGACCCCCAAACCCTTCTGCTACTTCAAGATAAGGAGACCCCACTTCCTCCAACCTCCTCTATTGGGGGGGAGGGTTGCTTCAAGGTAAGGAATGCATGGGTCTTGACACTTGTGCTTGGGTCTCCCATAACTCTTGGAGTGGACCCCTCCTCCACCCTGTATAGGGGGCAGTTTTAGGGCCCCCTGACACCACCCTCAGGATTCCCTGTGCCCCTCTGAGTAGACCCATCATCTCCTTGTATGGTGGTCCTTCAAGGTAAGGTATGGGCTCATGTTCCTTGCCTCTCTCTGGGAGAAGAGTGTGTGGGGATGGCCTGCACGTGTATGGGTGAGTTGCTTCAAGACAAGGCATCTGCTGCCCCCACCATCCTGTATGTGGGGGTGTGCATCAAAATAAGGGCTCCTTCCCCCACTCACTCTCAGAATTAATTATCCCCTCCTTCTGGGCCCCCCAGTGTTCCAGTTTGAAGTACTGTACTCCATGAGGGAAGCTACTTCAAGGTAAGGGCCCCCCATCCACTGGTTGCTTTTCAGCCTGTATGAAGGAGTCCTTTTCAGGATAGAGAACCTCCATCCCTGGGACTCCAGAACTCTGCATCTTAATTCAGAATAAGGGACCCCATAATTGAATCCCCATAACCTTTTGTAATGGGGAACACCACCCTCTGTTGCCTAAGATTAGCCTGTGGGGAGGCCTTTCCAGTCCCTGTGGAAGGGTATTTCAAAGTAGGTGATCACTCTCATCCCCAGGTTGTTGAGGTGCCCCAACACTCTGCATAGGGGATCCCTTCAAGATAAAGGATCTAGGGGCTTCTGTTGTCCCCAGTGATTCCCCTATATCTTTCAGCTCCCCTATACTTGTATAAGGAGTCTACTTTAACTTGAAGAACCCAGAGTGGTCTGTCATCTCCTACACTGGCAATGGTGGTTTAACATTCTGTATAAAAGAGGGCTGATTCAGTATGAGGGTTCTGTCCTCTGTTTAGAATGGGGGCCATTCTTTCTCCTGATGGTTCTACTGCGAGCATTCCTTCATCCCCTTTACAAGTAATGTATCTGTGCCAACACCATATAGAAAGATAGCTACTTCATGATAACCCCTATGGCATTCTCCCATCCCTTCCCCCCAAGCTGTCCCTGGGTGAAAACATATATGAATGTGACTGTTTCACAGTAATGGGTTGACCTTGGTGTCTGTTCTTCTCCCCCAACCCCCCCAACTCTTAACTTCTTTCAACAGCACCCTTTATCAGGATGGATACTTCATGCTAAAGGTTCTCCCTGCTGCAGGAATGCCTCGGGTCATCCAGTGTTTGATTTACCTGTTACCTCACAGTGCATCCCTCCTCCATCCCAAACTTGGAAGAGGGGCTAAAAGGGCTATAAATCTGCTTCAGTGCAGAAGGCAGAGAAATGCTTTCAGTTCCTCTTTTGATCTTCCTGTCTTTCCAGAAAACTGCATATCTATTATTTCTCCTCTTGTGACTAAACAAGTCCTTTGACTTATGAGAAAGGAACTAAGGGGAGCGGGCTCCAAAAATGTGGAGACATTGGGGATGTTAGAAGATAACTGCCCTGATGAAGGTATGGGGAAGTAGTTAATCTTCTATTTGTTACAAATAGCATATTTGAGGGTTGGCTGCTGCAGATGGTACCCCATTGGTCAAATGTGGCCTGCCAGAATTTTGCAGTGTCAGTGGCCTCTGATATGGCATCACCTGCTGTAACTTATTTCCATGGGATTCCCCCTTTCTAACAGTGACTCCAGTCTGCTCCATTTTATGCCCACTAGCTGGTGTCCTTTGACTCCTAGCAAGTTGAAGAAAAACTTGAACATGTTTACATCCGGTTCTTTGCACCTTCACTGACTTATTGTCTCTCTGGGTCAGAGTGTTGGTACTTTCTTTTGGGAAACCAAAATATTAACAGCCTGTAGCTTTCTGAATAAATCTGAGTCACCTTTCGTTTAGCCTCATTGTTTTGAAAGAAGAGAATACTTTGGCACAAGTTGCTTTCCTTTTGTAATGAGTATGGTTGACTTAGTCATGGCAGTGTTATGTTTATATTTTTAGCCTTACCGCCATTACTACTTAGGAAGCAGCCCCAGTTTTGGGTTAGTAACTGGGTCAGCTTTGCATCATATAAGGTGGGGTTAACCTTTCATACCTATACTTAGGAATTGGTGAGTAACACTAATAAAACAGGGAGGGCGGGTCTCAAGTATTTTGTATGTGTTTAGTTACTTGCTGGGTCCTGCATTTGTCTTTGGGCTTTAAAATGCTTGAACAAGCTGATAAGTGTATTTCCGAAGAATACTTTTAAGTTTACGTTTCGGCTAGGAGGCCACAGTTGACTTTTAGTAAAATAAAGCAGTGAATGATTATGGCTCTGATGCTCTTCCCCTTGCTGTACTGTATCTGTTGTAGCTTTTCCTGGGGAGAGATTTGTGTTACATTTGGCACAACTGACCTATTATACAGGTCTGGGGTGCTATATTTAAAAAAATATTTTATTTCTATACTTCTATATATAGATTTATTCCACTCTCATTACCATAGTATCAGAGTGTTTTCCAGTAGTGCAGAAAGTAATTTGACTAACATTGTCATATGTGATTTGTTCTCTCCTTTTCTCCCTAGGGGAAGACTTGTATGTGCTGTGTAAACGTTCCTTGTTTTGTCAGGATTTTTTTGGGAGCGGGGGGGGGGGCACATTTCTTTTAAATACACACATAGCTCTTTGTTTGAGAAGGCAGGTCAAAGAAGTGCACCTTGCAGTTGGAGCAAAAGGTGGTGAGGTTTGTGATATACCTCGCTTCTTGCGGGAATTCCCAAGAGAGCTTGACCATCTCCTGCACAAGTTGGCTTTACCATTACTGTACGCAAATTCCATTGTACCTCAGGAATGGAGTTTACTGACAAAGGTCATCCTGGAGCTTTGGCAATTCTTCAGATATGCTGGGCCCAGGCCACTGAGTGCCTTGAAGATAGGGACTGGGGCCTTGGACTTAACTGTGCTCTATGGGATGCTAGCATAGAGAAAGGAATGGAGACTTGATATACTTGTGGCAACCTGTGTTGCTGAGGAGACTAGGCGCAGTGTTCTGTAGTAGCCGAGTCTCTTGGCCAACTGGAGGTATTAAAAGTATTATTCATTGATGTTATGTGAGATCTTATTGTTGGCAAAGAATCCAGAAGCAGTCTAAACTACTGCTGGATTCACCAGGTGTGCGTGCACCTTTGCAGCTATGGAGTCTCCCTCGGTTGCACTCCTCAGAGTGCTTTCCTCTGCCCACCAACATAATGTCCACCTTGTTTGGATTCAGCTTCAAATAGCTGTTTATTTACCAGCTGATCCTGTCCAAACATTGGGCTATCTTGATGAGTGGTATGGTCAGAGTGGTAAAGGGTAGCTAGGATGGTTATCGAAGTATCATTGACATGAGATTGTTATCTTGTCAGTTCACCTAGTGGCTGCATATTGATCTCTTTAAATAAGAGCAAAGAGATGGTCCTTATGAGACCTCCACAAGTGATGGGTCTAGTGGCGGAGATGCAGCTTACCACGACTCTTTTTTTAGTGTTTCCCTCCAGGAAGGATTTAAACCATTTTAGAGTATAGGATCTCTGTCACTTCTACCAGGCAGTGCAGAAGTATCTTAATGTTAACAGTGTTGACTGGTGCAGAGAGGTCCAGTAGGAGGAGAATGGATGTCTCCATCCTCTGATAGCAAGAGATAATCTATCACTGCCACAAAATCAGTTTCCATCCTGTACCCTGGCCTGAATCCAGATTGTGCGATGTTCACTTCAGTTAGATAAACTTGTATTAGGCCTTTGGATAGAGTCTTGTTACACTAGGAAAGTTTTAGCTGGAATAGCTATACTTGTATAACTTGCTGGTAAACCCTTCTAGTGTAGATGTAGCTTATACTGACACAAGTGTTGCTGGTAACGTAGCTTGTACCAGTTCCCCAAGACACGTAAGTTATAGCCGCAAAATACTTTTATGGCACTGTAAGTGCATCTACACTGGGACTTATACTGGTATAGTTATTCTTAGGGCCCTACCAAATTCACTGTCCATTACGGTCAATTTCACAGCCATGGGATTTGAAAATGTTTAAATCTGAAATTTCACCCTGTTGTAACCAGTGGGGGTCCTGAGCTAAAAGGAGATTAGGGGTGGGGTGGGGTGTTGCAAGCCTGTTATAGGGAGGTCATGGGATTGCCACTCACGCTTGTGCTGCCTTCAGAGCTGGACTCTGAAGGTGGCAACTGCAGAGCTGCTTTCAGCTGCAGCAGATTCCCGGAGGTGATGGTGGGATCTCTTATCTTTCCCCCTTCCCCCCCCAGCAGCTGTGCAGGAGATGGACAAGTCCTGTCCCTCCCCTGCCTCACCAGAGCTAGGAGCCCCCTTACCTGGGATGCTCCTGGGGACGTCAGATTTCACAGGGAAGGGCTTATTTCACAGTCTGTGACATGTTTTTCATGGCCCTGAAATTGGTAGGGCCCTAGTTAAACTGGTATAAATTAAGTGTTGCCCACATATGGGTGTTCTAGCAGCTTGTTCAGGAATGGAAGTTTTGATACTGGGTAGTAGTTGCCTAGAACAAATGTAACCGGGTGGATTTCTTCTGTGCTGGTTATACTATTGTCTGTTGGAGGAAAGGATGATTCCTTCTGAAATACCAGTTCCTCATTCAGGATTATAAGCGGCACTGGTTGGTCTTCTCTCTTTCACAAGCTGAGAAGAGGTCTTGGGTTGAAATGCCTCTAAGGTATCCAGTAATTCTTGAATGAGTGTACTAGACTCCAGGAATTCATGTGGGCTCTTATTTGGCTGGTGCAGGGGGAGCAGATCCATGTTTGAGAAGCATTCCTGCAAGTGCATATTCTTTTCCATCAAGTAGGATACTAGTCCTTTTGCAGTGCTTGGTACTATGTTCTGATGTGGCCTGTCAGGATTGATGAAGGGGGTTTGCCATCCTGGACAGCTCCTTAGGGTGGGGTTTGGCAGCCTCATTGGAGGCTGATGGGAAGGTTCTCCTACCCTGTAATATAGCCACAATATAAGCTTGGAGAAAATCTTTCAAGTCTGTTTTTTCACCATCAGTGCTTAAGTTTCTGACCTTCTCTTTCTATTACAAGGTATAAAAAAAAAACCAAGGAGATCTGTTGTGGGTGAAGAGGAGCTGGGTGTGTGTGGATGGTCACGGTTCACCAGATTAACTCCTTGCCTTGTGGGTGGAGTGCTGTTGTCCATTGGCATGCTTTGGAATTCAGTGCAGTTTGCCTTTTATTGAATCAGGGTCATGGTCTTTCTCTGATTCTGGGAGCTGGGAAAACTCTTAACTGCTTTAATGAGATGATGGTCTGTCCAGAAGACAGTGGCTGGATTGTGGTCATCTTGATATTGGCATCTAATCTGAAGATCTGGTCCAAGGTGTGACTGGCTATGTGGGTTGGACTGGAGAGAATCTGAGAGAGGCAAGTGAGGAGAAGGGATTTGGGGTTTTGAGAAGAGTGTCAGACACATGTCTCCCTTTAATCCTCCCCAAAACTGGGAACAAGGTAATATAGGAAGCCTAAGAAGATGTGGGTGTAACTTTCTGCTAAGTTATATAAGCTTGTTTTTTGTTTTGAACAGTGTTTCTGTATAAAACAGGCTTGTGGGCAGTAGTTAAAACTGGGTCTATAAGTAATGTCCCTGATGAGGGATGATTAACATGACAGCATTGAGGTAGGGCAAACCAGAAAAGGGAATGTATATAATTCTTGGGATAAAAACATTTGGGAAGTTGATAAGATGCATCCAGAAGCAGAGTCAGATGAACCCGAATTCAGTCACACTAGTCAAAATTTGTAGTTAAGACACCCAGGACGAGTTGCTTATGTAAAGGGTGTGACTTTCATCATGTTAATAGAAACAGTGGGTAGCACAGGCATTAAAAATAGTACATAGCAACTAATATATTTAGTAGAAGAGCAAATTTTTAAATTTAAAGGGACACAGTTGATTTAAAAATCACACTTGTCTGCAAAGTTATATATTTGATATGATGTCCTAGATGTTTCTCCAGTCATTCAAGATGGGATGGTTCCTGCCTGGAGGAGCTCACAGTTTAAGTATAGGCATGTGGATAGAGGCTAAGGAAGGGCACAGTAAATAGAGATGGTTCTTATACAAGTCAGCTAGATTCTCTATAGAAAGCATGACAAGTGGAAGTTGAAGAGGGGCTTAAATGTGGACAGAGTAGTGGCCTTGTAGATGAGCTAAGAAGTCCTGCCATGCATATAAGAGACATAATCTTGTGAAGCTGACGGGTGGTCAAAGACATGGCTGCAGAGTGGAGGGAGCAGGGTGACGTGAAGCTTGACAAACAAAATGGGGCAGAATTGCATAGAGCTCTGAATATGGTGATAAGAGTTATTTGTAACAATTTAAGGTTAATACCTTTTAAAATTTTTCTCTAATCCTTCACTTTATTGTGGGTTTGGTGAAGTTGTGTTGTTGTTTACACAAATCATCACCCATCCATTTCCATTGCTACTATGATCAGTACTTTGCACAATAACTTTCAGTATCCCTGGGTCCTAAATATGCCTATCACAACATGTGGTATACCTCATCCTGTGCAGCAAATGTCCCAACTGCTACTATGTGGGTGAAATCAGAGAATCGCTACACTGTGGAATGAACTCACTCAGAAAAATAGGACCAACACACCCTATCTGCCCATAAGCAAACACTTTTGACAAAGCGATCACTCCATATCTGGCCTTTCAGTCTTTGTCCTCAAAGGAAACCTGCACAACACCTTCAAAACGAGTCTGGAAACTCAAATTCATAACTCTGCTTGACATTAAAAATCATGAACTTAGCAGAGATGCCAGTTTTATGGCTCATTACAACAATTTGTAATGCATCCTGTTATAGAACTGCACAAGTGTTAATTGCCCACTTCATTCATGGTCTACAACATGATTGAAGCACTGATGCTTAACAATCTGTCCTGCCTTGTATTTAGATAAGACACTTTCTGGTTACCTTCTCAAGGCCTGAGGAAGAGCTTTGTGAGGCTTGAAAGTCTCTCCAACTTCTGTTGGAGGAAGGGTCCAATAAGAGATACTGTCACCCACCTTGTTTCTCTCGGATCTTGGGGCCAACACAGTTACAACAACACTATAATCATTGAAGAAGAAAAAAGGTATATCTCCATTATTTCTTATCTCCTAGAACTGGAAGGGACCCAAGTGTCATCAAGTCCAGCCCCCTGCCTTCGCTAGCAGGACCAAGTACTGACTTTTTTTTTTTGCCCCAGATCCCCCAGTGGTCCCCTCAAGGATTGAACTCACAACCCTGGGTTTAGCAGGCCGATGTTCAAACCACTGAGCTATCCTTCACCCTGTAAATTGTTACAATCATTGCTTTCTCCTGTATAGTCAAATTGTTTTCCTCTTTGTGGGTCTTTGTTATAAGAGAAGAGAGATTATGGTTAAAATAGGGAAATATTATAAAACCACAGCCTGGCTGGAGGATTGAGGGGGCAGGTTTAACCCCTGGAACTGTTTTATATTTCTTTGAATAGATGCTGCCAACTTGCTCTTTAGTCAAACTTTTCTAACAACATTGCAGATTTCAGGATCTATTTTCAAGTATTCCAGCGTCAATTTCTTTTAACCTTTTTATCTGGAGTTGACATGTCACATTTAGTAGTACAAAAAGAGGTAGAACAAACATATCTAATTGCTTGTACACGGTCTCCTTCAAGTCACCCAAATCTTCTAGTACATACTGTGTGGCTGTTAAAGTGCCTGGGGACGCGTATTTAGAAAAATAGACAAACTCATGGCGAAGGAAATTCAAGCAATGGTGACAGCTTCAAACACTTGTTTTCCACTTCACTTGATGACTGAACTTCTTCTAGCAAGGAATTCAGTGTTCCTTCATAACACTTAGATAAAGCTAGTATCTGAACTTTCCTTTGTACTATCCTCTTATCAAACAGGCATTAGTGCCCAATATATCTAGCTACACTTCATTTTAAACCTCTTTTATACTAGCATATTATTCTCAAAGAAGCTGCCAGTCATTGATTCACTTCAAGATTTTGGCTTACTAATATTAGATAGCAGTTGGCTTCTTATATTCTGATCAGTTGCAGGCTTGGTGCATCCAGCTTGAGCCACTACTAGTTAACCTTACCGTTTATTCAGATTGAGGCCTCCCATTCACGTTTTCTTTGACCGCTTACTGTATTTGTCTCCAGTCTCTCTTTTGAACAGCTTGTGACCCTTGCTTTGGTTTTTCTCCACTGCTCCAGAAAAGCCTCATGTATGAAATACTACATCTAATATCTTATATAATTTCTTGGATTTTGAAGCTAGCTGACTTCTTGCTGCTTTGTGTCTGACACTCAACCACTTTTCTTCATTGACCAATTAATAGGGCAATGTGGAAGACCACAATGTTGCTGTGACATGCATGTTTGGTCTTCCACACTTAAAAGTAGCCACTAGCATAGTGTGCCCAAACCTTGCTGTCTGTTACTGGCATAGTAAAAAAATCTTTTTTTGGTGGAACCAAGTATTAAACCAGCCAGAATAATGGTGGGAAATATCTGAACCCTCTGTCCTCCAATTTCCTGGTAGAGGAGCTATCCTGATTCAGCATTATCTGTGGAGATCTGTGAAAGAGCAAATTATGGCTGGTGATCCCAAATAGTTCTTACAGCAATTCCTTCCATCTACAAGTATGTTCCCTGGAACAAAGGATCTTCCAGTTAACAATTGACTTGAGTGGTGACCATGAACCAGAGTAAAAGCTGTTTTTAATGGTGATGCAAGTATGAAATCATAATCTAAACATTTTATTGTTAATCAGATTAATTGAAATTTTAGGGAATGTTAGCCAAATACATCATGACAAGGGAGTCCAAAGTTCTGTTTGATGTACAGCAAAAGCCATTACAATTTTCAATGACTTGTGTTGGGGGAAGATAGAAGTGGGTACACCTAACAGGCAATGTGCAAAATTAAAGACTACTTTTTCTTAAGGCAGTTCATTATTTCACCAGGTATTTTTTTCAGGAAGCATGGCTTAGCAAATGTAAATAAAAATGTGACTTACCTTTGGCTGTCTTGAGTAATCAGTAGGCAAAGTAACTTTTAGCCATTGTTTTCCTTGATTCTTGTGACAACCATGTACTGTTGGGTCTTGGTTTCTTTCAGGTGATTTAGATTTGAGTTCTGTGTAATGTTCAATATGTGTCTTCATTCTGGGCAGAGTCAGACAGAATACATATTCTTAACAGTTTAGAGTGAGTAGAAAAGAGCACTATATTTAGAGATCTGAAATTGTGGACTACTTTCCAGGAAGCTTAAAATTCAGCAAATAGAAGATCAAATTCTTAACCATTCAGTCTACAGCCTGTTGGATTATTTAATGGGTAGAATATTAACATAAAATATTACACAGTGCTGTAGATGAATTGTGCTGTTGGTCTTCATGCACAGTAGATAAGGAAGCCTTAAATTGTCCTCTACAAAGCTGTTCCCTCTAACCACACTTCGGTGTCTTGCAGTTTCAATTTTTGGTTCCTACACAGATCATGTGATACTCCTATTGTGCAAAGAATTGTCAGAACAAAGGGATGTAAATATTGTACATTACTGAAAGGTTGGAATTGCCTGCTGATCATTAATGCTTTAAAGCTTGTGGTGTTGCAGTGTGCTATAGCTAGAGTGAATAGTGACAGGTAGGCTGTTCCTATGTACAGGATTTTTTTTTCAATTCTTGCTGTTCTAGTACTAGTGAAGCTCTACTGGTACTAGATACAGTTGGAATCTGACTGACTGATAGATATGGTCCCAGGGTTAAGGTAACCTGTACATTGCTATTCTGTAGGGACTTCAGTTGTGTTAAATTTTTCACCATTTGGGCTGAAAGTTTTCAACTGTCTGCCTGAAAATAATTGAGGAAGTTAACGCAATCTTTGAGTACAGTCAGCAGTGGGAAGAATTGTGACCTCTCTTGAAAGTTCTAGCACTTTTAAACTTCAGCATGGGTGGCTAGTCATTTGACCAGATGTTCTTTTCTGGGGATTAGTAGAAATGTCTCAGTTTGGCTGAGTTATCAAGATTGATGTGAAAACTTGACTTAATAAAGATCTCCCAACGTTGTAATGACACTTTTGTGTGGTTGCGAAATGAAGTACTCAAAGCTAGGAAATGCCAACTAAACTCTGCCACTTGTTATACATTGATACTCTATCTGACCATGTCATTTAAAGCTATCCATAGTACCCTTTCTGTTCCTTATGTAGTTCACATGATGGCATGCTTAAATGAGAAATAGTTGGTGAATGAGAAACCCAAAGGGCAAAGATCTGCAAGATCCAATTTTTTTTAAAGAGGTGCAAATTCATAAACTTGAATTTACTTGACTCTACACTAGTAACTACATTTGAGGACAGTATACATTGTGTATTTATTTGTATTAGCATAGTGCAGGGGTCGGCAACCTTTCAGAAGTGGTGTGCCAAGTCTTCATTTATTCACTCTAATTTAAGGTTTCGCGTGCCAGTAATACGTTTTAATGTTTTTAGAAGGTCTCTTTCTATAAGTCTAATATATAACTAAACTATTGTTGTATAAGTAAATAAGGTTTTTAAAATGTTTAAGAAGCTTCATTTAAAATTAAATTTAAAATGCAGAGTACCCCGGACCGGTGGCCAGGACCTGGGCAGTGTGAGTGCCACTGAAAATGAGCTTTCATGCCACCTTTGGCACACGTGCCATAGGTTGCCTACCCCTGGCATAGTGCCTAGCATGCTTCTCATTGACCAGGACCCCATTGTGCTAAGTACAGTACAAACATAAAAAAAAAAAGTTCCTGTACCCAAGAGTTTACAGTCTAAGGGTATGTCTACACTGGCAAGTTTCTGTGCCACAAGTTATACCACTTTTATTAAAACGCTGGAATTAAACCACTGTTGCATGTCCACACTGTGTTCCTTATGACGCTGGAGCACATCCACATTAGCAGCTCTTGCAATGGCAAAGATAGCAGTGCATTGTGGTAGCTATCCTACTGTGCAACTAGCCTCAGGATGCTTTGGGAAGGGTTTTCAGTGCCTCATGGGGCCAGGCACAGTGTAACATGATGCAGGTTGCCCAATCGCATTGTTCCATAGGCATCCTACTACATTGCCTGCTGATTTTCAACTGGTGTGTGTGTGAGGGGGGAGAGTGACGGGGATTTTGTGTGTATGGGGGCAGGGGGAGAGTGCCAGCATGCTGTCTTGTAAGTTTAGACAGTGGCAGGAAACAACCAGTCCTGGGGGAGGGAGAAACCCTGACATCAGTCCCAGCCTCTCTCCCTGGACTCTGTACAACTCCCCCTCTCCATCGCACCCATGCCTCTGTGTTCAACAGCATGAGTGTTCCACATTAATGGTTTGCTTTGTGTCCCGGAGAAGATCAGCACAGCACACAACAGCTGTCAGAAATGGTGCTTTGAAAGGGGAGGGGTGCATGTCTCCAGGGCAGCCGAGTTCAAAACAATGGGCAGAACAGTCACTTGAGGCATTATGGGACAGCTCTGGAGGCCAATTACAGCATAGAGAGCAATCAAGTGTCTACACTGGCAACAGAGCGCTGGAGCCTCTGCGCAAATAGCCTTACAACTCTTGTTGAGGTGGTGTCACGGAGTCCCCGGGTGATGGCTTTGTGGGGAGCAGTTCCAGAGCAGTCAGGACTTTGGGGAGCCGCCTCTCCCTTGGAGCAGACTGTCTTCAGGGCAAGAAACTCACATGGCTTCACCTTCCTGGGTCTGACCTTAGTGCATTCAACATATGCCCCTCCGTGCGCTTCCCACAGCAAGTCCGCCCAGGCAGGGTCCTGGGGAAGCCAGAAAGTCCTGCACGCACCACCACTTTGCAGTCAGACGTGACTCTTAGCCAGCCAGTAAAAGAGGTTTATTAGATGACAGGAACATGGTCTAAAACAGAGCTTGTAGGTACAGAGAACGGGACCCGTCAGCTAGGTCCATTCTGGGGCCCAATGAGCTAGACAACCCTGTCTGCCCTCACTTCCCGTCTCCAGCCAGCTCTAAACTGAAACCGCCCTCTAACCCCTCCTTCTCTGCTGAGTTCCTTTCCCGGGCCAGGAGGTCACCTGACCTCTTTGTTCTCCCACACCTTTAGTATCCCCTTGCAGGGGGGAAGGGCCCAAGCCATTATTTGCCAGGAGACAGTGTTGGCCAGAAACTGAGGCACCCACACAATATTCAGAGGAAACATTAAGAACAGTCCCACTTCGTCACAGGTAGGTTTTTTTGCAGCACTGCAACTGAGGAGTTTCTGCGCACGAGGTGGCTTGGCAGTGTGTACACATCTGCAGTTTGAGCGCAAAAAGCTGCTTTATGGTGCAGAAACTTGCCCATGGTTTTCATCCTATTTATCATTGTGGGTCTCACATGGGGCTCTGTTATGTGGGCCACATCCACACAATATATATTAATACCTGGATGGCCTTGAGGTTATCACATGGGCCACAGCTGCATGCTGCTAAGGGCCCTGGGTTGAGAACCTCTAGTCTAGGGGTATGTCTTCACTACCCACCATATCGGCGGGTAGCAATCGATTTCTCGGAGTTCGATATATCGCGTCTCATCTAGACGCGATATATCGAACTCCGAACGTGTTCCCGTTGACTCCGGAACTCCTCCACCGCGAACGGCGGTGGCGGAGTTGACGGGGGAGCCGCGGACGTTGATCCCGTGCCGTGAGGACGGGTAAGTAATTCGAACTAAGGTACTTGGACTTCAGCTACGCTATTCGCGTAGCTGAAGTTGCGTACCTTAGATCGACCCCCTCCTCCAGTGTAGACCAGGCCTAGGACAAGTAAAAGATAGATACAAACTTGGGAGTACAAGAAAACAGTGTTAAGTAAGCATGATAGACTGTGGTCTCAGCACGCCAGCAGCTGTAGTGAGGGAGGTATTGATCATGAATGTATAATATCAAATGATCATGTAACTAAAAACTATACATAAATGCAGATACAGAAAAAATTAATTGTGTGTGGCATTTTTTTCTGTTTTGTGCTTGTGTTTTCAGCCTTATAACATACCCTAAGCTATTAATAGTAATGTGAGAGCTACATAGCTGTGTGTGGTGACTGGTTCTTCCAGGGGTTTGGTTTTGTCCCAGGGACACATGCAGACTTCAGGGAGTCTGCCAAGCAGCACCGGAGTTAGACTCTCTGGGGCCCAGTGCAGAAAGCCAAAGCCCCCCTGCATGGGTCTTAAGCCCAGGGTTGAAGCTGAAGCCTGACCAGTGTAGCTTTGCGGGGGCCCCTGTGGCGTGGGGCCCAGGCAGTTGCCCAGTTTGCTACTCCCTAATGCTGGCCCTGGCTTTTATATGCAAGAAAACAGTTGTGGCAAACCTGGGCAGTGGAGTTTCTATAGCATGTTGAGGGGGCCTCAGAAAGAAAACAGTTGAGACCTTCTGGTGTAGACTGAGAGGTTTCTTTTTTTGCTCTGTGCACTGAGTTGATGATTAGTTATATGGTGATAGAATTCTGTAACCTCCATTTAAAAGACTAGCAGTCAAGACTAGCCCCTAGCACCTTCTATCAGTAACTTGATTTATTAGCGAAACACATCAGTATACAAGACTACTACTACATCTTTCAAATCTATAGTATTGCCAAAAGTGAACTGCACACAACTCTTTTTGAAGTCCCAAACACTCAAGGCTTTTTAAAAAAAACCATGGCTATTGTTAAATATAATTGGCACTATAGCTTAACAGAACAGTTTGAGATCCTAAGAAATCTGACCTGAAGGCTTTGTGTGTGTGTGTGTGCTCATTCACTGGCTTAAAAAAAAGTGCCACAAACAAAAAATGAAAATAGTGGGTGTTTATGGCAGCTGCCATAAACAATGAGGAAGACAGCAGGGTGCAGCTCAGATTCCTCAGGGTCTCAAGGTGGTAATCTGACTCTCTAATTGAATTACAGTACTAACTATAGTTCAGTGTCTTTTAGAATCTTACCTGTGATTTGGAACCCAGCGAACAAAAAAAACACTGCTTAAACAGTTAATCTAATTTGCTGCTTTTTTTTTTTTAATTTCCCCCCTCTCAGGGACAAAATTGAGTCCATTATAGTGGATGCATGCTTCCAAGAGGCAAGTAAAATTTGTCCAATTAAAGAGGGGTATCTGTGTTTAAGATCTCATCAAAATTTAAATATAGGGTTTTCCTTATGCCCTAGTCCCACCAAGGTCTTTGAAAAAGGCTGGTATTCCATAATATGAAACTATTTGTTAGATGGCATAAGAATACTGTACAAGATACACATTTAGTGGGGCAGTCCAGCTAACCATTTAGGCCATGACTTACACCGACATAAGTGGCAGTGTATTTATGTTGCTCAGGGGTGTGGAGAAAACTCGCCACTCTGAGTGACATAAGTTACACCAACAGAAGCACCAGTGAGGACAGCGCTGTGTTACCTGGAAAGTTGCTACCGCTGTTTGTGGAAGTGGTTTTATTATGTTGATGAGAGAGCTCTTTCCTGCTGTAAGCTCCCTAGTGTAGATGTGGCCTTTGACTGAATGACCTGCTATATTTCTGTGCCAGTGTAGGTTTGTCCCCTACTGTAAACTTTCTGTTAGTCTGATTTCTAAAACGCCAAAGCAATGGGGGTTATTTCTTTGGGAGACTCTTCTACAGCCAAAGGCACATCACTATCAGATTTCTTTAGATATGGTCACTATAGAAATATCTGAAATGTGATTCTTTTCTACATCCTTGGGGCTCTTATAAAGAAAGGTTATGCCACTGTGACCATACTGGTGCAGTTTCAGCAATACAACCCCTTTAGTGTGGACACAGTATCTGTATAAAGGTGCTTATTCCAGTATTCACCTTCCGTCGTGGGAATAAGTTATACTAGTATAAGGCACCTTTGTACTGATGTAACTGCACCCAAAACCCCACTCTCCCCCCCCCCCCACAACACACTCCCTGTCACACTCCACCCCACCCTACCCTCCAATTTGAAAAGCATGTTGCAACCACTTGCATGCTGGGATAGCTACCACAATGCACTGCTCTCTGTGGTTGTTGCAAGAGCTGCTAATGTGGCCACGCCAGTGTGCTGTGATTGTGGCAGACTACAGCACTTTCCCGATTTGTGCTCTATGAAGGCCGGTTTAACTCAAAGCGCTCTACATCTGCAAGTGTAGCCGTGCCCTCAGTGTAGACAGTGTACTCTACTGAAAATTACAGCAGCGTAGCTGCACTGGTGTAGTGCTTTGAGTGTAGACTTATCAAACCACTTGACACCAAGAGTGAGGGTAAGTATCCTGTGATGCACCCAAATGCCTTTGAACTTTTGTACACACAATCTAATGTTTTCTCTTGTATGGAAAGGCTAGTGAACGTTCAAATGTTGCATATGAAGACGTTAATTGTTGTATTTTCAACCTGAGCTGAAAGCTTCATCTCAAATTGATCACTTAATTATTGTCTTCCACCAGTTATGATTTTAAGATAGTTCTCATCTAAAGCACACTTGTGGGTGCTGTAAAAATAATTCTCCTTCCACTTAAATTTCACTACTTCAGACCAGCTACAGACAAATGTTATTACATATGGTCGTGACTGTAGCCAAAAAGGCTTGAGCCTTATGATTGCAGCAAGTTGAATTTGGATCTTTGATGTCAACTTGTTAGTGCTTAGATTGTAGTTAGCAAACTTGTCTTCTTACTTTAGTGCAAGCAGCACAATAAAGAAAGGGCTCCCAAAGCTTTCCCTTTCATGCATTTTGATGGACCAAATATGTGTAATGCCCCTTCTGTGTATATTAATGAATCCCAGGCCACTGGGCTGAATGTGGCAAAGCTTGAACATTGGAGGTGTAAAATGGGAAACAGAATTATTTTGTGGAATGGCCTAAATTCTTGTGGCTATAAATCAAAGTAGCTGCTTACTGACATACAGGGCTATTATATCAATATTGCATCAGTGCCTAGGAACCCCAGTTATTGACACTGACCTCATTGTGCTAGGCACTGCATACACACCCACAAAAGGTGATGCATGTAATATACAAGTTAGGTAGTACAGTAATAAAAAAAACAAAAACAAATTCACTCACATTTAAAATAACAATAAATGTATAACACCTGTAATAAACTCCTCCACTCCTGAAATCCTCCCCTTGCTAAAAGACTGAGGGGTGGGAAGATGAGTGGTATGTGCTTTGGAAGATTAGACTGTAGCTTCTGGCAGACGAAAGGTGGGGAACAAGTTCCAAAGCAGAATGCCCTGCTATGAGCAATCCCTAGTGTGTATCGTGGAAGTGCCAACTCGGCTGCCTCTGCTGATCTCAACAGTGGCAGTATTGCTGCAGGGAGGCAGGCAATCTCAAGTGAAATGAAGATCCAGCCACTCAAAGCATTATAGGTGAAAACTAATGTTCGTATCTGAAACTTCTGCATAGCCAATGCAGATCCCAGAGCACTGGTGTATGTCTACAATAGCCCTTGCACTGGTGACAGAAAAATGTGGGATACTGTCAGAGGACACTGAGCTGACATATTCTACTCTAGTTTCCATTTAAATGGTCTCTGCTAATAGCAATCAATCTTGAGCTCATAAAATTGTGATTACTATGGCAAGTCCCAATTGAAGAGGTCTTCTCACTAGGTACAGATACGGGAAGAAGGGAACAAAAGTCTATTGCGCTTGGACACATCTATTATGTCGGCATCCAGGAGCAGCTCAAATTTTAACATGTCTAAGTTGAGCATCAGTGTTCCAAATGGCAGTCACAATCCCTCAGTTAGAGGTACCCATACATCTTGACTAGTTCCCCAGTCCAGTAACATTGGTCTTACACAATTTGAATGTGACTGGTATTTTATGCTTTTAACATAAAGTGGAGTAGTTCAAAGTCAAGCAAAAATCCTTCTATTTTAAGGGTAGTGGTTAGTCTAAATGCTGCAGCTGTTACAGTGTAAATACCATGGAGATTCTATGTTAACATAATGTAATGAGTGCCCTGTATGTAGATGAGCACCTATCGTTCTAGTCTTCAAAATAACCCTTTAGGGCAGGATGCTGTATTTGCTCCCTTGCTCCTGCTCACATCCACTATAGAACAATAGTACATATCCTTCTGGAGCATACAAGCACACTGTGTACAATGAACAATTGCCTTTGATACACTAAATTTCATTAGTCTAAAACTAACTTCCAAGAGACCACGTTGGCTCATTAGAGGGGCAGAGAGCATGCCAGGAACTTCCATTCAGTTTGGGAAAGGCTGTTAAAGTGCCACTTCACAGAATGATCACTCCATATCATACCTCTCAGTCTTTAGAGAGAAAAGGAGGGTGAGATAATATCTCTTACTGTACCAATGTCAAGTCCTGAAGAAGAGCTCTGTGTGGCTCGAAAGCTTGTCTCTTACTGGACCAACTTCTGTTGGTGGAAAAAGACACTGCCTCACCCACCTTGTCACTCAACAAGAGTAGCCATAGTTAATGTAGTGGATGGAATTTCCTATGCCAGGAATGATAGGACAAAATTGAGCAAAGCAAAACTTTGACTGAATATCAAACCATCCTACCATTGATCTAATTTAACTGGAAGTGATCTCCTAAGGGAAGTTGTATGACACGTCTGTATCTAGCACAACATACTAGGAAAACGCACTGTATGTAATCTTGCTTTGACATGAAGAACTGCTTAGTACTCTTCCAGGTCTAGTTCCTGTGTTTGTGTTGTGAAATCATGATGCATCTTGATACTCCCAACCTTTGGATTTTTAGGCTATGTAGAGGATTGTGGAACTCTGTAGAACTGGCAGACTGGTTCAAGGGGTAATGGTAGGCCTGTAGCTGTGATGGTGTGGAAGTTAGCAGAGATAGCTGTTGGCTTGTAGAAACCTTGCCTTTTCAGTTCTTGGTAATTCACTAAGTCCTCTCCACACATGTACTTTAACACCATGCTGCATGGTGAACTCTTATGAATCTCTGAACCTAAAAACCAATGTCTAGAAGCAGTCAGTTTGGTGGACTAAAGGATTAAGGGAAACTCTAACTGCTTCATTCCAGCAGAAGGACACCATATGTCTTTCAGAAGGTATCAGATGCTTTTATGTCAGACAATGCCCAGTCAGTCCTGTTGTAACAGCAGTAAAGATTGTTTCTTCTAGTTTCTATACTGCTGATCTCCCTTAGATAGTATACACCTACCCTGATATAACATGGTCCTCCTGGAGACAAAAAATCTCACCGTTATAGGTGAGACCGCATTATATCAAACTTGCTTTGGGCCCCCCCTTCCTTGTTCCCTGTCCAACCCCTATCCACCCCCCGACAGGCACTCACTGGCAGCAGCGGGAAGTGGAGCAGCCTGGCCCCAGTCTGCTCCACTCCGTCAGCTCCCAGCCATGGTGCTCTGCTTCCAGCTGTTGGGGAGGATGGGGTAAGGACGCCCCCCCGCACTCACCTGCGGCAGGAAGCGGAGCGACGTGGCCCCAGCCCACTCCGCTTTCCTTGCCCTGGCCCCAGCTGTGAAGCTGGAGGGCGGCTGGGGAAAGGTCCTGCACTCACCTGTGGTGGGAAGTGGAGTGCCATGGCTGGGAGCTGGTGGAGTAGAGCTGGCTGGGGCTGGGCTGCTCCGCTCTGCTTCTGCTGGTGAGTGCGGGAGGGATCCCTTCCCCCGAGCGACATGGCTGGGGCCGGGGCGAGGGAAGCAGAGCGGGCTGCTCTCGGCACCTCTGTAATCCCCCGGGCCACTCTGGGACTGCAGGGCCCCCAAAAGTACCCTCCCACAGCTCCTGCCCCCCAGACCCTGAGCTTTATCACATTGTATGCAAACTCTCTTTATATCGGGTCGTGTTATATCGGGGTAGAGGTGTAATATTGAAGTATGACACACAACTTTTTTGTAGCTACTATCCTGAATTGTGATGGTCTCAGCTTGCTGTCAGACTGGATGAAAGGGACAACAAAACCCAGAATTCATCTGTTATGCTCGTTGTTTGCAGAGCATACTCTGCCTAGAATGGTCTGCAGTTACCACCTATGTTGTGTGAAAGGAAAACCAACACAATGCATCGTTTGAGATCTTTTGGTGGTTGCATAAGGTACCCATGTGAGAGACAGGTGGGTTGGGTCAAGGGCAGGGGAAAAATGCAGAAGCCACGAGTCTGTTGCCTTTGTTAAATATAATGTAGGACACTATACTGAACTTGTTATGAAACTAATTAGCGAATATACCACTAGGATACAGTGTGGTCTAGTGCAGGGGTTCTCAAACTTCATTGCACTGCAACCCCTCCTCTGACAACAAATTTCTACACGACCCTAGGGGGGGACCGAAGCCTGAGCCCACTCAAGCCCTGCCACCCTGCGTGGGAGGGCCAACGCTTGAGCACCACTGTCCTGTGTGTGTGTGGGGGGGGTGTCAGTCGAAGCTCAAGGGCTTCAGCCTGAGGTGGGGCCCTGTAACCTTTCTTAATCCAAAATGTTGTGTGGTATCAATTCAGATACCTTACAGAAGTCTATATTTGGGGCATCTAGTAAAATGTTTTTAAACAATCCTCAGTTATCACTCACTTTCCATTCCAATAGTAACTCAGGATGTCAAAAGTTTGCCAAACCCATCAAAGAATTGTTGAACTGCCCTGTCTACTCTACCTTGTTTTCTCAGAAAGCCAATCCATTATACCATCCCTACAGGAAGACTCAGATCTTCGAGCATTCTAAGCAAGGCTTGTTTGTCTTCATTATAAGTGAAATCTTAAGCTGGGAAGGAGCCCCCTACTCTGCGGATATTATACAGTTCAGACATCTTGGGGAGAAAGGCATGAAGTGCATGTTCAGGTCTCTGGGCTTTTTAAGACTGATCTGGCCAGAATGACTTTCACTGGAGGCAAAACTCCCTTATTGGCTGCCTCTGCAACAGGTGTTGCTGCATTTAGGCATCAACTTTTGAGGATGTGCCAGAGGGCCCTGTGCTGGTTTTAGTGGAACTGTATCTTCTACTTCCTTCCCCTTCTACACCTCCCTTTGAGGGTCAAATGTTTCAATTTTTTAGATATTGCAGGTAACTCTTGTGCTATAGCTAGGCTGACTTTCCTTCTTCCCTGCAGTAAGGCTTCTGGAAGTAGAGAAACTGAGTGCCTAATAGAAGAAGATTGGTATGTATGCCCTTGGCATGTAGGGCTTGAGGGATCTGTGTGTCTTAATGCGACTGATACGTAAAGATTCTGTAACCACAAGGTCACGTATGTGCTTTGCACAATGTGGTTCTGTATAAACTGGTAAGTTACAAATTGCTAGAATAGTATTGCTGGTTATAGTTTGCTATTAGCAGAACCTGGTGAAGGCATGTTATGCTTGTCTAAGTGTAATTTCCCAGTCTATGCCATAACTTTGAGTTTAAAACACGTGGTCAGAAAACCAGTCTCCACATTTAGAGAGTGTTTTAAATAGAAAACTACAACATGGATGACCTGCAGGTAATTCTTTTCCTGGTTGTAACGTAGCTAGTATTTCCAAGTTTTAAACTCCTGTGAATTTAAACTGATTACCATATGTAGTGGCTTAATGCTTATTATTTTAGGCTGAAAAATGACTGATTGCAATGGAGAGTTTAAGAACTATGCTATCAAATTCAAATGTTTGTTCAATTTTTTGCTTGTATTAATAGGTACAATGCAGGAACATGCGCTTATTACTGTCTCTTAACAGGTCATTTGATGCTTCATTCTATCATAATAAAGTTTCACGGTACAAAATTGTTCCTGAGTTCCCTGATACAATGTTATAATTTTCTGTTCTAGACTCAACTCCTTTATGCAGCCACACTTCCATATAGTAAGCCGATGAATATATTTTCAAGATAAAAATATGCAGGTAACTATGGAAATATCCACCCATAGAACTCTGAGAGAACAAACATCATTTGTAAAAATGTGTGCGCATGGATATTCACTTCTGAGTCGTCTTGGCCCTGCCACATGTTCTGATGGATATTGAAAATCATTTTACATTTCTCTTGGTAACATTATAAAAATTATTAAAGAATGAGCTTCCATGGCTTCTTCAGTGTTTACTACATTGTGGTGTGGTGTGGTGATTGGATACCTCTTTGGCTATGTCTACTCTGCATTGAAAAACCCACAGCTGGTCCAAGTCAGCCGACTCAGGCTTGGGACTCTAAAATTGCAGTGTATGCATTCCAGCTAGGCTGGAGCCTGGGCTCTGAGACCATGCAAGTAGAGAGGGGTTCATTCCATCAGCACACAGGGTGGACTGTACTCTGGGAATTAATCAGAGTTGTGTAATGACGGAGTCCATCCTGTGCACTGAATGAGGCAGGAGTCTGGGGGACTTGGGTTGGGGGAGGAGTATTTGATCATCTAATTAGTCTGTTAGAATGCATATACACAATGGAACTGAATTAAGGTGTACCAGGCATCAAGCATTTTTCAGCCTTTGAGTGCTTGACTTTACTACCTTAACATTCTGCCTGGTTTAATTGCTGTAAATGTATACACCTTTTGTCCTCTATCATGCTCTAGATAGCAAAACAATACCAAACTTTATCATGAATCCATAACTTGGTTTTAATCTTCTGCCTTTTTCCTTGTGAAGCACTTAATTAATTTATGTGCCTTGGCAACAAAAACTTGACATCTGAATAAACTAAACGAAGTTTGAACTAATAGCTTGTCTTTTTGCCATAAGAATGTATTTGTATCTGCCAGCTGTGACATGTTTGTAAAGGCACCACTTCATGTTAAGCAACACCAGGTGTTAATTTCTTGGCAGAAGAAAATTACAGAAGGCTAGTCATAAACTTTCTGAATCTCTGATCTGCTATCTGAACCTGTATTTGTACAATGTCTTTGTATAAGAGAAATAGTGACGGGTGAGTTGTAATGGTTAAGCTCTGTATTCAGATGGAAGCAGGGATTTTTCTAGTGCACTTTCAGCTGTGAAAGAGCTCTGGGCAAAAGTAGGTGGTAGGTTCAAAATCTATTATGAAAATGACATCTCTGTTCCTAGTTCAATAAAATAGCTTTGTGTAAATGCTGGCATCTGTTTAAAAGCTGCCTCATTACTTTGCTAGTGTTAAGGATTTGTCTAAGGTATCTTCTGAATTCAACTTGTTCTTAATTTCCCACCAGCGCTTCTATGGTGCAGCTCTGTGGGTGGTAGCAATTTGAGCACTCTAGTTCATACAGAGTCCTGAAGACCTTTTTAACAATGTCATCTAGACCTGCTCTAAGCAGAACTAGATGACATGGTGGTTAAAATGTTGTATGATCTGCACTAGCAACATCAGCAAGCCTGTGGGTAACAATTAATACTTGGAAAGAACTCAAAGCGATACTGGAGCTTCCATTTAAAATAAAAAAAAGGACTACATACGTAATCCTTATGGCTGTGAAGGTAATGCAGTGTTTTCTTCCAAAGTCTGTTTTTGTGGGAAGATGCATAGTAATACAAAAATTAATTCATTCTGGCTAGGAAGTTTATTCCTTAGGCTAGTATGTTTTGGATAAGCTTTCCTAACCCAATTCTTGATATGTACTGTAACTTTCATCCATAGATCTCAAAGCACTCTATTAATTGAAATGGATTAAAAGGGCTAACTGTTAACATAACCCAATCTCTGTTTAATATTAAACAGTGTTCAGCGAGGTCCAGGGATTGTTATACAGATACCTAAGCCTGGCACCATGGCACAAACACCATTAAAAATCTTTTTAACCTTTTTACTAAAAATACAGAAAAGAAGGAAAAGCTGTTTAAAGCATTTGAAATATAAATTATGAAATACGGCTTTCATTTTAGCAACATCCCCTTCTACCTTTTCCCTTTAGCTGGAAACCATCTTACAGAAGGAAAAACTCCCTGTTTGAGAGTCTTAGGTGTTATGAGAGAAGGTAAGTGTCACTCCAGAAGATGTTTGGGATTCATTAGGAACTGGTAGGGGTGACAATATCATCCAAGTCCCCCTCTCTCTGGCCTGTTCTGGTCAGGACACCTCTTAGGATCAGGATGATGAAGGCCCATGGTTCCAGGAAACCTATGGGGGACAGCCATAATGGTGGAGCTTGGTCCAGTAGCCTTTGTCTATATTTCCATCAGTTTTTTTATTTATTCTTTTCCCCCACAATATTTTCTACCCACCATTCCCTTTTGGATCTTTAAGTGTCCATGCCCTCATTATTTTATCTACCAAATAGGCTTAATATCTGACACCAATTTTGGCTCTAACGTTAGGCTCCACATCTGTTGGTTTTATCTTCAACGCAGTCCTTGAATCATATTGATCTCTTCTGTTTAGACTAATTCGGTTTTTGCCTCCCTTTTCCAGTCATCGTTTGTTATAGGATATTATGACATCTTATAAACTTTTTACATACTTCTTACAATTGAGCTCACAACTCAGGTACATTTGTAGGCCCAGTTGTCACAACAATTCACAACGCTGCTTTTATTAACTTTCAAGGCCCTTTATAGTCAGTCCCCATCCTATCTCTCGTTCGCTGTTGAGCTATTGGTGCTTGCCTCTGATCAGCCGTGATGGCAGCACCCACTCCTCACGTGTTAAACTTTGTGCTTTCTCATATGTCTGCCCCACGTGCTTGGGAGGAGATCCCAGTAAATATCAGCAAAGTTACCTCATTGTTAACCTTTTGAGTCCCTCCTCAAAACTCTCCTTTGCTATGAGGCCTGCAAAAGACTTGACACCGGTTAGGCTGTTGGTGGGCAGAGACCGCTGCATGTTATGCTGATTAGTGTTCTCATTGTTTCCTTGTATTCCCCCATCGGTCTGTCTGTCTATCAGTCAGTCTCTTGTCTTGCATTTAGATTGTAAGCTCTTTAGAGCAGGGGGGCCATCTTTTTGTCCTGTGTTTGTATAGTACCTATCACAGTTGCATCCTGGTACATGACTCAGACTCCCAGTTGTTATGGTAATACAAATACCTTAAAAAGGTATTGCTGATGCAGAGGCATTAAAAAACTAATTTTTTTCCCCAGAGGAACTGAGAATCTGCTGCTGCCATGGACTTGAGTTGAATGAGTGCTCAGTAAGTGTGAAAATTAGGCCCTACAGTAAAAGTGCCAGAGACCCATTTTCAAAAGTCACATCTAAAATATGTGCAAATCATATAGGGCAGTGGTCCCCAACGTGGTGCCCGCTGGGGCATTTATGTGCACCCGCTTAGTGCCCAGCAGGGGAGAGAAGCCACGGCCCTGCACCTGCCAGGGACAGAACTCCGGGGCTGCAGGAGCCAGTGTTCTCGGTCCCTGGCAGGCGCGGGGCTGCGGCGTCTCTCCAGCTTCTCCGGGGCTGCAGACTGCGGGCACCGGTGTTCTCAGTCCCTGGCAGGGCCCCAGGGGGCCGGGGCTTAAGCCAGAGAGAAGCCGTGGCCAGAGAACTCTGGGTCTGCAGGCGCTGGTGTTCTCAGTCCCTGGCAGGCACAGGGCTGCGGCTTCTCTCCAGCTTCTCCGGGGCTGCAGACTGCTTCGGTGTTCTCTGTTCCCGGCAGGCACAAGGCCCACCTAGTGCCCAGCAGGGGAGAGAAGCCAGGGCCCCGCGCCTGCTGGGGACAGAACTCCGGGGCTGCAGGCTGCGGGCACCATGTTCTGTCCTCCCAGCTTCTCTCTGCACTGCCCAGAACTGGCACCAAAACCAAAACAAAACAAACAATGCTCTGACTCTGCAGAACGGATGGAATGTTGCCCCGTAGCATGTGCTGCCCCAGGCACGTGCTTGCTCTACTAGTGCCTGGAGCCGGCCCTGTATGTGAGTAATTGTTGGTGCCCGCCACACTCTTCTGAAAACATGAATGTGCTACTGGCCACAAAAAGGTTGGGGGACCACTGATCTAGGGTAAAAATTTCAATAAATGCCTAAAGTTGAACAGTGAGATAGGGGCTGGTCTAGGAATATAACTTAGATGTTCTGACTTGAGCTTGTGCTCTGCCTATTTGGATCATGCTGCTTCAGGGTTATGAGTGTTCTTAATGTGTTTGCAGGCTTTTAGTTACAGTTCTTAGTAGAAGGCATGAACATGTAAAGCTTGCCTTCTATTGATAGTATAGTGACCTATTCAGATTCAGTTGGTCCAGTAATCTTGTTGTGAACTTTGCATGGTACTTTCTATTAAAGCGGTACAAAAACCATGGCATAGTTGACACTGGCCTCTGGAGCGATGTGAACCTTGGTATACCAGATCTTGCTGAAACTGTGCACTAGAGTATTCCATGCTCTTACTACATGTTCTTTTCAGAATCTGATATTTCAGCTGGCACTAATTTTGATGATAAAGGAATTTTAATCACAATTCCAAAAGGCCCGCTTTACTTCATGGGTCTAACATCAAATTTAAGCAGATTTCTAAAGAGCAACAGAAACCAAATATTTTAAAAAGAAGGCTAACCCATGCTTTAAATGTCCCTAAAGAACCTTGCATGTGGGATGAGTGCACATATCCCAAGTATCAGACCTAAGTGTTTAAATTTGTCTGAAACAAAATTTGATAGCAATATTAACAAAAACCCTTCATTCTGCTTGGTTAAGTTCCCTCTAAGCTGCGCAGCACCCTATTAAGTGCTGCGCAGGCACTCAGGGCTGTGGCAGGGAGAGATGCCTCTGCCGCAGCCGGGGGGGAGTCCTCTCCCTGCTGTAGCCCCAGGACAGCCTGCACCCCAAGCCCTCATCCCATCTCAGAGCCCTCTCACCCTCCTGCACCCCAATCCTCTGTCACACATCACCTCCATATTGGTGCACATAATTGATTCCACACATGCGTGAGGAAAAATTAGAGGGAACACTGCTGCTTGGTGAACCTTGGTGCTTCCAGTGACTAAGGTCTTGTTTAAATGATCTTTTTTTATAAAGCACCCCTTGCAAAAGCACACAGGGTGCTGAGCAACAATTTTATAAATCTGACTTCTTATTCATTAACAAAAGAACATCCTGACCTCAGTGAAATTACTGACGAGGTGGGTAAAGGGTACATTTTAAGAACATTTTAGCTAATATGTTTTCAAACCGTGTAGGCGGGGTGAAGTTGAGCCTCCAAGGTTTCTAAAGACGAACCTTTAAAAGCCTAGTCTAGACAAGCCCCAAATGACACTTAATCACTGACAAGAGCACTTCAGTGCTCCCTTGAATCCTAAAAATGTCATGTTGCGTTGTACAGTCAGATTTAGGGCTGGTCTACACACAAAAAATTGCACTGAAATAACAAGGTATTACCTTTAAGCCTGTTTAGTTGTCTTGCTGCAAGTCAGTGAATGAAAGTGGTTACAATTGATTTAGGCAAAGTTGGTTGACTTTGAGCCACTTTTTTCCAAAATAACTGTCTGCGCATACTTTTAAACCCATCTAGTTATTTTAGTTAAAGGGAACTGACTTGAGCTGATTTAATTAAGTTTTTGTATGCTAGCGCTTAGTAAATTGTTTATCCCATTGGTCTAAAAATTGTAATTAGCTTCCAATGCTCTATTCCAATCATGAAGGTTTCCTGAGACTGATATGGCACTGCAGTTAGTTGCTGACATGTCCTGAAGCATGAGTTGGTATCCCTTTAATCCTTTTTATAAACTTTTATCCTAGCTGATGTAATTGTGGATGTTGTTATCCATATAAATGTCTAATCCTTTTTTGAATCCTGCTAAGCTGTTGGCCTTGATATTGCTTAGCAGTTATTTCCAGAGGCTGCTTATGAATTGCTTGTTTCCTAAGATCCGTTTTAAATTTGTTGATATTTAGTGCTGAAATCCCAAAAATTTTAAATTACAACATGTATTGTTATGAGGTGGATGTCAAACCTTCCTGGTTGTGTAACGCTGAGACGTGCCTTATAGGTGTCTCCAAACTTCCAAGAGGCCTTGTGTGTCTCACCTTCTGGCCCCAGAATTTTTACTTTTTAGTCCCCTCCCCCCATTTCTTGAAGCCTATCATCATATACATTAGATGGCCTGCCTTGTTACTCAGAAGTCCCCAGCGAAAGGCTTCCTCCTCTTCCTTTGGGCATCTGTAAACTCTGAACACTCATACTTTTTTTCCTGTAGACTTGAGAAATGCCCACACTGAGACCAGTGGGACTTTTTTCAGTCTTTTTTTCCCCCTTGAATTATAAAAAGGAAGGACAAATTATTTCCTTGTTGGTACAGGATGATAGAGGGCCCCCAGGGCAAAGTGACGGGTTCAGTTTTACTCGTGGATAGCTGTTAGTTAGAAGTCATTACAAAAGATGACTTATTTAGGAATTGCTCTGTTTAAAGCCTAGCAGAAGACCCCACATTTGTTTTCTCTTATCTGCTGTTTCCTCTCTTCCCAAACACAGTGCTAGCTAGTGTTTTGAGCATGGCCATTTAAAGGCAAAGTATGCTGCAGGATTTTGTACTCCTTTCTAATATTTTAAGTGTTTCTACCAGTGTGGACACAGAGGATACAAATCATCAAATACTTTCCTTGTGCATTTTTTTCTGCCCTGGTGATACTGATTATATTTGTTTACAAATAAGTTTCATTTCTGGAAACAGCCTTGGCTAGAGGGTGCAGAATTCCTTGGTTCTTAACTGCTACTTACCTGTAACTGAAAGGTCTACCAATAATATGTATTGGTGTAAATAAGGATCCAAGGGTATGATATCCACCAGCACAGATTCTTTAGTAATCGAATGGTGCACACTGCTGTCTTCTTTTATTTTTTTTAACCTTTCCTTTTTCACCTAAGGAACTTAATCTGAAATGGTTATCTAAAATCTGGCCCTGTAGCAAAGCTCTAGCATCCCTCTTAATTTTTCAGTAACTTCAAAGCATAGTTCATATGTCTGGCTTCATAATGTCATTGGTGAACATCTAAGAATATACAAAAATGCCTTTATTAGTTTTCTGTCTTTAGTTTTTTTAGATGCAGTCCTGATTTAATAAGGAATAGCTTCATTTTAACACTAAACCGTTTTAATATCCTATAGCAAATGCTGACTAATCTGACTTTCTAGTACATGTTTAATTTGCAAACTAAAATCTTGCTGTTGTGGCTTTTGTGTTAAACAACTGAACTGTACAGGATAATGAACTAATGATGCAGACTCACAGGATCATTAATCTGTTTTATTGCTCTAGCTGTATTAAAATCAACTCTAATCACAGTTGAAAAGCAAATGAACTGTGTTTTACCTTTAGGTATAATTGGACATACTGCCTTGTAAGTTTGTTTTTGTGCCTCTGTTTCATCTGTAAAATAAGGGGCTATTAGATATGCTGCAAAGCCTAATACATAATTGATTGTGGGATACACACACTGCAGCACATACCATTATCTAGGCTGCAGGGGCTGTTTTTGTATCTGATTTGCTAAGAACAATTATTTTTATAATAAAAGCTAGAGGATTTTCAATCCTGTTATTGGGGGTACCTGATTACTCTTCCCCTATCCTGATAAAAGTATCCAAAATGAAATGCTAAATCCCTCATCCAAATGCAGACTGACTTTTTTTGAGGATCCAGTGTCCCAGTAAACATCAAGCAGTTAGCACTGCACATGCCATTGCTCACATACTCCTGAGGTCACTTCCCCAACATCTGACTCCTTGGTTTTTCCATATGAGGAAGATCCGGGTACTGGAATCCTGTCAAACATACGTAGTGCTGCTGTGCTCTGTAAAGTTGCTATGTTCTACTTTCTTTGTATCTCTCCTTGGGATCTTTTTGTTCAAAAGATGCTGTTCAAGTGTAGCTTAATGTACGCATATCAACAGGTACTTACATGGATGTCCTCCAGACACTTTATTATTCCTTGTGGTGGAAGCCTTCCTTTTAAGGCCATAAAATATTGGCAGTTTCTGATGCAGATCTTGCATACCTGCTTTTTGGGATGGGTGCCCTCTTTGGGACTGCTGTCACTTTATTATTTTTTTAATAGAACCCAATACTATGGGGCCCTGATCTGACTGGGAACTCTGGGTGCTGCAACAGTATAAATAAATCTGTGAAGTTAATCCCAGTACGTGATGCAGTAAAGATTTTCTGGATATTAATGTGCTGCACAAAAATAACACTTGTTCAGTTGTTAGCTGTACAGCTTGTGTGGATGCAAATGTAGGCAAATTGATTAGTGTATTACATAACACTAAAATTCTCTGAGTTTCTATTTGGCAAGCCTCATGCATACTCCTGAAGCGAACAAGTAATTTTTTAGTGACTGGGTTATGAGTGAGCAGAATTTTGCATAATGTTTGGTGGTTTTGTAGCTTTGAAAGAGAATTTATGTACAACAGAAGTAGATATGGCATATTTTGTTGTTGTACAGGGGTTAGTGTTTTTTAGGTTAAGTCTTAATCTAGTAATTGACAAACTTTTTAAAATATCCAAGACTGAAGCAATAACTTAAGTCTGGTTAAAATGGTTAGTTTGGTCTTGTGTATATACCTATATTTGAATTAGTGAGGGAAAGTCCATTAAACTGTCTAACTTGGAATATTCCATTTTCTTACACACTGTTGACTATTCCACGTGCATCTAAAATAACACCATAACTGTTTAGATAAGTAAGGTATCAGTTGAGACTGAATGCATATCACTTGATTTTGATAAATGCTATAGTTTACATATGCAAACCCTAAAATTCTTAGTCCATGGATGAGTCTTGTACACACTCTGCCTTGAGAGAGTACTGAAAGAGTGCAACATTTTATTACAGTAGCATCTAGAGGCTCTAATCAGAGTCTATTCTGTGTGCATACTATATGCAGATTCAAACGATAACATTCATCAAAATCTGGCAAATACTCCATCTAAAATGTTTTCTAATTGGAAAAATACAGATATATCAACACTTCACTGGTCATTGAACTCCTGAGTGTTTACATCCATAGAATACTGGAAAAATGGTTGAAAACTGCGGCTCTAGAGGTTTATTAGATCTGAAGTGGTTACACCACTTTTCAATGGAATGCCTTCTTTAAATTAGGCAGTCTGAATCTTTCAGAAGTGTGTAAGTGTACTGACACTTCCCTCAGTCATACAAGGTACCTCCATATTAAGCCACCATTTCACTGTTGCTTGTATAACTAATTTAGTTTACTAATCCCATTTCACTACTTGTTTCCCAGAGTGTGTGGATGCAAACAAAACTTAACACTGTTTGGTAAACCTGTTGTGATGCTAGGATGCCACACTTAGAATTCCAGGCGGCAAACCTTCAGTCCTTACTTGGCTGAGTCCTGTGAGCCTAAATAAAAACTGGTTCTTCATTCTCCTGGTATTAATGCATCTTTTCCTCACACTGAGGTTATTGGCAGTTTCCCCTAGCAACCAGCACACTGCAGCAGTTTGCACATGAGAAGCACAGCTGTACAAGGCACAAGAATATCAGTAGCTGCAACTTTAGATACTCATGGGTTGGGGAGAAAGCATGTTTATTGAATAAACTTAGCACCATGAAATGGCCTTCTGTAGAGTTCCTTGATTTGCTCTCCAGAACTGACTTTGTTCATTAATACTAGAGTGGAATAATTAACTCTCAATTTGAGGCTTCTCATGAACAGAATCTTAGTTCAAAGCCTCTTTACTAGCACTCATCTTCAATAGTTAATACTTTTTCCCATTCACTGTGGAAAAGCAGTGACTTCTGTTTCTTGTAGAAATATAGGCCTTGATAAGGGACTTGATAAGTCATCAAGTCTAGCCACCCGTGCAGAGGTAGGACCAAACACACCTAGATTTCTGACTTGGATCTTGTCCAAGTGGTTCTTAAAAACCTCCAATGACTGGGATTCCATAACCTCCCTTGGAAACCTATCCCAGAGTTTAACTACCTTTATAGTTGGGAAGTTTTTTCCCAGTATCTGTCTTAAATTTTCCTTTCTGCAGAAGGTTTGTCCATCTTTCTTAAAATGTGGCATCCAGAACTGGACACAGTACTCTAGCAGGTTCACCAGGGCTGAGCAGAGCGGGACACTGCCTCCTGCATCTTGCATACAACACTCCCGTTATATACCTCAGAATATTAGCCTTTTTTGCCACTACATCGCAGCTGTATTACTGCATAGCCAGTTAATCCCCAGTGTGTAGTTTGTACACTTGATTCCTTCCTTGTCCTTGTTGATTTCAGACCAATTCTCTAATTTGTCATGTTCAGTTTGATTTCTAATCCTGTCCTCAAGTGCTTGCAACCCCTCACAGCTCAGTGTCATCCACAAATTTTGAGTGCATTCTCTTGATGCCATTATCCAAATCATTAATGAATATATTGAATAGGATTGGACCCAGGACTGACCTCTGAAGGGATCCCACTGGGTCCCCCCCTTTCAGTTTGACAGTGAACCATTGATAACTACTCTGAGCATAGGTGCTGACTCCATGGGTGCTTCATCCCTGGAGCACCCATGGGGGGGGGGGAGAAATAGTGGGTGCTCAGCACTCACCAATAGCCCCATGGATCAGCTCTTCCCCCCCCCACCCCCTCCGAGCACGTCCCACCTGCTATGATCAGCTGTTCAGCAGTGTGGGAAAGGGGGAGCAGCGGGGTGCAGGAAGAGGAAATAAAGAACTCCTCTCCCATCCCTCCCTCCCCGCCATGCTTTCCCTGCCACTCTATGTAATTTGCATCATTGTAGCTTCAGCACTTTATAACAGACACGGGGAAACTGAGTGCGGAATAGTTCTTGGGCTCAGGACAGGATCTCTTCTCCCTGTATGGTTAGAAGCAAAAAGGCCTAGAGCCAAATTCAGGTTTTTGCCTCAAGCCATGCTGGCTTCCACCTTTACATTTGCAACAAATTTCTCCCTGTTGGTTAGAATCGAGTCTAAAATGGAAGAAACCAGGGGGACAGCCTCCACTTTCTGAAACAAAATGTTGTCCCTGAGACATTCCAAGAGTTTAAGGGAAATTCTGTGTATTGCTGTATTAAAGCCCCCATTACTACCAGGTCTTGGGTATTGGATTTTTCTGTTCATTCTAGAAATGCCTCATCCACTATCTATTCCTGATTTGCTGGTCTGTAATAGACACCTACCATGACATCCCCTTTATTTCTTTTTCTCCTTTTATCTTTATCCAGATATTTTTCAACTTGTCTGCCTCATCTCCTTCTGGACCGCAGAGCAAGTGTATACATTCTTGATGTATAATGCAACATTCTCTATTTTTTTTTTCCTTTGTGACCAATCTATCTCCCTCGGTACCAATATTCCAGTCATGAGATTTATGCCACCAGGTCTGTCAATACATCATAATTTAGTTTATATACTAATACTTGTGGTTGTTCCTGTTTTGTGCCCCATTCTCCTATTTGTTTATAGATATCTGATATTGAGCAGATTTTCCTCTTTTTGCTCCCAGCATCCTATTGCAACTTTGCATAACCCCCCACCCCCCCAAAATCTAGCCCTTTGCTAAAGTCCCTTTTTTATTCTTGTCTGTGAGCTTTGTCACTTGCCCTCTTTGAATCTAGTTTAAAGCCCTCCTCATTGAGTTGGTGAGGAAAGATGCTGTTCTCCTTCTTGGCCCCATGGACCACATCTCTTCCTAGCAGTCCTTCCTGTGACCACATCCTGAGGTCAAGAAAGCTGAAGCCATCCCATTAAAACCTTCTCTACAGCCATGCATTCACGTCCAACGTGTACGTGTCCCTCCTTGGGTCCTTACCCGCAACTGGGAGGATGGACTAGAACATAACCTGCTCCCTGAACTCCTCCATCCTTGCTCCTGAGCTCTGCAATCACTGATCTGCTCAGGGGCATATCTGGTAATAGTATTAGTGCCCATGAAGATGAGCACCATGTGGTAGTGGACAGAGGGACACCCTTTCCATTATGTCTTGCCTGCCTGGATCCTGCATCCATCACACTTCGCAGGATATCATGTTGTTGTCAGGGTGGCAGATGGATACCTGTTACGCCAATCACCAGCACCATTGTTTCCTCCTCTTCAGTGTGAAGACCGAGTCTCCCAGTTCTCGGGGGGAGGTGGTTCCTCCTTACCCATTGTGGGATCTGCTTCTCTCCATCTGTTGCCAGTAGAATATACAGGTTCTTGACCCAATGGGCAGGGTACAGAGGCATGAGTTCTCCTTCCTCCTCTGGTGTTACTGTAGTTGGCTAGCATCCTCTTGTCCCAGATGTTTCATCGACAGGATGCACACAGCAGTCCGTGGGCTCTTGGATGATGTGCATACAAGCCATCTTTCTGCAGTTCTTACTTGCTTTCTGAGGGACTCCACCAACAGACCTCTCACACTGGATGTTTTCCCCCTACCTGGCTTTTGTTGGCGGGGACATGCAGGCCACGTTGCCAGCAAGTCAAGACTGTGGCCTGGGTGGAAGCCTTGAGGGTTAGGATACTTGTCTGGCAGGGCTCCCATAGGTGCAGGTAGAGGAAGAGCTGGTGGTGGTGATGTGTAACAGTTGAACCCATACTGTTCCAACCTCCTTTCCCTGAGTTGAAATCTTTTATCTATTCACCTGGGAAGTTTTTAGGTTCCATTTCAAAATCACATCAGTTTTAAAAGAAGCTAAAAGTTTGTGTCCCACCCCCACCCCCCCAAGTCTCCCCAACTATTTTTATGGCATCATGATCACATTGTTTTTAAAATGCCTACTTTTTTTCCCCACTGCAGTGTGAAGGACCCGTGGGGGTGGGTGGAAAGAGGGGAATGGAATTGATCTTGCATAAAGTAAGTTTATGAGATTCTCCATATTTTGTTTTTAATCTATAATCTTTGTGTTAATTCTAAGACTAGTTAGTGGTCAGATAAAGTGTGACTCAAGTTGATGTCCCTTTAAGTCCTGACACCAATGTATGCATTAAATTTCAGATTGCATGCCTTCTTCAGTTCATCTTCCCTGCATTATATTTAAAGAGGATAATTTTGTTGGTAAAGACCACGTGACTTGCTGAACATGTCTACAAGAAAATGAATTTGTAAATTCTTACCTTTGTATGTTGCTTGGTAAACTGAGTGCTAAATTAGTATGTGGCTATGCATTTTGGAGGAGAGGGACATGATGAAATAAGAGTGTGTGTGTTAAAGCCACACTTTCTCTGAAATAATCTGAACATGGCCTTGCCTTCTCTACACTTAAATACAGCAGGGGTAGTCGATAGGTGGGCCATGGGCCAAATCTGGACTGCCAGATGCTTTTGAACGGACTCCAAAAATCTTATTTACTTATAATTGTTTTCTCTGGAGTCTGGACCTTGACAAAAAATGATTGCCCCTGAAGTACAGTGTATCTCTGCTGCAAACAGATGTCAGCAATAGGTAGCCTGTCTTGTCTGGGGCAGATATTAAAGAGCTAGTGTAAGTAACTGTAAGACAATCATCACTGTCGGAAAGGATGTTGGGCTAGATGGCCCAGTATGGTTTTCCTTATGTTCTTAAGTCCCCTTTAAAGTGCATTTGTACTTTGAGTTGTCAGTGTGAAAATGGCACTTACCAGAGTTGACAGATCTGATCTAGGTCATCTCTGCTTTCTTTAGGAAGCAAAACTTTTTTCTGCAGTTTAGCCCTACTAACAGTGCAAAGCCAGTATAACTGGGCAGAGATTCTATTTTGGCTTGTGCATCAGCAGAACTGTTAAATCATTTCCAGCTACAGGAGCAAATTCTGCCCTCAGTAGTTGCATCTTTACAACCAGATGCTACTGAAGGAATGCACAGATGTAAGTAAAGGGTAGATTTGGCATGCTGAATCTGTTACCAATGCCTGAGCCAGAAAGAACAGTGTGACAATTTTATTTGCAGCACTGGAAGTCTAAAAACATTTTTTTAAAAAACCTTTTTCAGTTTGCTTGTGTTTACTTAGTTTCTAAATGTAGCTAGTTCAAATAAACAGTTTCTTCTGTGTGTAGGTGCTTCATACAGTAGCTGATGGATGTGCATTTTAAAAACCACAAATTGGTAGAGGACTAAGTAGTAGGCATAGTACATGAAACCTCTTTAAATAATAATAGCCCAGATATCCAGTTCAAGTCCTAGTAATTTAGTAGCATAAACAGTCCTAACTGCAAAGAGCATACAATCAAATTAAGACAAATATAGCCAGGAGTAAGGCTTTCACAAAAAAAGGACACAAGGCTATATGCACTGCTTCACTGCGTTGAGTAGCTTTTAAATTTTCTTTTTTGATATAGGAGTCTGGGTCTTCATTTGTCACAGGGCTGTGAAGGAAGAGGGTAGGTTGGTCCCAAGTGTAGAGGTCTTTTGTGTAGTCTTATGTTTTTTAGAAATGTTAAATGTCTAGCAAAAGAATAATACTAAACCTGACCAAATTGGCTTGGTTAGACTTGAACTATCACTTCACAGAACTGTAAAGCAGGGATCTCAAACTCAATTTACCTTAGGGCCAGTGCCAGTCCTCAAATCCTCCCAGGAGGCCAATGTCACTCATGCTGCCTGGAACCCCCCCCCCCCCAAAAAAAAACCTCTGTTCCCACCTGCCTAAGGCTCTAGGATGGAGTTTGGGTGGGGGAGGGGGCCTGGGGTGCATGATCTGGGAGGGAGTTTGGGGGCGGGAGGAGGTTGGGGGTGTGGTGCTTGCTTGGTGCTGCAGGGCCGGGGGGGCCTCTGCGTGCTTCTGCCTCCAGGCACTGCCCTCGCAGCATCTCATTGGCCGCAGGGGCGCTTGGGGCAGGGGCAACACGTGGAGGCACAGCCCTGCCCCTGGGCCACAGGAAGGGGCTGGCAGCTACTGGAGTGAGCAGGCAGATGCTGCTCTGCTCTGCTGCTGGGGCCTCTGAGGGGGGAGCACCTGGGGCCAGCAGGTGGGGCCAAGGGAGAGACCCAACCCCAAAACTGCCGGATCCCTGCGGGCCACGCTGGGGAGGCTTGTGGGCTGGGAGTTTGAGACCCCTGCTCTAAAGGATGGAAACTGTTCACTTCACTTTGAAAATATCACAAAATATGGGAGTTCAGTCAGCCCAGCATGCAATCAAACAAGGGATTTGGGGTGATAACTCTTTGTTCAGCAGATGTCTCTGAAAAGTTACAGCATGATAAACAAAACATTCAGATATTTTATGTGGTTATCTTGTTGCAAATACCACATGACAGAAACTTATCTTAGTCAGCTGATGACTTAGCAGAAAAGTTTGAAATGGGAGTGTCCTCACTTGACATTGGATAGCCATCTGTCTTGGATGGTTGAGACACAACAAATCCTGCATGTTGGCAGGGGGTTAGACTAGATGACCCTTGTGGTCCCTTTTAACTCTGTGGTTCAATGATTCTATGAAACTGTCCACACTTTCTCAATAGTTTATATTGGGTATGAAGTAGCTGCTATTTGAGGGAAAGGCTTATGTCTTGCTTTATAACCACAATTTAGTGGTGGTGGGTGAGGCCTTAATTATTAGAACTGAATTGCAGGCATTTCTGTCATAAATGCTAACTGAACAAGCAGCTGTATCTGGTTTCCTGGGATACCAATGCAGAAACAATGAACAGATTTTAGATGTTGTGCCCCTTCCAATGTCTGTCCATTGTAGAATATGGTAAATGCACTTACCAACCATATTTTGTCAAAGTGCTGTCTAATCAACGGAATTGCTCCTCAGGTTTATCATAAACCTCTAGTATTTGGACAGCAGTAAACACCTAGTGGTGGAATGATTTTTATATTTTGTAATGCACAAAGTTATGATTGGTAATGCAGTCAGTGACTAGGCATGTATAGCATCCATTTAGTGCTTAGTAGCTTTTTTCATAGTCTCTCACTATAACCTCTCACTAAGAGGGAATGTTGGTCAGCATGCTGGATTTATCCATACTCTCGAGAAACTCACAGGATCTTCAACGTCACTGCTAGTCTCTCAAACTGGAAGGACCTCTGTTTTAATGACAGCCAGGGGCGGCTCTAGGTATTTTGCTGCCCCAAGCACGGCAGGCTTGCCTGTGGGAGGTCCCCGGTCCCACGGATTCGGCGGCACGCCTGCGGGAGATCCACCGAAGCCGCGGGACCAGCGGACCCTCTGCAGGTATGCCGCCGAAGGCAACCTGCCCGCCGCCCTTGCGGCGACCTGCAGAGCGCCCCCTGTGGCTTGCCGTCTCAGGCACGCGCTTGGCATGCTGGTGCCTGGAGCCGCCCCTGATGACAGCAGCTACTGAATAACAGTCTAGTGCCCCACCAGTATTGCATTCCATTGTTAATGTCCGCTCTGAATCAAACCTGGCATAGGGAATAAAACTCTCTTCAGGCTTATGCTACTCGTTGTGTTAAGTGGAACTTGTGTGCTATTCCTGTGTACTTGTACTGAATTTCTTATAGTGAATTTTGACTTGAGTACTTCAGTATAGCATCTGAAGTGTAAGGATGTCCTCTTACTTGAGAACCTTTGCTCCCTATTTGGTATATGAACTTAAATGTTGGGGCAAATAGCATATTTGCCATAAACATTTGAAATAAAGCTTAGGCAGGAAGCTATGGGAATTCTGAAGCATCTCTCATTGTTTGCAATGCATGGTAATTATTACATAGTGTGAAGTAACAGTAAATGAAATTTGCATAAGGGTTTTTTCCCCCAAAGCATAGTACACTAATTTAAGCCTTCAAGGAAAGGGGTGTGTATGGGTGAATTCCAAGCTATATTATTGGAAGAATAAAGTAACTGTTTTGACCAAAAACCTCAGTTGTCTTAAAATCCAATTGTCTAAATTAATAGCCAGTTTGACTTGAACAAGTACACTTAATTCTAACTCCAAATCTCCTTCACTTCAGTAACTGAGCCTGGCCACAATGTAAAGAGGTTACGGTTTGAAATCTGTATCTGTAAGAACACAAGTGCAATTCTGCCTGGTGAAGAAAGGTCTTTAGAATGTGGCCCGATTGATAGCATTTAAACTTGACCTATATGAAAATAACTTCTGGAGAGATGACACCATAACTACTCTCTCTACCAGGGGTGGGCAAACTTTTTTTTTTTTTTTTTTTTTTTTTTTTGGTCTGAGGGCTGCATCAGGTTTTGGAAAATTGTATGGAGGGTTGTTAAGGCAGGTGGTTGTGGCCTAGCCCCCACCTCCTATCTGCCCCAGGACTCCTGCTCCATCCAACCCTCACCCCTGTTCCCTGACAGCTGCTCTGGGACCCCTACCCTATCCATACACACCCGCTCCCTGTCCCTGACGGCCCCCCTGGGACCTCGCTACCCCATCCAACCCCTCCCCTCATTCCTGAGGGGACCCCCCCGGGACTCCTGCCCCATCCAACCACCCCTTCTCCCTGTCCTTTGATTTCCCCTGGAACCCCTGCCCTTGACTGCCCCCTGCCACCCCATCCAACCCCCTCCTTCCTGACTGTCCCCCAGGACCCTTGCCCCCATTCAATCCCGTTCTCCCCCCCCCGACCACCACCCACACCCCTGACCACCACCACCTTGAACTCCCCTGCCCTCTCTCCAACCTTCCCTGCTCCCTTACCGTGCTGCCTGGAGCACCGGTGGCTGGCGGCGCTACAGCCGCACTGCCCAAATGGAGCCGGGGCACACCGCTGCCACCATGTAGCACAGAGCGCTGGGTCAGGCCAGGCTCTGCAGGCTGCACTGCCCCAGGAGCTCACAACCCCGCCACCCAGAGCATCGTGCTGCCGGCGGAGCGAGTGAGCTGAGGCTGCAGGGGAGGAGGAACATCAGGGGAGGGGCCAGGGGCTAGCCTCCTGGGCCAGGAGCTCGGGGGCCAGGCAGGAAGGTCCGGTGGGCTGTAGTTTGCCCACCCCTGCTCTGTAGGCTCGGCTACTTACTGATGGAGAGCGCGCTTAGGGGGAAAAACAGTTCACACCACAATTGTATATGAGCTTTTCTTTTGGTTTGCAGTAATTTTTTTAAAAGTACCGATTCCTGCAGACTTTACTGGTGGTGTCAAAGGCAATAATTGTTACCTTGGTGTGAACATCCTAGGTGATATGGCCATTTTTGTGTATTAATTATTGTAATGCATCTTGATCTTAAAGTATTTATTAAACTAAAATGTATAAACTGTCAGCTGATGCATGTATAAAATGTGCCAAAACTACTAAAATGGGAAACTGAATTTTATTTTTACACTTCCAAGAGATTTTTCTAAGAATTGAGATCATATCCAGCTATAAAACACAGCTTAAGACTTTAAAAGAGCTCATCTATATCTTCTGATACGAGATGTTAATGGTGAGGAAATCTTCTGTTACAATAAGGGCATGTCTACATGAACACTTGGTGTACAGCAGGTGAGTGCAGGGTAGATTCATGCCCAAGCTTGCTATGAAGTAAGGTTATGGCTACACCACAGTTGTGCTGCTGTAGTGACCTATTGTAGATACTTCCTACATAGATTGAAATGACCCTTCCATCCACCTGTCCAAGAGGTGGGAGCTAGGTCAACAGAACAATTCTTCCATCAATCTAGCCGCCTCTATGCTGGGGATCGGTTGACCTAACCATGGCACTCAGGCTATGAAATCTTTTAGTGCCCTGAGCAACGTAGCTAGGTTGATCTAATTTTTAAGTGCCTTAGTGGTCATGTAGAGTAGCCCTATGTGTAAGTGTTCAAGTTCTTGGAGAAGCAAGTCCATGCTAGGGGGGAAGAAGGCCTGAGGTGGCGTGTGGTGGTTTGCTGAATGGTTGCGTTCCTTGAGGTGTTTAAACTTCCACAACTTAGTGTTTTTAAAATGGGATTTTTAAAAGTGCTTAGCATTGGCCTTGCTCTGTCATATTGAAGTCAGTGGTAAAAGCTCCTACTTTTCAGGGGGGGGAGTGAGTTAAGCCAACCGTGAGCCACTTTGAAAATACAACCATAAGTTTCTGAATACAAACTGATACAGTGAGTTTAGAACAGACAATTGTAAGGGCCAAATGTACAGAAGGCTCTAAATATAGGAGCCACTGTAGTTCGTTTGTGCAGAGAGGAGATACTTCCCAGAAGAGGTCCTTGGTGGCATGGCAGACTGTGGTCAGTAGATGAGTCATTACCCTTTTGTAAAATGCTGTACATATAGCTCAGTGTGGTGTTTGGTGCTGCTCAGTCTAAGCAGAGCAGGTGTTGCAGCCAGTAAGGAAGCAGCTGCAGAGGGTTACCTCTGCATTCACTCAAGGCCAAGCTTGTTGTTTGGTGGGTGAGACCTTAGAAACAATTGCCCTTAGGATCTTAAAAATGCCTCACTCTTCTCGATAAGTTGATAACAGTGATGCCTAACAACTTAAATGCTAGAACTACATATTTCCCTGATGATTTGAACAGAAATATCCTTCTACTCTGGGATTAGAGGCACAGTTTGGGAAGATTGCCACTATTTCCCTCCCTTCCCCCATCTTCAGTGTGGTCTCCGGAATCCATTCTGTGCTGCTCGGATGAAAATTGTCCAATTAAACATTTGCTCCAGCAATTATGAAAAGTGGTGTTTGTGAACAGTGGCGGGAATGTTACTGGTTATATAGTGATACGTGCTGACGTTTTCAAGAATGAAAACAAAATCCCTTTTTCCTGAGAAGGAACTTGGAATCAGTTATTTTGCAGTAGCATCTGTCCCCTTTTGGCAGAGATGCAGTGCAGGTAGCTCACCAACTATTACTTGAAATTTTCTTAATTTGCAATTTGAGACAGACACAGTGTCCCTTAACACATTCTTCCATTAGCTGATTAAGTGTGTTCTGCAACTTGCTCTTTTCCCATCAATACTTGTATGGCTGGAACTCTAAAAAGTTACACATACAAGAATGAGGATTGTCTAAACTGAATACAGCTGAACAGAAGCCAGATATCCATTTCTGAAGTCAAGTCATCACAAGAGTAGAAACATAGTATTTTTGACAAGATGGCCTATGAGAACTTCTGACAACTAGTGGAAATCATCTAAGGGCTTGGCTACACTTGAAACTTCAAAGCGCTGCCGCGGGAGCGCTTTGAAGTGTGTGGCCGCAGCGCCGGTGCTGCGCTCCCAGCGCTGCAGCACTGTTTACAGCGCTGTAAAGCGCCAGTATATCTTGCAGCACTCAGGAGGATGTTTTTTTCACACCCCTGAGCGAGAAACTTGCAGCGTTGTAAAGCACCAGTGTAGCCAAGGCCTATAAGATTCATTGTCAGGGTACACAGTGTATCCTGCTATTTTTTTCCTAGTACCACCACTGCATGTAAAAATAGCAAAAGTAGCTTCTAAAATGCCACCTGCCCACTCTACGAAGAACATAAGAATTTGCCATACTGGGTCAGACCAAAGGTCCATCCAGCCCAGTATTCTGCCTGCTGACAGTGGCCAATGCCAGGTGCCCCAGAGGGAGTGAACCTAACAGGTAATCCTGTCATCCATGTCCACCCTCTGACAACCAGAGGCTAGGGACACCATTCCTTACTCATCCTGGCTAATAGCCATTAATGGACTTAACCACCATGAATTTATCTAGTTCTCTTTTAAACTCTGTTATAGTCTTAGCCTTCACAGCCTCCTCAGGCAAGGAGTTCCACAGGTTGACTGTGCGCTGTGTGAACTTCCTTTTATTTGCTTTAAACCTGCTGCCCATTAATTTCATTTGGTGGCCCCTAGTTCTTATATTATGGGAACAAGTAAATAACTTGTTCACTTTCGCCACACCGCTCATGATTTTATATACCTCTATCATATCCCCCCTTAGTCTCCTCTTTTCCAAGCTGAAAAGTTGTATCTTCTTTAATCTCTCCTCATATAGAACCCGTTCCAAACCCCTAATCACTTCAGTTGCCCTTCTCTGAACCTTTTCTAATGCCAGTATATCTTTTTTGAGATGAGGAGACCACATTTGTACGCAGTATTCAAGATGTGGGCATACCATGGATTTATATAAGGGCAGTTAGATATTCTCCATCTTAGTCTCTATCCCTTTTTGAGTGATTCCTAACATCCTGTTTGCTGCTGCACACTGCGTGGACGTCTTCAAAGAACTATCCACAATGACTCTAAGATCTCTTTCCTGATTAGTTGTAGCTAAATTAGTTCCCATCATATTGTATTTATAGTTCGGGTTATTTTTTTCCAATATGCATTACTTAACGTTTATCCAAAATAAATTTCATTAAATTTTACTTCTGCAATAATCGGTTAACTATCTTATTTGTCTTAAGATGTCAAACCTCTTCCAGGAACAGAATTTTAACAAGCTGAAAGGATTTTTTTTTTCCTTTTTGAAAACCTGGAAAAATGATCAAATGTAACCCCCTAACCACTTCGTAGCTAAACTTGCATTGGAAGTACATGTGGAGAGCTAGAACTCCCAACTTAATTTACCAAAAAAACCCAACAAAACAAACTCAGGACTTTTATCACTAGTCAGAATGTCTGGAGGGGTCTCTACTTTTAATATAATGTCTAGTTCTTTTAAACTGAACCCTCTTGAGTGGCAATTCCTGTAAATGCGTTATATTAGTATGTATATCTCGTCTGAGAGCTTGTCAGGTGGCCCGGTCCTAATTTGTATTGCTTTCTGACAAGATTTAAATTTTTTCAGTGGGGCTATAGGCACTTTGGTCCCAGGATGTGAGAGAGGATAGGTGAGGTTATATCTTTTATTGGACCAACTTCTGTTGGTGGAAGGAACATGCTTGCGTGCTTCACAGAGCTCTTCCTCAGGACCTTGTCCCTTCCACCAACAGAAGCTGGTCCAATAAAAGATATTGCCTCACCTGTCTTGTGTGTCTCAGGATTTAAAAGGAAACTTCAGCCTCTCCCTCAATTCTGTTAATGATTTTAGATCTTGAGAAGGATTTGTTAGCCTGTTTCTCAAGTTTTGTTGTTCTAGTGACCTACAATTTCTCCATCTTGCTGTCCTAAAGAAGCTGTTTTTTAGTCACTAAAAACAAACCTTTTTTTAAATACTTTGACTAAATCTAGTTTTGGAGTTGGTAGGGAGAGAGAAGTGCTGAAATGATTCTTAATCCTTTTTAATATTTGAAATTCATCTGCATTCTCCAGCATCTGATGCCTACAGGCCCATATAGCCCAACAGTTCATTCTGCTTTTGTCATTTCTTTAAATAAGTCATAACATGGATGGGTCTGGTTTGATACTAAGCAGATGTGACAGGGTCTCCAGGGTGCAACCTGAACTGTGCCCTCTGTCCCACCAACCTGGTGTATCCCTCTCACCCTGTGATGCTGTTGACAGGCTACAGACCTTACATAGACATCCACAGGTAGGGACATACCCAAATGAGTTACATAAATGCTTTTCCAACCACTCATGAACCAACAATATAGAGACTCCAGCCAATTCCTTCCAGTTCCCTAGCCTTGCACCCCAGAACTATACCATCTTGCTCTGGTCAGAAGCCTGACCAGTATAAGTTCTTTACCCAGTTCACCCCTCCCTCGGGGTGGAGAGGACACACACCAACCTTTGTAAACTGAGCTGAAATTTCCCAAGCGCTTCAATCAAAACACACTGTTTTAGATAAAATATAAAACAGATTTATTAACTACAGAAAGATTTTAAGTGGTTATAAGTAGTAAGCATAGAGATCAAAGCTGGTTACCTAAGAAATAAAAGTAAATTTGTAGTCTCATTTATAGAACTCAAACGGGATTTGAATCAAGCAGTGTCTCACTCTGCTAGATGATACAAACAAGTCGCAGATCTTCAGTACACGGACTGGAACTCCAGCCTGTGACCACCCTCGCCAGTTCAAAGTCTTGGTCTCCAGAAGTTTGTTCCAAGTTTTGAGTTGTGGAGGGAGTGAGGACAAATCGTGATGTCACTTCCCCTCTTTATAGTTTCTTCCAGCTTGCAAGAAGCCTGGGAAACAAGCAGGGAGAACTCGAAGTCCTGGCATAGTCAAGGAATTATGATGTGGGTGGGATAACTCACATGACTGGAGTACTGTCATGGAAGGGTATAAACTGTTCAGGAAGGACAGGCAGGGCAGAAAAGGTAGGGGAGTTGTATTGTATGTAAGAGAGCAGTATGACTGCTCAGAGCTCTGATAGGTTTTTCTGCAGTTTCATGAGAGTCTCTGGATTAAGTTTAGAAGTGTGAGCAACAAGGGTGATGTCATGGTGGGAGTCTGCTATAGACCACCAGACCAGGGGGATGAGGTGGACGAGGCTTTCTTCCGGCAACTAACAGAAGTTACTAGATCACAGGCCCTGGTTCTCATGGGAGACTTGAATCATCCTGATATCTGCTGGGAGAGCAATACAGCGGTGCACAGACTATCCAGGAAGCTTTTGGAAAGTGTAGGGGAAAACTTCATTGTGCAAGTGCTGGAGGAACCAACTAGGAGCAGAGCTCTTCTTGACCTGCTGCTCACAAACAGGGAAGAATTAGTAGGGGAAGTAAAAGTGGATGGGAACCTGGGAGGCAGTGACTATGAGATGGTCGAGTTCAGGATCCTGACGCAAGGAAGAAAGGAGAGCAGCAGACTAGGACCCTGGACTTCAGAAAATCAGACTTTGACTCCCTCAGGGAACTGATGGGCAGGATCCCCTGGGAGAATAACATGAGGGGGAAAGGAGTCCAGGAGAGCTGGCTGTATTTTAAAGAATCCTTATTGAGGTTGCAGGAACAAACCATCCCAATGGATAGAAAGAATAGCAGGCAACCAGCTTGGCTTAATAGTGAAATCCTTGCTGATCTTAAACACAAAAAAGCAGCTTACAAGAAGTGGAAGATTGGACAAATGACCAGGGAGAAGTATACGCTTAGAGTTGCAGCTAGCAAGAGATGTTAAGAGTAACAAGAAGAGTTTCTTCAGGTATGTTAGCAACAAGAAGAAAGTCAAGGAAAGTGTGCGCCCCTTACTGAATGAGGGAGGCAACCTAGTGACAGAGGATGTAGAAAAAGCTAATGTACTCAATGCTTTTGTTGCCTCTGTCTTCATGAACAAGATCAGCTCCCAGACTGCTGCACTGGGTAGCACAGTATGGGGAGGAAGTGACCAGCTCTCTGTGGAGTAAGGTGGTTCAGGACTATTTAGAAAAGCTGGACAAGCACAAGTCCATGGGGCTGGATGCACTGCATGAGAGGGTGCTAAAGGAGTTGGCCGATGAGATTGCAGAGCCATTGGCCATTATTTTTGAAAACGCATGGTGATCAGGCGTGGTCCTAGATGACTGTAAAAAAGGCTAATCTAGTGCCCATCTTTAAAAAAAAAAAAAAAGGGGGGGGGAGGAGGATCTGGGGAACTACAGGCTAGTCAACCTCACCTCAATCCCTGGAAAAATCATAGAGCTGGTCCTCAAGGAATCAATTCTGAAGCACTTAGAGGAAAGTGATCAGGAACAGTCAGCATGGATTCACCAAGGGCAAGTCATGCCTGACTAACCTAATTGCCTTCTATGATGAGATAACTGGCTCTGTGGATGAGGGGAAAGCAGTGGATGTGTTATTTCTTGACTTTAGCAAAGCTTTTGATACGGTATCCCACAGTATTCTTGCCAGCAAGTTATAGTAGTAAGGGCTGGATGAATGGACTATAAGGTGGCTAGGAAGCTGGCTAGATTGTCGGGCTCAACGGGTAGTGATCAATGGCTCCATGTCTAGTTGGCAGCCGGTATCAAGCGGAGTGCCCCAAGGATCGGTCCTGGGGGCCAGTTTTGTTCAATATCTTCATTAATGATCTAGAGGATGTTGTGGACTGCACCCTCAGCAAGCTTTCAGATGACACTAAACTGGGAGGAGTGGTAGATATGCTGGAGGGTAGGGATAGGATACAGAGGGACCTAGACAAATTGGAGGATTGGGCCAAAATAAATCTGATGTTGAACAAGAAGTGCAGAGTCCTGTATTCAGGATGGAAGAATCCCATGCACTGCTACAGACTAGGGTCCGAATGGCTACGCAGCAGTTCTGCAGAAAAGGACCTAGGGGTTAGTGGACGAGAAGCTGGATATGAGTCAACAGTGTGCCCCTGTTGCCAAGAAGGCTAACGGCATTTTGGGCTGTATAAGTAGGGGCATTGCCAACAGATTGAAGGATGTGATCATTCCGCTCTATTTGACATTGGTGAGGCCTCATCTGGAGTACTGTGTCCGTCCAGTTTTGGGCCCCACACTACAGGAAGGATGTGGAAAAATTTGAATGAGTCCAGTGGAGGGCAACAAAAATCATTAGGAAGCTGGAGCACATGACTTATGAGTCGAGACTGAGAGAACTGGGATTGTATAGTCTGCAGAAGAGGAGACCAACTTAAGACAGAACAAGGAGCAATGAAGTAGGAGAGGTTTAGGTTGGATGTTCAGAAAAACTTTTTCACTTGGAGGGTGGTGAAGCACTGGAATGGATTACGTAGGGAAATGGTGGAATCTCCTTCCTTAATGGTTTTTAAGGTCAGGCTTGACAAAGCCCTGACTGGAATTTAGTTGGGAATTGGTTCTGGTTTGAGCAGGGGGTTGGACTAGATGATCTCTTGAGGTCCCTTCCAACCCTGATATTCTATGATTCTATGATCTTTTGCTATGATGTGGGTCCAGCAGTCTCCATTGTATATGTGCTGTCTCTGAGAAGTCTTCTGAGATGATGATTGAGAGGGTGGATTCCTTTCAGTGAGCTATCTGAATCTTGCTACTGCATTGTACCTGGAATGCTGGTTGTGGGTGTTCCTCATCTCGCAACATATTTCAATAACTCATAGCAAAACTTCATAACCTCACATACAGTGATAGAACATAACATCCAACAGGATATTAACATTCAACAGATCAAGACTTTTTTAAAACGATACATCACAAGGCATATTTTGTACAGAACATATAATTCTATGACAGTGGTGAATATGGGGGTTCCAGGATGCTGCTTTGAGTTACAGAATGCCACAGCAAGTGTTCAGAAATTTTTGGAGTTCTTGTTTTTAGTAAAGTTTGGTTAATTGGTTGCTAGTTCTTATGAACTGTCTTATCTTCACCCCCAAACACTATCTGTTTATAAAAAAAAAAGTGGGTGGGGGATGGGACCCTTACCATATGTTTGGGCTGTTTCCCGTTAACACTCAAACCTAACTTTTCATCTTCCTATTTCACTTCTGCCTGTCTCAGTGAATGTGGAAGCTCCTAGTTGTGATTCCTGGATCTGAGCTATTTTGTTCTTGACATGTAATGTGTAGCGGATAAGTTCATGTTCAGTCCAGTGGTGAACTCTTAGAACAAACAAATGCTTAATGGTTATTTAGTGTGAACAAGCCAGTGTGGCTTCTACATAACTAGGGCACAGATGAAACATGTAACAACATAACTGCTTTTTAAAATTTTAGTTATTTTTACAGAGCATTTGAGTTAGGCTAGCCTTCTCTATATCAAACACTTTACTGCCAGTGGCATTGCCAAAGCCAAAGTCCCAAGCTGTGATTGGACATGACTGGGGTAGGAGGGCAGATGGAAATCCCTCTCTACCAACTCTGCACTTACCTGACTTAGGATCTGTTCCTGCCGCTGGTCAGGAAGGAAGTGGGTTTTTTCCAAGACAGTACCTGGCACGTGGTAGACCACTTAGCTGACTCTTTTTGTCTCTTAACCATGTAAGCTTTCTTCAGTGCAGGAGCTTAAACTGTCAAATTTCGCTTTGGTATTTTAAGGTACAATATTAGCTTGTGAAAATATAGGACCTTACCTTTTAGCATGCAGTCTTTGAAGTATAAAAAGTGAGTCTAATAACTGTTCTATGCCCTGTATGAAACCTTAGATTGGAGTGCTAAAAATTGTAGATTCTATATTTATCATGTTGAAAGGTTGACTCCTGCCTCTGATCAGCTTCCCATGCCCATTTGTTAAACAAGCACCTTCATACTTTCTCCTGTGCGGCCCCTCACACTCGGGAGAAACCTCCCATAAATGTCTACAAAGTCACTTCACTGTTCTCCTTAAAACTCTCCTCTTGCTAGATCTCCGAAAACAAACCAACCACTTGAAAATGGTTAGGGTCCTGGTGTGCTGAGACCACAGTCAGTGATGCTGACCAATATTGTTTCAGTTTCCTTGAACTTCCCAGTCTATTTGTATCCTCCTGTGTAAGCTCTTTGGTGCAGGGACTATCTTTGTTCTGTGTTTGTACAGAGCCTAGCATAGTGGGGTGTTGGTCAATGACTAAGGCTCTTAGGTGCAATAGTAACACATTATTTGTAACTCCTCATTCCAGTCAATGTTGTATTAATACTTGTCCTGGTATCTAAGGAGGACATAGGGAGACAGTGAATGGTTCATAACGTAGTACAGTAAAGGGGTACAAAACTTAAGTGCTAAATTTAAACTTGGGCCTAGGTCGGTACTAACAATAAACACTTAATCTGCAGCTTTCAAAGTATTCCAGTAGTTACTAATGGTTTCAATCAATTTTTCAGTGGATAGATATAAAGGTAATTAACAACCTTGTTTGTGTTTACTGCAGAGGCTGAGAATTGGCCTATATACTCATCTATTTTATTACCACTAGAGGGTCCTCCAGGTCATACTTCATTCATTTTAGCAATATGAGGAAGCTTCTACTGGCTGTACTGTGGACAGAACTTCAGTTTCCAAAGCTATCTGTTCAGCACCTTTTCACAAGCACTAAATTATTCTCAAAATACTTGTAACCCTTTACCCTCTTGCTGTTATGGATAAGGCTATAATTTAGTCCGAGGTTGTGGAAGTCATGGAATCTGTGACTTCCAGGAAGTTCCGTGACTTCAGCCTGTAGTGGTTGAGAGCTGCAGGGTCCCCTGCCTCCCGCGGGTGCCAGGGGACCTCCCCCCAGAGCTCCTGGTGGCCCTGGGCAGCAGGGGAATCCCCTCCCCCTGGAGCTCCCAGCTGCCACAGGCAGGGCTCCTGGTCCCTGTGCTGCTGCCCTGCTTCAGGCAGTGTGAGGACCCGCATATCTCCCATTTTGTCTCAGATATTTTTACTAAAAGTCATGGATAAATTCACGGAGGCTGTGACCTTTCTTTTTTGCCTGTGACCTGTCCTTGACTTTTACTAAAAATATTCGTGACAATCTTAGTCTTAATTATGGATAATTGAGGCATAGAATACCATTGTGACCTAGTCACTAATATTGTTGTAGTACTTAAAGCAATTTAAATAGAGACCTACATCATCAGTGGATAGAAACACATTATTTCTAATTTACCATGAACTATGAAAAGTTGGAGACAGTTCTCCTTCTGAAACAGGTAAAAGATCAGATTAATTTAGGCAAAGCTGCCAATCATGAACTACTCCTAGGCTTTAAATAATTCCTCCATATTTTGGGTCTAGGATAGGATACCATTGGTTAGGCTGGTACTTGTAGCAAATGTTCAGAATCTGTTTTGGCAAGGACCAAGCATATCTTTGGTGCTACTGGAATATCATAATATGCCTCAGTCCCATTGTGCTAGGTATTATACAAACATAAGACACCTTCTTGGAGGTGAGGCTGACTGGTGTGTAGTTTCCAAGATTCTCCTTCTTCCCTTTTTTTTTTGAAGATGGGCACTATATTTGTCTCTTCCTAATTGTCCAGGACCTTCCCCAGTCGCCACGAGTTTTCAGAAATAATGGCCAATTGCTCTGCAATCACATCAGCCAATTCCCTCAGCACCCTCGGATGCATTAGATCTGGACCCATGGACTTGTGCATGTCCAGCTTTTCTAAATAGTCCATAACCTGTTCATTCACCACTGAGGGCTGCTCACCACCTCCCCATACTGTGTTGCCCAGGACAGCAGTCTGGGAGCTGACCTTGTCTGTAAAGACTGAGGCAAAAAAGCATTGAGTACTTCAGCTTTTTCCACATCATCTGTCACTAGGTTGCCTCCCTCATTCAGTAAGGGTCCCACACTTTCCCTGACCTTTCTTGTTGCTAACATACTTGTAGAAACCTTTCTTGTTACCCTTCACATCCCCGTAACCTCTTTTTGGGCTAGAGAAATGCTGTCTTGCTCTGATTAATTATCCAGAAAGTTCTTGGAAAGATTTTCTTGGATTGTCACTTTGACCATGTCATCCCTCTCTGCTTCCTTTCATTGGCTTCCCCTTCTCTGCTATATCAAACATAAATGACCTGTTCCACATCCATAATTTAGCATAATGTTGATATGTCTTATGTTGTTGAGCCAATGACTCTGCCTCCACTCCACCAACAATGCTAGCCTCCATTGTCTACTTGTCAGATTTTCCAGAGTTCCTTCATGCTTTCTCCCTTCCTGTCCTTTTTCCTGGAATGAGGTCCCTTTTAAACATCCACAAAGCCACATTTTCCTCCTTCAGATCCCTTCTTAACTCACTTCTGCTGTGATGCATACAGTGTTCTTGACAGTGGTTAGGTAGCTGGTATGTCATAACTGCTGCTCATTGCAAAGATCCTCACTATTACCATGTGCTTTTCCCCATTTGTTTTTACCTGTTCTCTTCTGGTACTTGCATTTGTAAGCTGTTGGTTGGAGACTTTTTTTGGTATTTGTACAGTGAGATCCTGATCTGGATTGGGGCCTCCTGCTGCTACAGTAGTACAAATAATAAAGGCTAGCGCAGGTGGCTGTCTCTCTTCTTGTGTACTACAACAACAGAAATAACTAATGGCGTCTTTCTGTAGGAGTAGAAGTTCAGACACTAAGCACAAAGTTTACTGTTCTAATATACTGGTTAGACTTGAGAAGCAATTCATTGGAAATCATAGTAATAAGTCTGATGACCTCTCTGCTGCTTCTATCTGTCTTGCAGAGCTAGAAGACCACCTTGGTGTATATTGATAATACTTAGCACTTAGACTGTCTTCTGTTTGTAGATTCTATCAAAGCTTCTGTAATAGAGCCCATCACTATAGTGTGTGAATGCCTTCAGAGTTAGTCCATTTTTGGCTATATAACTAACTTTCCTCCCTATTACACTGAAACAATTTGAGTCATTTCAGTTTCTCCCTGCTACCAACTGAAAGGATGCAGGGTTCTGGTAATTTTGAGTAGTTTCTTTTTTTAATGTAACTCTCTAACGTAAGAGTCAGCTTTTTTCCCCATTCATCAGTTCCTTTATGGTGCAGCTTGCTGTGAATTAAGTCATCACCTACTTATGAATAAAGTTGTCATTTAATCTGGTTAGCGCTCTCCAGAACATCCTCTAAACTTGGAGTGGGAAGAGGGAGGCGATGGGGAGAGAATGTGAACCTCTTACAAGTCAGAAATGGAATCTGACAAATGGGACCATTGTTCCATAGTATAAGGCCTATTAAACTTCAGGGTGACTATCTCCTTTGAGCAGGCTTTTGCATTAGTTTAGTCATAAGTTTAAAAACTAACAGTGATTTAGCTGAAACAGCCCATGCTTATGGAGATGCCAGGCATTCAGTTTTACAAGCGTATCTTCAAGTTACCATGCTTATGTAAATACAGGTTTTCACCAGTAGATAACTGCTGGCATGTCACTTGTTACCGTCATGAACCATCTGAGCAGCATTGTGTGTAGATATAACTAACCTAACTTGCTGAGAGAAGAATGTCACCTTACAGTGTTTTGTAAACTAACTGTGCACTAGGACTAAGAAACCAATATAAAGTTTTCAGATTAGAATAAAAATCCTCAAAACTCAACACAGTTTCCATAAGAGGTGGTGTAACTATTTAGCCCTTCCTGTAATAAGTTCCACTGTAAACCAGATCTGCTTATTATTGCCAGTGTTAACTGCTTCCCCCTAGTTTCCTCACCCATGTCCACAGCTTTAAACAGAAGAGTTCAGCTATTTGTTAATGCAGTAATTTGAACATGAGCAGAATAGTAGCATCAGTTCTTACATGGTTTCTTTTTTTTTTTTTGGGGAGGGGGGGGAGTTTGTATGGCAGTGAAATGGAGACTTCATATAGTTCTAGTTCTTAGGTATCTAGCTAATCTGGTGTGTCATATTAGTCTTCAGAAACCATATTTGGTTTGTTTAAATTATAACCAGTGCCTCTAGCTTCAGAATTTTCTCTCTCCAAAGAATTGCTGCCTGAACTGATGGTGAGAAATACCAAGTTGTATAACACTGCAGCAGTAGTGCTTTGGTTTACACTTACAATTCTATAAATAATTCTCTTCCCTTGCTGCTTTCAGCAGGGGGAGAGGCTGCTTATGAAAGAGGTGACTGCATCAAGACCTGCCTTGTGTTTTTAGCTGAACATGTGATTGTCTGTCTCTCTTGGGAAAGCTTAGCTGATACAGATTCTGAATTGCATATGAAGAGATGGAATCAAGGTGGTTAGTCAGTGAATGACTCATGAATGTTCAGAGGTTAGGCTGATATTTATTTAAAGCACTATCTAAAAATATTTAGTTAAACATGAGTGGCATGAAAAAGATGCTTCCAAAGCAAACCATTTCCTATCTACTGTGAATGAAAGGGCGACATACTAGATTACATGGCATACCTGAAAGGTTGAATGACTGCATCTACTCATTTCACTTCAGTTTGTACATGTAAAGCCACAAAGCAAAGGAGGAAGTTGAATTGCTCTTCAAAATCTGTCAACTTAGTAGAATCTGACAAACTGTCTGAGGAATGCAGATAATAGTAGGGTGAGGAGAAATGGGAGAGCTGATATTAAAATAGATCTTGGTGTGTATTCCATTGTGGCTTCTCTCTTCGAGTGATTGGCTGTGTAAAAAATAATCTCTTACCATTATGTTTGAGTCAGACTCTGAATAAAGTAAACATATATATGATCAAAATAGAGCTGTGTTTTAAAAACAAGTCTGGAGAACTACATGCATCACACTTTTTTCACATTCAGAAGCTGAGTCATTTATCCAGATCATTGAAGTTCGAAACACAATTCCATAGATCAAACAAGATTCATCTGGAATGTGTAGAGAATTCAATCACAGACTGATGCAGCTCTTAGTAAATGACATCACTCTCTGGACTTCTGAATTAGGTAAATAGTGACGATGCTAACATGGAGTCCTCTTTCACAATATTGCTATCAAGGCCCAGCACAGATTCTAGTGGGTTAGAAGCTTACTCATGACTTGCTGAGATATCCTAAACAGCTGGCTGGATTGCACTGTCTGCCCTGCGTCTGGGAGCAAGCTTCCCAACCCAGGTCCACAGACTTGTGTTAGTGTGGCTTGTGCTAGGGTGCTAAAAATGTCTGTGTAGATGGTGTTTTGACGGTGTGACTCAAGCCTACCCCTTTGAAAGCCTGAGAGCCCAAACTCCAGCCCAAGTCCTAACATCAAAGCATAGTCTACCGACCTATTTTTAGTGCACTAGTGTGAGCCCTACTAACACAGGTCTGTGGACTCAGGTTGGGAGGCTTGCTCCCAGATGCAGTGTAGACATCCCCTTAGTATCTAATGTAGCCTGCCCGTTTTCTCCATCCCCACCACACCAGACACCACAAGTGGGCCCCTTCAGCCTGAACAACTTCAGATGCTATTGTTGGGTCCTGTTCAGTGTTACGCTGTAGTGATGACTGCCTAGACTTCAATTTTCTGCAAGAAATGCTGCTAAGTTTTGGGAGTTTGCCTTTTTTTTAAAAGCATCTATAGTTGAGTATTGTTTCCTCTCAATGGGTGCATGAATATAATTTTTATGAAGGCCACTGTAAATTGTCTAACATGACTAGTGGTTTAATGAGAGAGCAGAATGTCCCAGTACGAACGGTAGTTGCTTAATCATAGCAGCAGCAGCATTGCTGTTAAGAACGGATTGGAAGTAGAAATGATGTGCATTTGTGCCTGAATGTGTTCTGAAAAGTATTTTCTCATCTAACCAACAGGTAGTGCAGGCTGTGCATAAACTGATTCTCTGAGGCTTAAGGATCATTCCTGAAGTTGTTCAAAGTAAATTCTGGCAGATTTCATCATGGATTCAACAGAATGAAAATTCAGCTGCTAGACTAACAAACTTTCTTTTCCGCCTTTCATACTGCTTTGTTTGGATAGTGTTGACTACACTCTTTCAAAGCCCCTCCTTAAAACACATTTGCACAAGGCCTATTAAACCATAGCCCTCACTTTGCTGAAGCACTGAGTAGATAGTAGAATATTTTTAAAGTGGAACTAGAACTAATGAGGCCTATGCTAACCTTCACTGCTTTTTTCCAGCCAGGTGCACCGCGGTTTTCTAATCTACATGAAGAAATGGGTCATTGAAGGAGGAGGCTAGACCTCAGGATACTTGTTGATGCTTTATACTTACACACCTTTCAGCTATAACTCAAAATGCTTTAGGGACATCAAGTATCTGTTTCCCATGTTGGGAGTGGGGTTGGCAGCTTTAAACTCAGGAATGGTTTGTGACTTGCTCAAGGTCACACAGCATACTGGCAGTCTGGAATATAAATTGCCTTTTTACTCCTGGATCCTGCCTTCAAATAAGCTGTCCATGACAACAGCTACACAACTTGTTTGCAAAAGAAAGCAATGGCTAGATAATAGAGCTGCAAGTGAAGGGTCAGGGAAAACCCAGATAACCTGGCAAATCCTACACTGAACCTAGCTGGGAAGTTGTAAGGTTCCACCTGGTCTTCCAGCATGACTAGACTGGACCTATTTCACTTTACCCATATAATGTTACACAAGCCAATGGATGCTAGCACTTTGGCAGTACTAAGGTATTGATCAGACTGTACGTTATTGGAATTCAGCCACACAGTTCCTCATCCTTGGGTTTGTTTAGTCTGGAGAAGAGAAGACCGGGGGTGGGGGGAGGGGGAAGATAACCGTTTTCAAGTATATAAAAGGATGTTACAAAAAGGAGGGAGAGAGAAACAACAATTCTTAACTCCTGAGGATAGGAGAAGCAGCAATGGGCTTAAACTGCAACAAGGGCAGTTTAGGTTGGACCTTAGGAAAAACTTCCTAACTGTCAGCGTGGTTAAGCACTGGAATAAATTGCCCAGGGAGGTTGTGGAATTGCCATCATTGGAGATTTTGTAAGAGCAGGTTGGACAAACACCTATCAGAGATGGTCTAGATAATACTTGGTCCTGCCTTGAGTGCAGAGGACAGGACTAGAAGACCTCTCAAGGTCCTTCCCAGTCCTATGATTCTATGCTACCTATAGCTGAGGATAAATTTAAAGCCTATTGGGCTCTGTCCTATTTTTTTTTGTCAGCTTCAAAGTTCTTGTGTAGTCACCTTGAAGACTTAATTATATTCTTGTCTGAGTAAGAGAACCACTCTACTAAACTACCACTTTTGGCAACGCTTAAGTGTTCATGGAAGTTCTCCAGTCAAAGCATGCAAATGAGTTTGAAATTCGTTGAGGCTTCCTGCCCTCATTTGCCAAGCCTAACTTTCAAAGCAAAGATATCAGTGGATGATGTAAGATTGTCTTAGGGCTTTGGAGAGGATGGGGAACTCTGAAGTGTATGTACTCAGTATCCATCCGTAAAAACATATGGGCCACAAACGTACTTTGTCCTCTCCCTCACATGAAGCAAAAGACTTGGAACTGACACCCTGAAGCCTGGAGAACAAGGCTTTGGGAAGATCATAAAAAGGTATTTCCATTAGAGGAAGGGAGGGAAATAGTAAGACATGATGTAGAAGAATTTGAGCAGAGATAGGGTCCATGGACTAGTAAAGGCAATAGGCAGGCTTGTAGATTACACATTTGGGGGAAGCATTCAGGACCAATGATTGCTCCAAACAAAGATGCTGTTACTGGTCAAATTTCAAAACTAAATAAACAAATAGATTTAAATTCTTGCAAGTGTAGGAGGGTAGGTGGGAACCAAGTTCAATGATATTCTCTGGACAGTTATGCAGAATTAAAGTGACCAGATGTCCTGATACTTGGGGTTTTGTCTTGCCTATTACCCCCATCCCCGTCCCGATATTTCACACTTGCTATCTGGTCACTCTATGCAGAATGCCAGATACTAGATTACCATAATAGTCACTGAGTCTTAACTGAGTCTAAAATATTTTGATCAATCTAAACCTTAACTCAAATATTTCAAATGTTCCCTTTTAGATTTGTGATGGAGTGGGAACAATACCTTATTTTGTTGATGGGGCGGGGGGACAAGTAAAGTCCTTCTGTAAATGTCTGCTTTTGAAAGGTTGTTAAAGCTTTGAGATTGACATAGTAAAAGCATGGGGTGTGTGTGTGTGTATGTATGTATGTATGTATATATATGTATGTATGTATATATGTATATAAAAATAAAATACACACACACTCTTCCCACCAAATAGCTTGCCACGTACCTTCATTCTGACCTGCAAAAAATTCTGATCGTAGTATCCATGTATTTTAATAAAAGCTAGATTTCAACTTTTAATCCTATTTGCACTTAATTTCCCTTTCTGGGCTGCCTATGCTGAACTAGGAGGAGGGAAGGGATAGCTCAGTGGTTTTGAGCATTGGCCTGCTAAACCCAGGGTTAAGAGTTCAATCCTCGAGGGGCCCATTTGGGGATTGGTCCTGCTTTGAGCAGGGGGTTGGACTAGATGACCTCCTGAGGTCCCTTCCAACCCTGATATTCTATGATTCAGACCTCCAATGGTTAAAATGTCTGTCTTGCTGCATGTGACAGAATCTGATATTCTATGAACTACATTTATAACAAATCACCATTTTTACTATGATATTGGCTGTATTATGTGAAATGATCTTTGGTTTAAGGTTTCAACACTAACTACAGAACATGTGCTGCAGAGCTTCTAGGTTAGTGATTTGTAGTACAGAAGGAACCAAATAACTGTCATTTTTCTTTCCCATGTGCTTTAATTGCAGTTTTTCCTTTTCCCCCCCTTTTCCTGCTGGTGCTGCTGAAAAGTGTGTATTACTAACACTGTGCATGTGAACACAGCTCACTTTGAGCCTGGGATATAACTCTCTCAACAGTTCACTAGTCCGGCCCAGCTTTGAAATAGGCCCTTGCTTTGTCCAGTTCGTATTGGTAGTGTATACTGCTGAGCTAGGAAGGCTTTGCATTGAAAAATGGGCATTGCAAAGTTGGCGTGGTTAATACAGGCAATGGTAGCCATGTGCTGATCCCAGTGCTGACAAAGCAACAAGAATAAATAGCGTGGTAGGGGAAGGGCACTGTTTCAGGAATATGCAGTTGGCCTATTATCAAGGGAGGCAGGTCATTCTGCTTTCAGCATACCTCTGCCATTTTAAACAGCTCTACAGCAAGATGTCAAAACTAAAATATTTTAAAGATACATTTGCTATGTTTAAGGCTGAACACCTAACTCATGGTCAGCTTCCTTACATTAGATATCACAGTAAATGTAGTCTTACAGCAGATAGTGCCTTTAGTTTACCTCTGGTATTTCAAGAGCAGTTTATCCTTGACTCATCAGCATTTGAATCAGCTGTCCTATAATTCATACCTAGTAGCAATATTTAGTTTGGCAATACTGTGAACTATCTCTAATAAAATTTCACTCGAAGGTAGAAGTGACTTAACTGAAAACTTCTTTAAGATCCTAAACATTCTACTGGTTTGCCCAGACTAAGTTTCTGATTAGCTCAGGAGTTTGTAAATGAAGATTAAGAGCTGTAATACATCACAAAGACTAAAATATCTGAGCTTGACTCCTCTGACACAAAAGGGAGAACCATTTAAAAAAAAATAAATTGTTCCTTCTCTTTGAGTTAGAGTGTAGGGAAATGACAGAATAACTGCTCAGCTCTTCACCCATTCCTTGTTCATGACACTTGGAGGAAAGGACCAAATGTGGCTCAGTTTACACAGATCCTCTAAAGACAGTCCAGACGTGAGAAATGAGGAAAATATATATGTCGCTTGTGCACCATTCTCTTATCAGACTATATTTTTACCCTGATTTCATAAGTATGGTGCAGCTGTAACTTTGAACTTGGTCAGTATGTGGACTTGCTGCCTTATTTGTCCATTTCCTGTTGAATTTAACACTGCCCAAAACCATTAGAGTATTTAACAGTCACAAAAGCCATAACTACCCATAAATATGAATTGAAGACAGACATAGTATTTACTGAAAGTGGACACTTTCTATAGGCTATTTCTTGCTTGTAAAATTTACAAATTACAACACAATAATAGTAAAACTCTTAATTTGTAAATTGTAATGTTGCTATTATAATAGTTCCTAGATGCTCTAATCAGAATCGGGGCCCCATTGTGTTAGGCACTGTGCAAACCTATAACATGGTTCCATTCTCAAAACGCTTGAAACTTAATATAAAAGGTTCACTTTGTGTTAAATGACCTACAAAAAAGGATTTATCCATTATTTTAAAATGTATAAAGGACACTTTTCAACAGGGTTTTTGCCTGGAAGATGCTATGAGTGTCCAATGGGTTTTCCTAATGGACCTTGTGGATGAGGAACAGTAGGCAAGATGGTTTTTGTGTGTATCTTGAGTTCATTCACCTTAATTGTAGAAGAGCAAGGTTGTAGGTGTTCAACAAAGGTTTATCATGGAAGTTTTTAAAACTTTTTGGTGGTGTGTAAACAACCAACAGTTTGACTAAAATTTCCTTCATCCTTTCAATAGCTTAACTTTCATTTCCTGTGATGTTTCACTAGATCTCTAGTCTTCCAGATTAGACTGTGAATTATAGGTCACCTTTATAATCATAAAGCAGCAAAACTTGATACAATCCCAATTTTTTCCTTTATGGGTTATCTTCGGGAGTGCATATCCTGTGTTAAACAGTTGCTTTCTAGTTCTATGTAATGGGCATCTTCATTCAGGATTCCCAGAACTAATTTGGCTGGCTGTCTTGTTTTGAATTCATTCAACCACTTGTTTTTTCTAGCATGCATAGTTGAAAGCCAAGCTGTCTCTAATAGAACTCTGACTTGGTGCTTTCTGATTGTACTACTTTAGTTTAATGTGATGTCTGAAAAGTGAAGTGAATTATGGGTGCAGTCAGGTGCTATACTGGGAACTCATGTTCAGGCATGATTTCAATCAGGACTTGAAACTTAGGGCCCGGTGTGAAAAGCTGGTGTATAGCTCACTATATACATCACTGGGAACAACTTTTTATTGGAGAGGCTTGCAAAGACCTTGCACTCAACTTGACAGCATTTCTGTGTGTAATGCAGTAGCGTTTGAATGCCACATCGGATCAATTCCAGAATTCCAGGGAATGTTCTAGGTATCAATGAGCAGAATGCAATTGATTTTAGGGGAAATGGGTGATGCATTGAGCTGCTGTCATCTGTTTAGGACAGTCACTGCTTCAGGTACCTCTGCAGTTGTCTATAGATCAAACCACTGGTGTCTGGCACCTATTTAGTACCTTCTAGCATAACAATTCCTCTCCATGTGGTCCTGATAGTATTTAGCATGTGATGCCCTGGATGACTTCTCTCCCAGACAGAAGAGAAATCCGTGCTCTCCCTGCTGGAAGCTGTGTGAGGTGGATGCTCAGTCAGCAGGGACAGCCAGAAGAAGTAAGAGGAAGGAATGAAGTGTCCTCTCTCCTAGTGCCCTTCCTGGTCTGTAGGGGTAGGACACCAGTCATCCACTCCTCCTTTCCAATCCAGGGTTGGGGGGAGACACTAAGCCATTGGCGTGGGTGAAGGTGGGAACAGAGACCCTGCTGTGGTGGGAGATGGAAATGGGTTGTGGGGGAGGAGGAGGAGACAGAGCCCCAGGTATGGGGGGAGAAGGCAGGACCCTCCTAAAAGAGAATGGAGGGGCAAAAGCCAAAGCATCAGGGAGGAAGTGGGGAAATTTTTGCAGAATCCCTGAAATAGAGGGGGATCGGGAGGGTGGCAATACAGGGAGCTTGTTGGGTGGAATGTAAGGATGCAAGGAACCCCTGGTGTGTTTAGTGAGCTTGGCCTACACAAACTACAGTGTGTGACCCACTACTTTGTATTAATGGCAAGTCAGCCTAGCTAGTTTTAATAGTAATGGTGGTCTTGCAGGTTCTGAAGTTGGACAGCATCAAGGTGCTTCCGCTTCTTGACTGACTTGCTAAATGGACTGTTAATACTTAAGATGACCTCCACTAAATGTTTTCCAGGATGTAGTATTAAACACCACATTTCAATAATCCAGCTTAATGTGGAAGAGCAAATCCATTAGGTGAGTTTTAAAAAGTTGTGATGCACCAGCCAGCAATAAAAGGCATTTTGTGAGACGATATTAAAATTAACATTGTGGTTTATATAGTTCCTGTACTTCTGTTGGCCTTGTGCCTTGTGTTAAGTATGTGCGCAGATACAGCCATTTTGGCTGAAGGCTTTCCTCTGGAATGCAACTGCTGAAAACAAGGTGCATAGGTGGAAGCCTGAGTTTCCTGCTTACTTGCAGCATACTTAGCGGTCATGCTCTGTTTACCTATGCTAAAAATTAAGTGTTAGTGTGTAGAAGTACTGTGTATACTTTGGCCACTGATATTTGAGCACTAGTCCCACGGTCTGATATGCGCAAACAACTGAAGACTCCGCCAGTACATAATAAATCATTGATGGGAATTCTCTGCCTTAGTTTCTCTCAACTGAAATACCCAAACTTTCAGTTGTCCAAATGAGAATTTCCCTTCTATTTCAAAATTTTGAATTACTGTAGCACAATCTGCCCGCACTTATGAAGATGAAAACATTTAATTTGCCCTGGGCAAATGGATGAGTACAAAGTTGCTTTAATATTTGTTCGTTCTGGTGTGGAAAGACTGGGTTACTAATAGCATAAGAGAACTGGCTGGGACAGAAGTGGGAAATCATCAGTGCCAATATTCCAGTTAACTGCTGGGAAACATCAAATATGTGTTTTAAAGTGAAAACCTAAAATTAACAAACATTTGATTGCTGAGAGAACCCTTTCTGTAAACAAGCACTTTGGGCCTTAGTAGTGGTTAAGTCCTTTACACATGAAGGAATTGGATGTAATCCAAACTATTGGTTGACAGTTGTGCACGCTGTGAGATAAACTAAAGCAGTAGTTCTCAACCAGGGGTACATGTGCCCTTGGGGATATGCAGAGGTCTTCCAGGAGGTACATCAGCTCATGTAGATACTTTACAACAGGCTACATTTTAAAAAAAACAAACTAGCAAAGTCAGGACAAACTAAAATTTCATACAGACAATGACTTGTTTATACTGCTCTATATGCTATACACTGAAATCTAAGTACAATATTTATATTCCAATTGATTTTAGAATTATATGGTAAAGGAAAAAGTAAGCAATTTTTCAGCAATAGTGTGCTGTGACACTTTTTTTTGTATTTTTAGGTCTGATTTTGTAAGCAAGTCATTTTTAAGTGAAATGAAACTTGGGGTACATGAGACAAATCAAACTTCTGAAAGGGGTACAGTAATTGGGAAAGGTTGAGAACCACTGAACTAAAGAGATAAATTTGTTACAACAGTAGCCCTTGCAGTATCATCTTGCGTATGAGGTGCATGAGCTAACATGCTTGAGTTTTATGCTTTCTCCTGAGCTTACCTGAAACAGCAATAACTTTGTGTAGTAAGTTTTTGTTTTTTTAAAAGTGTTTTACTGATTACAATAAAACAGTTGACATAAATGGAGACTAAGGGCTTGTTTGGACTACAGGGATGTGAATAGCTGCGTGCGATCAAGTGCTGTGCTGTAACTCTGCTGTGTTGACGCTGTGGGTGCAAACTGAAAGGTTCCAAGGTCACTTTAACATAGTCCTCTTCAAACAGAAGTTAAGTGCCTTTTCTAGGAGGCAGAAGTTGAGTTGAAAGTATCTAGAAATGTCAACAGTTTCAGTGATGGTTTTTGTATACAACACTATTAGTGGGTAATACATTTCTAAACTGCCATCACCTGCCCTTGTCCCTCCATACCACCCTATTAAGAAACCTATGTAGCTAATGAGGCATGTTGTAGTATGAATAAATAATTAGTTGTCTTTTGGAAAGCTACTACATGTTACTTGGCAGAAGGTATTCATTGTGCATTAGTATCTTCACACTGAGATGCAAAGAACATCATACATTCAGTGCACATGCACACCGTCCCCCTCCCCCCAACCTGGAACAGTGTAAATTTAAGATTTTTTTTTTTTTAAAGTTAGGCTGTCTGCTGTTCTGCACCTCAGAGGAAGCTAAGTTTCAGTGATGCTGCATGTTCATAGCTTGTAAAGAGTGTTGGGAATAAAAAGCAAGACCTAACATTTTATTATAGGGAATGTAACTTTAAAAAAAAATTCTTTTCAGAGGTGCCGAGCATTTGCAGCTCCAACTGATTGCTGTGGAAGCTGCTGGTCCTCTGCACATCTGAAAATCAGCTCAGTAGTCTTGAGTACTTTTTATTTATTTTTTTTTGCATAAAACATGCACTTTTCCTCAACAAATTTTAACTGTGTTAGAGTAATATGTTCATATTAATACTGGTCATAGAGGGGACAGTGGTAGGTAAATATTTTGGATGGAGTAAGTACTTAACAATTCTAGAAATGAAAAGCAACGGTAACTACCACACTCTACCCATATTGATTGGCTCTCCGAATGCATTTAAAAACTGACTAGAAATTTTTTTAGTAAACACTTTTAAAAACAAATGCATAGTAAAAGCCGTTTTATCCAGCACTTCAACTGGAAAACTCTATAAATGGTCATTTCTGATCTTCATTGACAGTCCAGATTATAATCTCGTTGGTGCGGGGCCAGCAGGAGGTTGGGATGTGGGAGGGGGTGTGGAACGCAGGCTCTGGGAGGGAGTTTGCATGCAAAGGGGGGGTGCCTGATCCAGGGGGCTGTTCACCTTGGGCAGTTCCCCGCAAGTAGCGAACTGTCCCGGCTGCTCTTAGGCGGAGGCGTGGCAGGCGGCTCTGTGTGCTGCCTCCACCCTCAGCTGCTGCCCACGCAGCTCCCATTGGTTGCTGTTCCTGGCCAATGGGAGCTGCGGAGGCAGTTCTTGGGGCAGGGGCAGAGCTGTCTGCCACGCCTCTGCCTAGGAGCAGCTGGGAGAGGTCAGCGCTTGTGGGGAGCTGCCCCAGTTGAGCTGCCCCCAGATCCGGCACCTATGCCCCAAGCCTCCTCCCACACCCAAACTCCCTCCCAGAGCCAGTGACCCTCACCTCCTCCTACACCCCAGCCCTGCCCCCAAACTCCCTACCTCTGCCATTTTTCACTTACCGGCACCCCCCCATTTCCACAACATGCTGGATAAAACTGCTTTTACTGTAATGTATCTAAATGGTTAACTTAGTTGACAATTGCTTTCTGAGGTTTCCCTTGAATGGCTTCCCTATGTGCATGTGCTTTGACCCATTTTAAATATAAAGGAATAGCGTAGCAGGAAAATGCAGGCAAAGCCAAATAATGTACTTCAAATATGGAACACTGACAGCATCTGGAACATGTAGGGCAATAAACAGGAAGCAATCCACTAAAATAGCCATGCTTTTTCTACAAATGTATTTAAATTGCATAGTGTAGTGTGTCAGCAATCTAGTTGAAGAGACTGTGTATGTCAAATAATTACATGGGTTGGCTGCAGATTCCATCCTATTTTATCAAGCATAATATCATAGTGATGTTTAATTTACCCCTTAGAACCTCTTAACTAACATGTGCCTCGGAATTGGCAAAGCACAGATCTAATCCTGACTTCTACTTTCCATCCTGCTACATCTTCAAGTGTTTCCAAGAACTGTAGTGAGGGAAGTTAAGTGTTCAGATCTCTGAAATCTAGGATTTGCTCTGGTCCCTTTCTATAGTTGGTTTAAGGTAAACTTAAAATGGCTCAACAGCTTGCTGGCAGGTGTGCGCGCGCGCGCCGGGGGAGGGGGAGGAGGGATATTGGGTATCAAATGTTTTTTCATGATTTGTGTATTGGGGCTTTCTGGATACTCACTCACTCTAAAAAATAAATTCCACTTGGAATTTAACCAAAAGTATACTGCCTCAGATCTGTGCTACTCTGACAATATATACAGTAGAACCTATCTTAACCCAGTTCAGGGTATGTCGCGTAAAAAGTATCCAAATATCTTCCATTCTTCACAGGTCAGTGGGGTTGTATAAACTTATTTGCCACAAGTAAGACAGTCACTCAAAAATGAGCTTTATATAATCCTTGGTCTTCTGACGTATTTAATCCAGGAAATATTTTAAATGGCAGTTTGTGATGATGCTGGATTCCCAGCTATGGCGATTAGCGAGTCTTCACCAGCTATGTGGCAGCTTGCCCCTGAAACTCCTGGTTTCCTTCACCCGTTCAAACGAAATATATTAATGCTCAACTGGTAGAAAGCTGCTTTAAACTGATCATTTCTATTAGGAAAGTAAAATGCTGAGTAATACCTGGAAACCTGTTTGTGAAAATTCTAATGTCCTGGATATGAGTTCAGTTTCACTTTTCAAGCCAATGATCAGGAGGAGGAAGAGAGGTGAAAGTGAGCTAAAAAAAATTGGGGAATTTTACAGTGATCATTTGGGTTTCCCCAGTGCACTTAATCCTTCTGGCTACAGCTTGAACAGCTGGCACAGTGAAATTCTGACCTCTAGTGCTAAAGAGCTATTCACTGGAAAAGCCAATTTCTGTATTTGGGTTGCTACACTAGAGCATCTCTGTACTCAGTACTTCAATTTAGCTAAATAAAATGGAGCAGGAAATAATTGCTTGTTTACAAATTCTGTAGCCTTCTGATCTTTTGTGAAGACATGACTGGTTACAATGTAAATTTGATGCGTAGGCAATTGATAGATTTTTAAAAGTGGTTCCCTAATGTATACTTTTTATCTGCTACCCCAACAATGTTGTGTGGCACTCTACAGCAGTGGTTTTCAAACTTTTTTTCCCCTCATGACCCAGTTGAAGAAAATTGTTGATGTCTGTAACCCAACATAATTATATCTTTTTGACTAGTTTTCATAAAATCATAATATTGCAATACATTCCAGCTTAACCCACTTCACGGAACTAAGACTATCCTTAGTAAGCCTATGGTAAGGAGTGTGGGAGGTGGCCCAGGGTGGGGTGCAGGGGTGAGGGCTCTAAGATGGAGCCGGGGTTGAGGGGGCTCAGGACTGGGGCAGAGGGTTGGGATGCAGGGGGGTGAGGGCTCTGGCTGGGGGTGCAGGCTCTGGGGTGGGGCCAGGGATGAGGAGTTTGGGGTGCAGGCAGGACTCCCTCCAAGCCCTCTCCCCACTGGCAGCAGCTAGCTCCAGGGGCGGAATGGGGGGTGAGGGGGTGGGTGTGTGTGTGTGTCCCTCTCCCTCTCGGCAGGCAGCACGGAGCTGGCCCCGCAGCAGCCCTGCAAGCTCCAACTTGCTCCCCTCCCCAATTCCTGCTCCCCCCCACCTCTCTCCTCTCCAGGTCCCTTCTGCGCAGCAACAATCTTTATCATTTGAATCAGCAAGGTGACCCAGTACTTTGAAAAACACTGCTCTACAGTGTATATTGATTTTTGTACACTCAGTGCATTCAATTTGTTCAATTCTGGAGTGTTTGTGTCTTAAGCAGTTCAGTGGTCAGATAGCCTCCCGGTTTACCCTACAGTTGTGCATTCAACCCAGAAACTGCTTAATAATTTATATAAAGGCACTGTCTTTGGATCTGTGTGATTTCTGGATAGAATACGATACAACATAGCAGTGGGAAAGTGCTGTCAAAGTTAAATGGACCTGTCTAAACTGGTTTTCAAATTTTAAATCCTCTGCATTTAAATAAAAATAAGACTCCAAGTTGAAGGCACAAAAATCAAAGAAAGTTTAGGCTGAAGTTGTCTGGGACATGCCTAGCATCATGTTAGGATATTATCAAACAAGAGATGCAAAATTATGCAAGCAAGCTTTCTACCTAGCTCAACCTTGGGTTTTTATTTCTGAATTTAATTTGGACTCTTGAGCACTACTTTTCTCTCTTGTTCTAATAAAATGTCAGAACTGGGGGAAGAATGGGCTTAGAAGCTGACTGATGATCACTGTTGCATTATATTGTGAACATCCAGTTAGCATTTTTCTAAAAGTGTATACTCCAGTAAACCCCCTCTGCTTAGGATTTGACATTACTGTACTTTAGCCAGGATGGGTAAGAATGGTGTACCTAGCCTCTGTTCGTCAGAGGATGGAGATGGATGGCAGGAGAGAGATCACTTGATCATTGCCTGTTAGGTTCACTCCCTCAAGGGCACCTGGCATTGGCCACTGTCGGTAGACAGATACTGGGCTAGATGGACCTTTGGTCTGACCCGGTACGGCCGTTCTTATGTTCTTATGTTTACTTCCATAACGCATGCTGTCTACCTGTATGTGGACACTCTGTGAAAGTGCTTAAAAAAATATTCACGCTACTGAGAATGCTGCTTTTGCTTTAAACTAGAGGAACCTAAATTGCAAAACAGGCTGGATTTTTATTTCAACGCACCTTGCTTCCTTACCAAACCTTAAGAGTCAGTTTTAAGATGCTGGTTTGTACCCACCTCTAGTTTTTAACTGTAACTAGAATCTATCTAGTTGAAATCTAAAGGTCTATTTGTTACTTTTTTTATTTAAAAAATGCTCCTCTAAGGCTTCAGGCATGCTAACCCACCATTAGTACAATAAAATTCTCTTATCAAGGTTCTGGTTTATGTGGCAGGATTACGCAGCTCTGCAAAATGTAAGCCTCCGAATACCTGAATTTGTGAAGTGCTCAGATGCCATGGCAACAAGTGTAGTATAAATACCCAGGTTGGTAGACAAGTTAGTCTGCCTGAAGTAGAATTTCTATTTCCTCCACCAACCAAGTCCTTCAAAACTGCCAACAAATATTCCTTGTGCCTATTCACAAGTTTTGTGCTGTGTACAGGTATTGATGTAAATGTTCTTTAGTTACCTCTTTGTGGTGTGATCCAGATAGTCCCACTAACGTGCTTGGAACATTAGAAAATTTCTATTACTGGGGCCAAAAGGCTTAACCTATTTTGAGGTTTAAAAAAAGGAAACTAATAATATTGGCCACTGAATTCTTAAGTGATTTTTAATTGTCGGTGGTGATTATTTAAACAGTTAATTAAGACATCTCGGGACTTTGACTTGAATTAGAGCTACATGAAGTTGAGGCAGTTGCTTGCCTGTCTTTCCCTCTCTATTTACAAGGATTGCCAGTCCAATGAACCTCAGTCCTGATCTTCAAATTCTACTGTTCAAGTACCAGTCTGCTCACAAAACCCAATAATGGAGCTAAAAACTGTGTAGATTTGTCAGGTGCCTAATGTCCGTTGAAGCACTAACAAAAAATGATCAACTTTCTTTCTTTTAAGACTGAAATCACTTTGGACCACCAAACCTTCCAGTGTGAAAGACTAACATGGATTAATTTGCTGGTCTCAATGTGTTCTGTTACATGAAAACTGAGATTCATTTTATTTGTTGCAGGCTCACATTAAATTTCCTATCGACTATCCATATTCACCGCCTACATTCAGATTCCTGACCAAAATGTGGCACCCCAACATTTATGAGGTAAGATACTTTTAGTGGTTTTTTATCTTCAGGTGTACTAGACATGGTTTTAGTTTTGAGACTTACGTAATGCATTCAACGTTTGCTTGTCTTCAGTCACAATTAAGCCATATTCTAGCTGTTATAACTTAGGCTTCGTATGTAAAAAGCTAACCCTAGATTTTTCTGGTAAGCACTCTAATTCAGAGAGCGGTGTTCAACCCTTGCAGATAACCCCAGTTGTAATTGCCTCAAATTTACCACAGTTGTGAAGCTCTGCTGTTACTTGGAATGTTGGCAGTTACCTGTTTTTTTCCATCCAGATTCGTTTGGGATCTTACTAATGACCAACAATTTCTCCAATCAACTTTTTATCTGACATGGCTTTGTCAGAAATTTGACAAACAGTGAACTTTTAATTTTAATCTAAATATCTTATTTTGAAGCAGTTTTTCCTTTGGTATTAAAGCAATAAATAGGCGACTGTGGGGGTTTGGGGTTGTATACTGTGTAAGCAAGCTAGAGAGTTGAGATTTTTCAAATGTATGGGGAAAGCTTGCCTCACATTTAACTAAATGTGAATGCTCTTCCCTCCAGTTATGTTCTCCCCTGCGCTCCAGAAAATCCTTACTCTTCATCACTAACTATTGTAGATAATTTCACGATATATTATAGTGGTTGGTCTACCCTCTTCAGCAGTTAGTAAAAAGGTCCTCTCTAGTTTCACTATGTCACACTTCCTGATCTTTCAAGTACCATGTCAGTCTTAATTAACTATTGGTCTTGGGTTAAGGAATTTAGCAGTCTGCATCAGGCATCGTGAGACTTATCCAAGAAGCAGCTCTAGGCAGATCCAGCTCTTTGTCAGTGCAAACAAATGTGACACTTAGTGTGGATTTCTGGATTCTTATGGAAACTCTTTATCTTCCTCCTTTTCATGACCTGTACTTTTTCTTAGCATGTTTTAGTCTGTAAAGCCTTTGCCACTGGAGACCTTGCAGCAGCACTGTATGTTTGACAGTGTGTGTGCATGTCACAGAATTCACAGAAGTACCTAACTTCAGCAGTCTTGTTTGGAAGTTGAGAGCCTATTCTGAAATTTTAGATTGGCCTTTAGTGGAGGAGTCAAGACAAATCCTTGGGGAACCTTCTGCCTTTGACTATCTTAACAAAATTTCTGTTCTTAATCTTTAGTCTTGCCAGTCCTCTCTGATGAGAAATAAGTGCACTCCAAGGATACTGCCCACTCCCCCCCTTCAAAAATTTTCTACCTTGTAAACCCTCCTTTCTTTCAACAATGGCCTTAATACAGTCTTTCCTACGATGATGAATAATCATATATGCCTCTGCGTAATGGGCTCACTAGAAAATGAGGAAGGCATTCCTTCCCAGGGGCTGAGCACGCTTCTTGGATTTCTTGAGGAATGAGGACTGCAGCCCAAGTCTTGGACTTGGATGCCCTTACTCCAACATTAAAGTACAGTGTGCTGCTCCTGAATGCCCAGTCCTGAACAAATGGTCTTAAACGTTGTTTTCTCAGTAATCTCTCTAGACTGGAGGCTAGTTATTGAGCTGATGGCTTAGTCTTAACTGTTTGACTGGTGGCTTTTACAAATCTGTACTGGCAAATAAGATCATACTCCATATTAATTTCTTGATGCTGAGGAGGGGGGCTGCTTTCTTATGCAAAGGACTATCCTGGGTTCAGATAGTACATGGTGATTGGTATCCTTGTAGTGGCACTTGGAAAATCTTCCAACTTTTGCCGCCTCCTCTTATTTAAAAACTTAAAACAGGAGATTAAACATATGGCTACAAAGATGTTTTCCTTTCTCAAGGCTCTGCTTCAATGGCATTAGATTTTCGTGACCCGTAAGACCAATTAAAAACTAGGGCTGTCAAGCAGTTAAATAGAATTGTGATTAATTGCACTGTTAATAGTAGAATACCATTTATTTAAATATATTTGGATGTCTTCTACGTTTTCAAATATATTGATTTCAGTTACAACACAGAATACAAAATGTACAGTAGTCACTTTATATTTTTGATTACAAATATTTGCACTGTAAAAAACAAGATAGGTTTGAAAAATACTAATACAAGTACTGTAGTGCAGCTCTTTATCATGACGGTTGAACTTACAAAAGTAGAATTGTTAAAAAAATAAAACCGTGTAAAACTTTAGAGCCTATAAGTCCACTCTGTCCTACTTCTTCTCTGTCTCAACAGTTGGCTGAACAAGTTTGTTTACATTTGCAGGAGATAATGCTGCCTGCTTTTTGTTTACAATATCACCTGAAAGTGAGAACAGGCGTTTGCATGGCACTGTTGTAGCCAGTATTGCAAGGTTTTTACTTGCTAGTTGCGCTAAAGATTCCTATGTCCCTTCGTCTTCAACCACCATTCCAGAGGACATGCGTTCATGCTGTTAATGGGTTCTGCTTGATAACTATCTAAAGCAGTGTGGACCATCTGAGTCAGTACCACAAGCAGAAGATTGATTTTCTGTTTTGGTGGTTCTGGTTGCTCTTTTAAGACGTCTGAAAGCGTGCTCCACACCTTTTCCCTCTCAGATTTTGGAAGGCACTTCAGATTCTTAAACCTTGGGTCAAGTGCTGTAGATATCTTCAGAAATCTCATATTGGTACCTTCTTTTGTTTTGTCAAATCTGCAATGAAAGTATTCTTAACACAAACATGTGCTGGGTCATCATCCAAGACTGCTGTAACATGAAATATATGGCAGAGTGAGGGCAAAACAGAGCAGGAGACATACAATTCTTCCCCAAGGAGTTCAGTCATAAATTTAATTAACACATTCATTTTTTAATGAGGGTTGCTCAGCCACCATTCCAGAAGACATGCTTCTGTGCTGAAGTATGAAGAAGCATACAAAAGTTTTAGCATATCTGACACATAAATACCTTGTAATGCCAATTACAAAAGCCTGCCATGCAAACGCCTGTTCTCACTTTCCGGTGATGTAAATAAGTGGGGCAGCATTATCTCCCGTAAATGTAAACAAACTTGCTTTAGTGATTGGCTGAACAAGAAGTAGGACTCAGTGGACTTGTAGGTTCTCAAGTTTTATATTTTGTTTTTTAAATGCAGTTATGTAACAAAAATCTACATTTGTAAGTTGGACACTCATGATAGAGATTGCACTTCTGTACTTGTATGAGGTGAATTGAAAAATACTATTCCTTTTGTTTATCATTTTTACAGTGCAAATATTTGTAATAAAAAATAATACAACATGAGCACTGTCTACTTTGTATTCTGTTGACAGGTTTCAGAGTGGTAGCCATCAGATTAGGCCTGAATAAAGACTGGGAGTGGTTGGGTCATTACAAAGCCTAAACTTAATTTCCCCATTACTAATTTCTCCCTACTGTACTCACCTTGTCAACTGTCTGTAATGGGCCACTCTTAACACTTCAAAAGTTATTTTTCCTCCTTTGGTATCCTGCTGTTAATTGATTTATCTCATTAAACTGACCCCACGCTTGGTAAAGCAACTCCCATCCTTTCATGTAGTTATACCTGTTCCTGTATTTTCACTTCATGCATCTGGTGAAGTGGGCTCTAGCCCACAAAAGCTTATGCCCAAATAAATTTTAGTCTCTAAGGTGCCACAAGGATTCCTCATTGTTTTTGTATTCTGTGTTGTAATTGAAATCATTATATTTGAAAAAGTAGAAAAACGTCCAAAATATTTAATAAATTTCAATTGGTATTGTTTAACAGTGCAATTAAAACTGCAATTAATCAACAGCCCTAATAAAAACTAATCCATACTGAATAGGGAGTGGGTTTAGCTGTGGATTCATAATCCCCAAATCCTCACTCAGGAAGTGAGGGCATGTGAGGATGTGCCAGTTCAGTTATCTGAATTCCCAAAGTGAACCAAAGTTTTTTAACCCTTCTTGGGTTGAAGTAGAAAGACCTTTCCCCAGTAGTTATGAGTGGGGGGAAAAGATGGCATTCCTATAACTAAAGGAAGAAACTAGCTTAAAACTCTGTTCTTGTTTTTTGGAGGTCACTTTTAGAGCAAAGATATGGAAGCTGTGAAAGTAAAAACTATATGTGAAACTAAGGACCATGAAGCTTCCTGAAATAAAAAACCTGGAGTAGTATTTCAATTTGCTGGCTGTGGTGTGTACTGCAAGACTAAGTGATTATCAGGAGGAGGAAGTGGGACACCTACAGTTGCATGTGATGGCATGCTGCTGCCAAGAGTGGACTGAATCAAGGTACTGCAGACAAAAGGAACCAAATATTCAGTTTTGCTGATGAATGGACATGAGGAGGTGTTAGAGACAGCGTTCTGATTCAGTAGTGAGAGAAGGCATAAAAGTAAACCTTAATTCAATTATACCCCGATAGGAATAATAGATATTTTCCATATTGAGCTTCTGTTAGGCCATCTAGTCCACAGTCTTGACAATGCTATGTTTAAGCCCAATTTCTGATGCCCCAAGCAATGTGGCTTCAATTTGCCATGAGAAATAAGTTTAAATAAGTCTAAGTTTAATAAGCTAACTCAGGATGTTTTTTCTAATATTCAGTCTAATTTTTCCCTTGTATTATGTCCAGTTACTTTTAGTTATGCCCCATTATGCAATCCTCAGGTCCTTTCCATCCTCTGTTTACAGCTTTCAAATATTTATCCTGTTCTTATGTCCCCTTACCTATATCTTAAATGGTTTTAAAATCTCTTAATCCATATGGCCCCCTATTCACTTTTGTTCTGCTCTGAACTCCTTCTCCTCTGTCCGAAGCGTGAAGCTTCACACATGTGATGTTAAACTTCCCACCACTTTTGAGCACTGGAAAAAAGAACTTCCCCTTTCCCTCTCTTCTGTTCCACAGAATAGTTGCTAGTCTGAGCACTACTTGTGGGTTAGACCAGCTCACTCCATCACTCTGGAGCAGGGGTAGGCAACCGATGGCATGTGTGCCACCTTTGGCACACAAGCTGATTTTCAGTGGCACTCACACTGCCCGGGTCCTGGCCACAGGTCTGCGGGGTTCTGCATTTTAATTTAATTTGAAATGAAGCTTCTTAAACATTTTAAAAACCTTATTTACTTTACATACAACAATAGTTCAGTTATATATTATAGACTTATAGAAAGAGACCTAAAAATGTTAATGTATTACTGGCATGTGAAACCTTAAATTAGAGTGAATAAATGAAAACTTGGCACACCACTTCTGAAAGATTGCCGACCCCTGTACTAGACAAAGCCAACAGTGCTGAGGTACAGGAGGGAATACCATTTATGAGAAGTTAGTTCCTCAGCAGATGATTTTGTATAATGGAAGGTGTCAACTGGCTTGGACAGTCCATCCATATTACAGCAACATTTCCCAAGTAAATGTAAGCTTCTAGATGTTGTATTAATCCTATGGCCCACAAGGGTTTGATTAGTGTTTTCTATTGTTTATGTAGTTTCAGCTCTGAAGTCTTGTCACAATGCAGTGCTGCTATAGTTAACAGAGGGAGTCTGAACTCGGCAAAAAGCCTCCAGAGCAGGGTTCGGCAACCTTTCAGAAGTGGTGTGCTGAATAAAGCAGAAAACTTAATTTAAATGATCTGTTTTAATCTTGGTTTGTATTTGTATATTTTCTTTCCTAAAGAGGCTGATTTTCATTGGTTGGTAACCATTAAAAGATGGCCTTTACGCTAAATTTGGTGCTGCTTTTTGCTAGCTGGGAGGATACACGATATTGATTTAGTTAAGCAATTATATAGTGTAATTTATCCAGAGTCTTAATTTTTAGAATAGAAAATCATGAATGTTTTATTTTACTAAATGATAGATTTTTTTTTTTATATTTGATTTGTCAAGCTGTATTTGGAAACTAAAATGCACAAAAACAGCATTTTAAAATTTAAAACTTTTTTTTACTAAAAGTACCTTAAATGTGCTGGATACACAGACATTTTCAGAAAGTTTATCCAAACACGCTTTGCTTTAAAACTGATTTTTATTAAGCAAGGGAAGTACTAGCTGTAGTTTAATTGAGATGGCTGATTTGTTTCTGGTTACCATGTCCTTCAAGATTTTAGAATTAGATCTCATACCTAGGTTTTATTGATAGTTTGGAAGAGGAAAACAAGCTTTCCTGTTTTAACTCCTAGTTTTTCTTAACTTTTTTGAATGAACCTAGTAATTGAACCTAAAGCAATTGAATAAACTGAAATGAGGCAAGTATTCTTTCAGCAGGTGCAGAAGAGGCTACTGCTGTCAAACACTGGTTTACACTTACAGGGGGAGGGATAGCTCAGTGGTTTGAGCATTGGCCTGCTAAACCCAGGGTTGTGAGTTCAGCCCTTGAGGGGGCCACTTAGGGATCTGGGGCAAAAATTGGCCCTGCTAGTGAAAGCAGGGAGCTGGACTCGATGACCTTTTAAGGTCCCTTCCAGTTCTAGGAGATTGGTATATCTCCAATGATTTTATTTTATTTTTTTTAGTTTCTGGTGTTAGGTGCTTAGCCAGTGACTTCCACCAGTTCATTTGTCTCACTTTGTCTTTAAAACTTGGTAACAAACATGTACTGCTTAAAGTCATTTACGTTTAAAAATATTTGTAAATCTAGGTCTTAACGTAGTTTAAATTAAATTTGAAATTATGACAAACACTTTTTTATTTTTATCTGCATAAATCCACTTGTAACATGTTTCATGCTAAAGAAGGGGGTGGTTATGCTAATAGGGAATGTTACTGAAAGTGGCAAAAAACTGGGCTTTTCCTTGAGTTAATCTGAGAATCAGAAATGAAACTTTCTTCTCATTTTTTGAGGAAATGCCAAAAAAATTGAAGTTCCACCTAATATTTAATAGGCTTTGCTTCCACTGAATAATGCCAGCACAGTGTATTGAGTTCATCTTTGTGGTATGCCACAGGACTGTGGTGGTCCATAATGAATCAGTGTTCAGTCTGTCCCGTAGAAGAGGTCACAAACCACAGGGCAATATAAAGCTTTTAAATTCATGCCTAGTTCCTATTTGTGTCATTTGGAGTTGGGCTGTAGATTACACCCTTACAGACACACAGTCCTTTTAATTATGTGCTGCGAAAGTACCTCTTTTTCCTCTGGGATGCTGGGAGGGAGTCTATGCAACCTTCAGAGAGCATCTCTTCTGTTTCTCTCCTCTCCCTGATGTTCTTGCATGGTGCAGGAGCCCATTTAAGAGTTCATCATGCTATCTGGTCAGTTTACTCTGCTCCCAGTGAGGAGCACTGCTGTGATTCCCTGGGTTAGGACAGAATGCCAAACTCAGCTGAGCACCTTAGCATGGGAGTGTTGTTCAGTTGCTGATGACAGGAAGTAAGGGAGCAAATGTGATGAGGGAGCAAATGTGAATGGTCTTATGTTTACAGACTTATTTTGCAGGTGTGACTTTAGAAGAGGGTCAGTATATGTGCTCAACTTCTAGTTGTGATGTTCTGAGATCTTAACCTATAATCCCTCTGAAGTTTTCTCTGACCGAGAGAGTGCCATTTTATACTTTATAAAACTCTCGGTAGTCCTCTCGCGTTTTATCCTCTCAAAAGGAAGCAAAGTAATATAAGTTTATGAGGAGGCCACTGTGTTCTCATAGGGTTTCAGTGATTTGGCTGGATATTTCAGTAGCCATTTGGAACTACGTAACTTCTTGTCATGCCTGGAATCCCCTGTGACTGCAGTTGACCGTTTTTATAGCAACACCTTATGAACTGTAGATTTTTGGGGGATTTATGTGACTTTTGGTATTTGTTACCTTTTGTCTTTAAATAAAGACTGCAGCAATTCAAAATTGTTAACCCTCTTGAATAGAAATTGGAGTGTTGCATAGTAGGGTGGATTATTTTAAATCAGATCACTTAAAATGAGTGTTTTTTAATCCATGATTTAAGCAGGAAACTTTGATTTAAATCAGTCTTAATCTTGTTTTGCATTTGTCTATTTTTATTTATTTAAGTTATAGTAGACCCTCAGAGTTGCAACCATTTTGGGAATGAAGGATGTTTGTAACTCTGAACAAAATGTTATGGTTATTCTTTCAAAAGTTTACAACTGAACGTTGACTTAATACAGCTTTGAAACTTTTACGCAGAAGAAAAATCGTGCTTTAAACCATCTTAATTTAAATGAAATAAGCACAAACAGTTTCCTTACCTTGTCAAATCTTTTAAACTTCGTCTTTTCTTTTTCTAGTAGTTTACATTTAACACAGTAGTGCACTGTATTTGGTGGTTTTTTCGCTCTCTGCTGCTGCCTGATTGCATATTTCCGATTTCCTAATGAGGTGTGTGGTTGACTGGTCAGTTCGTAACTATGGTGTTCTGAGGTTCTACTGTATTTTCCTAAAGAGAGGTTGATTCTCATCGGTTTGGTAGCCATTAAAATATATTGACTTGTGACTAAATATAACCTTTACATTAGATTCCTCTTTTGCTTAAAAAAAAAAAACAAAAAAAAACACCCTTTTAATCTACCCTATTGTTCACTAGTTTACTTCTGAGGCACACTGCGCATATGCTAAGGTGGCAGGTGACCAGGATTCATCACCAAATTTGATCTGCTGGTTGGATCGTTAGCTTCCCCAGCTTGGGTCGGGTACTGACGGGGAGTGCGACGTGAATGCTGATCCAGTTTACACAAACTGCAAATTTACATTGTCTTCATGCACAAAGGCCTCCATTTGCAGTGTGTAAAATGGCTAAAGAAGAATTTGGTGGTATTCCTGGTCCTTTACAACTGCACAGGTTTGCCATACTTTACTGTTTAATAAATATTTTGATCTTGGGTAAAATTGCCCAGGAACCTATCCCAAGTGGCTGAAAGCACTTGGTCAAACAGTCCTCAAGTGTGGTGTTCCAAATTGTTAGTCCAATAATTCTGCTAATGTTTACTGAATCTTTAACCTCTGTCTTGCAGAATGGAGACGTATGTATTTCAATTCTTCACCCACCTGTAGATGACCCACAAAGTGGAGAACTGCCATCCGAAAGGTGGAATCCCACCCAGAATGTCAGGTAACAAAATACGGAATCACTGATTCCACAAATGTAGACCTCATGAAAGTTCTCTTGTGGTCCATATGTCCATCCAGACCATAGCCTGTCTTCCGGCCTCCGATGGAAATGGGAAAACTGGCTTGGCAACAATCTCTAAACATGGCTTGTCTGAATCTGGCAGAAATAAGTATCTCAAATTGGAAAAATAATCTTCTAGTTAGTTACTGGAGTGCAGTGTGTTCAGATACTGTGCTACCTTGTTGAGATTTCCACTCTGTGTGGTGATGTATCAGTGTTTTAAAAATTGCTCAGAGAATAAACTTGCTGTCTCAGATTTAGACTAGCCTTTCCAAATCACACTGTCCTTAGTGTTTAAACTACCATTCTACTTTTGAGTAAGTACTCCACTGAGATACCAGAAGTAGAAAAGACCCATCTTTCAGGATTTGTCTGCATACTCATTTACTAACGTTTGAGATTTGTCCTGAGGGATCGTCCAACCAAAAAGGGTAGAAAAATCCTCTTTAAAAGGCATTTCTGTGGCCTTCTGTCTAGCCCTGGTGACAGACTAAATCAAGCAGGGGGATCCAGCCTGTGGGCCATGATTTTGACACCAGTTGCTTATGCTCTCTGCTTGTACCTTGGGCCTTTTCCTACTTTTTCCCCTGCCTTCCAGTATTTGGCAATCTTGTCCTTTTTGAATGTTGTCCTAAGCAGATGGTTTCCAGGTATTTCCCTTTGGTGCCCAAAGCTGAATGAGTCACGAGTCGCCAAAAGCATTCCAGGCTAACCAACACTTTCCTTTCTTTGGGCAGGTCTACGTTTAAAAAGCTGTATCTGCACAGCTGTAGCACTTTAATGAAGATGTTGTATGTCTACAGGAGAGAACTCTCCCATTAGTGTAATTAAGCCACCTCTGTGAGAGGTGGTAGCTGTGTTGACAGGAGCTCTCCTGCCAACATAGTGCTTAGTTTGATATAATGACGTTGCTCAGGAATGTGGATTTTTCATACCCCTGAGCAACGTAGTTATACCAAAGTAATTTTGTAGTGTAGACCTACTCTTTGAAAAGCCTAACTCTGTATATCCTCTCTTGAGTTTATAGTGCTCCATGCTACAGTATGCCTCTAATGACACTGGCTTTATGTACAGGGGTGAACCATGCAGTGGTAATAGCTACCACTGAGGGATAGCTCAGTGGCTTGAGCATTGGCCTGCTAAACCCAGGGTTGTGAGCTCAATCCTTGAGGGGGCCACTTAGGGATCTGGGGCAAAAATTGGTCCTGCTAGTGAAGGCAGGGGGCTGGACTCGATGACTTTTCGAGGTCCCTTCCAGTTCTAGGAGATTGGTATGTCTCCAATTACCACCTTTTTTTTAATTACCTTTATTACTATCTAGCTACACAGTGGAAAGTATTCTTGCTGGGATATTAAGAACTTAGAGTAAAGCTTTATGCTGTGTTTTAAGTTTGTCTGATTCACAACCAAAAGATAAGTTGTTTTTTTTTAAATAACTGTCTCTAATTTGCATTATATTTTTAGAAAAGTATCAGCAAGTGGAAGTATCCAGTGTTTAGTGTTACTTAATACTAAACAGTGATTCCCCTATTTCAGATCTTGCTCTATCCCTTGATTTATTTTTTCTATTTTTATTGGTAATGTGTATTGAGGTCCCAGCCTATTGGAGAGAAGTCTAATATTTGGAAAGAGTCAAACAATGACACTATACAGGAGAGTTTCTGCCTTGATAGCTTAAGTAGCCAAGTGATGGCACTTTTGCTGTTGTGATCCTTAGAGCATGGAGCTCTTTCTCTATTCCTCAACCAATTTCTCCACTTACTATTAGCTTTCAGAAGATTGTCTCGTAGTCCATGATTTTTAAGCTCTGACTAATTTGGGGTTTTGTTAATTTATCATTAGAAAGAACTGTTGTCTAACCAAATGCTTTGGCAAAGAGGGGATAAGGAAGATTCCTGACCCTTAGGGCAGGTCTACACTACAGGGGTAAGTCGACCTAAGTTATGCAACTCCAGTTATGTGAATAACGTGGCTGGAGTCAACGTACCTTAGGTTGACTTTTTGCGCTGTCTACACACTGTGTCGACGGGAAAAACTCTCCCATCAACTTGCCTTGCGATTCTCGTTCCGGTGGAGTACCGGAGTCGACGGGAGAGTGATCGGTGGCTGTGCATCAGTCCCCCGGTAAGTGGAGACAAGCCTGTAGAATAGGCTAGCGAGCCACAGTCTGCAAGGTGCTGAAGTAGAATGGTCTTGGCTGAAAATGGGGCATTTTAATGAACCATTGATTTTATAATCCCAACTACACATACAAAAGGTTGGGGTCTAAATTAGCTGTTATCAATAAGAAAGATCTTGGAGTCATCCTGGATAGCTCTCTGAAAACATCTCATCAGTGTGCAGCAGCAGTCAAAAAAGCGAACGGTGTTGGGATCCATTAGGAAAAGGATAGGTAAGACTGAAAATATCATGCCATTGTATAATTCAGGATATGCTCACATCTTGAATACTGCATGCAGTTCTGGCCATTCCATCTCAAAGATGTATATTAGAATTGGAAAAAGTACAGAGAAGAGCAGCAGAAATGATTATGGGTATGGAACAGCTTCTGTATGAGGAGAGATTAAAGACCTGGGACTGCTTATCTTAGAAAAGAGACCACTAAGGGACGCTGTGATAAGTGTATAAAATCATGAATAGTGTGGAGACAGCAACAAAGAATCCTGTGGCACCTTATAGACTAACAGACGTTCTGCAGCATGAGCTTTCGTGGGTGAATACCCACTTCTTCAGATGCAAGGGAGACAGTGAATAGGGAAATGTTAATTACCCCTTCACATAACACACAAACTAGGTGTCATCCAGTGAAATTAATAGGCAGTAGGTTTGAAACTCACATAAGGAAGTCTCCTGACAATATTAACTGTCTCTGTAATCCCTGCTGCCTAGCCATTAGTTGGCAGTGTACTTACCCTAGACCCCACAGTGGATCTTCAAGAGGGATTTAATTCTTCCACTCCTAAAGTAGCTGCTGTTCATGTTCCTTTTGAAAATGTAGAGAAGACTTAGCCCACTAGAAACATTAATTTTGTTGGTAGTATATGGTAAAAACGTCAGGCAGATGAGAATTACCAGATAGTTGGTAGTATTTCTCATTGGTGACCCTTGGGGCAAGTACTTAAGGTACAAACTTAAGTCAAATGAGCTTTGCTGGTTTAGGGAGGGTAGAATATCTCAAGCCACTTCCCCTCATCCTATTTCCTTGGGAATCTTTTAGGCACTATCCTAGACCATGTCTTTGCTACAGGGACTATCACCACGTAGCTATGTCAGCGTAACCCTGTAGCATAGACTCAGCCTATGGTGACGGAAGGGTTTTTCCATCGCTGTAGGAACACCACTTCCTCAAGCGTTGACAGCTAGAGCAATAGCAGTATTTTTCTGTCCATCTAGCTGCATCTCTGCTGGGGATTAGGTCAGTATAGCTATGGGGCTAAGGGGGGGTGCGTCCTATGCAACAGGGACTCACTAGTGCTAGGCCCACCTCTTCTCACAATCAAGGCAGAGTGTCTGGAGAAGGGCACCCAGTTAGAAGTCAAGAGATCCTTATGGCTCTGCTTCTTGTTCTTTTGTGGCCTAGTGCAAACAGAAGTGGGTAAATCACATCAATCTGTAAAAATGGGGATATTCGTTAATCCATCCTCAGCACCCCTAGGATATTACTGTCTGTACAGTGATTTGAACAAGACCACCAAGGTATTCCTTTGGACAATAAGAGTAAAGCTTGTCTGTGCAGGAGACAGAACTTTCTCCAGTAGTGGTCAGAGACTGGAATGAACTCTTCCAGAAACTGACCACCTTTCACTGCCAGTGCAAGGCTGTTTTCTTTTACCTTGCATTCAAAGAAGGTTAAGGAGTGTCTCGATTACAGTCGAAGCTACCTACAGGAGGAACAAATATTTAATAATGGGCTCTGCAGTCTAGCACAGAAAGGTATAGCATGATCCAGTGGCTGGAAGTTGAAATTAGACAAATTAAGACTGAAAATAAGGGATACCAGTGAGAGTAATTAACCATTGGAACAATTTACCAGGGCTTGGGGTTGATTTTTCGTCACTGACCATTTTTAAATCAAGATTGGATGTGTTTGTAAAAGATCTGCTCTGAATTATTTTGGGCAAGTTCTGTGGCCTGTGTTGTACAAATCAGACTAGATGATCACAGTGGTCCCTTCTGGTCTGGAATAAATGACCATGACCTCTCCATGTGATCTCCTTGATATTTCTAATTAGAAAACATAATTGTTGGACTACCTACAGGTAACCATAGAATATTGGGGTTGGAAGGGACCTCAGGAGGTCATCTAGACCCAACCCCCTGCTCAAAGCAGGACCAATCCCCAGTTCCCTAAATGGCCCCCTCAAGGATTGAACTCACAACTCTGGGTTTAGCAGGCCAATGCTCAAACCACTGAGCTATTGCTCCCCCTCCAAACCAGTCTGTTACCATGTTTCCTGTTGAAATAGGAAATTCCTGTAGTGTTCCATATATCATAAAGATCCAGTGTGTTGATGCACAACTACTATGCCATCTGCCTATATACATTACATATATACAGGGTTTATTTTAAAGTAAGATGTGAAAAGCAATGACTTCCATCTACCCCTCTTTTTTTCCTACGGAATGCTGACACCCATGTGGGTTGTCAGTAGTGGGGATTAAATTTGTGACCTCTGGATCTATACTGGCTGAGCTAAAAGATCCATGTCCCTTAGCCAACGCTGTAGCAAGCTCATCAACCTCTGGGGCCTAGCTACCACTAGAGGGAGACAATACCACACTAATTGTGGGTTATGGCTTATGCTTGTGTATCTGGCTGGTCTTTATATTGCTGCTATTTTGAATCCCTACTAAATTGTAACAGTTTCAGAATAAGCCATCGCAGAGCACTGATGGTGACCTGTTTGACTGAATAACATAGAATCATAGAATACAAGGGTTGGAAGGGACCTCAGGAGGTCATCTAGTCCAACCCCCTGCTCAAAGCAGGACCAATCCCCAGATCCCTAAATGGCCTCCTCAAGGATTGAACTCACAACCCTGGGTTTAGCAGGCCATTGCTCAAACCAATTGGTATGTGTTTCTTGAAAATACCTTACTTGAGTCCTAAGTGAACAAGCATTTACCTAGAAAACATGTATCCCAAAAATATAGTTATAGGCATAACACTTAACACACTCTTGGACAGTAATCTATACCCCTCATGGTAATGTTTCACTCTTTAGAGCAATATAATTAGCAGGTATGACTTATTTCTTAGCCCGATAAGAGGAATATTCCCTGAGTTCTGTAGACGCAAGTGTTTAGGCACTGTCTTCTCAGCTCTTGTCTTTGGTATCTCCTTCTATTTCATATATACTTTCCTTCCACTTAACTTCTAATGCATTTGTCTCTAGTAAGGCTTCAGAGCAAGTGCAGTAAACATAACAGTAACTGCAGCCATGTGGCTGGGAGTATAGAATTACCTAGTTTAGTTTATTCTTTTTGCCTTGTGCCTTTGTCATGAGGTGTGTGCATGCACCCAAGAGCACAGGCTCTTAAGCTTTGTTGTATGAAATGTAACTTTTGACCTTCCCGTTCTTGTTGTCTTGTTTAGAACCTTGTCTCCTTAAAATAAACTGTCACTTATGAACACATCCATCCTACTGAAGTGAGCTTTGCTCTCTTTTGGCTTGTTATTGCTGCAGATAAAGGAGGCTCTCTGCTAGGAGTTACATAACTGGCCTTGTGCTGATTCACAGCTCACCAAGAATCACGCTTGACAGTGTAACTGGATACTATAGAATTCTTGCCTTGTGTGTTCTCCTTATGTTGCCCAGCAGCTGTCACCCATAGCACTGTGTGGGCTGGGGGAATCCAGGCAGGACCTACTGGGCATCCAAGACATCCCCCAACAGCAGTCAGGCAAGAAAAAGCCAAGGCCTGGAATCCAGACTGTAGTATGAGGAATCCTTCTCTGGAGGCATCAGACCATAGCAACTGCCATCTCCTTCCCCACTACTGGGGCTGAACAGACAGGGTTTCCTGGGAGGCTGGAGGAGGTAGCTCCCAGGAGCATTGGGGATTTCTCAAGTAGCCTGGCTCCTTGGGCATACGCAGCCCCTGGATGTCAGCAGACTGCCTTTTACACTGGAACTATGGACATTATTTTTGTCTACCAGCTGGCTGTCTGCCCCAAACACATCCCACTCTGTCTCTGCAGCCAGCCTTGCACTCCCTGCCTGCCTGCCTTTCATTCCCTGTAAGGAACAAGTAAAAGTAAATGGAACTGACAGGCCTGGTGCCCATCACCGCCCTGAACATTTTTACTTTACGTTGGGCTCCCACCCACCACTGTCATGTCTGCCTTCTCTGGAATGTGAGCCTTGGGGCACAGGCAGTGTGTGCATGGGTCCTGATTTGGAGCATTTGGCTATTTAGGAAAGAATCTTGGGTGGATTCTTTAAATGATGAATATTCAGTTGCTAGGGTGAGGTAGGGGTGTGGTGTATGTGTTTAAACTCTTAAAAGCAAATATGTATGTTCTCCTCAAACTCTAAACTCTTTACGCCAGGGACGCTGGGTGTGCAGGTTTCTGGTACTATCTTATAAACGCTTAAGCACTAAAGCTGGGACTACAGCACACTGGTGCTGAAAGCCCCCAGTACCTCAGGTGTGTGGCGGGGATTATGTTCAGCACCAGTTTGTACGGGCACCTTAACGCTTTCTCCTTTCAAATCTTCCTGGTTTGAAAATCTCCTAGTGCATCATTCGTGGAGTTGGTCAGAGAATTTTTTCACAAATCACCTTTTTTATTGGAAAATGCAGATTCCTCAAGACCTCATGGGAACTTACCAGGTTCAATGAAACTTCCACTGGGAAAGGTTTCTGACTCCTGTTTGGAATTTCTGGTCAGAGACCACATGTCCGCCATTATAGCCAGTAGCTCAGTAGTTAGGGCGCTCACCTGGGATGTGGGAGACCCCAGGTTCAAGTTCCTGCTCCAAATCAGGCAGGACTGAAACTTGGGTTTCCTATATTCCAGGTGAGCACCCTAACCACTGGGCTATTGGCTGTTCTGTGTGAGGGGTCTCTCTCTCTCTGGCATGATTTATTTATTTTTTGGTTGAAAAACTTCAAAAGGTCTTGGGTCCATCCCAGAACTTAGCAGGAACAATTTGCAGTCCTAAATATTTGCTGGATGGGAAAACTCCCCCCCCCCCCCCCCCCACACACGTTTTCATTTTACAATATCTCCAGTGAAACATTTGTTTGTTCTCTACCACCCCATTCCCCTCCCCCGCACACAGCCCTCTAAAACTCCTGGCTAGTGGTGGTGTGAGCGCATAAATCCTGTCCTGCTGTTAACTTTGCTTTCATTCTAGCTGTGGGGTGTGAGTTTGCACCTAACTTTATTCCAAGTCTCAGGTCTAAATGTGTTCCTAAAATGGCAGCCTTAATTCACATTCGAGACTTCTACCATAGCTCCATGAATGCTTTGCCCTGACCTCTAATGTTGCTTTTTTTTATTTTCCAGGACTATTCTACTGAGTGTAATCTCCTTGCTTAATGAGCCCAACACCTTCTCTCCAGCCAACGTGGATGCATCAGTCATGTTCAGGAAATGGCGGGACAGTAAAGGAAAAGACAAAGAGTATGCTGAAATCATTAGGTAAAGTCTTGTTTGGGCAGGAGACCTTGCAATAAGAATTCAGTGTGGTGCGTCACACCTTTAAAAACCACTTTAAAATAAAGTTTCTGGATGAGCTTGATGCTTACAGAGCTAGATGTTGAAGGGGACATGGACAATTACAATAGAGTCATAAGAGCAATGAATGAAATCAGTGGGGGAATCTGCTGTACATCTTAGATATGTGTACACAAATGCAAGGAGTATGGGGAATAAACAGGAAGAACTGAAAGTTGGCACACAAACTATAACAGCTGGTATCACCAACTTGGTAGGATAAGTCTCATTACTGGAATATTGGTGTAGAGATAGCCTTTTCGGGAAGTGGGGGAGGGCAGAACACTTGTTCTGAGGTCCAAAAGAAGGTGAGAGGCAGACCAGTTGAGTCTCTGGATAAACATAGAAGAGGCAGGAGAGTCAGGAGGGGTGATTTCATGGTATGGAGCTACTGTAGACCAGCAAATCAGAAGAGGAGGTGGATTTCTAGAACAAGTAACAGAAATATCCCACACACAAAGCCTATTGGTAATGAGAGACTTTACTAATGGGACCTTCCCAGACATTTGTTGGAAAAGTAACATGGCAAAACACAACACACTTCCAATAAGGTCTTGGGGACAACTTCTTGTTTCAGAAAGAGGAGGAAGTAACCAGGGGAACTAGCATGTTAGACTTTATTCTGACCAACAGAGAGAGATTGTTTGCAAATTTGAAGGCAATTAGAGTAAAAGTGCTCATAAAATGATGTTTCATGATTCTAAGGAAAGGAAGGAGTGAAAGCAGCAGAATAGGAACAGTGAACTTCAAAAAACAAAACAAAAAAAAAGACCTCAACAGATTCAGAGCTAGTAGGTAGGGTTCCATCAGAAGAAAATCTAAGGGATAAAGGTTCAAGAGAGCTGGCAGTGCCTCAAGGAGACAATATTAAAGGTACAACTGCAAACAATTCCAATGCGAAGGAAAGACAGGAAGAATAGAAAAAGGCCAGTATGGCTCCATCAGGAGCTCTTTAATCTGAAAATCAGAAAGGAATCCGACAAAAAGTAGAAACGTGAATGAATTGCTAAGGATGTCTACAAAAAAATAGCACAAGCATGTAGGGACAAAATCAGAAAGGTTAAGGCACAAAATGAGTTACATCTAACAAGGGACATAAAAGGCAATCAGAAGAGGTTCTTTAAATACATTAGGAGCAAGAAAAGGATAAAGGAAACTGTAGGTACCTTACTTAATGGGGAAGAGAAGAGCTAATAACTGATGCCATCAAGAAGCTGGCGTGTTTAATGCCTCTTTTGTGTCCATCTCACTAAAAGGATTAATAATGACCAGACACTCAACACAATATCAATAAAGGGAAAAGAACACATTCCAAAATACAGAAGGAATGGAATAGGCTAACGAATATTTAGGTTAAGTTAGATGCATTCAAGTCAGCAGGGCCTGATGAAATTCATCCTAAAATACTTAAGGAACTAGCTGAAGCAATCTCAGAACTGTTAGCAATTATCCTCAATGAGTTCTGGAAGATGGGTGAGGTCCCAGAAGACTGGAGAAAGACAAACATGGTACCGATCTTTAAAATGCAGGAACGAAGAGGATCCAGGGAATTAGACTAGCCAGCCTAACTTTGATACCATGAAAGATGTTAGTACAAAATATTCACTAATCAGATACTAAACACCTTGCAGATAATAGCATTATAAGGAATAGCCTGCATGGACTGGTCAAGAACAAGTCATGCCAAACTAACCTACTTTCCTTCTTTGACAAGGTTACAGGCCTAGTGGTTGTGGGCGAAGCTGTAGATGTGATATGTATTGATTTTAGTAAATCTTTTGACTGTCACGTGCCATTCTCCTAAGCAAAATAGGAAATGTGGTTTAAATTAAACTTTAAGCTGCGTGCACAACTGATCGAAAGGCTACTTGGAGTAGTTATCAATGGCTTGCCGTCAGAGTGGGAGGGCGTACCTAGTGCTGTCCCACAGGGGTCAGTCCTAGGTCCAGTACTAGCGAATATTTTCATTCATGACTTGGATAATAGAGTGGAGAGTGTCCTTATAAAATTTGGGAGGGCTTGCAAATACAAGGACAAGATTAGAATTCAAAATGACCTAGGCACATTTGAGAATTGTCTGAAATCAACAAGATGAAGTTCAATAAAGACAAGTGCAAAGTACTACACTTACGAAGGAGAAATCAAATGCACAGCTACACAATGGGGAATAACTGTCTAGACTCTAGGTAGTAGTACCGCTGAAAAGAATCTGGGAGTTATCTGGATCACAAATTGAATGAACCAACAACTTGATGCAGCTGCAAAAAATGCGATTCTGGGTTGTATTAATAGGAGTCTTGTATGTAAGACACAGGATGTAATTATCCTGCTTGGCACTGGTGAGGCCTCAATGGGAGTACTGTGTCCAGTTCTGAGCACCACACTTTAGGAAAAATGTGGACAAATTAGAGTGTCCAGAGGAGGAGAACAAAAATGATAAAAGTTTTCGAAACTTGACGTGAGGAAAGGTTAAACTTGGCATGTTGAGTCTTGAGAAGAGAAGATGGGAGAGGGACCTAATAAGTCTTCCAATATGTTAAGGGCTGTTATAAAGAAGATGATCAACTGTTCTACATGTCCACTGAAGGCAGGACAAGAAGTAATGGGCTTTAATCTGCAGCGAGAGAGATTTAGGTTAGATATTAGAGGAAAACTTTCTAACTACAAGGGTTGTTAAACTCTGGAACAGGCTTCCAAGGGGGGCTGTGGAATTCCCATCATTGGAGGGTTTTCAGAATAGGTTGGACAAACACCTGTCAGGGTGGCTTAGGTGTACTTGGTCCTGCCTCAGCATAGGGGGTGAGATTTGGTGACCTCTTCAGGTCCCTTCCAGCCCTGCATTTCTAGGATTCTACATCAGATTCACATAAATGTGTTTTGTTTTTTTAATTGATTGGACCAACTTCTGTTTGTTGAGCATATCTCTTGCACTAATCTGTTCCATCTTGTACATACTTAGCTGTGATACAGAGTACCTTTCCAAGACCTGAAGTAGAGCTCTGTGTAGCTTGAAAGCTTCTCTCTCTTTCTCTCCAAGTTTGGTCCAATAAAAGATATTACCTCACCTACTTTATGTCTCTGATATCCTGGTACCAACACTGCAGATATAAATAAGTTGTCACTTCTAACCTGACTATTTCTGAAAGCTGTTAACTTTAACCTTCTTAGGGCCAAAGTAATTTTAAAGCCATTTCTCTGCCTTGGTGGCAGGAGCCCCTGATAGAACACCCTTAGTGTGCTATTGATGCTGACTGCTGGCACAAAAAGGTCAACATCTCTCTTGACTGCTTTTCTTTGTCAGATTGTTCTGGCATAATACTCATACAAAGTCCTTTGGCCACTAACAAATCCCCAACTGGATCACTGTTTCCCTTTGCGCATTGCCTGTGTGGCTTGGTGAATGGTTAATTACTCATGCTTAATGAATTTACTTGAGGTTGCACTCCTGGCCCTCTTGTATTTTAAATGTTATTTCTGTACTGTAACCTTACTTAACAAAATCTGCAGAGTGTGTTTCTGAGCTTGAAGCATCTGTTTAAAATCCTGCCTGTCTTTCGTTTAGAATGGTGATTCTTAGACGTCCCTAGTTCTGTCAAGTCACTAGTTACTGAAGAACCCTTGTAAAGGCAGTAAGGCCCTCTTGGTCAGTAAAGCTTTCAGGAGCCTTTTTGACTACTGGAGGATTTTCCCTTCCCCAGGTGGTAGCGACTAGACCTGCATGGAGCCAGCACACTTTAGGAATATGTTGAGAGTTCTGGATTAGAGCTGACGACTTCCAATCATTAAATCAGCCTCATAGTTGTATAAGTGTTGGAGCAAGATCCTCTGTCCATGTACAGTCATAGCTCCAACTCTCACCAGGTGTTAGGGTAAAATGTCATGGTGTCAAAATGAGACCACCAACCCTTTCCTCAGTGAAACATGCGGATGGCCAACTGTAATTGGGAGTGTGATGCGTTGTCTCTTAAAGGCAGAACCCTAATTATCAGCTGGTTAATCTATCCATATTTCTGTAAGAGGGAACTGTTTACACACACACCATAATGGCTTCCAAACAGTGTTACTAGAAAGGATTGGATAGCTGTAGCTCAAGGTAGCCAACATTTAGTTAGACTGAATTTTCAGAAGCACTTGGCATTGACTCAGCTCTGTTTGCATTTACTTCAGTGGGAGCACAGCAGTGCTAAGCATGTCTGAAAATGCCATCCTAAGTATAGCTGGATAAAACTTTTAGTGGAACTTAAATGCTTTTGGAGAAACTTTGAGACTGTGGCCCCCAGAGGAAACCACCTGATATGTCTGCCGCGCCCCCCCCTTTTTAGGACCCCTTTTTGGAAAGAGGAAGATTCATTGCATTAATCAAACTTTCTACCTGTAACTAGCTTATGCAAGTCACTAATATTGGACCTTAAAATACACTATCTTGTGTTGCTGGAGTTTTGGAAGAGTTTACTGGGACTGATGATTTGTAGCAACCCCATACTAGTGACTGGAGGAAAACAAACTTGTGTGTTAGCTTCACTTGCTATACTTCTGACTCAACTGCTGGCTTCCTATGGAATGCACGTGCTGAAATGGCTTCATTGTCTCTGGGCCAGGGATGAGGTTTATGTTGGTTCTTGGGGATTGCTCTGCAAGTGTTTTGGAAGGGAAAGCTACGGCTGAACCTGTGATCACATTGCTGCTTTCTCTTCTCTACCTTGCAGGAAACAGGTTTTGGCTACCAAGGCTGAGGCGGAAAAGGATGGTGTGAAGGTCCCCACTACACTGGCAGAGTACTGCATCAAAACTAAAGTGCCTTCCAATGACAACAGTTCAGATTTGCTTTATGACGACTTGTATGATGACGACATTGATGATGAAGACGAGGAGGAGGAAGATGCCGAGTGTTACGATGATGATGATTCTGGCAACGAAGAGTCGTGACCTGCTCCCTACATGCCCCTGTACTGCCCTGCCGACTCAGGCCAAAAGGGAGCAGTGGTAACCTAGCAACAGTCCAGCAAAAAATACACGGGGGAAATCGACAACAAACTCTTGTCTCCTGCTGTACGGATCTCTGTTTGCTCTTTTTTATGGACCTCTTAGAGAGAGAGAGACCCTTCACAGAATGTCTGAATTCTTGCATTCTTAACCCTTTCATCACTGCATTATGATTTCTTTTTTAAGAAAGAAACTCCCCCCCTCGCTTCTCTACAAAACGTTCACAGTGAAACAGGTTTGGTCTGTGTTTAAATACTTTAATTAAACACAGTCTTGCATCGAGATGTTTAATGTATTTAAAGCTGGAACAAACCCATTGAAGTTGGGTCCTTGGGAGTTCACAAGTGCTGCATTTACTGGGAAGAAAAAACAAAACCACACAAAAAAGCAAATTGCCAAGGTTTAGCTGCTCCATTTACAATAATAGCGTGTGCACATTTGTGTAGCTTTGTGGTGGTGGTGGTTTTTTCCTTTTTTCAAGGCTTGGGGCGGAGAGTGTAAGCTACTGTGTGTTGAGCTTGATGGAATGTGTTACTGAAAGGTACAGTATTCCTTTTCAGCCTGTTCTAGTTAGGAAGTAGACAGCCCCTGGAGCCTTGCGCCCAGAGGGCAGAATCAGCTGCCTTTTTACCAAGTGTATGATATGAACCCTAAAATAAACACTTAACACTTCACATCTGTACAACTGAGCCCTGGGTTGCTATTTATTTTTCAGACTGGTTGGGGTTTAGAAATCACTATGCCGTTTGTTAGAATGCTGCTGAGATCTGCTGCTGGCTCCCATTATTGGGAGGGAATCGTGAAAATACCAACTTTAAATCCTCTCCTCCTTCAGAATGCAAAGTTGGCCACCTTAAAAGCGGTGGCAGGTTTAGTCAGCCAGTATTAGTCCTAGGAGCATGTTCAGTGTCTAGAATCTGCCGTTTTCAATAAGCTACTACGCCTCTGGAGAGTCTAGTCTGTGCGTTAGTCGTAGCTGCCAGTTGCTCATCTCTGCGCCTCAAATGCCTACTATTGACTTTTAGCGTCTACCTTTTTGTTTATTTAAATGGGTAAGACTAGTTGTGAGTTGGCAAATGATAGGGCCCCCCAAGACTTGTTGCTGCAGATTGTGGGCCTTGAGGCAGAATCCAAAATTCCCTTGCGCAACAATGCGCTCACAAGAACTAGAAATACCAGTCTGGCCTTCCCCATGCTTATCAGTGGGCAGATCTTCTGAATCGACCGTCAAACCAAGACTGTCCTCGTTACTGGAGAGGGAAAGGGGGTCCTGGTGACAAAGCTTCGTTGTGCTCACATAGCTCTCAAATACGGATGCCAGCTTGTTCATGGCTGAAGAGCTGTGTCAAAAAAGTGCATGGACCCAGATGGCTGAAGGGAGCTCTGCAAACCAGGATTAGAAATAGCTGCTGCTAGGCTTTCAGCATGTTCATTGGGTGGTGTGCAAAATTCAGGCAGTTCAGCCACTCAAGAATCTTTTGCATGTGCTGGGGAGCTTTTGGCAGAAGATCCGACCTATCATCCTCAGACTTTTTGATGAGGGAAAAATAGCTTATTTTTTCCCCCAGCAGAATTTGATTGCTTAACCTGATTGACATCACAAATCCATTATAAAGCACTGTTGTGATTTGGCTGCAGTGTGGCACCCTGAGTTGGCTTTTGGGACTACTTTTTGCCCACTGATTAGGACAGCATTTCAAGTATACTGAGCCTCGAATCACTTCAAGAACCTTCTAGTGGCGTGGAGTGACTCATGGTGCTGTTCTGGCTTCAGTGGGGGTTTTTGCCTATATGGGGGAAGTGAGGACTGTTGCATCAGGCCCTTACAGGCTCCTTGTCCTCAGGGTTTCCAGTGGCATGTCACCACCCTTCACTAACCCTGCCGCCTCAAAGTTGATTGGCTGGGGAAGCCTTCTAACTTGTTAATAAAGTGAAAGCTGGGAGTGCTGGATCTGTGAGCGGAAGGGCTGTGACGTCCTGGTATCAGAAGAGCAGATGTGTCCCCTGGGCTGGGCGCTGATCTTTTTTTTTTTTTTTTTTTTTTAAATAAAAAGATACTGAAGTAAGGTGCCAGCTGTTTGGAGTTGAAAGCAGTCCAGCCTCTTCTACAAGGAAAGAGCAGGAAAATTATGCCAGGAACTGGAAACGCAGGATTCACTTCATATGTTTTTTTAAAATGTTGGTTAAAGCCTTTTTTGCTGATAGAGGAAAATGTGACTGTTCCTTTCTGAAGGCTCCACGGTGTGATCCCATCAAGACATTCCAGAACATGGTATATGAGACATTGGCACCAGCTTGCTGGTGGAGAAACCCCCTCCCTGTGCCCCATGGCATGACCAGAAAAAGCACCCTGTTGTGCCTTATTGATTAAAGGCAGCCTCCTACATAAACTTGCATCCCTCCACCCATGTCCTCACGCCGGATACAAGGATCTGTCTGCCTGCCTGCGTGGCATTCCCTTGGGCGCTAGTCAGTACCGTTCCTTAAGCAGTCACATTGAGTTCTGCTGAGTCACATGAGGCTTTGCCCACCATCCTCTCCAGGAATGAGAAACCTTCTCCCTGCCGCACTTTTGGAGTGAGCAAATGGAGCTCCTGCAGGAGGCGTATAGTGCAGCTACCACTAAGGCGAACAGTTTTTCAGCCAGAAATGTATACTTCCAGATCAAGCACCTGTGGTGTACTAGCTTCTTAAAAACCTATAGGAATGTATACAGTGTGATTAGATTGCAAGAACCAAGTGCGTTTCCCTTGAACTCATTCATGGGAATAGTTCTTAGGAGAATAATTATTCCCTCTGAGGCAGTCGGTGCTTTCTAGGGAAACTAACCTCACTCCTTTTCGGTGTGGTGGTGGATGGGATGGGTGTGACTTAAGATAGGGAAGCAAACAACCCAATCAATGCAACACCACTTGTGCTGATGACTTGGTTTGAAATGAGGATACTGCATCTTTCAGGATCTTTCCCTTGTACTTTGACCGTCTTCACTGTATACTCTCCAGTGATGTGTATTCTCAAGCTTGGTGTTGTAAGATGCGTTATCATGATTCTTCTGTTACCCTTTGATTTGTTAAAAAGCCTGTTCCGAGAGCTCCTACGTTAGCCAGATTAACATCTCTCCCCCTCCGTCCCCTGCAGCGTCATTGCTTGTTGACTTGCTGGTTCCTGTCTCAAGATACAAACCACCCAAGTATGACTATGAAACTATTTAAGAGATTATGAGGAAAAATGTTTACCTGACCTGTGTATTCTTTTCTTACCTCCCATCCCAACCAATGGTGACGTTTACATTTATAATTCAAGTGCAGTTTTCAACCATTCTGAGACCAGCAGGGTGCACTAGATTTTCTTAGTAGTTTTCTTAGCTGAAAATTCTGGATGTTTTCCTTTATTTTTTTTCCCCTTCAATATAATTTACCAGAAAGGATTAACTGATGCATTTTGTGTTGTCTTCCCCTTCAATAGTTTATTTTGTCTTTTCTGCACATCTGTCTACTAATAAAATGTGAAATAAAAATACCCATGTATTGTTACTTCCCTGTCAACCAGACCACTTTGTTGCATACGTTAAAAGCTCTGAATGCCAGCTCTTTGAAGGGGTCCTGAGGTTCTGTCTGTCCTTCAGAGCACCAACACCCAGTGTTCGACGGTTGTGTAAAGAAAGATATAGACCCTGCCCCCAAAATGCTACCCATTAGCATTAATGTTGGGGTGGGGAAAATCCTACCTGCCCCAAGCATGGTCTTAAGAAAGACCAGAGCAGTATGGAGAAACTGTCACTTAGGCCCAAGCTACAGTAGTTCAATACTTTTCATACTCTTAGCATAGCTGAAGTGTAGGGCTGGAAGGGACCTCAAGGTCATTTAGTCCAGCCCCCCACTGAGGCAGGATGAAGTGAAAATGGTAAATGTAACTGACAAAGAGAGAGGACTTAAGCTTGTTATAAAATAAAGCTTAGTAATATAGGGTGTCCAGGTTTTCTCTTGGACTGGAATTAATCCAATGTCTCAATTGCCTAAATGTGTCTTGCTTTGTACAGGGCCTGAGCATGTTCTCATTGAAGTAACAAGCTTTGCTGCTGATTTCAGTGAGAGCAAAGCATGACCACAGGGAAACCCGGCTTAAGTGGTCACAGCAGACCCTGATGGCTATTTGCTGAGTGGAAATGGACTTAAAACAGCTACTGGAGTAACCTGTACCCTGTCAGCTCTTAAGCCAAGACCTGGTTGAAGAAGGCAGGCCTCATGGACAGGTGTGTACTGGGTCAGATTAGCCTGACAGTTCTAAACATCAAGCTCCCTATTCCCCTCCCCTCTGAACTAGTATTTGCTGATGTTAGAATGAACAAATGCTACAATAGGCCTAAAATTAGATCAGGGCCAGTTCACACAGTTCCCTGTAGTGAATACCCTCTCCCGCTGACATGCAACTACTGCTAGAAACCAACGTACTGAATGGTGAATTGCCCTGACTGGTACTACACTTCAAGCAGTTCTCCCACTATTGAGGGTGCTGCACCTCAGTGAAGATGGTCCTGGCATGACTGCCTGGAAGGGCTGGCCACTAGCCCTGTAACTGCATTGCCCTGGATACATTGGATTGGTATCAAAGCTAAGGAAGGCCTTAACTATTTCCTATACGGTTATGTGTAACGGAGGGGACACCTGTCAAAGGCAGGTATGAATTTGTATATGGGGAAAACCTCACCAACAGAAGGGGTGAGACGATCCAGTCTTCACTAACTCTGTAACGCTGTTCTCCTTTCATTTTTGTTACTCTAGCGTTGCCAAAGCACCTCTATGGACCCTCTGATGCAAATATTCCCTGTGCAGGGCCAGTGCCTGTACAAACCCCTGTAAGAGGGGGCAGGAAACAACCTCACAACAAACTTAACTTAGGTAGAATATGCAACTAAAAGATACTTACCACCTTTAGTGTCTCTGCTTCATAAACTTAAGTTTCACACCTTTACAAATTCTTCTGGACCCATGGTTTATGGTGATAGGATGATTTGGAAAATATTAATCCCAAATCTGCTCAAGTTTCTGAATAGCTCTTACCTTGTCAGTAAAGTGCTAGAATGTGGGTAAATAAGCTTGTTGTTGTATTTAGTGCTTGTAGTCTCTCCTAGCGGAAGGCCCCTGAATAATCATTATTGAAATACACTTCCTGCCAGCAGTGCCAGTGGCACTGCTAAGTAGTGATGCTCTAAAGAGCCTGCTGAATGATGGGGGAAGCTGGCTGCCTGGGGACAGAAGGGGAGAAGTCACTGGAAAAGCAGCTGGCCAGTCCCCCAGCGGTGGGGGAGCACCACAACTTAGTGGGATATTAGACAATAGAGGAAATCACTGTGTAGGCAGCCAGGGTGGTGCACAACAGCATTGATCCTGCCCTCAGAGGAAGGGAGTTTATTTCTGCACCAGTTCAAGCTGCTCCAGGGCCTATTACTCCTCCAGCTGGAGCTGATAAGAATAGGGCAGGGGGACCAGGTCTGCAGCTGTGAAGAAGATACAGCTCTCCAGCTCACAAGGAACAGAGAGAGGCAGCCAATGCAGAACTGGTAAAGGATGCAGGGGAGTGCTACTTCCAGGAATGGACTGCAGGGCCTCAACCCACCCTTCTCACGGCCATAGTCTCCAGAGCTCAGGTGACTAGCCCATTCAGATTGAGCCCTGACCAAAGCCTGTGCTGCGAAGAGACATAGAAGGGATGATAACAAGGCAGCTCAGTGCTACAGGTGCCACTAGTGCTTTTCAGTATTAATGTTGAGTAACAAAAAGCAGCAGGTTCTAGCTCAGCTGTGAAGGTGTCTACACTGCACCTGAACCCCCTGTGAACCTGAGCTGGATGCCATAGGCCAGCTGTGGGTTTTTACTGGCAGTGTAGACAGCCCATGCTGAATCCCAGCAAACATCTACACTGCAATTAAATAACCCCTTAGCTTGAGAGTTTCTCAGGGTATGACTACACTGCAATTGGGCAATCTGTAGCAATTAGTAGCTGAGAGTTATACACTGGGTGATGACTAGCCACACTGCTGGCAAAGCTGGTCTTTGCAGATCCAGCTAATCAATGAACAAGCCCATCTTAATGCCAGCTAGCTCTAAAATCTGAGCTGGTCCATATATAGCCCCACTTCAAAAATCTATTAAATCCTAGAGTCACCTATTCCTGCTTGATTGGGAGTACAGACTCAAACTGTTCTTTCCAGCAAACAAATACCCTCATCCACCTCTCCTCACTCATTGTGCCTAGGTTCCCTACTCTTAAATGATTCTGTGGTTGTACCAGTAACAGACCAGGTTTGCTCTCCCAGGCCTATCTCTGAGTAAGCTTCCTGAAGCCACACTTAGTAATGGGTGAAACTTACCCATATCTAGAGGGCTTACAGCTCACAACCCCCCCGTACATTGTAAATGATGCTTAGAGCACAGACTGGCTTGCTGGAGTGTGAATTTCCAACAGGGAGCGGAGTAGTTGTGCACCTCCCATAGAGGCCTAAGAACCCCACTTAACTTAGGTCACATACATCATACTTCAAAATCTTGGCTCTGAACTTTGAGGCCTTGGACAATATTGCATCTCTTCCTGTAACTCTCCTTCACTCTTCACCCAGCAAGCAAATAAATAAATAAATGGGATGTTCTTAGTGTTTCCTAGTCTCTGGGTATTCTATTGAAAGACTTTCCTACCCCCAAGACCTATTTCTGCTTCATACTGGAAACACATGCAGAAAAGCTTAACTAACTAGGCAGCCTGAAGGAAAAGCAGTTTTCAGGCTTGAGTAGCCACTGAAATTTAGACCCCAAAATTGTTTAAAATATTATTTTCCCTAAAGGAGATTCATTACTTCCTTAGCCTGAGGCACCTGGCAAGAAAACTGGCCTGTTGCCTTCCCCCAGGGAAGCATTAAAGGTGTCCTACAAAGGAACTTGATGTCTGGGTGGTTCTGTGCTGCCCTGAATTCCAACTGGAGCAGCTCACACAGGGCAAAATGCTGTTGCACTAAGTGGTCCTGCATTCTAGCAGTACATAAATTGCAGAGCTGAGCCTATTGATGCCAGCATGAAAACTCCAAGCCAAAGTGTCATTCCTCAGTTACATATAGGGCCCTAGGAACATCCTGAACCCAGCTGTAAGCAGAACACACCCAGTGGTGGTCAGCAGTGGCTTTTAGCACACAGGCAAAGGAGGCCCACTTTGGACCACCTCAGGGGATTTGCAGTTCAACCTTGACAGGACATTTGGGCTGACAGCCATTTTCTAAGATACCTACTGAAAATGCCAGCAGGTTAAGTCTTCTGTATTCATTGCTTACTCTGGCCATACTCAGTTTACAGTAAGCTTCCGTTTTAGCAGTCAGGCAAGTCTCTACTTGTATCAGAGTAGCCTCTGCTGGTTGTAGTTCTGAGCTGAAGGCAACATTAAGATGTGCGTTGGAATCTGCTCTTCCACACCCTAGGATGGGAGAAAGATGTCAGTACTGATCCCCACTGTGAAAGGAGCCAGTCACATTTCTGGTGACTTCACCCCTCCCTTCATGTCCCTGAAACTTCAGCCTCAATGTCCTTTTTACTTCCTTTAAAAAGAGCATTGGAAGGCAGCTCCTCTCTATCCTTCCTTACCAATGTCTTCAGTGCATTCAGACTGGCTAGTGGTATCACTGCATGTGGTGTCCCCTTGGGCCACTTTTGCATGTGTCCCTCTGATTAAAGGAAGATTGATCCCTGGACACTGGAAACTTTTTTTTTTAAACCCAACAGTTGTATCAACAACACAACATTTCTGGGGGAGTAGAATGCTAAGGAGAGAACCAGCCCAATGGCCATCTACTGAAAAAGCAAGGAGATAATATGATCAAGAAAGGAGCTGCTATTTCTACTACATGGGGCTGTAGGGTAACAGGCTCCAGCCAGCTAAATAGTTACAGGATGAGAACATAAGAACATAAGAAAGGCCGTACCGGGTCAGACCAAAGGTCCATCTAGCCCAGTATCTGTCTACCGACAGTGGCCAATGCCAGGTGCCCCTGAGGGAGTGAACCTAACAGGCAATGATCAAATGATCTCTCTCCTGCCATCCATCTCCATCCTCTGACGAACAGAGGCTAGGGACACCATTCTTACCCATCCTGGCTAATAGCCATTTATGGACTTAGCCACCATGAATTTATCCAGTCCCCTTTTAAACATTGTTATAGTCCTAGCCTTCACAACCTCCTCAGGTAAGGAGTTCCACAAGTTGACTGTGCGCTGCGTGAAGAAGAACTTCCTTTTATTTGTTTTAAACCTGCTGCCTATTAATTTCATTTGGTGACCCCTAGTTCTTGTATTATGTGAATAAGTAAATAACTTTTCCTTATCCACTTTCTCAACATCACTCATGATTTTATATACCTCTATCATGTCCCCTCTTAGTCTTCTCTTTTCCAAACTGAAGAGTCCTAGCCTCTTTAATCTTTCCGCATATGGGACCTTCTCTAAACCCCTAAGCATTTTAGTTGCTCTTTTCTGAACCTTTTCTAGTGCTAGAATATCTTTTTTGAGGTGAGGAGACCACATCTGGACACAGTATTCGAGATGCGGGCGTACCAGGGATTTATATAAGGGCAATAATATATTCTCAGTCTTATTCTCTATCCCCTTTTTAATGATTCCTAACATCCTGTTTGCTTTTTTGACCGCCTCTTCAGAGAACTATCCACGATGACTCCAAGATATTTTCCTGACTCGTTGTAGCTAAATTAGCCCCCATCATGTTGTATGTATAGTTGGGGTTATTTTTTCCAATGTGCATTACTTTACATTTATCCACATTAAATTTCATTTGCCATTTTGTTGCCCAATCACTTAGTTTTGTGAGATCTTTTGAAGTTCTTCACAATCTGCTTTAGTCTTAACTATCTTGAGTAGTTTAGTATCATCTGCAAACTTTGCCACCTCACTGTTTACCCTTTCTCCAGATGATTTATGAATAAATTGAATAGGATTGGTCCTAGGACTGACCCTTGGGGAACACCACTAGTTACCCCTCTCCATTCTGAGAATTTACCATTAATTCCTACCCTTTGTTCCCTGTCCTTTAACCAGTTCTCAATCCATGAAAGGACCTTCCCTTTTATCCCATGACAGCTTAATTTACGTAAGAGCCTTTGGTGAGGGACCTTGTCAAAGGCTTTCTGGAAATCTAAGTACACTATGTCCACGGATCCCCTTGTCCACATGTTTGTTGACCCTTCAAAGAACTCTAATAGATTAGTCAGACACGAATTCCCTTTACAGAAACCATGGTGACTATTGCTCAAGCGGTTATGTTTTTCTATGTGTCTGACAATTTTATTCTTTACTAGTGTTTCATCTCATATGCCCGGTACCGGCGTTAGACTTACGGTCTGTAATTGCCGGATCACCCTAGAGCCCTTTTTAAATATTGGCGTTACATTAGCTAACTTCCAGTCATTGGGTACGAAGCGATTTAAAGGACAGGTTACAAACCTTAGTTAATAGTTCATACTTCACATTTGAGTTCTTTCAGAACTCTTGGGTGAATGCCATCTGGTCAGTGACTTGTTAATGTTGAGTTTATCAATTAATTCCAAAACCTCCTCTACTGACACTTCAATCTGTGACAGTTCCTCAGATTTGTCACCTACAAAAGCCAGCTCAGGTTTGGGAATCTCTAACATCCTCAGCCGTGAAGACTGAGGCAAAGAATCCATTTAGTTTCTCCGCAATGACTTTATCATCTTTAAGCGCTCCTTTTGTATTTTCATCGTCAAGGGGCCCCACTGGTTGTTTAGCAGGCTTCCTGCTTCTGATGTACTTAAAAAACATTTTGTTATTACCTTTGGAGTTTTTGGCTAGCCGTTCTTCAAACTCCTCTTTGGCTTTTCTTATTACACTCTTGCACTTAAGTTGGCAGCGTTTGTGCTCCTTTCTATTTGCCTCACTAGGATTTGACTTCCACTTTTTAAAGGAAGTCTTTTTATCTTTCACTGCTTCTTTTACATGGTGGTTAAGCCATGGTGGCTCTTTTTTAGTTCTTTTACAGTTTTTCTTAATTTGGGGTATACATTGAAGTTGGGCCTCTATTATGGTGTCTTTAAAAAGCGCCCACGCAACTTGCAGGGATTTCACTTTAGTCAATGTACCTTTTAACTTTTGTCTAACTAACCCCCTCATTTTTGTATAGTTCCCCCTTTTGAAATTAAAGGCCACAGTGTTGGGCAGTTGGGATGTTCTTCCCACCACAGGGATGTTGAATGCTATTGTATTATGGTCACTATTTCCAAGCGGTCCTGCTATAGTTACCTCTTGAGGTGCATAGATCTCACCATGCCCCCCTCCAAACTCCCATTACACCCACTAGGCTTAACTAGCAGGGATCCAGCTTGCTACTCAATTCTAAACAGGCAGCTGGAAGGCACAGACACCCCTTTCCCCTGCTGATGGTCTCATAGAATCATAGAATTCAAGATCAGAAGGGACCATTATGATCATCTAGTCTGACCTCCTGCTAGATGCAGGCCACATAAGCCGATCCACCCACTCCTTTAGCAAGCGACCCCTGCCCCATGCTTCGGAGGAAGGCGAAAAACCTCCAGGGCCACTGCCAATCTTCCCTGGAGGAAAATTCCTTCCCGACCCCAAATATGGTGGTCAGCTGAACCCCGAGCATGCGGGCAAGACTCTCCAGCCATACCCTCTTGAAAAAGGTTATATCATCATATTGACCCATTGGACTATTTACTTCAGTGCAGCACTTAATTGACCTATTGACTAAGCCCGTTATCCTATCATACCATCTCCTCCATAAACTTATCTAGCTTAATCTTAAAGTCATGGAGGTCCTTCGCCCCCACTGTTTCCCTCGGTAGGCTGTTCCAGTATTGCACTCCCCTGATGGTTAGAAACCTTTGTCTAATTTCAAGCCTGAATTTTCTGACTGACAATTTATATCCGTTTGTCCTCGTGTCCACATTAGCACTGAGCTGAAATAATTCCTCTCCTTCCCTGGTATTTATCCCTCTGATATATTTAAAGAGTGCAATCATATCTCCTCTTATCCTTCTTTTGGTTAAGGAAAACAAACCGAGCTCCTCAAGTCTCCTTTCATACGACAGGCCTTCCATTCCTCGGATCATTCTAGTGGCCCTTCTTTGTACCCGTTCCAGTTTGAATTCATCCTTCTTAAACATGGGAGACCAAAACTGCACACAATACTCCAAATGAGGTCTCACCAACACCTTATATAACGGGACTAGCACCTCCTTATCCCTACTAGAAATACCTCGCCTAATGCATCCCAAGACCGCATTAGCTTTTTTAACAGCCACATCACATTGCCTACTCATAGTCATCCTACGATCAACCAGGACTCCTAGGTCCTTCTCCTCCTCCGTTACTTCCAACTGGTGCGTCCCCAGCTTATAACTAAAATTCTTGTTAGTCATCCCTAAATGCATAACCTTACACTTCTCACTATTGAATTTCATCCTGTTACTAATACTCCAGTTTACAAGGTCATCCAAATCTCCCTGGAGGATATCCCGATCCTTTTCCGAATTGGCAATACCTCCCAACTTGGTGTCATCCGCAAACTTTATCAGCCCACTCCTACTCTTGGTTCCCAGGTCAGCAATAAATAGATTAAATAAAATCGGACCCAAAACCGAACCTTGAGGAACTCCACTGGTAACCCCCCTCCAACCTGACAGTTCCCCCTTCAATACTACCCTCTGAAGTCTCCCCTTTAACCAGCTCCTTATCCACCTCTGGATTTTCATTTTCGATCCCCAGTCTCATCCCACTGTCTGCAGAAGAGGGAATGGGAAGGGGTTTAGAAAGCAACTGCTCCTTGAGTCTTTGTGAATGGAGACAGCAAACACCAGTTATACGCTCAGATCTTTATTATTAGGTGGAGTAAGGGCTAAAAAGAAATGAAACTTCTAAAACATTCACCATACTGGTGCAGGACAGGAAGGACCAAGAGCTTCCTCCATCAGTCTTTTTAAAAAAAAAAAGTGGGGAGGGGTAATGAAGTTTCCATCCATTAGCTCTGGGTATCCTGGGCAGGGGCAGCTTGGGGCAAGAAGAGGAACAAGAGACAGCTTATATTTTTATTTAAGAAACCGCTACATAGTTTTGCCTCTAATGATGCAAAGGAGGTTCCAGGACACTGACTGAGCCATCCAAAGTCTCTTGCTAGAGAAACAAAAAACCCTGTCAATTTTTTTTATTTAAAAATTGTGAAATAAAAAGATGATGCTGCAGCTCGTGGCCACGGTAACAAAACTGTCCACGAGAGAGTGTCTTCCACACCAGCGGCGGTGGGGGGAGATAGGGGACAAAAGAAGGGAGAGGGCCCACAAAACAGTTAAAAAAAGTAACGGCTACATCTGAAAGGAAAAAATCAAACCAACAGGAGACAGAACCCCTGATTTGTCTTTCAGGCCAGGCCTTCTCATCTGCCTGAATTAGGAACTGCGTTAAATAAATGGGCTCCTTCTTCAACAAAAATGGCACAGTTTGTCTTTTGACAGATTATAAAGCCCTTAGAGCTTAACAAAAACAAAGGAAGATGCCCTGGTGCAGAATGGAAGTGAATAATTAATTCTCCCTACAAAGAAAATAAAACAGGCTGCAAAGATGCAGAAACCACATTTAGGCTCTATTACATTTACAAATACATACATAAATATATTACATACAACAGCAACTCAAAGAGGGAGCGGGCGAGCGCCACAGAAGGATGGCTGGCTGCAGTTCTCCCCGCACAGACGTTTGGCTGAGCAGTTACTTTTTCTCCTAATAGTTCCAGGAATGGGCATCGACTTTTTCTTCTTTCAGTCTCCCCGTCTCCCCCCCTTCCTTGTTTCGGTTTTAGTTTGTCCAGTATGGAGAAGTGCCATAGGCGGTTTTGGTAGCCTGAGACTTTTGCTGCATGGTGCTTGGCTGATTGCGCTGGCCAGATCCACCCTGGAAAGAAATGAAAAGGGAGGCACATGATCAGATCAGAAGCCACCGCGGCTGGATCCCTAATCCTGAAGCCTCAGGGAGCACACTGCATTTATTAGCTTGGAGCAGTAAAAGACCTGCCTGCCCCATCCATCCTCTCAGCAGCCCTGGGGATGGCCTTTGAAAGCAGCAAGGTCTATGTTAAAGCAGGGAAATGGTGTCCCTTGGCCCTCACTCTGGAGGAAGAGTTGAGTATTCCAGCATCACGCTGCCCCAGGCCTCAACAAAATCCACAAACAGCCAAAGCAAATCCCACCGGGAACAGAGGGCAGAAGTGCTGAGTAAGCTCATTTCCACAAGGCTTGCCCCATCTGGGACAAGTCAGCCAGCCGCCTCACTGCCTCTTTTCAGCCAGAAAACGTTCTTGCCTGCCGCAGCTGCAGCAAGGAGATGGCTTAAGTGATTTGCTGGGAGCGATCATCTGTTGCATGGAAGAGAGACCTTGAAACTGCACACTGAGGGCATGGCCAGTACCCAGCTTTCTGCAGGTCAAGAGACTCAAAGCATCTGGATGCTCTGAGAATCATTTTGCCACAACCTTTACAACAACCTGAACCCCAAAAGCAAGAGTCAACCCTGGATGACCATCATTCTGGCTCTGTCACGTGATGTAACTGGCCTTGAGGCCATCCCATATCTGCTTGGAAAACGCCAATCTCCACTAGCACTGGCCTTCAGCCGTCAGGAAGGACATGGGCCCAGAGCACAGGTTGTGGTGTCAAGTTCTCTTAGCACCTCAACCTGCATTATGGGCAGACACTCAAGCCGAGATGCTGCAGCATTTGTCCCCTGCTGCCAAGATACTGTCCTGCCTCCCAGAACGCAGACAACCCAGCCCCAATCTAGGTGACTTTCAGCACAGAGCAACTAGCTGTTTCCTCAGAAGAGGAGGAAGTTGACTCAGCCGAGCAGAACTAGGATTAACCAAGCTGTCCACGACCTGAAACAAGTCAGCTGACTGAGCGTGGGTGGAGCAGACACACCTTTCCCCCTCTGCCTCTGGACCACACACAATAAAAGTTCTTTTTAAAAACATCTTTGATGCAGTCAGCTTGAGACTTCCCCAACCGGCACCCGAGCGACCTCCTCTCTTGCTGATCATCTGTTAACCAAGATAACCTAGGAGGACAAATCTGAGGCCTAGGACACTTGGGGTCACTGTGGTGATGGTAGGGGGTGAAAGACTTATTAAAGCCTACCTAATCATTGATAGTCTGTCAAAGGAACAGGGCCTCCTTCCCTCAGTGCCCTCTGGGAACACTCCAGTTCCATGAGTTTCTTAGGGCAGAGGAACAAAACACATTCCCCACCCTAAAAAGAAAGGTGTACCCCAAACTCAAACAGCTGGAGGCAATGATTGGCCCATGATCCAGGAAAATCATCCAAGTGGCTGACCCCAATGCCAGCCAACTCTAGATCAAGAATGTGACCAGCTGCATGACCTGAGCTAAGTCCATGATTTCTCTGGCTAATAAGCCACACTGCAGAAAACGAATTAGAAGAGGCAGGTAAAAAACACGGAGAGTGAAGGGAAATGGTCAGAAGCTGGATGGGCAAAGGAGGTTCCCCTAGGGAGGGCTGAGACACCAGGGTGCACAGGCGTAAGACATCAGACACATCCAGGGACAGGGAAATAATTTGTTATGTTCAGACGCAAAGCAAACTTTGCATATTTTTCAAGAGACATTAACAGAGATGAAGGGAAATGAACTGGCCAGAGAAACTGAATGCAAAACCACCAAAGATACTAGGGAAGCTGGCGAGAAGGCTTATTTTGCTGCTAGCTGTATTTCTTTTATTGTTACAGAACAATTATGATGGTTGTAAACATCTCCGTGACCTGCCCAGGAAAGGAGAGTGGCAGTCTCTGCTGGCTGCTAGAGCTTCCCGCCTCTGCACTGAGATTGTGTGCACCAAGGGGGAAACTGCCACAAAGCCATGTTAGCCTCTTGAGACCAGCATCTCCCCCACCCTACCCAAGGCTACATGGCAGTTTAGTCTGTATTACCTAGCGAGGTACTTTGCCAATGGGCAGAGCCAAAAAGAACAGGACCGAGTACCTGTGATGGGTGGGATCAGTTTGGACACACTCTCTGGCTGATGGTCATCTAGTTACTTTGAGGAGCAGCCTCAGAGAGGCACCAGGGATTGATAGACTCACCTGCCCATCTTGCTGAAGGTGGTGATGCAGCATCTGGGAATGAGGCTGCTGATGTGCAGGCAGGATATGCAGGAACGGGGCTGGAGCATAACCTGGGGCAGCACCAGGGTTCAGTGGCCCAGTGGATCCAAGAGCAGATGGCAGGCTGAAAGGAGGCGGTGTGCCAGCATGGAATCCCTGCTTGTCAAACGTCTGCATGGAGGCAACAGGGAAGCAGTTAGACACTTTCCTCAGCGCCCTTTGGGTGACCAAACAAGGGCAAGAGTTGCCTGAACAAAGAAAACTAACTCTTTACCAACCCAGATCCAATACACATCAGCACTTTAGCTAGATATTTACAATCAAGTGTTCCCTTTCCTCTTAAAGGCACACTGCTGTGCTGCCTGGAGTGAATCGGCTGCCTTGGCTATCAACTGCTCATTGCGATTTCACTTTCTCTGACCTGTCTACTTGGTTTGGCCTTAGACTGCAAGCTCCTCAGAGCAGAAGCCATTCCTAAGGGTTTAGAAAGTCCCTAGTACATTGTGGGTACGACCACAAACAAGCAGTAACTGCCCATGACCCAAGATTAAATGATCCATTGACAGACACTAAATTGCGCCTGTTGTGAACAGGAGAAGATGGCCTCTGGGCTTCCCCATAGGCAGGAAATTCATGCACATTCTATACAATGCAGCAGACCAGCAAAAAAACAACTAGTTCTTAGCAATCAATTTGCTCATGACAAAGTCAGGAAATATTTAAGCCAGTCAGGGCTGCTCAGTAAAAATGGCAGAAGAGGTCACAGCAGGAGTTTTGCTTCAAGTCCCCAACCCCTCATGTCTGGTGCTAAGCAGCAGACTCGAGGCCCAGGTGCCTTTGTTCAGAGAGTGTACAGCCCGGCTCATCAGAAATGCAGGAGCAGGTCCCGGGTAGGCAGCAATATCTATATGGATCCCCACCCCAAGGCCCTTACAAAAGGGCACAGGGATTCCATGCTCCAGAGAGTGGAATCGGGAATTAGTATTTAACCCCACGCATTCCACAGCTTCTCAAAGGGAGACTAGCTGCAGCACAAACAGCCACAAGACAACAGCACTGGGTGGAAGAGACGGTGATCTGGTATCAATGCGCACACAGCCCAAAAGGAACAGAGGAAATCAATGGCCATAATTATAGATTTGTGTTTGTCCACACAGTCTAGCCTCTCTCGAGATGATGCTATGGCCCTGTGTTTAGGACAATGCAGCCCTAAAACATTTGTGATACTGCATTTTAAAAGCATCTCAGGACTCGACGGAAGTTAGGCAATAATGTGGGAATCTTTGCTTCCACATTAACAGCCTGTGTCATGAGTCAGCATGGCAAGAGCAGGCTAAGGATGGAAAAGAGCAGTGGTGTCAAATGAGACACTTGGAAGTCCTCTTTAAATCAAGTGGAGTGAGTGCTGGAGAAAGGCCAGAGTCTGGGATTACCCCGTGGAATGGGGCTGAGAAATCACCAGCGGCCAAGAGGCTCCCTGAGAGGACGAGTCCTGCTGAAATGACACTGGCCAGTGATCTGACCACCTTACCCTTGGGCACAGGAGGGAGGAGGGCATGTTCATGCTTCTCAGAAAGAATGGGCCATAGCTCCTCACCTGAGTCTTGTTATAGACTGAGCCACTGATATCAGGCACACCTGTGTTACTTGAGGTCACAGAAACACCTGGAAAACAAAAAGCCGCTGACAACGCAAGAGCCAAAGGCAACCCAACCTGAACCTTCCTTTCCCTTGCTCCTGGGATCCCCATCGTGTTCACTGGCTGCTGCCCGCATCCTCTGTGTCACCCCCACCTCCCTCTCCCCAACTATATCAAATGAGGCCACTCCTGGCTGGCTGTGCCGTTCCCTCCCATGCCATCCCAGGCCCTCTACAATTCCCCACATTAGGAGTCAAAAGAAAGCGCAACAGCCTATTTCCTGAGCTCCCTTTATAAATCAGGCGTGAGACCACTATCCTAGGGCACTGAACATTCATTTAGATCAAGAGAAGGCAATGTTCCCCTCAAATTAGGGAGCTCATTAAAAGACGCTGTGTGGTTCCCTGGTCCACAGTGGCTGAACCAGCTAGTGTGGCAGGATCAGAACCAAGCAGGGGATTGATCGCCAGCTGGGAGGTGGCTGTTCATTCCCAGTCTGAACTAGAATCATGGCTCCCAACTCGAGCCGTTTCACTTACGCAAGAAACAAAGATCGAAGTCTCTAGCCGATGAATGAAAGGATTGGGCTGGCTGGGTTTCCACTGCTCTCAGACATGTGAACAACAAGGCTGAGGATATAGGTACTGAGCAGCTGGGCTGAGGAAGATTTTTCTGGCCAGTATTTACATAAGTCAGGGTAGGATTAGTTGGTGCCAGGGGGTCACTGTACATTTCTCAAGTGGTCCCACTAGCATCTGCAGAGTTTAAGCTTTCATATAAAACAAATCAATGTTCTAGCCCTTATGGTATGCAAAGAGAGCATTCCAGGGATGAATGGATGCTATCAGTGACGGACTCTCCAGAGAGCCTGAAAAACTAACTCGATTTGCCCCCTTCACCTCAAAGGGTGTTGATTCTGGAGCCTAATCATGAATGTAAATAACATTCATGATCTAACTGGTAACTATTTCAGCAAAGAGACAGCTGCTCTGGGATCAGGGAGCTGGCGTTGGCGGAGTGCCACTATCCCTCCACCACATCTGAACATTAGCTTCCAGCTGGCAGAGGTAAGGGTTTGCTGTTTCTCCTCTGTGTAAGTGAGGAAAGCTGGACTTCAAGCCACTCACCTCCTTACACAAATTCAGCCATTGGCTTAGAAGGGGCGTTTGGAACATTAAAAGCATTTTGAACATGAGAGATGGAGAAGCAGCTTGGGACTCACCCCATTTGAGAGCTGGTCGTCATGCTGACCTGACACTGGGAATTCTGGGAGTTTGCCCTGCAAGATCCCTGATCTGAAGTGCTTATGTGCACCTCAGATCCCTTTATTTGTTACCTTTCCCAGGTCCAGTGCCAGCAGATTTGTTTTGTGCTTGAGATGACCCACTGTAGCCTCCTTTGCTGTAGTCTCCAGCTGCCGTTCCCTGCGTTAAGTCATCATAGCCTGCCAACGTGGACAAGACATGGTGCTACAGTGAGCAAGCAGCTCTCAGGACATTAAATGGCACAGATGCACTGTCCACTCGAGTAACCTTACCTGCTCCATAACCATGTTGTCCATAACCACTTGGCTGCTGAAACGGGGTGGAAGCGGTGTTCAAATTGACACCATGCTGCTTGGCTGATGCTGGAGGTACCTGGAGGCAAAAGGCATTCTCAGTTAGAAAACAGCATAAAAGCCAGTTTCCTCTGCCATCTAGTGGGGAAGCTCATAGGAAAGGAAAAGGAAATAATTGGAGATATACCAATCTCCTAGAACTGGAAGGGACCTTGAAAGGTCATCAAGTCCAGCCCCCTGCCTTCACTAGCAGGACCAATTTTTGCCCCAGATCCCTAAGTGGCCTCCTCAAGGATTGAACTCACAACCCTGGGTTTAGCAGGCCAATGCTCAAACCACTGAGCTATCCCTCCCCCCCTCATCCCATGGCTCTGCTGGCCTCACTGCGCTGCATCTCCCAGCTGTGAAATAGAGGCCTTTAAAGTGTTAGGAAATCCTTGATTCCTTTTGCAGTACCTCAGAGCAGTGAGATCTAGTGCTCTGAGCACAGGGCTGGGAGCCAGGACCCATGAGTTCTACTCCAGCTTCCAACCTTGACTGCTGTATAGCCTTGTGAGAGTGACAGCTTCTCTGCCTCAGTTTACCCCTCTTGTAAAATGAGGACAGTATCTGCCAAGCTTGGATACAAGATTACCTATCAATTACAGAGCAAAGTTATCCCCACCCCAAGAAACGTGCCTGTTTTATACATTTATAAAACCAACAGTGAACAATGAATTCCTCAAGAGTCTGGAGATCGCAAACCAGACACACCCAAACACACCCATGGAATTACAGCCCCATAACTCAGGGAGCCTGATATTTATTTTGTATAATAAAAATGTACAAAGCCTGGATCCAAGCCTTGTACAGACACTGTCTGCACTTACCCCTCTACCACCTTCTCCTGCCAGGGAACCCCTTGCCTCCCAAAGCCTCTTCCCCCTAACTGATTTCTCCAGCCTATCCCACGCCACTGACTCAACTTCTGCCTCCCTCTCCAGCGGCCATCATGGGCTGCTATAATATAGTTAGGCTCAAATTTGTAATTCCTGGATGAACCATCACCTCCCCCCAACCCCAAACTGTTTTTGACACTGATCAACATTCTCTGCTGTATCTCTATACCACCCACCATTGCCTACATAAAGTTAGAATATTACAGTCCTGGCCCTTTAAAGTTCCTCCAGTCCTGCATGGACAATGTCATTTTACACGGAAGCCACAGAGCGGACGACAAACTTGGACGTCAAGCTTTAACGTTGCTTGCCAAGTTGCCATACAAGAGAAGAAGTTCCACACGTAAACTGAGCCTTATTTCATCGGAAATGCCCTGAAGGACAGGGGGAGCTTTAAAGAGCCAGGACTGCACTAGGCAAAGCTCGAGAAGCACAAAGAGGGCAGCTAATGGGGTACGGTTTGGTTCCCATGACTTACAAACATGGTGGGCCCATACTGGAATGCACTGGGTACTCCTGGCACGCCGGCGTAATATGGTAACCCCGTGTAGCTGTATCCTGGGGGCAACGTAGGGTTTAGGAAGGGTTGCTGAGTGGTGTGGTGAGTCTGCGTCTGATTCTGCTGCGGCTGAGCCAGGGTGGTAGCGGGAGCAGGGGAGGCAGAATCCCCACGGCCAAATTTTGTTACATCACCTGCAAGAAAAGCCATCAACTGTTTCAGGAGGGTTGTTTCTCATCCTTTGCTTTCTCAGCTCTCCAGCATTGGCAAAAACTGTCAAGGGCTGGGCTTGTGATACAGTCAAGAGGGTGAGAGTTTAGTGGTGAGAGCATGGACTGAGAGTCAGGACTCCTAGGTTCTATTCCAGCAACTCATTGCATGACCTTGGCCAAGAGAGAACTCTCTGTGCCTCAGTTATCCCACTGACAAAATGGAGAGAACAATACTTACCTGTCGCACGGGGGATCCAGTCACCGAGTGTTCGATCATTACATGAAATGTACCATAAGCATAAGTTCTGGGTGGCCAAACCAAACAGTTCATTGGGTTACAGTACCACTCTCCCGGAAGTGAACCTGGCTAGCAACATCTCCTGGGCTAAAGGAATCAGGGCCTTTGACAAAAACATGCAAGTCATTGCAAGGTCTCTATTTGCCAGGCATGACCAATTAGATCTCTGGTTCCTCACAGCACCAAGGCCAGGAAAGCCAGGCTTGCATCTGAGGCCAACTAATTAAAAATGTAGGAAGGGAAATTTGATTATTAGCCCAGAAGAGGCCTTCTAGTAGCGCCAGGCAATCCGAACAAGAAACCTAACCACACTCGTGTCCTGGGGACAGCCTGCAAGGTAGCGCGATCATCAATTTCTGGGGGGGTGGAGGCAGAGATCCTGCAGGTGCCACCACAATACAAACAGTAACAATGGAATGGAATGGAATGAAGTCAGAGAGGCGTTTAGAGAGGTCTGAAAGGGTCTAACCAAGAGTAACAGATTGACACTGAGCAAAGGAGGCTGAATACCAAGAAGAAGAGTTATTAGGCTGCAGATACTTTCCCAGTAGCAAAAGTTCTATTAGTTGAGTCATCTAAACCCAGACACAGCACCATAAGGAACAACCTTGTATTGGTTTTGGGATGGACTACAATTTGGAAGTTAAATCCCTCTTTAGTATGATAGGACTTGTGTATGGAGTAGATATTGGCTGAATATTCCTGTTAACATCTTAAGGAGATCAGTTGTCAGAAGCTGAAATATAGCCACTTACGATTCCTGCTCTTGTCTGACTAGTTTGGACTGGCCAGCTAAGCTGCCTGCAGAGAGAAGGCCTGGATTGCTCCTTTGGCCATAGCAGCATGCCCTATGTTCAGAAACCAATGCTTCTATTCAACCATCATCCTCATCTTGACTTAGTACTAACCTGAGTATGGGTTGTTAGCAAGGCTCCCATCTCTGCCTGTCAAGGTTGCAGGAGCAGGGAATGTAATTCCATAATAATCCTGAAAAAGACAATATTTATTAATACTCAAATGCATAACAGAGCCAGCCTGTTTTATGAATGCTGCCTTATGTGCACGCAAAGGTTCACAAAAGCAGAAGATTCCCAACAACACTGGGACAGGGTGAATGGGTTTATTTTTCCCTCCTGCCAAACGTGCAGGGAAGCATGGACAGAAACTTATCCAGGCAGGCTGTGGCAGAGCTGAAGATTTGGAGTGGCAGCCCTTGAAATCCCCAGCTCTACATAATGCCTGTTTAACACATTTAATGATTTCTCCTTGAAAACCATTCCTCAGCTGGTGACAAGTGTTCCAGCTCTGTAACTAACACAAGCACTGCTGTAGAAAACCCCAGACATTAACTAAAGAAATGGTGCAAACATATATTAAAATGACCAGTGAGGGAGTTGCTAAAGGGGCACAATCAGAGTGTTACCATCCTAGATGGAGAATATAAGAACGTAAGAATGGCCCTACTGGGTCAGACCAAAGGCCCATCTAGCCCAGTATCCTGTCTGCCGACAGTGGCCAATGCCAGGTGTCCCAGAAGGAACGAACAGAACAGGTAATCATCAAGTGATCCATCCCCCCAGCTTCAGGCAAACGGAGGCTAGGGACACCATTCCTGCACATTCTGGCTAATAGCCATTGATGGACCTATCTTCTATGAATTTATCTAGTTCTTTTTGAATCCTGTTATGGTCTTGGCCTTTACAACATCCTCTGGCAAGGAGTTCCACAGGATGACTGTGCATTGTGTGAAGAAATACTTCCTTTTGTTTGTTTTAAACTTGCTGCCTATTAATTTCATTTGGTGACCCCTAGTTCTTGTGTTATGAGAAGTAGTAAACAACACTTCCTTATCTACTTTCTCTACATCAGTCATGATTTTATAGACCTCAATCATATCCCCCCTTAGCCATCTCTTTTCCAAACTGAAAAGTCCCAGTCTTATTAATCTCTCCTCATACGGACGCGGTTCTATACCCCAAATCATTTTTGTTGCCCTTTTCTGAACCTTTTCCAATTCCAATATATCTTTTTTGAGATGTTTAAATTATTCCTATTACAGTAGCACCTAAAGGGTCAGGACCTCGCTGCGCTAGGTGCTGCACACTCAGAACAGAAGCTGATCCCTGTTCCAGATAGTTTATAATCTAAAGACAGGACCCAGAAGCAGAAAGACGCACAAGAAGCACGGTGTACATTACAATTTTTCCCAACTCTCTGCCCCTCCATAACAACCCCACCAGCAGTCCCAGTCCAGGTTTCTCGGCCAACCTGCACTCTCACCATCCATCCAAAAAGCCCTCCACCCACCCCACTGTGCTGTGTTCCCACAGAAAGACATTAACTTTAGTCTGGGGAAAGGAAAAAGTTTGACAGCTGCTTCCAGATGCTTCCATCTCCCCCATCCTACCTACAAGATGCCTATGCATATGTAACCGAAAGCTCCACTAGGCTGTTTTGCTCTCAGACGTCATGCCTCCTGGTCCTCCTCACCCCCAAGCCTGCCCTTCAGTATTACAGCTTGACAGGCCCTTTCTTGCCACTGAACATATTTGCTTCAGATTATTCCCACACACCCCCTGAGACCCTCCCCAATATATTAGCTTGCACTTTTCCATGCTGGGAAAGGATTTTTCTCCACACTTCTAATCTCTTGTGTTCCTTCGGATCACACACATCTGTCCTCACTTGAGCTCCCAGCACCTCCTAATTTTGTATCATTTGTGACTGTCATGAACATGCTCTCCATACCCTCTTCTCCATCTCTGAGGAACTCTCAATAAGACAGAATTTAATAGACGCCTACAGTACCAAGTGGACAACTTCCTGCAATTTGATCCATTGCTATTTATCATTATCCTCCACTTACCAATCTTCCATCTAGTTTGTAAGCACATGGGACAGTGTCATTTCCAAGCCAATATGAATTAACTTTAATGAGAGACCACCAAATCCTCTGCTAAAATCCCAACATATGTCAAATTAAAGTGATATTTACCCATACTGTCTCTCTCCAAGAGAAACAACAGAAACCGTTTCAAGTGAAATCTGAAAGTGCTAGGTCAGAATTTACATTCCATATATTCCTTGGGGTCAGTCACCTTTCTAGATGAGGTGTACAACAAATACACACTCACACCTGTATGAGGACAATTCTGTGGAATCAGGTTGGGAAGGATGTTACACCCCATTGTCTTTCACACCAATTAAAGGAAAATCCAGATTCTCCTCCCCCCCCCCACTAGCCCCATGAAAAAAGTCACAGAAGAAACAGCACAAATATCCCATGAGGAAAGTGAGAGTTGTTTACAAAGCAAATCCACATTCACCCACATGTGAGTGTGAGGGGGGCACGTGTTTTTGTTCTTAAAAACAGTTCAGGCATTATGTTCTTGGCCCCACAAAACGTGGGGTTTGATGTGCCATTGATGAGAGCCAAGTCCCTGCTGTCACAAAGCAGACGCTACAGGTCTGATATCAAGGTTACATAAAGGGCTCAAACACAGATATGGAGCAGCAATGCCATTACCCAAGAAGACAGAGCAATTTAGTAGGTAAATAATGGAGCAATGCTACCTAATCTGGGAAAGGTTGGCCTGATGCTACATCAGTGACTATCAAAGCAATCACAATAAATATATTCCAATGGCATCTGACCCCACCAACCCTGCAAGATAGTGTAGAGAAACCTTTGTATGCATACTGGAGAGATGTAGGTGGGTGTGGAGAAGGGGCACATTCAGAGCTGGTGGGAGCACCCCTATGTCTAGACGTAGTGCTCCAAAACCGTAGAAATGGTTAAGAAAGTCAGGGGCACGGAATTGCTTGCCTCCCCTCTGCTAGTCCTGCTGGCCCTAAAGTTTACCGTCACGTCTATTATCCCAGGGAGTTGTACCAAGGTGGAACTCCAGAGAGGAACCCTCCCCCTAACCCCAGGCTTGGCAGGAGTTTGTTATGCTAGTGCTCACAGATGAAGAAAGACAGGTATATAGTTTGTTCCTTTTTCTAATCTAGACATTTAACTGAATGACTCACACAAAGGCAAAACCTAAGCCACACTAAGCCATTTACTCCAATATAATGCATTGTAGTTTTCTTGGGTTGCTATTACTGCAGGGATCTGTGCTTTATCCACAATCTCACTGTGTAACCACCATTTGACCGAGTGAGGGTTGGGGACTGTCTCCCCTCAGTTGCTCCCATTATGTCTAGTTTACAAATGTGCTCTTTAAAAGGACATTGGTATAGTAGCTTAAACCCCATCCATTCTAATACAAATTCTTATTGGTTTCCAATATGCTTATTTAAGAAAAGAATTTAAAAAATCATTTACTTTTCATCATCTATGATGATCACTTTTCCCCTTCCCAAGTTTCTACAGTGAGCCCTCAATTTCACTTTCTTTTTAGCCAGTTTCACTTTCTGGATCTCATGAACTGTCACACTACAGCAAAGCTTGGGTTGCAAATGCCACAGAGGGGAAGTTTTAAATCCCCATGAAACAATGTGTTTGGAATTAGTTTTTAAGGTGGTAAATGCAGCAGAACCCCGTTTATCAGATCTTACTGGGACCGGGGCCAGAGTGGATCATCAAAAATTCCAATAATCCAGAGAATGGGAAAGTGCTAGGCTGCAATGCCATCTAGTGGCCACAGGAGAGATCTCCCGCTTCTGGACCTGCATGTGCTGGTTGTTCAGTTAATACGGAGAGCCAGATAATGAAGGGTCAGATAAATGGGATTCTACTGTATTCAATATATTTTATAAAGATAAGGACGGTGAGATAATATCTTTTATTGGACCAACTTCTGTTGGTGAAAGAAAGAAGCTTACACTGTGTAAGCTCAAAACCTTCTCTCTCTCATCAAGAGAAGTTGGACCTGACCTACCTTCTCCCTCTACTATCCTGGGACCGATATAGCTACAACGACACTACATACAATATATTTTATAAGACATTTAAAAAGAAAGCCTACAATTTACAGCCTGAAACACCTGACAGTGGTCCTTTAGCTACAAAGTAAATCTCCCTGAACTATCTTGAATATTATATGTTCATACTGTGTTCTACCAGCCTACTATTAAAACATATTTCAATTTAAAAGTAGGAATTTACATTCTACCTCTGTAACAGCCTCATTCAGAATTTAGCCAAAAGACAAAAGCATATCACCTCAATCCTTTGAAGATATTACTTCAGGATTTGTAATGACTTCAAATGGTCAATACGTTGGTTTTGCAGCTCATCTGAAAGGCAGCATTGCCAACAGCACAATGACCCTGAGACACTATTTATACACTCAGACGCTGGTGCAACAGAGACTCAAAGGGAAGCGCACCACCAACGGCGGATCACAGTGTCCAGACTAGGCCCCCAGCAAGCACAGAGACAGGCCCCCACACTTTCCACAAGAGTAATAATTACATTCTTTCCACCAAGGTGTCTCCTCCAAGCAAGGTCCTCTAATACCTAGGGATGAACCTGACACCTACTCAATCACCAACAGCACTCCCTACAGAGCGCTCAGATCTCTTCAAAGATCTGGAATTCAAACACCAATCCCATGTATCCCTGCTCAGCTTCAGAGTTTGACAGGTTGGAAGGCTACAGTCATATGTCTATGTCACATGCCTGAAAGAATTCAGGTTTCCTATTAAAAAAGAACAAAACTGTACAGAAAATTCTTGGAGTTCAGGAACAAAAATAATTGGGGTTCCACAATCAAAGAGAACAGATTCATTCAGATCTGAGCAATTCAGCACCATAGGCTATAGGACTATGATTAAGAACCCTAGTCCCTGAGATGTTTAAATATTTCAGAGCATAGTTTAGCAGTACATGCTGCACAGAGCACACAAAGGTCAGAGGTCAAACACCCAGGGCCTCTAATAATGCCGCAGAGAGGAGATGTTTAACATCCCCTGGGGGAAAACATAGACATTGGTAAGGAAGTGTCAGAAGACACCTGAGTCGCCAGTTGGAAAGTGAAAATGAACACAGGGAAATTTTAGAGAACCAGAAAATGATGAAAGGAAAAACATCCCACCAAATAAATTCAGGGACATGGAAGGCATGCACAGTAGATCGCAGACATCTAACAAGCTACAAGTACTTTGGCATAAGTCGTGTGAAACGTTATCATGGCTACCAAGTCTCAAGGATGGCTGTGGCAGATTTGTCTGGTACTGCTGTGCTCCGCTGGGATCATGTCGCTGGACTGTAACCTGCTTCGTCACCAGCAAAGCAGATTTAACTGGGACAGTCTACAACTGCTGCAAAACATGGGTGGGAAGTTTCCTTTGGAGTGTCTGGAGGACAACACCGCCTTCCAGTTTCCTCAGAAGGTTCTGAACCCCAAATTTCAACAACATGCCACGATGGCCATCCATGAAATTCTCCAGCAGCTCTTTGGCATCTTCAGCAGGAACCTGACCCAAACTTGCTGGAAAAGAAGAAATGTGGACAGGTTCCTAAATGGGCTCATTCCGCAGACCGAGCGCCTCGAGACATGCCTACCTACAAAGGCCGGGGCCAACATTCTGAGACTGAAGAAATACTTCCAGAGGATCCAAGATTTTCTTAAGGAGAAGAAATACAGCGCCTGTGCCTGGGAGATTGTCAGAGAGGAAGGGAAGAGGTGTTTTCAATACATTGACAAGCTCACAGTTAGGATGAAAAAGTAGGGGACAAACATTTTACTATGAACATTTGAGAAGTTTTGGTGAAGCAGCGAACTGGGAGCAGGAAACCATCTGACCTCAAGCTTAAACTCGAATACGGACTTTGTGACCCTTTTCAATGGGAAAAAAGTTACAGAACTATATGAATGTACTGCATGTACTGTGTACGAAGTCTCATCCAAAAGCTAAGAAATATTTTAGAGGCCAAACACAGGTGGAGGGGGAAAATATTTTGCAATTGTTATTTATTTTCTTTGTGCATTGTCAAACTTATCCTGATTGTGGGAATGGAGACTGTCACATCTATATTTATAACTATTTATTTTCTTTGTGCATTGTCAAAAACTTATCCTGATTGTGGGAATGGAGACTGTCACATCTATATTTATAACTATTTATTTTCTTTGTGCAGTGTCAAACCTCCTGATTGTGGGAATGGAGACTGTCACATCTATATTTGTTTATTTATATATTTAAAATAAAAGAATGGCTAAAAAAATTGAGGAACTGGTTAGAATAAATGTATTCTGTTGCATATGCTCCTGTGAGCCTCACAATGTTTATGAGTTGAATGTAACTTGTATTGGTCTAAGGCAGTGATATGCAGACCTCCGTGATTAACATTACCCAAAAGAACTGCAGTAGTGTGAATTCACTGTTTCATTTACTATATATATATATATATATATATATATATAAAAATATAAAATTCTCACAGCCAAATGACTGACCAAGTATTATTTAATCAATTACAATCGCTTAACAATATCTTAAGGAGCATCCTGATTGGTTAATGAAATCACACACTTTTACTATCATGTGCTACAAAGCTGCAGGAGACACATTAAAGAGGCACTTGCAGCTTGTGAGTCTCAGTCTGAGTATCACTGGTCTAAGGAAAGACACAGAAGACAGACACAATAGGATCTGAAAGGATATAATAGTTTTCAGGGAAAACAAAGGTAAGGCAGAATCATAATGGATGGAAACTGGAAGCAAAATTAGAGACTTCCTGGATATCACCATCCACAAGGGATGGAAGATGTGTGAAAAATCAAGTCATGAGTCAAAAGAGGACAAGTATTGCCAGGGAACGCAACCGGGTGTTCTTTAGCTATGCTGAACATAAACATTACACATTATTTTTGAAGACTCTTCCCATACTCAGACCAAGACAAGAACACAAACAGAAGCCAAGATGCTATGGTTAGCTAGGCTATGGGTCCTGTAGGAAAGGCTCTCGGGGTGCCTTTTCATGCTCGTTTGTTTTAGGGAATCCCCACCAGCAGAGACCAAGGGAAAGGCAAAAAAAACCATTTCTCCATTTTTGCTAAGCCCCCGCTCTGGGACTTATGTGTGCGTGCAATATGAATGAAAAGTGAATTCTCTGGTTTTCCTATCCATTGCAGGAACATTTTAATATTTTAACTCTAGAATCATACACTATCAGGGTTGGAAGGGAACTCAGGAGGTATCTAGTCCAACCCCCTGCTCAAAGCAGGACCAATCCCCAGACAGATTTTTGCCCCAGTTCCCTAAAAGGCCCCCTCAAGAATTGAACTCACAACCCTGGGTTTAGCAGCCAATGCTCAAACCACTGAGCTAACTCACCCCAGCCCACCCTTCCCCAGGGGAAAGAAATTAGTGTCCTTGGCTCTCTTTCCCATATTTAAAAACAGGTTTCATTCACCCATGAGATACACCAAGCTTTGTTTCCTGGCTTGTAGGACAGTTCAATCTAACAGAAAGCTTAGGCCCAGATGACAATAAGGATGAATACGGTCTTAATGTTTGCCAACTTCCTGGATGTTTGGAAGCTGGGCAAGTCAGGAAGCCACAAAACAGCAGACAATGATTATTCTAAGCTGACCAGCGCCTCCCAATTGCATGCGTTTTCCACGTACTACTGAAGAAAGCATGTAATTGCCTTACAAGGCTTCACAGCTACTAAGAGCACAGACAAATACATTCAGTGTCCATCCTTTGGCCTTCCCGTCGTTTAGTCCCAATGCCTGGTGATCCCAGCAAGAGGACTGTAGTCTCCTGGCAGTCTATTCCTCTCCCCACCTGGCCGCAGGAGGAGCACCAAGCCCTCTTTGCCAGACACCCACTTCTTGGAATGGTTGCCACAGGCAGAGTCTGGCTCGGGGTTGCTGGTTGTAAGAGGCTCAATACAAGGGCAGCCAAACTTTCTTGCGTGCTTTCTCCCCAAGTCTGAAAATGTAATTCTAAGCCCCCAGTTATTTCACTGATGTTGTGATACATGGGGCTTGATGCCAAAGATGTCACTACCCCCATGCATCACAACATCAGTGAAATAACTGGGGGCTTAGAATTACATTTTCAGACTTGGGGAGAAAGCACGCAAGAAAGTTTGGCTGCCGAGGTCTAAGGTACCCCAAGAACTGAGTAGGGCATGACCTCTGGACACTCAAACTACTGACACATTTTTGCTTGTAGGTATGTCCAATGCCCAGGGAACAGAGGGCAGCCCTGGAGCCCTTCAATGTGTGCAGGGAGTCATTCACTGTCTCTGAGAAGGAGAAGTCCTCTACTGTGTTTGAACCTCTCTTGGAAACCCTGAAAGTTGGAGCCATGACATCCTGAGCATAACTACCCCGCTATGGAGATAGATATGGCAGCAGTGCCTACCGCATATAAGGACACTTGGAGAGCCATTCTGGCCAATGACTCCATAACTATGGACTGGAATTGCCCCTCACAATTGTGCGCCAGCTTTCAATAAAGGCTGCAGGCCTGTTGTAATTAGTCAAGTAGTATTTGGCTATGACCGCCTGATAGTTTGTGGTCCGGAACTGCAGGGTTGAGGACAAGTATGACTTTCATCCAAAGAGATCCAGCTGCTTTTGGTCCTTGTCATAAGGGTAGATGTTGAAAATTTCTGCCTACCCTGTTCATTCACTGCATCAACTACTAGGGAGTTAAGGATTCTGATCACCACCTAAGCACACAGTGTTTCTTATCCACCTTTTTTTCACATTGGTGGAATAGTGGCAGGCGCTTGCTACACCATCTTAGCCAGGTGAGGAGAGCCTCATTAGTAGGTAGCACCACTCTGGAGGGTGAAGCTGACTGCAAAATATTGAGCAGCTTGTGTTGCGGATCCTTGACTTCCTCCAGAGGGATCAGCTGAGTGTCTGCCACCCTTCTAATGAGGGCCTGAAGCTGCCTGAAGTTGTCGGCCATGGAAGGTAGTGGAGGCATAAAGGCCTCATCCAGCAACGACAATGAAATGGGAGTCTCAGGGGTGGCTTCTTTATCTGCCCTACCCTCTTGCTCCTCCAATGTCTCTTCCTGTGAGGGCGGTTGATGGGGAGGGGAAGATATGAAACCCTCGTCTCCCTGAGGGACTGTACCAGTGGTTTGGGTACATTGCTACTGACAGTCGGCCCAGAGGTCCCAATAGAGCCATTGCAGGACTCCAGAAGAAAGCAGATTTAGTATGCAATGCTGGTTCTAATTTCCCTTGGTGACCCACAAGATCCTCCCTGCAGCTGGCCAAAAGGCAATGCCCAAATGGGTATGTAGGAAAACCCACCACTCAAGTCAAAGAAACCATTTGGAAGTTGTCTTCCTCCACATCCTCCCGTGGAGGGAGGGAGGGGGGCAGCTGTTGAAGATGGAGGAGAGCCCTGTGCCACAGGATGGCCACTCAGAGACAAAGTTCTTTGTACCAAGAGATGCTCAGTACCTGTCAACAACTTTGATGGACTCTGGTTCATTCAACACCAAGAGGTCCCTCGAGTATCAGAATTTCTGTGGTACTAGAAAGGACCCCAGTACCGATGCCGTATGTGCCATAAGTGAGGTAGCTGTAACTGAAGCCGACGATGCTGACAATGATGGGCACACTGCTAGCACTGTAGATGGCTGGCGCTGTTGCTTGCTTGGTACCGAGGGTATGGCTTGCACAGGCACCCCGGCTTAGCTGCTTGCACTGGTACCAAAAGCTGGCTGAAGGCGCATGATGGCACCAATGGCCAGGTTGGATGCATAGGTACTGACGGCACGGCAAAACTCGATGGTATCCCTGTGCTTGCCTTCCTCACTGGTGGAGGGTACCGGTACGCTATAGGAGATGTGCTTCAGACGATGGTTGAAGAGATCGTTCCATGGCTAACAGTCTGAGCTTTATCTCCCTGTTCTTCCTTGCCCTGGACTTAAGTGCCGAGCAGAAGAAACACTCTTGGGAGACATGGGACTGCCCCAGGCAACAGAAACATTTGGAGTGCCCATCGCTTATCAGTACAGCCTCCCAGCAAGAGAGGCAGCATTTGAAGCCTGGCGAGCCAGTAATGCCCCGCCAAGACAAGACAAGTTGCCTGGAGGGAAAGAGAAAGACAATCCTCACACCTAAAAACTACGTAACTATAGTAAATACTAAACACTAACCTACAACTATAAGCTACCTAACTGCAGTAAAAAACAGAAGGCCGAGTACGTTCTAGGACGAGGCAGCAGAGAAGGAACTAAGGGCGGTTCACACACTCACCGCTATGTAGCATCGGTGTCTGAGGGCTCGTCTACACTTACCGGAGGATTGACATGTGGCGAGCGATCACAGGTCGCTCTCCCGTCCACTCCTGTACTTCACCTGAACAAGAAGCGCAAGGGGAGTTGACGGGAGACCATCTCCCATTGATATAGCATAGTGTGGACCCTGCGGTAAGTAGATTTAAGTACGTTGACTTCAGCTACATTATTCTCGTAGCTGAAGTTGCATAACGTATCGGGGTGGGCAAACTACGGCCCGCGAGCAGGATCTGGCCCGCGCGTTCCTGCTGGGGAGCTGGGGGGGGCCCCCACACCATGCAGCTCAGCCCCAAATCCACCACGGGGAGGCAGGTCGGGGACCGCACCATGCGGCTACCAGAATCCACGGCATGGCCCCACTCCGAGGGTCGCAGGCTACTCCACACCTAGGAGCGGGAGAAAGGACATGCCACTGCTTCCGGGAGCCGGCTGAGGTAAGCGCCACTTGGAGCCTGCACCCCCGAAGCCTCTCTCCAAGCCCCAACCCTGATCTCCCCCCACTCTCCAAACCCCTTGATCCCAGCACGGAACACCCTCCTGCACCCCAAACCTCTCATCCCCAGCCCCACCCTAGAGCCTGCGCCCCCAGAGCCCTCACCCCTTCCTGCATGCCAACCCCAATTTTGTGAGCATTCATGGCCCGCCATACAATTTCTATTCCCCGATGTGGCCCTCGGGCCAAAAAGTTTGCCCACCCCTGACTTAGATCGATCTCCCCCCGTAGTGTAGACATGGCCTGAGACGAGGAGGCTTACGGCATGCGTGAGGGCTGAACGGTCACTGCTAGCTAGAAACATCCAATCAGGGGCTCAAGAGGTGCATGCGCACCAGAAGTGGAGTGCCCGTAGGTGTGTTTCTCGAAGAAGAACCTTAAAGAACTTACACTTTCTAGGTAATCGCACTGAAAGGAGACGCTTGAGCAGCTAGAATACATCAGCAGCTTCATGGAAGTAGGACAGCCTCAAGGAAAGCTCTTAAAAATCACCATAAACTGAAGTGGTTTCCCCTGGGCAGAAGGGCTACAAGATTAACTCACAGTGAAAGCAAGCCATTTGGTTCATTTACCTACCATTGGCAGCCTGGACTGGAGCATCTGAAGATCGTCATAACCATAGATCTGCTTGAAGACAGATAAAAATACAGCAACATTATAACACTTTTCTCTAATATTGGCTAATTTGGGGTTTTTAAGACAGAGATTAATCTAGACCCAGACTATTTTAAAAACACCAGGCTATCGCAGATCTTGTACTATCAAGATATACAGTTCTATTTCCAAGGGCTAGCACAGTGAAAGTTTGGTTGACATGTCAGTTACAAATCCTCATTTTCCATGGTCATTAGCACTCTGAGATTTGAAGACTGTGTAGTCAGTACAGTTCTCAAGGGCACAACGTTTACTGGAAACAACCATAAGACATTCAGAGCTAGGAGCTAATCAACCCTCAACTGCATTGTTTGCTATTACTGCTTCCCGGTACGTGGTGCTCCAAGATTCAGTGATCAGGCCTTACGTTTGCAAGATACAATCGTTCATTTCTCGGTTAGAACTGAGGAATGACTATTCCCTCCCTTCGGTGAAGAAGGAAAAGAACTAGTGGTAGGACAGAGCATCCAACAGAGGAGACTGGACTGTGCAGCCACGGAGATTAAGTCTGTTCCAAAGCATGCTGACATCTATCTGAAAATACAGGTGACAGGACACGTGGCTGGTTTTGAGTACAGCACGCCCAATCTATCCCAGAAAGTCAAACATTTAACTCAAATGATTCTATTTCAGCTGAAAGGGCCTCATACTGATCCCATTTAAAGTCCATGGTAAAACTCCCATTTTTCAGTGGAAGCAGAATCAAACCTGTAATCAAGGATTTTCAAACAGTCGGTTTTGAATTTAGCAATGAATTGCAAACCTGCACAGAATATACTTCCCATACCCTTCTTCAGCATCTGGAGCAAGGAGTCCAGGATTCCACACACAACACATGCCAAAAAAAGACACGCTGGCATAGACAGTGGCAGGTCTGGAGGACCCTTTGGCACCAAGGAGTTAAGTAATCTACGGCAGGTACAATGAAGTTGCTTACTGGGTAGGCAGGCAGGAGTCCTCCAGGTCCCACAATATACTGGTTATGCAACAAGGGTGGTACACCTTGGGGCAGGTTGGGGGGAGCTTTGCCTGTAGAATCAAAATACAAACGTTTTAACAAGCCTCAAAATAAAGGCTTCAGCCCTGAGACAAGTTTGTTGGCCAGCCCTGAAGGTTGAACTCTCACAGTGTCTAGACAGCAGAAGTATGCTTAAGAGGAATGGTGAATAAAAACTGCAAGCTAATAATACTTGAAAGAGGGCCTGAACATTACAACAGACACCCTGTTAGCTAAGGGACCAGACATACTAAGAGATAAGGATCCTCCACAGGCCCAGAGGTAAAGAACATGGTTCCATCCTGGAGATCAGTCTGGGTTTGGTGGATTAGTTCTCAGGTTAGTAGGAGTCTGAAATGACGGAAAGGGTTATGGACCCATTGCTCCCTCCCCTAGTCCCTTTTCAGAGGAAGAGTCCAGGCCTCATTCTCACTGCAACAGATAAGCAACCTTGCTGCTCACACTTTCTGCTCTGCTGTCAATCAGATGGAAATCACTAGTCATCAGTATCATCATAGCTCTCTTGTGGGTACTGCTGGCTTCAGCTATGGCCAGGAAGAGCGAAGAGAGGTCATAATGCAGCTTTGATCTCATGCTATGAAGCAGGGCTGTGCTGAGGACCATGGGGGGAGAAATGCACTTTGTCTGGCCAGTAATTAGAATCTCCACTGGCAATATGAGTGGGAAAGGGAAAAGAGAAACACTTGTGCAAATGATTCAGCCAGAATGTCCAGTTCCTTCACCACTTTCCTGTAAGGGATATCCTGACCCATCACATTTCCTTTTGGCAGCTAAAGCGGACTACAAAGCCAGCAGTGAACTTCAATACTGCTTGCATTTGAGCACAAGACAACTCATCTCCCTTCTCTGAAAAAGATGAGAGCCGCCACCATCGCACAAAATGAACCGTCCTGGCTGTTTGGGCATTCTTTCTCCTAGCAGAGCCGTTTGCAGTGGCATGGGCAATGCATGAATCCAGAGCCTCCCCTCCTCAATCACCAAGGCAGCAATGCTTTGGCATGGGGTAATGAAGGCTGGAATTGCAGTGGATTCTGACACTGCCACATGAACTCGGACTGCAGGGGGAGAGTTGGAAGTAAAAGCTAATGTGCATAAAGGCAAGAGCTGAACATGTTGCTTAGTTTGCAAACCAATTCTCTACAGGTTCACATTGACTAAATCAGGAGCAGCTCTGGTTATCATCTATAAAGCTTTCTGAAGATGGAACATGCTACATAAATGCTAATTATTACCCATCAAATATTCCCAACGCATAAAAGCAGGAAACTTTATTTCATAGGCCAGCAAGTAAAGCATGCTGAAAAATGCAAGTCTTTAAAGAGTGTATATTTCTTAGCGTAGTTATTGCTGGCGTGGTGCTCAACTGACAACCTGCAGACTGAAGTCCTCTGTCTATCCATGTGATTTGTTAATATTGCGAACCTGAAGACACTAAGGGAGCTGCCCGTGTAGAAGCAGCTGGCATAGACACACTGGTAACGCTCAGGCCAAGGCTGTTTGTAGTGTTCATACTGCTTGCCATGCTGACAACCGAGGACGTGGTGCTAGTGGCTGAGGTTGAAGCAGTTGAAAAGGTTGTTGAGGGCTGGAGTGAAGCTGTGCTCTCAACACTGGTGTGCTAGAAAGGAGACAAAAAGAATGGGGATCACAGAGCGGACAAACCACACTGCAAAACACCTGAGTAAAAACACCACGCAACCTTTTAGGTAACAGCAGCATGTGCAAGAGAATCCTAGCATTCTCATCTGTATTATATACATACTCAACAGGTACTAGAAAGCCAAAGCTATAATTCCATTAAGAGGTTCTATAAACCTACACCATGAGAATGAAACAAGTCACCAGGCCTCAGTTGGAATTATATATCTGTGGTTCAGTTGCTTTTTTTATTATGTTAACTATTGGTCATTTTGGCTCTCACCAAAATCATCCTTTTAACTTAGATACGGTCGCATTTATGTTATCTTTGCAAGCGTCTAGGAGTTTATCTAAGAAAAAGGATATTTGCTTTAAAAGGGCCCCTGCTAATAGGATTTCTTCAGGCCACTTGCAAAAATTAAAAGCAAAATGCAAACTTAAAAACTGTGATGCCCTTAGTGGTAGTGGTGGTGATGTGTTAAACTGATATGCAAGCCTGATAGGGTACTGCTTGCAGCATAGTGTCTAAGAGCAACATAAGTGCCATAATGGCAAAGCTAAAGCTCAGCAGAGAATGGGAAGAGGGAACGTTCTGCTAAGTAAGAGATTTCAAGGCACAGTAAAAGCTGTTTTATCTGGCACTTCACCAACTGGAAAGCTCTATAAACCAGCATTTCTGATCTTCATTGAAACACTGGGTTATAGTCCACTTGGCGCAGGGCCAACAGGAGGTGGGGGTGAGAGAGGGGGTGCAGAGCACGAGCTCTGGGAGGGAGTTTGGATGTGGGAGAGGGCGGTACCCTATCCGGGGGGCCACTCACCTTGGGTGGCTCCCCACAGGCAGCGACCTGTCCTGGCTGCTCCTCAGCCGAGGCGCTCCTAGGCAGCTCTGCACGCTGGCACTGCCCCTGCAGCTCCCATTGGCCACGGTTCCCAGCCAATGGGAGCTGCAGGGCCAGCGCTTAGGGTGGGGCAAGGGCAGGAGAAGCTGGGGCAGGTCGCCACTTGCAGGGAGCCGCCTAAGGTGAGCAGCCCCCGGATCCGGCACCCCATACCCCCTCCCATACACAAACTCCCTCCCAGAGCCCATGCTCCGTGCCCACAGCCCCGCACCCCCTCTCGCACCCAAACTCCCTCCCTTTTAGTTAACCGCCATTTTTCACTAACCGGCACCCCCCATTTCCCCAATATGCCGGATAGAACAGCTTTTACTGTACTTGCCGACTAGGGATGATGTAATGGTTTCTAACACACTTACTACATATACTGAACCCATACAGAAAACCCCTGTACTAACCATAACCAATCCACATGCCATTCTGGGGTTGCATACACAGGGGCAGCCCACCACAGAGCAAGACGGCAACCGTCTTTCTTTTTAGCACTAGTATAACCACATCTGTTCAGTACTGGTTTCCTTGTTACCAGAAACATACACATGTATGCAGATGATGGTAATACCCATGCGACACATTCCAGAATCATGTGTTACATGGCGTTCTTCATACACCTTAGATCATGTCACTTGCACACTGCCCGCTAACTCGGCTCCACCGAGGTTAGTAATAACACTCAAAACTTTGGAGCAGCTTCAAACAGGCACTTTACTATGACTTTTTAATGCAACTTGTGGCAAAAATGTCTCTCTCTCCTCCCTTACGTGGAAATTTCCTCTGGGGCTACATTTGTCTGAGGGACAGGATGGGCAAAATTCAGTGCTAGACCACTGACAGCTTTTATGGCCAATCAATCACAAGCCATCAGCACTAGAGATGAGATCTTGATACCACTAGAGAGCTGGGGAATTGCCCCTCTTGCCTAGTGAGATAAAGTACTTGTCTCAGTCTCTGGGCACTGTGACAATGGCAGACCAGGTGTCAGCTCATGCCTAGGCCTCAACTAAACACTGATAAATGCATAGCTGGAAACCAGTCTGGTTCACCTGCGTGTTAATGTTAGTAAAATATGTATTAGATTTTTAAAAATATGTTTAGACTTTATGAAATGCTTGTACGATGTTGCTGGTATTAATCTCACTTAATATAACCCAATAACGTGGGGTACAAATGTTAAGTGTTTGCATTGTAAACCTCTAACTGTGTAACTCACTAAACAGGAAAGAAGCATTGACTAATGTAAAGGCTGGCTTCCTACAGAAGGTGTTAGGTCCTGTACACAAAAAGATTAACTGAAACCAAATGAGCCACTGTTAAACATCAAAGGACAAAGACTTTGTTAACTGCATTCCTCCTCCCACCCCCATGAAGAGGAGACCTGTACATGAGTTGATCCCATCAGCTTGAACTCTAGGAGGAAGGGAATAAAAATCCCTGACAAGAAGAAACTGGGTCTTTTATGCTGGTTGGACTCTGAGGGGCAAACAAAATATCCCCAGTGCTTGGTATGGGTTAGTCCTAAAGGACTTACAGAGCTTGCTTATAATAGGAGCGTCTATCACCTTTTGGAACTTAAGACTAACTCATTTGTGTGTATGTTTACTTGCTTTAACTTTGTAAATAACTCATTTATTTTTCTTCGTTTATTATAGGATTGGCTACAAGTGTTGTCTTTGATATAGAATTTAAGGTGCAATTGACCTGGGTAAGTGATCAACCTTTTGGGACTGGGAGTAACCTGAATATTGACTTTTGGTGTAAGGGACCATCTCTCACGAAGGCAAGCTTGCACGGGTGGCAAGACAGACGAGAGAGCCCAAGGGGCCTGTCTGTGAGTCCATGTTAAGGCTGAAATAGTGCTTTAGGAGTTCACACTTGATACTTGGTTGGTGAAAGCGAAGGACAGAATTCAAAACCAGTTTGAGATTTGTGCCCTGCTTCTTAGCCGTCTGCTCTGAGGCTGGTACCATTCCAGACAGCTTGACAGGCATCTTAAACCTTGATCAGGAAAACTGACTATAGATTTAATGAGACAAGGTAGGTGAAGTAAAATCTTTTATTGGACTAACTACTGTTGGCTAGAGAGACCAGCTTTCGAGCTTACACAGAGCTCTTCTTCAGCTCTGGGAAACAGACTCAAGAGTGTCTCAGCTAAATGCAATGCGGAACAGATTGTTTAGCATAAGTAGCTAACATATTTCAACACTGCAGACAACAATGTAGACTTAATAGCGGTTATGACTCAAACAGGACTTACCGCATGTGAGGTGCTCGCAGACAGCACTGCAGCAGAGGAGAGGCTGCTCTGATGATTAGAGAGGGAACTAGAAAGACAAATTTTAAAGGATTAATCAATAAAACGAAACTAAACAGACTAATCATCCTGAAATTTCTCACAATTGCACATTATAAAAGCATTTAAAAATACTGTAATGTTTTAGTGATTTATTTTAACACTAAAAATAAGTTATTGATATATACAAAAAACCACTTCTGGAATCAAAAGCAACAAAGTCAAAGATCTTCTTACAGTGGAGAATGGCAATTAACTACCCTCCTCTCAGTGTTATAAGTCATTGTGACTGACACGAAGACATTGCTCATTAGTGCTTGTAAATATCTCATGTTTTAAATGAGTAAAAGTTTCTTATGGAGTTGCCAAAGCAATGACAAGCCATTTATAATAACAAACAGAATCCCATCTGAATTCAACTGCATAATACTGACCCCACTAATGAACATTACAGAGTATTAACACCACAATTCTGCTAATGGTCTCAACACCTTCACGAAAATGGGGACCACAGAAGTGTAGATTAAAAACGGTGAAGCAAAAGCAGGAATAACACTTGTCATCTAGAACACCAAAAGGGAATTCCAGCATCAAACTGAAATCACACCACTGAGCCCCCAAATCCATTTTAATCACTCACAATATGCATACATAATACTAGATATCTTCTATTGTTATCTGTAGTGTTGTTGTAGCCATATTGGTCCCAGGATTAGAGAGAGAGAGAGAATATCTTTTATTGGACCAACTTCTGAAGAAGAGCTCTGTGGAACTCAAAAGCTTGTCTCTTTCACCAACAGAAGTTGGTCCAATAAGATATTACCTCACCCACCTTTTCGCTCTTATACACAAACTAATTCCCATTATGTTTTAAAATATTCAAACACAGTCAAACTCTGGGAACCAGAGCATGTTAAAGCGTCCATCACACAGAATATCCACTATAGAAATTCTAGGTAGAAATACAGTGAGAAGATACAGGAAGAGTGGTTCAAATAAAAATAAAAAAAGACTAAACAATAGGAGTTTGCATGGATCTGTATGTCATGTAGAATGCTAGGCTCCTTGAGCAACTTCTGAGCTCTCAAACCTTCACAGCTTTAGGCAGGTCTCCACTTTCTGAATTTAAAAAAATTGCCAAAAGTACACTCTTCGTTTAATCAGATGATTTAAAGACCTAAATCCCTCATCTTGTTTACAAAGGAAAAGCCTCATCTCTCCTGAGAGCTATAGAATTATAAGCACAGAACTCAGCCTTGAAATCAACAAATGATCAGCTCCTTTTGCAACAGTAAGGAGCTTGTTTCTCACCATCAGGGGTTCACATACATTAGGACAGTTCTCAGAGGCAGACGTACTCCTCAGAAGTCTCCTAGCAGAAATGAATCCACATTCTTCCTGCTAGATGTGAATCTTCTGATGCCTCAGCAGAAGGAATACTGTCTTCCCAGTTCCTACATTTTCAGGCAAGTCAGCCATTTTCAAACTCCTAACCTTAACTTTTTGAATCAACTCTCATTTCTTGTACTGTATTGTTTTGTTTTTCTCCTCCTTGACTTAGACTGTCCCCCCACATCCAGCACAACTCAGCTCGTTTATTTTCAGGGGAAAGGCTCAACATTTTTGTAAACAGTGGAAATGGACTCTTGTAGAGATTCTACTTTTAGGAAGTACATTTATTCTTCCCACAACTACTTGTTTTCTATCAATCAAGGAGTCCCACCTCCAAGCTTATAGTGCTAACAGCAACACCAGCACCAGATTTCAGCAGCAGTCTTGTAAAAGCCTTCTTGGCAGGTGACTAAAGCTTGTTCTTGAGCATTTTAAATGACCAACAGATTCACCTTTCCTCCCACCTCAAAACTAACGCCACCCCAGCAAAATAAGGAGCAAGCAAAATGCAACCACCACAAATAAAGCCAACCATCCAGAAGAGTAAAGCAGCTCAGAACCAGGTCTGCTCACCACCCACATCTATATGCTCCCTTCAGAATTCTGGCATTAAGAAAGCCCCATTCATGTCAATGAGGGGCAGGAGGACAAATGTCCTGACCATGATTAAATACAGGCATTTTCTTTGGAGATGCACCAGTGGTGTTTATAATCAGACTGAAAGTTAATACTGTAGGGCATTTCCTAATTCAGGACCAGGCCCTTTAAGGCACGTCAAGGAGGACCACCAGCATATACCTCCGCAGCTTTACAGACCAATTTCACTAAGACTTTTAGTGCCTCCCTCTCCTGCAGCCACCAGGATGAGGAGACACTGTGGCAGAAGGAGGGAAATGGTTCAGTCATGCACAGGTAGTTTTTGAAATGCACATTCCCTCGACACCTTGATTCATCGGGGGGCCACTACTGAAAAGACTCAGACTCAAGAGCTGTCTGCACATGCAAGTCAGATATGTGCTTGGAAATCAGGCATCACTGTCTTTTCAGGTTACTCCAAGTCTGCCCCGCATCATGCACACCCAAACCCAAATTTCTAGCCAGGCGCCTCGCTCATCGTTTGTGAAGCACTTTGGATCCCTTTTGGATGAAAGGTGGTACAGCAAAAACGTGAGATCGAGTCTCCGGTGAAAGGAATAATTCCAAGTATTTGAGGCATTTAAGACTTCACTCAACACTGGCTATCCAACAGGGCACGACCATGCACTAGCTGGGAGATGGACAAGACCCATTAGGTCCTGGTTCAATCCATTGCTAAATTCAAGAAATAAAGTGCAGAGGTCAAACAACGCGAGTAGTTTATATAATTAATACAGACTCACGATGACACCTGTTCAAGAACGAAGCTTTAATAATGTGCAGTGGGAAGCAAACAGCTGGCACAGAAGAGCTGAGTGGTGATGGACAGAACTTCCCAGAGCTTCAATCTGATCGTTCACATTTCCTCAAGGAAGCATCTTAGCAAGAAGCACTCGGAACCACTCAGCCCTCAGTCCCAGTGTAGACATTTTTTACTTTAAATGTGTGACAATCAAGGATTTAAACATCTACAACATTTAAATATGGTCAGAAAAGCAACTGCTAAAGAATTGGATTTTTATAGGCTAAAAAACTGGCCAGGTCAATAGCTGGTGCTGTGGACAAGGCAGCAGAAACACCAAATGAAGGTATGAGTGTCTCATTTGGAATCCACTATTGGCTATGCTGAAGCAGCAGATCCTTAAATAGGATATTGCTGCTAAATCTATGAGGCTCCAAGAACAGAGATCTGTGGGCACAGTACCGCTGAAATGTAGCATGTGGTTCGTATATTCCAACCAGAAACATTATCCTGGATCTCTTATGAATATCTGTCCTAGTTCAGGTTAAAACAAGAGAGGGGGCCGCATTTACCTGGAGTCACCTTGTACACCGACCCATATCTATCCTGCGCACACTGCCACTAAGCCCAAATTCAACCCATTTTCCTTCGTCCTCCTACTGTACCTGCTTAACTGGGAGAGTGAGCTGCTGGCCAAGTCACTGGACTGGGGCAAGCTGGGTAACGCTGCTGTGTGCTGTGGAGCTGAAGGCAGAAGCGAAGCAGTGGAGGACGCCGTGCTAGGCAGAGACCCCGCAGTAGGTAGCGAGGGAGAGGTTTCTGTCTTAGACGTTGGAACTGATGAAGTAGCTGCAAGTTAGAAAAAGCCAATCAGAAAGGAATTCCAGCACACACAACCCCACGTATTTGATTCAGGAACAGAGAGACTTTAAGGCAAGGCAGCACATTCCAGTCAATTTACCAGTGTGTGATGAATTGTACCGATGACTTAGTGACCTGCTTGACTTGGCTATTGGAGTAAATTCCACAAGCATTAGTAAAGCCATGCCATCTTTCCTTTGGCAGGGCTAAGATTTTCACTAGTAGATTTTTAATGAGTGACATTCCTTTATTTATCTATCACTTTTTTTTTTTTTTTTGCACCCACTGGTCTGTCACTCCCCAGCTTTGAATCTCCCACATTGATTCCAATCTTCTTCCACATCAATTTTGAACTCCTCGTCCTCACTTTCAAGGCCCTTCCCAACCTTTGCCTACATCTCTGTTCCTCTCCTAACTGGCCCACTTCCACCCTATGCTCTACAACAGGGGTCGGCAACCTTTCAGAAGTGCGGTGCCGAGTCTTCAGTTATTCACTCTAATTTAAGGTGTCGCGTGCCAGTAATATATTTTAACATTTTTATAAGGTCTCTTCTATAAGTCTATAATATGTAACTAAACTATTGTTGTATGTAAAGTAAATAAAGTTTTTAAAATGTTTAAGAAACTTCATTTGAAATTAAATTAAAATGCAGAGCCCCCTGGACCGGTGGCCAGGACCCAGCAGTGTGAGTGCCACTGAAAATCAGCTCACGTGCCGCCTTCGGCACGCATGCCATAGGTTGCCTACCCCTGCTCTACAAACACAGCATGTCTTTATAATCCCATAGCAATCTACTCTTACAACCCTGTGCTTTTGCCCATACCTGGAGCATCATCCACAACCATGATGTAGCCTCTTCCTCACTGTCTTTCCTCACAGCTCACTTATTTTGGGTAGATGACCTCCATTCTTGCCCTCTCTATAGGGTTTTTCACACTCAGATTTCAATCTCAATGGCTTTATTAGTCAAGAATGAAGACCTGCTAGCTGTCAAAAAACTGCAGACACCAAATTCACTAGAAAATAATAAAGGAGCTAATGGCTTGTATGCAACTGAGGTAACACTCTGCGCATCTTTCAATTCCCTTTTCTTCCTCCCCCATATCACTCTGCTCTTCTTGTTACACCTAGTCTAACTTGAAGCGTAAGCGTGACAAGGATCTGTTGTATTTGCCTGTAAAACTCAAGGCACATCTATGATGCTGTAGAAATAAAAAAATAATTTAATCTATTTGCAAACAAGAACAAGACACTTTTGATACTCAAGTGAGTTTTGGACAGACAAAAACAGTACGTACAACTTACTGGTTCAGAGTAGCAAGGAAGTACATCCCTTTAATAAATGGTTTACAAGTATTTGGGAAGTGCTGACAATGAAACAAAACAAGCTACATTCAAACATAACACTCTTTCATTGAGCACTTTTGGTGACCCAAACAGATGACTAACCTGACTCTGTTTTACTCATCCTAGCGAGAAGGAAAATGCTGAGAATGAACTGTTCTACTGTTAAAAGTCACCTACTTATTACAAATGCACCTTTCCCCGGGGATCGCTGCCTTGTAATGTTAAGCTGGAGGATTCTAGGACAGTAATGTAATTACGCTGTTAAATCCATGCTGTTGTTCTGTGATGTCCCATGAAGAACTTCAATTACAACATGGAAATTCACAAGTTCTCAAACTACTTGCTGAAATTCACAAGCAGGTACACTGAACAGCCATTTGCTGCTAAGCTTCAGAAGGCCAGTTACACCTTTCATGCAGCTCCATCTTTTTATACCTCATGATTTCAGTAACTATTAACTGGTAGGCAAAATACAAGCGGGATGAAAAGACTCAGTCTTAAGAGTGTCCACAGTACAATTCAGATATGTGCTTGGAAGTTAAGCATCATCGTCTTTCCATGTTAGCTGTTTTGTTGTAGCTCTCTGAGGCCCCCCAGTCAGGATCAGGCCCTCCCAATGTGTTAGGTGCTTTATAAACAAATATTAACAGTGACTACCCTCGAGAACTTACAGTCTGAAACCAAGCGCAATGAGTATGAGAAACAAAGAGGGAAGGGAGGATGAAGGTGATGAAAATAAAAGCATGTAGTGACCCAGGGAGCAACTGCACTACTTGATGGTTCATGAAGATGCCACTTAAAAAAATAAAACTAGCTGGTCCTGATAGACACACAAGACACTGCTGACTGGCTGAATTCTTGTTAGGGTCAAAGCAGAAATGGATCTTGAGGAGGGATCTGAAGGAGGAGGTAGTGACTATCCAGATCACTCAGACGCAGGGACGGTGCTGCATGCATAAGGGGTGGCATAGAAAAATCATACAGATGGCTGTAGGAGAAGCTGATAATTGGATGAACAAGGCTGGCATCCCTTTGCAGAGGAGGAAGCAGCCAGGGTAACACCGTAAGAGACAAGGCAGGACAAGTGGGGGGAGGGGGAGGCGGCGCAGTCATGAAGGGCCTAGACAGGAAGGATAAGACACTTGCACAGGATGTGTTTAGAGAACATAAGAATGGCCATACTGGGTCAGACCAAAGGTCCATCAAGCCCAGTATCCTGTCCTCTGACAGTGGCCAATGGCACAGGCGCCGAAGGGAATGAACTGAACAGGTTATCATCAAGTGACCCAAGCCCTGTCACCCAATCCCAGTTTCTGGCAAACAGAGGTTAGGGACACCATCCCTGCCCATCCTGGCTAATAGTTCCCTTTTGAACCCTGTTATAGTATTGGCCTAGTATTAGAAAGGGGAAACCAGGCAAGAGAACTGAAGAGAGGAGTGACATAGTTAGGGCAATGGGCAGGAATATAGTCCCAGCTGTCATATTTTGAAAGGATAGGAGGGGTTGGGGAAGGCATGATGTGGAAATCAGAGAGGAGGTGACAGAAGTCAAGATGGATGATTACGAGGACTTGAACTAGAGTTTTAACAGCATGGACAGAAAGAAAAAGGTCACAGTTTGAGTGTGTTAAGAAGGAAAAAAAAAGAAGGGTTTGAACATAGCCTGGATGTGTAGGGTAAGTGTGGGAGGAGTCAAAGATGGTCCCAAGTTTACAAACCTATATAAAACAGAGGACAGCAACGTTAACAGAAATTGAGGATTGGGGGTGGGCAGTGGGGACTCTCTATGAGCTAGATCAGGGGTCGGCAACCTCTGGCACGCAGCTCACCAGGGTAAGCACCCTAGCGGGCCAGGCCAGTTTGTTTACCTGCTGCATCGGCAGGTTCGGCCGATCGCGGCTCCCGCTGGCCGCGGGTCGCCGTCCCAGGCCAATGGGGGCGGCGGGAAGCAGCACGGGCAAGGGATGTGCTGGCCGCGGCAGGTAAACAAACTGGCCCGGGCTGCCAGGGTGCTCCTCCTGGCGAGTCGCGTGCCAGAGGTTGCCGACCCCTGAGCTAGATTCTAGAACAAATGCATAAAATGTAAGAGTTGTGAGGTCAGTTAAGGATGATTTACTTTGCACAGCAAAGAATTTGAGACTTAAAAAGTAGCCAAGTGGGTCTTCAGAGAACTTGGAAGATAAACAAATCCAATAAATAAAAAAGCAGGTCACTGTGCTATAGACAGGCAACTTCCACAGCTCCCTTGTGGCAGCTCATGTTTGGATTGTAAACCAATTTTCAACTGGAACAGTATTTTACAGATATTTTGAGAGCAACTGATTCAAAGATGGTAAATCAGCAGTCTCACAAGCTTTTTTCCCAACCTTAAACTGAATTTTGTGCTGATGAAAACATGCCAGGTTTACAGCTCTGGATACTAAAGACCTCTGTTCACAAAACTTGTATGAGAAAAGAGTACCTGAAGGACAAAGTGCCCTACTTCTGACACCAACCTTGAGGGCAGTTTTTGAGAGATGGATACCTTCCCAGAGTTGGGATGGACACAAGGTGTGGGGCTGAGGGGGTGGGTTTACAGGGAGATCAATTTGTGCTGCTACCCATAAAAAGGAACACAGACACGCTCATACAGGGCAGAAAAGCATAGTGTTATTGATAATAATAGGAATACCAGAAGTGATCCACAGGGGGTACTACCAGTAAGATAATACATGAAAAAAGGTTAAGCAAAAAGGCCAGACAGCCACTGCCTATGCATCAGCATGTTTTTCGCTCTACTGCAGCAGACAAGCCATCCAGCAGAGGGAGCATGTTGGCCAACCTTATTCCCAGAAGTTTGCTGCAGGATAACAAGAGAACAAAACAAAAGCCACATTCTTTTTGAACTCCACTAAAAATAGAATTACGATCTCTGTTCTCCAAATGGAAAGCTGGAAAATTGGTAATAAACATCTCTGACATCAATGTGGGCATGAGAATTAAAAAAGTAAAATTGGGAACTTCCCTATGACTCCAAGTCTATTCAGTGTTGCACATCTGGGAGCAAATTTAATAAGACTGATTTAACATTTCATTATTAGCAAACAAGTAAAAGTGCAGCTCACAGGAGAATATCGGGTTAGAGTTACCAGTGCCTTGTCCCTTTAAAAATTGAAGGTCTGCAAAGTCGCTTGAAATACAGTTTCAGAAAAGCATGAGAGAAATTAAACGACAAACCCCTGGGGAAAATGTGTCAACTTATCCCAGAAAACAACCAATTTTAAAGAAAGACTGTAAAACAACAGACAAGTGGGTGAGGTGGTATCTTCCACACCTTGTGTCTCTAATATCTTGGGACCAACACAGCTACACCACCACTGTAAACATTTAAAAACAGGAGAGATTGGGAACTACCACCAAAAGGACAGATTAACTGAGGCTAAGCAGTTGGATTTATCAAACTGAAAGTGGGATTTGAAAGCGGTACACTGAGATAACAGAAGCTGTAATTAGGACAGTTTGCCTTGGACTGAGCCTCAGGAGCTAGCTGGAAGGAAAGAACTAACCGAGCCTGCCAAAACTGAGGAACATCAAGGTCCTATAACCAGAGAAAAGATGCAATTGAACTCCACCTGCAGCTCTTAAGCCCAGCGCAAGAGCCAAAGGACACGTCAGGATTTCCTAGTCTGAGCACTTGATTTCAGAGAGAAAGTTCTGTTTGCCTCCCAAAGAGCTGACTCTGACCTAAGATATAATCCTGTCCTTGCAACAAAACACATTCCTCCGTTCAGTCCTGACAGGATATTCAGACTGTGATGCAACCTCGTTTAAAAGATAATCAAGTTGCACATGAGACCTTGTTTGAGAAGCTGCACACTGCTGTAGCTGAGGAAGCAGAGAAACACCAGAAGTTGGGGAATGGAGCGCATGCTATGGCAGCAGCTTGTAATTCTGTGAAACTGCCATATACAGAGCACAGGTCAGAAAGGGAAGCAGCACCTCCTCTTGAGTGAAAGGAATCTCCAAAGGTGACTTGCTGATGGATGAGATAAGGGAACTAAAGGCCAGTATTGATGAACTCAAAGGTGCAAGAGCTGAAATTAGTATAAGAAGTGAGCTGTCTGGGTGCACACAAAAGCGCTGAATGGTACAAGCACACATACAGGCAGGCAACCCCAGAAAAGAGGATGTGTTAGCTGCAGATCATCTGACAGAGGCAGTACTTGTGACCACCGTTTCAGATGTGTTACAGAACACTACCAATCAGATGTCATGCAGGAAAATCACAAGAGAGCAGAGGCAAAGCCGACACTATCAGATCTACCAGGATGGCCTGTATTTACCATTAAACACCCAAGCTGCAACCCAGAGTACCCAATTTAGGGTATGTCTACACTACAAGTGCTACAGCAGCACAAGTTGCAGCACTCCAGCTATGCCACTGTAGTGTAGACACTTGCTACAGCAACAAACAGGGTTTTTTCCCATCACTAATAAATCCATCCTCTCGAGAGGCAGCTAAATTGTTAGAAGATATGACGTGTGCATTTCGCTATTGGACAACGTTCTTGTGGACAGTGGCACTTTTGAAGAACACACAGAGAATGTAAGAAGAGTATTGCAACAGTCACAGAATAATTAAGATGAAAGTTTCTAGATATGACCTTTAAAACATTACTTGGGAATGATGGTATCTGATGAAGGTTATAAGATGGCTCCAGCTGACACCTTGATTCTGTGTTCTCGCAGAGAAACCACGGAACACAATAGGGGAACTTTGTAAACTGCTAGGCATCATCATCTACTATCGAAACTACATTCCAGACTTTTCTAGAATAGCACAGCCACTGTATGACTTGTTGATTGTTTCACTGGAATCTGACTCATCACTGTCAAAAGTGGTTTGGAAAAAGAAGAAAGCTAAAGGGCAAGGAAAGGCACTTGGACAGATATCCTCCAAACAGCCACTTATCTGGACTGAGCATCATCAAAACGTTTTAAAACACCAACAACAGCTTATCCTGATTTTGCGTAACCCTTTATCCTTCATGTAGATGCTTCCAATAAGGGACTAAGTGCAGTCTTCTATTAAATGTCAAGAAAGTAAATAGAGTAATTGGTATGAGTCAAGAACATGTACTACAGCTGAGGAGAATTATCACCTTCGCTAAGGAAAGCTGGAGTTTCTACCTTTGAAGTGGGCTGTTACTGACCATGATTATTTCTGTACACACAAAATCCATAGTTTACAGCAACAACAACCTGCTAATCTATGCTTTCACTTCTGCCAGGCTGAATGCCACAGCATACAGGCTTCAGAATTAGCTGACTAACTTCAAAGTTAAATATCATCTAGGGAAATCTAATGTGGAGCCAGATGGTTTATCCAGAGTGCCCCTTAATATAGAAAAATATATGACAGAATGCACAAGAGAGACAAGCAAAGACGTTAATGCTGTCTTTCAGTCCTTGGATGTACGAAAAGATGACACGGTATCTTAGTCAGCAGCTGTTACTACCACCCCTTTGCCAGTAGAAACTCATCTCTATGGGTATTAAATCCACCATAAAACCATTTCCACAAGAAGACATTTTGGAAGTTCTAAACGAAGATGCAGCTGTTGCTAAAATTCTTCATTATAAATCCATGGGGTAAAGACAAAATAACCAAGAGAACACAGGAGGCTATGGTAATATGCGTGTGAGTGGCACCACTGCATCTGGAAACAGATGGAATACTTTACCGAAAAACCAAATTACAAAATCAACTGGTATTACCTGAAAAATAAATAAGAAAGGGAATCAAGAGCTACATGAAGAGATGCATCCGAAGAAGTGGGTATTCACCCACGAAAGCTCATGCTCCAAAACGTCTGTTAGTCTATAAGGTGCCACAGGACTCTTTGCTGCTTATGAAGAGATGGGACATTTAAAAGCAGAGAAAGTAATCAGTCTTTCAAGAGATCGGTTTAATTGGCCACAGATGAAGGCAAAGATCAAACATTATGTTACTAGAGTCTGTACGTGAGTCAAGCAAAAGAAACCTCACCAGCCAACTAACAGTTACAATAGAACCATTTAAGTGTGAAAATAATGTATTCAGAAAGTTGTAGCATTATCGTTTCAATTTTACATCTCTCACAACCCCCTACCACCCATAAGGCAATGGGCAGGTAGAAAGGCAGAACTGAACTCTTCGCTATGTTCTGAACCTTGCTAGAAGAACAAAAGTCAAGCTGGAAAGTCTCCTTTAAGTAAGGTCATCGAAGTCTCTAACTGTACACAAAATGAAGCTACAGAGTTCTCCCCCTATGTATTATATGGAAGATCACCATGTTTGCCCATTGACATTGCATTTGGTTTACCTATAAACTCAATGTACACCTGGGCACCATAAAGATTAAGCTGCGAAATGGATACAGCAGATGAAAGAAGCTTATGAACGGGCATCAAAGTGTTCTCAAAAATCTGCTACTCATGGTAAATATCACTATGGTCAGAAAGTGCATGGTGCTGCCCTCCTGCCCGGTGACAGTACTTGTGCAGAATCTTTCAGAGAGGGTGACCAGGAAAATTAAGATCCTATTGGGAAGATAAGATTCATGTTTTATTTGAAAGGAAAGGGGATAGTCCAGTCTATGAATTAAAAAGCAAAAGATGGGGAAGGATGTTTTAAAGGAGTTCTCCACTGCAATCTTTTAGTTCCCTGTGACAGCTTGTCCTTGGATGTAACACCTTCTAAACCACAACAAAGGAAGAAACAGAGACCAAGGCAAACTAGCGCAACAAGAGATCAAAATGAGAACAAGCATTTGGGCTCCAGTGATTATGATAATGAGAGCGAAGATGAATTACATTATGTGATGGTACCAGATATTGCCCATGGCACAGATTCTGTGAATTCCAAGACAGAAGCATTTCATCCACATCTGGGAAATGAGGATGTGGTTGACCCTGTGAATTTGGAAACTGCATTAGACTGATGGGCCATTCACACCAGCCACTGAAAAACATGAATGGCAAAATGAGACGATGCAACCTGAAATCAGCAGTGCACAAGAGGGCAGATCACCAGAACAATCCACTGACACTCCAGGTCATCCAACTAGAAAAAGATGAGCCACACAGACCCAAAATATGAACATTTAGGGACACCTACTTATCAGTGCCTAAATCCAGCTACTGAACTAGTGAATGCACCATTTGGCTATCCTCATGTTTGTCAGATGCCATACCAAATGCTATTCTTGTACCTTATCCTGCAGTCTATCCAAGATGCATGTAATACTGGTAAAGTGATATTGACTCATGGTCTACTGCTCTAAAATTAAATGAGGCGTTTTATAATTCTGGATAGTTTGTTATGATGTTAATTTAGTATGTTCCCTAAATAGTCTGCCATATGCCCAGTGACTTCGAGTTATCATGATTATATCACTGCTCATACAGGAACTTTTATTTCTTAATATATGAATATCTTTAGGGATCTACGGTGTTCAGAACTGATTGTTCAGTTGGATTTTGGAACTAAAATTGCCAGACTTTCTACTTAATATGAAAAACTGAAGAGAGATGCATACATTTCCACCATCAGTACCAGAACGTGTGAGACACACACCCAAAGACACAGTTGAGAATGAAAGTTACGAGTTTAGGCATAAGCTTTCGTGGGCTAAAACTAGCATCACTTCATCAGATGCTAAAACCCACTTCATCAGATTGCATCTGATGAAGTGGGTTTTAGACCACGAAAGCTTATGCCCAAATAAATTTGTTAGTCTCTAAGGTGCCACAAGGACTCCTCAGTGTTTCTGCTGATACAGACTAACACGGCTACCACTCTGAAACCAGTTACGAGTTTGTGCAACTTGTAGACTTCTAATAAATCAAATGAATGGACTGTGTTATACAGAGTTAACAGAAATGTTGGGACAATGTTACATTTACATGGGGGGAGTGCAGCACTCAAAGGAACATCAGGGTTATATTTACCTATGCCCTGTCCCTTTAAGAATTGATGGTTTGCTGAGGGACTCAGAGGGGACAGCTCTGGTTGCGGCAGCGTGTGCTCTGAAAGGACCGAGTAGCAATGGGGCTTGTGCAAGCTGTGTGTTTATTTTCTGATACCAAGTTTAAAACTCAAACTGTTCAGCCAAAAATTAAACAGAGAAAGTTGTACAAAACCTTAAGTTATCTATTACAATGGCGTGCATGTTGAAGGGTAGGGGACGGCCAGAAAAACAGTTGTGTCTATAATGAAGCTTTATAAACTTACTGTCAAGAGTTGGCTGTGTTCGAACACCACTGTGCCCATTCTGTAAACAAAGGAAAAACAAATGAGTAAGCCACCTGACAGAGGTGGTATTAAAAACCCTACATGATTCAGACATTTAACAGGCTGCTCATTGCAAAACTTTATATTCATTCCAAACTGAAAGTCAAGAGGGACACAAAATAATCAACTGCCATTCCTTGGGCTAAACCAGGGGTAGGCAACCTATGGTACGGGTGCTGAAGGCGGCACGTGAGCTAATTTTCAGTGGCACTCATACTGCCTGGGTCCTGGCCACTGGTCTGGGGGCTCTGCATTTTATTTAATTTTAAATGAAGCTTCTTAAACATTTTAAAAACCTTATTTACTTTACATACAACAATAGTTTAGTTATATATTATAGACTTATAGAAAGAGACCTTCTAAGAATGTTAAAATGTATTACCGGCACGCAAAACCTTAAATTAGAGTGAATGAATGAAGACTTGGCACACCACTTCTGAAAGGTTGCTGACCCCTGGGCTAAATTATATAGTAGGAAACTGTAGGTACAATGTTGGAGAGAGACATCCCAGGGACACAGGAATAAAAATGAAACAAGAAGGTTGTATGAATGAGTGATGGTAAAGTCAGGGATACATGAGAAACTGTTGTCTCCCTGATCTAGCAGAACACACAACTGCATCTAGACAAATTACAGAGAGAGGCTGGAACTCTCCATTGAGAGATAAGGTTTGAGAGGAAACAATTGCTTCTTGGATCATTCTGGTCCACAAAAGTGGATGCTCTAGATTTATAATCCTGAGCACCATCACATAGGACTTGGTTCAGAAGGTAAATGTGATTGAGCCATTAAGTTACAGAGACCAGAATGTAATTCTGTTTGAAATTGCTGCAAGGAGCTCATACGGAGAAATACAAAGAAGATGTTATTGTCATTTAGATTCACAGATCTGTAGATTCCAAGGCCAGAAGGGACCATCGTGATTATCTAATCTGACCTCCTGTATAACACAGGCCAGAGAACTGCCCCCAAAATAATCCCTAGAGCAGATCTTTTAGAAAAACATCAAACTTGATTTAAAAATTGCTGGTGACAGAGAATCCATGACAACCCTTGGTAAGTGTTTCAAATGGTTATGACCCTCACTGTTAAAAATTTATGCCTTATTTCCAGTCTGAATTTGTCTAGCTTTGACTTTCAACCACTGGATCCTGGTATACATTTCTCTGCTAGCTTGAAAAGTCCTTTATCAAATGTGTACTCCCCATTTAGGTACTTATAAGACCATAATCATGTCATCCCTTAACTTTCTCTTTGTTAAGTTAAATGGACTGAGCTCCTTGAATATATCACTATAGGGCTTCTTTTCTAATCCTTAAATCATTCTTGTAGCTCTTCTCCAAACCCTCTCCAAATTATCAACACCCTTCTTGAATTGTGGACACGAGAATTGGACACCGTATTTTAACAGCAGTAACATCAGCGCCAAAAACAGAGGTAAAATAACCTAGCGACTTCTACATGAGATTCCCCTTTTTAATGCATCCAAGGATCGCATTAGCTCTTTTGGCCACAATGTCAGACTGGGAGCTCACGTTCACCTGATTAGACAACATGACCCCCAGTTCTTTTGCAGAATCATTGCTTCCCAAGACAGAGTTCTCCATGCTGTAAGTATGGTCTACGTTCTTTTTTTCCTAGATATTGATATTTAGCTGCATTAAAACACACATTGTTTGCTTTCATATAGTTTATCAAGTGATCCAGATTACTCTGAATCGGTGACCTGTCTGTTATTTACCCTCCCTCCAGTTTGTGTGTCATCTGCAAATTTTATCAGTGATTATTTTATGGTTTCCTCTAGGTAATTAATAAAAATGCTCAATAGTGTAGAACCAAGAACAGATCTCTGCAGGATCTCACTAGAAACATACCCACTCTATGATGATTCCCCGTTTACAATTACAATTTAAGACCTATCAATCAGCCAACTTCTAATCCATTTAATGTCTGCCTTGTTAATTTTATATCATTCTAGATTTTTAATCAAAATGTCAGCCAGCGCCAAGTCAAACACCTCACAGAAGTCTACGTATATTGCATCAAACACTATTATCTTTATCAACCAAATGCATAATCTCATCACAAAAAGATACCAAGCTAGTTTGGCAGGATCTATTTTTTATAAACCTGTGCTGATTGGCATTAACCCGCCTATAATTCTTTATTAGTTGAGCCCTGTATCAGCTACTCCATTATCTTACTCAGGATCAACGTCAGACTGACAGGCTTATAATTCCTCAGGTCATCCTAGCTACCCTTTTTAAATAATGGCACAACATTAGCTTTCTTCGTCTTCTGGAACTTCCCCAGTGTCTTCCCCAAGACTTACCGAAACTCTAACTCATCACTAACAGCCCAGTGTATTCTTCAGCCATCTCTCTTTAAATTCTTGGATGCAAGTTATGTGGACCTGCTGACCTTGTGATCTTTAAAATGTAATGAGCATGTTCTCTTTGATCTTGTATATTTTTATTATTTAACATTTATAATGTGGTTGTGCCTGAAGGCCCTAACCAGGTCAGGCCCCACTGTGTTATATGCTGTACAAATATAATAAACAGTATCTGCACCGAAGTTATGCTGGCAAGATATCATGGTAGCCATGTAATATCGATTTGTTTTTTTTAAAAACAAGATGCTAAGCTTCAGGAAGGAGGAGTCAGTCAAAATGAGAATGTTAGCTAGAAACAGACTGAAGAGCAAATCAAGAAATCAAAATCCATAGAAACATCACAAAGATCTGCATACCGGAGGACCGAAGGGCAAGAAAAGCAACAGCAAAGAACAACAGAGTTTGGGAGGGAGGGGGTCAAAAGAGAATCTTTTAACTAGTCCAAGAGATGTTAACAGACAAAAATATCATCTCTGTGTTAGCCACTGAAGTCTCAGAGTACAACTGCTATTGCTGAGCTCAACAAAACAGTTGAGCTATAGTCATAGTACGTCACCAACACCCAATTAACCTAATTAATTTATTTTCATTATCAAAGGTTTCTGAAATCTACTCACCGTGACTGCAACAGGGGTTGAATCCGATGGAGCCATGGAGCTTTGGTATGCTATCCTGCTATGCACAGAAGTCTGGTCATAGGAGGAAGAAGTTGTTACGGGGCTAGTGCTCTGGGATGAGCAGGTCAGACTGGAAGAAGTGATGGCAGAGGTTGTGTAGGTGGACTCCTGTACTGTATTGGATATTGGCAAAGAGGTATTCAAAGGATCACTGAAAAAAGTAAAAGTTATTTATCATCTCATTAAATGTCATTTCAGATACCTTCATGACATTACCAGCTTCTGCACCACAATCTGGAACTGGATACCCATTTGCTCAGCTAGAAGTTGCTCACGTTCCAGTTTCCAAGCATAACACAATTGAACGTGGGCCTAGGCAAAGTTACAGCGGGCCCTCTGCTCAGAGCCAGCATCTTCGCACCGCAACAGGAGGCATTTCCCCTTCCTAGGACAACTGTATTTTTCTCATCCCATGTTCCATTCTTCCTCCTCTCAAAAAGAGGCTAGCTATGATAATTGTTTTCCTGCTTTTTCCTGGCTAGAATTAATGTTATACTTCACAAGTGATTTCTTATGCTTTTAGATTGTAAGGTTTAGAGGGCAGACATCACCTCTTACCATGTGTTTGTACCAGAGCCCAGCATAATGGGGTCTGATCAGACTGAGGCCTTTAGTCAATATTCGAATACTTTGAGATCTACTGACAAAAGGCACTAAATAAGAGGTATTATTATTACACAACACTGCTGTAAATATACATGACAGTTTACATACACTGCCCTAGATCTTTCTAAACTCTTCACATTTGTTGCCTTTCCAGTATTGCTTGAGTGAACATCAGTCTTGTAGGACTTTACAGGTTAAAAAGCACTTTTTAAAAACTAAATTTTCTTGCCTGTGAAACAAACATTACTTTAAGACAGTTAACACAGCAAGTCATATTTTTCATGTCTTGGATACTGAAACTGGGTATCCCTCCATTTCTGTTTATATGGTCTCTTTCAGGCTCCCATACATTAGCACAATGCTGCAATGTTTGCTCTGCCAAAACTGGAAGGGGTGTTTTCCCCCTCCCTTCCTTTTTTAAGGTTTGTATTGCATTTTTTAAAACATTTACAAAAGTTAAGATGAATGGAGGAATTTATTTTTGCAAATCCTCCATCAACTTTTTAAGGAAGATTTTACACAAACAAAACTCTGAAAGAACATTTGAAAAGTAAGCATTTATTTGGCTACTATGTTTGCATTTCCCTTGTTTTTACTGGAGATATTAGCATTTTAATAAGGGCTTTCTGCCCACTTCAGAGCCTGGCTGCCTTTAGGCTGAGCTTACAGTGAAGTTAGACCTCAGTTTATGGTGTTGGTCTGCTGACAGATGGACGTTGTGATGCATTTATCTCTGCTGGGTCAATTATAAGAGAGATGGGCTGGGAGGGAGCCAAACCCTCACTTAAACAGCTTTGGGAATCAGTATAATTAAAAACGATAAAGTAACAATGTGAAGGGTAGCTCATGAAAAGAGCATTTAAGTTCAATTCATTCCCCCCTCCATGCCAACCCATTTTTCAGAATGTCTCTCTAGTCATCAGAAAAGGGACCATCCTCCTTTTAAGGGTGCCATCCTCAGAAAACAAAGACTGAGGCTTACAAGCAATTCTTTTGCTTTGAGACAGCTACACCAAACAGCCCCTGGGCACAAGAGACCTTGATCTTCACATGCCACTTTTTTTGGTACCAGAGAACACAGAAGGATGCAGGAATGGAACTCTTACGTACTTTACAGGTTTCGAGTACAAGCTGTTGCTGGGCACCTGGCTAATATTCTCATTGCTTGGGGCCGACCCAAACTCTGGGAGAGAAGGCTCTGACCCAAACTCCAGAGCTCCAAACTGAACATTTAACCCCGTCACATCGGCCGATCCAGGCATTTCCACTGCAGAAGCAGGGATCTGAAAGTAAAAGCAAAATCCTGTATCTACATAGTTTATATGAAAGAAATCATTCATGAACCACCTTGGACTCTAGGGAACTACAAACATACAGAACACCAAGTATGTAACTTGGTTACAATCTCATAGCCTTGGCTTCTAACCTGAATCTGTTGGTCACTGCAGCTGCCTCTCAGATGGAGCTGCATAATTTCACCTAACTAGAAACCCTCTAGCTTAAAATTGAATTTGTCAGTCCCACATACTTTTGGGGGCCTAAGAGATTAATTCATACTGTCCTCTGTGCCTACTAAAAAGTATTTTGTTTTAAGCATTCACCTCCCAGTCACTAGTTAGTCCAAAAACACTCAGAAATGGTTGAATTTCCACACAAAGCAATCAGATATGTGCTTGGAAAATACCACATCACTGTCTTCTGGACTATAAAGCCACCCATCTTAAAATTCCCTGTTTTAAACCCAAAAGTGCATCAAGACTGCCCTATAAAGTTTCCCCACGCCCCCATGTATCTTAAAGCCTATATTTGCCATATATTTGCCCCTGCTGTGTTACCCACCTTAGAAGCCGGGGGTATCCTCCGTTTCGGTGGTTTGATCTGTTTCTGCTGTGTTTGATGGGCAGACACTGCATGGTTATCCATAGACATGCTAGGGAGCTGCAGCATTTTGCTTGCAGCCATAGAACTGTCTACTGGTGATGGCTCTCGGAGTTTTACTTGGGAGGAGAAGGACTCCAATCCAGGAGGAGGAACAGGGACTGCTTGTGTCTGCTGTTGCTGTCGTTGGGTCAGCTGGCTGAGAACTGGGGATGGTTCAGGCTGGGATTTAAAGTCTAGCCAGCATTTGGGAAAAGAAAATCACAATTGATGCATTAAACTCTGCTCCCAGGACTTTTATGTTCCATCTCTGTAGTTGAAGACTCAGTGCTTTTATTCACCCCTCTCAGACCTATTGCTGCAGACTGTGTGCAGACTCTGTCAGTTGTCAACGCATTATTTTACATGAGCTTCAGATTTTGAAGATTATTTTTGCAACCACAGAGCTGGCAACTTAATTTTCTCTTTTGAAATGAAAACTGAGATTCTGCGATAGGACTAAATGGCAATTTTTTTAAAATAGGGAATTAGGCAGCTGTTCATATGGCCACACAACTGCATTATACTCAAGTCCCTAGCAGAAATGCTATGTATTATTTTAGTTAGACCTTGCACCGCTCTGCAGTGTGAAGACCTGTCTGAAAGTGGGACTCTTAAATGCAGAAAGTGCAATTCACAATAAAAGCTAAAACTCATGACTTTTGGAGAACAGGCTTATAAGCAATGATTCAAAACTATGGTTCACAAACACAAGAGGTTCACAGAAGATTGCAGGTTACATGTTGCCAGCTTCTTATTTTCAGCTGCTAAACTGCATTAAAATGCAGCTGAAAACAAATATTTTCTTAATATTACTTTATGTGAACAATTGTGGTTGCTAGCACAATGGCTGCTTCTATACTGGCAAAACCAGGACCTATAATTCTCCACAGTAGGAGCATCACTGGAAGCAACAGTGTAGAGATTGCTCAAGCAATTTTTATCACTGCCTTGTCTAACCCTCCTCAGAGAAGGGTCTACGTAATTGTGAATGGAAGGTATGGTGATCTACTCCATCGTGGACAGAAAGGGAAGTATGCAGGATGCAGGTGGTCCCAGGATTAAGACGTGATCCACACTATTAAAGAGCCAGAGAATGCATCATAAGGTGGTATTAACTTAGTCTAGCATTGAAACTTTATACTTTGTCACTAGTAGAAGTACAGTCAAGGTAAAATAAAAAGGTATTTCCCCAGGATTCCTAGAGACATTTACAGTCATACTTTATATGAAGGTTCCATTTACAAACAGTTTATAAAAGTTTAGTAATAGATTTTTAAATAAATGGCTAACCAATTGCCAGAGATGAGCCAAACAGGCTGCTTACAACCATTTTTAACACTTTCTACTGAAGCCATCTATAAAAATATTTATGACGTCTATTATGCTTATAACATATATAACTTATTAACCTTTTATGAATAGAACTCAATATCATGTGATCAAGTTTACTAGTCTCCTTTAGGAATCTAATTTCAAAAGAGAAGCCATTTCTCAATATTTTAAAAATATCTCTTACATAACATCTGCCACTGAAGAGTCAAAGTTCCACAGTCAATGGCTTAAAAAAACACCCCAATATCTAAACACTTACCAAACTGACTGAGGACAGAGGATTGGCTAATAGGGGGTTTTAGATCCCAGGATGATGTGGTGGTAGTGGTGGTGGCAGTGGAGCTACTGCTGTTTTGCTGAGGGCTCGGAGAGGTGAACTGATCCAAACCTGGAGACTTCAACTGGTCCAAGAGCGGAGATCCAGTGGAGTTTGCTAATTTAGAGGATCCAAGTTCTCCAAACCCAGAACAGAGAACTGAAGTCTAGCAAGAAAATAAGGGAAAAAAATATTTCACTAAATGTTAACATGACCAAACCTGTGAGGTCTGAGTTAATCGCTCCCATTGGCAGCAATTCAATTCATACTTTATCCCCAGATTTCTAATTAAAAGTGAAAAGTTAAAACTTAGCAAGAAAATCCAACTGAGCACTAACAATAGGGGGCCAGATCCCCAGCTATTGTATATTGGTTTAGCTCCACAACTATTAATGGAAGTATGTTGATTTACCCAAGCTAAGGATCTGACCCATGTAGTTTTGTCTATATAGTGCCTTAAAACAATGTAAAGGTAAAGTTACTGGCAAGAGTATTTAATTTGTTTCAAAACATTTACCTACATCTAATCTCCAACTCTATTAAAACTAACAAAGGGTAGCCAACTTTCCATTAGTCCAGAAAACTCAGTAATAGTTGATTTCCACACAGACCAGTCAGATATGTGCTTGGAAAATACCACATCACAGTCTTCTGGCCTAGAATTCAATGCTTTATAAACAAAGATTTTCATTTTAATCAATATGCAGAAAACTTATTTGCTCTTTTCTCAAGAACCAAAACAAGTAGTTCACTTAAACAGACAAGTAACAAGCCTGTGAGCACAAAAAGGTCCATCTGATACTTTTTTTTTTGGTGAGGACATTCTTAGTCCAGTGTCCTCTTATATACTTCAATACCACTTGCAATTTAAGTGCTGCAAAGAAAAGTTATGAAAAAACAAGAAACTGAAAAAGTATAAAGAGTTTATTCCTTAAGATCCTGAGTCTTTAAAAAGCCAAGATTAATTTTACCAGACTCTGAGGAGAATAGGAGTTGACAGCACTGGAATTGCCAGGTCCTGATGCCATCTGGGTGTTGTGTTGGGAATTCGTGAAGACTAGGGCTTGGCCAAAGTTCTGCTGTTGGGGAGACTCGAAAGAGTTGCCTTCTGTTTCTTGGCTTGAAGTCACAGGCTTCTGAAGTAACGTTACTAGGTCAATGCTACAAGAAAGAGTAAGCTGTCATCAAATGCTCACAATTGGGATATTTGAGGAGTGAAAGAAGATCAAATAACTAAGATCCATACGAAGAACACTATGCTAGCAACATTATTTAACCTTTCTAGGTCTCATCTCTGCAGCACACAGCACCTCTAGGAAAAGCGAGAAACCAGCTTTCTACTCAAATGGCAAGGTCCTGCCAACTGCTCGAGCACAGGGTTATTACCGCTGCCACATTTACTGCTTCAGAATTGAATAAAACCTTGCATTTTGTTCTGTATTTTAGCATTTCAAAGTGAAATGCAGTGCAATTTGAATATCATAATTTCTCTTGGGTATGTCCAAAGTACTTACCACCATGGTAGCTAACCACCCATTGGCTTACCTGGTAAGCTCATGGAGATCAACATGATTGAGCCATGGGAAGTAAGTGAAAAGAGATGTTATTTGCTTACTTGAGTGGATCTTGCCACTCAGTCAGTATGTACTTTACATGTCTGTAGCACCTGCAACCTGAGAATCTCAAGGTGTTTTACAAATATTACTGCATCAAGCTTGCCCCCCTCCATGAGGTGAGTATTATTCCCATTTTGTAGATGGGGAAACTCACGCACATAGCAGTGAGGTGACTAGCCCATTATCACACAGGAATTCTGTGGCAGAAGCAGGAACAGAACACTAGGCATGTGTCTGAATTTGCTCCACATTACACAACATTAGGATTTGGAACACACGCCTTTCATATACTTAATATGGCTTCTTGTACACTACAGTGTAGTCAGAGCCTAATATTAGATAAAATCAGGTGTTAATACTAAAACAAATTCACCCCAAAAATTCTGATTAGACATGAGCTTGTCCATTCACATCCATGCCACCTCCTGGGGGCAAACACAGGATTGTTTTCTAGTATTTTATCGAACTGAACTTTAAAGTGTGCCAAATGCTGAAACTTCAACAACTTTACAGGGAGTGCATGAAAGAGTTTAGGCTGTAAGAACATTCAATGGAACAAAGATATAAATCCTCCCCTACCTTTGCCCAGGAGTGATGTGATTCTCAGCTGGAACAGAAGATGCAGTGAAAACCTTTGTTTCAGAAAGCTGAGAAAGGGGGAAGAAAAAAGGAGAGAGAAAGTGTATTTTAGTTATATGTGCATTGAAAGTTTACATGCAGCAATATTCAAAATAAATAATCCAACCCTGGTTATGTAACTTAAAGAGATCAGTAATACCAAATCATAGTAAAAAGTTGCACTGCAGATCACCTTTAAAGGACAAAGAAAACACAGCCCAATTTTAATAAGGACGTGTACACAGTTCTGCACTGATTTAAACACATTGGTGTAAGGCCTGGTCTACACACAGATTTTGTACCAATATAACTGTGTGTGTTAGGGGGGTGGTTTTTTTTTACCCAAATAGTTGCATCATTACAGACCCTAATGTGAATGCAGTTATAGTGGCATAAAGATGCCTTATACTGGCATAAATTAGTTTATTCTCATAATGGACAGGGAATAAGATATAACAGTACAACATAAGCATCTTTCTACTGGCATAACCGTGTCCACTCTAGGGGAATTGTGCTGCTTTTACTACACCAGTATAGTTAAAGCAAGCCAACTTTTGTGTTTGAACAAGCCTTAAGAAACCAACTTAGTTAAACTGATGAAACCCCCTTTGGTGTGGATGCAGTTACACCGATATAAGGGATTATATTTCTATAGCTGTTAAACTGATAAGTTAAGTTCAAACAGATACAAGAGTGCTCACACACAACATCACTCTCCTTTAACTAATTCAGTATAAAATCATCTCCTTAGTTATATCGGTACAACTTTATGTGTAGACCAAGCCTAAGAACAGCTGACCTACCAAAGGAGTGAGCAAGCATTTCACTAGAGTTTGAAGGTTGGGTCCCTTCTCCTTTAAAGCCTTACACGTTCTTAACTTTATACAATGTGAGCAGTCCCACTGAGGTCTTGGAAAGCAAGAGCCAAATTCATCTCTGCCACACTGTGTGCAGTTCCACTGACATCATTGGGAGTTACATCCCTAAATAGGCTACAGTTATTAAATCAAATTGCAAGAGTGCTCATCTGATTAGGGTTCTTTTATGGAACAATGTTCATCCAAATTGAGCGTTACATGCCAGGACTGATTCTGATGTGTATTTTAAAAGGTGAATGCCTCCCACCAACAGAGGCAAAGATCTAGTTCCGTGGTGTTGGAAGAGTGGGTTGACAGCTGGATGAATGCGTTTTGGATTTTATGCTGGAACACAGTTCATGCAAAGTACGGTGTGTTATGAGAAAGTGCAACTCCTAGCTCCTCCTCCATTCCCCCCGTGCTGCCTCTGCCAGTTCTTATTTTAAACTTCGTTCTTTGAGGCAGAGATTCCAACTACATCTGTTATGTAAACCACCATACATACACAGCACTATATACATAATGAATAAGGCTAAGATTTTGTCAAGGTTATTTTTAGCTCTGACCCAGGGGGTTGGGTGGGCTTGCGAACCTGTGCCATAAGGTCCGCACTGCTATTTGTAGTGCGCTAGCTCGAGCCAAACTAGCTGTCTACCCAGGCTGGGAGGTACACTCCCAGCTGCAGTGTAGACATACCCATTAGAGTCCTGATTTTGGCGGTTTGTTACTCTTACTTTGTATTTCGCTTCAGTTCTTAAATACACATCTTGAGTATTTGCTCCCAAGCCATATTAGCTGGGTGTGAGAGATGGTTGGCAGCTGGTAAACGTTGCATACTTGGTGACTAGGCAAAGGTTTTACAATTGGAACTTTGCTGATGTTTGTATTTGAAAGGATATCGCTGTAAGAAGGGGAGGCGACCCTGTGAAGTTGACTTTTAAAAGCAATTGATGATCATTGTTTGTCATCCACCTATTTTTAGGAATGTGCTAGTACATTAGTGAAGGGTGTGTTTGTTGTGTAGCACAACTGGTTATCCCAGACAGTTACTCAGAAGCAGATAAAATTGCTTCTGAGAAACTCTGGTGGCATCCGTTTCAGCTGCTGCACATGTCATGGGCTCTGACAAATGCCATAATCCCAGCAGACTCTCAAATCTGCTGCTTGTTTACTGTTTGCCACAGTCCATAGCATAAATGTAATACAGCAGAGCTACTAACCTGCATCTTGGGCGTTGTTTTGCATGCAATTATACTTGGATAGAGAACGTTTTTTCCCTTTCATGCCCAAGACGCGCTTTTGAAATTGTCTCAAGTCTGTCAAGCTCTGTAGCCAACCTGCTTTCAGGGTTTGTCAGTGTTTTTAGTCACTGTTGATCATACTCCAGGTTAAGTGAGCATGGGAAACTGTTAATGTTATATTGAGGATTTAATATTTAACTAAGGGGTGGCAGATCACAGCCTACCACTCCGCTCTTAACTGACCTCTTAGTGCCATAATAATGCAGGAATCTCACAAGGCTGCAGAAAGCATAGTACAGTGTATGCTACAATAACACGTAATGAGGGAAAGGCGCTATAGATGGAGCAGGAACCTTTACTATGAATTTATTTGGGCTGAAATTAAACGCTTAACCTTCTTTATTGTCCATTATTAAGGCTATGATTTAGTCATGGCAGTCACAGATTCCATGACTTTACCGGACCTCCGTGACTTCTACACTTCAGGAGGTGGGGGGTGGGACTGTGCGCCCTTGCCCTGCAACTGGGGGTGGCTGGAAGCAGGTCCCTGCATCCAGGGTCGTGCAGCCAGCCCCGTGGCTTCTGGGAGCTTCCGCCGGGGGCTGCAGCTTGGGCAGCGCACTCCAGCCCTGCAGTGTCCCGGGCTAGGCAGGGCCATGCCCCTTAGCCCCGTAGCTTCCCAGGGCTGTGCACCACCCCTCCCAGCTGTAGCCAGGGCTTGGCGGGGGGCTGCAGTTGGGGCCGCACATCCCTGTCCCGCAGCTACAGCTAGTTCTGGAGAAGGGGCTGTGTGTCCCCTGTGGTGGTTCTTCCCCCCACCTCCCTCCGTAGCTGCTGGAGCCGGGGCTGTGCCTGTTGGGTCCCCCCAAGCCCCCAATGGGACTCCATCCCTCCCCCTAGCTAGCCCTGGCCTCCGGTTATTTTTAGTAAAGTCATGGACAGGTCACAGGCTCATTGAATTTGTTTCTTGCCTGTGACTTGTCCATGACTTTTACTAAAAATAACCTTGACAAAATCTTAGCCTTATTCATTATGTATATAGTGCTGTGTATGTATGGTGCTTTACATAACAGATGTAGTTGGAATCTCTGCCTCAAAGAACGAAGTTTAAAATAAGAACTGGCAGAGGCAGCACGGGGGGAATGGAGGAGGAGCTAGGAGTTGCAAATAACTGGGCTGGGAGGCACCCTCCCAGCAACACTGTTACTGAGGCCAAAGAAGTTAAAACTAAATGAAATTGATGGTTTTCATGTCATCTTAAATCCTGTTTAAGGGACACTGCCAATTTAATCACACTTCTGTCCATTTTTTTTTTTTAAATAGGAGACTGGTTGTAAAAACTGGCAGGAAGACTGAGGACCAACTGTAGTACCTGAAAATCTATTTGCTTTTAATTTGACTTGCCTTCACATTGACACTGTCCCTTTAACAAAATACAATTTCATATATTAGATACACAAGATAGGTGAAGTAATATCTTCATATATTGTAATTCCAAGTGTCTATTACTGTTTAAACAGAATGGAGAGTATCACTATTCTAGATTCGTAGAGTTTAAGACCAGAAGAAACCATTAGATCATTTAGTCTGCCCTCCTGTATATCACAGGCCATTAAATTTCACCCAATTACCCCTGTATTGAGCCCAATAGCTTGCATTTGACTAAAGCACAATCTGCACTTGGCTAAAGTATATTTCTAATTTAAATTAGTCTACCTTTGGCTTCCAGCCATTGGTTCTGGCTATGCCTTTCCTCACCAGATTAAAGAGCCTTTTAATAGCCTATACTTTTTCCATGTGAAGGAATCAATGCTTTTGTCCACTGAGAGACTGGATTCCACTAACAGTTTGTAATAGACCAGCCACTGAAGTCATTAGTTTCTTGCATGAGTATAGTTGGCGGGCCAGAATAGAGGGATCCCTGACGTGAAGTGAGACAAAGTTAGCCCCGAATCCTGTAACGAACTCCATGTAGGCCAACCCCTGTGCCCACATGGAAGCACATGACTTCGACGATGCTCCAAATGGATGCAGGGGTTAGCCTGCATAGAGTTCTTTGAACAAGTTAGGCCTTGCTCCTGTAATAAGCCCAGTTATTTGACTATACTATACCAACAGAACCACTCCTCGGACATTAAAAAATAGAAGACAGATTTCTAATTATTCTAAAACTGACACCTTTAAAGAATTCACACGGGATAATAATACTTTTATAGCACTTTTAATACTTTCCAGATTACAACCTCCTTGGAAGCTAAGAAAGAATTTTCAGATTTGTCTTTCAAGTGAGACACTCCTCTCTCCAGTAAGAACCAAAACCACCACCGTTCTCGACCCAAACATTCTGAAGCAAACTCTTCTCTTAGGAAAATGAGCTTAGAATATCTGATGTCCACATACAACAGAAAGGCCTTGATTTTTAAAGTTCTCCGTTTCCTTATCAAATTTCTCCACTCCACCCCAAACTCCTCTAACCTGCATACACACAGTGGTTTGTTATTGTGGGTTCCTCAGACTGGGCTGGTAGGTATTAATATTATTAGAATACCAAAAATGTGCTAAGTGCTTTACAGATATGAAGCAAGGCTATTGGCCTGAGAAAAATACATGGACACAGATTTGGGGGGGGGGGGCGGGCGGGGGAGGAACGTAACAAAAAAAATGTGATTATGTGATGATATAATCTTGATTTTTTTTAACAGTCTGTTAACACAGACTGACTGACTCATGTTTTGAAAAAATTAAAAGAATGATACAGATCTTATAAACAAAAAAAAATGGATCAAAATTTGGGCAGTCATTAAGTTTTAATACTTAATCTTCCAGTTCATAAAGATAATTATATAAAAAAAAGTCTCATGATGCTAAGAGTGTAAGCTCTAGACAATGCAAGGAGAAATGTGCATGATTAACTCTCATAAGTGCTAAATAGTAGAATTGGGTTAAGAGTTAAAATATTTTAACTGTAAAAAATATGTAAAATTCTTGTATTCACAAATAGTTCATCCTGACTGATAAAATGGGGAATAATATTTTTACATTATTTGAATCAAAAAGTACAATGAAATTCATCAAATAATTGATTTTATGATCTCCATTAAATAGGAATGAACTACAACCCCCCCCATACGTTTCAAAGTATTACACAAGACATTTTTGACTTCTGAAGGAGATGCAAAGACAGTACAGAGTGAATAATTGCTGCCTACCCATCCACATATACTTACGTCTTCATTCCAGTCTTCTGCCGTCCATTCTTCTATTGAATTCTTCCATGCTCCTGTTGCAGTATGGGAGAGAAGAGAAATTAGGCACAAACCCTAAAGCCCAATATCATATTTCAGTTTGCACATTAAAAGCCATCTTACCATCCATCTCTAATTACAGTTGTGAATGCAGTACATGCAGGAAATTATGGTCAGGACCATGAGATGCTCTACAGAGTTAGGGTCTTTTTGGGAGATATTTTTAACATGTTCTCTAGAATTTAAGGATATTTCTAGCCCTTCTGGTACCAGAGATGGTTTATGTTAAAGGAAAGACTATAGTGTCCTTAAATCAGCCATCATACTCAATAGCACCAAGCATGGTGAGAAATTCACCCCACTCACCTTTCCCTGATGATTAAACTTAATGATGGAATCCTAAAGCAGAGTAGAATCTGAGCTCTGAACCACCATAAACATGGGATCCATACTGGCTGCATAGTGGAGCAAGACCTGCTTAGACTTCCAAAGTCTGCATCTGGACCAGTGATACTCAGACCTCAGTGGTTCGGGAGCCAAATCAGTGATCAACATAACCCAAAAGAGCCACAGTAGTGTGAATTCATTTTTTTATTTACTGTTTATATATATATTTCTCACAGCAAAATGACTGACCAAGTATTATTTTAACAACTACAATTGGTAAGCAACATAGTAAAAGCATCCTGATTGGTTAATAACTTAAGATTGGCTAATAATTAAATCACACAGTGTTTTAATATCATCATGTGCTGTAAAGAGCCACTTGCGGTTTGCGTGCCTCAGTCTGCGCATCACTGGTCCGTACCCGCCTGAGCTGAAAGCACATAGTGGTGTCCCCTTTAGGACATTCCCTTCCTGCCTGCTGGCTGTCTCCTCAGGCCAGAATAACCCCATTCCACTTTCCCCTGAGTTGGAAGAGAGCCATTTTACAGGAAAAAAATCTCTCATTCCTACTGTGGCAGCATGGTGGTTGGTCTGCCACTCCAGCTGCAGCATGGTGCCAAGCCAGTTATGTCACAAGTTGTAGAGAGCAGGCAGACTAACACTTGCAGGAATAGCACAGCAGCAGGAAACGTGTTTAATGTTTTTAAAACTGGTCTCTTCCACAGGAAACAGCAAGGGAGAGAGGGGGCACACAGTCGGAAACCATTAGAAAGCAGGGGTGTTGGGGCACACACACTTGAGGCTATCCCAGGAACAGAGCCACCAAATTAACTACACAACCACAAGCGAAGCACCCACCAGCAGTAAAATTTCAGTTTCCACCACCTTTGATCAAATGTAGCTTTACAAGACACCTCCGTTTTAATCGCATTCTTATATTCGGCTCTGAACCATTTGCAATTAATGAATTTTAAAATAAAGCCCCTTGAAGACAGCATCAAATCCAGTCTACGCTAATTAGATCAGTATAGATGTATATATATCAATATATCCAAATTCATTCCTCTGTGCGTTTTACATTGCAGTTAAGTCATAGACAGTAGGATTGAACACTGCTGATTTGGCAGTCTGAGCAGCCCTGCCCCCAACACACACACACCCCCAAAAAAGAAAGAGGACTTATACCTTGGAGTCCACAATTATTTGGCAGGTCCTGAGTAAGATAATGTCCACTCTGGGCTGGCTCTGTGGAGCAATATAAAATTGCCTGAAATGTCTCTCAATCATACTATACCAAATAGTCTCTCACTGAAACTCTCCATATAAAGTGTTGAGTCATGTACCTGCAGCTAAGCAAAGTAATTTTTGGTGTTTCCAAGGAAAATTCACCAGATCTCCAATTCCTGGACAAACTCCCAAGCTAGCCCACGTGTCCATGACTTTTCAGACAGGAGGAAGCGCCCAAGTGAGTAGCATAATTTAGATGTGGAAGTTAGATCAGACTTTCTTCTGGCTTCTTCCTCCTGGCCAATGGAGGATTGCTCCCTACAGGATATGTTCTATACGTATTTTTATTAGTTTCTCTTAAGAATGGATCCTCCTGTCTACTCTATGTCTGACTTGTGTAGACGGTAAAGCTCTTCAGGGCAAGGATGGTCTCTGTATTTTGTGTCGTGTGTCAGTACTTTAATAATAAACAATAGTGCTCCAAGTGTTTTGTCTAGTTTTGTTTTACGCAAGTCCAGCAATGGAGCTTCCACCAGTCCCCTTGGGAGAGTATTCCAAACCAACAGATCCCACAGTTAGGACATTTCCCTGACATTCAGCCTAATGGTTCATCCCATTCTTATTTTATACCCGCACTGGATCAACCCGTTTTCTGTACTGGCACCCTTCAAACATCTGCAGACAATGAGCACGTCTCCCCCACTACGCATTTTAGAAGATTAGCTAAGTTATACATATTTCATTCTCACTCTTGCTTCCAAAGTCAATCCCTCCAGCCTCAACTACTTTGTTGCTCTTCCATTAATTAATTCATATTTGACAATGTCTTCCTACATTGAAGGGCCTGGAACTGCACAGAGTATTCCAGGTCTGATCTTACTACTAGCACAACAGGTCCTCTCTTCAACATGTTCAGTCTGCAGTCCAAAAAACAAAAGAAGAAGAAAAAAACCATCACGCTGGCTTTAATGCCACCTTTCAGCACTGCAAACTTGAATAATTTTCTGTCCACCATTGCCCTAGGTCTTCTGAGACACTGCAGTTTTTACAAGTATGTTCTTTCTATTGAAAGTTTGTGTTTTGTTTTTCCAAGTATGTTTGTTATGCACATTTCATCCTGGATTTCCATCTGTGTGTGCTTCCATTTTTCTTCCGTAAAAGCTGGTTTATCTGCTTTGCAGCAGCTCAACGAGCCAGTAAAAGTGCATTCTACTCTTTATTGCTGGCATGATTGCTACTATTTTCCTCCTAATTTCTGGCTACTGATCACACCACCTTTGGGATTTTTTCCTCCTTTCACTCCAGAAGCATTACCTTGCACTTTTTGAGCGTGAAACTTATTGTATCCCTATCAATTTCTCAGTGTAGAGTCTCCTTTCTTGTATCTTTTCCTTTCTTCATTAAAGTAGAATTTTACTGCTTCTAAAATAAATTAGAATAGCATGCCTTGCCTCCCCCACCTCTCTTCTCTGCCTCTATATAGCAAGCACCGATGTTAACATTATAGGCAGGATTTCATGTGTAGTATCACTTCCACTGCCTCTTCTGGCCTTAAAACTTATTTTTTAAAAACTAACATCAATGAATTCATAATCTTTATTCTAGCTATATGTGTTTTGCTGCAGGACAAATCTATTCAGAATAATCATTCATTTTGGAAATACCTGCCAGATTTTGAGCTAAGTAAAAGATCCTTTCCAACTAGCTTAAAGTTTGCCTAAGGAGCCATACCAGTTCTGAACCGAGATTTGCCTCCTATCCGTCTAAATGGAGACTGTCTAATGCAGAATGTCACATCACAAGGGGCTCACACCAGTGCTCAGTGAAGCTGAAATCCTTCTCCTTACATCAGCAGCTGGTCACCAGTATCAGCCTTTTCCTTTCATTTGACAGTAGAAGGGTTGTCAAAAAGATGACCTGCATAGAACCCTTATCTTGTGAGCAATTCCTCAGATGGTGAAGTCACCATTTTCCTCCACTTGCTGGACTTCTGTATCTAGTGGCATTTCTCCAGCATGACACAATCTTTTTTTGCTGTCATTACATCTCTTAACCTGGAACTCAAAGAGGCAGCATGCTATTCTGTTCTTTTTCTGAGTCACTGCTAAGACCGATTATGTTCTTTGCTTTCCAGTGCCCGGACAAGATCACTCCCCTTTCAACCTACCGTCTGTGTCTCTGCCTCTAACCAACAATGAACATTCCACCCTAAAGACTCCACCAATAAATATAAAACCTTCTTAATCTTCATATGAAGATACAGATGGTTCTGCTGGTAGCCATTCTATGGCCTATTCACATTTCTGGTTATTCCCTGTTCTGGAAGATGGCAAGATCTAAGGAACTCTCCCACACCTCAGGAACTAATCTGTTTGCCTTCCTGTATGGTAATGGTGGGAATTTCAGAAGTGTCTGAGTGACTTAGGGGTACAAGTCCCAGTGACTTTCACTGAGACTTGTGCTTGTAAATCAGTCATGTGCTTTGGAAAATCCCACCGTAATGTACCTATCAAAAATTCCCCATAGGGAAATGGATTTAAATAACTCCATCCTTCAACCTCTCGACTCGTGGGGAATTGTTTATAATTTTGCGAACAAGAACTACCCTTCTCATTGTCTAACCACAGAGCTGTGCATATACAGCCATCCTGAGGCTGGAGTACAGCAGCAAGCTGTGTAAGTGAGCAAATACCCATGTCAGGTGAGAAGTATAACTATTTTCAGATGTTCATGAAAAAACACAACAGAACTGTTATTTTAATGGCAACTTGCTACAGCTTTTCATTCCAGCTCTTCCACTTTTGGAAGCCATCTTACCAGTTCCATCATCTGCATCATTCTGACCAGTCTCCCAAACTTCTGGTTTTGGCCCAAAGCCGTCTGTGGCAGAAGTCTCCGTGTAGTCTGCAGGGTTAAATGTCCTAGGGTTTAAAAAGGTTGGGAAGAACAGAAATACGCAGAAAGTGAATACCAAAGCCACACAAAATGAAACGCCCCCTCTTTTCATCTGGACTGGAGAACTGTAACCTTGTTGCCTCTCGCCATTATTTGCTCTCAGTAACTTTATGGATCATGTAAAAGCAACAAAGAATCCTGTGGCACCTTATAGACTAAGTGAATACCCACTTCTTCAGATGCAAGTATGGATCATATCCGTGGTGTCAAGAGAACAAAAATTAGCTGAGAGCAAATAATGGCTAGAGGGAACAAGGTTACAGTGCTCCAGTCCAGATTAAAAGAGTTCTAATGGCAAGACTGAAAAATCCTTAGAGTTGTGGGTTCAGCAGGGCAAGAAGCTTCTTTTGACTCTGTACCAAGGTGCACGTACACGCAAAGAACATTGTCTAAAATATAAAACACTAAGAATGGAGGGAAGCTCCCGCACCTTCTGGTAGAAAAGGTTAGATTACTTGTCTTTTGGGTTTTTTTTTAGAATCTACGTGCTTCAAACTACAGCCAAACAAGTTTCCATTCAAACTGGGCTACAAACCAGCCCTGCAGAACTTTCAACCTGCAACGCCTCTGGATTGACTTGGACTTTCCTTGAGGGGCTGGGTTACATGGGGACAAGCTCAGTTTTCTGAGGACTGAGGGAGGATTTTGTTTAGGGGGTAGAGGGTTTTTTTGAGTGTCTCTGACATGTTGATTCCTGTGTACGCACGTTAGTGTTAGTTAGCCAAGAGATGGCAATAGCCACTCTGCATACAATGAACCAAACTAGTATTTCACAGACACTGTTTCACAGATCTGTATGCTTTCTATCCACAGCAATATACATTTGTCAAGTAGCATTAACGAATTGGACAGCAATTAACACTCCTATTGTGTGCGATTTTCCCTGAGAACTATGTGCATCACTTACCCCATGCCTTGGGCTGAAAATCTCCCAGCAATTCGCCCTCTACCCCGTCCAAACCCTATAAGAATAGAGAACACCCTTTAATAGCGCCCATACAGATGGGATGATTGCTAATCTGTCACACAGGAGAATACTGGGTTTGAGGAAGAAAGCTAGAATGGATGAATTTACTATAATACAACTTCTCTCTCCTCAATTCCACTCAAAGTAAAAAACCCTCCTCTAATCCATACGAAGAACAAACTATTAGTTCATCATAATATTTAGTAGTACAGTAAAGCAACAATTCTTTCCCCTCCTCTTAAAACTAGAAGAGAAGATCAAACAGACCAAGGCAAGGACCAACATAAAATCTTAGGTACATCATTCACATCAACACAGTGCATCTACTGTTGAATGTGTGTATCAACCTAGCTCTGTACAGCACACAAATTAAACTTGGGTGGGCAAATATCTACTAGAAATTACTCAAACCATTTTTTTTATGTCTAGTAGGGAGATGTATAGGTATTATTATCTAAGTTCAGTGTACAGTCCTTACCTTTCAATTTCTTATGCTTAACTCCAAGGCCTGCACAAGCCCCAGCCCACACCTCTGGCCTAATCTTATCACACTCTCTCTCATTCCTCTGCTGTACCAACGTCAGCCTGAACAACCCATTTTGTTTCTCTCTCCTACTCCTGGATCTGGGCCTTTCCCTGCGGCTGTCCTTTATGCAGTCTCAGTTCACCAAGCCGAAACTCCCGCCTTATTCAAATTATACTTAAGGCTAAGGATTTTTGTCTCAGATATTTCTTGTAAAAGAAATGGACAGGTCACAGGCAATAAAGAAAAACTCACGGAAGCCCATGACCTGTCTGACTTTTGCTAAAAATATCCATGGGGAGCTGTTGGGTCCCCACAACCCCCTCAGTGGCTGCAGAGAGGGCCTCGCTAGCAGGTCCAGGTCCCCCGGCCGCTCACAGCAGCCGGGAGCTGCAAGTTACCCCTGGTCGGTGACTGGGAGCTGTGGGGGCCACACTGCCAGATGTGACCGGAGTACCCCACAACTCTCAGCCATCACAGGCTGGGGGGGAGGAGACGGGACTTCCACGACCTCCGTCACAAAATTGGAGCCTTAACTATATCCAATGACTCCCTTCTTACACAATGCAGCTAGGGGATGGTTGGCACTGGGGGGCTGATGCAGCGGCGGGGGTGATGCGGCAGGCGGTGGTTGGCACTGTGAGGGAGACGCCGCGGGGGGGGGGGGGTGTTCCCTCCTTTGGGTTGCACTCGACATCAGCCTCAGACTATAAACTCTTTGGTACAGGGACCGTCTTTACTTTCATGTCTTGCATAGTGCTGACAACATACTAGAATCATTTACGTTACTCAATAATCCCAAAAGCAGTCTGCTATTTTAGCATTTTAAACTGTCTGTTTCATATGTGCAATACATTTCTACATCTGGTTTTCCATTCATTTTTTGCTGTTAATATGTGATTTCATTTTTTTTTTAGAAGAAAATATATTCAGAATTCACAACTACCTATTTGCATAACAGAACACTTGGGAGCCTAGAGCTCCAGCTACACAGCAAAGCAGAATATTTTATTATGGATACAATTACAGGTTACCAAAACAGGGATCTTTAGGTTGCCCCAACTATCATGGCAAGTACGAATTTGTAACATTACCCTGCTATTGTAATCTTTTAGGGCTCCCAAGTACTAGTTACAGTCATGAAGCAATTGGATGCATGTGTGAATGTAAGCTCTTAAATACATACAAGAAAGCAAGGCATTGCTTGCCTGACCTTAGTATGCTCCAGGAAGGGCACTAGAATTTGGAGCAGGTTTATCTGTTATTGGCAGATCTGGCCTCAGTCTCTCTCTAACTTCTCTCCAAAAGAAGAGGAACTATTCAACTCAGAGTACATAGTGTGCACAGCAGGGCTGGAAAAAGAGGACATTGTCAAGGTTCCTTCAGAAACAGAGTCCAGAGAACCACTACGATCACAGTATAAATATTTAGATAGATAGGACTAGTTTTAGATCATTAGGGAAATGTCCTGCCCAGGGGCTGCTTTTAAGGGCTGAAATACCTAACATAGGCAGATGGGTAGGAATGTTTCAAGGATTCTTCAGCAATATCATTCTGGACACTGACAGAGGCAAGACACTTGGATAGTAACCTACAGAACAGAAAGATATTGTTGATTGAAGCAGGAGGCATTTGTTTCAATAGCTAAAGCAGAGGTATAAGAAGCATATAAATGGGTTGAGCAGCAGAGCACCTCTTCCATTTGATCAGGTGAAAGCATTATAGAAGGAGAACTTGAAATGTAGGTGAAAGATTAGAACATCAGTATGGCCATATGGGGTCAGACCAAAGGTCTATCTAGCTCAGTATCCTGTCTTCCAACAGTGGCCAATGCCAGGTACCCCAGAGAGAATGAACAGAACAGGTAATCATCAAGTGATCCATCCCCTGTTGCCCATTCCCAGCTTGGTGAGGGACACCATCCCTGCCCATCCTGGCTAATAGCCACTGTGGACCTATCCTCCATGAACTTATCTAGTTCTTTTTTTTTTAACCGTTATAGTCTTGGCCTTCACAACATCCTCCGGCAAAGAGTTCCACAAGCTGACTGCGCATTGGGTGTAGAAATATTTATTTTTGTTTTAAACCTGCTGCCTATTAATTTCATTTGGTGACCTCTAGCTCTTGTGTTATGCGAAGGAGTAAATAACATTTCCTTTTTTACTTTCTCCACACCAAACATGATTTTATAGATCTCTATCATATCCCCTTAGTTGTCTCTTTTCCAAGCTGAAAAGTCCCAATCTTATTAATCTCTCCTATTCCATACCCCTAATCATTTTTGTTGCCCTTTTCTGTACCTTTTCCAATTCCAACATATCTTTTTTTGAGATGGGGCAATGGATTTATACAGAGGCAATATATCTTCCATCTTATTATCTCTCCCATTCCTAGAGATTCCCAACATTCTGTTAACTTTTTTGACTGGTGCTGCACCTTGAATGGATGTTTTCAGAGAACAGTCCATAATGACTCCATGATTTCTTTCTTGAGTGGTAACAGTAAATTTAGACCCCATCATTTTATATATGTAGTTGGGATTATGTTGTCCAATGTTCATTACTTTGCATTCATAAACTTTGAATTTCATCTTTCATTTTGTTGCCCAGTCACCCCATTTTGTGAGATCCCTGTGTAACTCTTTGCAGTCTGCTTTGGACTTAACTATCTTGAGTTTTGCATCATCTGCAAATTTTGCCACCTCACTGTTTACCCTTTTTTCCAGATCATTTATGAATATGTTGAACAGAACTGGTGCCAGTACAGACCTTGGGGGACACCACTATTTATCTCTCTCCATTCTAAAATCTGACCATTTATTCCTACTCTTTGTTTTCTGTCTTTTAACCAGTTACAGATCCATGAGAGCACCTTCCCTCTTACCCCATGATAGCTTTCTTTGCTTAAGAACCTTTGGCGAGTGACCTTGTCAAAGGCTTTCTGAAAATTTAAGTACACTATATCCACTAGATCACCCTTGTCCACATGCTTGTTGACACACTCAAATAATTCTAGCAGACTAGTGAGGCATGATTTCCCTTTACAAAAACCATGTTGATTGACTCTTCCCCAACAAATGATGTTCATCTATGTGTCTGATAATTCTGTTCTTTACTACAGTTTCAACCAATTTGCCTGGTACTGAAGACAGGCTTATCGGCCTGTAACTGCCAGGATCACCTCTGGAGCCCTTTTTAAAAAATTGGCGTCACTTTATCTATCCTCCAGTCATTTGGTACAGAAGCTGGTTTAAGTGAGAGTTTACAAACCATAGTTGTTAGTTCTCCATTTCACATTTGAGTTCCTTCAGAACTCGTGTGAATACCATCTGGTCCTGATAACTTATTTAATTTATCAATCTGTAACAAAACTTCCTCTAACGACACCTCAACCTGGGACAGTTCCTTGGATGTGTGACCTAAAAAGAATGGCTCAGGTTTGCGAATCTCCCTCACATTCTCAGCCATGAAGACCAATGCAAAGAACTCATTTAGTTTCTCCGCAATGGCCTTATCTTCCTTGAGAGTTTCTTTGGCATCTCAAACGTCCAGTGGCTCCATGGGTTGTTTAGCAGGCTTCCTGCTTCTGATGTTCTTAAAGTTTTTGCTGTTTCTTTCTGAGTCTTTGGGCTAGCTGTTCTTCAATTTCTTTTTTGGCCTTCCTAATTATATTTAAGATGACAACTTAGTGCATGAAGAGAGTGCTAGACCCTGTCCTGGTTTCTGTCCTGCTGTTTCATTAAGGACTAGAACATAAGAACAGCCGTACCGGGTCAGACCAAAGGTCCATCTAGCCCAGTATCTGTCTACCGACAGTGGCCAATGCCAGGTGCCCCAGAGGGAGTGAACCTAACAGGCAATGATCAAGTGATCTTCCTCCTGCCATCCATCTCCATCCTCTGACAAACAGAGGCTAGGGACACCATTCTTACCCATCCTGGCTAATAGCCATTTATGGACTTAGCCACCATGAATTTATCCAGTTCCCTTTTAACCATTGTTATAGTCCTAGCCTTCACAACCTCCTCAGGTAAGGAGTTCCACAAGTTGACTGTGCGCTGCGTGAAGAAGAACTTCCTTTTATTTGTTTTAAACCTGCTGCCTATTAATTTCATTTGGTGACCCCTAGTTCTTGTATTATGAGAATAAGTAAATAACTTTTCCTTATCCACTTTCTCAACATCACTCATGATTTTATATACCTCTATCATATCCCCCCTTAGTCTCCTCTTTTCCAAACTGAAGAGTCCTAGCCTCTTTAATCTTTCCTCGTATGGGACCCTCTCCAAACCCCTGATCATTTTAGTTGCCCTTTTCTGAACCTTTTCTAGTGCTAGAATATCTTTTTTGAGGTGAGGAGACCACATCTGTACACAGTATTCGAGATGTGGGCGTACCATGGATTTATATAAGGGCAATACTATATTCTCCGTCTTGTTCTCTATCCCCTTTTTAATTATTCCTAACATCCTGTTTGCTTTTTTGACCGCCTCTGCACACTGCGTGGACATCTTCAGAGAACTATCCACAATGACTCCAAGATCTTTTTCCTGACTCGTTGTAGCTAAATTAGCCCCCATCATATTGTATGTATAGTTGGGGTTATTTTTTCCAATGTGCATTATTTTACATTTATCCACATTAAATTTCATTTGCTATTTTGTTGCCCAATCACTTAGCTTTGTGAGATCTTTTTGAAGTTCTTCACAATCTGCTTTGGTCTTAACTATCTTGAGCAGTTTAGTATCATCTGCAAACTTTGCCACCTCACCGTTTACCCCTTTCTCCAGATCATTTATGAATAAATTGAATAGGACTGGTCCTAGGACTGACCCTTGAGGAACACCACTAGTTACCCCTCTCCATTCTGAGAATTTACCATTAATTCCTACCCTTTGTTCCCTGTCTTTTAACCAGTTCTCAATCCATGAAAGGACCTTCCCCTTTATCCCATGACAACTTAATTTACGTAAGAGCCTTTGGTGAGGGACCTTGTCAAAGGCTTTCTGGAAATCCAAGTACACTATGTCCACCGGATCCCCCTTGTCCACATGTTTGTTGACCCCTTCAAAGAACTCTAATAGATTAGTAAGACACGATTTCCCTTTACAGAAACCATGTTGACTACTGCTCAATAATTTATGTTTTTCTATGTGTCTGACAATTTTATTTTTAACTATTGTTTCATTTTAACTGAAAAATGAAGTTACTGGTTAGGGCTAGACATGCAGCAATTTCACTCCATATTCTGACCTCAAGAGAGGTGGTCTTCTAGGTAACTAACCAGGAAGTTCTATTCTGGATCTTTTTTAAAGGCTTGTCTACATGGGAACACTCAGGAAAAGTGATCCAAATTAACTAAGGATATGACTACACTATTGAGCCTATGCTCACATAGCTATTTTAGCACAGTTATGCCAGTATAGCCCCCAAGCTTAGATACAGCCTACCCTGACAAAAGGAGTATTTGTCAGTGTAGGAACACAACCTTCCTGAAAGACATTACCTGTATCAACAAAAGCCCTCTTCTGTTGGCATAGCTGCATCTAAACTTTTCTGTTGGTCTGGGTGTGGGTATTTTTGACACCATCTAACACAGCTATGCCTACATAACTTTGAAGTATAGACTAAGCCTAAAGCTGTAAATTTAAAGTGGATTAATTAAACCGCATTAAGCTTCTGTGTGGATGGTCTCATTCAGAATTAAAGTGGCCTTAATTCAGTTTAATTCACTAAGAAATGAAACAAACCAAATTAAGGTCACTAGTTCTGAATAAAAGCATCCACACAAGGGTTTAATGAAGTTTAATTAATCCACTTGAAATTTTAATTCAGATTTTCTTTTTGAGTGTTCCCATGTAGACAAGCCCCAACATTCCATGATGTTAATTCCTCCTGTGTCCTTTGGGAGAGTTCCAGCATGAAGTGATGCAAGGAGATTGCTGCAGTGGAGCCTGGGTGATCAAAAGAGGCTGGCTGCATCCTAAAGAGAGGAGACATGGCAACACAACCCGACTCTGGAAAACCTGCTGTGCACAATCTGAACGCCTACCATCTTTTGCCATCTTTGCTTCCAACACAGTAGAAAGTGGAATCAGAAGTATTCTAGTGACGTATAGACTGAAAGTGACCATTCTTTCAGGAAGCAACCAAATCCATATTTTGAGTATTTTAAACCAAAAAGTTCTCTCCTCCCAACTCTGAATTTAAAACTCAGCCTCAAAAATATTTTAAGCGTTTGGATCCCTAGAGGTGCTTAGCACCTGCAACTTGTACAGAAATCACTGATGAGTCACTATGGCATTACAGGTTTTCCCCACCCCATATTAGGAAATTTTTAAAACATTGTCCCTTAACGGTGACCAACAGATTGCCGTGTAGATGGAACCTTAAGTACTGTGATGCAGCATCCATCCAAGGGAGGGAAGGCAGGCCTTAACTGTTATTTTATGAACTTGCCTTGTGCATATAGTTTCAACAAAAAATGCACCATAATGGTCAGTTTTCAAAACAAAAAGTCACAGGTTTTTTGGCAACACAACAGGCAATTCTGTGACTGTAAATTTCCATCTGCCCAAGAAAGGAGAATAAGCAACTTTGCAGCAGCACATTTTAAACTCTCAAGCAGGCTGCATGAATGGACCTTGCTTCAATTAGTCAGCCTACTGAGCACAAAAGGAAACAATGGGGGCACCAGGCAAAGAATAAAATCTTTATTCTCTAATTGCCACTCCTAATCCTGACATTTCTCAGCTTCCTTTACACTTAGATCTCCAAACGACGGGTTCCAGTGTCAAGCCAAATCCTGGCTATTCCTCTCCACTCACAGGAAGCCAGCAGTGGAAAGTTTGTTGTGTTTTTTTAAATTGTATTGCTCATTTTGACATTTTACTCTAGCTTGTTCCCACATTTTACTAATTGAGCCAGGTGTCCCTTTTCTGTTCACTAATGTATCCTCACGCTCTTAATCAACTTCACACACCAGCTGTAGTTTGCTTTGTTGCATTTAGAGAGATTTTCCATAGCAACTCAGTTACAGGAAATAGGATACCTGGATCCTCTAAGGTGCTGAGCATTCTCCATTCCCAATGAAGTCCATTGAGACTTTTGGACACACAGATGCTCACAGGATCAAGCCCTAGTGTAGCCATAACTGTTGTTCTTCAAGATGTATTGCTCTTGTCGATTCCATTCTAGGTGCATGCACGCCCACATGTCGGAGACTTTTGCCTTAGCAGTATCCGTAGGGTCAGCTGTGGTGCCCTCTGGAGTGCCGCACTCATGCTTCGGTATATCAGGTGCTGCTGGCCCTATTCCCTCTCAGTTCCTTCTTGCCAGCAACTCCAACAGAGGGGCAGGAGGGCAGGTAATGGAATGGACATGAATACATCTTGAAGAACAACAATTACGAAAAGGTAGGTAACCGTTTTTTCTTCTTCGAGTGCTTGCTCATGTTGATTCCATTCTAGCTGACTCACAAGCAGTATCCCTGGAGATGGGCTCGGAGTTCACAGATGTTCGGTTTGTAATACTGCTCTACCGAAGCCAGTGTCATATCTCAGGCTTGCTGGGTAAGCATATAGTGAGACATGAACGTGTGAATGGATGACCAGGTGGCAGCCGTGCAGATATGTGGAATTGGCACATGGGTCAGGAAGGCCACCGCCAAGGTTTGCACTCTAGTTGAGTGGGCAGTTACAATTGCCGGGGGAGGCACTTTTACCTGATCATAGCAAAATCAGATGCAGGCGTTGATCCAATATGAAATTCTCTAGGTGGATACTGAATGACCTTTCATCCTATCCTCCACCGTGATGAACTGTGTCAAATTGCAAAATGGTTCGGTCCTTTTGAAGTAGAAGGCTAATGCTCTCCTGCCGTCCAGAGAGTGCAACCTACATTCTTCCTCAGACTTATGAGGATTTGGGAAGAACACTGGCAAAAATATGTCCTGGCTCATGTGAAATTGCGAAACCACCTTGGACAGGAAAACCGGATGCGGCCGCAGCTGGACCCTGTCCTTGAAAAAACACCATATAGGGTGGCTCTGAGGTAAATGCTCTAATCTCGGAGACCCTTCGGGCAGAAGTTATCACCACTAGGCACCCCTTTTTCATTATTTTAATTCCCATGGTAGCAGGGTTTTTTCTAATAAACATTCCCCTACAGCTTTTGCAATGCAAACATGCTCTAGATCAGCATGAAGAAAAAAGAATTTACTAAAAACTGACTAGGAACAAAAGTGAAACTGACAAGTCTAGTCTCATTTCTCAAAGTGTAAAATGCCACAATGAAAATTAAATTGGTAAACCTATTACACTTTTAATTGCTCCACACAAATAAGGAATCTTGGTTTGTTTGTTTGTTTTTTTATAACTTTGGGATTTTTAACCCGTTGTGTCCTGCTAAACAGTTCTCCATATCATCGTTGTTATAGAACTCTACTCAACAGATATGCTCAGAATCACAGAAATGTAGAGCTGGAAGGGATCTTGAGAGGTTATCTAGTCCAGCCCCCCATGCTGAGACAGGACCAAATATACCTAGAACATCCCTGACACATGCTTGTCCAACCTGTTCTAAAAAATCTCCAGTGATGGGGATTCCACAGCCTCCCTTGTTAACCTATTGCAGCACGTAACAACCCTTATCGTGAGAAAGATTTTCCTAATACCTAATCTAAATCTCCCTTGATGCAGATTAAGCCCATTCCTTATTGTCCTATCTTCAGTGGATATGGAGACCAATTGATTACTGTCCTCTTTATAACAGCCCTGAACATATTTGAAAACTTATCAGGTCCCCACTCAGACTTCTCAAGGTGAAACATGCCCAGTTTTTTAAACCTAGCATCATCAGCCAGGTTGTCTAAACCTTTTATCATTTTTGTTGCTCTCCTTTGAACTCTCTCCAATTTGCCCACCTTTTTCTTGAAGCATGGCACCCAGAACTAAACACAGTGCTCCAGATGAGGCCTCACCAGTGCAGAGTAAAGCAGAACAATTACCTCCCATGTCTTACATACACTCCAGTTAATACACTCCAGAATATCAGCCTTTTTTGCACTGCATCAGATTGTTATTCATATTCAATTTGTGATCCACTATAACCTCCAGATCCTTTTCTTCAGTACTACTGCCTAGTCAGTTATTCCACATTTTATAGTTCATGCATTTCTTTTTCCTTAAGTATAGTACTTCACACTTGTCTTTATTGAATTTCATCTTAGTGATTTTAGATCAATTCTCCAATTTGTCAAGATCATTCTTAATTGTAATCCATGTCCTCCAAAATACTTGTAACCACTCCAAGCTTGGTCTCATACACAAATTTTATAAACACACTCTACTCCATTATCTAAGTAATTAATGAAAATATTAAAAAGTACCAGGCCTAGGAAGATCCCTGCATCCTCCCAGTTTGAGAGAACCACTGATAACTACTCTGAGTACAATTTTTCAACCATTTATGCACCCATAAATTCATCTAGACCACATTTCTCTAGCTTGCTTATGAGAATGTCTGGGACTGTGGGACTATGTCAAAAGCCTTACTAAAATGAAGATATATCACATTTACTAGTTCCTCCCATCCACCAGGCCAGTAACCCTGCCAAAGGAGGAAATTAGGTTGGTTTGTCATGATTTGTTCTTGACAAATCCATATTAGTTCTTACTCATCACCTCTTACCTAGTAGGTGCTTACAAATAGATTGTTCAATAATTTGTTCCAGCATCGTTCCAGATCATAGAATCATAGAAGATTAAGGTTGGAAGAGACCTCAGGAGGTCATCTAGTGCAGCCCCCTGCTCAAAGCAGGATCAACCCCAATTAAATCATCCCAGCCAGGGCTTTGTCAAGCTGGGCCTTAAAAACCTCTAAGGATGGAGATTCCACCAGCACCCTAGGTAACCCATTCCAGTGCTTCACCGCCCTCCTAGTGAAATAGTGTTTCCTAATATCCAACCTAGGCCTCTCCCACTGCAACTTGAGACCATTGCTCCTTGTTCTGTCATCTACCACCACTGAGAACAGCCGAGCTCCATCCTCTTTGGAACCCCCCTTCAGGTATTTGAATGCTGCTATCAAATCACCCCTCACTCGTCTCTTCTGCAGACTAAAGAAACCCAGTTCCCTCAGCCTCTCCTTGTAAGTCATGTGCCCCAGCCCCCCTAATCATTTTTGTTGCCCTCCGCTGGACTCTCTCAAATTTGTCCACATCCCTTCTGTAGTGGGGGGCCCAAAACTGGATGCAATACTCCAGATGTGGCCTCACCAGTGCCGAATAGAGGGGAATAATCACTTCCCTCGATTTGCTGGTAATGCTCCTACTAATGCAGCCCAAGATACCATTAAGCCTTCTTGGCAACAAGGGCACACTGTTGACTCATATCCAGCTTCTCATCCACAGTATCCCCAGGTCCTTTTCTGCAGAACTGTCGCTTAGCCATCCCAGCCTGTAGCAGTACATGGGATTCTTCCGTCCTAAGTGAAAGACTCTGCACTTGTTCTTGTTGAACCTCATCAGATTTCTTTTAGTCCAATCCTCCAATTTGTCAAGGTCACTCTGGACCCTATCCCTAGCCTCCAGTGTATCTACCTCTCCCCCTAGCTTGGTGTCATCTCCAAACTTGCTGAGGGGGCAATCCATCCCATCATCCAGATCATTAATGAAGATGTTGAACAAAACTGTCCCTAGGACAGACCCTTGGAGCATTCCACTTGATACCGGCTGCCAAATAGATATCGAGCCATTGATCACTTCTCGTTGAGCCTGACGATCTTGCCAGCTTTCTATCCACCTTATAGTCCATTCATCCAATCAATAGTTTTTTTAACTTGCTTACAAGACTACTGTGGGAGACCATATCAAAAGCTTAGCTAAAGTCAAGATATATCACATCCACCGCTTTCCCCATTTCCACAGAGCCAGTTATCTCACCACAGAAGGCGATCAGGTTAGTCAGGCATGACTTGCCCTTGGTGAATCCATGTTCACTGTTCCTGATCACCTTCCTCTCCTCTAAATGTTTCAAAATGGATTCCTTGAGGACCTGCTCCATTCCAGGGTCCGAGGTGAGGCTGACTGGTCTGTGGTTCCCAGATTCTCCTTCTTCCCTTTTTTAAAGATGGGCACTATTTTTGCCTTTTTCCAATAGTTCAGGACCTCCCCTGATCGCCACGAGTTTTCAAAGATAATGGTCAGTGGCTCTGCAACCACATCAGCCAACTCCCTCAGATGCATTAGATGCAGCCCAGGGACTTGTACATGTCCAGCTTTTCTAAATAGTCCTTAACCTGTTCTTTCACCACTGAGGACTGTTCTCCTCCTCCCCATACTGTGCTGCCCAGTGCAGGAGTCTGGGAGCTGACCTTGTCTGTGAAGACTGAAGCAAAAAAAGCATGAGTACTTCAGCTTTTTCCACATCATCTCTCACTAAGTTGCCTCTCCCATTCATTAAGGGTCCCACACTTTCCCTGACCTTCTTCTTGTTGCTAACATACCTGTAGAAACCCTTCTTGCTACCCTTCATATCCCTTGCTAGCTGCAACTCCAATTGTGCTTTGGCCTTCCTGATTACACCCCTGCATGCTTGGGCGATATTTTTATACACCTCCTTAAGTCATCTGTCCAAGTTTCCACTTCTTGGAAGCTTCCTTTTTGTGTTTAAGCTCACCAAAGATTTCTCTATTAAGCCAAGCTGGTCGCCTGCCATATTTGTTATTCTTTCTGTACATCAGGATGGTTTGTTCTTGTGCTCTCAATAAGCCTTCTTTAAAATACAGCCAGCTCTCCTGGACTCCTTCCCCCTCATATTAGCCTCCCGGGAATCCTGCCCATTTGTTCGCTGAGGGAGTCAAAGTCTGCTTTTCTGAAGTCCAGGGTCCATATCCTGCTGCTCTCCTTTCTTCCTTTTGTAGGATCCTGAACTCGACCATCTCATGGTCACTGCTGCCCAGGTTGCCACCCACTTCTACTTCCCCACCAATTCTTCCCTGTTCGTGAGCAGCAGATCAAGAGGAGCACGGCCTCTAGCTGGTTCCTCCACCACTTGCACCAGAAAGTTGTCCCCAACACTCTCCAAAAACGTCCTGGATTGTCTTTGCACTGCTGTATTGCTCTCCCAGCAGATGTCAAGGTGACTGAAGTCCCCCAGGAGAACCAGGGCCTCTGGAAACTTTTGTTAGTTGCCCGAAGAAAGCCTCATCTACCTCATCCTCCTGGTCTGGTGGTCTACAGCAGACGCCGACCACAACATCACCCTTGTTGCTCTCGCCTCTAAACTTAACCCAAAAACTCTCAACAGGCATTTCTCCAGTTCCATATTGGAGCTCTGAGCAATCATACTGCTCCCTTACATACAGTGCAACTCCTCCACCTTTTTTCCACCACCTGTCCTTCGTGAACAGTTTATAGCCATCCATGACAGTGTGCCAGTCAACTGAGTTACCCGACCAAGTCTCTGTTACTCCAATCACAGCATTGTGCCAGGACTTCCAATTCTTCCTGCTTGTTTCCCAGGCTTCTTGTGTTTGTGTAGAGGCACCTAAGATAACTAGCCAATTGCCCTACTTTTTCAGTATGAATCAGGAGGGCTCTCCTGTTGCACCCTCCTCCTTGTGTTTCCTCCCTGTATCTCACTTGCCCCCGGTCAACATCCCCCGGCGAACCTAGTTGAAAGCCCTCCTCACTAGGCTAGCAAGCCTGCCTGCGATATCTTAGTATGTATCATAATTGCATGTTTTAACGCTATCAGGCAGGAATTGCAAGAAAGTAATATCTATCAGCATTATAATACTTCTCAGGGATAAATTAAGCTTATTCAAGAACTTCAGTCTTGAGAATGAGAGACGAAGATACTGAAGACCCAGCTAAAAAGTTTTCATTCCTTGACTCCTTTCCAAATCAAAGATTATACCCTCTGCTTATTACGCAGAGATTAAGGTCTGTGCAGTAGAGCCACTCCAGTAAGTAATACCTTAACGCACAAGAGCTTTTGCCATCCACTAATCAGCCAATAGTACAAAACTGCTCCAAAACCCAGCTGCTGTTACACCAGCTCGAACTGTTTGTACATTCTAAAACATAGCACCATATCCAGTGCACGCAGCTGGAAAAAATGTCATACAGATGATCACGGCATCTCTGTTGGATAAGCATGCAGCCTACAGACGTGAGGGTGAAAATCTCAGGGCAGAGGTTTCTATGGAGGGCTACGCACCACTACTGCTACAGTATTAGCCCCATTCCTGCCACTTTCAGGAACGAGTACACATCTCTTTAAATCAGGTTTTTCTCCTATAAAGGAGTAACACGATGGCCCAGCACAGATCCTCCTAGAAAACAGCCAGTAAGATTATTCCTGCCCGAGAAGGCAGCTTAAAATAGGAAGGGAGAGATGGAGTCCATTGTTCAAACATTAACCAACCTCTAATTTTGTATTTGGTGCCTAGATTCCTGAGTGACATGTGCATTAGAAATGCATATAGAAATGCTGCATGGGATGCCTTTGAACGGTGTTATTACTAGATTACATAAAGTGAGGGTGCCATGCTGATCACAAGTGACCGATTTGCTCTCTATTGAAAGGGAAACTTATCCCTGGTCTCAACTTTTCTGTATTTAATGAAGCAGCAAGAACCCAGTTTTTATTGCATTAAGCTGACTGCAGGAAAAATTATTTTTCTGCTAATATGCAAAGAGAGAGAAGGTCATGTAATCCTGAAAAGAGAAGACTCAACAGCGAGGAAGTGAAATGTATAGCTTTAAGCAATCCCTGCCGCTTTTAAGGATTACTTTAGGAAATTTTAACCTTAGGTATTTTTCTCCCCCAAAATGCATGCATCTGCCAATGATCCAGAAGCCATAAGAAGAGAGAGTTTATCATGGATAGTTAAGAGCTACAGATGGCCTTTCATTAAATTAGCTCATTTATGTGACTGTGCAGTCTATTTGTTAGGCAGATATAGAAGTACCACACAATGCAATGAATTGTGTCTGGTTGAAGATGGCACACACAAAGCATTCTTTTTCTCAATAAGGTATGCCAGCTTTCTATTTGAGATTATCAAATGCCTAATTGTGAGACATTTAAGAAACTATTTAGTTATCCTTCTCTGCTTAGCCTCACTACTGTATCTGAGTGCCTAGGGTAACACCAGCAATTTTTTTTATTAAAACTGTAAAGAGTTGGTGTCCTCCTCCAAGTTAAAATGAGTCTCCCACATTCATCCATCAACTAATTTAATCTTTTTTTAAATATTTATTTTCCTTATACCTCAGAAGCTTAAACAGAAATTTCACTTTCAAAACTAAAACTGAGCTCCACCAGTTTTGTGCAAAAACTCAGAAAATGGTAGCAGTTACCCCCTCCCCCCCTTCTGAACAGCAACTCTGTACACATAAAAAGAACAGGAGTACTTGTGGCACCTTAGAGACTAACAAATTTATTTGAGCATAAGCTTTCGTGGGCTACAGCCCACTTCATCGGATGCATGCATTGGAAAATACAGTCGGAAGATATATATACACACACAGAGAACATGAAACAATGGGTGTTAACATAAACACTCTAACGAGAGTGATCAGTTAAGGTGAGCTAAAATAAACATGAAGGTTTTTTGTTGTAATATTGCAACTTTTAGGTCTGTAATTGAGTGACCAGGGAGATTGAAGCGTTCTCCAACCAGTTTTTGAATGTTATAATTCTTGACGTCTGATTTGTGTCCATTTATTCTCTTACGTAGAGACCGTCCGGTTTGAATTACAACATTCAAAAACCGGTCAGAGAACAAAAATCTTCAAAAACAGACTCCAACGAGAGACTGCTGAATTGCAATTAATTTGCAAAATGGACACCATTAAATTAGGCTTGAATAAAGACTGGGAGTGGATGGGTCATTACACAAAGTAAAACTATTTCCCCATGTTGATTTTCCCCTCCCCCCCCCCGCCCACACACACACACACACAGTTCCTCACACCTTCTTGTCAACTGCTGCAAATGGACCATTTTGATTACCACTACAAAAAGTTTCTCTCTCTCCTGCTGGTAACAGCTCACCTTAACTGATCACTCTTGTTAGAGTGTATATGGTAACACCCATTGTTTCATGTTCTCTGTGTGTATATACCTATCTTCCAACTGTATTTTCCACTGCACGCATCCGATGAAGTGGGCTGTAGCCCACGAAAACTTATGCTCAAATAAATTTGTTAGTCTCCAAGGTGCCACAAGTACTCCTGTTCTTTTTGCGGATACAGACTAACATGGCTGCTACTCTGAAATCTGTACACATAGTTAGCCTGGTATTTGCTGATTCACATGCACAACCTAGTCATGTTCCCACTCTGCTCCGGAAACTACATGTCCTTGTTTTCTGCCAGTCCTTAAAGGAGCAGGGTTAGATACAGATTAACTGTTGCTCTCATGTGTCAATGAACATGTGATTATCCTCAGGTATTATGCCAAGGATAGGGAGTGCTGCAAAAATATTCTGTGCATATGAAATTAGAAGTATGCTACTTATTGCTTTTATTAGCGCTGACATACTTTTACCCCAGCTCCTCCTAACAACCACTTCCCTTCCAACCCACAAGATATTACGGCTCCCCACAGACCCTCCCTGCATGCTAAAGAAATCACTTCCACCCCCAAAAGCCATGCTCTCCTAACCCACTAAATCAACAGAAGCTTCCCGACTCCCAAATCCCTGATAAATCCAGATTTCACCCTTTTCCCTTATCTTCAGCACAACACAATCTAGATTACTTCCTGCACCTCTTGATCCCCTTTCTTCTCTCATAGTACCCCAGGTTCCCTTAGCCTTCCATGTTACCTAGCTAGCAAGCCTCAGAGAAGCACGATGTCCCCTCAAAGGGTACAAAGCAGAGATGGCATTCTTGACACCACCAGAATCCACTTTGAGGGACTGGCACATGTACAAGTCAAACCCCTACACCCCTTCATTATCTTCAACAAAATAACCCAGTGCAGCCCCACAGGCCATAGTGTATCTTGGGGTTCCACAGCTCTCCGCTCAGATTTGACTTTCATGGGGCGGCTGGCACTCTCCATAACAGCAGGTTATTGAGGGCTCACAGCCCAAATGCTGGATGTCTTTGGGGTCAAGTGACAGATATGAGTATGCCAGCCCACATCTGAACCTGCCATGCAGGCTTGCATACCTTGTTTAGGTCACGCAAGGCAAAAATTTAATGAAAATCAAATTACACATGGCTTTTTCTTATGGAACAAAGGGCACAGACTATCGTATATAGCTGGGCTTTTTAAGCTGCTCTTCTTTTTGAGATCTAAAAAAGCCGACTATCCTTTGAACAAGAGAAAACCCATGATTGTCCATGCAGCAGCAACACCACCTTACCTCTCCCACGGCCACGCTTCCCACGGTCTGAAGGTCTCTCCCCTTGACTGTTGTCCACTCCATTCTCTTCTACTCGAACTGGGGAGAGAAGACAGAAGATGGACAGGGAAGGAAATTTTATATTTACATTTGTAAGAGGTTTGAAAACAATGGAGAGTAGCAACAGATTGTGTCGCTCACAGTTTCTAATGAGCACCCAAATAAGCTGCTGGATTTTCAGAGGTGCTGAGCTGGTACAGTAAGTGAGGTAGAGATGATGGGAGTTGTGGGTGCTCAGCACCTCTCAAATCAATACACTTATTTAAGCATCTGAAACATGGATTTGGGTGCCTAAATGAAAGTTTGTAAATCTTGGGCCCTGGCATTTTAGAGTGGAGTGGGGAGCAGGGGAGATCACCTTTCAGCAGGAACCCCACCTAGAGCTGTAGGGGGGATATATGGGGCAACAGGAGCTCTGCCACTCTTTGGTGCATCTCACACTGTCCCTGGCCTGCTCTGCTGACCTGTCTGAAGGAGAACAGAGTAATGACCTCACCACTCTGAGGCCAGCCTTAAACTGAGCCCTCCCTACCCAGCCACATTCTGATTGTCCCTTGTGAAAGAACCAGGACGACCTAGAAGGGGGTGGGGAAGAAGCCTCCTGTCTCATGCCTTCCCTTTCCCCCACCGCACACCCAGAGTCTACCAGAATCTGGTCCTTTACATTTAACCTGCATGGGACAATTGTTTAAAAAAAAAAAAAGATCTATAATTACGTTCCGTGGAAAACCTCTGGCTGTATGTTTTGAAGTGTCAGCTGAAATCCAAAGGAGGGGCTCCCTGAAGGAAAATAATGACTCTCACTACTTACTACAGCACTTGTTATTGTTAAATGGAGACTCTGCACTGCACGACTTCTATTCAGCACTGCAATGGGGATGTAACTACGTGCACATAAAGGTGCAGAGAGCACATTTTGCAAGATTTAGAACCCATTTGAAAATCTTAAATTCCAGATTTAGCACAGAGCCAAAAACTTAAAGGCCAAGCTGCATTTGGCTCTGGCAAACAAATTCTGGGCAACTACTTTTTTGTTTTGGTGAATTAGAGCTTGTTAACAGGGTCAGTTAGTGTTCAGCCAGCCAGGGTGTTAAAGCGCAATGCTCCAGCCTGCTACCGTGCACTAAAAGTTCCATAGTGCATGGCAGTAGGGTCCACATGGTCAGTTAGTGCATGGGTTAGTGCATGGCACACTAGAGCGCTGTACATTCACACTCTGGCTTGCCATGCACTAAGCCTCAGAGAAGTCTCTGTGTGGACAAGCCCCGATATTCCCTTATTTGTTCTAAAAGCAACTTGCAAATTTCATTAAATATCCTCTATACATCATCTTCCAGATCATTAAATGAAACAACATCTAGATATTCTTCTATTCTATGTATGTTCTTACAGCACCCAGATCACTGCAGCATCTGAGGGCCTTCCAGTAGTGCATTAAGCAATGTGACTAACATCTGTCACATGTGGTTCATTCACTCTCATCATCTCTCCAAGGGGAGAATTGTGAATGCAATATACTGTTTTGTATAGGTGGAGGGTTGTTTTTTTTTAAATGTATGTATATATATATTTTCATATGGACTTTGTATGTAATTTTTTTACTAATATGGTGAGGGGCACTTTAAGAAATGGCTTAAACAATGGGTAACATACTCAAACGTGATCTAATTCAATACTACTTAACTTTGGAAATAGCGTTTGCAGCATATTAGCACTCTTTTGTGCAATGTACTGGAATCACTGCCCTTGAATACACTGTGGTAATCCTAATAATGTTTAGGTTCACACCATACCCTTTCTATTTGTGTAGAAGCTTATCTTTTGTGCATGTGTGCGCTTATAATTAATCCCCAGGATATACCAAGGCCTTTTCATTTTCCCTTAAGGGGAAAAACATTTCATAAAACTCAGACTACCCTCAGGTTCTCCCACTCATATGACATGGAATCAACTTGGCTATTTGCTTGTTAAAAGAAACATATGGAAAATGTATCAGGTTTTATCTGCTCTACAATGCTCAACATACAGTCCTTACAAAGGTTCTATTCCAAATTTAAGTGCCCAACAGCAACCCTCAAAAGATCGTGTGATCATAAAAAGGCAGAAGGTATTTAAAATAAATTCAATTTGCCTCTAAAAACATAAATCAAAAATAAATTCTCGAAACCAAGACATGTAACAGCACCATGCATACCTGTTGCCAAAAAAACAAATGCAGTAACTCAGTCACCACACTGAGGTTCTGTTGGACTTTATTCCATTAGATCCTCTTCTCTTTCATAACTCAACCAATTTCAGCTGCAAGAAAGAGAAAGACTAAGGCGACTAGAGCTTTAAAAATGAAGGTGTCTGTGCTTACATTCTCGGCCACGGCTGCCTCCTCTTCCTCGTCTGTTGGAGCTTCCCCGTCCACGGCTCACTTCTCTGTCCCCTCGCTTTTCTCTGTTCTCTTTGTTTTCTGAACTCTCTTTTCCAAGGCTTTTCTTCTTTCCCCCTACAGTTTCCCATGAAGTCTATTTGGGTGGAGAAGTATTAGACACAACAGATCAAAAAGCAGAGATAACTACAGACAACTTTGCAAAACTTTCCAGCCCAAACCCCAATTCATAGATAAATGGATTTTGTGTGTATAAAACCATAGATGTATGTGATGCTTTTCACATGCTAAACTAGGACAGAGAGCAAGGAAGACATCACTCTGAGGGGGAAGAGGATACAGCTTTTTGAGAGTAGGTTTTCCCATGGAACATAGGTAGCACGCATTTAATATCTCAACTCTTTCTGGCTACAACTGACATGGGTTACTTTAAAGAAGTCTAGGTAGACAGCATAGTAGAAAACCTGCTAAAGGGTAGGTATTCATCCTCTCGACTGTTTTCAGAAGTCTGACTGGAAACAAACAGGACTGAATCGTTCCATCTCTCAACAGGACAGGGGAGAATGCATATTTGCAACAGGGAGAAAGGTCAATGAGAGAGCAGATGGATTAGAAAGATAAAACAAATGAACTTGGCTTTCTTGGAATCTAAGCTCTGATGATCAGGGTATCAGAACAGCAACTTGGGGAAACTGGGCCAAAACAAGTCAGCCCACTATGCCCAAGGACTGCAGCACATCGTGTGTAGCATTACTGTGTTCAGAAACTGCTGCAATGCCCAAGCAAGAGAAAGACTCAAGGCTTGAACGTCAGACCTCTGCTCTCCTCTTAAATCCAGTTAAATTCAGGATTCATGTCAGACCCTTCGGAATTACAAAACATTTGTAGGAGTTTAAAATGAAATAGCTAAAACAACTTCTCAGAATAACATGGCAGTTGATAATATATTATGTAATTATATAATTAGGCTATTGAGCGATAGTTACAAAGCAGGGGAGAAAAATTAAAATTTATTTGCACAGTGTCAGTGTGCTAGGCACTTTAAGTACAGTTATGAGAATGAAGTCCCTGCCTCAGAGCTTACAGTCTAGACAGACAACATACAAACAGAGGGCAATTTATGCCTCCAGCCACCATCTGGAATGCTGGATGAAGCTGTGACCTCAAGAGAAGCAATGGTACCAATCAGAAAGACGACAAAGTACGGCTGCCATTAACTCTAGGTCCTGCCCAGTCTCTCCTGAACTACTGAGGCAAAGTTTCCATTGCTCAAATCAAAGTCCCCTCTCCTGAGGATGAGCTGTGATAAGCTAACCAATGCTGGCTAGACAATGCAAAAGTCCCAAATGTTATCAAGGTAGCAACACAAACTGAAGACTGTAATGTTTTAAAAGTAAAAAAAAAAATAGCCTGTGCTTCAACTTCTCCATTGGAAAGAATTAGCACTACTGGTGGCTCCCTTTCGCGGCTAGCTGTTTTTAAATTTTGATTTGATTGCGGGGGGAAGAGTGATAGTTACAATCCTATTTCAATTTCTTCTCAGGTGCGAGAGGTTGAAGTATAATAGGTTTGGGCTTCTCCTAAGCTGACAGAAGACATGGACTATGAGTTGCTCATCAAACAGGTGTCAGAATATGCAAAGGATATTAGTTTATACGTGGTGGAAAGCTTGATTCTCCTCCAATACAGGAGGATTACCATTAGGTTCCAAGCACTATGGTGGATGAAGCCTATTTACATACTGAAATCCTGAGAAAGTTTGAGACATCTCTGAAAGGAAAGGAAATCCTACAGGGCAGACAACTTACAAGTCTCCCTAAAAGGGGTGGGTCTCAAAAGTAGCTGTCGTTAAATTTGCTCAGGCATAAGCTGTATGCAAAAATGAACAAAAGTCGGGTAGTGGCAAACAGATAGGAATTTTTAAAGGCCTCTATCTATTCTATTTTCTAACAAGTCTGTGGAATTGGTGTCCCCCAATATGAGAAGAGATGTTTTGCTGGAACAGAGGCTACTGCAGAGCCTACTTCAGAAGCAGAGGATCACAGTTCCTCCTTAGTGAGAACTGACCTGAATTGGTGGGAAGAATAGAATTCCTGTTGAAATTGTTCAGGTGTTAATGAGTGTGTTAAGTAACAGGTGTAGAGTTATGGGGCAATCAAGTCCTTCCTTCTCCACTCATAAGAACTTCCCCTAAAGTAACAGCTGAAGTGGAGGGTTTCATTAAGCCATTTAATGCTACTTATGCACAGAAAGAATAATTCCTCTAGAAGGAAATGCCGAGAGGAGTCTGGGTTTCCCTAGGAATGTCTTCTAAGGCTAATGCTGGTATCTCCTAACAGGAAACATCTTAGAGGAGAGGAAAGCCAGCATCAAGGTAACTCACTGCCAATAACAGTCTGTTAAGGAACAAAGTTTTCAGCTGACCTTGTGCAGTCCAAGCACCAGCTGCAGATCTGATCTTGGGCAGCAATGTAACAAAAGAGGCCTGTCTTTGGTGAAGTTATTGGTCTTATCTTAAGTGGCAGGATGGATTGTTTGAAGAGCCAGCTTGCCACTCTAGCTTCAGAGGATTTAGCCAGCAAAAGAGCTAGTCAGGCATGAAGACAGAGGCTAACAATTTGAGTAATATCCCCAGCTGAAAAAATAGTCAGACAAGGGAACATTGCCTAATCCCTCCATAGATTCTGTACACCCAGAAGAGACCATAAGAACTACTGGAGACGGGGATCTTCATAAGGCAATTATCAGACAGCCAGATGGTATGGAGGCCTCAGCTCAAAGAAGCTCATTGGCAGTCTTTTGGATGCTCTACAAATAGAACTTTTAACCATATTTTCTTGCTTTGCAGACATCTTGGCCGCATTAAATAGATTACTTACAAGTTACATCAGCACGTTAAGTGTAGCATATATGAACAACTAGAATCCCAGGACAACGTTTGACATCCTATAGTGTCTTTCAACCAAAGACCTCCAATGCACTGCTAACAGCAGCAAAGAGTCTTTTGGCACCTTGTAGACTAACAGACGTTTGGGAGCATGAGCTTTCGTGGGTGAATACCCACTTCGTTGGATGCATGTAGTGGTGCTATTATTGATGCATGCTGAAGCTCTCTCATTTCACCTACCACTGGACTGGAGCCACCTGTGGGGCAGTTTGTAGCAACACTACACAACAGATAAGGACAAAGACAATTCTGCCCAACCAAAAAATTCCTCCTGCAATTAGGTATACAGAAAAACTTCTCCAGCTGAACTTTAACCAGGATACTAAAGCAAATGCCCTCATGGTAACAAAGAGTGACACAAGCTAAGATCCAATTTTCTCCATTCTCATTTAACAACAGCTGCTGGCTTTAAACTCCTTCTGTGGCAAAGCATGGTGCTACTGTAATTCTATGGCTGCCAAGGCTAGCAGTGTGGAAGCATACTCTTGTAGAGAGAAGTCTGGGTAGACATTCTCAAGATGTATCCTCAGTGAACTACCAAGAGATTGCCTCAAAAATAATTGAGAAAGGTGGTGAATATGCACAGCAGCAAATTTTAGGAGTAGCTTTAAATCCTTTCATTTCATGTAATAAAAAAGTGTATACTGAGAAACTTGGAAAACGCTGCTATTTATGACATCAGCATTGGTTCCCAGCAGGCAGGCTCAGTAGTACACTGATGTACAACCATCCAAGCCTTTCGCACTTCTCTATGGTGAGCAACAGATTTGGAGTGGCTCTCCAAAAGGTGGAAGTGGTATGTTAAACTATCAGAGTGCTGGCTACCTGGCTTCTGGTTTACAGGAAAACTTCTCTTTCTTGAGCTATCTAATTTGCTAAACAGAGAAATCATTCATAGAGACCTCGGGAGGTCGTCTAGTCCAACCCCCTGCTCAAAGCAGGGCCAATCCCCAACTAAATCATCCCAGCCAGGGCTTTGTTAAGCCGAGCCTTAAAAGCCTCTAAGGATGGAGATTCCACCAGCTCCCTAGGTAACCCATTCCAGTGCTTCACCACCCTCCTAGTGAAATAGTGTTTCCTAATATCCAACTTAGACTTCCCCAACTGCAACTTGAGACCATTGCTCCTTGTTCGGTCATCTGCTACCACTGAGAACAGCCTAGCTCCATCTTCTTTGGAACCCCCCTTCAGATAGTTGAAGGCTGCTATCAAATGCCCCCTCATTCTTTTCTTCTGCAGACTAAATAACCCCAGTTCCCTCAGCCCCTTCTAATAAATCATGTGCCCCAGCCCCATAATCATTTTTGTTGCCCTCCACTGGACTCTCTCCAATTTGTCCACACCCTTTTGTAGTGGGGGGACCAAAACTGGACACAATACTCCAGGTGTGGCCTCACTAGTGCTGAATAGAGGGGAAAAATCACTTCCCTCAATCTGCTGGCAATGCTCCTACTAATACAGCCCAATATGCCGTTGGCCTTCTTGGCAACAAGGGCACACTGCTGACTCATATCCAGTGTCTCGTCCACTGTAATCCCCAGGTCCTTTTCTGCAGAAACACAAGACACTTGTTCTCTAGCCCATTTATGTTACCCAAAGAAGCAAGTATTTTCAACATGAAGACCATGAACACTAATTTTGTTTGTTTGTTCTAAGTATGTATTTGGTCCCTGAGAGATACCCAAGACATTCATTCAAAGTGTGTTGTTTTCTGCTAGTCTTGATTTAACCACCTATTGTGCAGCAAGCAATAGTTAGGCTACAATTTAGTCATGGGTATTTTTAGTAAAAGTCATGGCCAGTGACCTGTCCATGACTTTTACTAAAAATATCCCTAACTAAATCTTAGGTGCTGGGGGTGTGCTCCAGCGGATGGTGCTGCTCTGGGGGACCAACTGCCTGGGGCCGCCCAAGCAGCGGCTGGTGCCGCTGGCTCTGGGCCTATCCCCGCTGCTTGGATGGCGCTGGGGTCAGCTGCACCAGCCACTGCAGCTGCGGAAGGCACAGAGGTCCCAGAAAATCAAATGACCTCCATGAAAGACTCGCAGCCTTGGCAAAAGTCCACTTCAGAAGACCCCAACATTTAGACATAGGCTGGGCAGAGTAAGGTTTGTTTGTGATTGTTACCTGCTTACGTAAGCGTTTCCTGTCCTCTCAACTAGAAACAGATCCCAGTTTGTGACCCCTACACTTTAGAAGCTGAAACAGGAATAACTGGCTTATAGCAACATCCAAGCAGGACATGTCTTTGCACTGACTCGTTACAGGAGAGATAAAGGAAGAGGGTTTAAAAAGGAAATGAAGTCCAGGGTTCCCTTCCCAGTTAGGATGAGATGAGGAAGCAGACTGAATCCCATCTTATAAATTTAAAAGGCTCTGCAGGAACAACTTCACTCACATTAAGACTCTTGTCCACTGCTTCTTGGAACAAGAAATTTGCGTTACTTCATTATTACAAAACACATATTTGGAGAGATTCCTCTGCCCTCCTCTTAAAGGGATTCTCATTAATGAGGTTATTAGTGAAACAAGTAGCCATTTGCTATGTCCTACTGTTCCATTATTAGAGTTTGATCTGTAACTCCTCAGGGCACAGACCTCATCTTAATTTTACACTTGCTAAGTGCAGTATGCACCTATGGAGCAATACAGTATATCTACAAGTGGCTGCTTCTCCTGTTACAGCAGTGAAAATTGGCTATTCATGGCAAACACACAAGGCTGTTTACTCTGGACCACCTCCAACTGCCTGAGATGCCAGACTGATTACAGACATGGCAGCACATAACACTGCATTTGCCATTAAGTGTTTTTGTTTATATGAAGTCTTAGTGTCTATCAGAGGGACCCAGCAGTAAAGTGACATGACAGAAACAATGTTTTCAAAGCTTAGTTTGGGGTTTGGGTGTTTTGTTGTGGATGCCCCAGTTTTGTTTTTGTTTTTAAACTCTTTGTTAAGGCAAAGTCACAATAAAACATTAACACGCTATATCATACATCAGGATCAGGTTAGCATTCAAAGAACCTGGCTAAAGATTCTGTCTTACTGGCTGGGAAGCCCTCCTCCTCTGAGCATGCTAAAAAGGGTGACCAAATTTCTCACTATCTATGCTCCCTTTTGTGTACATACTTGGCATGAAAGATTTTTTTCACTCCAAGGATGGTCCAGATTTTACTATACCAATATGTGAGTGAGAAGTCTCCCCAGTCTTCATTTCTTTTTTAGGGAGAGCTAGAAGGAGATAAAGAGATTGGAGGCTCCTGAGGTCAAGAGCTTGATTGTTCCCCCACAATCCACTCCTAGAAAGTAGAAAAGGGACCATAACAAAAATATGTGGTTTTGTTCACAAGTGGATTCTTACTGTGTCTGAGCTTCCTTCCAGCAGTATGTTGATTGCTCTATTCACATCCCCATTACAATCATGTAGCGCCACTATGCATTCATCCTGGTTCTTCCCCGTCACTTCCATAAGCTGGTAAAAAAAAAAAAAAGTTGCAGACACATTAGATATCAAACCATTAGTAAAAGGAATAAGGCAAGAATTAGTGCTACTGCAGACTCTCCCAGGAAGAGCACTGCTGCTGTACCAAAGACGAATTGAAATATATATATATATTTTAAAGAATTGCTTGAGATCCCAGAGTCACTACCACCACATTTGCAGCCATACAGGACAAATAAATACATTTTAAGGGTGACCTAAAAAGCCTTACCTTTGCCAAGATCTGGGCTAAGGTTTCTGTGTGTGATTTTTATTTATATTTATAACTTAGGGCAGTGGTCCCCAAACTGTGAGTGTGCCCCTCTAGGGGAGCGTAGAGGGACATTTGGAGAGTGAAGGGGGCCTGGGCCAGCTCCCATAGGGGGCAGGGAGGGAGCGCCACCCAGCCCCACTCTGCCCCCCAGGTCCGCTTTGGCTCTGGCCCCAGGCCAGGCCACGGCCTTGGCTCCTGACCGCAGCTCCTGCTCCCAGCCGCAGGCCCTAGCCAAGGCCTCGGCTTCGGGCCATGACCCCCAACCGTGGCTTGGCCCCACTCCCAGCTTGCAGCCCCAGGCCCTGCTCCCGGGGGGGCGCACACAGTTTACATCACAGGTAAAGGGGGAACGACATAAAAAGTTTGGGGACTACTGATTAAGGGTCAGATAGCTGTGTACAGCAGAGAAGTGCAAGGGCCTGAGGAAACCTTCCCCACAATAGGCCACAAAGCATCATGGCCACAGCAGTGTCTGCAGTGCGCTTTCAGGGGGCAGAGAGATGACTGACTAGATATCATCTCTGTAGTAGCAGATCTACCAACCCCCTCTCAGCCCCACCCCAAAACACCATGCATGTGGGAAGCCTCTGCCACATTCTGGTCCATGCAGGTAGTGTAGCCCTCCTATGCAGAGTCTTGGAATCCTATTTATTTCCACACCCAACAGATGCACACAGGTTATGCTAGAAGCAGGGGCCTCTGGTTTGAGCAGGGAGTATATGATTTGGCTCCTGGTGTGCACCCATTGCCACAGCAATGGAGCACATATCAGACAATTGTATAATGTAGACATCAGGAAAAAGTAAGGGATAAAGACAATGCATCAGACCAGTCTTTAAAAATGAAACCCAAGAAAATGCCACTGGAAGGAGGGGAACAGCTGCCATGCACAGTCACCCTAAGCTGGACCTCTAAGTGGGTGGACTGCTAGATTATGCATCAGCTGAAGCTGCTGACTGTTTTTCAACAGTAACCCCAATAGTAGCACTTGGCAGCAAGTGATAATCATAACCCAAGGCACAGCAAGGAACTGAACTCTTTACCCTGCATAAGTTGCTAGTGATTACCCACTACAGCAGGATAATTAGAACCCTAAAGGCCTGTACCCAGATCCTGGCATGCAAGTGGAAGAGGAACTGATAAGAAGCAGTTTGATTTTACAATGAATTTACAGCCTACACTTGCTCTTAATGATCTGGGAACTCAGGTTTTTTTTGTTGTTGTTGTTTTTAAGATTCAGTTCACCTTTGAGCTATGTTTAAACTTCCACTTTTCCTGAAAAGCTGCCAAGATGTTAGCAAATGCAGTTTACACAGGTGATAAATACTTCCCACATATGTGTATGCATAAGAGCTAAATACACTCTTTATTCTAAAGATTACTAAGCAATAGCAGCTCGCTGGAGGGATTCTGTATCTATAGGAGAATAGGGCATGGACGAGGACTAGGTGGATAAGGTTCAACCCAGACGAGTTCAATGGAACACTGGTAGAGAAGAAAAAGCAATCGGAAAAATTGACGACAACAATGTTGGCACCTCTGACTGAGGCTGGCACTTGTCACTGAGTTTTTCAGTCTGAGGATCTTAAATATCTTGGGCTGCTTCTACCTGGGACAAACATTTAGTTTTCATCTGTGCGATGTGACAGTTTCATCCGAAAGCTCACCTTGTTACAGTCACCCTGAGATTAGATGTGAGCAATATGATCTACATGGTGCTTTAACTTGGGATCATCTAGGTACCTTCTGCACTAGCTCTTGATTTACTACAAAGGGTTTAGCAGACAGAGCATAACATCAGTGATCCAAAATTTGCAGTGACTGTGTCTTGTCCTCTGGGTGGAGTTCTGGCTGCCGATTTGGACCAAAGCAGCCCTACATGGTATAAAATATGCCTACCTGGGAGACTATCTGCCCACCTATCCCCCATGCGATACAGCCACAATTGCAATCAGGGAGGTGTTTAGGTTGATTTAAATGGGAGGTGGCTACTGGCAGGGCATTGTCTGTGAGAAGTCTTGTATTCTGGAACTTGCTTCCCACCACAACCTGGATTCATTAACCTTCAGGGCATGCTATGAGACCATGGGCTCCCCATTGCCACCAATGGGCTTAATCAAGGGGGTAAGTTGAAGGATGAAGATGCAGTGTGAAAGCTACAGAGAGATCACTCTGTCCTCTGAAACTTGAGCTAACAAAACCATTAAGCACCAGACTAAAGCTACATATAAATGTCAATGCACCAGTAGTAACATGGGAAACGTACTTGTTTCACTTTATCTTCAAAATCTGCATCATTCTTATCATAGATCATCTGAGCGAGGCGAATCTGTTCTGCTGTTGCCTGAAAAGTGTAAATATCCAGTAAGGGTTCCAACAATTTTAATTAAAATATAAAAACAGACTTTTGACTGTACTCAGGTAATATCCCTCCCACTGCCAACACATACCAATTTTTTCTTCCAAAATTTTTGAAGAGGAATACAGGGAACGGGCTCAGAAGTTACATGAGGAAGGAACTAAAAGGGCCTCATCTAGATCAGCTGTAAGGTTGGAGAGAGAGTACGTCAAGGATAAATTAATCTATACCACAATCGTGACATAGTCAGGGAATCTAGATAAGTCCTAACTGTGCCCCTGTAACAGAATAAAAGTCCTACAGAGTCCAGGGGTTTCACCTTGTTGTAGGGACAGCTTCCATCTACACTACAGCTCTGTCAGTGTGTAACCAACCCCTGGACTGTGCTATAGTATTAGGTCTCACATTTTCACTTATGAACAGTCTCACTTGTTTTCCCTGTAAGTGCTAAGCTTGTTTCCTTTGTCTCTCAATCTGTCACTGAATAATTTTGTTAATGGTTGTTTTTGTTGTTGGAAAGGTTGGTGCTTTGGTTATAGGTTTGGACAACAGACCCACACTGGCAATTTGTCAGGAACCCCGAGAGCCAGACTCGACCGGCATAACATGGAGCAGACTGCAGCTGCCCTCGTCTTTCTGGTGAAGCAGCAGCCACCCATGGACATTAGTGGCCACATCATGTAATGTTACATTTTGAACCATCATGTGGCTTTCAGGGATCTATAGCCTCTGTGGGATAAACCTCTAAAGGAAAAATGAAGGGGGCTTTGGGCCACCTTTTGCTCATGGGCCTCAATCCATTCCCTCCCAAAATAGGAGACCTTTTCTACCTGCTGGATACTAAACTGAATGCTGGGGAGATGTCTGAGGTCCCAAGTTGATGCTGACACATTGAGAAAGAGTTCTTAGTGAAAAAGGGGATCATATCTAATCTATCCATGGAAGAACACAGGTGAAAACCCACTGTCGAAGGTGAATCTCATTACTACGAGGCCACCTCAGAAAGGCGGCACGGTAAAATTCTATTCCTTGGCTGCGAGTCAAAGTAGCCAACACCTCTTTCAAGAAGAATGCCTGTGCTGTTAGGCATTTACCAAGAGCGCACAATTTAAAGGAGGCAGACGGCTATCACTTCTGCAACAAGTCTAAACACTGAGTGGAAAAGTTTAAAACTGGTTTTCAACACACACTCGGCTGCTGACTTACTGAGGAGTCACTGCAGCTGTCCCAGTTCCTTGAGGAAACTGGCATATGCAGCGATGAAAAGTCAGATTCCAGGCTGCAGAACAATCAGTTTGTACTGATAACAGGACTTAGTCCTTTACATTTTCAAGGTGTCATACATACATGATCCTCACAGAGTAAGTCAGTGACAGAACTGAGAGAGTATTCAGGAGCTCTTAACTCCCAGATCTATGTTCAATCCAAGAGACCGTTTTGCCTCAATTAAAACTAAGCTTTTCAAATCAGACTAGCACCAAATGCATGTAAACACACACCAGTAAGCTTTTAGGCACCTTTATTGTAAAGAAGCAAGGTCCACCAATAACTTTAGGAACAAGGTCCCGATAATCCCGACCAAGTGGTTTCTACTTATCTAGTGGCACAATACTCCTGTCACACTAACGCACCTGTTTCTCCATTTCTGATAACCTACCCACTAATTTCTCAGTGAAGAATTTAGACTGTAATCACAACAAACAGTAGCATTCCTGAACAGAGACAACTATTTGACCAGAAAACAAGAAACCAGTGATTTCATTCCTGCTCAATACTTTTAAAGAAAGCCAACCATTGTTAGATAAAAAGCAAAATCTTTCGCAACTTGACTGTAATACAAGATGTGACATATCCACAAAGAAAAACTGGAAATAAAAGCCTTATCTACACTAGGATTTTTTGACTTGCAAATCCCAATGGGCGCAACACCACTGGTGCCAGTATCAATAGTATCTGTATGTACACAGAGTTCAGGAATTTAACCATTTTCCTATTACCCAGAGTTAGAAGACGGTGGTAAAATCTCCTGAACCCTGTCTGTACTACAGCTATCATCAGTGGAGCTGCACCCATTTTGAATTATGAGTCCAAAAACACACAGACACTGTTACCAAACCAGCATTAGTCATGGGAAGTGTCGCTTTCAATATCCGCAGTCTGTTTTGCCCTTATTGAATAAGTGTCAACTCTATAACTAGCACTGTATTAGCCCACAAAAGGTTGTGCCGTCATTTTTAGTTCTTATGACTAATAAACAAGACGGCTAAGTTCTACCTGTCTGAAAAACCTTGATCTTCGCAGTAACAATCACAAAACACACTCACAGGGATTTTTAATTATGTCTTACTACCAACACAAAAAATCAGAAAGCAAAAAAACCCACAAAATCAAGTAACAAATGTTACAAACCCAATGTAACAGTGATACCATTCAGAGGAAGGAAAAATGTGTAATGTAATTTCTTATACAATTCAAATTAAGATCAGCATTACTCTGTGGGGTTTTAAGGTGACTTCTGAGGTTAGCAGCATCCTCTCAATTCAGAGAAATGAACAAACAGTGACCACAAAGTAAAATAGAGCACATTTCTGTTGGTTTGTAAGCTCTTCCATGCAAAAGTGCCAATGTGATATCGGAAGACAGCACAGAGAGAACAGGACAGTCAGCAGTACTTAAAATAAGCAATTCTTCAATTGACCAAACCAGCATCATCTTATGAAAATGGAGGAGAAAAGAATTTAGACACCACATAGGAAAACTCAGAAGATTTACTGTATCCAAGCTGTCAGGTTATAAAAATAAAGCTTCTCCCCATGAAAACCACTTTCTGGGTCTGTGCAATTGAGCAAGACACCAAGTTCGAGACTTACGAATGCAAATCAGAGGGGGGAACTTGGGGTTACATGGTAAAAGACTACTATATGCAGTAGAAAGTCAGCCTCTCCATAACACAACTCAATCCAAGAGCCAAGAGGAGGCACCGTTCCCCCAGGTGAGCACCAGTAGGATATGCAGACCTAAGACAGACAGGCTCTTGTCAGCCCAGCAGAACAGTAGGGTGACTCCTGAATTAATGCCAGATTTTCAGAAGTGCTTGGCATCCAGAAGCTCCCAACCTTTTTTAAAAATCTGGGTATGAGTGCCTAGCTTCTTTCCCTCCCCCACCCTGATGGACTGGCCTAGACCCATCACTGCAGGGTTGCTGAGTCTCTAAACAATTGAAAGATGGCTTAAGTCCTTCATAGTCAACAGTGTCAACCTCAATGCCCTCAAAATGCAAATCTTTTTTTAATCTTCACTGTATGACTTCCTGTGAGTATGCCCCACCTGACAGGTCTTTGGAAGCTTTCTGGATCCTGCTGCAGATGCCTTTTTGAGTGTGGTCCCTATTGGCCACTGAGAGAAGCTTCGCTCATCCACCCAAGCTCCAGCACTAACTACAGATCCTCTAGCACAGTGGTTTTCAACCTATTCACCATTGCAGGCTGCATACGCAGCTCTCTGCGTTCTCTAGGCCAAATCCACACAATATATATTATACCTGTATGGCCCTGAGGATGTCACATGGGCCACAGCTGTATGCTCATTAGGCCGCAAGCAGCCCGCGGGTTGAGAACCACTGCTCTAGCATCAAGATTCTAGCCTCTGGACAGCAGAAAGAGCTGAAATCTGAAAAGATGTGAAGAGTCCATGGGATAAGATCCTGGCAGAAGACTAGCAGACAGCCTTATGGTTCCTTGCTGATCTGGAGCACTCCTGAAGAATGCAAGACTAGTGTGGATGTAGGAATATAGATCCCAGACTTGAAGCCAGCAAGCAGTTTGCTCAGTAACCCAATACAGTATTAAAATACAAGCTACCGGACATGCTCGCCAAACTGAGGCAATGCTTTCTTCCCTCCCCCACTCTCAGCCTTTACAAAACCTAGGGCAGCGGTTCTTAAGCTACAGGGCAGGCCTCCCAAGAGTGGCGAGGGAATGTGTCATGGGAGGTGCAAGCTGTGTACTTTTACTTACTTTTTTTTGTTTTGGAAGCGCTCTAGCTGTCAGCCCCAGGTGGCTGGTCCTAATGCAGAAGGGCCGTACACACCCAGGAGGCTGGGATAAAGGAGGCAGCCAAAGTCCCGTCACCTGGGCTCTCCCCTCCACCCTCAACCTGGAGGGAGCTCAGGCTCTCCTTCCCTCCCCCCATTCCCTCACTGGTAGGCAACCTGGGCTCAGGCTCTCCTTCCTCTCCCGCCCCATCCCTCACCTGGAGGTGGCAGGGCTCCAGCTCTCAGCCCCGCAATGGCAGCAGCAGCAGCACAGAAGTAAGGGTGGCAATGGGCACTAAGTCTGCTGTGACAAGCGATATTGACGAATACCACTTTTTATATTGCTTTCCTTACTTCTGTGCAGCGCTGCCTTCAGAGCTGGACACCCGGCCAGCAGTCACTGCTCTCCGCTGTGCCTTCAGAGCTGGGTGGCAGTATATGCACTTGTGGGAGGGGGTAAACAACTACAGACACAAAGAAGGGGACCCAGTCAAAAAAGTTTGAGAACCACTGACCATGGGGATGGTTGCAGATCATAATATGGCATTTACTCTCAACCTGAGGGACAGATGTTACACAACACCTACCTGTACTACTTGTTTCTGTGGTTGTGTTGGCTGTGTGGCTGAAATCTGTGTTTTGTCCCGAGTGCCCCGGGTACGTTCACTGCCCACCGAAGTCATCATATACAGTATATACAAAACAATGTATGTACAAAATAGAAAATCTGAAAGAAAAGGAAAAAACATATCAGCTGGTTAACACAGAATACATATGCTTGAACTACCAGATATATTACACATCCAAACTCAATGAAGAAGGGTGAATTCGTCCACAGGATTTATTGCCCGTCTCTTACCATAAAGGCATGAAAACAGATATACAACTTTTTCAACTGGCTAGGTGCATAATTGCACACACAGAGACAACTACTGTGAGTACTTATGTAAAGGGCAAATTCAATGCATAATTGGCCATCAGCATGTACAAATATTCTAAAGTGCATCTGCAGAAACTACATACAGAAATTAGAAACACTGCTGCATGCCCAATTCTTTGAAATACAGGTCTACAGTAATTAAAAGCCTTTTTTAGAGGTTACCTAGAAATTTTATAGCTAATCCTATTATTGCTATATCCTGGTCTAATTAGTATTTTTCACCTTCTTCCTCCTCTTCCATTTACACATAAATACAATTTTTATTGACCAAAATTGAACTCAGGCATTAAGATTTCTGATGTGATAGTTAAAATGTATTCAATAGATTCTGAAGAGAAACACAGTATTTCCTGAACTCTTACATATTTAATTGGAAAAAGGCTGCCTTTACCAGGAATTGACTGTAGCATGATATGAACAGGAAGACTGTTTCACCTGGTTTTATGAATAGGTTTGCCAAAGCCAACCTGTCCTTCAGGCTAAATTTGTCTTACAGCTCTCCAACATGTATAAACCTTCACAGCAACTGCACTTTTACATTCAGAAGACCCAAATCAAAACAGAACACATGTAATTCAAGCTCAGCTGGCAGTCTGATCTACATGAAAACTAACCTAGTAAGTAGTAGTGGGCATCATTTAAACTAAAAAGTGCATCAATTACGTCACACACTACCTTGGCTAACTAATACTTCAAATACGTATTGCAGGACAACAACCTTCATCAGAGTTTAAAGTAACTTCCTTTGATTAAAATTCTCTAATGGTAAACTTGCAAATCTTTTATATGCACTAGCACTTCTTTATACAAATAGCTTTTGAACTATACTGCCTGGAAAAAAACAGTTAGTGGCCCTCTGAATTCCAGTACACTGAAGATTTAAGTTCAGGTAAACTAATTACACCTTTGAGTCACTTTTGTTTTGTACTGCCCAGGACATCACAATTTGAATCCAACTTATAAGCAATAAGTAAGATCCTATGTACACAGAGTCTGGAAAAAGCATTACTACATTTCAAAGACTAAGGTCGATAGTTTCACACTTTGGTACCTGACGTTACGCACCTAAATCAAACAATGGGGCCATTTTGATTTAAGAGGTGCTGCACACCTGCAACTCCCACTGACTCCAACTTGAGTTGTGTGGACTCAGCCCCCCTAAAGCCAGCCCATTTTTGTTTAGGTGGCTAATTAAAGATTTGGGTCCCTAAAGCTAGGCACTCACTTGAAACGTTGTCTAAATCTACTTGCAGTAAATAAGTCCATCTCTATATTATGGAAATATTCAAGTTTAACATATGGCTGGGGCTCAGCTATTTTATAACATGGTTTCTTTTTGTCTGTACAAACATAAAATAGATTTAACCATGTTAAAGAACCAGGTTTTAACCTTCATATACCTAGGCTAACACAGAGTTCCTTAAAATAGAGTTATAACCTTTTTTGCCTACCCACACAGACCAAAATAAGCCATTTTATTACACAGCTGTGCCACAACCACCTTTCACAACCATGTTTACTTTTCCAGTGTGAAACAACTCTTAAACACACACACACCACATAGTTTTAATTCTATTGGGAAATCCAGCTGTACCGCATGGTTTGGCCTGCAAGCATGCACAAACACAAATACTGGTTGTGTTATAACAGAGGTTGTTTTGAAGTGTTAGCCCAGATTAGACACCTATATTAACACACTATTTTTTAACCCAGTTATAAAACTCAGCTTGACCCCATCCATGTTAACCAACAAGCCACTGTTATAACCTGGCTCAGCTGCAAGCAAGAACAATCATGCTGAGTCTAGGGTTGCCAACGGTCTAACTGCACAAACCTAAACACCCTTTTCCTGAGGCCCCACCCCCTCTCACTCCATTCCCCCCTCCCTCAGTCCCTCGCTGTCCCCCACCCTCATTCACTTTCACCAAGCTGAGGCAGGAGGTTAGGGTGCGGTGGAGTTGGCACTCAGGGTGGGGCCGCTGTGCAGAGACCCCCTGGCTGTCCCTGTGCCTAGGGAGCCAGAAGGACATGTCAATTGCTTCTGGGAGCCATGTGGAGCCTGGGCAGGTTGGGTGCCTGCCTTAGCCCCACTGACCAGACTTTTAGCAGCCTATTAAAATCTCCTGGATTGGTTTCAGTAGCCACCAGGAGATCAATTGTGATTCCAGGAGACTCACGGCCAATTTAGGAGGGTTGGCAACCCTATTAAGAGTCATAGGGTACATCTACACAGCAAAACACAACAAAGAAAAAACGTGCAGCAAGTCTCAGAGCCTGGGTCACCTGACTTGGGCACACGCTATGGAGCTAAAAAACAGCCGTGTAGATGTTAGGGTGCAGACTGGAGCCCAGGCTCTGAGTCCTGGCAAGGGGGGAGGCCAGCCTCCAGCCCATACCCTAAGGTCTACACTGTTATTTTTAGCCTTATTGCACAAGCCTGGGTCAGCTGACCCAGGCTCAGAGACTTGCTGCAGCAGGGTTTGATTTTTTTTTGTTTGTTTGGCTGTGTAGATGTACCCACAGGGTTTAAGGCCAGAAGGAACTGTCAATCATCTAATCTGACCTCCCGCACATTCACAGGCCACTAAACTCTACACTGTTACTCCTGCATTGACCCCAGTAATCTTTGGATTAGAATAATGTATTACAGCGCTCCAGAGACTAAAATTTAAGCATGTTTCTTAAAAATCACAGTTGAAAGCCCTGTGGAGATGGAACCTTACAAATAAAAACTATTACAGTTGAACCTCAGAGTTACGAACTAACTAGTCAACCACACGCCTCATTTGGAACTCAAAGCATGAAATTAGGCAGCAGCAGAGACCCAAAAAAATAAAAAATAAAAAGCAAATACAGTACATTACTGTGTTAAAGGTAAACTACTAAAAAATAAAATAAAGGGAAAGCAGTACTTTTCTTCGGCATAGTTAAGTTTCAAAGCTGTGTTAAGTCAAGGTTCAGCTGTAAACATTTGAAAGAACAAGCCAGGGTGTGAATCTACCGCACAGTGAAAGTACCAGAGTGCAGTTTAGTGTACTGCCAGGACTTTTACAGTGCTGTAGCACACGGCAAACCGGCATGCTGTAGATTCACACACCCTGGCTTGCTGCGCACTAACTCACCATGTAGACAAGCCCTAAGAAACCATGCTTTAAATGGTTTTATTGCACCACTGCATCCTGTGTGTACCAGCCAAGGGGAAACAGCACCTTTCTAGCAACAACAGGGTTAGGGCCATGCTCTACATAGATGCTAACATTACTCCCTAACTCAGCATAGATAGGGCCCCTGCTGTATCACTTTGTCACTAGAATTTCACCAACTCCCACAATCATCCTTTACAGTGGTATAGTAAAAAAATACCAGGACGGCAACAGACACCTGCTGCTTTCTAAATCAGAAGTTAGTGTGGTGCTAAGAGTTTTCAGTATTAAGTGGATAATGCTAATTATTTAAGATGTGGTTTAACAAGAGCCTCTCTCCCTCACAGACTGGCTTCTCCTTCAGCTTGATCGTGCAGGTTAGTCAAATCCTTTTGACAGTCTGTTGCCATGGAAATGACCAGAATGTCACAAATTCAAGCATCACATCTTGACTGCAAGATCAAGCGAGGAGAAGATGGGCTGGGAGGGATAGAATGCCTGGTTAAAGATCTATTCCGCAAAGTTACAAAAAGCTGACAAATGGATTTGTGTGTCAGTACAGTCCATCTTGATGTCTGGCCCGGTGTGAAAATCCCTTGATTGCAGTTCATATTTGACCTTACAAAGACAAAGTATTCTAGATACACTGCTGCTCCAATATGCACCTGGAACAGCTGTTTTTTGAATAAATTGATTCATGTTAAGCTACAGACCTTTACGGCACAAGTGTTGGAGGAGGGGGAAAGTGCTCCAGTAACACAACAGACTAGATTTTCAGACACTGCTATAAATCAGCAGTTACACTTTCCCTTACAACAGTCAAAAAAAAACTGTGCTACTTGGGATCAGTTTCAGCAAATCATCCCAAGCCCAATGTAAGTTAAGATCACCCTCATCTGGGAGATACTAATTCCCTCTAATAGAAACCCATCTACTACCTAAAAACCCCTCACTTTGAATACTGTTTAGCTTCTCAAGTGCTAAGAAACTCCTCACTGAAGGAGATCTGAAGGAGACCAGCCTTGAGCACTTTCAGAACATGATGCAAAACTCAACTTTAGTAATATCTCACAAAAGCCTTCCCACTGTAACAAAGGCTAAAGAATGAATTTGTAAAAGTCTTCAAGTACGGTGGCTGGCTAAACCTCAAAGTGGAGAAGAGCAGGAGCATTTACAAGTCTTAAGTTCACATTTAATGCCGTTGACTGTACAGAATCTAGTACAATTGGGCCCTGATTCTTGATTGGGATTCCTAGATACCACCATGAATACAAGAATGCCTGCATTTTTCAGGAACATAACTACAACGTTAAGTGAGGAGTTACTGTACATGTATTGTTTGTGAATAGTGTCTACTGAATTAGCAACTGCATGCTCCTCTTTTGAAACCCTCTGCATTGTTACTCTCAATGTCCAATCTTCCTTACTGCATCCTCCCAACCCAGGGGGGTCTTGATCCCAACTGGAGCCTCGAGACACTACCATAACAAATATTAAATAACTCATCAGCAGCGGCACAAATTTTTTGAAAACTGAAAACCCTCAAGGGAAGATTCTGTCCATCAGGACTAGGGAGGTCTCGATCAGCTGCAAGTGAAAGATTATGTGTGTCTCTTAGTATCTGTTGCTCTTTTAGAATATATTCTGTTCCTGATCTATAGTGAGAAAACAGAGTCATGTACTACACTCATTGAGAAATGTTCTTTAAATCCTAAATGCCTGTGTTACGTGTTAGCGTTCAGTAATTTGTAGTTATAAAAGACATTCCTGTTTACAGAAGGCTTTGAAGTGCTTCTATCCAAAGAAGGGAGGATAGTAAAACCTGTCAGCACTGGAATTATCTGTCTTTCCAAGCACACTATTTTAATCTGCATAGAAATTTTTATAACACACCATAATAGAGGCTCAAACTAGAGAGACAGACAGACAGACACACCCCAAATTTAAAAAAAAAAAAAAAAAAGAGGACCAAAAAAAATCCCATCATGACTAGACAAGGTAAAAAGAGGCAGTCAGAGTAAAAGATCAAATCCTACTGAGGAAAACAGAAAGGACCATCAACTCTGGCAAGTCAAGTGTAAAAGCATAATTAGGCCAGCCAAGAGAGAATCTGAAGAGCGACTAGCAACAAAACAAAAACTAACTCCAAATGTTTTTGTTTTAAGTACATCAGAAGCAGGAAGCCTGCCAAACAACCAGTGGAGCCACTGGACAATCCAGGTGCTAAGGAAGCACTCAAGGAAGATAAGGCCATTGCAGAGAAGCTAAATTAATTCTTTGCATCGGTCTTTGCTACAGAGGATAGGCGAGAGATCCCCACACCTTAGCCATTCCTTTAAAGTGACAAATCTGAAGGAACTGTTCCAGACTGAGGTATCAACAGAGGTGGTTTTGGAACAAATTGATAAATTAAAATAAATCAACAGGATCAGATGGTATTCACCCAAGAGTTCTGAAGAAACTCAAATATGAAACTGCAGAACTACTAACTATGGTATGAAACCTACCGCTTAAATCAGCCTCCGTATCAGATGAATGGAGGATAACTAATGCAACACCAATTTCAAAAAAAACCTCTAGAGGCAATCAAGGCAACCATAAACCTAACTTCAGTACCATGCAAACTGGTTGAAACTACAGTAAAGAACACAATACATTTGGGAAAAGTAAACATGGCTTTTCTAAAGAGAAATCATGCCCCACCAATCTATTAGAATTCTTGGAGGGAATTAAAAAACATGTGAACAAGGGTGATCCAGTGGATACAGTATACCTAGACTTTCAGAAACCTTTTGACAAGGTCCCTTACACAAGGCTCTGAAGTAAAGCAAGCAGTCATGGGATAAGAAGGAAGGTCCTCTCATAGCCCAGTAACAGGTTAAAAGATAGGAAACAGAAGGCAGGAATAAATTATCAGTTTTCACAGTGGAAAGGGGTAAATAGCAGGGTCTCCCAAGGATCTGTACCGGGAAACGTGTAGTTCAACATATTCATAAATTCTCTTAGAAAAGGGATAAACAGCGAGGTGGCAAAGTCTGCAGATGATACAAAATTACTCAAGACAATTAAGTCCAAAGCAGACTGCAAAACGTTAACTCACAAAAGGTATCTAACAAAACTAGCTGACTGGGCAACAAAATGGAAGAGGAAATTTAGTGTTGATATATGCAAAATAATGCACATTGAAAATATAATCCCAGCTATACATACAATATAATAGAGTCTAAATTAGCTATTACCGATCAAGAAAGATCTTGGAGTCATCATAGATAGTACTCTGAAAACCATCTACTCAATCAGCAGCGACAGTCAAAAATGTTAACAAAATGTTAGGAAAGGGTTAAAACAGAAAATATCTTAATTTCACTATATAAATCCATGGGACATCTACACCTTGAATATTGCATGCAGTTCTGGTCACCCCATCTCAAAAAAATATTAGAATTGGAAAAAGTACAGAGAATGGCAACAAAAATTATTAGGGGGCTGGAACAGCTTTCATAAGAGGAAAGATTAAAGACTGACTATTCATCTTAGAAAAGAGATGACTGAGGGAGGATATGATAGAGGACAACAATATCATGAATGGTATGGAGAAAGTGAATTAGAATTTTATTTACCCCTTCACATAGCACAAGAGCCAGGGGTCCCCAATGAAATTAGTATAGAGCAAGTTTAAAACAAACCTAAGGAAGTACTTCTTGTCACAGTGCACAATCAACCTGTGGAACTCATTGCCAGGGGAAGTTATGAAGGTCAAAGGTATAACTAGGTTCAAAAACAGAGTAAGTTCATGGAAGACAGGTACATCAAAGGCTATTAGCAATGATGGTCAGGGATGCAAACCTATAGCCTGGGTGTCCCTAAACCTCCGACTGCCAGGAGCTGGGACTGGACCACTCAATAACTGCCCTGTTCTGTTAATTCCCTCTGAAGCATCTGGCTGTCAGAAGACAGGATATTGGGCTAGATGGACCACTGATCTGACCCAATATTGCCATTCTTACCTTTTTATGAAATTCAGTTCTTTCCTTGAAACAGGGAAGTGCTGGTAGCGGTCTGAGTTTCCTCATACCCCATCATAAAGACCAAGTTTTTCACCAACATCAGACCAGACAAGAGAAATGCAAGTTGCTCTGAGTAGTACTAGTCATTAGTTGATTAGCACAACTACTGCATAAGCTTCTAGAGATTCCAACCATCTTACAAGAATTTGGACAGCACATTGGCTCTCATGCTTCTTCTGGTCCCATTGCTGAGTTTCAACTTCTACTAAGCCAGCGGTTCTCAAACTCAGGCTTTGGCACTCCTGCCCTTTGCGGTGGGGCTCGGGCTTTGGGCCCTCCCCCTTGGGGTCATGTAGTAATCTTTGTTGTCAGAAGGGGGTCACGGTGCAATTAATTTTGAGAACCCCTGTACTAAGCTAATATGCTGGGAGCCAAGACTTGGCGATTTGGCTTGGGTAAGAGCAAAAGGAAAGGAAGCTAGCTCTATAGCACACTCTCCTCCTAACCAGTCAACTCCATGGTAGGCCGCCCATGGGTGGGGGTGAAGAACCCAGACCCACTGTTTAGGAAGGGGCAGGGGCAGGGTTGGTCGCTCCCCACTGGATTTTTCCCATCACCTCCAAAACCCACAGGGCAAAGCAACATGTTATTGAAAGCTATCCGCACTAACTTGTGCAACACTTCACACCTCCTCTCATCTCCCAGTTAAGTGTAGGGAAGAGCAGCAGACTAGGTGAGCACCCAACTGCACAGCATCTGCAGGATTACTGCAGATCAAGGAAGCAGCTCCCCATGGAGCAAAAGGAAATGCACTGGGGAGGCACAGAGCTCTCAGACACAGAGAAAAACAAATCATCTGGTTAGTTCAAAATGTGAATGGAGATTTGTGACCTCTGCTTAATCAATGCCTCCATCTATTACTATTACAGGTAACACTGGTAAGATTTAAGTGACAGAGACAGGTTAGGTCAAGTCAGAGGTGCACTGCCAGAGCCATATAGGAAAGTCTGCACATATCCTGCCTATGCTATGACTGGTTTTTCTCGGTGCCATTACTCCTTCATGTTTCTAGTGAAGATGTCAGCAGGACAATTTCAAAGCAGTACAAGGTTGGCTACTGCAGTACGGTGAACATTAGCTAAAAGCACAGATGAAGGGCACTGCAGGCTTGCATTTTTCCAAGAATTCCAGTTGTTGGACAAAGCTGTTAAAAAAAATTAAAGTGAACCATTTTCCAGTATCAGTCACCACCCAAAGTCAGCAGTATGCTGACAATCCAAAAAGCAATTGTACACCCATCAACAAACCAGGAGTTAACCTAGTTTTACTGTAAGAAGGCAAGAAGGGACAATCTACAGATAAAGTTAACCAGACAAACCTACCATGGAAGTTTACAAAGTTTTCATAATTAATCTTCTTGGTCCATAAGTACCACTTAAATCCTGTCTAATATAAACCTTTGGTACTTTTAGGAAAATCTATAAGAACATAAGAACGGCCATACTGAGTCAGACCAATGGCCCATCTAGCCCAGTATCCTGACTTCCAACAGTGGCCGGAGCCAGATGTTTCAGAAAGAATGAACAGAACAGGGCAATTATTGAGTGATCTATCCCTGTTGTCCAGCCACAGCTTCTGTCAGTCAGAGGTTTAGGGATACCCAGAGCATGGGGTTGCATCCCTGACCATCTAGGCTAATAGCCACCTATGGACCTATCCTCCAAGAGGTACAAAAAACAAAAATTGTTAAAGCAATTAAGTGGTACAGTTCAACAGGTTGAGTTAAACAATTTACATCAATAAAAACAAAACTAAAGAAATATCAGAAATGTAAGGCTCAAAAGCAGGAATATTACAGCATGCAATTCACATTCAATTGAAGAAACGTCACCAACTATTAACAAGACTGGTGATTCACGTAACAAATTAGCTACTAAACTGTGAAAAGCTTTAAGAACACTGAATATTTTGATTAAGTCAGTTAATCAGATTTAAACAGGTATTAACAGAATAATAAGAATTCTCCATTACCATGGGAGAGGGGAGCTGATAACTTCAGTTATTAAACTAGAGAACGTGGATTTCAGCTATTCAGTCTGGTATAGCAAGGCAGCCCTTAAAGTTTACCACCATTCACATATGAAAACAGACTCAAGGAAGAGCGAGGTGCTGCAAATCGCAGTAAGAAAAAGCATACACAAGTCCTGCACCAAAGAGAAGATAACTTCCCGTGCTGGGAATTCACTTTGACCAAGGTTCTTGCTTACAAGGTGCTGTACGGAAAACACTAGGGCACCAGACGGAGGCCAACACTATGCACACTGTTGCCAGATCACAGGAATATGCTCAGTGTTTGCGTTCTCCCTGCCCCCTTTCTGCTCCTCCCTGCACTTCTAAATAGCATTCCCCTGGAACAGGTTCCAAATGAATTCCTAGAATAGAAACAGATACAAGCAACAGTATCTATAAATAGCCAAGCAAGGATTCAGACATATCTGACACTCTTGAACTGGAAGAAACGCAAACTTGCATGCCAAAGCATCAAAAAGAGTGCCTAAGCCCAATTCACATTAGAAATGGAAGCCACTAAAAAGGTATAGAACTATCTTTCACATGAAGGTGCGGCTGTTTAAAGTTTGAACCAGAGAGAGCCACCTTAATACAGATCTACAACCTTCTCACCAGCTCACATTACAGTTTCCAACACAAATCCCAACGGCTAAATTACCAGCCATAAGGAATATCACAGCAAACGCTGCTGAAAACCTAGCTAGGCTATATCTGGAGTGTCTTCACATGAAGTAGGTATGCTGTTAAAATCTCATTAAATCAGATTTTAGATTCTATCTTCAGAGTTTTGATGGTGATACCAAAGGTGGACAGATACCATGGACTGTGTGTGTTCCTACACTGTCTAGCACAATGGGCTTCTTCAGCAGTTCCACAATAACAGATTGCTACTTGTCACTCACTAACAATATGCTTGTCACTGCACGAGACACAAAATCAGGAGAGTCCCTAACTCAAAGATGTTATAATCTAAGAGGAAATATTATCTGCCTGAGGTTTTATTTGATCCCTCTGCATACACTATAAAAAAAACTGCATTGGACTATTTGGTTGCCAACACTTGTATTGCAAATTCATATCTTAATAGATTTCCCCTGGCATTATTGTTTACCAGGATTCCCCCACTTAACTGAATCCACTTACTTGAATCTGGATTGCTTTCCCGCAGGTGTAACAGCTGCATTTTTTCCTAAGCTGAAACTCTTTTCTTTCCACATTTCTCATCTGAAGCTTTCTATTTTTTTTTGTCTTTGCTATCATCTGCAACTCCTCAAAATTTAGTACCATCTGCAAATTTCATTTACATGTTGTTTATATGATTCTAGAACATTAATAAGGATAGACACTGATCCCCACCATATTCCACTAGACCGAAGCTTGATATGCTGCCAACCTAAAAAAATAAATTATTAATTTCTACAACCCCATAAATAAAGAGAGCTCTGGAATCCCCATCAGAGGTTTTAAAGAACAGGTTGGATTAACACCTGTTAGGGATGATCTAGGTTTACTCGGTCCTGTCACAGCACAGAGGGCTGGTCTTGAGGACTTCTCAAGGTCCCTTCCAGTCATACATTTCTATGATTCTATCAACAACATACTGCACCAAAGTAGGTCTATGAGAGTGAGATGCCTGCCCAATGTGGCATACAAACTAAAAGCAGGTATAATCTAGATCAGTTGATTGATATATGTTCAAATTTCTCCACCTCTTTTTTAAAAAAACAATACAATATCTATTTTATGGGGTCCTAATTCAAGTTTTTATCCTTCTTACAGAAAAATGTTAAAAGGAGTTAAGTATCTCAGTCAAATTTTAGTCCCCATCTCATTTATTAATGGACCTACTTTAATATTTCTTTTCCTCCTGATGTTTGTTTGTAAAAGCCTCTCTTATTCCTCCTTTTGGCCAGCACTGAATACTGGTTCTGCATTTTCTCCTGCCTTTATCTTTCCTCTGTGAATCTTAACTGACTTGAGCATTTGGCTGCCACCCCTGTTCTTCATTTCCAGTACAAGGTTTTAACCTCCTCCCCTCAGCTCTTTGAGCCGGTCTCTGATAAAATTCCACATTGGCTGCTTCATGGTTCTTGCAATCTTCTGTCTCAGAGGGAATGTAGACTGTTGTACCTTAATTAGCATATTTTAAGATTCCCGACATTTCCTTCACATTGATGGGCTTTAATAGTCCCTCCTACAACAACTTATTCACTAAGTTCCTCAAAACTTGTTTTCTGGCAATCTAATACACCTAGACTATTGCATTTGGGGAACCCTTTCTTTATTATGCTGAATTAAAGTTCCATGCTTCATGTTTTAAACTTTTGTCATCCGCCTGGCGAAAGTTACAATCCACATTCCCCATGCTAATAGAGCTTGTAATTTTCATGAGTGCTCATGAAATGTAATCCTCAGAGAGCTACTTATGAGGCTTCTCAGAAATTGCACTGTACAAGCACTATCAACTGTTTGTAATCACCCTGAGCACCAGAGAAAAAAATACTGCATTTGTGGAATTTACATATGCTGCTAGATTTGCATGGAACAAGCAACTTCCAAGTAGCTTCAAATGTGGTTGTGCTGTGATGGTTACAAGCATCAGTTGCAAAACTTGTAACTTGCATGAGATCTCAAACACTAAGTAGGGTTTGTTGAAACCTTAGAAATCAAACCTGCAGTGAAATTGTGGTAAACAATTTCAAACAAAAAACCCACAAGTTATATAGTTTCAGCTATGTTTTGTGACCATTACTGGAATACAGGCCTAATAGAAGAGTTTTTTTATTTTCATGTGGCACCCATGGGATGTGACAAAAATAATCAAGTTACAAGCACTGTTAAAAGCATCTCAATTTATCAGTTACACACACAATCTAAAGAAATTCCCTGACCAAAACTGCACCCCCAACTCCAAAATTCAATTTCATTAAGATTATGGAGTAAGATGCCCCTTTGGTCTCTTTAAAGCATTTCTCAAACAGAATTGTTAAATTAAATCTGATATTTATTTAGCTAAAATAGTTTGTTTTAAACAGAAATTTCAAAGTCAGAGAAATCACAATTAAGATTCAAAACCTAACTAACTCTGCCCTTGTATCACTGCCCACTCTCCATCTACGGTGGTAGTCTCCAACATGAGCTACAGACCCACACAACCCTCTCCTCACCAGCACACTCTACAAGCTGGTCAACCAACTCCTTGCTACCCACCCTTTATATACAAGTCAGAAAATACCAATTTACTGGTATGAGACTCCCCTGCTGTATTTTGGACACCCTCCTAATACAGGCTGAAAATATCATTATGTCCCTTCATCCTCCCTGTATGGATCAGGAAACCCCTTCTTCCAGATACATGGCAGGACACCCTATACGGTCAGCCAAATATTTCCACGTGCTTAATGTACAATAGAGAAGAAGCTACAGGTTACACGGTCACTGAAGAAAATTCTGATAACTGATTTTGGGGATGGGACTCTTTAATTTATAGGTGAGGAGACTGGGTCGGGCAAACGTAAGACTGGTGCAAGAACAGAAACAGGCCTCTCTTTTCTTTTTAAACAATATATTCTCTACTAGAACTCTGAAGTTTTGTATCTGGGAATAATTAACATATTGTGTGTATGTTATTTAACAAGGACCATTTAGACATACCATAAATAAGGAAAAACTATTTTTCCAAATATATCCTCCAATATGTACTAAAAAGGGATGCTAGCACCCACCTGCATATTTGACCAACAGGAGAACCTAAACAGGAGCACATTTGCTGCAAGATCAGGGGACTCTGACTTCTGTTTAAAAAAGGCTATAGCAGGGGTCGGCAACCTTTCAGAAGTGCTGTGCCGAGACTTCATTTATTCACTCTAATTTAAGGTTTCACGTGCCAGTAATACATTTTAACGCTTTTAGGAGGTCTCTTTCTATAAGTCTATAATATATAACTGAACTATTGTTAAAAGAGCAGGAGTACTTGTGGCACCTTAGAGACTAACAAATTTATTTGAGCATAAGCTTTCGTGGGCTACAGCCCACTTCATCAGATGCATGAACTATTGTTGTATGTAAAGTAAATAAGGTTTTTAAAATGTTTAAGAAGCTTCATTTAAAATTAAATTAAAATGCAGAGCCCCCCAGACCAGTGGCCAAGACCCGGGCAGTGTGAGAGCCACTGAAAATCAGCTTGCGTGCCGCCTTCGGCACGCGTGCCATAGGTTGCCTACCCCTGGCCTATAGCAACCCCCTTGCAGTCTTTACATTAGTGTATAAAACAGCTACTTTTGTTTTATTATACCATTTCACCCCTTAGCATGCAGGTGAGCTATGCTCAGGTAGATTTCACCAACACCCTCAACCTCAAAACTGAACCATGCAACTGAAGGCAGTCTGTCAGACAAACATTAAAACATTACAAATATCAGTTTTGCACTTATAAGAAACATCACTGGACAAATATCTTAAATGCATGCCCAATCTTTTGGGCTGTTCTAGTATGAGGGAGGGAACCTAGTGACAGAGGATGTGGAGAAAGCTAGTGTACTCAATGCTTTTTTTGCCTCTGTCTTCACAGAGGAGGTCAGCTCCCAGACAGCTGCACTCTGCAGCACGGTATGGGGAGGAGGTGACCAGCTCTCTGTGGAGAAAGAAGTAGTTCGGGACTATTTAGAAAAGCTGGACGAGCACAAGTCCATGGGGCTGGATGCTCTGCATCCGAGGGTGCTAAAGGAGTTGGCCGATGAGATTGCAGAGCCATTGGCCATTATCTTTGAAAAACCATGGCTATCGGGGAAGGTCCCGGATGACTGGAAAAAAGCTAATGTAGTGCCCATCTTTAAAAAAGGGAAAAAGGAAGATCCAGGGAACTACAGGCCAGTCAGTCTCACCTCCAGTCCCTGGAAAAATCATGGAACAGGTCCTCAAGGAATCAATTCTGAACCACTTAAAGGAGGGGAAAGTGATCAGGAACAGTCAGCATGGATTCACCAAGGGCAAGTCATGCCTGACTAACCTAACTGCCTTCTATGATGAGATAACCGGCTCTGTGGATGAGGGGAAAGCAGTGGATGTGCTATTTCTGGACTTTAGCAAAGCTTTTGATACGGTCTCCCACAGTAGTCTTGCCAGCAAGTTAAAGAAGTCTGGGCTGGATGAATGGACGGTAAGGTGGATAGAAAACTGGCTAGATGGTCGGGCTCAACGGATAGTGATCAATGGTTCCATGTCTAGTTGGCAGCCGGTATCAAGTGGAGTGCCCCAAGGGTCGGTGCTGGGGCCGGTTTTGTTCAATATCTTCATTAACGATCTGGAGGATGGTGTGGACTGCACCCTTAGCAAGTTTGCAGATGACACTAAACTGGGAGGAGTGGTTGATACGCTGGATGGTAGGGATAGGATACAGAGGGACCTAGACAAATTAGAGGATTGGGCCAAAAGAAATATGATGAAGTTCAACAAGGACAAGTGCAGAGTCCTGCATTTAGGACGGAAGAATCCCATGCACTGCTATAGACTAGGGACCGAATGGCTGGGCAGCAGTTCTGCAGAAAGGGACCTAGGGGTTACGGTGGACGAAAAGCTGAATATGAGTCAACAGTGTGCCCTTGTTGCCAAGAAGGCTAATGGCATTTTGGGTTGTATAAGTAGGGGCATTTCCAGCAGATCGAGGGATGTGATCATTCCCCTCTATTCAGCACTGGTGAGGCCTCATTTGGAGTACTGTGTCCAGTTTTGGGCCCCACACTACAAGAAGGATGTGGATAAATTGGAGAGAGTCCAGCAGAGGGCAACAAAAATGATTAGGGGGCTGGAGCACATGACTTATGAGGAGAGGCTGAGGGAACTGAGATTGTTTAGCCTGCAGAAGAGAAGAATGAGGGGGGATTTGATAGCTGCTTTCAACTACCTGAAATGGGGTTCCAAAGAGGATGGATCTAGACTGTTCTCAGTGGTAGAAGATGACAGAACAAGGAGTAATGGTCTCAAGTTGCAGTGGGGGAGGTCTAAGGTTGGATAATAGGAAAAACTTTTTCACTAGTAGGGTGGTGAAGAACTGGAATGGGTTACCTAGGGAGGTGGTGGAATCTCCTTCCTTAGAGGTTTTTAAGGTCAGGCTTGACAAAGCCCTGGCTGGGATGATTTAGTTGGGTTTGGTCCTGCTTTGAGCAGGGGGTTGGACTAGATGACCTCCTGAGGTCCCTTCCAACCCTGAGATTCTATGATTCTATATGATCTATGGTAAATTTGTACCAAACTCTCCTAATTAAAAATTACTATATATGCATATGTGAGGGAAGAATGATAAACTAGACAAAACATTACAAGTTGACAAACTTTGGCTACAGACTATCATGCAGAAGCACCAAGTTTTAAACCAGAAATTTTATAAAACATTAATCTGAAATGTATGCTGTTGATACTGATACACTTATTTCCAACATCACTTCCTGGACAGCCTTCTGTAAGATGCTGGCACAGTGACAGTGGGCTGTAAGTTATTGTACTTTCTGTAAAGTCATGGTGTCATAGTAAATGAATTAAGAGAACAGCTTTATGGTGAGTAAAGCACATAGTTGCACATTAGTCATTTTTAAGATGTACTGAAAACATAACAGCCTTTGTGTATTACAAGCACAGCCAGCACTTCCTCCAAAGAACAGGGATTTTAAAGACTACCTTAAGGAACTGTTTCACTAGAACAAATAAGGTGAAACTAAAAAAACAACACACAAGTAAAATGTTTCTCAACAAATCATTCTGTGTATGCCTTTCATACCACCCCAGGTATTTAAATCTGGGTAATTTCTCCTTCTCCAAAGCAGGAGGCAGATGTTAACTGCCAAATCTGCCACTCTTTCATTGCATGACCTTGGGCAAGTTACAAATCTAGTTTGTATCTATTTATAGAACACCAGTCACCATAGTATCCTGGCAACAGCCTCTCTATGTGACTCAGTTTTCCCTTCCGCAATATATGAGAATAATGCTCACCTGCCTTTGCATAGTGTTTTGAGATCCACAGGCAAGAGGCACTAGGTAAGTGCTCAATTTTGTTATCCTGACTGATCTTGCAATGAAGTCATAATTCTGAGTTTGTGACATCAGGCAGTGGTCATGAAAGTGAACATGAGGTTACAAATATAGCATTGCACTTTCATTTTCAGGATCAAATAGAAAAGAGAGATGGCATGTAAAGCATCAGCTCTCCTGATCATTGTAATATTAAACTTTTACCCAAAAAAATGAATTTGAGTAAAGCAAAAAGTGTAAAATTTCTTTTACTCCTACTCTTTTAGGGTACGTCCAGACTACCTGCCATATCGGCGGGTAGCGATCGATTTATCGGGGATAGATATATAGCGTCTCATCTAGACGCGATATATCGATCCCCAAACGCGCTCCCCGTCAACGCCGGAACTCCACCGGAGTAAGCAGTGGTAGCGGAGTCGGCGGGGGAGCCGCGGACGTCGATCCCACGAGGTGAGGACGGGAGGTAAGTCGGAACAAGATACTTCGACTTCAGCTACAGTATTCCCATAGCTGAAGTTGCGTATCTTACATCGACACCGCCCCCCCAGTGTAGACCAGGCCTCACTGAAGTCCATTTGAAGAGTTAAAAATACATACACTACAAGAGTAATAACATTTCTTGCTTTCTTCAAAAGAGATTATTTTTGCAGAGGTAAGAGAGAAAAAACAACACTAATCAATATATCATTTTGTTTCCAGGACACAAGATACACCCATCTCCTTTAAAATTACTCTGACTTTTCCAAGATTATGGACACCATTTTAAACAAACAGTCAGGCTAAGAACTCCCACCTTAAGGTCAGTTCATATATAAATATATCATGGTCAGAACTGATGACAAAAAAAACCTTAAACAGTAATTCTGTCACAGTGACTACTGGCAAGTAAAAAAACAGAATAAAATGAAATAAAATAAAATAAAGAGACTGGCTGGAAATCAGTGAGCTGAGGTGACAAGGAGGAAAAAAGGAGACTGGAATTAAACCTGGTGCGTGAAAATAAAATATCAGAATTTAATGAGAAGCCAGAGAAGGCTGTAACTTTACACCGGAGACATCTCAAGCAAAAAAAGTTATTTAAAAAATGTTTTCCTGGAACTCATTTTCTCCATCATAAATGTAGTGACAACAAGAGGGATGAACTGCAACTGGCTGCTTAATAGTTCAGAGGACAGTGGTGTCAACTTACAAATCATATATGTTGTATACAAACATTTCTCTTGATGGGATATACAATTTAAGGAGTTAGGCACCCAAGTGCCATGAAATTCAATGGGATTTGGCAGCGTAACAGGTTTCTTTGAAAATCGCAGCCTTTGTTCCTAAGCCATTTTAGTATTATTAAGAATTGAAGTATTTTAAAAACCCAATTTGACAAAGGCTCTATTTTTGCATTTCTTAGTTCGGACAATGAAAATCAATGTTTATACTTAGATTCACTTTCAAGCTTCCAGTGCTTCAATGTTCGGGTTTCAAATGAGCCAGGGAAATGTTTGTGCAAAACCAACTGTTTTCCTGTTTTTAAACAAGGGCATGGAAACATTATTGGATTGTAAATTGTTTTTATGAAATCTGAGACCAAAGTTTGGGGTCAAATCTAAATATGAAGTTTTTTATAAAGATTTTGCTGGGTTTTTTTAAAAACATGTACGATTCAGAAAAGGGGGAAGTAGATGTGGCCATTTTAAAGTATAATTAGCCCAGTATTTCAACCAAATTTGAGACAATAAGGCCTGGGCCCTATTTTGTGTAGTGCTGCATGCCCTGAACTCATACGGGCTTCAATGAGTTAAGCCTGGTGAGGAACCTTCACCCGACTGGGCCTCAAGATGCTGAGAAATCTGAGCTCTAGACTTTCCTGTTGTCTCTGCCTCTGTAAATTAAACAGCTACCATGAACATAACTGTGGATGAATCAGTCCACTCTGAAGTCCTGTTTTCACTCATACATTTCTGTCTTCAGCAGAACATATTCAGGCTTCATCACAACCAAGGGTGAGGGGTTTGTGTGTTTTGTTTTTTAAAGTTTCAGCTAAGTCAGTTTATGAGCCATGTTTATGTGAGGTCACTTGGTCTGGCAGAGAAACCATGAAGTCTGCAGCTCAGATTTCTCAGGAAATTGAGGAGGCAATGGTTTCATTTTGTTAAGTTACAGAATTAATAGCATGTTTAAACAGCTAGCTATTCTTTCCTTCTTTTGGAATCTTACAAAGCCACTATGAGATTATTCCCACCCCCCCAAATCTTTTGTGGTTCATTTTATATCTGAAAAACTTATGCCCAAAATTTGCTGGTTATATTAAAGTTTACATAATACAACAGCAACTTTCCAATGCTGATCCATACTCCCACACAAACTTAATAAAAATACATTTATAAAAAGAACCAGATCACCGGCACAATGCATGTAATGCAGAAGATGATCTCATAACTTTAGACTATTTATGATTATAGTAGAATCAGAAGGCCCCAATTATTACTGTGCTAGGCATAGTAAAGAACAAAAAACACCCTAGAGAGAGTAGAAGACAGCCATCATGCCCCCTGCCTGACTTTCTCTCTTCCTGTGTCATGTCATATCTAACCTAGACTGTAAATTCCTTTAGCAGAGACTTTGTTAATTTGTCATCCCAAGCACATCTATGGTGACATTAAAATTATTTGTTCCCTGCCCCAAAGTACATGAATCTGCATACACACAACAGAAATGCAAATCTACAAAAATAAACACACCTTTCATGCGTCAAGAATACAGAACTTGTTATTTTCCCTGAAAGTTGCCAAATCAACCACTCCCCTTTTTTGTCTACATGCCATAGCCAATCCAGTTTGTCCTCCTCTCACCCTGCACACCCCATTAGAGCATGTAGCTGTTATCAGAGAGAACAGTCTGGCAAAAAGCATGTAAAAGGTTTTATCCTCAGTTGCATCACTCTCTCCCCCATGTGAAATGTAGAGGGGAAAGAAGCTGCGATGGTCAGCTTTCCCAGCAAGGTCTCTGGGTGGAGGGGACTGGGAATACACACTTGTGCTGGACTCCAAAGTAAGCCTAGTCACTGAACACACTTTTTTTTGTTTACAAGCTAAAATGAACTAAAAAAAGGGGGGGGACATATTTGAGACTTCTAGACCCAAAATGTCACCCCATTTTCTCCTGTAGCCAACTGCATGTCATTTTTAAAAATGGCTGTCATTTTTTATTCTGCTCTCTTGGAGGTGGGGAGGGGGAGTTTGTTTACTGAGAGAAGTAATAAAATCAAAACTGGATATTCTGCACGCCTCTCATTGAGTGACCTGGCACTCATGAACAATCCTATAGAACACTGAGCACCAGTGAGGGAAACAAGCCACAGTACAGAAACATTTTAGGTAAGTTTCCAAGGAGAAACTGACATATCCTTTCAGTCCTTCAAAATAAAAGGTAAGACTCTTAAGATTTCCCTTCCTTACGTTTCTAATACCCAAAATTATTAGAACTGAATATTAACCATCTAATACAATTTTCACCACACTGCAGTCTGCTTATTTTTTTGCACTTCAGTTAATACAGATAAAATGGGATAGTTTGTTTCTACTTTCAGAATTTCACGCACTAGCCGAATTCTGCAATATGTGAGCAGCAAATGCTTCAAAACAAAGTTTTATTTTAAAAGTGTTTTTGAAGTATTATACAATTTTGTAAAATACACGCGCATATTAGGTACCAAATACTCTGCCCAGCCTTAACTGCGGCACATACACGAACAATGATGGCCATCATTCACCATGCGTGCAACGGTAGTGATAAGTTGCACAGACATGGTTCAGGCACTTCTATCACTGTGCAGATGACAGTGGTAAAATGACTGAGCCCTGTCAAGAGCCACTTCCACTGAATTATGGATCTCTCTGTTTTGCCAATGCAGAGATGACCAACCAGGTCTCCAATCTGCAGCCACAGAAATTTGGATTTTGTTAAAACATGAATGCATCCTTTTGTTTTTAAATGCACATGCATTTAAAAAGAAATAAAAGATGAATTCCACTCACCCTTTCAACTCAGCAGGAGTAATTAGTAACTCCCATCATCAACATCACACTTAAATCCACTTAGTGTCTCCTTAACCTGTCCCCTTTTCAACAGCCTGAGAGAACAGTACGGCCCTGTCTGCACCCTGAAGGTCAACGGATTTAGGCTCAGTCAACTAAAGGGGGAAAATAAGTTCTGGAACAGATGAGCTCTCACCAAAAATGTGCAGGGAGACAGAGCAAGACCATTTGCCCTGCTATCAACCTCCTTTTGGGTAACTGCTAAGCTCCAGCACCTGAGCTCTGGTGGCACCACACACAGTTTGTCTCTCACTTAATGAGCAAAGCCCCAAGCCATTTAGGGCTTTATAGAATAAAACCAACACCTTGAAATGCTCCTGACACAAAATGGCAGACAGTGCAGATGACCGAGCACAGGTCTAAAGCACTCCCTGTGAGAAGCTCCATGAAGCAAGTGAGCCTCCACATTCTGGTCTTCAGGTGTAGCCCCCATAAAGTGCATTGTAGCAATCTAACCATGAGCGGATACAAGCACTGATGATTGCGGAAGAGGTTCACCTTCTAGCCAAGGGAAGATTAAAAAAACATTTTGGTTCACTGCTGCTGTCTTGACATCTAGAAGCAGCTGGGAACGTAACAGAAGTCCCAGATTGTGAACCTGTGTCACAAGCAACAGGCAAAGTCTTCCCTTCGAAGCATCCAAACCAATCTCTCCACCCACTAAATTGCTTCCCCCAGGCTCATAGTATTACCTCAATTTTATTTGGATTGAGATTCAACCAGCTAGCCCTCCCCCGCCTCCATATTTAATTATCCACTGGATAAGATACTCATCTGCACCAACTGGGCCAAATGATACTGAAGTATAAGGCCAATGCAATTCTATTTATTTATATCACACTCATCCCCATAGGAATTAAGCACCCAAACTTACCATTTGCAACCGAGATCACTGACATGTGCAAGTCCCAAACTGCACCCCCAACTCAGGGACAGAAGAATGTGCAATCTAAAGCCAAAATGAAAATCTATTTCTGAAATAAATCTATCCCCCTTCAGACGTAAGCTACTGATCCCAGCTATACACTTAAAATTTAGATCAACATAGCTATGTCACTCAAGGCCAGGGTGGATTTTAAAAATAGATTTTTTTTTAAATCAAATCTGTTTATTGAAATTGGATTTTTATTTCATTTAAATTATAATAAGGTTTTCTTTAAAAAACAAACCCATTTAAAATGAAATCTGAAATTAATACAAAATATATGTTAAAGTCTAAACTTATATCATCTTCAAGCAAATGGTTAAATAAAAAAAATGCTGAATCCATGAACCTCTATCAAAAACACTGAGTTAAAGGCTGCTTTTCTATATAAAGAAAGAATCGGGGGAACATTCTTGCTTTCGAGGTTAAGCTTTGTAAATATGGCACAATGTGTCATGTACTGTATTAAAGGCCTGATCCTGTGGACCAACAGACTGACAAAGTCATCACACATATTGGGACCTGGCCTCTGACTCCAGGAGACACCATCATGCATCTCATCAGGATCATCCACTGAGCCCATCTGGGTGGTCTCATACTCCTATTTTATAGCTTCTCCCTACCTGAGATCTGAGTGGCTGAGTTCTCAAATTATGAGCATCTGTGACTCCACCCACCATGGAAATTTATTCTCCAGCTCCTGGAAAAACACTGATCCGCCCACTACCAGGACCTTGCTTCTGGGCACCTCAAGTAAATGGTCTTGCTCTGTCTCCCTGCACATGTGCACAGACAGCAATACAAACAGAAATCCATCAATTTCTCAACCACCTCTCTCAATCTCTATACAAATAAAATACTGCAGTGCAAAAGGTATGTGGGTTATACAAGCAGAAATCTTAGATTATAGTTCTTTTGTTTTTCTGGGTGAGAGTCCGGGGGGGGGGGGGGGGGGGGGGGAGAAGAGGAGAGGAGAGAACACTTCCAAGGCTGGAAGTTGTAAAAAAAACAAAAAAAAAAAAACCACCACATTTAAGAATATTTTCAATAAATTCCTGTACCTCTGGGTAAACAAGAAACACATGCCAAAAGTAAACAATGTGACAAAGACAATGCTCCTCAAATGGCAATGACTTTGAAAATTATGTGGGCATGTCTGAACAATCTGGATCAGCTGGTTGGTAAACTTATTTTTACACCATTTTAATAGATGGACTACCATGTCCTACTATGCTAATAAATGATGATAGACTTATCAGACATTTGCGTTTTGGGTGGATTACTTATGAATTTCAAAATGCTTGTGTTCTAAATATAATTAATTGTGGGAGTATTAATCAATTACATTTTTACCATTACTGCTGGACTTAAGATTATTTTAATTGTTCAATATAAACATCCTAATTTCCTGTTTAAAAGTAAAGTTTTATTAGGCGTTTATGAATTTTTACATTTAAAAAGTGTTTTCCCCCAAGCTGTTTGGTATGTTGCTAAAGATAATAGAGTCAGATGATCTTATAACTTGGTACTAACAATTGTAGTAGGAAGAATCATTCATTTACAATCTTTTTTTTTTTTTTTAAAGGCAGTGCACTAACCATCAGTGAATGAGAGTGACTTTTGTTTACCATTTTGTTGCAGAGTCTGGCTTAGATATAAAGGGTTAAGAATGTCCATCATTTGCAATGTCTGCAATGTCTATAACTTCTGAATTATCTGCTGGTACCACCAGCAGTGCTGCAACTAAACATACCTGTATCAAAACAAAGAGCTTCTTCATCTTTTATGTAACAAAGTCTCCCTTTTGTCTTTTTCAGAATAAACATGTCATTGACATGGTTCAAGCATTATGACCTGGCTAAGCATCACCTGGTAGAGCAGATATTGCTGGAAGGTTGCGGGATACCATGTTTGAGAAAGAAATTGAACGGTATGCAAAAAACACTGAAAGGGAAATTAGTTAATCTGAGTCTCTGATCGCTAGAGCAATGTACACAATGATCTAGTAACTAATGCTTGTGTGACAATAGAAGATGGGACTGTCTGTTTTACAAAAATAACTGATACATCAGGAAATGCACATACAGCAGAATACTAAAAAGTGGCAGGAAAAGCTCTGTGAACAAACATTCAAGTGTCAAATGCATAGCTTTGTCACAGACAATACTGCAAATGTAGCAAAGATGAGAAGAAATCTAGAAGAAGATAATGAAGGGAACCTGAAACTTATAACACATGGGTGCAATGGCCATTTGGTATATGTTTCAGCTAACGACTTGACTCCAATAATACAGCAAACTGTTGTTGAAATTGCTAACACTTCTATAACCACCATTTCATTTCAGCTTCACCGAAGAGAGCAGGAGGATACAAACATTCTCCCCAAGATGTACAATGGAATTCAGTGGTTGAGTGTTTTGAACAATTTATTAAGACTGGCCTATTTTGATAATTTGTGGAGAAAATCATGACAAAATAGATGGAACAATCACAGCCAAAGTAGTCAACACTGGACTAAAGAAAAATGTAGAAAATATACTGAAACCTATTTCCATAGCCTTGGACCAACTGCAGAAAGATTTCTGTGTTTTTGCTGGGGCTGTTGAAATTTGGAAAGAACTTCAAGAGACACTGAAGAAAAAGATACCCAACAACAAAGTTAAATTGCAGGCATTAAAAAAAGCAGGTGGATCAAGCACTTGCTCCACCTCATTTTCTTACCAATATTCTCAACCCAATGCACTAAGGTAATCTGCCAAACTGCTGAAGAAGATGCTGCTGCGACATGGGTATCTAATAATCACTCATCAATCATGCCAACCAGAATGTCAGTGCTGGAGGTGACCATTCAAGCAGTACATGTTTGCTGATGTTTTAAAAAAAAGTCACATCACTGAACTGGTAGAAGTTACTAGCTAAGCACCAGGAACCAGAGTCTGTTGAAGTGCTAAGCCAGCTTTCGACAGCAGTAGCCTCTCCTGCAGGCACAATAAGAATATTTTCTTCTTTTGGACCAATACATTCAAAGTTGAGATATCAACTGGGAGTTGAAAAAGCAGGAAAACTTGTCTCTCTCTTCCAATCTATGAATAAAAATGAGCAGTGTGGGAGATGAGATCTACTAGTTTAAAAAGTCTGAATGACAGCCTAAGTAATTTAGGAGACTGTCATCTCATTTTCTAGGGACTTAGGTGAGCAGGAACTTAAGCTCCAGTCACTTTCACTTAGGCAGATATGAAAATGTTCCCAGGCTGACCTGAAATAATCAGTTTAATTCACTGACTACAATTAATCCCTATGTTCCTTTAATAAATCATTTAGCTGTAAATGTGAAACATGTTTTGATAAGAGAAATTTATGTATCCACAACATTTAAGATTGTTTTTTCATAAAAGTTGTATATGCTGTTATATGTTTAATTACATTCCAGTTACCACTCTAATGCAACTTGTCACAAATCGTGAGCAGAGTTAATTACATAAGTAGGCAATATATGATTCACCATTTTCTAACATACTAAAAATATACAACTAATAAAAATCTGAAAATATTAACGTAAACAATTGCTTAAATAAATATGGTTATAGTGTACCCTCCTAAGTAGCAAAAAAGATGTACCAAATCTTGTGCAAAGGCTCCATTTAGTTGTGAATCAACATGTTTTAATGGTTGTATCTGCTAATAAGAATGCACCTTTCTTTAGAAAATAACTGAAGTACATATGGAAAAGCTGATTTAAATCAAGGCTTTCCACTTGGTGATTTAAATTGCCACTTTAAATTGTCTTGATTTCAATCAGTCCACCCTGCTCAGGGCTGTGAAAAATTCATACCGCTGAGTGTCATAGTGAAGCTGACCTAACCCCCAGTGTAGACAGCAGGCCAATGGAAAAGTTCTTCAGTCAACCCACCTACCACAATTCAGGGAGGGGGATTACCTACATCGATGGAAAAAACCCCTTCTGTCAATGAGGAAGCGCCTACACTGCAGCACTCCAACTGTGATGCCCATAGTGTAGAGAAGCCCTTGGACTGTAAGCCACATTCTGCCATCACAATTACAAAGACGTCAACGGCTGTATTCTGGAATTACACCACTGCAACACAGCAGAAATTGGCCACAATATAAGAAAGAGTCACATTTTGCTGAAACTGGTCAAGCAGACAGCTATGCACAGTACAAGATTTAAGATCAACCAAAATGTGGTTCATAAAACTTCAGAGAAAACAGTCAACAGCCATTTCCTCCATATACAGAAAAAAGTGGATAATGTGATAAATTATCAAGCCACTCAGATATGTTCTTACCATATTTCAGTTTTAGAGTTTTTAAAATTTGCAACCAGTTAATCATTTGTTCCACTACGCATAACTATAATCACTGTGGCCCAAACAGTATTTAGATCTAGTATAAAGAATCTAAAATAAATATATATCAAAGAAGGATCTTAATCTGGTCTCTAGAGCTCCTCCCTCAAATAACTACTTCTAGAAACAATATCTTAGTCTTGAGAAATGCAACTAAAATGTTTTAGATTAAACCTATTTTTCTCACAGTAAAATTGCAAATAGATTCCCTTCTACACAGTGCCATGGAGCATATTTGGGAATACACTCAGCTGTAAAATCTGAATTTTACAACTAAACCATACGGCTGCCTAACGGAGTAAGAAAAGGATTTTTGCCATTAAACTGGATAAAAATGTTTATAACCTGGATGGCTCAAAAATGGAGATGAACAAAACAAAAATATTTTGCATTTCTTAAAATAACCACAGTCTGAATCTTAAGAGCACTGATAAATGTTGCTATGTATCCCTCCCTGTGCAAATTTGAAGTAAACTGAGTTTTCAGTAGGATAAAGCAAAAACCCTGCAATGGTCACTTAGGATGAAGTTTTTTCAAATTAAGTTCCAGAAAAGATCAAAGCTCCCTCAAAAAGGGAAACACTCCACTGGATTTTAAAGCAAGCTGTTACCACTTCACCAGGCTAGTGATCTCTCCAGCTGATCTGCTAGAAGACTGATTTAAGAAACTGAAAGAGAAAGGAACCGGCCGTCAAATCTACCTTCAAAACACTCTGCAACAAGTGCTTCTAGCAGTCTTCACTGAAGTGGTGGGACAAAGAGCATACAGGGTGGGAACAACTCCACCCACAGGAACCACATGCAAGCAGCTCAAATACCCTGCCCTGAGGAGTTTACAGTGTAAAGAGAGAATATTAAGAACAATAAAATGCGTGCACACTCACATCAAGAGATGGGAAGTGATGAAAAAAATGATTGAATCATGAGGTTTATCACTCATAGCATTTCCACAATTCTTATTTAGACCTTTGGGGGAAATTAATGATTTCAGGGTTTTTTCGTGCATGAGGCTAGCTCTTTAAGAATGGATAAGATTACATCACTCAACATAACCATAACTTGGGTCTTATCTTAGTCATAGTGTGTATGCTTCACTGTATTGAGAAGTAACAGAAAATAAAGAACTTGGGAGAACATATTCCTGGAGTAGAGTGGAAGAGCCTTCAAGGAGGACTGGAAGTTCTAGCTAGCTGTTGACATTAAATGTTAGTCCGTTGACATTAAATGTGGGTGGAGGAGGACTTTCATATTGGAATAATATGGATAGGGTTTTTCTGCATTTCTTTTGCTATTATTAAAGGTTTGTGCCTTAATAAAAGGCTTCATCTCAGCCTCTCATCCTTCCCACCATGAATAGGTAGTAATGTGTTCAGGTTAATTAAACAGAAATAAGTATAATAAGCCCTAAATCTGGGCTTTACTGAAGAGCAAGTAGGATATGATGGGCTCTGAAGGAACAAACACCTTTAAAAACAAAAAACAAAAAAAAAACAAAAAAACACACACAACTTAAAAATGTGTTAAGAAAAACTAGGAAATAAAAATTTGTACATTTTCATGTCATTTTCCATCCAATGATTTCAACACCCCCTCAAACTTAAAACTTCACAGCCATCCTGTGTTGGTCCTCATGACCCCATTTTTGCAGGTGGGTAAACTGAGACAGAGAGGGGTGATGTGACTACCCAAGACATAGAGAAAGTCTGTGGCAAAGCTGGGAACAGAAGCAAAAATCTTCTGAATTCCAGTCTTGTGCTTTAGCCACAAGACTGACTATAAAGAATTGGTTTCATGATAAAGTAAGGTACGTTTACAGGTTTAGTCCATTCTGAAAGTCCTGCCCCAAGTGTAAGACTAGTAACATTCTAGTTTTTGTACAAATACTCAACACACCTGTCTTGAGCACCAATTACTACAAGACAGTTCTGAAAAACTAATATTGTTAAGAGGGCATGAGCAATAGACAGATAAAGGTAGGAAAAGGTAATAATTGGAGATATACCAATCTCCTAGAACTGGAAGGGACCTTGAAAGGTCATTGAGTCCAGCTTCCTGCCTTCACTAGCAGGACCAAGTACTGATTTTGCCCCAGATCCCTAGGTGGCCCCCTCAAGGATTGAACTCACAACCCTGGGTTTAGCAGGCCAATGCTCAAACCACTGAGCTATCCCTCCCCCACTGATGAAGTCTCCCTAAAAATAGCAGTTTGTATGTCTGCTGTAAAAATCCACTAGTCTTAGACAAAATCTACACTACAAACTTACATCACATATAACTACTGAGCAATGTAGTTGTACCAACCTAATCCCCAGTGTAGACAGCATTATGTCAATCGGAGGGCTTCTCCCATCAAGATAGCTACTGCCTCCTGCAGAGCTGAACTACATATGCCAACAGGAAAAACTCTATCATCAGAGAAGCACTACAGTGAGGCTGCTGCAGCATTTTAAGTGTAGACCTACCCTAAAACTTGAAATATCTCCTGCCTAAACATCCTGCTTTTAAATAGCAAGTTTCAAAAGAATTATTCAGACATTTTTAAAGTTAAATAAACTACCAAACTCCTTGGTTGTGTGTGTAAGAGTTTTGCACGGGCTTAGATTATGTGGTAATATTAAAAATTTTGTTAGCTCTAAAAATAAGCAAGAATTGTGTAAAGTAATAATACTGAAAATTCATTCTTAACCCACAGCAATGTGAGGACGGGGGTGGGAGTGGAAGACAGAGGAGGCTGGTCAAAAGCATCATGAGATAAACAAACAGCTGGCCATCATTTCTGAATTTCCTGGATTTTGTCTTTATTGTAATCATAACATTTTTAAAGGTCATTTTCTGTACTGATAAGCTAAAAAGACAGTAACTAGTATGAAGTGGAACACAGCTTTCACAACCACTTCTGTAAAAGTTAGCAAATATAAGGGGCATTATAAACACAAACTTTGCTCATCTGCCCCAAATTATACATTATCAGCATGTATTTACACTAATTACTACAGCACCTGCACATAACACCTCAGGAGCACAAAAAAACACCTCCAACACTGCAAACTGATTTAGTCTCAGTTGCTCAAGTTTTATAGCACAAGCTTAAAAATAAACACTTTAAACAAAAGTTAAATCAAACCACCATACCTGACTGGGGCTCCCATATAAATACAGGGCCAGTCAGGTAAGAATCCAAACCCAGATTCCACTGGGGAATATGATATGACCAAGGGAATTCCTAAAAGGAGCTGGTAGATATTAAAAAAGCAAGACCTTTCCAAAGGCTGATTTGATGCCATTTGTTGTGAAGGGCTCCATTTCAATGGAAAGTGCTGCACCTCCCGTCCTGCACATCCTCCCCTCCCTTTCCTTCACTCACATCCAGTTCCAATTTCTCTCCTTGAAAAAAACAGCTGCTCTCACACCAGGAGGGCCCCTCCATTTCACCAGCCAACACCACCCCAGAGGCTATTGCCTTGATCTTCTGCTTTATTATAAGCATTCATCATTTACTCAAATTAAGATGACTAGAGGACAGATTGCTCTTTGGTGACAAGGGGAGGGGAGGGCTAGTCCCCTGAGTCACTTACAGTGGGCTGCAGGGACAGCCAGGGTATGCACACAGAACCCTTGGTTTTTGTTTTACGGGATTTTCCTGTTCCTCTGAATATAAGCAAGATGGCTGCATGTGTCCACACTCAAGAGGTTAACATACCTAGAGCATAGAGGTTTTAAACCCGGTTCATTCTAGTCTATTCATAACAGATATTAAACAGCATTTGCAGACATTTCAGTACCAAATTTTTAGTTCTGAGCTAATTTCAGACCCGAATGCACTCAGATCTGAAATGACAGTAGTTCCCTTTCTATACCCAGTTCCCAGCAGAGGGGCTTACACTTTCCTGCAGTAATTTTCTTCATCAACAATAGCAATGAAAGTGAAGATTTGTTATCTAAACATAAGTGACTGAACCCAGGAGACAGCACAGCCCTGGATGCCAGTTTCCCAGCAGCCAAGCAACATCAGGGACAAGGGTGGGGAGCATTGATATAGAGATGATCATTCATCTTCTTGTCCTCATGCAACCTACTGTTGCTGTGAGGAAGAAGGTATTATGGGCGGCCTTTCAATGATCACAGCCACATCTGACTTGCTACCTCCCTCACAAAATAAGAGGGGAGCACCCAGAAAGCAGTGGAAGAAAAGCAGCATGGAAACCACACACAATATCCAGTTCAATAATAATTCACCCTCCTCTTCCCTGCAACAGCTCCCCTTCAGCCTGCACTAGAATCAGAAAAGGGACCAAAGACACACCCTCTGCACAAACCCTACCCTCACTTTGAAGGTACCAGAGACCTCACCCACAACCCCGACCCCACCATGAGCAAACCTCAGACATTCCAGGCAACCCTGGCGTCCTGTGAGGGGACTGGACTGCTCCCAAAAAAGCGCACACCAATACACACACAGAGAAGCAGCAGGGAACAGTGGGGCAACAGAGGAAAATGGGGGTCCTTGTCACAGTAAAAAGAGACAAGAGTTCAAGGAAGACAGGAGAAGGGGGGGGGGACAATCAGAGACCCCTCTCCTTGACAGCCATGGTACAGGACAGCCAGAAATCTGGTGAGAGGGAGAGACGACCAAAACCCTCCTTTCAAACCAGTGAAGACTGACAGTAGTAATCTGTATGAAGAAGAAACCAGATGCCCCTCCCACACTGAAAATGGATGTGGAAAGAATAAAATCAGTTTGCAGGGGGAAAGAGCCCTGCAGTTCTGCTTTTTCTCTCCCCCGCTTCATGTAAGAGCACTAGCCTACACTCTCTGACCCCCTTCCTATGCCTCTCACTGGGGAAGAGAGCTCTGGAAGTGTAGGACAGAGTCCCTTCCCCCAAGTGAAAACCACAGGGGTTGGGGTCCCAAGGGAAGTAAGCCAGAGCCCCCTCCTCCACTGAGAGGCATAGGGAAGATGGGGATTAGAGGATTTAGGCCTAGTAAGAGGCCCAGGGTGGGGAGGAATAGGCCTGACACACACAGCCCTCAGTTTTAGCCAAGATAGTCAGAGACGCAACCCCACACTCCGGGTATCCCTAAGTCTCTATCTGATGCCAGGACTGGACCAACAGGGGATGGATCACTCAATAATTGCCCTGTTCTGTTCATTCCTTCTGAAGCATCTGGCACCAGCCACTGTGAGAAGACAGGATACTGTGACAGATGGACCATTGGTCTGACCCAGAATGGCCTTTCTGATGTTCTTAGGGGAACCACCAGAAAGGGGTGTGTGGGGAAAGGACTGACAAAGGCTTCTGACCTTCTTAGGGTAGTGAGGGCCCTAGTCTCCTTTCTCCCAGGTTCTTCTCCCACTCCCACCTGGTAGAGAAGACGACTGGCAATGCTGCCCCCCTCGAGTGAGAGGGGACAACAGCCTCCCCCAACCTTACAGTGGGAGAAGAACCTGGGAGAAAGGAGACTAGGGCCCTCACTACCCTAAGAAGAGAGACAGGGAATTGGGGGGTGCAAGAGATTATGAGGAAGGGGAGGATGGCATCCCTCAGACTAGGAGGGCTTGAATCCTCCAAACCCAGTTTGTGGGAAGAGATGGGGATGTATCTGCTCCTCAGGCTCCCCTAACTCTTCTCCCCCACGACCCCTGGAGCATCAGAAAGAAAGGGGGAAACTAGAGCTCCCTGCCAGGTACAAGGAAGAAACAAGGAACTGTGGGGCCTGGAAACAAAAGGCCTCCATGAGTTGGGGGAGGGACCTTCTTGATCAACTCTGCTCTCCCCGCCTCCAGACCCTTGCCCCTTTCCTTCTCATTAAGATGGGAAGGATTGAGGTTCTGGTGACCTCCTCTCCCCGGACCCTAAGCTCCCTCAAACTAGAAGGGTCCCTACCCTCCTGGGAGGGGGTACAATGGTGAAGGGGGCTCTACTCTCTCTTGGGGGAGGGGAAATGGGCAGCAAGGGGCTCTGGCCTCTTGGGGAGGGGGAGGAGATTGGTGGCGAGGAGGGGGAGAGGAGACAGGCGGCGAGGAGGGAGGGGAGCTCTGCCTTTTCTCTCTCCAGGGGCAGGGGAGATGGGTGGCGCGGGAGACTCGGCCCGGGGGGGGGGAGGAAACAGGTGGTCCCCGCTCTCCCCAGAGAAATGGGGCGCTCTGCTCTCTCCAGGGGGTGGGGAAGAAGACAGGTGGTGAACGGGGGGGCCCGCTCTCCCCAGAGGAATGGGATTGTCTGCTCTGTCCAAGGGGAGAGAAAACTGGGGCCTCCCTTCACCACCTCTCTTCCCAGAGGAATGGGGCTCTCTGCTCTCTCCAGAGGGGCTCTGCTCTCTCCGGGGGGTGGGGGGAAGAAGATAGGTGGTGAAGGGGAGGGGGCCACTCTCCCCAGAGGAATGGGGTGCTCTGCTCTCTCCACAGGGGCTCTGCTCTCACCAGGGGAGGGGGGGAAGAGAAGATAGGTGGTGAAGGGGGGGCCCCACTCTCCGCAGAGGAATGGGGCACTCTGCTGTCTCAGGGCAAGGAGAGAAGATAGGTTGTGGGGGGGTGTCCCTGCTCTCCCCAAAGGAATGGGGTGCTCTGCTCTCTCCAGGGGGGCTCTATCTGTCTCTAGGGGGGGAGAGAAGATAATCGTGAGGGGGGGTCCCCACTCTCCCCAGAGGAATGGGACGCTCTGCTCTCTCCAGAGGGGGAGCGCTGCTGTCTCTGGGGGGAGAGAAGATAATTGTGAGAGGGGTCCCCGCTCTCCCCAGAGGAATGGGGCACTCTGCTCTCTCTGCGGGGGGGCTCTGCCTGTCTCCAAGGGGGGAAGCGAAGATAATCGTGAGGGGTCCCCACTCTCCCCAGAGGAACGGGGCGCTCTGCTCTCTCCAGGCGGGGAGCTCGGCTGTCTCCGGGCGGGGGCTCGGCTGTCTCCAGGGGAGAAGATAATCGTGAGGGGCCGCTCTCCCCAGAGCTGCTCTCTCCGGGCGGGGGCTCTGCTCTCTCCAGGGCGGAGAAGATAATCGTGAGGGGGCCGCTCTCCCAGAGGAACGGGGCGCTCTGCTCTCTCCGGGCGGGGGCTCGGCTGTCTCCAGGGGAGAAGATAATCGTGCGGGGGGGCCGCTCTCCCCAGAGGAATGGGGCGCTCTGCTCTCTCCAGGCGGGGGCTCTGCTCTCCAGGGGAGAAGATAATCGTGAGGGGGCCGCTCTCCCCAGAGGAACGGGGCGCTCTGCTCTCTCCGGGCGGGGGCTGGCTGTCTCCAGGGGAGAAGATAATCGTGAGGGGGCCGCTCTCCCAGAGGAATGGGGCGCTCTGCTCTCTCCGGGCAGGGGGCTCTGGCTGTCTCCAGGGGAGAAGATAATCGTGAGGGGGCCGCTCGCCCCAGCGGACCGGGGCGCTCTGCTCTCTCCGGTGGGGGGGAGGGAGCGGGGCGGATGGGGGGCTCCCAGCGGGAGGGGAGGGGCGGATGGGGAGGGCTCACCCCTCCGGGGGGGCTCTGCTCCCCGCCCCCAGCCGTGCCCCCGGCGCTGAGGGAGAGACTATCTGCGGGTCTTCCCTCGGGGACGGTGCGGCCTCCCCCGCCCCCTCGGTACCGTCTCCCTGGGGGCTTTGGTCTCCCCGCCCCACGGCCGGCCCCGGGGGGGGGTCAGTCCCCCACGACCCGCTCCCTCCCCCGGCCCGCTCGTTACCTGCCCAATGTGCTCACAAAGCAGCAGCAGCAGCGGCGCCCACCACTGTCACGTGACACCCCCCCTCCCCCGGTGCAGCGCAACGCCGCGCGGCCTCTCCCCCGCCACGTGACCCACGGAGCGCGCGCGCCGCCGAGCGCCGTTCCACGCGACCCGGCGCGCCCTTCCACCCGCTCTCCCTCCACGTGACGGAGGGAGACAAAGACGCTCCCTCGGCACGTGACCAAGGTTTCCCAGCGAGGCGGGGAGCGGGAAGGGGAGTTGGCCCTGCCCACAGAAGGGGAGGTGCTTAGCTCCTCCGGGGGCGGGGCTTCGCGTTCCAGGCGGAACAGGTACCGGCACCGGCTCTAAGGCAGGGGGCGCTCAAGCTCCGGACTGGGGAGACTGGAGGGGAGGTCAGCCCCCCGGGGTGGGGTAAGGGCTGTAGGGGGGGGGTCAGCCCCCCGGGGTGGGGTAAGGGCTGTAGGGTCAGCCCCCTGGGGTGGGGTAAGGGCTGTAGGGAGGTCAGCCCCTGGGGTGGGGTAAGGGCTGTAGGGGGTCAGCCCCCGGGGATGGGGTACGGGCTGTAGGGGGGGGTCAGCCCCCTGGGGGGGGGTAGGGGGGGTGGGGGGGGGGCCCGCCCCCGGGGGTGGGGTAAGGGCTGTCGGGGGGGGTCAGCCCCCTGGGGTGGGGTAAGGGCTGTATGGGGGGCGGTCAGCCCCCTGGGATGGGGTAAGGGCTGTAGGGGAGGGGGGGGATAAGTAGGAGCATTAACTCCACCAGAGAGGTCCTTTGGGGCCATCTGCCTGTCCCAAGTCAGGGTAAAGGAGGAGGGTTGGGCGTGGGGCTAGCAACTTCACCCTGTAAAAATCAGCTTGCTACAGAAACGCCAACAATAGAGTTAACAGAGACTTTTAGCCTAGGAAAAGAAGGGTCTTCAACTCGAAGATGCATGACGCTGGGTGGTGAAAGCCGCGAGGAAGCCACTAAGCCGATCACCCTTCTTGCAGCCAGGAGGATTCAAGAGGAAAAGAGGCCGCCCAAGAAATACCTGGCGACGCGACCTTCAGGTTGATAGCAAAAAAATGGGCTATACCTGGAACCAGCTAGAGCGAATGGCCCAGGATAGAAGACTATGGAGATCTGTGGTTGGCGGCCCATACCCCGGTTGGGGTGACGGGCATGAATGATGAATGAATGAAGTAGGAGCATTGCCAGCAGATTGGGGGATGTGATCATTCCCCTCTATTCGACATTGGTGAGGCCTCATCTGGAGTACTGTGCCCAGTTTTGGGCCCCACACTACAAGAAGGATGTGGAAAAATTGGAAAGAGTCCAGTGGAGGGCAGCAAAAATGATTAGGGGGCTGGAGCACATGATTTATGAGGAGAGGATGAGGGAACAGGGATTATTTAGTCTACAGACGAGAAGAATGAAGGGGGATTTGATAACTGCTTTCAACTACCTGAAAGGGGGTTCCAAAGAGGATGGATCTAGACTGTTCTCAGTGGTACCAGATTACAGAACAAGGAGTAATGGTCTCAAGTTGCAGCGGGGGAGGTTTAGGTTGGATATTAGGAAAAACTTTTTCACTAGGAGGGTGGTGAAGCACTGGAATGGGTTACTTAGGGAGGTGGTAGAATCTTCTTCCTTAGAGGTTTTTAAGGCCTGGCTTGACAAAGCCCTGGCTGGGATGATTTAGTTGGGAATTGGTCCTGCTTTGAGCAGGGAGTTGGACTAGATGACCTCCTGAGATCTCTTCCAACCCTGATTTTCTATGATTCTATGGGGTGGGGTGGATGGAAAGGAGGGGGAGCTCTAGGATGGCAGAGGGGCTATATGGTAGAGAGAGGTCAGCATCCCGGTGAGGGGGGCTGGAAGAGAGAAGAAATTCTGGGGCAGGGGAGATGGGAGGTCAGCACCCTGGGGTAGGGGGAGGGGCTGGAAGGGAGGAGGCACTTCCATCAGCACCCTCTAAACTGGTTCGGAAAGTTGGTTTGATGTGAAAATTGTCACACTTATTCTGAAACTTCTTCACCGTTTGGAGACGATCCATTAAATATTTTTGAGCTATAGGTCATTTGAAAAGTTCACCTGTTTTCAAAATTGACATTTGTTCTTTGTTACCCTTTAAGTCCTTGTCTACTTACATTTAAACAACTGTAACCCCGCCCCAAGCACTGGCTCTGTACTCCCATTGGCCAGGAACTGGCCAATGAAGGTGGGGGTGCCTGCAGACTGGACCTGATGCTGGCCGCTTCCGGGGTGCAGCACAGTCCGTGGTGCCAGGACAAGCAGGAAGCCTGTCTTAACACCCCAGCTGTCTGGGAGCCACCTGAGGGAAACCCATGGCCCAATCCCATGCTCGAGCCCCCACCCCTCAAACCCAGAACCCCTTCCTGCACCTCAAACCCCAGCCCCATCCCAGAGCCTGCATCCCCAGGCCTGATCCCCTCCCACACCCCTACCCCAGCCCTGAGTACCCCCCAAACTGGAGCCCCCTCCTGCACCCCAAAGCCCTCATCCCCAGCCCCACCCCAGAGCCTGCATCCCTAGGCCTGATGGAGGGGGGAGATGGAGTGAGTGGGGCGAGGTAGAGCCTAGGTTGCACTTAAATTCAAAAAGTGATCTTGTGCATAAAAAGGTTGGAGACCCCTGCTGTGAAATAACACACAAATTGTGTGTCCATACTGGCACTGCACTCACTGTGGTTTGTAGCACTGAGACTTCTGGAGGGTACATCCCATGGTTCTTTGCACTGCAGTAAGCAACGCCACTCTATTAATTCCTTCCCAATGAATTATGGGAGAACTTGTCTGTCCTTTCTGGGCACTTGGGGGGAATTGTGGGACGGTTTTGGGGACTAGCGGCACTCCAGTGGAGCTAGCCTGCTCCCATCCCACAGAGAACCAACTTTCTAATCACACAAAACTGAACACACTTGCCCCACCCCTTTTCCAAAGGCCCACCCTGCTCACTCCATCCCCCCTCCCTCCATCGCTTGCTGTCCCCCAAACTCACTCACGCTCATTTTCACTGGGCTGGGGAGGGTCCTTTTTTGATCAGGTGTTCCGGTTGAAAACCAGACACCTGGCAGCCCTGTGCAGAGTAGTCGTGTTATCAGTGGAAGAGTCACACTAACTCAAGTTTCAGCCTGATGGGCCATCCAGTTTGAGTGAAAAAGCACCATCGCATTCAAGCTAATGGTTTTTGTGTGTGGACAGGACTTGAGTTAGGGGCGACACTTGAGTTATAACAGTAGTTAACTTTGCTGTGAACAGACAAGCCCTTAGAAAGAATATAAGATTTTCTTCCATACCTGATAGTAATAGAGCTCTCTTCAGCACAAGTAGTGGAAACTTGTGTTTATGGTGGTGAACGGCCAAATTCCAGTCTTGGTCCTGCAAGTGCTTTTTTTATTTAGGGAGAGACAGTTAATGGTGCAGTGCAGTTCCATTAGAAAGCTGTTTTTGTTGTTGTTGTTGTTGTTTTTTGGGGGGAGGGGGTGTGCCAACACTTGTAACTTCAAAAATGAATTCTCATGGTTTAAGATGTTCAGAATTGGGTCTCATTGACAACTGGAACCTTCTCTGAATATTTGCATTAAATTACATGCTTTGTTTGAAGGTTAAAAGACTTTCCTTTTGGAAATATTTGTGGAGCCTGATATTTCTTGGTGTTGTTCATGCTATCAAATGCAGTCACGTTACGTCACAAAGTTCAAACTATAGGTAAATTTTGACACTGTCTTGGGTAAGAGACAATTTTCAAGGTCAATAGTGGAGAGGAAAATATTTAAGAAAATGCTTTTGTTTGAAAACTAGACATAATCCTCCGTCAATAGAGAAAAACAAACACGGCAATGGAGAATTTCCTTCTCAGGCTCTAAACCAGCCAGGACTAGGTTTCAGAAGAAAAAGGAAATATCAGCATCTGGTGACTACTCCATCTTCTGCATCGCTCTGAAAATACCCCTTTGGCCTAGGAGGAAGGTGTACACATTCATTTTTCAGATGAAGTAAGAATCAGCGTTAAAGTGACTTGCCAAAGGTTATAGAGGGATATTGTGACAGAGCAGGGAACTGATTTCAGGTGGTAGAAACCTTTTACACTCTGGGGCACACTGCCTCTTTTACAAATTGTTTTACATTTCTGTAATTAGGCCAACTGTATAATACTTCACCTTTGTAAAATGTGCAAAGACAAGGGAAGTATGTCCATATTCATCCTACTGGACATTGCCGCAGCGTTTGATACCTTTGATCACCAAAATATCTGTCCACGCACCAGCAATCTGCATGTCCTGAAACAGTTCAATTCCTTCCTCTTAGACTAAATCCAGAGGTTCATTGCGAGCAACTTTCTCCACTTCTAAATGCCTCCCCTTTGGAGTCTCATAAGGCTCACTTCTTTCCACCACATTACTCAATGTGTACTGCTTTGTGAAGTTGTTTGGAGAGCTGCTGAGCAGCTTGTGGTATGTCTATGAGACACAGCTCCATATCTCCTTCATGTCAGATGTGACCAGTGCCATTTCCAAGATCTCTCAGCTCTTAGCCAAAATCAGTATTTCGATGAAGTAACAAGTAGTGGTGACAAGATGCAGCTCTGGTTGAGTTCCACGTAGGCTTTGAACCCTTTAGGGCATTCATCACATACCCGGTGCCTAGAGAAGGGATTGCATACCGCCTGGCCTACAGCCAACTTTTGGAACATCTAGCATAACAGGGATTCTTTCCCAGCCTCTTAGGAGTCTGCTACTATAGGGATCCTCAGGGCAAAAGAACCAGAGATTTATTCATTTTGACCAAAGTAGTGGGCTTTGAGTTTTAACTGTATCCATGTGCCCGATATGTTACAGGATATGGACCTGAAATAGTCACACTGTGTACTACAGTACAGAACAATGAAGCATAGCTAGAAATTTATAGAAAGTAGAGGTGAAATTTGGATCCAACTATATCATCGTGTTCGCTGACCCTTCCCAGAGAGAAACAGGTGGTCTCAGTGTAGGCATGCTGTGAAGGAATAAGAGTGCAGACATATGTAAAGACGAGTCTTCCCCCCTCCTTTACAGTTTGGGGAGGGGAAGAGGCCTGAAAATCATGCATCAAAGTTCCTGCCCACCTATAATATTGAGTTAATAGTTACATCCACTCCAAGAGGGTCAGTGTGTAATGCTTTACGGCCTGATCCTGAGTGGTGTGGAGCACCCACAACTTCAGTTGAAGTCAAGGGGAGTTGCAGGTGGAAAGCACTTCTCCGGCTCAAACTATTAACGAAGGAGCCCAGTTCAGCAGTTCAGCCATCTTTGACAGGCTGAGAATGGTGCTAGGAGCCAGAGACCCAACCCCCCTACACAGCCTAGGATCTGACGGCACAGTGGAACGCTGGGAGAAGTATAGAGTTTCAAAAAACCACAGCTCGTTTCCTGCAAGGCTAGCCACAGCAGCAGTTTGGGCCAAGTGTTCCCGTTCAGGAGGATTATTTCTTGTTTTAAGGTTGATATTTTCTTCCAGCAGGGGGCTCGTCCAAACTGACAGATGTACATATATAGTGTGCGTTCTGAACATAAGGTTTCATGTGTCCCCCACATCCAGTAATTGCAGATGATCCTTTATCTCCACAGGCTGCAGTTCTGGGCTTCAGTCCTCCACTTCCCTCTCTACTTCTCCTTCTCCTAGAGGCCTCAGCATTTACATCTTAACTGCCTAGAGCAGAGCAGACTACTGCTAGGCCAAACTGTCCTAAGGCAATATACGATAAGGCTCCTCTTTCTAGTTCTCCTCACACATAAGCCATGCTCAGAGATTGGCCTGACTCAGCTACACATGGGGTGCATAGGTCTTGGATTACTATGTAGAAAGCTGAAGGCAGGTTGTAGAATTCTCCTACTTGTGCTCCTGCCTGGCAGCAAGGAGCGGGGCAGAGCTGAAGAATTCAGGGAGGGAGTTGGCCTGACTGTGGAATAGGAGGCACAGTCACAGTGACAGAGGAGAGACTTCTAACATGAGGAAAGACAGGTTGAAAATCTCTACCCCTCTCCTCCCTTCCTTCCGGCCATTCAGTCCCCTCATTTCACCTTGAGGACTGGCACACCCCTTCCCACAGCCCAGCTCTAGTTTCCTTCTCCCACTCTTTGCTGTGCAGCTCCTGCCAATCCATCTCCTGTGGCTTGATGAGCCTTCAGAACATTTGCTCAGCCATGGGCAACTCAGCCAGTGCAATGTCTGCTATCGCTCCCCTCCTTTTTCTGCCCCTTTCTGTGATCCCACCTCCCTTGCCGTCACCTCCTCCTTTCCCTCCATTCACCACGAGCAGAGGGCCTCAGAGGCCCAGTGGTGGTTCGCTATTTTGTGTCAGCAACTCTTGTCAGCCCTGACATACTCAATCTGTATCTACAGGGTGCCATGTAAGGTATCAGTGGAAAACTAACAACTCACTGAATAGTCTTGTGTGAGGTACGTACAGTTAACCTACAAAGACTCATACAGATGTCCTGGAAATATGTGACTAAAATGTTGTTAAACCAGGCACATCAGGGGAAGTTGTTAAACATTTTTTTCCAGCCACTTCAAGCCAGATGTGGCCAAGGACAGGGGGCTATTCATTTGTAGCAGAGACTGAAGGAAGATCATTTGCATTGTCAAAATTACAAGTGGGGGAGAAGCCAGCATGGCATCCAAGCCCAGCAGGGAAAAGGAACTTTATCATGGGATATACTTCAGAATACATTTCAAAGGTTTACTGGAACTATAAAGCAAGGGGAAGAGAACCCCTAAAGTTGTCCTTCACCTGAGGAGTTAAAGAAACCAAGCACCTTGAGCAGCATGTGTTGGGGCCTGGTTAAAGAACAGCGCTGCCAGGCTGGAAGAATTACTATGGTGAGAAAAACCTCTTTGAACAAAAGTCTAGTTTGTTGAGTTTTAGTTTTAAAAGTGTATTTTTACTTGTATTAGTTTATAACCATTTCTACCCTTATTCCTTGTGCTTGGTGTCACTTCAACCCCTGTCCCTTTCTTCATAAACTTTTTACTTTTACCATAAACCAATGCGGTGCTTCGATTGATAAGGTTTTGTGAGGGTTTCAGTAAGTGGGACTGAGTAGTGCAGAGAAAGACGTTTTGGGGAAGAATACGGGACTGGGAGGGTGCTGGTGGTGTCGCTCTGCAAGGAGGAACTGGGCTGGTGTCAGGCTCTCAACCAAAGCTGCACAGTGTAGACACTCCCAGGCTTACAGGGTAGATGATGACAAAACCCCATACTGGTCTAGGAATGGTTGCTGTCTGTCCCCGCCATTCTCTGCCCCTTTCTGTGGTCCCACCTCCCTTGCCTCCACCTCCTCCTTTCCTACATTCACCAGATGAGCAGAGGGCCTCTGATATGCACTTACATGGCCAGCATTTGAGGATACACCACCCTATAACATCCTTACTTAGTGACATGGATCCACAGGACTGATGCTCTTGAACGGCTCTGGAACAGTCCCTGGGAGGACCCTTTCAGTGTGTCAGCCCCCTCAGTGTTACACTATCACTTGGGTAAGCCCCTTGGCTTCACCATCTTCTGGGACTGAACGTTGGCACCTTCAACACCCCTGCTTTACGCTGTGAGCTCCTCTCAGCGAGTCCACCTGAAGCGGACACTGACACACCCAAAGGGAACAGTGCACCCCCAATGTACTTAAACTGGAATGACTCAGCCAGTGGTGTAAAAACCGATGGGTTTATTAGATGTCTGGAACACAGAATAGAAACTCCTTAGTTAAGATAGAGAACAAAGTCATAGCATAGTCCACCTGTGTCAGTCCAGAGCCCTCTCTGACCCCTCTGTAGTCCCAGTCCCGAAACTTCTCCTTGAACAGCCAACGCTTAACAACCCCAAAGGGCCCCTCCTTATTCCTTTGTTCTTGTTCACGAAAAACATGGTTGCCTGGCCATCCTCCTTATCCCTTTGTTCTCCAGCTGATCACAACTGGCTGGCTTCCTGCAGAGGATGGGCCATCCATGGTCGTTAATTGCTAGTGCCAAATGAAGCGGCCATTGTCTTCTTCAGACTCTTCATGGGCATGGGCCCAGGCCCCAGACAGCCAGGCATCAGTGACACCTGGATCTCTGCAAAGAGGAAACAACTTTCCCCACCCCCATTTAACCATGCAGCACAGAGGGGAAACCGAGGCACACAAAATATTAATCCAAAATATGAAAAAAAATCATTCTGTCACACGCAACAAGAAAGACATTTTAACCACTGGAGGTCTGAATCATAGACTATCAGGGTTGGAAGGGACCTCAGGAGGTATCTAGTCCAACCCCCTGCTCAAAGCAGGATTAATTCCCAACTAAATCATCCCAGCCAGGGCTTTGTCAAGCCTGACCTTAAAAACCTCTAAGGAAGGAGATTCCACCACCTCACTAAATCTGGATTGATCCTGATTTATATCACTGCAAATAAAAAGGTGCAGTCTTAACTCAGGTTAGCTAACCCATGCTGGCTAACTCGGCTACAATCGCAGTAAAGAGCGGGCAGCTTGGTTTGTAATTTGGGTTAGCAGCTTGAGTTCAACTGCAGGCTGCCCTGTAGGCTTTAAACTGAGCTGCTACCCGGAGTTAAAAGCCCAGTTGCCGTGTCTTCACTGCTGTTTTAACCCAAGTTGAGAACACAGCTTTTTAATGCAGCATTCACATACCTTCTGCTGGGCAGGTGCCTGGACCATTCACACTAGTCAGGAACAGTGAAAGCTCCCTGTCTAAAAGGGCCTTTCTGCTAGCTAAATGGAAATGAAACCGTGAGCAGGTAAAGTTGCTTTTCTCAAGCCAGCCACTGATATTTTGTTTTGTTATTACAGAGGAGGGGAAATAATTATAGCTCTAAAGAGTTTCACAAGCTCCATGACACACTTCTCTGCGCTCCCTAATCTGTGCACAATTAATGAGTATTATTAGCATTCTTAAATCGTCTTTGGCAATCCCATGCTAACGAAGATGGCTATTTGCCATGCAGTGCACAGCAACAAAGACCGAAGTTTTAGAGGGTGCTACAGTCCAAGGGTGCAGCCCCCATTCCTGTAACGATACACAGACTGACTTAGGTTTTCATACAAGAGGTCAGACTATGAGCCTGGGGAGCGAGAGCGAAAAAAAGGAGACCAAGCCAGAAAGCTTGGTGGGTTTTTTTAAAGCTGCACATGTAATAAATACAAAGGAGGAAACAGCAAATACTTCATTGCAAAGCCTCTCAAAAGAGATATTTAAAATTATAGCAAAGACCTCTATTATTGCTCATGCTGGGGATTCTTGCGTTTCACTCTGAAGCATCAGGTACATGTTACAGGAGAGAGCATCCCAGACTAAATGAACCCAGTGCTTTGACCCATTCTGGCAATTCCTGTGTTCTGACCTACTGGATTGTCTAGCTTATCCTCCCTTGGCTCAGGACTGTTCCTTCATGTATCTTCCACAGTGCTTTATCATTCCAAACTAGATTCAAAGGTAGGATCAGCAAAGCGATAATGTAAATAATGGACGTGTACATCACACTCTGACCAGCTGGCTTCAGGGATAATACCTTTTCCCTGTATTTCACTTCTGTTAGTGCTGCATAGCCAACGCAGAACAGTTCCATCCACAGATGCTGTAATGATGATGCGTGATCAACAAAACATGACTGCCTTTCAGATTCCATGCTGTTTGTAAGAGCTTTGGGTAACTTAGGTGCAGTTGGAGGCACAAATCAAAGTTTAGACATCAGTGATATAAGGGGGTTATGCCAACAGATGATACCTTCATGCACGTGAATGGGGTCACTGATGCAGGAACTCAGGCTGAAACTCCCCCTAGAAACAGTTCAAGTTTAGACTAGGCCTTTAGGATAGACTAGGTGTGAGGTTAGTTGAAATGTTCTAAAAGTCATAGGTGGAAATAAGGCACATAGGCACCTAAATACCTTTGTGGATCCGGCCAAACTCCCATTGCAATCAATAGAAATTGGGAGCCTAAATAGCATTGTGGATCTGGGCCACTGTCTTTAACAAGTGCTAAACTGCTGAAGCTAAAATCTTGGGGTGGAGCCCAGACTTGTCTACACTTAAAAGGTTTGCTAATATAGCTGTACTGGCAAACACGCCTAGGGTAGAGGTGATTAATAGAGTTTAAGGCCAGAAGGGACCATTAGATCATCTAGTCTGACCTCCTGTAAATCACAGGCCGTTACATTTCACTCACTTACCCCTCCATTGAGTCCAATAACTTGTGTTTGGCTAAAGTATCTTCCAAAAAGGTGGCCAGTTCCGGTCTGAAGACATCAAGAGACAAGAGAATCCCCCACTGCCCTTGGTAGTTTGTTCCAATGGTTAATCACTTCCATTGCTAAAAATGTCTTACTTCCAATCTACATTTGTCTTCAGCTTCCAGCCATCAGTCTTGTTCTGTCTTTGAGCCCTTCAGTAGCCAATATTATCTCTCTGTGAAGACACTTTCATACTGCAATCAAGTCCCATCTCAGTCTTCTTTTTGATAAACTAAAGAGATACATCTCTTTAAGTATCTCCCTGTAAGGCATTTTCTCCAGACCCCCAAATCACGTGTCTCTTTGCTGCACCCTCTGCAACACTGACATCCTTTTAATACTTGGGCACCAGTCTGACCAGCGCCTTATACAGAAGTAAAATCACCTCTCTGCTCCTACTCACTACTCCCATCTATACATCACCCTGCTCTGACCAGGGCTTGTAGGTGCTACGATAATACAAACAACACATCCAAGGATCACATAGGCCCTTTTTGCCACATTGTCGTACTGGCAGCTCATGGTCAGTTCCTTTTCCATGATGATTTCTAAAGCTTTTCCAGACTCTCTGCTTTCCAGGATACATGGTCCATCCCTTCTGTCAGTTAGTGCCTGCAGGCCTTGTGCATAGATGCAGTGACCTTGCATTTGGCTTTGAATGGGCCCACCTTACTAACTGCTTCAGATCGCTCTGTATGACCTCTCCATCCTCATCATTTACTGCTCCGCCAACCTTTGTGCCACTTTTAACAGCAGTGATTTTATATTTACTTTCAGCTCATTGATGAAAAATGTTGAATAGTGTTAGGCCTAGGACCAGTCCTTCTGGAGTCCCACTAGAAACACACCCATTCAATGAGGATTCCCCATTGAAAACTAGAGTTTGAGATCTGTCCCTTACCAGTTCTTAATTTGTTTAATGTGTGGTCAATTGGCACGTCAAGTGCTAAGTTTTAAATCAGAATGTCATGTTGCACTAAGTCAAATGCCCTAGAAAGGTCTAAGTGTACAATATCTGTGCCATTACTACTAGCAGGAAAACCTACAATCTCCTAAAATAATTGAATCAGTTTTGTCAAGATCTGTTTTCCATATAACTCTGTTGACTGGCATATTCCTATCATTTAATTCTTTATCAATTGCAGAGGGCACTCAGAGACGACCCAAGTTTAGGGATTGGTCTTGTCTGACCAGCTCCTCTCCCAAGGGTGAGGTACTGAGCACAGGCACTGGCTTCCTCCTTGCCCTGGGGTTGCTCAACCCCCACTCTGCCCCAAGCCGCCACCCCACCTCTTCCCACCCAGATCTGCCCCCTCCCCCAAGCACAGTCTATCCCTGCTGCTCACCACTGAACAGCAGATTGGAGCAGGTGCGAGGCGCTGGAAGGGAGGAGGAAGAGCTGATCGGGGGGGGGGGGTCTGTCAGTGGGTGCTAAGCAGCACCCACTTTTTTCCATGGGTGCTCCAGGGGGAGCACCCACAGAGTCAGTGCCTATGTCACTGAGTTGGAAGGCTGGCTGAGAAGAGACTCCTCTCTTCTCAGGGGGAAGCAGCCCCATTATCCCAGTCCATATTTTACTCTAGGCTGTATTTAAAATTTCAAGATGTAACTGCTCCCCCTTCCCAGCAGAGGGTGGAGTGGACCACTGCCTGGGAGCCCCCAAAATGCAGCAAGCAGGCTCCATACAATTTAGGGTGACCAGATGGGGCAGTCCCAATTTCTGGGTCTTTTTCTTATATAGGCTCCTATTACACCCCACCCCCTGTCCTGATTTTTCACACTTGCTGTCTGGTCACCCTAATACAGTTACACCAAGCTCAGCTGGGAGATGCACACAACCACTCAGGAAATGTGGAGCTGTGCCCAAGCAGAGCAAACTAAACTGTGTCTGATCAGCTAGCATCTTGGAGTGGTCAGTGGCTTTTTCCTATTCAAGGGGCCTGGGTACTGTTCCACTGAGATTCTTTGCTTTGTAACAGCACCACCAACTGGCAGAGACAAGACACCACATTACACTCAAAAATAAGCTGGAAAATGCAAAACACAAGCAACACTCGTACTTTAGATTTCAGAGTAGCAACCAGTGTCAAAAAAAAAAAAGAGAAAGTGTGCTTGTAAACTTAGAGAGTATCAAAAAATTTTAAAGCTGAGCTCATGTGAAGAAAATGAATATGCATGGATGCAGAAGAGAACAAGACAGACAGATATACATATACATGAAGAAGAACAACAAAAGAGAACAGTAGGCAGAGATATGCAGAGTGTCTAATCAAGAGATTTGAGCTATCTTTAGCAATTAAAAAAAATTGGAGAGTGATACTTTAGAGATACCATAGAGAGTGTGTGAGAGGTGTTAACATGCAAAAACCCAGAGATTAAGAAACTAGAAACAAAAACTGTCCCAAACAATTGGCAATTGAATGGTTAATTACTATTGGAATGGTTATTTCATATTTTGTTCTGTCTCCTACACCTTATATGGGCCTCTCATTCACATCCTTCAAAATTTTTTCTCCTCTTTTCTCTCTCTCATCTCAGCTCAGACTCTCACTGTGGCATGCATACTTCCACCTTTCATCATCTCTGTTCTCTGTATCTTTCTGTGTATCTATATTCCATCTGTATTCTATCCATCAAGAAGTACAGTGAGCTAAAAGCTCAATGCTAAAAAAAAAATTTGTGTTTCTTTGTGCCACAAGTCACTGACTTTAGAGGCAGCCCTGCCATACCTGGCCTAGGGAGGCAAAGGACTCAGCACTGGGAGGAAGCAGAGTAACTATGGGCACTGACACTGGGTTTGTCCCTTCAAAGCGCTGTACTAGGTTCTTGGCCCTCATCGCTGTGGTGTCAGAGCTCCCACAGGTGAAAGTGACAACGCTCTCCCTCTGCCTTCCCTGGGAGCAACGGTTCAGAGAGACGTGGGGGTTTATGGAACAGAAGTGTTACCACTGCAGGAAAGCAGGCCTATACTATAGAGATCACTGCCATGACTATCTCCTGCAGAGTTTTATCTGTGCTCACAAGCCTCCCCCATTGGTTTTATTGTCCCAGCCCAGCACAGTTGCAATGTTCAGAGAGAGGGTCTCTAGAAACTGGGGTCCAGTCCATACAGCACTTTGGACAAAAAGAAAAATAAAGTAAAGGTCATGACTTTGAACTGGAGTCTGTTCAAGGGGGAGCTAATGCAGAGGGCAGTGTCTCAGGGAAAGCGATTCCTGGGCACCCGTGTTGCAGAGTCCGCAAGCAGCTGTTTTCTGAACTAGCTAGGAGCTTCAAGGTACAGGGCTTTTGGTTCCTGTATATTAAATCTTGTGCAGAAGAAATGTCTCCTAAGTCACCTGGGAAACTCCTTCCCCAGAGTTGGTAGGGATTGATAGGCTCTGCAAGAAACAGCATCCCACCCTCCTCAGCGGGGAGTGGTCTCAAATCTTTTGGGATAGGTAGGGAAACAGAGAGAAGGCAAACGTGCCTGTAGAGTGGTTAAAAACAAAACACTTGACTGTGAGAAAGGAAACTGAATGAGAAAACGAGTGCCATGGGTGTGTAGATGCAAACTGTCTCCTGTGCACAGAAATAATGAGCTGTGTGCTAAATAGTATCTACTGGCACAGGCAAGCCAGACCTGCCCTCTCTTACATTCTCACCATCACCCTGAAGACATCTCTAGAGGTAGTGAAGCCAGAACAGCAGTTAAATGAAGATTATGCCTGCCTCAAGAGGGTGGGACAGCAGGAGCATAACTACGTCATGTTTATGAAGGGCTTTGAGACCCTCCAATAAGACAGCATGGAAGTCTAAAGTATACCTACAGTATTACTGCCTTTAGGACAATTCCCTTGTGAAACAGACTACTCTGCTGCTGGGGCCAAACAGGGCCTGGGACAGATTCTGGCTGTGAGGAAGGGACAAGAGGACTACTCCGTAGTGTCCTTGAGATTATGTTCTTCACTATACAGTCATTAAAACGCCACAAGCAGTTCAGATTTATTTCCCCTTGAACAAGCCAGGCCAGCAAGGAGGCCTCTTGACTGTTTAAAAGGGGCATGACCAAGACAGTAGGTCTGAAGTTAGATTCCCAGTATGGCACTAATAGCTATTAGGCATTTATACTAGGCTATATACAGCAATTAAGCACTACTTCCGGCTCCTAGCAGGTTGTTAATACAGCTAAGCATGGTTGCCCCTGGGTTTATGTACAATGGTGGGGTTAAATAGTAAAGGACACTGCTAACCAACACTATACAAATACATTTTATTTAGAGATATCCATATTAAGATGCACAAATACTTTTGTTCACCAATTTCAGTTCACACAACTTCAAGTAGTGGAAAAAACAAACTGCAGTTAGTTACAATTATTCTATATAACAGGGCAGTAGTAAAAGATCCATTTGTCAGACTACAGAATGGTTAACACTCAGATGAGAACGTACAGATCTATGTATTAAAAAGTGCATTGCCACATACACTAACATGCTTTTTCCAAGAGCAACATCTTTCTGGCATGTGGACACAGTAACCCGGTTAATGTGAGATTGAAAATTAACATCTCGATTTGATTTGGAAATGAATCAACTAACAAATCTCCCCAAACCAGGAATTAAGAGTTTTGTTCCTTGATCCATACAAGGAAGTCAACTTGCAAACCAAACTTCATTATGCTGTCCATATGATCAGGCAACACACTGATGACCTAAAGCAGTCACAGTTAACAGCCCAACTTCACCGGCTCTCCTCTCTTCCATTCTGAAGAGAAGTCCAAAACACTCAACTGCATTTAGGAAGCTGACATGGGACAGTCACCAAATCTTTGCAGCCAGTTTGAATTCTTCCACACAAGAAAAAAACACCTCATCCTGCAAAAAAAAAAAAAAAGCAAGCAAGCCAGCTGGGATCACATGTTGCTGAACTCATTTTTGCGATCCCACATTAAAGTAGAGAAAGAAAGTGGTGCTGGATCTGTAGAGTAACTGCAGTGGGTTTAAAATTAATAAAAACACATGGAACCTTAACTTAAACCATCTCCTTAACACAAGGAAAGCCCAGCAGATTCCATTTGTTATTGATACCCCCTTTTTTGCATTCAAACAGAGGGAGAGCACTGCATGCTGCTCAAGAAAGACCAGCGAGGATTGCTCTATGGATGTTAGCATTGAATAGCAGGAATCACATATTAAAATCAGTCTTCAGTTAAACTCCTTGCATTGAAGACACAAAGTGAAACAGGCTGACCTTTACATTATACTTAAGGAAATCCAAGAGGCACATTTTGCATTGATCAAAAATAACCTTGATGTACATTGCAACATTCAATGAATTTGGAATCTGAGACATGAACCTCCAGTGGAAGTGATTTAAAAACCAAAAGTCAGGAACTCTGTTCTTATTCCATTAAGATGATTTTAAACTGCTCCCTCATCTACTTGAACTAGAGGTACCTTTCCAGTTCTCTGCATACAAAGCCTGCCTCCCCCACAGCTTGTTTTCTTCTGCACACAATGGAAACAAGTAACCTCAATGCCTCACAGGGTAGGTCCCAAAAGCATGTCAGGAGAGCTGAGGGTGGGAATCAGTAGAGATTGTACATGTGCAGTGATCCCCAGAACAAGAAGGTGGAAAGTAAAAACAACCAGATTTCGATAGCCAGCAGTGCAGGAATGAATTGGTTTACAGAGCAGGAATGAGTGGGGAGCACAGCCCTCCAGATCAGAGGAGACCAATTTAGGGAAATATCCAGGGCTGGGTAAGAGAGAGGAAGAGAAAGGAGGGAATCAAACTGTAGAAGTTGTGATCCAGCAAAGTACATAAGGGCTTGAAGTAGGTGCTTAGGTCTCATCAGCTTCAGCAGGACGTAAGCACATGCCCCGGTGATTTGCTGAACAGGAGCCCAAGTTAGCAAGCCAGGATAGAACACGCTGGAGTCCACAGAAGAGTGACTGGGACAAAAGGCTGAATGATGGAGACAATGCTTGTAGAAGGACAGAGCCTGCTGCAGGCTGTTTTGTGAGCAGGAAAATGGAGCAAGGGGATCAGTGCCTGCTGCTTTCTGTGAAACCTGGGGAAGCAGCAAGTCCCAACTGGAATTCTACATCCCCTGCACCCACAGGTAATGCGGGATCAATAGGTAGATCCAAGTGGGGGAAGCCACAAACAAGGGCCCTCTTCACTATGGCCTGCCAGCAGCGGAAAGAGTGCTGCCCCTCAGCACCCCAGAAATGAAGCCATTTCCTAAGTCAGGAAAAATCCTGGAAAGCTCGAGTGCAGTAGGAGCCTGGGGAGGAAGGGGTGGGTGGCAGGTTGATGACAATCAATGAAGAAACGGGTGCTTCCCTGCACTATCTTCACACAGCATCTCTGAAGATAGAAGACCAGCTGTTTCCACAGGGAAGCTCCAGGCGTTGTAATCGACTGTCAGATAAGGGATGATGAAGATCTGCAGCCGAACCCCTAGGCCTCCATTGTTCAAGTGTATTAAAATAGCTGCTTGTCTTCTAAAGTAACAGGCCTGTGGAATTCCCCTTGGACAAACTGTGCAATACATGTCTGCCACTTAACCATACGGTCCAGCAGCGTCTCCCCCCATTAATTACTGCAGGAAACTGCCTTTTTTAAATATATAAAGTAATTCTAGCCATTACAGTTGTGAAGAAAGCCCTGTGCTGTAACCAGAAGGAACCAGTAATCAGCCTGGAAGTGTGATGTAGCCCCCCAGTACTCCAATGGGGTGTTAACTCTGAAGTGGAATGACAATATTGTTAGCTGTTCCCCTGCTGCTCAGATTGCAGGCAGTGGGCCATCACTTCCCACCTTACTGACCACTGCGTTATGAAATCTGGATGTTAGAATTTCAGCTTCTGTAGAGGTTACCAAAAAAGCAGGAATTGTCATTTCATATGCAGGTAGGTAGCAACAGGTTTACGACAGAGCACAGAGTGGTCTTTCTACCCAGGGGCCACCAGTATTTTTGTACAACTTTCAGTACAAACTATTTGAATTTTTTCAGACCAGACAAAAACTTGGAGTTTATTCTTAAAGGTGAACTGGAAAGAATGGAGAAAAAAGTTAAACCATTAAAGATTACAAACAAGTCAGATTAGGTCTGCTCAGTAGGATCTAATGAGGGTAAGTAGGGCCAAATGCTACATTAAATAAGATCTCTAGGTTACTCTGTTTTAGGTATGTGCACATTATATCCAGAGACTAATGACCATACATTGACACAGTTGTGTTGGCTTTGTAGGGCTAACAGAAAAGAGGGAGTGACTGAATCAAATTCTACTGAGCCAGAGGAATATTGAGTCACTGATTGGAACTTTAGCACATTTACAAGCTCACTGAAGGCAGTGGGATTGGTGATACTCGAGAAGAAACCCAGCTTGAACTTCAGATCATATTGAATTTGCAGGGCAGTTAGAAAAGTAATTTTTGTATTCAAATTCAGCACATTGGAAGTCACTGAGAAACAGAAACAACCCCACAAAGCCTTTTTCTTTTTGAAGTCACTTTTCAGAGAAGAACAGCTGTTTATGGGATAACTTTCTAGACACTGAGCTGCATATACAAATCAGTTTGTTTCTGCATGCAGTCTGCAAGTTTCCATTGTTTAATTTGCAAATTGCATGGACAGTTTTAAACATTTAGCCCTTAAGTTAAACACATGAACTACAGAACATTTGAAAAACCTCTACTCCCTTTGCTTAACTGCTTATGCGCAAGTTCAAGATTCTGCACTGTATCAAAATAGTTGACACTATAAACTATACCGAAAAATTTTCTGTGCATGCATGCACACAATAGCAACATATGCCAAAGAAACATTGGGTCCTGAATTTAAAACGGATGCAGGCAAGTGACAGAAGTCATGATATTTTCAATGCACTGGATGTTTAAGTCTATGAAGTGTAGTCTACGTGGAAAAACATTTTAAAAGAACTACAATTCACTTTAAGACATCCTAACCCCAAGTCACAAGTTGTGATCCCCACATATTTTAAACATCCTGTGTAGTTTGTGCATCATATATATTGACACATACATCATAGGCAAGTGGGGAAGATCCAGCATCTTATGTACTTATTACCAAACATGTAAGCACTGATGTCTGTACAAGGACTCATCCTAAGACAAAAATCAGTGCATTTGATTTGTGTCTATCCCATATTCTTGAATGTCAAATGAAAAAAAAAGTCACAACTAACAATACAAACTTGTTGCAACTTCACTGTTAACATCTTAGAAAAAGACAATGATGAGTTTCCGCCAGATAACTTTGCAAAGATCAAGGTACCATAAGAGAAAGGCACGTTAACCTCTGATTGGTCCTTTTCATTATTTGGATGAATCATAGTGATTTATATACCCTGAGACTGCAGGAGGCCATAATAGGAGAGGAAACCAGGTGAGCAGGTAAACAAAAAGTACAAGTTTAATGAGATTTAAGATTCAGCACCTGAAATTTCCCTTCTAATTAAGGAAATCTATAGAAAAGCGGATTCTAAAAATCATGCGCTATCTCCAAGATATTAGTTTTGAGACCAGAGAATCAGTGTTTCAAGGGGTACAGACAGGATACTGTACATGTCTCCAAGTGTTTTACATAGCCCCATATTTTATTTCAGTCCATTACTGTGGCAATTTGTATACGGTCAATACCGTTTACCCAGATGGTCAGATGCAGCCTACAACTCAGCCAGCCACAGCACTTTTGTTTTACCTATGAATGGCCTGCAGGAACTACAGGTCCCAGCATGCAGCTAGAAGAGAGGTGGTTGAAAAATGGCTTCTGAAGGCCTCTGGAGTCTAGGGACAAAACAGACCAGGTTCCACTCAGACAACTCTTGAAAAAACATTTTTTTTTTTTGAAGTACCTAATACAGGATTTTTAAGTATCCAATTTTGATGAGGAGACCCAGCACAGATGAAGCTACAAGGATTACCTAATTCCCAAGCAATAAATTCAAGCACATGGAAAACAGCCAGAATAGATTCCACATAAAGGGCCAATATCAACCTAAGGTTGTTTTTTTTTATTTAAACTAAAAAGCAAGTTTCTCCTTTAAATAGAAGTTCTGGGTGGTTCTGAGGGGAACACCAAACCTGCCCTCCTTTCTGTGCACACTCCTGCCTGCCCCTATGCTGCTGATGCTGCTACTTGCAGACCAAGGAGAACAGCATGCACAAACTGCCCCTAGAGCAGAGTGTGAATACTTTCCCCTCTCCCCCACTCTGCCCTAAGATTAGAGCATGGGAGTGATGCAACTGATCACCAATGCCACAGTGAAACCAACACTTCACGAACTGCTGTAAAATCCACGACAATCTGAAAAAAAAAATTGATCCTTTGTTTTAGGAAGCCCTGCAGTTACTTTTGCCAACAGATGCAACATTGTCAGATGGAGATTCAATTTGAGATGAAGTATCAGAGGGGTAGCCGTGTTAGTCTGGATCTGTAAAAGCAGCAAAGAATCCTGTGGCACCTTATAGACTAAGACGTTTTGGAGCATGAGCTTTCGTGGGTGAATACCCACTTCGTCGTCTGTTAGTCTATAAGGTGCCACAGGACTCTTTGCTAATTTGAGATGAGTCACTCTCAGAGCTTCTTTGATACCACTGCAAAGATGGGTGTCCGAAAAATACACGTCTTCTCTGGGACTTTGCAGCTACAAACTTCTCACAAGAGCAGCACTTCAGGGAGCAAGGTTTAGATGGAAGTGACTCACTCCTGAAGGTATGAAAACTGCCAGTCAAGGATTATTAGAATAATGTATTTTTTCATTGACCTCAATGAGTGTTGAATTAGACCAGTCTTAAGTGGGTTTTTTAAATAGCTTAGAAATATACTATCTTTGGGACCACTGGAACTCGCCCAGGATTAACACAAACTATGAATCTCAGTGAAACTTGTGCTTGGCCTGTGGCTCTCCTGAGCTGGGGTGGTAACACACTCAGCCTCTAACAGGAGGCTGCTTGGTCTAACGTGGCCTCTAGCTCCCTCAGAGCAACGCTGCAGAGAGCTGTGTCAAGCTTCCTTGGCTGGCAGGACAGACTGAGATGATGGACTAAGGTTGGAGGGATTAATAGAAAAATGGCCTGGGGAATAACGCTGAACTTGATGGTGGAAAAAGTTGGACAGTTTAGGAAAAAGAAATAGAAATGGGTTCTCTCTTATCATGAGCACACTGGCTAGTTGCTGTAGAGTTGCCACTCAGTACTCATGAGTTGGCTGCTATTGGGTCCATCACTGTTAAATTATTAAATCTGCCACATTAGAACAAATGCATATGATGCTTCAAGGATGCCATGCTTTGTATAGCAGCCTTACAAAAAGTGCTGGATGATCAAATAAACTGCTTGAGACATTACAATGCAAATAGGATACCATGTTAATATAATGTCAAATATCAGAAAAATGCTGGTCTGTTTGAATGATCCTTAAGAACCTTATTTTCCCTCAAAGCAACTCTGAGGGAGGAAGAAAAAAAAAAAGGTCGCTAAGATATCTGACTTTGAGCACTTGGAAAAATTGCTAGTCTACAAACAAAGTGAGACCACCACTGGGTTTCCGTACCCTATTTTAAAGCTATCGAAATCTAGTCAGGCCAGATTCACCCCCAATAGGGTTTCTCTATTGTTGCTTGAGAGATGGGAGCTTTGCCTTCACACCCACTTCTATGGCTGGGCTCTCAGCCTCCCCACTGCTGTACCAGCAAACCAGTGACCCATATTTGGATCCCTACGTGCTACTATCCCCCCCGCCATGTTCTGGTATTTCAATTTTAAATCTAAAACTGTGTGGCCGAGGCAGCATAGTGCAATGGAACAGGCACAGACTAGAAATCAGGAAACCTAGGTTCTTTTCCTGTTTCTACTTCTGATTTACCGTGAGACATTTGGCAAGTCACTTCCCCTCCCAGTCTCTGTTTCCATAACTGCTCAATGGATCAAAAGAAATATTTGACTTTGGATACTCAGGATCACATCACAGTAAGGCATCCCATCTTCAAGGGACAGCTACTTATAAAGTTTCAGACCAGTGTTTTAATCTATTACTGTTAAAAGCAACACACAATTACTAAGAAAAGTATTTCCCAGTTTTCTTTTTGCATTGGACAGCACTAGATGTATATTCCATTTACCTTGTTTGTGTGGGCTTTCCATGCAAGGGAAAAAGTCCCCCCCCAAAACAGGAAACAGTCACCAATAGGACTACAACACACTGGCAGAAGGCTCAGGAGCAAATGCAGTACTTGAAACTACATCATCTCCACGTCCCCCTCCCCTCACAACGAAACTGACTAATTTTAAATTGATGTTCCCTTAACACCAACACATCTACATTGGACAATGCTTAAAATCACCTGGAGAGAACAATTTCCCCAAAGACTCAAAGCTACAAACAAATGAGTTTTAAATTAACAAGATTAACTATAAAGGGAGTTAGATTTCAAGACCAAAAGGCTTCCTTCAGCATTAAAAAAAAAAATGTATTTAAAATGTTACTAAACATTGTGGACTCAACTTTAACACAGCTGAGCTCTGCTCTCAGAGATGTCAGCTGGAGCCGAGTGCTCAGTGCCTTTGCAAATCTGACCCCAAACAACAGGACCTGCCTGGGAATAAAACACACCCCAACAGAATGCAGAACATATCAGTAGAAGAGAGAATGATCTTAGACAGGATTTAAGACTACTCCTTCACAGAGATGAAGTGTCACCATATTTCATGTAGATTAAATAAATATTTTCCTTTGCATATTTCTGAGCAGAGTGAAATGCTACATCTCTGCCCTGCCAAACATTCATAAAAGAAATCCCAAAAGCAATATGTTCCCATCATGGAACTGTGACTGGTGACAGTATAAAAAAATACTTAGAATCTTTACATTCGTTTAACAACGGAAGTTCTGAGAGAACTACTTCATTTACAGCCCTATAATTTAACAGCTACTACTTGGAAACAGTGTAATAAAACCATATTTATTTTTAAATTTTTGCTTTGATGCAGATTTTAAGCAACCAACCCACTAGCAGAAGTTTGGAATGCAGTAGTAAAATTTCTTGGTTTGCAAAGTGATCAAGTCAGGCCTATACTTCAAATCCCAGTGTGCATATGGGACGACCCTTTCCTTAACCCTGACATGCAATCAGAATGTGGGGGGAAAGCCTGCACTTCTACCATGTCTTGTCTGATAATCTCAAGTTAGAAATTAAACCTCAGGTGCCATGTGTGCTATTAACCTCGTATTACAGATCTGCACAGTGAGGCACAGAGACATGAAGTGACAGGGCAACAGCAGCTACAGCCAGGAAGAGAAACAAGGAATCCAATGCTTAACCCTGTGCTTTAGCCACAAGACCATCTCTTCTCACCAGAAATGCACAATCCCTCCATGACTGAGCCTGTATTTTGTTCGCGAAGCGTATCCAAACTGTCATCCTGCACCCACAGCTCCTGGTGAAGTCCAAAGAAGGACTGAACAATAAGCTAGGTGCTTGAGGGGGGGGTGGCGGGAAGAGTCTCTCCTATAAAATCCAAGTGACAGCCTGTGCTTTTCTTAACATGATGAGTTGAACACAAAGTCTAGCTAGCTGGTAAGTTTCAAACCTGCATTAGAAAATGAAGCCTACAGTCATTAAAGCGGAAGACAACTGTATTTGCTAATAGCATCAAACAACTGCATATACCACTCTCCTTCCAAAGGTCAGGAGGGGAAAAAATATGAACATATTAGCATAACATCTCCCTGCCCATCAACTTTAATAGCAATGACTGGCTAGCAAAAACCATTCCTGCCAACATTACTCACTGCTGGTGGGAGAACTGCAAGAGGGGAAATGCTACAAGAGGGGGGGGAAAAAAGTCTCCAGCCTGGAAGAGGTGTGTGTCTTTAGGCAGACTCCAGGTATCCGAGTCCTGGCTCCTCCCTGCCATCCAGCCCCAGCCACCCAGAGGGCCCCCAGCTAGTCTGGAAGTTAATCAGATTGAATTAGGTTAGCCACCATGCAAATCCGTCTCCTCCTGGGATGCCATTTCCCTTAGTGCCTCAATCGGCTGCAGTCCACCATCCTAACAGCTGTCATGTCACACAATACCCCCACTGCAGTATAGGCAGCCTACTCTGAAGCTCCAACAACCTTGCCAACTGACACTCAGGAGAGAGAGAGAAGGGGTAACAAGAGACAGTCATTGTACTCAGGCACTCTTGGGATGCCAGGCTTGGGGGTCCTTGCTACACTCTGGGCTAGATAAGATGTTCCTGGTGGTGCTCTGTTCCTGGGTTCCAATGAGTATGGTTTTGATACATTTTCCTTTATGCATACAGTGTCATTAGACTTGTACTTTAAAAAAAAAACCAAGCCAGGCCTGAGCCAGGCTCTGCAGATAAAGTAGTAGCTTATCTCATAAATATTTTTAATAGTTTTAATTACAAGTAGTCCTCACTCCAAGTAACGTAACCGACACAAAGTACCTGCATACACACAGCCCCTGGACTTTCACAGAAAGCCTGGCAGCAACCACTCTATAAGAAAGGAATCCTACCTCACAGCAAAGTAGGGGGCATATGGCTGAGTTAGCCTATACAGGGAAGAGTCACTTGGAGTAAATACAATAAAAAGGGATTTTTAAAAAACCCTTCATATAAAGGATCAAGGAAGTTAAAGCAAAATCTGGTTCAAAAAAAAAAAAAAAGATGTACAAAACTGTTGACGACCAACAGAAAACTCTGCCAAAAATAACTTGCATTTAAACCAGAAAACAATGTCATCACACAATTTCTTTGTTAAAAAAGGAAAGACAAGGTGGAAATCAGCGTCAAGATGCGCATTTGGGAAGAGTTCTCATTAGCTCCAGAGACCAGCGTAATTCCCGTGGAGTCCTGATGGAAGGGGACCTCCTGCCACAAAGAGTTTCGTTCCAGACGAGTCGTAGCAGTGGGTGTAAACAGCATTTGCGAAGAAGTTAATGTCAGAAAAGTAATTCCTCCAGGTTTCATCATGATTCTGTTAAAGGAAAGTTCAGATCAGTATCGCTGCAAATGAGCAAAAGAGGAGAGCTTGTTTCACAAAAGCAAAATTTAGTCTCCATAGCCTGAAAAGGGGCTTTTTGCATTAATGATCCCTGGGGTTTATGCAGATAGGCTAGAACTGGGAGACACCAGGGACATCCTGCAGTCTGTTTGATGGCCCAAATTTCCTCAGAAAGAACACTGAAGGGAGGAGAGGAGAGGAGAATAAGGTTGGAAATCTCATTTATAATCACTCAGACTTAATTATTTAATAACTAGAACTGAGAGAGAGTCTATTACTTTGTACTGAATAATTTATATTATGGTAGCACCCAGGAACCTCAAGCAAGGATCAGGGTTCACCCCTCCCCATACGGATTATGGTCCCTGCCCTTCAGTTTGAAAAGGATAGATGTACTAATCAAACAGGAGCAAGTCTGAAAAACCTATACGATTCCACCAATACTGTGGATTTCTGGTCTCCTAACTCATCAGGTTAGATGCACGTTTTATTAAGCAACAGCACAGCCTGGTGTGCGCAGCGCACACACCGTATGTAAGGGTATAATGCAGTTAGAGTATAATATATTATTTGACAAGTATAAAATAGAGATTACGGCTTTGGAAAAAATGTTGTTTGTCTCTCTACTTGTTTCACTTTTTTGATTTCAGTTCTTCTCTTGATCCCTCCTGAAAGCAGATATCTAACCTAGGCCTCCGGGACTAAGTTTTCTAGATCACAAACAAATAGCTTAAGTCTACTATGACCACATAAAATGTACTTTAAGTGTGTGTAACTAACATTGCTGTACCAATGCTCAACATCGAGGTCTATTTCTGAGATTTCAATGAGAACTACAAAATAGAGTATGAAGTTTGTCCATTCAGTAGCAGTTATGCAAAAGTTTTGCTAGGAGAATGTTTTGTCAAGATTGAGTAATTCAAAACTGGCTCACCATATTTTGCTTGCGCTTTCATAAAAAGAGTACTTGTAAGTGAGGGACAGTTATGAGCAACTGAAGAATAGGAGTCAGGCTGAAATCAAATGTTAATTCTTACTAGTATGTGCTGTATTTCTTTGCACCATCCTTTCCCTCTGCCTGGTCTAAGATTGTAAGTTCTTCAGGGTACAGAATGTATCTTAGATTTACAGTGCAACACAATACATTGAAAATATAAAGTGCCATTTGCTAATAACTGCACCGTGTTGGAGAAATGTTCCTAACAGGTTGTTATTTCTGAGAAAAGGCTAAAGAGATTTCAGTCACTGAGTGAGGGTTTTAGTGACACTCATTTGACATGTATAGATCCCAAAATCATAGCATTAACTCATCTTCAAGCCCTGTAGCATCCCTATATAGAAGAGCTTCAACAGCTGCAAGCTACTCACAAGCCAGCCTTTCCCGGTCGTCAGCTTTAAAATTTCACTTCCTCCGAGTTTCTGTTTTTGTCCACGGCAGGTGTGATTGGGCTTCTCATCCAGGAACCTTTGGGCTCGGATGTCATAAAACAACAAGGAACCCTGCCCTGTTCCCACTGTTATAATGTGCTCATAAAAGCTCACTGACCGAATTCCTGTCAAAGAGAAGGAATGTTACAATCACATTCAAGAGGAGATGCATGCTCTGGCTATGCAGTGGTGGGTGCTGCTTTAGGGTTTTTTCCCCTGTTACAAGAATGTAATAGGAAGCAGATTACTTTGTTTCCCTTTAACTGTAAGACAGCACAAGTCAGTTCTATTTATGTTACAGAAATCACAGCTGCTATTGCAAATATCTTTCTCTCTCCCCACAAAGGATCCAATCCAGCTCCCGTTATTTATTTATAATCGGACTAGCGCACCAAGGAGCCCCACTCACAGAGCAGGGCACCCTTGTGCCAGACAACAAACAGAACCAAAAGATGGGCCCTGCCCCCAAGGGCTTATAATCTAAGTGTAAGACCTGAACCAGAGAGGCGGGTACAGACAGGGGGAGCACAAGGAAACAATATGGAAAGACTTCCTTCATTTCAGTGGCAGCAAGAGCAGTCCCATGATGACTTTGAGGGCTATCATATGCACATGCACTAATCACTAGGAAGGAGACTGTTCTTTAAGACTCATCTCCCTGTGTTCCAAACATCACTTAAAAAAAAAATCTAGGTTTGTGCCCTGAACTAAAAGGGTCGTTTAAACTGATCTGCTTTGGGGAGAGAATTTACCCAAACAAAAGTATGCAGCATTACTTTGTTATTAAGGTCCAGTCATCACTTTGCTATTTGCTGTATAAAGAATTTGTTTTGTAGATCCACAAAAAGAAACACAATAAATCAGTGAGGATCCAAAAACAGTTTCAGCCACCTTCTTAGTACGATACAAGAAGCTTATGAAGCATGCTACAGTTTGTTTAAAATAAGAAAATTAAACAGTCAAAATGGAAGTGAAAGTTGAGTGTAAATAATATGCCTGCTCCCATCCAGCTATGCCAAACTGCAGTCTAATTGAATTCATCCTAACCAAGTGGAATTAAAAACAGGAATATGTGCAGTAATGGGAGAAAGGCGCTAGAAATTACATATACGAAAGAAGAGTCTATAGTTAGCTAAGGAGACTATGACAATATGTCAGAGCAAGTTGTAGGCATCTGTTTTACAGGTTACAAAGATTTGGGTTTGGTAATTCAGTGTGCAAGTGGGTTCGGACTCTGTATAAGGCAGCAGAGGCTAGCATAGTCAGTAAGAGATCAATCATTTGGACTAGAAAAATAGCACAGAGGGGTGCCCTTTTATTTCTGTTACTCTGAAGCTGCGCTTGAAGAGCAATCCATCCGGGTGCTCACACAAGGGGAGTAGGTGATGATGAATGCATACAGAGGACATATGGTCTCCAAACCAATTCCTGCATTTTATAGCTTTTATCATTCTCTAATCACAAGATAATTAGTACTGCACTGATTCTCCCAGTTTATCAGGAGACTGTTTTAGAGCACACTTTGGAAAATGGCACTTCAAATTGGTTCATAAGGGGAACATTCAGCAGCAAAGAGCTGTTGGCCAATATTTTCAAGCCTGGGTGCCTAAAATTAAACCCATAGTTAGTGTAGGATTCAACTCAATTAAAATGGCCTATTTTCAAAGGTGTTAGGTGCCCACAAATCCCACTGAAATTAATTGGTGCTACAGATGTTTAACATCTTTGAAAATAAAGCTGCTTATCCGAGTGCCTGAATATGGATTTAGGCATTAACTTTCAAACCTGGGTACCTAAAGTTTTCTTCACTGTGTATAACCCAAAACAGTTCAGAAGTTTACAGTTAGACTATTTACATTTGGCTCAACTTAAATTTTGTAAGAACAAGATTTTATACAATTTAAACCCTAGAAATGTTTCCTTCGTGGCTTTAAAATTCTAAAAAAAACAACAACAACATTCTGTTGCAGAGTTAAAACTCAGTAATGTAGTACAGGGCATGAAGGTGACTAAACAGTTATTCATTCGCAGCACACACAAATGCAAGAAGTAAACAGAGTACCAATAGTTACTGAAAATCCAATATATCTGTAATCTACTGCATTATTATTATTAACAAGTTTACAACATATACTCTGAAGCAATAGCATCCCTTTAAGCGTGACAAAGTCTAAACAGAGAAATTTTAATTTGACCTGATTAAAGAGCGAGGTGATTGCCTTTCTCCCTTAGCTTCAGAGACATTGTTTTCATCTGTTTTGTGTGGGAAATATTAGTGCAAAGTTTAAGTTTACATATATTACTACTGATCTGGGAAGTTCACAGGAAAAGCCTTGATATTTACTAGCCTACTGTATTTTATTGCAGCCCTGACTGTTACCTTTTTGGAAAGATCAACAATTTGAAACTTCACTTCAAAGTTTTCTTACCACTGCCTCGTTCTCTGGAACAGACGGATTTAACATTGTGGGAAGGTTGCCTTGGATCCAGAAAGGAGACATGTGCCTGAGATCCTACTGCATACACTGACCACTCCTGACCATAGGCCAGACACACATTCTCCCTGCAATACGGCAACTTGGTGGACAGTAGCTGGAAATAAACGGAGAAACAAGTCAACTGAAAAATATGTGGGGGAGGAGTGACTGAACAAAATCTAAACATCCCTGAAATCATATTTGAGGAAACTATACTCAAGCAGTAACATGGATTTGGAAACTCTTCTGGAAGAAGGTAACTATTTGATCTATAGGGCAAAGACTTGAAGGAGAGAGGCAAGGAGAGAAGGTAATGCCACTGGGTGGACAAAAGCTGGAAATTGCAGCTCTTGGAGAGCGGAGAAGGGAGAGAAATAGGCATTTAGACCATGCCCACGTGTAGAAATGGTACTGGTTTAGCTAATGACTGTTTTTAAACAGGCTTAGTTAAACTGGTACAATTCCCTGTGTAGACACTCTTGTTTCAACTTTGTTTAAATCTGTTCCTTATTAACTTAACCTAAATTGAAGCCAGCCTAGTTTAAACCAAACCAAGCAGCAACAGCAGTTTGCACCAGTCTAAACCAGTTTGAAAGTACATCTTACCACCACTTCTACACTACAGGATCTATTTTGGCATAGCCCCTTATCGTAGATGCAGGGTACACCGGCAGAAGAGTTCAGCCAGCACAGTAATACCACCTCTCTGAACATTAGCTATATGTCAGAAGCAGCACTTTGTCAGCATAGTTGCATTTACATGAGGGTTTTGCTGCACAGCTTTGTTGGCTAGGATTTTTCCACACTCCTAGCCAACACAGCTATGCTGGTATAAATTTTAAATGTAGATCAGGCCAAAGTTAAACCAGGGCAACTTCCCTGAATATAACTAGCACTAGAACAAGACAAGTGAAAGCTCCTAATTCGTCCAAGATTAGTAAGAAATTAGGAGCTTCCCTCTCTCAAACGGGAAATAAGTACTCACATGTCCAGTGCTCTGACTTCATAAACATTACGTTTGCTAGGAAACTTTTCAACCTTCAAATCAAGGGTTTGGGCAAGTGTCTTACAGACACTGCTGGAGTCTATTGAGACGCTTTCTAAGGAAACTGACGTAGAGTGAGAAGCAGCCTTAACTGATAGGTTAACTATTGAAATGTAGCATAAATACACGAGAATGGCAACCTTTGATAGCGTGTGCTCTGCTTTCCAAAGATGAAAGTACCCATCCAGGGACACAGCTCCTAGCTCCTAGAAGGAAAAAACCCCAAAACAGTTAGCTTCCATATGATGTATATTGTACAAATAAATTTCAATGTAAAGCAGCTGTTTAAAGGCTACTTTAATGACTTGAGTTGAATTTATAGATGATTGCTACCTGAAACTGTTGATGAATCTGTACAAGATAAGTCTTAATTGCACAGTGATTTCAGTAGAACACAAGAGCACGAAAGGTACAGTGAGGAAAGACCAGAAGTGAAATGGAAAGCCTACAACCAAACAGTAGCTTAGCCAATACAAGAACCTTGTTCGATCAAGTGAGCAACCCTTAGAAAATGCACTACGAGTTAGCATTGGCAATTCTCAGCACCAGCACCTAAAGCAACACGGGCAATAAATATTAAGTAAGATTGTATGTATACATTTCAACAAAAACTTAAGTCTTGCATCACAATAGAGGCAGTCTTTTAGACGCCATATCCTCCTCCCTTACAATTGGTATTAATTAGTTTGCAAGATACATTTTTACAAATACCAAAAACAAGCTCAGCCAACAAAAAATGTTGAGTTGTCTAATGTTATGTCTTAGGAGTCAAATCAGTTGAATGTGCATTAGCTGGCCACTGGCAGACATGCACTGATCAGTAATAACCGTTTGTACACCAGTTAAGAGTGGGGAAAGAGTTACCACACCAAGAATGATCCAAACTTATCTAGTGTTTTGCCTATTGTATAGACACATTCCATAGGCCAAAGAGCTTTAAAACCAGGAAACCCACAGGAAAACTCTTCCTTCCAGAAGTATATTTTATGTTTGCTCCAGTCCCTATCTGTTTGTTAATGACAGAGGCAAAAGCAGCAGACAAAGAACAGTATCAGAGAAGGGGAAGACAAAAGAATCTGCAAGCAAAATATAACGCAGAGGCAGGTTTGCTGTTAATTTACTGAAGTGATTCCAGTCTAATTTTGTATCCAATTTTACAAACGGGAAGGTTACCATTTTTCACTCCTCTCGGGTTCCCTGTTTCCGTCTTACTGACCTTGTTCTTATTGTTGAATGCCAGTGCTCGGACTTTACAGTTGTCTGGATTGGTGTTCTCCTTGGGGATATCCTTCAGTGCCCTGTGTGTTATGTGAGCATAGACAGGGACTCGGGAGAGGTTGTGCCTGGCATCGCTTTTAGTCAACACATCCTCCGTCACCTCCCAGAGACCCATCGAGCCATCCCGGGAACCTGAATAGAAAGGACATAACAGCATGGGTTAGGCACACAAAATGTCCCTATTGAAGACGGAATTTCAGTCAAGCAAGTAAGACATGACCCTGACAAGGGAAGAATCAAGTGCTGTTAGTTTAAACTAACTGAACACATTGTTAGTCTTTAAGTATTAATAAAGACTAATAAAAGTATGATATTTGAAAGCAGTCAAATTTAGAAAGATAATTGGGCTCATTAAAACTTGCCAATGGCTACATACATTTTAAAGCAGCTAAATCAATCAAGCTATTCTGAGATCTACAAGCAGCAAACAGGAGCATCAAACTGGAGCTATCATCGTCAGAGAACACACAACTAGCAGCAGCTTAGAGGTGGCTGGAACAGCAAGGTCTAGTCTACATAGTTGCACTGGTTTAACTAAAGGTGCATTTTCAAATGAGTTTCATAGATAGGGTTGGAAGGGACCTCAGGAGGTATCTAGTCCAACCCCCTGCTCAAAGCAGGACTAATCCCCAGACAGATTTTTGCCCCAGATCCCTAAGTGGCCCCCTCAAGGATTGAATTTACAACCCTGAGTTTAGCAGGCCAATGCTCAAACCACTGAGCTATCCCTCCCCCCAAATAGGGGACAGAATAGGTCATATACTGTATTAAGAGTGATCCTGTGTGGGGCCTAGGGGCTGTGCCACTGGGCACAAGAGACTGGCAAAGTCATCACAGGAGTTGAGACCCAACCTAGGACTCCAGGAGACACCATCATAGCTCATCATGATCATTGCCTGAACCCATCAGGGTGGTGCCATATTCGTATTTTACAGCTTCTCCCTACCTGAGATCAGATTGGCCGAGTTATCAAATTAGGAATATTTATGACTCCACCCACCATGGACACTCTCTCTCCAGCTCCTGGAAAAACACAGATCTGCCCACTACCTATCAAGCCTGTACCTTCTTGGCACATCAAGTAAATGGTCACCTTGCCCTATCTCCTTGCACTACAAGCAAACAGAAATCCATTAAATTTCTCAACTGCCTCCCTCAGCTTCTATACAAATAAAATACTGCAGTGCAAAAGGCATGTGGGTTACACAAACAGAAATCTTAATTTGCTGTTACTTTATATTTCTGAGGGCAATGTGGGGGGAAAGTGAGGGGAAGGGAGTTATGTAACAAGGGAGAAGGACCAGAGTACACAAGCAGAAAGGAGCAACAACAGTGTCAAAGCAAAACACTGTGGGAAGAAGGGACAACATTCTTCAGAGTGCAGCCTGTAGCACTCTGGGAACTGGAGAAAAACTGCCATGGCTGCAGATTGTAGAACAGCCATATAGGAATATTTCCTTTTTTAAAGTTTTACTAGGCCTTGAAACTCCCCTCAGCATCCCAGTCGAGAAAGGTGTAAAGCAAGGAGATACAATTTCACTGAAACTATTTACCGCCTGCCTTGAAATGGTTATGAACAAGATCAACTGGAGGAGTGGTGTTAATATAAATGGAGAACGATTATCTCATCTCAGATTCGCGGATGACATCGTACTAATTGCTGAAAGCACCAACCAACTGCAGAGCATGCTATGAAGACTCGACAAGAAAAGCCGTCAGGTCAGTCTGAAAATGAACCATTGCAAAATGAAACGCATGCGAGCAGATGTCTTACGAAAAGCCCGAATAGTGGTAAAGGAGAAGAAATTGAAGTGGAACAGTATGTATATTTGGGCCAAGTAGTTAATATGCGCCAAGACATGAACGGAGAACTCTCCCAAAGGATTCGGACAGGATGGAGTGCATTTAATTCCATCAAGGACATTCTCAAAAGGGGAAAAAAAAACAAAAAACCAAAAAAGCAAGACCACACATACAAATATCTTCAACAGTGCTGCCAGCCATGCTGCATGGCAGTGAAACGTGAGCACTAACGAAGCGAGAAGAACAGCGGCTGTCGGTAGCTGAAAGGACAATGGAACGAGCTATGTTGGGAATTTCCCTTCTGGATTGTATCCCAAATGAAATGATTAGAGAACACAGCGATGTGAAAGATATTGTCGTGGAAAGCAGATATAAAAGATACGATGGGCGGGCCACGTAGCATGGTTCATGGACAATAGGTGCACCGCAATCATTACTGAGTGGTACTCCAGAGAACAGAAAAGACCACCTGGTGGGCCTCCAAGAAGATGACGTTAAATGTTCCGGATGAATGTGGAGAAGGAAGGCAGGAATGCGAGAATAATGGCGCATGTGTTGACATCGGCACAGTCTTAACAACAGCTGAAGACCGATCGATCCAGGTGATTAGGCATGTATGAATTTTAAGGTTTAAAAAAAGTTTTTTCAAGCTGGTTGGTATATTGCTAGAGATAAGTGTTTAAATAGATTTAGATAATCCTTACAATTTAATTATTTTCCCTACAAAACTGGGTTTAGAATAAATTATATAATTTCAACAGTGGTACAAACAGCTGCAGCAGGAGGAATCTTTCATTTATAACCCTTCTAATTTTTTTTAAGGCAGTGCACTGAGTAACACTCATTGAGAGTGTAACTTGTGTTTAACGTCTAAGCTGGGCCCTAAAACAAAATGGTAAAAAGGTTATGGATGTCCATCATCTGCAATGTCTGCAACTTCAGAGTCAACTGCTGGTGTTACCAGCAGTGCTGCAATTCAACTACATCACACAGTAAGTTACCTATATCAAAAAGACTTTCTTCATCATCCAGTAAAACTTATGGATGAGTTTGTGATCAGGACCAGCCAAACTCCACAGGTGAAAAAGTTGCTCAGTTATTTATGCAATAACTTCTCGACAAGAAAAAAAGAGGAGAACACACAATTCATTCACATGGTTCAATTATTATGACCAGCCCCACCCCAGCAGAGCAGACATTGCTGGACACCGTGTAGGACAAGGAAATTTAACTGTGTGCAACAAACCTTGACAGGAAAAATTAATTAATTAATTAAGTCTTGATGGGTGGAGTAATGTACCTACTAAAAATGTACAATTAATATTAAGCTATACAATTGCTTAACTAAATGTATTACATTACAGTGCACCCTCCTAAGTAGCAAAAAGATGTACCAAATTAGCATAAAGGCTCTATTGACTTGGAAATCCACATATTTTAATGGTCATGCCAACCAATGAGAATGCACCTCTCTTTAGAAAACAAGCACAAATGGAAAAATTGATTAAAACTGATGATTTAAATAGAGGCTTTCCACTTGATAATTTACATATTCATTTAAACAATGATTTAAAGTCACCTTGATTTAAATTAGTCCATGCTGACACTAGAGGAGCACAGTGAGTACAGGCCTGGGAGCAAGGAACTGAGTTCTTAATCCCAGCCCTGAGACCCAGTCACTCTGGCCCTTGGACAACTCACTTCCATCTATGCTTCAGTTCTGCCACCTGTACCTCTCCTTTCTTGCCTCTACAATTATGGATAACAACTCCTGCACGGTGTTCACATGTAGGGCAGTGTAAATGTTTATGAAAATTCATAAGAGCATTAATGGCAAAGTATGAAATTTCACAGTTTGCATGGAATGAAGTTTACAAGTAAATTTAATAAAATCCCTTCCGTCCTTAAAATTGACTAAGTAACTTTTTGTATTATAAACTTGCAGACGTTTTCCTTTTTTAAAAAAATGTCAAAGATCACAGTGTGGGGATGGGGTGTATTTGCATGATTTCTGTGCCCTCTGTGAATGTGTGATTTACAAAAGGCTCTGTTCATGCAAGTGTCCCTTTGAAGCTGAAAAGAGCAAGTAAGAATCAATACCCCTCGAAATTATAGCCTTTTGGTACACACTCTTTCATATTTTTAAAGTATAAACTGGACTCTGAGTCATCCAGACATGGCAGTATCCCAGCATGACATCATTGCCTCAACATATTTTGTCTTTTACCATCAAATAAATTCCACCAGCTCCAACTAATGCTCATTACCAACAATCACAATGAAGGGCTTCCCAATAACATTTTATTATACAAGTGTTCTACCACTCAATGTATACGGTCATGGCTTTTAAATGGAGCATAATCTTGTTTGTTATGGAGATTTAAAATTCAATAGCACCCCCATTAATTTCTAAACACCCTGATAGCAATAAAAAGAACAGCTTCTTTTTAAAGTGTAACAGAGAAATGCATCACTGTATCTTGTTAAACTGGTAAGCCCTGAAGCCAAGGGGAGAATTCCATTTGTCACCCTAGGCTTATAAGTATCTAGAGAATTATTCATCCTATCAGAAGCTCTTACCAAGGAAGAGCCTATTGTTTGCCTATAATGGGAGACTTCTTCTTCCTTCAAAACTGCTTTAGGTCAAAAGAGATTTAGTTTTGTCTATGAACTCCTTGAATAAAACACTCCACACATTTGGGTGGAGGTTGACTCTTGGGTCGTTATTGCTGGTGTTTAGATAAAGTGACACAGAAAGTCAACCCTCCAGCCCTCTCTGCACTCTCTGGAGCAGGATACAAAAAGGCCTCCCCTGAGTGTTCACAGGGTAAAACAATCATGTACTAGGTTTCTTGTTGCTCTGCTGTTCCCTTCTCTCTCTCCACCAAACGTTCTCAGTAATATATGTTCTTTTCTCCAACTTTACTAGCTTGCTTTTCTTGAGACGCTTGCTTCCCATTTTGTGGACACTCTCCTCTCCACTACCCCAAATCTAGGCTCACTGAAGGCTGAGACCAATAGTAAAGGAAAGCTATAATCAGCTAGAAAGAAATGCGAAAGCAGGACTCGTCTCCCTGCAAGACCAACGCTGTTCAGAGTTGACTCAAGATTGAAAATAAGCAGCTTTTAAAAGCACCACTGAGGCTGCAGGTGGTTTTGGATGGAGCTGCACCCACAGTCGAGCCCAAATCTCCCTCTTTACATACAGATGAATGGTATCCAATATCTAATGACTACAAAGACATTTACTAACTGGTATTAAACCTTACCTACTAAAGGAGCAACATCAAGTACTGCGCCTCATTGTTCAATGTTGAAGAGAGCATGTTCCTGGAGACTTCCCACCTCCACAATCAAGATTTGTTTTATTTTATTCAGTTTTCCAGTGACAACTTCTACAATAAGCACGGATATGCAGAAACTTTCCCTAGTGGGATACAGTCTCTTCCTGATGCACCTAAGAACTAGGTTAGTGGGATTTAAAGGCACTCAGTATAACTACATGGGTGTGGAATTTTGAGGTTCTTTTTAAAACATGATTTAATTATTTCATTGCATGTAAAGACTTTTGCTGTCTCTAAAAAGAGTTTAGATACAGACCTGGTTGAGACACCATCCACATTTAATTACACACACAACAGTTAGGCTCCAACTACACTTCAGGTTGAATCATGTCAATCCAGGGCTATCTCTCATCGTTAGAAGTATCAGAGGGGTAACCGTGTTAGTCTGGATCTGTAAAAAGCAACAAAGAGTCCCGTGGCACCTTAAAGACTCACAGATGTATTGGAGATTGCGTCTGATGAAGCGGGTATTCACCCATGAAAGCTTATGCTCTAATATATCTGTTAGTCTTTAAGGTGCCACAGGACTCTTTGTTGCTCTCATGGTTAGAGGTGCCCATGTTCTAATAAGGCTTTTTGTTTGTAGTGTGGCCAGTTTAGCAGTTCTACAGCCATGTTGGACCATCCACACTACAAACAAAATGCATTAGAAAAAGGATGCTCCTAGCTATATCAGACAGCTTAGTGCTACCATGATTATATTTCAAGTGTAGATTGTGCCTGTTTCACAGGTTTCAAATTGAAAGCATCATGAAAAAAAATTGTCCTCCATTGTTCCTCCATCAAATACATCTTCCTGGTACTCTGATCACCACGTCAGACATCATGTACTTACCCAGTAGCACTTTAATGTCTGTGACTGAAGGAAAGACTCCAAACAATCACTCTCTAAAAGGCTTATGTGAAGATAAACTTACCAGAAACAGCCATAGTATCACTGATCCAGGCAATAGAAAATATCCAGTCTTTGTGTCCATCCTGAAGAGAAAAAAGGACAAATCAGCCTGTCAGATTTATCAGTGCGTATATTTTACATACCAACTGCTAGCAAATGCGAAACTAGCTGTACAGTTTACAAAAAAAGCTCCCTGTTCAAGGTACAGCAACAAAAGGAAAGCCTATTAAAATAGACAATTGTGATGGCAACACCACAAAACTTGTACATTTTAGTTTATTACCTGAAACTACTTTTAACTTACTTTTTGAAATAGATTTCAAATAGACAGTGGCTCTTTAACATCAGTGGTGAGTAAAGAAGCCTCATGAAGATTAAACTTCATTCAGTCCCAAAATTTAAGTTTGAAGAATCATCTGTTGCACTTAGAGAGGTGCAGCCTTTACTTTTGAAAAACAATCACATTTCCTGTGTATTTTCTCATACACACCACTACTATTGATGTAATCAATCATGTTCTAAATTTTATATTAAGAAGCTATTAAAAATAGTTATGTATTTACATTCCATGACACTGCAGCTCTGGAAAAATAGGTCAGGCTGGAAATATGGGTGTCCCATACACAATAGTTACTCATATAGTAAAGCTAGATAATTCAAGGGATGCCACTGTAGTCTGTTCACAGAGAACTGTGGGCCTGACGCTCTTTTCATTTCAGTGAGAGTAATTCTGCGTAAGAGAGGTTGAGTCACAGTACTATGTAATTGACTAGGAAGTGATGTCCTATAAACCTTAGAAGTCAGGCTACTCTGCAGTTGGTTATCACCCTAAAACAGCTACCACAGACATTATGACCTCAGCTGCTGTGACTCATTGATGCTCATGTGAAGGTCCTGCCCAAGAACAAAGCTTCCAAGAAAACACTCCCTTTAACTTTAAGAAACTTTTTTTAAAAGGTCATAAGATTTTTTTTATTTTAAATGGAGCCTGGTACAGTTTACATCATATGCAGGCAAGAGCTACAGAGCTCGAACTAACCCTCAGAGCCCAATTCTGTCCTCAGAATCCATGCGCAAGTCACATTGGCTTATAGAACGATGCATTGACCCCACACAGTATCATCTCACAATATAGTTTTTATGCTAAACATCCCGGTTTATGCCTCAGTTTACTGTGTGTGTAAGTTTTCCATTAGCAACTTAGGATGTTGCTAATTTCTAACCGAAGGGTAACACTTGTCTCCAAACTGGGTCTGTTGGGGGATGTGGCTTACAAAGAAGCTCTTTCTACATTGCTCATTAAGGACAGAATCAAAACCCCAGGATCAGCAGAGTTGACTCATCCCTTGTACTGTTTGCCTGTTCACTCTTCCAGACTAAAAGGAATATTTTTAAAGATGTGCACAGACCACATTAAACAGGGATGTGTGTCCATATCTCCAGTGCGTTCACCCTGACACTTCAATTCTGCATTCTTCACTGTAATACCTACTGCAGCGGTGGGCAAGCTTTTTGGCCCGAGGGCCACATCTGGGTGGGGAAATTGCATGCAGGGCCATGAATGTAGGGCTGGGGCAGGGGGTTGAGGTGCGGAAGGGAGGGTGGTGTGCAGGAGGGGGCTCATGGCAGGAGGCTGGGGTGCAGGAGGGGTTCGGGGTGCAGGAAGGGGGCTCAGGGCAGGAGTTCGGGGTGCAGCAGGGGGCTCGGGGTGCAGCAGGGGGCTCGGGGTGCGACCCGGCACTGCTTACCCAGAACGGGGAACCACAGCCAATGGGAGCTTTGGGTGTGGAACCCACAGGTGAGAGCAGCATGCAGAGCCCTCTGCCCCCCGCATCCTCCAGGGGCCACAAGGACGTGGTGCTGGCTACTTCTGGGAGCGGCACAGCACCACGGGGCTGGCAATCCCGCAGGCCGGATCCAAGGTCCTGAGGAGCTGGATCCAGCCCATGGCCCGTAGTTTGCCCACCCCTGACCTGCTGAATGACTCTGTACCTTGCCAATATATGTTAACTTACATCTCCCACACAGACAGGATCAAGCGTAGGCAGACGATAAATCGCAAGGCTATTTGGATTGTCTCCTCCTGTAGCCAAAAGCGTCCTCGAAGGGTTTAGCTCAATTGCATGAATCCCACAGCCCTGCTGGTTTACCATATCAGGTTCTCGGTCTTTCAGAATAGGAATCTTCGTAATTTGACCAGTCTGGACATCTACCACAAACAGCTGAAAGACAGATGTACATGAAGTTGTAGAGACAGAGCCATTGAACCAAATTCACATCATAAGTTTGAAGAGAAACAAAATGGCAGGTCACTTGATCCACTCTCTATCAGAGTTATGGCATTGTCAATTCTCATAATTGTGCTTAAATTCAAAGCTAAGCCACAAAAAATTATGTTCAAAGAAATGCTACGAGTTAAATTTTTAGCAGGGGATTTTAAGGTAACTTCTTAAGTGTTACCTGTAAGAACAGAAATCCAGCACTCAAGACAAAAGTGGTAAGTTGACTGTTTCTTTAAATCCAAAGATAGTACACTTAGGGTCTACACTGCAATTAGACACTCGCACCTGGTCCATATGCCAACTGGCTCAGGCTAAAAGGCTGTTGAATTGCAGAGTAGACTTGCAGCTCTTGGGATGCAGCCTGCCTGAACATCTACACTGCAATTCAACAGCCCCTTAGCCGGAGTCCTGCAAGCCCAAGTTAACTGTCCCTTTTAATCACACTTGTAGCACTTCTCTTAACATACCCTTAGTATCAAAGGCTTTTAAGAAGCTGAATTAATGAAACAGGAAAAGACCAGGGAAAATGTTGTGAAATTTTCACTTTGCCAGATACTTCTATAATGGGGTCAGCACAAGAGTTTCTGGTGCTTAGAATGCAGTTTATATTTACATATCATTTCTTTGTCAGTTGCCTCAGAAAACTAATAATTATTTTCCATTCCCTAATAAGCATCAGATGATAAACATTGAGTTAAACCCATAACATTTAATATAATTGTAGATCTTACAGTTGCTATCCCACACATCTACACATCTGTGTAAGCCAGAGAAGTCCCATCTGCACTGTGGAGTGGGATGAAGTCCATTTTTATTTATGATATGAGAGTCTAGGACTGCATACTACTTTCAATACACAACGGCGTTCCCACTGTTACCGATGGGAGCTTTGCACAGAAATCAAAGTAGAATACAGCCTTTACAGAGTATCTGAACATCGCATCTTGTTCAGTATTTATGGTCACATTCAGCACCACTCTCCTTAGGATTATGACTATTTCTTCCCTTCCCCCAAAGTATTGTCTCCCCCCTCTCATTAGTGTCCTACTTTCTTCCAGCAGGAACTCCCAGTTCCCACCCTCTTTATTTCTCTTCTTTATTTCACCCATCAGCAATTAAATAAGTAGTGCAACCATGTGCAAGTGCCATCACTAGGCTTGGAGGCTAGCATTCTAGTGGGATTAATGAGAGACAGGGCAGTTCACTCCACTCAGATTAATTGAGTCAATGTCTGCAGACTGAGGAAAACAGCATTGCATTAGTTACACCTGGTTAATGTTTCGAAGGTTTTCTTCACAACTGTGTGTGTTCGAAACGTCTTTAAAAAATAAAACCTTTGATTCTGTAGAATCTGAATATGCCAGATGTATCACATCAATACATCATACAAGCTGCATCGGGCACCCAGGGCAGGCATTTGACACTGTAGGTGAAAGTCTAAAAAACTGACACTAATGCAAAACCATTAGGGTTCCGCCAAATATCTACAAGAGGGTTGAGAAACTGGAGACCCACATAAAAGGGGACTCGGACAAACAATGTCAAGGTTCATTGACACCCAATCCTCTGCTTTAATTTTTTTGGTCTTCCATGCTTAATAGCATTCACCTACAGCAAGCAACCGAACTAGCACATTTTAAGTTTCAATTTGTTGCTCATGCTATGAGCCTGAGACAGTACTCTACCCTCCTTCTGTGCCAGCCTGTTTTGTCAGTCCTGTTCTATGTTTCCGGTTCTCTTTCTCCCTCCCCAACAGATTGCAGATGAAATCCCTTACTTCTACTGCATGTCACTGTTTTCTTAAATTCCACTGCAATTATAACAGATATTTAGCTGTGTTAAGGATTTGGACCTAAATTGTATGTAGACTATAAGCTCTTAGAGGCAGGGACTGTTTCCGTGAGGTGCCTAACATTTTTGAATGATCTAAAAATAATTAAGGCAAAGAATAAAATAACCAGAATAGCTTGAGTTTAGCACGGTAACCGAGACCATCATGGGGCAGCAGGTGTGAAAAAGGGGAAGCGGTGGCCGATTTTCAATTTGCACTATCGATTGCCTACAGGTCTTTCTGGTTTCACTACATTTGCTCATGATCTAGTAAGAATCACAGAAGCGTAGGACTGGAAGGAACTAACAGGAGGCTAAACGCAGCCACTGACATGTCTATTGAACTGGCTTTAACACAGCCAGTAAGACAGCTGCCATGCTGTCCAACAGTGCAAGAAGCAGAAAGGCAGAAACCATGATCCTGTTATCAATTCATGCATTCAGAAGTGTGAAATATTTGGCTGCTTTAAATTCAATCGTTTTTTTTAAACCCAGCAAGTTATGGCATCTAAACCTTAAGTCAGAAATACCCTATTCCCCATCATTTGCTAAATGTCCCAAACAAACCCAGGACATCACTGTGACTGAAAACAGAAATATGGATGCAAATGCTCTTCCAGGTGTTTATAGCAGTCTGGTCTCTGTGATGGTTACGAAAGTTCTGGAATGACTACACTACAAAACCCTAGGGGTTTTCCTTTCTCACCTCCCCATCTCAAGTGAGAATGAGAACTCCTCCCTCAATAACTCACCTTTGGGTGGAACTTTCATCCTGGTCTGCGCTCAAAACACACAACTCATGGGGCAAGCTTATGCTCACATGCTAAGCACTGGATAGCTGCCTATATCTGAATGGTTAGTTATGTAGATTTGTTTATTCTTTAACTTCTTTCATAAATGTATTAACTAGCAGCAAAGAGTGATTTGTATCAATTGTCAGTATGCACTAACATGGCATCTAAGCTTTAACTGGACAAAAGAATGCTTTGGCAAGAACCAGGAACCAAAGGATCACACCTAATTTGTATCAAATGGAGCAGACTCAAGCTGGCCAGTGGGGAACAATCTTGTACTAGCACAGAAACCAACTGGATGACCAAACAGACCTTTTCCATCTCTAGCTTCTATGATTCTGAATCAGAGGTATAGGCTGTGATGTCTACGCTGCTCAAGGATCAAGAAGAGAATGCCTGGGTCAATGTAAACATAGAATGCTGGGACTTGCAGTTGCCACAGCCACACCCTTTTAGCTTATGGATACTACGGTTAAAGCCCTGCACGGATACAAAATTTCTATCCGCATTCGATCCGTGATCCACAAACATGGTCTGTGGATATGTGCAGATTTGCAGTGCTCTAGCTATGGCTACGGCTACATTTGACCCCTCTCATTGTACCTTCTTTGATTACTACCTTATGTATTCTTTAGAATTTGTATTACAGTAGCACCTACAAACCCGAGCAGCAATCAGGGCCCCATTGTACTAGGTGATATACATGCACTTGGGAGACAGTTCCTCCCTCACAGAGCTTACAATCAAACTAGACCATACAAAAGAATTATCTCCACTTTGCAGTGGGAGAATTGAGGCAGACAGCAATTAAGTGAGTTGCTTGAAGGTCACACAGTTAAGCCTTTGGCAGAGACTGAAGTTGAACCAAAATCTCCAGAGACACAGGCCAGTGCTTTTACCACACAATCCATCCTTCCTCTCATAATAAAGTACTTTAATCAGTTTACAAGTTCTTCTGTCAGTTCCATCTTGGTTCTTTACTGCAAGGAGGAAAGCCAAACTCATCAGTACAGTACACACAGCCACATGACTTGCATGCCCCATTTTATCTTTTGTAACCGAAAAATGTTTGGCTGGGCAAAACAAAGTCCTACAAACTCAATGGCATTTCTCTGTCTGCAACATGATACATTTAGAATACTCCATCTGACAAATTCCAAAATTCCAGGGAATGCTCTATGCATCAATAGGCAAAACTATTGATTTTGATGAAAACAGAAAAATGGGGAAGTCTGATTTCCACTGACTACAAACTGCAGAGCTCATTTACTGCTGAAGAAATTTCTCTGGCATACTGCAGCTGCGTATGCACCACAGGCAAGATCTTAATATGCTGCTCTCATTGCTTATGCTGGCTGAACTATATCCTCAATAAGATGTGTGACCCTCTAGAAAAGGTTCAGAAAAAAAAAAAAGAAAAGTTTAGAGAGGAGAAGAGGAGGAGAGATTAGAGAGAGAAGAGAGAGGAGAAAGAGAAGAGAGAGGAAGAAGAGAAGACAGGAAAGGATAGTATATATATATAAATGATGAGAAAAAGTGAAAGGATGAAAGAAAAGAAATTTACTTTTTAATACCCATAATACAAGAAAGGTCAGAAAAAAAAAAAAGGCAGCAGGTTTAAAACAAAAAAAAAAAAAATTCTTCTTTTTTTCTTTTTCAGTTCTTCACGCCTTAACTCTTACCTGAGGAGGAGGTGAAGGAGGGGAGGACTATACTACTGTATAAAAAGAAAGGGGGAAAATAAATTAAACCCCGCCAAGTCCATAAGCCATTAGCCAGGATGATGGGTGGTGTCCCTAGCCCTCCTCTGTCAGAGGGAGGGATGGATGGATGGAGGAGAGAGATGATCATTTCATTGCCTGTGTTAGGGTTCCTCCCTCTGGGGCACCTGGTATTGGCCACTGTCGGTAGACAGATACTGGGCTAGATGGACCTTTGGTCTGACCTGGTACGGACGTTCTTATGTTCTTAGTTAGTGTACTTTCTATAAACGCCATAAGTGGGCACAAACTTAAATTTATACGGTACCAGGTTTGTGCCTGCATGCTGACTTTTCTTGTGTGAGAAATAAGCACATTATACTGTACTCCTTTTGCATAGCAATTCTTTCAAACTCTTGCAGGAAGTAACATTGCTACTTCTGTATAAACTAAACTGTATTTTGGTTATTTATGTCAGCATTTGAGTTTATTGTTGACCAGGACTGTCTTGCTGAAAATTAAGGTCACTGAGAGTTGACAGCAAGTTTGTCAAACCAGAATGGAAAGTGGGTTACAGTAGGTTATGCATTAGCCTTCACTCTTTAAACAGTAATATTTCTTCATGAAAAGTTCAAGCTCTCAAACTGGTAGGACTCCCTCACAAAAGAGATTGGAATAAGCATAAATCTCAGTACCTCCAGCATAAAACCCACTTATCAGTATCACAGTACGGGTGCTTCTTAAGGGATAGATGTGAAGAGAGGGTAGTGGCCTTATGGATCAGTTCATGCATAAGGGGCAGTGTAGAACAGGAACATTTGTTTGAGACGCTAACAAGTGGGCAGAAAGAGGCCATCGGTTCTATGCCATGTGATGAGCACAATAAGAACCAAGATAGAAATTACGACAGCAGAGTATAAGCCTACTTGCAAACTTGAACACTAGCCCTTAGTACCAGAGACCAAATGTCACATTACACCAAGATGGTTTCCCTAAGACACTCAGCAATTTTAATTACAAACTGTTTTCAGGTTGGGGTGATGCTTGTCAATGAGAAAAGAGGGTTATTGTTCTATTTGCTGCTCGCTGAAGCCTAGTTTGTCAGTTTCTCATGTGCCTCTCCCATTGTGTTTAATTCCAAGTGGCTGTCAAGACAGTTAATATTTTTAAACAGATTGCAAAGGATTCAGAGGGAAGAGACTGAACCTACCAATGGGCATCAATTTTGACACCCCAGCACATATCTCCCGAGAAATGCCAAAACAGAATTTGAAGAAAAATATTAACGCACATGAATGCCATCACGCAGCAGGTGGCAGAACAGCAACTACTTATGGGAACCAAAAAAAATAGTCACCTATTTATCAACATGCAACTGAAAGAACAGGTCTCCTTTAGAAGCTCATTTGCACCAAGTCAGATTTAGTCTGTTCAGGAGGCTGCACCTTCAGGGTTACAAACTTTAAATGTAGCCTTACAAGAGAAGAGACTGAAACCCTGATACCAGGGAAGAACACCCTACTCCTATATCCTCCATTTCAGACACACAGGGTATGTCTACACTGCAATTAAGCACCCACTGCCGGTCTGTGTCAGATGACTCAGGCTCGCAGGACTCAGACTCTGGAGATGTTTAACTGCAGTGTAGATGTTCGGGACCCTACGGGGGAGAGGGGGGAGGGGCGGAAGGTCTCAGTCCAAATGTATACCCCACAATGAAATAGTCCTGTAGCCCCCGAATCCTACAAGCCCGAGTCAGCCAACATGGACCAGCCATGGGTGTTTAATTACAGCACAGACATACCCTAAGAGGTAGAGTGGAAAGTACATTGGCTTGCAAAGGAAATATTAAGCCATGCTTTCTCTCAGGGGCTATCAGAGCCTGCATCCAGACAAGAGGGAGAATTACCATGGACACTCTCTAGTAGCAAAGTGCTGCAATGTCAGGAGCCATTGTGTTCCTCATGATTGTCTTGTCATTTAAGAGGAAGAAAAAGTGCTCTTACCTTTGATCACCACCTGGTCAGCTCTGGCACAAACCCAGGACTGATCACATGGGACTAGTCTGCTGATCTCCTTAAGTGCAAAGGAGACTGGGCCCGGTGCTGACATACAGCCTCCTGCTTAGGCCATAAATATTCAAACACAAACAAGGCTGGTGACTTGCAGCGGGACTGCTGAGCCTCTGAACACAACACAATAATCACATGGCGGGGGAGAAAGGCTGTCTAATTGGCATTAGCAAGCAAACCACTCATCCCTTTGAAAAGCCATGTCAGAAACAACAGCCAATAAAAGGAAAACTTGAGGTTCTGAGCCCAAACTTAGCTATCAGTCCTGACAGGGCGAAAGAAGAAATCTAAGAGCAAGGAGTGCTGCCTCCCTCTGCTAGACAGGAAGCAACTGACAAGCAAGTCCATTAGGTAAGTGGAGTGACATCATAGCTCTAATATTTTCCAGTTTGAGCAACAGGAGGTCCCCTCAACTTTTACTACAAACAAGGACACTGTATGTTCTGGTAGATGTTTTGAACCTGAAGTTGCAGAGTGATCAACTCATTTTGGGGGTTGCGGTTTAGTAAAAAGACCTTTCCCCAGAGCTATGAAGATTAAAGAGCGAGGCCCCTCAAACGCACTGAAGTTCAGACATTCCAGCCCCCTTTAGGGTGCCACAATGTTGTTTCCAAGCACCAAATCTAGTCATCTCCCACACAGCACTGAAGTTTCTCTCTCTAGTCTGTTTGCAATGATATCCATCCCTGCTCCTCTGCCTAAATATCTGGTACCAACCATTGGTATTTAGATACTGTTATATGGGCCTTAAAACATCCTTTGACAGACATGTAAAGGTCTCTCAGTTTGGGGGTGAGGAGCAGTTGCTAGCTCTATTTGGTTGTGTGTACTGCAGTGGCACTAGAGACCCCAATCAAGGGAGAGGGCTTGTGACAGAATGCAGCCCTTTGTTCACACCCTACACACTACTGTAATAGTTTTTGTACAAAGTATGCCTTGTGAGGTATCATTTGAAAACTCATTATTTGCTGCTCACTGTTCTGGTAAAAATGAGTGGCAACACTGAAGATACAAGATACCCCCGTATGGCATTAACAACACATATCAAACCCCACAGCCCTTCCCAAACAGAAGCTGGCAAACAATTCTGTCTGAAACAAAGGAGTATGTGCTCTACTTCATTTGCATTCAAGCAGTAAACAGAGTCATCAAGTAGGAAGGGAAACAAAGAAAGCTCAAACAGGTGAGAAAAAAAAGCAGCAGTGACCATCCTTCCACAGACTTTGTCTCCTGGTACACAGTTGGAAATGTTTTTCAAGAAGTGGACTGAAACTAGAAAAAGGAGAACACACCCCAAGGGACCCTTCTCTCTCTCCCTGCCCGCTGCATTCACTGCGCCTGAAGTGACAAAGGAAACATCTGTTCAACTGTGGGAGAAAGGGCTCTGACCTACAGGGTTTGGTCAGTAAGACTGCTGAAGGCATATGTTAAGAAACTTTGCTTGAATCTGAAATAGTTTGTTAAGTTAAATATTAGTAAATGTCGTCTTTATTTTTCTTGTAATTTTTTTTTTTTTTTTACACTTTAATGCCTCATTACTTGTACTCACTTAAAATCTTTGTAGTTGATAAACTTGCTTTGTTTTATCTAATCCATTGTGTTTAAATTGAAGTGTCTGGGTAACTCCATTTGGTGTGACAAGTTGTGTACATATTATTCTTTTAAAGAAATAGTGGACCTAATATAATTTGTATTGTCCAAGAGAGGGCTGGGCAGTACAGGACAGACATTTCTGTGGGAAAATCTAAGATGGGGCATATTGGGATCACCCTGCAGTCTAATCAAGACTGGTTGGAGCTAGAGTGTAACCCAAGTGTGGCTGGCAGGCTACAGTTACACACAGACATGGTGTGGCTTGCATACTGGAAGGCTGTTTGTGAGCAGGCAAGGTAGCAGCTACTTCATCAGGCTCCCTTCTTATGACCCTTTGACCGCACTCCTGTCCCTGTTCTTTTATTAGTTGTCCCCTGCAATTAGTGGGTTTCTGAGGCCCTGTGGAACCTCCCCTTAGGCTGGGGGGGATCCGTTAGCATGGGGCGGGCTTTGCCCGCCCCGTTTCCCGGAAACCCAATAGATACTTCAGCACGGCATTGTTAGGGCCCTTCATTTTCTGTTTTATTTATTTCCCAAGAACGTATCTGCATTTATTACCATAACAACAAAAACAGGTGAAAAAAAAATCAGTGAAAAAAATATTTTTCTGGGTAAATATTGGGGTTTATTTTGGTGGACAGAAGGAAGGGGGAAATAAGTATTCAGTAGATTAATGCTTTGATTAATGGAAATCAATGTGGTTTGCTGCAGAACTGAAACAGAATGCAAAACACAATGGCACCTCTGAGTTTAAGAAAGCAATACATCTCCACTCTTCAAATAAAACTTTTCATTTGAACAAACAGTTTTACTGTTGTAGACTTAGAACTATTAGCCTATAAATATTTATATTTAATAACTGAGTCACACCATTTGCAGCACATATAGGAGAAAAGGATGAAGTTGAGTGTTTTGTTTTTTGTTTTTTTTAACTTTTTAATACTTCCTTGTGTTCTGAAACATATTCTGATACAGATTTTTGTTTTCTTCTATTTTGTGCGTCAGATCTTTAAACAGGTATCCGCTAACAGCTTTTAATGTGTATGCGGTGAGTGTGATATTCATCACTATGATCAGATGAACATGGCACTTCAGAGCATGGTGAGCTGAGGCTGCGGGGGGAGAGGGGACAGCAAGGGAGGGGATGGGGGCTAGCCTCCCCGTCCGGGAGCTCAAGGGCCAGGAAGGACGGTCCCGCAGGCCACAGTTTGCCCACCTCTGTGCAAGAATATGTACTGGGATATTTATAGGAAAAAATTAAGGACCCAGAGACTCAAACAAAAAGTTACTTCTGTATCTGATAGAAGCTGTAGCAACTGATATAGCTGTCCATCTTCCTTACATTGGCTTATGAAGTGACCAACCACACGCACGGCAGATTCATCAAAAACAAAGCCACAGCTAACATTGTGTCAATACATTTTAATTTTATGATGAAAAGTAATTTTAATTTTGTTATGATCTAGCCAAAGGCAGCTTACATAACAAATGCAAAAAACTGTTGATGTGATGTTAAAGTTTTCATTAAAGTAAATACTATGAGCTAAATCCTTTACATTAGTGTGGACTACATGCAACTCAACAGAAGCTAATGAATTATTCCAGATTTACATCTAATATAGCACAATTTAGCTCTTTGTGGGAATCAGTTAACTTTCCTATTGTTAGTGCACATGGCTATAGTGCATGGAAGATTTTCTAGCCCTGATTTTCTAATTAAATGTGTGGTTTAAAACCCTATTAAATATGCACCATAAAGTGAACAAGCTAGAACGGCTATAAGAACCTGCATTTTTGCATTTCCTTAAGCTTTCACAGTCATGAAGAAGCAATGTTGCCTTCCACCTTTTGCTTTTTCTCTTTTAATAAAAGGATATTGCCTGTGCTTCATATCGACATTTAAATAGCCCCCATTAGTCTCTGGCTTTTACACCTCACTGAGATGAGGGCATAACAGCAAGGTTAGTTCCCCACTTTTACTCCTCAGCTTTAGCAAGTTTTCCACAAGACTCTCTTAACAAGGTAGCAGCCCATTTGTACCTTTGTAATGTACAGATAAAAAGAGCAGAATGAAGCAAAAACCGCTGCAGCCCCATAAGGCCTACAATTGTCATGCAAGGACAAAAATATTTTTTAAGCATTTATTGTGTTTCGCTAAGTCTCCCTCATGGTAAACTGTCCCAGCAGCAGTCCCAGAGCAGGAAGAATTTAAGTGGAGAGAGGACAAGATGTTAGACTCTGCTCAAGAGTTGTTTTAATTATGTAGCTATTTTAATTTATATAGCTAGGCAATAGTTCTCATTAAGAGATATTACATGCCAAGTTTTCTAAATTCAGCCATTTCTGTTGTAGCCATCACTACAACAGCACAGTTATACTTTTAAAGAAAAAATTAAATGAGAAAATACCATTTCTACCAGTTTATTAGAGCTAAATGCAATTTCCTCACATTTTGCAAAATGTTTTAAGCCAAAAGAGTTAAATCAGCTTCTCATATACCATGTAGTCTAGGTGACTTGGTGCTGTGTCATTTATCAGTTTGCTCCAGCACATACTCTCTTTTCGTGAGTCTCCTCAACTTAGCGTAAGGCCAACATTTATTTCTCTATCAAGCTTCATGTAGCTTGATATGTGCAATCCTGGCCCCATTTTAGTCAATGGACTTTTGCAATGACTTCAGTGGAGCCAGGATTTCATCCAACAGAAATAGAAATGTTTATGTTTTTATTTATTTAAAACATTCACTTTAATATTCTACGAGGTGTTTGAAATCCAAATACTGCTGCACTAAAAACCTGAAAATGTTTAGCTTCCCCAGAAGCAAATTAATCTAGTTCAAATGCCCAAATGAAATGACATTAACAAAAGTGAACCAAAATGGTAAAAAATTGATATTTAAAATTGAGTTTAGCAATTTAGGACCATAAAATTGAGAAAATTTGGCATTTAGGTGTATGATTTTTATCTTCATAGTACCCTTTTAAAAGCACATACAGAATATGGTACACAGAGAGCAACATGTACAAGAATGAGTAATGAGAAATGGAGCCTTATTTTATTATTAGCCTTAGTTACTAAACCAGTCTACACCTCGACAGCTACCTTCCATAAAAGCCAATAATGATCAAATCTTGCCATCCTCATGACAAAAACCAAGACTCAACTGTGCCATCGTCTTTCCAACAAGAAAAGTAGTAAACTTCTCTGATAGAAAGGAGAGAGGCTGGATCTACACATAGGCCAGGCATAAAAATAGTAATTGTAATTATCAGAGGAAAAAACAAATAAGTCACACTTACTGTGTTGCATTTTGTCCCACACACCACTTGTCGGTGGTTCAACCATTGAGACGCAAAAACTTTATTAAGGGTTCCAAGATGAAATTCTCTCTCTTTCAGGAGACTGGGAAGTTGCTGTGCTGCATATCCATGCAACAAACGGTGGTAGCTGGATTCATTCTGCAGCCGAACCTCTCTGCCTTTCAGATAGTACACCAGAGACTTTTTTACTGGGGGGAGTCTTTTCCTTTTGTGAGCTGAGTGATCCCAGCCATACTGTGAATGACAATCAAAATTCAATGCTGTAGTCACAGTAGATTTTAAATAACGTATGGTTCTGTATTAAAGAGGAAGTTATCAATGAACAAATGAAATCTTGTAACCTACCCTAAAATACTATACAAGAGGGTTAAACCCATCCCAGCATAAACTTCAGCCATATTAATACTTTTAAAATACATATTTGTCAGGCAACTATCACCGCAGGGATGTTGTACACCAATTCTGACTGCAGCGTGCTGCTGTTTCAATGAAATTTAAAAGATGCCTATGAGCAACAGGAAATCCCAAAGCACATTCAAACAGTTGAAAGTATCCCAGGTCAAGATAGTTTAATGATAGGTCTAATTATGTCAGTTTTGACAGAAACGTATCAAACCCAGAAAGCTTGGGTGTGGGGGGAAGTGTTCCAGCAAATAGCTTCCTTATTCAAACACAAAGGAGGAGAGGTTTTTAAAAGTGCACTGCCTGGTTCAATACCGACCTGGGTAGTAACCTGAGCTCCAAAGCACCTCCTCCCACTCCGTTTACAATCACTCCGGAGCATCTAGCACTACTGGCCTGCCAGTGACTGAAGAGGAGGGACGGGTGGGTTTATCAGGACCCAGACTAGTAAGTTTCCTACACAGGAGCTGCAGCGCCCGCCCGCCCCCCTCCCTCCCAGACCCCGGAGTGCGAGTCGGTTACAGGATTCGAACGATCGAACCAAAACACGGGCAGCAGCCGGAGCCCTGCTCGGGAGCAGCCGGGAGGTGGAGCTGGGGATGGGGCCCCCCGGCCCCCTGTTCCCCTGGGGCCCGCCCCGACAGCCCAGCCAGCTGACACTACGGCTCCCCTCTGGCACCCCGCGCAGCAGGCTAGCCAGGTGCCAGCCTCTCTCCGGGGGCGGATGGCAGGTGCCAGGTGACCCAGGGCCCAGGCCTGGGCGGACAAAGCCCCCGGGGGCGGCAGCCGAGCGAGCGGCAGGAGGCTGGTCGGCCGGGACGGAACTGGCTCATCCCCTCGGTTACTCCCCACCCCGACTCCCCCCGTTACCAGACCTGAGCCGCGGGGTCGATTAGCGCCCGCCCCCGGTATCTGTTCCCCCCATTACCTACCTAGTCTCCCCTCGAGCCTCCACCGGCCCGGGGGCGGGGGGGAATAGACTCCTGTCCGTCCCGGCCCCGTCAGCCCGCCCCACCGCCACGGATCCGTCCCCGAGCTCCCCCTCCCCTTTCCCCAGAGCCGACACCCACCCCGGGCTCCCGCCCGTTACCTGCACCCTCTGCAGCCCTCCCCCCGGGGCTGACCCGGCCCTTCCCCCGCTGGCAGTGACCTAGGCCCTGCCCTTTCCCTCCTACCCGAGCACCGACCTCGGACCTTCCCCCCTCTCCCGGAGTTACCTGCCCCAGCTCTCCCCGCGCAGCGTCCCCCGGTTTCTGGGAGGCCTCGATTACCTGCTCCGCAGGCAAAGCCGCTTCACGCCTCCATGAGCTGAGCCCTTGCAGGGTTCCCCGGCCGCGGCCCTTCCCCCGGTCCCTGCTCCCCCCTCCCCGGTCCCTGCCTCCCCCCGGCCGCGGCCCTTCCCCCGGTCCCTGCCCCCTCCCCGTCACCTGCCTCCTCCCGGTCCCTGCCCCCTCCCCGTCACCTGCCTCCCCCCGGCCGCGCCCCTTCCCCCGTTACCTGCTCCCCCCGGAGCCCTCCGGGCGCCGCCGCAGTGGCAGCCGCCGCTTTCCGCTTCCTGCTAACTGTTTTCCTGGCCATAGTAGGCGGGGGAGACACCGAGGCCCGGGCCCCACATGGAGCAGGAGGGGGAGGCGGCCGCCAGGGGACGGGGCATATAAGTGCGGGGGAGCCGGGGCCGGTCACTCTCACCGCCCGCAGGCCCAGCCGGCCGGGCTTCACGGCATTTTACGCCCCAACGACAAGTTTACGGCAGAGCTCCCGCCGCGCGGTTTCCTAGCAACCGCCGAGGACGGGCAGTGCGGAGATGGGCGCTCGCTGCGCAGCGCCCCGCCCTGCGTGGTTGCTAGGAGAACGGGGCGGACGTGAACGACTCAACCCTTCCCTCCCTCGCGGCCCTGCCTCAGAGGGCTGGTGTTTGGCCTGCAAGGCCCCGCGCGGCCTGTCGTGCGGACCACAGGGAAGGCATCGCGGGGCGTGATCTGCCCCTCGGCCTGACCCCCCCCGCCCTCGCCCTCTCTGCCCCTCTACGGGATCTGGCTCTGCTGTCCCAAAGCGAGAACCACGTCTCCTCTGCCCACCTGCCCCGGGGTGTGACCTCTGGTCTCCCCCCCCAGGGTGACCCCCCTTCTGTCCATCTACCCCTCAGTGTCATGCTCTGTCATCCCTCCCAGGATGATTCCCCCACTTCAGCCCCTTGGCGTGACCCCCTCCTCTCTCCCCCGAGATGATCCCCCCCCCTTTGCCCATCTAGAATCATAGAATCTCAGGGTGGGAAGGGACCTCAGGAGGTATCTAGTCCAGCCCCCTGCTCAAAGCAGGACCAAACCCAACTAAATCATCCCAGCCAGGGCTTTGTCAAGCCTGACCTTAAAAACCTCTAAGGAAGGAGATTCCACTACCTCCCTAGGTAACCCATTCCAGTTCTTCACCACCCTACTAGTGAAAAAGTTTTTCCTACCTCTCAGCATGACACCCCCCCCGTCCTCATTCCCCAGGGTTATCCCCCCTTCTACCCCATCTACTTCTCGGTGTGATCCCCTTGTCTGCACTCAGCATGACCTCCCCGTCGGTCCCCCCAGTGTGACCTCTTTTGCTCTATCTGTCCCTCAGTATCACTCCCCCATCTGCCTCCATTTACTCCCCAGTGCAACCCTCCCATCTATCTCCAGCATGATCCTCCCATCTGACCCCAATTTATGCTCCACTCTGATTCTCCCATCTCACCCTGGAGTCCTATCAAAAGGAGAGGGAGATGCACCAGGACATAATGGGTCTTCTCAGGTGGCAAACCCAAATGCTGCAGACCTAGATTGACCTACAAGTCCAAACAGCCCAGACTTCCCATTCTTTGCAATCCTTAGAGAACTCCATAGTAGCAGCTCCCTACACCTCCCAACATACTACATGGCATCATGGGACACATTCTTTCTCCTACCACTTCCCTCCAAGTCTGAGGGACCACCAGGACAACTACAGCTTCACATAAACCAATAAGGATTCTCACAGGTCAGAGTATGGGTAGCTATGAGAGACTACATTTGTGCACTGAAATGGGTAGAAATGGACAGCTCCAGCTGGCCCGGGGCTCTAGCCAGCCCGGGGCTCCTCTGGGCAGGTTGGAGGGAGGAGCTCAGGGCTCTGCCTGGCCCGGGGCTCCTCTGGCCATGGGGGTGGGGGGTCGGACACAGGGTTCCTCTGGGGGAGGGGGGTCTCAGGGCTTTGGCCACGGAGGGGCGCAGGGGGTCTTGGGACTCTAGCTGCAGAGGGGAGGAGGAGGTCTTGGGGCTCTGGATGCGGAGGGGAGCAAGGGGTCTCAGGGCTCTGGCTGCGGGGGAGGGGCATGCCAGTGCAAGGGGTAGAACCAGGGGGTAGCCTCCCCAAAGGGGGGCTCCACCCACTGTCCATGACCAGCACAACTCCTGATGGTAAAACAACTCCGAACTACTGTTCCCGCTCTGGAAAAGAATCTATCTCCAGAGTCTATCTCAGACAGTAGCCAAATGGGATAAAAAGGCTAAAAGAGCTTATGAACACTTTTACAACCGAGGTCACTCAGAGAACTGCCAGGTCTAGAAACTGGTGACTGTGTTCGTGTTAAATTGGATGGAGAAAAAGGATCCACAACTCCAGTTGTCATAAAGAAAAAGAATTCAGCATCCAGGTCATACATGATCGGGATTGACAGTGGAGAGTTCAACAGAAACCACTGACATCTATAGTTTTTTTTCCTCAGAAAGAACAATCAGCAGAGCAAACTCTGCAAATGCAGATAGACAACAAGAATAATAATAATCAAGGATTCCAAACCGACACAGCCAGTTGTTGCAACTAATGGACAGCCAGATGACCAAGTTGTTACATGTTTGGGTTGTGTAACTTGAAAACCAATACAGTTCAGAGACACTTAACAGACTGATACGTACTGAACTTCAAAGACAGTATGATAGTTGTAAATATTGTAAATGGTAGGAATATAGAACTTAAAAGGGGAGATGTCCAGCCAATAGGTGGCACTGTATGCAAAATATCTTATTTAAATGAACCTCAGCCAAACCTGGTGGAAATTTAAGGATATTATGACAAACACATCTGGTGTGTATAAACAAGCTCTGTGGCCGGTCCATATATGGTACAGAAGTACAGAACAATAACCATGTTTGACACATATCCCATGCCAAAGGTTGACAAATTGTTGGTGTCATTAGGGTCTGGAAAGTACATCTCAACTTTAGATCTGACCAAGGGCTACTTGGTAGATCCCTTAACAAAGAGATCTGGAGAAACAATGGTCTTGGCAACACCTTTTGGCCTGTACCTTTTCAAGACCATGCCCTTCAGCCTTTCCAATGGCTGATGGACACAGTCCTGTGACCACACAGTCAGTATACAGCAGCCTACATACACAATATAGTCGTTTACAGTTGTGAGTGGGAAAAATACTTCAAGCATATATTGACAGTTCTATGGCCGTTGAGGAAGCAAGCCTTATTGCAAACCTGGCCAAGTGCCATTTGGGGTTTCCTTAGGGTGACCAGATGTCCCAATTACCCCCCGCCTCCATCCTGATTTTTTACACTTTCTATCTGGTCACCCTAGGTTTCCTGAGGTAATGTACTTGGGATATACTGTCAGAAACAGAAAACTTAGACCTCTGATTGGGAAGGTCCAGGTCTTGAATGATTACCTTATTCTGCCAACCAAGAAACAAGGTAGGTGATTTTTGGGTTGCCAATTTTGGTTGGACGTATTCCTTGAGGTTTCATCACATGACATAATCTTTAATTGAAGATTAATCTTTAATTACTGGAGACTCCAGGACAATCCTGGAGGGTTGCAACTCCAACTATAGATGATTCATATCCAGCTTCCCATGAGAGTAGCACTGTAGCTTCAATAGGGTCACCTGGTCCAAGGTCTCTGACAAAGCCTTTGGGACCTTGAAAGACTTTTTAAGCAAAGAACCAGCCCTCTTCCACCCTGATGTCACATGACAGTTCATACTCCACACAGATGCTTCAGATGTGGGAGTAGGGGCAGTGTTGTCCCAAGACTTTGATGGGAGGAAAGCATCCAGTACCGTATATCAACCAAAAACCATTTCTATGAGGGAGGGCCTACTTGACTAAAGAGAAAAAGACCTTGGCAGTAAAAAGAACAGGAGTACTTGTGGCACCTTAGAGACTAACAAATTTATTTCAGCATGAGCTTTCGTGAGCTACAGCTCACTTCTTCGGATGCTGTAGCTCACGAAAGCTCATGCTGAAATAAATGTGTTAGTCTCTAAGGTGCCACAAGTATTCCTGTTCTTTTTGCGGATACAGACTAACACGGCTGCTACTCTGAAACTTGGCAGTAAAGTGAGTGATAGAAGCGTTGTGATATTATTATGTACTGATCATTATAACTGATCACGCACCCCTCACTGGCTAAATACCAGGAAAGACACCAACCCCTGGATTATGAGATGGTATTTGGCCACGCAAACCTTATGCCATCCAGAAGGCCCACAGACCAGGGAACACAGGAGACAGCAAAGCCTGGACTCAGACACTCGAACACTGGTCTTAAGGATGTGTGTGTGTATGATGGCTTGGATAAACCCCACACTGGAGAAATAGGGGCTCAGGAACATCTCTAGGTCTGGGAAGCCCCGCCCCAGCAGGGCTGCTGGCATGTTCCAGCTGGAAGAAGGATTTTAAAGGGCATTGCTTCAGCACAGCAGTGAGGCAGGTAGAGAGAGAGACAGACCTGCATTCACTGCTGCAGAGGGACTAGGCCAGGAGGGTATCTCCTGCAGGAGGACTGCAGCATGAAGCCAGGACCCCTAGCCTGCAGAGAACCTTGGGCCGGGTTTCCAAGGACAGCCGCCAGCCATAATGCACCCTGAGGAAGGACAGAGTGGTACAAAGAGAACCTGGGAAGTGTTAGCTGGATTGCCGGTAGTGGACACCTTCCTTATGGTGTTCAAGAGGGCCCCTGGGTTGGCACTCCATGGAGTGGGAAGGCCTAGGTTCTTCTACCCATACTGCTAGGTGGGGCTCCTGCCCCAGACAGAAACCGCGAGGCAAGAATTCACCCGCTCAGACTGCCTCAAACAGCTTATAATCTGAATTATCCAAGTGTCTGCCCAGCCAGTCCCAGTTCTCCCCCCATACCTTAGCTCCTTGTTAGACAAGTCTCCTGCATCCATCCATCCATCCATCCCACCCCCAACTGATTCCTAGTTCCAGTATCCTTGACCTGTCAGTCACTGACTCCCTCCTTCCCCCGAGTTCCTTGACCAACCTGTGTTCCCCCACAGCCTACTGACTCCTCTGCCCCACACAAGTTCCCAGTCCGAGTCTCCCCACCGCAGCTCCTCCTTCCAGTCTCCTTGCCCTGCCCATCCCAACCTTCCCTCCTCCCTGGCTCCTAGCCCCAGCCTCTCCTCCCCTGACCTCCCAGTCCAGTCTCTTTGCCCAGCCAGTCTCAGTCACAGTTTATCTTCCCCCCAGTCCCAGTCTCACAAGACTCCTTGCCCCAATCTACTCCTTTCCCTCTGCCCTGTCCAGCTTGTACCCCCCGTGTATTTGAATCATGTCTTCCTTCTCCATACTGCCTCCGTGTCAAGAGAGTGGTCACTGGCAGCACAGGAGAGACAGGCTCCCTGCTTCCAGTTCCCGTGGCCAGCCCAACCCTCATCTGGAGCAGCTGGCAGCAGCCATTGGCGGGAGAGTCCTGCTTTGTCCTTGTAATCCTGGGCTGGAGACAGCATGCTCAGCTACCATGCTATGTCACTTCGTGGGGATGGTGCACATGGTATCTGTTCACACACAGGAGCTGTGAGAGGCTCAAGAATGATCACTGAGGACAAAATCTTCAGAGATTTTAGTTGCTAAAATAAATCTCTGTGATTTTTTCAGAGGCTTATAATTTGGGTGGCTTTTCATTGGGCAGGCAAAGGTTACATCCCTGACACAAGAGGCCAACCTCCTGACAAATTTCAAGTCTCTAGTTCAAAGGAAGGGGGCACTAGAACTTTTGAACATGGCCATGACAATGTACTATTCTCTAGCCTCATTCTCAGAAATGGCTGGGCATTTCCAAAAAGGTTCAGATTGAGGTGCACACCCAGCATGGAAAAATTCAGCCTGAATGGTTAAAGTCTGGCATGTTATAAGAAATGGAAGACAAGATCCTATAATGGAAAGTATTGGACAACCTTAATAATAGGTGGGTTCACAGACCCATCATTAATAAAGTGTTAGATTATCAAGTGTCAGCTCTCTAACTGTAAAAAACAAACCTATTTTCCTAGTGTATATATGGCCCAAGACAGGGTTAAAGCACATTTCTTCTGTTCAATTTTCATGGTATTAAGCTCTTTTGTAACTATTTCAGGGTTGTCTTTTGCTCAAGGAGCATGTTAGAAGTAAGTTTGTTGCCTTTCTGCCCATAAGCCTCTGAACTGGTGATCCTAATTAAACATTGTCTGGTGTGTTGCTATATTCTAACAATGGGTTACTTGAATCCACTACTGCAGGGGTAGGCAACCTATGGCACGAGTGCTGAAGGTGACATGCAAGCTGATTTTCAGTGGCACTCACACTGCCTGAGTCTTGGCCACCAGTCCAGTGGGCTCTGCATTTTACTTTAATTTTAAATGAAGCTTCTTAAACATTTTAAAAAACTTATTTACTTTACATACAACAATAGTTTAGTTATATATTATAGACTTATAGAAAGAGACCTTCTACAAACATTAAAATGTATTGCTGGCACGCGAAACCTTAAATTAGCGTGAATAAATGAAGACTCGGCACAGCACTTCTGAAAGGTTGCCGACCCCTGCGCTAAGGTTTTATAAAATCCAGATCTTTGCTGTTCATACAAACTTTTCTGCTAATCCATTTAACTGTGTACAGTAAACACTGGATGGAGTAAGGGCTTGAGCTGATGTATCAAAGGAAATTGCAGAAATGTGATACTCATGAATTGCAGGACATTATCTGTTATTAACTCATTTAGAAGCCCATGGCAAGCAAATTGCAATTTATACTGTATTTTTACATTGCTACTCATTATGTTGTACAATGGTGACATATGAATAATAGTATACCAATAACAGGTAATCTTTCTTGTTTATTTTAAATAGACTGGTGCCCACCTTGCACCAAAAGTTCAGAAATCTCGTGATTTCAGGGGTTCTTTTCCATTATTTCCTGTGTTTATTGCAGATTTCATACTCAGATGCCTCTTCTCACATAGCAGCATTCATGCCTGGTGTGAAAAAGACATCTCAAGCTCTGTTCTTACACTTCTCAATACTCCCATGCACACTAAGGATTACATCTAGTATTTTCAACATTATCCTATGCACCTTGGACACAAGGTACTTTGTACAGAATCCCATCATATGTAGCAATTTCATTTGGTGTTTTTACAACAGAATGAGGCACCCAGCTTCCATTGACTTTCAGGGAGAGTTGTTGCCTGGTTCCTTTGATAATCCCATCCCTCATCTCTATAGTCCCAAAACAGTTCTATACTTGGAGATGCATGCGCTTTTTCTGTTGGACCATAGGCGCTGACTCCGTGGGTGCTCCAGGGCTGAAAAATTAGCCAAGCTCCTCTCACCCGCTGCCCCACCTCCTCCTCCCCTGAGCATACCCCGTCTTCGCTCCTCTGCCTACCTCCCAGCGCTTCCTGCCTGCCAATGTTAGCACATTCCGGGAGGGAGGGGGAAGTGCAAGAATGTAGTGCACTCAGGGGAGAAGGCAGGGAAGAGGTGGGGCTGGGGATTTGGAGAAGGAGTTGGAATAGGGGCAGAGAGGGGTCAGAGTTGGGGCAGGGACTTTGGGGAAGGGGTTGGAATGGGGGTGGGGCCTCATGGAAGGTGTGGAGTGGGGATGGGACCGGGGGCAGAGTGGGGGTCAAGCACCCACGGGAAAGAGGGAAAGTCGGCGCTTATGTTTCATACAACTAGAATGACTCTCTCTGGCTGTTCTTTCTTTCCCCTTTTTGTGTCTGCTCTTCTTGCTTTATCTTAAAAAGAAACAGGATGGGACTTCAACAAGAGTAATGTGTTACCATCTAAAACTGACCCTCTTTGCCCTAATAAGGACCTTTGATGTCATCTAAAGGACTGTCAAGCAAGGGATGTTCACTTTAAAGTGCTCTTTGCACCAAAACAAGGGGAACAGTTAAAATTAAGTTTTTACTTAACTTATTGTTTCCCCCCTTCTTTTGGAGTGTGTTTAGTAAATGGTTACAATGGTATTATGGTGTTGGTTTGCAGTGGGGTTGCACCAGCCTTAACTTTATGCAAACGCTGGACCACAATTAGCTGTTTAATGATGTGAGGGTGGATACAGTCAAAACAGTCCAGTGCCTTCGGAAGACGGTGCCCCCTGGAGGTGTCCAATCGCAGGCCTGCAATCCCTCTGTATGCTGAATCTCACCTCTTCTGCATGCTGTCTCCCACCCTGAGAATCCTCTGATCTCTCTGCCCTCAGGAGACCCACTGGGACAGCTCATCCTTCTGAATGCTGCACCCCCTGCCTGGGAGGACCCCACCCAACCCTTCTGAATGCTGCACCCTGTTTGTGGCACCCCTTGGGATAGCCTGGCTGCTGCATCCCATCCTTATGCAGATCCCATTCCCAAAGGAACATTTGGTCGCTCCAGACACTGTCCCCCCAGGGGAGATCTCCTGCCAATCTCATCCAGCTATCTGATTGCGTTGGGAAAGAGTGAGGTAACAGAGAAGGGAGGGTGTTTGCAAAGTCATCACAGCTCAGCCTCTGTAGACTGCAAAGGTCACTCTGCAGCTCCCAATAACAGTAACTAGTTGGGTAAGTTTCCCCCACCATGGGCCCCAGACATGTCTGCTTTGTCACAGCCACAATATGTGAAAAATAGCAGGTTTTTTTAAGTGATCCTAGTTCTGCAATAAGCAGTTAACTTGCCTCTGATTTGGAATGTTAGTAAAACAGAAGCTGTGGATAACAGTCCTTTATTACACTACACTTTTATTTAGTTATAAATGTAGGGAGCAATGTATTATACATGCAACTTTCCCAGGAGGATGCATATTTTGCTATACATATATAATCTATGAGAATCTGTTGGATCAATGCTGACGTACACCAGCCAAGGATCTGGCCCATTGTGTATAATCTGTGGGCACATACTCAGAACTGCCAAATTCTAAGTAACTCCATGAGTGAAATTTTGGTAGATGTGAGCACATGAATTGAGTGGGTTTTTTTATTCATCCTGTCACCTCCTATCTAATAATAATAAATTCATGCTAGTACTCCTTTGGAGACAGGTCAGTTTTACAGATGGGGAAATTGCAGTACATTTAGGCAATGTGACTTCCCCAAGGTCACTCAGTGGCAGAGACGAGGAGAATACAGAAACCTTAACTCTCTGTCTTTGTGTATTCAGTGAGACCACTTAGCTTCAAGGGGACTATTCACATGCTTAAAACTTAGCATATACACAAATCTTTTCAGGCCTGTATTAGGTGCACTCACTGCTAGTGTTACCTCCTAATGGCTATCCTTTCCGTTGTCAGATTCCTGACTTATATAGGCCCTGCATGTTCCTGCCCAGCTGAGACTTTTCTAATTAAATCCCCCCTTCCCCACTTCTGCAGGTGCATCCTGGACAGTTAACTGGTCATCTTAAGCCCTCCAAGCCTTGGGTGGGGTGGACTCCCCATCACAGAACCTAAGAAGACAAGTTACATGAAAAGTGAGGGGAGACACAGTCAAATATTTATAATTTCATATAAATGTGCATTTTTGTTGTTATAAATAAAGTCAGCTATCCTAATGCAACCATCACCCTAGCTTAATCTTGTTTTTCCACCTCTGGCTTCTGATTCTGATATGAAACCTCATTATGGCACTTTGCTATTATATCTCTGCTGAGAAGTGGGGAGATACTACTTGCATTTTCTGTATAGATTATATGGGACACGCACATTTCTGAGGTTCTGTTGAATTTATAATACAAATCTTAAACCCACTGCTTTCCTTTTATATACGATAAATCACCTTGTAAGATATTGTCTCCTTGCCCATTTCAGGCAGGAGAGGCTGCAGCCTGGCTGCTTTCCTCCTGTCTTTTTTTTTTTTTTTTTTTTAATACTTACACTTGCTGCAGGTCTGCCTGGAAGGCAGGGACAGACATTATTCTGGCAGTCACCATGACTGCAGTAAGGGAGAGTGACAGAAGGTCTGTTACATCACAGGCCTGAGGGCCAGGCTAGAGAAAGTGAGTTGACACCATTGTGCCTATGTGGCATGAGGGGTATATTAGCAGATCATCTACCTTCAGAGGCAGATACACATTCTTCATTCTACACATATCCCTTTATAGCTAGCTAGCCTATGGAAGCATTACTGTTCATCATAACATCTGCTTAAAGTATCTGACTGATCTCTTGTTGGAGAATCTGTCCATAGACATTACACCCCACCACTTCTTCCTTCACTCACAATCCAGGTCCAATATGTGTTATCACATGCTAAACAATGTGTTCTGTTTTGTAGTTAGTTGTTATACTCTCTGTACGTTTCCCAGACTTGAAGAGCTCTGTGTAAGCTCAAAAGCTTGTCTCACCAACAGAAGGTAGTCCAATAAAAGATAACCTCACCCACCTTGTATTTCTAATATAATGGGACTGACATGGTTACAATAACACTGCATACATCCACACCCACTCAAGCTTGCAATATTTTGGCCCAAATTTTATGTGGATAGAACCTGTGCCAGGACAGAGCCCTGTTAAAATCAGGAGTCCTATTTATGGATCTCATTGCAGGATCAGGGCCTTAGTGATAGTTTTGACCAACTCCATCTTATTGGCAAGTCCTCTTGTTCTAGGGTATTGAAAGGATATGTGGAATATTTTGTATTGGTTATATTACACTAATACCTGAAATGTATGAGCTTATATGTTTTTCCCTAGGTTACTTATGAAGGTGAAAATTACAGTATTAAATGGCAGAAATCCAAATGTCTAAATGTCTCTTTTGGATGGATGGTGACCACCTAACCAGGCTTGTGAGACCTGTGTTCCACCAAGCCTTGGGCTTGCATGGGATTTCTTACACTGTCAGACCTGTCTCCAGAATCTCAGGCCTTTCCGTACAGCAACTTTGAAAGTGACATTGCACAGAATAGAGAAGGCAGAGATGGGTCTTGTTCAAGCAGACTGCAAAGAGGACAGTTCCTTTGCTCTTGAAATTTTCTGCTGCCTGGAGTCAGGTAAAGTCAGATAACTTATTCTTTTATTGATTTAAAAGATAGTCTTTTTTTTTCTTTGGTCTTATAAAAAGAGAAAACTTGGGCAGAAGGGTGCAGGAGGAAGCGAATGCCAAGGAAGCCATTTTCCACTGTAAATAGACAGACAGAAACACGTAAGAGTAGGAGGAGAAGAATTATAGTCTCCCCCCGCCCGCCAGCCATGCGCAGAGGAAGGATTGAGGCGCTAGCCGGAGACTGGATTTGACTCCTTGCTCTTCCACAGACTTTTTGTAAGAATCTGGTCAACATTAATTTAGAGCCCATTTTAGTCTAGGTAGTGAGAGTTTTGGGCCTACTGAGAACCCTTGTCCTCAGGGGGCAAAATGAATGTGCATGTCCCTGAATATACGGTATCCCGAAAGGTCTCCCAGTTTCTATTCTACAGTTTTGTTTCAGAAATATTAACAACAAAATGTTCAAAATATTGCTCTGAGGACTGTGTATAAATCGCTTAGTTTCTCTGCCTCAGTGTCGCATCTGTACAAGGTGGAATCTACCTTCCAGGGGACCAGGGAAGATAAACACATTACAGACTGGGAGGTGCTCCCATACTGTGGTAATGGGGGCTGTACCTTAGACCCGGAAAGAGGCATCTGAGGCACCCCTTTCTCCAGCCACAGGGTGGGGCACTAACCCCTAGCTCTGCCCTAACCCTTTTCGTTATGGAGCTCGATGCAGCTCCAGAGGGGTCAGTATCATCAGCCCTCATGTACAGAAGGGAAACTGAGGCACAGAGCAGGCTGCTGGCAGAGCTGGGACCAGAAGTCTAGGGTGCGGAGGCAACATGCACTAGCCCGCAATGCCCCCCATGATCCCATGCTGGTGGGGCAGGAGGGCTGACACCCCCCTCCACATGCGGGGGACACGGGGGGCTCCCTCCTCAGGAGGGGGTTGGGCTGGAGCTAATGGGAGGGGCCAACAGCGGCTCCCGCTCAAGGTGGGGGGCGTGGCGCCACCGCCTGGCAGTGGCCGGCAGCCGCCAATGGCCCCGCCCTTGGCCCTCGCCCTGGGGGCGGAGCCAAATCCAAGTCCCGCCCCCGAAGTCCCATCTTCCCACCCCTATTCGAGAGGGCAGATGTCATCGCGCGTCCCCTCCTCCGATTGGCCGGCGAGGTGAGGCGTCTGGCGCGGGTACGCAGCACGTCGCCGTGGGGGATGGGAGGGGAGCTGCGAGGTCAGAGACACAAGATGGCGTCACCCCGTCGCGGCTCTGGAGGTGGAGACGCCGCTTGGGCTTCCTAGGGGAGGGGCGAGGCTGAGAGCTACAACCGGAGCCGTCAGCGGAACCGGGGGCGCTGCTCAGGTGAGTGCGGGGCCCTGGGAAGTTCCGTGTCCCCCGATCCTGAGCGGGGAGCCCCTGTTCTTCCCCCGCCTCCCCGATCCTGAGCGGGGAGCCCCTGTTCCTCCCCCGCCTCCCCGATCCTGAGCGGGGAGCCCCTGTTCCTCCCCCGCCTCCCCGATCCTGAGCGGGGAGCCCCTGTTCCTCCCCCCCTCCCCGATCCTGGGCGGGGAGCCCTGTTCCTCCCCCTCCCCGATCCTGGGCGGGAGCCTCTGTTCCCCCGCCTCCCCTATCCGGAGCAGGGAGCCTCTGGGCCCCCCGTCTCTCCCCCCCCGATCCTGAGCGAGGAGCTACTGTGCCCCTCCCCCACCTCCCCTATCCTGAGCAGGGAGCCTCTATTCCTCCCCGCCCCGATCCTGAGCGAGGAGCCTCTGGTTCCCTCGCCCGGCTTCTCCCCCCCGATCTTGAGAGGGGAGCCTCTTTTCCTCCCGCCCGCCTCCCTACCCCCGCTCCTGCGCGGGGAGCCACTGTTCCCACCAGCTCGCCTTCCTTCCCTCCCCCTAATCCTGAGCTGTCCCCCCCCCCTCCCCGATCCTGAGCGGGGAGCCTCTGTGCCATCAGATCTCCCTCCCTCCCCCCGATCTTCTATCACCCCTCCCCCCGATCTTCTATCACCCCTCCCCCCATTCTCCTCATGCACCCCACATCTCCTCTATATCTAGAGTGCAAGGCTTCTCTTACTCCCCTACTTCCCCTGCACCCTGACTCCTTCTCCCTATCTTGAGCAGGGTCTTGTTAGCCCTCCCATACAGCCCAGGTTCTCCCCTGCCCCCTATACTTTGTGGGGAGCCTCTTTTATTTTTCCTTACTACACATACCTAGCTATACCAGATGCAGTTCCCTCACGGCTTTAGTAGGGAGTATGAGTTATACACACAAACTCCTATTTCTCTCCCCCCATAATGCTGGGGGCTGATTTCCCCTCTTGGCAGATAGTGAGGGCCCTGATGTTCCAGTCCTGGGGAACGGAAGGATTTATTTATTTATTTATTATAAGTGTCAAAGGCACACTTTTGGCTCTCACACTTTCCAACTGTGCATGGCTGCGGGGGACTCTTCTCCACTTTCACTCCTTTGTTTTCAAGCCTGCTGCCATTTTCTCTGCCCTGGTCTTCCAGGGTGGTCTGCAGGCAGGGACTCACCTTGTTTACCTGCTGGACTCTCCCAGTGCTGACAGTGTAGTCAAGTGAAACTTCCCTTTCCTGAGTCACAGTCGCTTCACCCAGTGTGAGTTGCTTCCCTAATCACAGGTTTTTCTTCATTCTGCCTAGCAGAAGGCTCTTAATGTCCTTGAGGCACTTCAGCTAAAGGAGGCTGCACTGTAAGGCCGAGAACAGTATTGTCTCCCTCTGTTGTTCAGCTGTGAATTGATCAACGATACCTAGGTGCTGTTTGCCACCTTTAAAATCTTTATGGTTATTAGAGCAATTGGGTTAGCTAGCCCGGACCAAGCTCCTAAACGGCAATCTGTGCTCTGGTGAGCTCACAGTCTAGGTTTGTAACAAGACATAGCAGGTGGATGGAACAGACAAACTGGGTGATAGAGAACAAGCAACATTAAAAGAGGTGCGAGTATTACAAAAGAGGCAGTATACCTGGCTTGTCCACTGCTTAGCCGTTTTCAGGTGGTAATGGTCTCTAGGCATCATAGCAGAGATTAGTCTTATGGAGGGATTGGAAGGAGGATAAGGTGATAGCTATATGGATTTTGATGGGCATTTTTCCCATTTGGAAGGAGTTGAATGGGAGGTGTCGGTGTGAGTGGAGTGATCTGTATTTAAATATTGTCTTCCATGTTAAATTTTAAGTTCTAAGATGTCTGGAAACTGCTTTTGAAAGTACCGTGTGGTGCACTTATTTATGAAAAATTGTTACCTCACACAAATGACAAATAAACACACAACTAAATACGTTTAGTTCTATAGGTCTCCCAAGTGAGGATCTCAGAGCATTTATGTCTGCTAACTAAACCTTGCAAAAATCATCCCACATGATAGGTAATGCCTCTTTGGTACAGATGGGTAAACAGATACAGAAGTTAAGACAAACAAAACCTAGTTCTCCTGACTCTCAGTCCTGGATTGGGTATAAAAGTTGTACCCAAAGTTTAAATGGCATGTCTCTTGTGCTGTATTTCATAGCTAACAAGTGAATATTGCCAAAAGTAAAAACTCTGTCAGGAATCCCAAAGTTGAGGATTTGTTTAAAAGATGTCTATTTAATATAAACATTTGGCAAGGTTTTAAAATTCTAATGGTATTATTTTGTTTGTATGTAAACATTCCTTGGTGATATTTATAATCAGCATTGTGCTGATTCATGTGTCCTAAAGTGAAAGTGACTAGAAACAAAAGTGAAAGTGTCCAGACTTAATAATATCTGAACTCCAGTGAAACACAAAAAATAAACATAAAGGAGAAAATTAAATTAGGGGTTTTTTCCTCCAGAAATTTCAGGTAATATTACTAACACAGATAAAGAAATAATTTGTCAGTTTTCCTTTTAATATGACATTAAATTAGATTTGATCTTTAAATTAAAACTATTAAAAAAAATTGAATTGCATACTGTTAAGGTACTCAAACTTTTTTCCTCAAAAGAAAACTGTGATCTTGTAGCTGGAGGGGCAGAAAAATCTTCGGGATTTTTAGAAACTGTGATTGTACCTTTAAAGACCTTTTGGAAGAAGACATAATTAGAGCATGTCAGGAATAGTTTTCCATAAAACACCGCCAAGTCATCAAAACCAGAACTTTTTGTGGGAATGTACTAGTTTCAGCAAAAGTTTTTTTGGGAAAATTTTCTTAGGTCCACAGTGGAATTTCTGGTCAAACCAAGAGTGAGAAGAATGAAGACTAGATAACAGTCCAGTGGTTAGTATACTTACCTGGGATGTGGGAAACCTGAGTTCAAGCTCCTACTCCTAGGCATATTTATTTATACAAAGTGGGACATTTTCAACAGGAGATTGAGACTCATCTGGGATATGTAGAAAAATGGCAGAGTGGGGACTTGACCCTCGGTCTCCTATATCCCAGAGAAGTGCCCCAACCGCCAGGCCGTTGGCTGTTCTGAGGTGGGTCTCTGTTTTTTGTGGAGAAGCATTTGTTTTGTTCCAAGGAGGAGCAGGAAAAAATAGAAATGTCAAAATCTTCATGAGATGGCCCAGCTCTAGTCATAAACTTCCAAGATATGGTGTTTAAAGGACTTGCTGTTAATCCAAGAGGTAGAGTTTGTAGCTGGGAACATAGGAATTACCATACTGGACCAGATCCAAGTCCCTCTACTCTAGTATTCTGTCCACCAGATGATTTAGAGGCAGGTGCAAGAACCTGACAGTAGGCAGATGGAGTAATCTGCCCCCACAATAGGTCTCATTCTGATCTCTAATGGTTAGAGAATGACTTAAATTCTGAAGTGTGAGGTTAATATCTTTCACAAAATTTATCATTAATTATAACTCTTGATAGTCCTATAATATCCAGTCCTCTTTCGAAACTTAAGCTCTTGGCCTCAACAATTTCCTGTGGCAGTGAGTTCCAGAGTCACTTAAACTACACATGTGAGGGGAAAAAGACATGTTTGGCAAAATAATATTTCCGTATCAGGTTTTAATTCCTCATCGTTTTAATTTAATTGATTGCTCCTTTGTGCAATGAGTAGCCTCAGAAGGATTCGATTTTTACTAGTAATTATTGGTAAACATCAATTTGTCTGCACATAAACTAATGAAAAATGTTTTTATTGACAATCAGAATTTACAGATAAAGTAAGAAAAATGGTGCTTGAGAATTTAGCGTTTGATTTAAGGGTACTGAGTTTGTATTTTTTCGACATGTGATATTGACCTTAGTGGTTTAATAGTTATAAAGCTTTAACTTTTTGGATCTCAGCATCTACTGTCATAACGTTTTTGTGCAACCCCCTCCATTCTGTTTTTCCCTTATAGTTTCCTACAACTGCGAAGATTTAAATTGATAAAAATAGAAAAGAATGCTTTTAAAATAAGAATCAATATCTGTCAATTATAATAAAAATCAAATTCTGCCAAGCCTAGTTATGAGACAAGGAGAACAGAGCCTTGCAAATTTCCTTTTCTAGCCCATTCATCATTTTATATACATTTATCGTGTCCTCCCTTTTTCATTGTTTGTTAGGTAAACAGTCCCTGTCTTGTGACCTCTTCAGATGAGTTGCCATGGCCATGGCCATCTGATACTGTTTGACAAGGTCCCTGCCCTAAAGATTTTAGTCTTGTTAAGGCACAGACAGAACAATTCAACCCAGTATGTGTGATGTGTTAGAGAATTTCTGGAGGGGTCATAATAGAAAAGCTCTGTGAAAAAATGTATTTAAGACGAGATTTGTAGGAAAAGAGAATAAAAGAACAATATTTGAGAACAAAAGAGCTGTTTTGCTTTACAAGAGCTTCTCTGCGTCATGACAGAACCGTTTGGTTTCTCGTCCCTTTGCTTTATATTTACCTATCCCTAATGCCCTAGAAAGGAAAAACCATTGGTTTTACGGAGCATGCTCTGTAATCTACCTCTGGGATTGCAGTTGATTGATACAAAGTTGAGCACACAGTACTTCCATGTTAATCACCGAGGTGGCTAATCCTCTATGGTATGTTGTTGCATTGCTTAGTGCCAAGGTCCTTTGATATGGTCTGAGTATGCAGTGTTTGAGGCTGTAGTAAAAAGAACAAGGAGTACTTTTGGCACCTTAGAGACTAACAAATTTATTTGAGCATAAGCTTTTGTGGGCTAAAGCCCACTTCATCAGATGCATGGAGTGGAAAACACAGTAGGAAGATTATACATATATACATACACACACACACAGAGAGAACATGAAAAAATGGGTGTTGCCATACCAACTCTAATGAGACTAATTGATTAAGGTAGGCTATTATCAGCAGGGGAAAAAACGTTTGTAGTGATAATCAGGATGACTCATTTCAAACAGTTGACAAGAAGGTGTGAGTAACAGTAGGGGGGAAATTAACATGGGGAAATAGTTTTTAATTTGTGTAATGAATCATCCACTCCAGTCTTTATTCAAGCCTAATTTAATGGTGTCCAGTTTGCAAATTAATTCTAGTTCTGCAGTTTCTCATTGGAGTCTCTTTTTGAAGTTTTTTTGTTGAATAATTGCGACTTTTAGGTCTGTAATTGAGTGACCAGGGAGGCTGAAGTGTTCTCTGACTGGCATTCTTGACACAAGAGGATCTGTTCAGAAAAGCCAGTGTCAAGGTTTTTTTTGCCTTTTTAAAGTAGGAGAGATCAGATTTGAGTTGTTCTAAACCTTTGCCTCTGTTGGGTATTTCCATAAATGCTAGATTATCTGAGAGAGCCTATTTTCCATGAGCTATGTGCCTTTTAAAAGGACTGTCTTTACACTCTGTAATTTGAGTTGAGTCTGCTGTTTTCCTTAAAGAAGCTGCAGGCTTTATTCAAGATCCTTAAACTTGTGTAAACTTATAAAATACAGGAGTCTTGAAATGCTGTGTTTCATCAGCTGCTTTATGATTAGGGTTAGAACAGAAATTTGTGACTAATGCCTTACATTTTTAGCTGTCCTATCAGCAACTCTGACATCATAGAAGTAATAGTGTAACTGGGAAGATCAATAGCTTAGGAGGATATGAATCTCACCCCTGAAGTCATCATTGCTTCTGCTGTTAGAAAACAGGCTGAACGTGAACTGTACTTAATAAGCTATTTGGCTGGTAGTACTGGATAGTTCAGAGGCTGGTAATGGGATCAGGAGCTTTTAACTGCTAGTTAAAGTCCAACCTATGTTTATAGGTACCTGAATTCATTCCATACAATGTTTGCAGTGCTGTAGCCATATTGGTCCCAGGATATTAGACAGACAAGGTGGGTGAGGTACTATCTTTTATTGGACCAACTGCAGTTGGTGACAGACACAAGCTTTTAAGTTAAATCGTGCTTTTCTTTAAGTCTCTGAAGAAGAGGAGCACGGTTTAACTGAAAAGTCTCTGAAGAAGAGCTCTGTGTAGCTCAAAAACTTCTCTCTCACCAACAGAAGTAGGTCCAATAAAAGCTATTACCTCACTCACCTTGTCTTCCTGTACAGTGGCTGTCTGGTAGCCTGTGTGACGTCAGTTTGGTTAAGTCCAGTCTGAATGGACAGATGTACACACACCATTTCTACAGTTGGCCCCACTTACTGATAATCTCGAGAGGCCACAGATTGAAATGGCTATGGAGACTTGGGTCTGGTCTGCACTACAGAGTTAGTTCGTTGCAAGGCAGCTTACGTCAACCTAACTATGGAAGTGTCTATGCTTAAATTTTGCTCATGCTGGCATAACTGCCCCACTATGCCTACTTAATAACCCTACCTCCGCGAGTAGTGAGAATCCAGGTCAATGTAGTTAGGTCAATGCAGTGTCAGTGTAGACACTCCGTTGCTTAAGTCAACTGTTACTGGCTTTCAGGAGCCATCCTACAATGCCCCACTGTAGCGAGCGAAGACTCACTGCCGCGGTGCCTCTTGCTGGTCGTCTGGGGAATTAGCTCTCCAGCGTATGGACAGAGCACAGGATTCTTAGGCTTTAAGTTTGGCATGTTTCACTGACGCTAAACTCCTTAAAATAAAAATATCTTAATAAAATCTTAGACTTCTTGTTAAGCACCATGTAAAAGAATCCTATATATGACTTGGGATATAATTTCCTTTCACTCTAGCAGAACAACTGGGTGCTACCTGGATATCATGAATTTTTGTTGTCATGCAGTACATTATATTTCTGTACAAAGACAAGCTGAAATGGAAGTATTAGTATAGTATATACAATTTGGTAGAGATGGGAATTTGTGAGAATGAGAAAATTACCTTTAATGGAACACATTGAGTTGATTGTGTGGAAAATGGATCCAATTGTGCTGTGCTCTATGTAACCTAGGAAAAGAGTATCTGACATCTTAGTTTCTAATTAAGCATTAGAGCACTGACTTTGAACCTGGGTCTCCCACATCCTGTTCCCTGCTCTGCTGTGGACTTCCTGTGTGCCCTGGGCAAATTATCTAGCCTCTTTGTGCTTCAGTTCCCAGTCTGTAAAATGGGCATAATAATGCTTCCCTACCTCACAGGGGTGTTGGAAGGATAAATACATTTAAGACTGTGAAGTGCTTTGAGATCTACTGATAAAAAGTGCTATATAAGAAATAGACATTACTATTATTCATTATTACTAAACAAAAATACAGTAGGACCTCAGTTACAAACAACCTCCATTCCCGAGGTGTTTATAACTCTGAACAAAACATTATAGCTGATCTTTCAAAAGTTTACAACTGAACATTGACTTAATACAGCTTTGAAACTTTACTATGCAGAAGAAAAATGCTGTTTTCCCTTTATTTTTTTAGCAGTTTAAGTTTAACACAGTACTGCACTGGATTTGCTTTATACACTGTTAGTCTATAAGGTGCCACAGGACTCCTTGCTGCTTGTATTTGCTTTGTTTGTTAGTTTATTTTGGGCTCTGCTGCTGCCTGATTGTGTACTTCCAGTTCCAAATGAGGTGTCTGGTTGACTGGTTAGTTAGTAACTCTGTTGTTCGTAACTCTGAGGTTTTACTGTATAATTAAACATAGAAAAAATTAAATCCCCCATATATCCCTCATGGAAACATCAGTTAAAAGGAGTGTTTAAAAACAAAAAAAGGCGGCGGGGGGGGAAGTGATAGAACCGCCCTTTTTTTGTATTCCTTTCTCAGTGGTTACTGTGTCCTTAAAGTTTTGCTTCTCTCCATGATAGTTCAGGTTTTTGCATATCATTGTGATGTAAGCTCCTCACAAGACTGGACTTGAGTTACTAATTAACATTATTGACAGGGATATAGCGTAATTGACAGATAGAAAGCTCTTTGTATTTACAGTTCTGCAGTCATTTTACAAGTAACCACACTGCTATATTTAAATAGCTCACTCTCATACTCTTCTGAGTGAAGCCCTTTTTTTTTCTGATTTAGCAGGTGAGTGTCTGGAAAGAGATTTTTATAAAGGCTTTTTGTCCTGAGTTAATTGCGGAATCATGAGACTAGGGAAGTAGCCACAGAACTATCTTTGTCTGGAATGGGTCTTTGTAAAACAGTCATGGGCCAAGAAATAGCTGACAAGAGCAACTCACTGTATTCAGTCTCTCTTTATTTTGAGGCTTGCCACCTCCTAGTCTTCCAGTACTTATAACCTGACAGAAACAATCTGCTCACATGAGTCACTAAACTATCAGATGGGAACAACTGAATCACTACATTTGAATGGTGTCCTAGGACAGGTGAGGCTCCAATTCACTAAGCTAACCTGTACCCCAAAGCTTTCTCCTTGGGAGTAGGAGATGGGTTGACACTTGTATCATGTTGATACCCTCTTGCTTGTTATTGCAAACATTTATCCTGTGCTCTGGCACTGATGATTATGAGCAGTTAAACTGATTTTTATGTTCGGAAGAGAAGAGGTCCAAAGTTTCTGTTAATTTATAACTATACTGCTCTTAATTTTTGCTTAAGTCATAGCTAAGTGATATTGCAAAGTGGTAGCTCGAGAAGTGTAGTGTGGGCACAGACCTCCAGTTTCTGTAGTATCTTCCATCTGAAGATCCCAAACTTGACAAATAGTCCTGACTGTAGCCTTGTGACCCTGGGACGTATTATCTCCATTTTAAAGACAGGCATATATTATTATCATTATTACCCTATCTCATAGAAGTGGAAGGGACCCTGAAAGGTCATTGAGTCCAGCCCCTTGCCTTCACTAGCAGGACCAAGTGCTGATTTTGCCCCACATCCCTCTGAGTGGCCCCCTCAAGGATTGAACTCAGAACCCTGGGTTTAGCAGGCCAATGCTCAAACCACTGAGCTATCCCCCCCGCGAGGTAGTGCGAGATTGCGAAGCTGTGAGTGCTCAGATACCACACTCATTGGGGTGTAAATATTTAGATAGTTGTGAGTTGCCCATGGTCACACAGTGAGACAAGAGCTGCATAAAGAATTGAGAAATGCTCATGCCCATTCTACCCAATGGAGACGCTGCTTCTCCACTTAGATGATCTGCCTTCTCTCAGGGTACCTATGCTGCCAAAAAATACCCTTTGGCAGCGAGTCTGGAGAGCTGCCTTGGGCTTGTGCTAGGGGGCTAAAGATAGCAGCATAGCTGTTCCCACTGAGGCTGAAGCCCATGGTTTGAACCTGGTGGTGGGGCTGGAGCCCAGCTTCCAGCCTGAGCGGAACATCTACACTGTTGTTTTTAGCCCTGTAGCACGAGCCGAAGTCAGTCTGGGCTCAGACTTGGTGCCACCGGTTCTTTTTGTAGTATAGACATACCCTTGCGCTGTAACTTCCCTTCCTTTGCACTGAGCTTCCGCATCACAGTGTACAGCTTCTGAACATTTCCTTTCCTTTCGGGAGGTGCTGGGTGTATTGTGGTATCAGTCCAAAGGAAGACTTGAAATGCACTCTGGAGAAACATTTCATTAATGAAAAGGCCTGTGATTTTAATACTGAGGGCGGTGAACGGGGCAGTATTCAGGGTAGTATTGCGAAGGGAACTGGCGGTCTCCTAGTTTCCCTTGTAATTTGAAGCAAGGACAGTTGATCATTCTTATACCTTCATGGAGCCCTGTAGTGCTTATTCTTCTTTTACCCAGACTATTGACACACAAATGTGACACTTTGTTGTCACCAGGTAGCACCGGATTTATTTCCTAAAGTAAGCTGGCTTGGTCAGACATGCTGGGGAAGGAAGGCAGACTGGAATGGCTCCTAGGTGATGGGGGGAGGGAATCTAGTGTTCAGGGACTTGTCATATTCTCCAAGGGTTAGTTTGCCTCACTTCTCCCTTGCAGTAATGACAATCAGCTGTGCACACTGCACTCAGGCATGTGAAGTTGCTGTCTGTTGGTTTTCCCATTGGAGCTATCTACAGGCACAGCTGTTACAACCAGCAGTTTAACTCCAGTCTTAGTTTCATTTTGTAACTGGATTGGGGCTGGTGCAATTGGGTCAGAAGAAAGAGGCAACTGTATTTCTTGAGACTTCTCTTATTTATAAAACTAGTAGCTTTGGTTTGTTATAGCATTGCCTGCCCTAAACATTTCTGTGGTGGCTGCTTTCTTGAAACTGTAGCAGTAATTGTTAATGTGCAGAGAGAAATGTTAGTATGCGCTGTGTACTGCTGGGCAACTGAAGGTGATGTAGCAAAAAGTGCAGAATTGCCAGCCTGTATGAAGACAATGGACCAAATGATGAATTGCTGTTCCTTTAACAAAATTTAGTTCCATATCAAAAGGCTAGGAGAGTAAACTGGCAATGAATGCTTTCTTAACATGTACAAGAGGGAAAAATTGTGTGTGTTCAGTTGGAAGCAAGGGGTGGAAGGGAAAGATCAAATTGAGCTGCACCAGTGTGAGATTAAACCTGGGAGACTTTCATAAAATGCCCAGTGTAAACGCTGGGCTGAAACTTGGGAGAACTGGATTCTGTTCTCGGCTCTGCCACTGTCCTGTTGGATGACCTTGGGCAAGTCATTGCACCTCTGCTTCAGCTTCCTCATTTGTAAAATGGGGATAATGATTCTTCCTTCCTTTGTAAAGCATTTTGATGCCTATTGAAGAAAAGGGCAGTATAAGAGCTAGGTGCTGCTATTCTTATTTATTATGGAACTGTGGCAAGATAATTCTCTGCTCTGGGGATGGTTAAGGAAGTATATGCAACCATGAAATACCACCTTCTTCTGCAATGGGATATGAAGCTGATGGGTTTTTTTTCTAATGTTTATTTAGAAGCAGCTTGTTTTCTGGATGTGCTTTTCCTTCCCCTTATTGCTCCCCCACTCATGTGTGAAATTGCCATTTGTCCAGGGAATGCTAATTCATACATTGCGGGGTTGGGCTCAGGTAGGCTTGTAATTCTGTGTGTGTCTGTCACCTTCAGTCTTGCATAGTTTCATGTGTTTTTCTGTACATGAATTTAAATCAGATCCATTCTGAGTCAGTTTGGTGAAGTGCTGATGTACATCCTACACCTGGTCATCAAGAGGTCTCTTCTATTTCTCTTTCATGTGATTCTGAATGAACAAACAGAGAACTTGGTATGTGCTTTAAATAATAGAAATAATTACACTCAGAGTACCACTGTTGGAACATAGGCGTTATCATACAGGATCAAGACCAGGATCCATCTAGTCGGGTATCCAGTCTCTTGACAGTAGCTAATATCAGGTACTTCAGGAGAAGAGTGGGGCCTTGTCTGTTACAAAAACAAACTTAACAAAAATCCATAATTGCCAGTTTTGCAATTGCCTGCCTTGGAGGGACACTGCTTCCTAACAGTAGGCAGTTGGTTTGCTAATGCCCTGAAGAGCTGGAGTTGATCACACTCATAAATTTTTCTTAGCTAGTGTAAGTGCAGCAGTTCACATAAACCTCATTGTTTGACTGCAGAATGAGGGTGGTGTTGCCTTTATCTTCCTCTTTCGGGATCCTCAAGATGATGTCATCGGACTTGCTATATGAGCTGTATTTCTTCTATTTGTAGAGTGGTCTGTGGTAGGGCTGCATCCTGCTGCAGAACATGACAGTAAAGGGATTCTGAAGAATAAATCCCTTTCTGTATTCTGCTGGACTCTCTCCAATTTGTCTACATCCCTTCTGTAGTGGGAGGCCCAAAACTGGCCGCAGTACTCCAGATGTGGCATCACCAGTGCCAAATAGAGGGGAATAATCACTTCCCTCGATCTGCTGGAAATGCACCTACTAATGCTGCTAGCCTTGGCAACAAGGGCACACTGCTGACTCATATCCAGTTTCTCGTCCACTGTAATTCCCAGGTCCTTTTCTGCAGACCTGCCACTTAGCCAGTCAGTCCCCAGCCTGTAGCGGTGCATGGGATTCTTCCATCCCAGGTGGAGAACTCTGCACTTGTCCTTGTTGAACCTCATCAGATTTATTTTAGCCCAATCCTCCAATTTGTGTAGGTCCCTCTGTATCCTATCCCTACCCTCCAGCGTATCTACCTCTCCCCCAGGTTAGTGTAATCCGCAAACTTGCTGAGGGTGCGATCCATCCCATCATCCAGATAATGAAAATATTGAACAAAACTGGCCCCAGGACAGACCCCTGGGGCTCTCTGCTTGATACTGGCTGCCAACTAGACATCGAGCCATTGATCACTACCCACTGAGCGCACAGATCTAACCAGCTTTCTATCCACCTTGTAGTCCATTCATCCAATCAATAGTTTAACTTGCTTACAAGAGTACTGTGGGAGACCATATCAAAAGCTTAGCTAAAGTCAAGATATGTCACATCCACCGCTTTCCCCAGATCCACAGAGCCAGTTATCTCATCATAGAAGGCAATCAGGTTGGTCAGGCATGACTTGCCCTTGGTGAATCCATGCTGACTGTTCCTGATCACCTTCCTCTCCTCCACGTGCTTCAAAATGGATTTCTTGAGGACCTGCTCCGTGATCATTCCAGGGACTGAGGTGAGGCTGACCAGTCTATAGTTCCCCGGATTCTCCTCCTTCCCTTTTTAAAAGATGGGCATATTTGCTTTTTTCCGATCATCGGGGGACCTCCCCCGATCACCATGAGTTTTCAAAGATAATGGCCAATGGCTCTGCAATCACATGAGCCAACTCCCTCAGCACCTCAGATGCACTGCAGTCGGCCCCAGGGATTTGTACATGTCCAGCTTTTCTAAATAGTCCTTAACCTGCTCTTTCACCACTGAGGACTGCTCACCTCCTCCCCATCCTGTGCTGCCCATTGCAGCAGTCTGGAAGCTGACCTTGTCTGTGAACTGTGAAGACCGAGGTCAAAAAAAGCATTGAGTACTTCAGCTTTTTCCGCATCATCTGTCACTAGGTTGCCTCCCCCATTCAGTAAGGGTCCCACACTTTCCCTGACCACCTTCTTGTTGCTAACATACCTGTAGAAATCCTTTTTGTTACCCTTCACATCCCTTGCTGGCTGCAACTCCAGTTGTGCTTTGGCTTTACTGATGCTTGAGCAATATTTTTATACTCCTGCCTAGTCATCTGTCTAAGTTTCCACTTGTAAGCTTCCTTTTTGTGTTTAAGCTCACCGAAGATTTCTCTGGTAAGCCAACCTGGTCACCTGCCATGTTTGCTATTCTTTCTGCATGTCGGGATGGTTTGTTCCTGTGCCCTCAGAAATACAGCCACCTCTCCTGGACTCCTTTCCCCTTCATATTAGCCTCCCAGGGGATCCTGCCCATCAGTTCCCTGAGGGAGTCAGTCTGCTTTTCTGAAGTCCAGGGTCCGTATTCTGCTGCTCTCCTTTCTTCCTTTTGTCAGGATCCTGAACTTGACCATCTCATGGTCACTGCTGCCCAGGTTGCCACCCACTTCTACTTTCACTACCAATTCTTCCCTGTTTGTGAGCAGCAGGTCAAGAGGAGCCTGGCCCCTAGTTGGTTCCTCCAGCACTTCCTCCTCCCCAACACTCTCCAGAAACTTCCTGGATTGTCTTTGCACTGCTGTATTACTCTCCCAGCAGATGTCAGGATGATTGAAGTCTCCCATTAGAACCAAGGCCTGCGTTCTGGAAATTTCTGTTAGATGAGGCTTTCTTCAGACAACTATCTCCTCCTCCTGGTCTGATGGTCTATAGCAGATGCTGACCACGACATCAACCTTTTTGCTCTTGCCTCTAAACTTAACCCAGAGACTCTTAACAGGCTTTTCTCTAGTTTCATACTGGAGCTCTGAGCAATCGTCCTGTTCTCTTACATAGAGTGTAACTCCTCCACCTTTTCTCCCCCACCTGTCCTTCCTGAACAGTTTATACCCATCCATGACAGTGCTCCTGTCATGTGAGTTATCCCACCAAGTCTCTATTATTCCAATCACATCATAGTTCCTTGCCTGTGCCAGGACTTCCAATTCTTCCTACTTGTTTCCCAGGCTTCTTGTGTTCACGTACAGGCAGGCACCTAAGATAACTAGGTGATTGCCCTACTTTCTCAGTATGAATCAGGAGGCCTCCCCTGTTGCACCCTCCTTCTTGTGTTTCCTCTTGGTATCCTACTTCCCCACTTACCTCCAGGCTTAGGTCTCCATCCCCCGGCGGACGTAGTTTAAAAGCCTCCTCACTAGGTTAGCAAGCCTGCCTGCGTAGATGCTCCTCCCTGTCTTCGTTAGGTGGATCCCATGTCTTCCTAGGAATCCTTTCCTGGAACAACATCCCTTGGTTGAAGAATTCAAAGCCGTCTCTCCAACACTGCCTGCGTAACCATGCATTTACCTCCACAATTCAATGGTCCCCATCTGGGCCTTTTCCTTCAACAGGGAAGATGGACAAGAACATGACTTGCGCTTCAAACTCCTTTATTCTTCTTCCCAGAGCCATGTAGTCTGCAGTGACCTGCTCACGGTTGTTCTTGGCAGCATCATTGGTGTCCATGTGGAGAAGTAGGAAGGGGTAGCAGTCCAAGGGCTTGATCAGTCTCGGCAGACGCTCCGTCACATCCTGAATTCGAGCTCCAGGCAAGCAGCACGCTTTGGAGTTCAAGGTTCCCCAGCCAGGCAGGAGTGGAGGAGCAGCCCAGGGGAGCTCCCTGGCAACTGAACTCTGCATTCCAGAGCTGCTTCCGGTGTCATGCACACCAGCCCCTCAAGTTGTTGGGAGTTGGGTGGGGGCTGAACCTTTCAATTGTGACACCCTCCTCCACTCACAGCAGGCACCAGTCATCTCTGGCAGAAGCCCCAAACCCCACCACCCTGGAGCAGGGCAGAAGCCCTGAGCTCCCTTCCCTCCTCCCGATCTGGTAGGCATAGGATGGGGCAGGTAGGGGGAGAGAAGATCCACAAGCCACACTTTAACTCTAAAAGAGCCATGGTTTGGCCACCCTTGCTCTATAGGTTTTCTTTATAGGACTCATTTCCTGTGTGGCTAAAACAGAATTACGGGCCCTTTGCAGCTGATAGGCCCTCAGACATTTAACTGAAGCACCTTTAGGGAAGGGCTACACTTGGTAGGATTTCCTTATGCTTGTCTAGTTCCACAGTAACCAGACTCCTGTAGATTCAGTCCAATGGATGCAGTTTTAGTTTCCCCTAAAGGGTAATAACAGGATAACTGATGAGAACGTGGCTGCTTTGTACTCATTGACCCTTGGTTAAATTTTTAAAATCAGGGTCCGTGTGAAACCTGTCGAACACAGTTTGGCTAGCCACTGTGCACTGACCCACACCTAGCTTTCTTCTTCTGTAAGTTGTAATTAAAGAAAAAACCAAAACAAAATGCTAAAATAACCCCCTGTTCAGCCCAGTCTGGACTGGCTGGACAACCTTAGAAACAGATTTAGCTGACACTGTGTTCAGAGATTAAACAAGGTTCCTGATTCTGTTTTAGTCCCAGTTGTACATAGGACCATAGGTATAAGTTTGGCTTGCCTTTTTAGGTCGTAATTTAGAACTTGTCTTTTGGCTGTACAGTTTCTTTGCTGAGTATTACATGCGGGGAAGAAATGTTTCTGCTGACACACAGCTCGTTGGACTTATAAATAGTACCTAAAGTGAGTATTGTTTCCCTTAAAACATAGCAATGGTCACTTCCCCAGGCTGTAATCCTTGGCAGAATTTATATTGAGAGAACACTTACTAGAAGCTGTGCCACAGGAAAGTAAAAATCTCTTCACCTTTCAGGTATTTCTGCATAGACTCTTTCCTAAGACCCAGACTTACCATTCTCTCTTCTCAGCCTGACCACAGGGGTTGTACCAGGACAGATTTTCAGTGTTTTAGGTGCTCGAATACCCATGATGAGTACAGTGCCTGACACTAAATAGAAAAGAGTGAACTAGCATTGAAACTTACTCAGACTGAGCGAAAAAGCATTTGTCTTTGATTGTTGGAACAGGTGGTTGACTAAATTAAAATCAAATGGTATTGTGGACGAGCTGGTCACAACTCCATAGTACTAAGATTGAATTGAGGCTTGCGTTCTAAGCCTTTCTTGTCCACTTCAAACTTGACTGGAATAACAAATTTGTTAGCAAATTGGGGTGCTTAATAGAATACAAGATAAAGTTTTTTAGGAAACTTAGTGTCAGATTCAAGATGTTTGTGTTGCTCAATCAAAAATCACATTTTATTCAACGAATTCCATGATTCTTCAGCCCAGGTGTTTTTCACAGTAGTAGTATGTCCTTGGACCTTCCAGTTTCTTACGTTAATATGAGGCATGGTTCAGAAGAGAATAATGTAGGCTACTGGGAAAGTTTCCCTGATAATGTAGCTGTCATCAAGAGATGTCAATGGCACACTAAATATGGAGATTTATTACTGACTTCAGTATCAGTTATGAGCTCCCAGGTGCGTTGGTATTTGGTGGAAATTTTGCAGTTAATTGATCTGTATATTTAAAGTGCTTCAGGGCTGTGTTGCCTTGGCTGATAGATCTGAGATGTCTTAGAGGAAAATGGTGGGGGCTTCAGTGTATTAGAGTCTGGGGTAAAAGTAGCACTTTGGGGAAATATGGTGTTGCCAGAGGCTGTACAGGATGGCTGGAGAAATCATGGTGGTCTAGAGTGGAAGCTGGTGTGTCTGAAAATCTAAGCAGATGGGGCAGGGAGAAGTTCCTATATTTGACATCTCTGTGAAACCGATTGAAACAAGGAGTTCTGCCCTATTGGAAAAGGTTAAGCATGTGATAACAAGGGCAATGCATGTGACTTTGTATAAACACAAATGGATACATTTATAATTCAAATAAAGCTGCCCAAGAATAATAGGGCCAGTGTTTAATGTCCCATGTATGCAGAGTCTGATTTCACAGTTATGAAACAGTGACTGATATTTGACCTGCTTAACATAAAGGCTAAAATCTGCTGCATCTCTCTGCAAATTTTTCTGCATTTTTTAATGACAATTTTACTAAACAAAACCAGAATCCAATAAACATTTACAATTGATAAGACTGACAAAAACACTTGTTAAAAACTATAGCAGCTACTATAAATACAAAAGATCCTAAAGAAGTGATATTAAAAAGAAAAATGCAACTGTTATAGATGGGTTTCTTTCCATGGCATGGAGGGAGTTTGTATAACATCATGGTGTGTTAAACCTCCACTGAACTTGTGATGTTAGTTAACAGTGTCATTTAAATCTCTGATCATCGGCATGTAACCAAAGATCATAATCTTTGTTTTTTTCATAAGGTTTAATGTCAAATGAAATAGTTTGAGATAGCAGTTCAGAGCTTATCTCTAGTAAAAGCAGTGGGACTGGGATTTGTTATCCAGAAACTCAGAATTTGCTTCTAGGTAACAGAATAAAAGGTATTAACTAATTCCAAATCATTCCTGTGCCAAACCTTCCGATAACCTCAACTCAACAGGCATAAGGAAATCCTAACTAGCATAGGATTTTTCACTCACTTTTACCTAGAATTTATGGATTAGAGACACAAAATTAGTATTATGGGGCAGTCCCAAAAGCTGATTTAGAGAAATGGTGTCTGGGGTGCCTTTGGGAAAACACTGTGCAGGATCTCCTGTGTGCCTAATATCTGTGTACAGCCAGGTAAACTTTCTGCCTATCGGGCATCTCTCCCAATATGCAACAACTAGAGCAGAATTCTAATCACATGCTGACTTGGTTTCTAGATCTTTGTCACATGTGCAGAATGACCTAGTATTTTTCAATCAACTTGGCCAGAAGAATAGAATAAAATCAGGTTGTAATTTGTTTCACTTCATCTTATTGTTAGCAGCTCTTCCATATGTGATGGTTAAATAGATCAGCGAGCGCTCGATAGTGCTTTCCTTTTTTTTTTTTTAAATTAAATTTTAATGTGTTAAGGGGAGACGTTAATAATGCTGCCTAGAGCCAGGCTCGGTTCAGGAAGACACTCTCAAAACTTCCTGGTTCTCTTCCTCAGTGGTATGGTTCTGTCATGAGACAAACTACAGCTGAAACAGTAAATGAAATCATTTGATGATAGGCATTTAGAGCTCTTCATCTGAGGATCTCTGAGCTATTTGGAATCAATATTGTCTGCATTTTACAGATGGCCAAACCAAAATAGAAGTTAAACATAACTTGCAAAAGGGGCCAAAGTGCATGTTTTCCCCTTTCCTTTTCTAGAACAAGGCAGGCCTGGAAAGCTCTTCAGAAATATCAGGAATTTCAGGTCTTATCTTCCCTGGCTTTGCTAGAGGGCTTAGAGGTCCCAGAGGGGTCTTGTGAGCTTTTCCCAGCCTTTAATTGAAGAGGTAATGATGGTGGATCTTCTCTTCCAGCTGTTTAGAGAATGTATGAATTAAATAGATGCCAAATAAAGTGTAACCAGGCTGAATACATATCACTTCCCTTCTCAATCAGATTTCACTTGCTTGATATATTATGCTTTAAATCGGCTAGCTCCCTGGTTGTCTATAGAGTGTTCCGGGAAGAACAGAGTAGATAAGGCTTGCATTTGTCATGTAAAACACATTCAGGGAAACATTCCTGTGGTGGCCATAAAGCCCACTTTATGCACCCTAAAGAAGCCAGAAAAGGCATAACCCCATTCTTCACCCACCCCCATTTTTTAGATTAACTGTAAATGACTTGCCCTATGCAATATAGAGTCTGTGGCAGAAGCGGTAATAGAACTTGCACCTTCTCTCAATCCTATGCTCTGACCACTGCACTGTGCCCTCCCTAATTTGTTTGGACGTCTAGCATGGCTCTACTACTCCATATATCCTACGGGAGGATGTTATCTCTGGTGCTACTGATACTCATTATGAATTCCATTTTTTGTTGTAATGGCCTCGTTTTAAACAGGCTGCTTTTCTGCTCGTGTGCTGCTTCACTGTCCCACTGTTTTTGCTGTCTCGTTCTTTATGCAATTTACGCTGCCGTCTCCAAAGATGGTCTCAAGCTGAAGAGAAGGTATGCATGGGCCTGCGTCCGCCACAGCTCTCACCCATATGTTACTATGTTGTTAACCAGTTGTAGTTGATAAAATAATACTTGGTCTGTCATCTTGCTATGAGAATAGTGTATGTGTGTGTGAAAACAGTAAATTCACACCAGGGTGGATTTGATTTAAATCACTAGTCAGGAAGACTCAATTTAATCATGGATTTCTACCTAAAAGAGCATTCTTGTTGGTTGTTATAACCTTAATACATATTCTTCACAACTCAGAGCGAGATGTAGGTTACATTTTTAGAAGGTACACATTATACATTTTTAAATTGTGATTTATTTTGAAAACTTTTCAGATTAGTTTTACAGCTATCTCAGAAAATGAATGATTGGTTATTTCTTTTACCAAAGGTAATTGAAACAGATATTTATGAAGTCATTGGGAGGTGAAATCTCTAGTTCAACATGTTAATTATTAATATTTGGAGGATTTTCTTGCCATGCTGTATTAGGAGGAGAACATCATCAGACAGACATTTAAATTGTTTTATTTAACTAAAACAACAACGTTTATGTATTCTGGATTTTTTCTTCAACAGCAAACATAATATTTTAACAAAACAAGAATATGTCCCTCGCTTCTCACATTTACCTCTAGACTTTTTCTCCTTGTCCAGATCTATTCCACCCCCAACAATCTTCTATTCATTGAACTTTTTGAAGCTTTGCACTTTTAGAGAGAGGTAAGGGATGTGTACGCAAATTTGCAAAGGGCAATAGAGTTGAGGTCTGTTATTTCTCACCTTTCTTTATGTATGTATTTATTTATTTATAACATATTTTTGCTGTTAACAAACATTTTACTTCTGGAGCCACAAATCCATAGTTTGAGGACTGCAAAACTAAGCATCTCTGATGGTATCTTCTAGACTGAGCCCTGAGTCCCATTGGATAGATAGAAAGATTAACTGAAATAATCTATACAGAAGCCCCTGGAACTCCATAAGATTGGGTCCCTAATCCATGAACTATTGGAACTCATTTACAAAACTTTTCTTAAACATTACATGAATATATTGTTTTATACTGTAGAATTAGACTTTACAATCCCTATTCCATGATGAGATATCTTTGAGCTATAATGGATCTTAATTAAAACTATCTTTAGACAGTTTTTTCCTCAAAAATCATTTTATCAAAAAAATCTGATTTTAAATAAAAAAAATCCAATTCTTTTTTTTGTGTGTGTGAAAGCATTGGTTTTTATCCACCCGGATTCACACTGCTGTGGCTCTTTTGGGTGAACCACTGAGGTCTGAGTATTACTGCCCTGACTCATATAGTTGATGGATTGTTCAACAATGGAAAAACCAGTACACTTACCTCATCAATCCTTATTTTGTTTCCATTACATCAAGGTAGATTAATTTAATGGGAAACGTAGTGTACTTTGATTTGGGATGTAAAGGCCAAATGTGTCTTGGTTGTACTGGGGTTATAAAGGTAAGTTGTTGTTTGGCTGCCCTGTTTCCCACTAAGGAGGGTCTTGAAAGTCCAGAACCACCACCACTTATGAGATGTGCTCTTAAATCCAGTGTCTGTAATAACTATTCTTACAAGCCTTTGTATGTATACTTTCCTTTGGCCCGCTTTCAGGTTTAACTCCCATTGATGTGTGATGTTGGTTTAGAAGGAGGCACGAAGAGGCCATATAATAACATGCTTCATACACTTTCTTTAGAATAAAAAGATGGGGAGTGTTGAAAAGAAATTGATCTCTCTAAATGGTGCAGTTGCTGAATCTTTGCCACTGCTAGTGACATGCTGTACGGTAATATTGGCACGAGAAGCTTTTAGTGAATATTATTGGGATCATTAAACCATATTTTCACACCATCCAGTAACCCCTGGGAGACATATAGTACTGTTTCCTTGGTACGTTTTTGTTTTGGGATTTGCTTTCTTTCTCTCTCCTCCGCCCCTTTCCTTCTCTGGTTTTATTTTAGGGACGCTCTTAGCTCTTTGTTCCAGCCCCCTAGCCTTCAATCCCTGCCACAAAAAAAAAAAAAAAGGCAGAATGATATGAGATAAATTTTGGGTCTGCAAACTGTTGCCTTTAACACAACTGGTTCCGGTTTCTCCATCCAGACGTCTTTCAAATCCTGTGGTTTAGACAGTCACATGATATGTTACATGGATCCTTCAGTATAAACTTTCTGCACTGGCAGTGTGGCTTTCATCAGATTCTGCTGTTAGTACAATGTTCTCCCTTAGTTGAGTCGCATCACATTGTGGGGCTTCTTGTTAAATCCTTAGCTAGTGGCCATACTGTTTTAATTTCACAGAGGGACTTTCAAACTCTATATCGGGTCGGCAACCTTTCAGGACTGGTGTGCCGTGTCTTCATTTATTCACTGTAATTTAAGGTTTTGCGTGCCAGTAATACATTTTAACGTTTTTAGAAGGTCTCTTTCTATAAGTCTATAATATATAACTAAACTATTGTTGTATGTAAAGTAAATAAGGTTTTTAAAATGCTTAAGAAGCTTCATTTAAAATTAAATTTTAATCCAGAGCCCCCCCCCGGACCAGTGGCCAGGACCCAGGCAGCGTGAGTGCCACTGAAAATCAGCTTGTGTGCCACCTTTGGCACGCGTGCCATAGGTTGCTTACCCCTGCTCTATATGTTTAGTTGAGCTGAAATGGGAGCTAGTGCATATTTCTCAGCCCTGAAACAAGGAATGTCTTGGCTTTTGTCTTACAGATTTCAAACTTTGCAGTGGCACTTGCAGTGACTAGAATGGGTCTGCTTCAGACCTCTCTTTCTGCCAAGCTTGGTGAAAGAGCAGCTGCTTCTGCTCAGGGGGATGTGGTTGTAACTTGACCTAAATCCAGTTTTCAAATGACATTAGGTATCAAAATCATTATTGAGGGTAGTTCAGTAAAACCTCCTTTCATGAAAGGGGAATACCGACAGCAGTTATGTGAATGCAGTTGGTGTCTGCAGAGTTATATTAGAAGTACAAGGCTGGATTCGTTGCTGCAGACTTTTGGGAAATGTCACCTGCATGGAAGCAGAAGTGACTACAGACTGGTAATTGAGTCTGTGCTTTGTACATTGGTTATTTCTCTGGCCAGCCTTGGTTTTACTGTGTTTTAGACTTCCAAATTAATATTTGAATCCTGTAACAAAGCTTTAACACTTACCAGAAGTAAGAGATTTCAATCTAAAATTTGTAGGTTGTAAGATCTTCAAGGCAGGGTTTGTACCTATATCTGTGTGTGTTGATAGCCTAGCACAGCAGAGCTCTGATGCCCATTATGGTCTTTGGCTGCTGCTGCTACTAAAATACCTCCTGTAGCAATTGCATATTTGAATCAAATCACTTATAGAATCATAGAAGTGCAGGACTGGAGGGACCTTGATAGGTCATCAAATCCAGCCCCCTGTGCTGAGGCAGGACCAAGTAGTTAATTGATGCAATATAAATAACAAACAAATGACCCCTTATATAATTGAGGCCTCGATTGGCAATTTCCAGTGTTTGGGAAGGCTGCTGAATCTGTTGACTTTAGTGGGACCTGCACACACGCGTGTACGTCTGTGTGTGTGTGTGGTAGGCCTAACACACACTGTAAATTTCAGGATCAAGGACTTAGAATAAAGTCTTTTTATTGTTTGGAAATCAAAGAGGAGCTGGCTCTGAACTGGGTGTGGTGGATGCCCATCACGCCTGAAAGTTTGTTGATTGCAGCAGAAGAAATGAGGCAAGAAATATTTTCTTAGCGGGAGAGTCGCTTCAAAGGGCTCCTGTGGTCTGGAGTCTAGACATCTGTAACCCTTCTGCCAGGTGGTGAATGGCAGCAAAAATAGATCTAGGCTCCCTCTTGACATATAACTAAACTGGCTAAAGCCCACTCTGATACCCAAGAACAGTAAATACTCCCTCTCTGGTGCTGTTAATGGGTAGAACTCCCCCCACTCCCAGACACTCAGACTGTGTACAAATAAGGGAGCCTTTATTTGGGGACAGGGAACATAAACTCGGGAAAATACAGTAACAGAATATGTATGCAAATGAAGAGTAAACTCCCCCCATAACTTTAGCAGTAGTCTGTCTAACGCCCCTCTAACCCACTGGTGAGAATGTCCCACAGTGTCCCTTTGGCCGCACCTTCACACCCATCTGCCTGGTCCCTTCTGTGCCATCTGACCCTCTGTCTGAGAGGGAGTGGGCCTAATGAAGCCTAAAGTTAGCAGAAGGGGCTGCTAGTGTCTTTGCCTCTGTGGCTGTGCAGCGCTCTCCTTTTCAACCTTGGCGGACCCTGGAGGAAGCAGCTTGAAAGCAGACTTCCTAGTTCTTATTTCAGAAGGCCTTTGGCTTGGCATATTTACTTGCTTGCAGAGAGAACTTGGTGAATGAGCTACTAGTGATAGCTAAGCTGAAAGTAGGATAGAGAGGAACCATACTTACCTAATGAGGAAAAGCTAATAAGGGCTCAGCTCCTGCAGTGAGCTCCAGGCAGGTGGACACTAATGAGGGACTAACTTTTATTAGTTATTGAGACTGCTCCTGTGATTGCAGGGTCTGCTTTTGTGAAGCTCATTGCAGGGTTGGGGACAGTGTTAATGTCAACAGCTATAAAGATGGCAGAGTATGGAGAGAGCTTCTCTAACTTAAAAAAACAAACAAATCTTTAAAAAAAAGCGTGACAAACTAGCTGCAGCCACCCAAAGCCCACCCTGGTAGAGGAGAACCATCACGCATGGAAATAGTCTGTGTACAGACTGTCAGAGAGGATCACAGTTCAGGGCGAGTGCACCCATATTTCCACTCTGTGATCCAGCAAGGGCACCCACTCTAGACTTCTGGCTCCTTTAGCCATCTCCTCACTTCTGACCGGGGTATCTCCGGGCTGAGCAATTCTCTGCCCTCTGTGTTATCCACCGCAAAAGACCGACTGCCTAGACCAGTGGTTCCCAAACTGGGGTTCATGAAATGTTACAGGGGGTTCTCGGTGGGGGGAAAAAATTCCATAATGGCGGATAGAGCTCTCCCTAGGGACCAGTAGCATGGGGCCAGTAGTCCAGAGCCCTTGGACTTATCAAAGCAAGCATATCTGTCACAGTCATTCATCATTCATTCATGCCCGTCACCCCAACCGGGGTATGGGCCGCCAACCACAGATCTCCATAGTCTTCTATCCTGGGCCATTCGTTCTAGCTGGTTCCAGGTATAGCCCATTTTTTTGCTATCAACCTGAAGGTCGCGTCGCCAGGTATTTCTTGGGCGGCCTCTTTTCCGCTTGCCTTGGGGGTTCCACTGCAGTGCCTGTCTGGTGTCCTCACATTCCATGTGCCGATGGTAATCCTCCTGGTTGTAAGAAGGGTGATCGGCTTAGTGGCTTCCTCGCGGCTTTCACCACCCAGCGTCATGCATCTTCTAGTTGAAGACCCTTCTTTTTCTAGGCTAAAAGTCTCTGTTAACTCTATTGTTGGCGTTTCTGTAGCAAGCTGATTTTTACAGGGTGGAGTTGCTAGCCCCACGCCCAACCCTCCTCCTTTACCCTGACTTGGGACAGGCAGATGGCCCCAAAGGACCTCTCTGGTGGAGTTATCTGTCACAGTGAGGAGATTTAAACTTCAAGACTCCTTATAAGAAATGGAAAGAGAGGTAGATATTTTTTGCTGTTTTTAAAATTAAATAGGCAGCTAGTAAAATTATGAAGAACAAGTTTAAGCTTTGTAACGTGCGTTGTTTGCCTGCTCAAGACCTGAATGCTTGCATAGGAGGAACTCTTTGAGTTGGCTTCTTCAATACCTTAATGCTGTTTCGCATCTGATACTCCTTGATGAAACATAGGAGCCTTGTCTTATAACAGGCTTATTCAAAGTGATACAAGCTACGAAAGTGAGATCTTGGAAGAGTGTTGCCATTTTCATAGTGTGATAAAAATACTGTAATGATTAATAATAAATAGTGTGTAATAAGCATGTCATAAAAACACATTTTATATTTCCAAGATCACTGCTTTTATAATTTATCCTCTGGTAAAGGAGACAATCCCTGGAAATACTAATTTTTAGGACAGGATTCGTGAGACTTGATATTTTAGTGAAAGGGGTTCACAGGTTGTTGAAGTTTGGGAACCACTGGCCTAGACAGACTTGCTTGCTTTCTGTTCAGAGACTAACAATGGAACTGCCCACAGGTAAGCTACCACTCAGCTGTTTCTCTGCAAGTTTATTTATTTTTAGGGTAAAAATATTACAGAGAAAACATATTAAAACACAGTGAAAGAACCTGCACGCGTGCTAACAAACTTGCAAGAGGTCACCCTAACTCCAGCAAGGGCTCTGACTGGTGATCAGACCTTCAGACCCCACAAAAGAGTCTCTTCTATGGTTAAAAGTTCACAACAATCTCCGCTCAGAACTAGCACACTCATGAAGAGTTTAGTCCCTCCTTTTATATAGTTCAGGGGTCTTTGAGCTTGAGTTTTCAGGAGCAGGTAGTCAGTAGGTAATGAGGTTTTTTTCTTCCCAGGGCTTAGCTTCAAAAGGCCTCCCAAGTACTTCCTAGGAAACCCACTAAACACGTATTGTCCCAAACTGTTCTTTGAAGTTTCTAACATTTCTCCAAGGTTCACGTTAGTCAGTTTCTTAGAAAAGTTACATATAATTGTATTTTGAATATAATGGACCCAAAGATACTACATTTAATTTGATAGTGTAATGTAATTCAATAAGGTTTGTCCAGGACTTTGTAGGAAATTGCCCTCTGCCACAATCCGATTGCAGAATGGTGGAAGAGGAAGGTTTTCAAAATGAAACCTCTTTCGAAAAGGAGCCTGTAATGTGCGTGCTAATCCACAAACAGCCAAGCCCTCCTATGCAATAAGTTCTCTGTCCTGTATTTTCTTGCTATTCCAGTGTTTGCTATATGCACAGCTAAGGGCTTGCAAATTCAAATTCACATCGTACCTTAATCTGAATGATCTTTCAAGTGTAGACAAGCCCCAAAAGCAAACCAAGTGTGTGTTTACTGTGGGGTAACTATACTGCTGTAAAATCCCAATGGAGATAAGGCACTGTAGTATTTACTGTGAGATCGCTAGAGGAGCTTGGGTGGGGGGTGGAGGGGAAGAGACGAGTATAGTATTAGCCTCCCTGAGCTCCCTCACAGCACACTGCAGTGTGCCGTATGTCTACTAGGATTTTACAGTGAGATGGGTAACATGCATTAATTATCCCATGGGAAAAACATACCTTTTTGGGCAGTGAAGACAGCCTAAACTGTAGTCTTTTGGCATGACTGCGATTCCTGGTTGATACCTGTTAGTACCATTGAAGTCTTTTGGTGCTGGGCTTTCACATCTTTATTTTGTAAGATAGATATATAGATATAGATATAGATCTCCAACTAGCCTTTGGTGTTCCTGGACCGAGTTCAGTGTCCTGTTCACTGGCAGTGCTAAACTAGTGCAGATTCCTGTGTATAACATTAACGCATAGCCTGTTCTTTGCACAGTCTGATCGGGTTCATAAGGATTATAGTGATATAATAATCTACAATCTCTTCCGTTTCAGAGCCAAACCTTTGCAATCTGTCTTTCTGCTGCAGCAGGAAAGATTAAGCTGCTTCTGGTACTCTGATATGCAGCCAATAGTGTAGGGTGTGAGTTTACTTTAGATAATTCCTGTTGGAGTCGCAGAGCAGTCCCTCCCCTTTGCTCACTGAAGTTTGAAAATGGTTTTTCTCTCCTCCCATTTAAGGTATCTTTTAAAATTTTATTTCTGACAGATCTCCAGTGTTAGCTGGTAAATAGAGACATGATCATAGTAAGGAATGTAGGATTTGTAATAACCCATGGTAGTGTCCAAAGGTCCTTGTTTTGAGTGGGACCTCGTTGGGCTAGGTGCTGAAATTAGAGGTACACACAGTGTCTGTCCCAGAGGTCTTAACAATCAAGGCTAGTGTCATATGAAGGGTAAGGACAATGGAATCAAATATGGTTTCTACCTACATGTGAACTCATGTTGGCTTTTTCTTGTAATAAATATCAAGTGGACTTTCCCCAAATATTCCTTTGCTTAGTCATTGCATGTTAATTATATCTTCAGTTATTGCCCAGCCCTATGATTGAGGGCTGGCCTACACTCCAGGGGGTGATCGATCTAAGTTACACAACTTCAGCTACATGAAAAACGTAGCTGAAGTCGACGTACTTAGATCTGCCTACCAAGGTGTCTTCATTGCGGTGTGTTGACTGGAGATGCTCTCTCATCGATTCCCCTTGTGCTTCTCATTGAGGTTGAGTACTGGAGTCAACGCTAGGGCAATCAGTGGTCAATTTATCATGTCTATACTAAACGCGATAAATTGACCTCCATTGGATCGATTACTGCCCGTCGATCTGGCCGGTAGTATAGACAAGCCCTTAGTGTCTAAAAGGGATAGTCTCTTTAATAGAGTGTGTGATCTACTATCTAATTCCTTTCTTTGTTGAATTGGGTCCAGTTTAAGTCCCATTTACGCTGGCAGGTAAACAGTGCAACTGTGCCAGGTAATCCATCGGTTGCTTGGTCCTTGACCACCTTTCTTTGCATTATTTGGGCTGCAGACCTAGTACCTGCGATCGCGTACTCTTTTCTCTGCATCCCTTGAGAAGCTGAAGTACTTTCTTTGTTCCCTCTTCAGTGATATCCCCTATCTCCAAAGCCAGTAGTGTTTGGTTTAGTGTTTTTGGGAATTGTACAGAAATTAAGAGAAATTGTGAAATAAACAAGCCTAGAGGTGTATTACAGAAAGCGTCAGCAGAATGACACCTGGTTGAGTTAAAAATAGATTCTGAGTTATCTCACATGACTCATTGCTCACGGCCTAAAATCAGCCCATAGTGCTCTGGGAAGGCTTGCTAGACTCTGGACAGTTGTTTTGTTATGCTTATAAGAAGCACGTGGGTTTTGTTTTTTTTCCAGGGAAAAGGCGGCCATTTCCACTGCAGTGCCTGTCTGGTGATGTTGGTAGCCCCACCCTTCTTTTCTAATTTTCTTCCACTGCTGGAGTTGATGGTCCTCTCAAGAGGGTGGATGTTACTGATGGTGTCTGGCCAGCGGATCTGGAGATCCTTCTGAGGCAGCTATGAATGAAGGTCTGGATCTTCCTGGTGGTTTTTTTGGTTGTCCTCCAGGTTTCAGCTCCATACAGTAAGACTGATTTATGATGCCTAGTGCTAGAGTGAAGGACCACACTTTTCAGGGGCTTCCATTCAGTGTGACTGGGTCGTTGCTGATGGAATTGATCCTAAGATCTTTGGTCTTGTCCTTGTGGATGTTGAGGCCAACCTGTGATGACGTGGATTTTTTTAATCCAATCATGATGAAGAGAAGAAGAGAAGTGGTGACAACAAGCATCCTTGTCTGCCTCGCCATGATCTGTCTGCCGGAAACCTGCCTGTTCATCTCGTAGCTGTGTACATTTTCCACTGAGGCATCCAGGTCTGCTTTCAGGGCCTCTGCTGGGATATTCCTGTCTTCATCATGGTGATGGGCTTTTCTGATCTCATCTCTGGTTGGTTTATGCCAGTCCCACATAATCTCTCTTGTCTTTCCTAATATTCCTCTTCACTGCTCTGTCCTTCTTCTTCTTCTGTCTCTATCTTTGTCAAGGACTCTGCTGTGATCCACTCTTTCTGCTGGTGTTTGACTGATCCTGTAGTACTGAATAAGGATGGTAATCTGTCTGGGTGAGAGAGTCTTTTTTTCTTTCTTCTGTTGTAGTAGTAGTCTTTGTCCTCTTCACTGTCTCATTTGTTTGGGCGTGGCAGCACTGAGCAACATCAATCTTAATCTTCTTTTTTTCTTGAGGGGGATGCTGTGATGATCCTGGACCATGTGCCTCCCAACCAATCAGTGCTCTCTGTGCCTGCTTGGACAATGACCTTCTTTTTTTTTAAAAAAAAGTCTCTAACTCTATTTTTTTGGCGTTTCTGTAGCAAGCGGAAAAGGCAATACACTGCGTTTATTGAAGATACAACAATTAGCATATGCGCATGCGCACACACCCACACCCATCCTGCCAGTTGATGTTAGAATTACCAGTCCGGATCAATCTAGTGGCCAGCTAGATTGATCACCAGTAGGGAGGAGCCGGGTTCCGTCGGTTGTGACACAATGCTCCGGAGAAGTCTTGGCAGGACGAACCCAAAGTTTCATGACAAGGCACCCTGTTTATATAGTGATTTTTTCCTTCATTGGGACCAATGAGTTTTGCACCCGTCATGCTGTAATCAATTGTTGTTTGACCAAGTGCTTGTTTTCTTAAATTGTCCTTCTCATTCTTTATTACAGCTTTATTACAAGATTGTCCCCATTGATAGGTGCCTGTCTCATCTTTAGAGTTGTCAATCTGCCCTCCTTTTACATTTCAATAGGGGCGTGTTGCAGTCTCCTGGCGCCCTTGTGTCTGTCTCCAGTTCCTCCCTTGGCCATTGCTGAGCCAAATGTACTTCACAGTTCTCTTTACACACACATTCCTCATTCACGCACACAACAGAATTAACTTACACAGAACATTTTAAACAGAAACATCAAATTGCAGTGCACAAGAAAACAATCATGGCATTCTTTTACCTATTTTAAAATGCTAAACCTACAACAAAGTAATGATCTTAAAACGTCTGTTATGGCCTTGAAATCAGCCCAGACACAGATTCCGGCTGATGCATCTTTACCAAATGGCCCATTAGGCCATTCCTTTCTGCTATTCAAAAAGGGTAGCTGGCAAGATATGGTCAAATCATACACCGGTACATTTAATACATGCTACATTATTATTCTTTATTCTTCATTCTAAATCATACAGAATACAAACATAAAATCCTACTGCTACAGTTTCATGTTGGGACATGGCGCACAGACAGATCTGGGGGTGGTGATGGGGGACCTTAAGAGCACAGAATAAAGTCTCACATTCATGCAGTCACGACTGGATCTCTCTGCCTTTATCTTTGTCAGTGATTGTATACTGGTGACCTGCATACAAGACCTGGCAGGTGAGGCTACTAGGGTGCTTAAATCACCCCAGTCCTTTCCCCTTGGACAGATCCCAGAGAGTCATAAAGGGCACTGCTCCTTCACAAAAGCTCTTGCATATGGAATCATGAAGGAATGGGGGATGGAGGACTGTAGAGCAGTATTAAAGACAGATCTTGAAGAATCCTCTGCCTATGGTGAGTAGGAAACTTTCCCAGGGTGTGCATTACATTTCTAGCCCTTATAACTGCAAAGGAAACATTCCAAATGAGAATTGAATGTAAACTGAGGCACTGCTATCTTCCTGAGTCTGCAGATGGCTCAAACGCAGTACTTTGCAGGCCGGAGCATGCTCCAAACTGCTGCTCAGAGCCCTCTGGCTTGCAATGAAATAGACTGTAGTTCAGCTGCTGACTGTCAAAGCTCGTAGTAGTAGTAGTAGCAGTAGCAGCAGAGGACACCCCTGGAGCTATTCACTGAGGAGGAAGACCCAAAAAGGAGATTGGGGGTGGGGGGGGAGGAGGGGAAGAGTATCAGCCAGGCAGCCGGTGGAAGGTAAAGTTGTAGAAACTCCTAACTTGCTTGTGGGCAGTTGAAGTGTCTGTAGGCTGGGGTGCAGAGGGACTGGCATGTTCTTTCTTCCGTTCAACAAAGAGAGGAGTTTGTGGGCAATCAAACTCATCTAAGCTGGATGTGGCTATGAAAGTTGGTAATCCTGAACCTGATCCAAGGGCAGTAGGTTGGGATATTGGTTTCTTACCTGGGTACGTCCCCTGGACAGTGCCAGGAGTGGGATGGGGGTGGTACCTATATTTCATCCCTTTGGCTACTAGGTTTAGTCCTGTGTCCTGGGTGTGAGGGGATGGTATGGGAGGAGGGGAAGGAGAAGGAAATGCAGGAAGAGCTGCACCAGGACTTAGTAGAGGAATGAAAAGCAAGAGAAAGTGGAGTAAAGTTTGGAGGGAAAGTGTAATAGCAGGAAGAGAGGCACTAAAGTTACACTTTGAACATTCACTATATTGAATTCGCACTAAACAATGCACAGCTGTCTTACTTTCAATGGCAAGGAACACTGCAGCGCAAATATAGCTTTTTTGGGGGGAGGGTGCAAGCTAGGAGACTTACTCCATGGACTAGTAGGCAATGCTTTCTGTTCCCCTCCCTCAACCCCCAAAACCCCACCAGAAACCTGTAGTTGTTTTCATGTGCGTTACTTGTGGATCAGGGTAGGTGGTTCTTTTCCTTTCTCTGGTTCAGGTGATGTTACACCTAAAATGCTCTGTTCAAATGTGGTCCTCTCATTGATAGGAGGTAGACATATTGGAGGGAATCCAAGGAGATTGGTTTGAAGAAAGACCGAATAAGAGTGAGCTTGGTCAATCAGTGCCATTTTGGGGTGATTGGGGGTGGGGGAGGCAGTGGGAGAATGTTACTGTGCGTAGATATGAAGGGTGTAGGCATTAAGGAAGGAGAAGAATCCTTGGGTGCCATAAATGTGGTCTGACCAGGAATAGTAGGATTAAATTAAGAAAAGGAACATTTTTAGGGGGGAACTTCCCAATGATGCAGTCGGTTAGGCTCATTCTCCTCTAGGAAGATGGCCTGTGCGAAGCGGGTGTCAACAATAGGTCTGCCCTAGTCAGGGTGAGATTTCTTTGCTATTAGTGTAGGTGGGGCCAGACTATGTTTAAGAAGAATGCATGCTGACCTTGATTCATGCATAATCTGAAACTCTAGGGTCTAAATCCTGTCTACATTAGGTGTTAAGTGCGGTTTAAAATCATATTAATTAAAATATGAGCGCGATTATATTGTTTGAAACCATCATCTACTTTTCCTAGACCGGGCTAGCTGGGCACTCATTCAGGCTTTTTAATGCTCTGAGTTATCAGGGCTGGAAGTGTTCTAGGTAAACTGCGAGCTGCATTTGAGAAACAAAGCTTTAATTAGGATGGGTGGTGCTGAGCTGCCTGCTGCTGTGCTGAAGGTGGCCTTTCTTGGCCACCAGCGTTAAGATACAAATCTAGTCAGAGAGCAAGTCATTGGCAAAGCTAATAAAATCTGAGAATTCTGAATCCATCCTCTTCCTCCAGTCACCAGAGCAGACTCCTTCCGTTCCCTCTCTAATCATCAAAATAAAGACCTTCCTGATTAAACCACGGCCAAAGGCCTCTAGGTCTAATAACCTTGACACTGTAAACTTAATAATTTGAGAAAACAGAGGCATGTTGTGCTTGTTTAGTCAGTTACAGACTCTGTTGTGCTTGTCCACCTGTGGTATAGTCCAGGGACTGCTAGTAGATCTGTGCATATCTTAGGCACGTTGTATTCACTTTGATCTGTGTCCCAACTTCTGCAGAGGTTTTCTTAACATTTGCTAAAGAGAGTTTGTCTGTTAAAATGTTCTAAGTTACCAGATAATACATGATGTTTATGGAATCTACACTATGTAGTTTTCTGCTCTCTAGGTAGTGGGAAGTACACATGGACAAATGTCAGTTTCACTGCTGGCTTCTGCCTAATTCTCTGCATCTCCTGACTCGGTTCCTGAAAGGGGCTCTTACTTTCTAAGTGTATCAGTGAAAATTGGGTTTTGGACACAAATGAGCTAAATCTGCTTTGGTGCCCCCCTCCCCCCCACATGTAGGGTAAACATGTTTAGTATCTTAATACCAGCTGGAGAGGAAGGATGCTCTTGTGCTTCAAACACAGAGTCAGGGTACCTAGGTTCTTCCTGATTGTGTCCCGATTGTGTGACTTTGGGCAAGTTTTACTTAAGTTTGCCAGCCTGGTTTTGTCCTGCCCCATCGCCAATGGTCCCTGTTGAACATGTTCCGGGTAAGGTCTCTGTGCAGCCAGCCAGTATTGCTGGGGCCTTCGTGACAGCCCTTCGTGCAGCTGCAGCACAGCACAGATGACGCACGTTGTCGCTGAATGCCTGCCGACTAGGTTCAGCGATGGCCTAGAAGAACTGCATCACACCACTGAAGATGCCATCGCTTGGCTAGATGACTGTGCACACGCTAAATAAATACTTAACAATCCGGATCTGTTTCCCAGACTGTAAAATGGGTTTGCTTACTCACGTCTCAGGGGCATTAGGCTAAATTTGAACAAATGTTTGCAAAGCGTCCTGAGATCCTTGCGCGGGAGGCAAAATAGAAGCTCATAGTATTATACTATTTAACATATGTGAAAGATTTATTAATGCTTCTAAACTGTTTTTCAGATTCTAAATGGCTTCTAAGAAGTCGGGATCCGACTTTCATGGTAAGTGAAGTGCAGTATTTTTGTATTGGGAAGATATTAATATGAGGAAACTCCTCGTAAAACATTGTGTTGCCTCTAATATAGATTTTTATTTCATCTAATAATAGAATGGGATTTGGGAGGCTCTTGGGATTAATAGGAGACTCTAGAGCCTTTCACCATCCTGCTACTGACCAGAAGTAGCCATTTTCTGTTGGCTGTTGATTGACCTGTGTGAAGTGAGCTTGGTCTCAATCCAGGTTTTCAGTGGACGTGTGCACTTCAGAAACCTCCACTGTTGGCATTAACTGGCAGTCAGCACAGAGGCCGTGGCTTGAGTGCTCCATGGAGATTAGTCTGTTTTGTCTCTGCTAGAGCTGGTCCTTCCATGTCAGGCCTGGACAGAGCGTTGGTGGGGCAGTGATGAGGAAACTTACACTGCTCTTGCTTATGCCTATGCCTGTTCTCTCTCTAAACAGAGGACTTCAGTCTGGTATCTTTCACTCATGGCATTAAGAACACTTCAAACGTGAAAGGAGAAAATCCCTAGCTTGGTGTATGCATGTCCGTGTGAAATTAAACCAATAGTAGGCCAGTGGAATAGCGTTTGCAGAAGCAAACTCTGTATAGTGAAGGTTGCAACTTCACTTTAATTTTAAACTGTTTTTCCTCATTTATAACTTCATAAAGTTTCCTTATGACTGAAACTGCTCATGCTTGGTGTCTGCCCTGTGATCAATTTATTTCAAATAAAGTTTGAACTAAATCCATTTAAGTAACTTACATTCAGGTAAGTGGAGGAGGAGAAGAAACACATTTTCTGTAAGGTCCTGATCCTGCACACATTTAAGTATGTGCTTAATTTTACACACGAGTAATCTCACTGAAGTCCATTTGTGTAAAGCTAAGTGTATGTTTGCTGGAGTTGGGCCTAAAGTTGTGGAACAGGAGGGTGGGAAACTCAAATATTGCAATTATATGTGTAATCAAGAATTACCAGTAGCAGCCTGAGCTAAAGCGATTGTCCATGCAGACTTCTTCCTTTCCATAGAGTGCAGAGTCCCTTCTCTTTCCAGATAGTGCTTCAGGTGAGCAAGATGACACTAGAGCACTCCACCATGCGGGAGATGAAGGCTTGGAAACATCTGCACCATTAATTTGACCTTTATGTTTTCTCATTGTCCTAGTATAAAGGAACCAGAAAGTGACATTAGCAGGGAAAGGACTATAAAATCAGACTGACTAGCCTAGGAACTGAAAAATGAAAACATAATAAATACTGAAACTAGACTGTAAAATGACAGGTTTCAGAGTAGAAGCTGTGTTGGTCTGTATTCGCAAAAAGCACAGGAGGACTTGTTGCACCTTAGAGACTAACATTTATTTGAGCATAAGCTTTCGTGGGCTACAGCCCACTTCTTTGGATGCATAGAAAAGCTTATGCTCAAATAAATTTGTTAGTCTCTAAGGTGCCACAAGGACTCCTGTTCTTTTAGACTGTAAAATTGTCTTTAATCAGAAGTGTGAAAATAGGTAAGAAATGGTATTTAATTTTTAATATGTCTTTTCAGAGTTCCAGGAGCAAAGTTAGCTGGACCATGTTCTGTTTAATTGCTGTTACTGTTGAATGCAAGCTAAGATGTGAAAAAATTATCTAAGTATTTGTGCAGTGCAGAATTAATATTGCATTTGGAGTCATAGGTCTTACAGTTCTGGGCTCTAATTGTTACAGTCTGGGGGGACACCCCATGTATTCAAAATAACAAGAACAAAAGAAATGGCTCTGCAACATCAGTAGTTAACTGAAATACCCTGTTCTGAGGCCCTCTGTGTTTCTGCTGATATTGGCCATTCTAACACTAAGTTTATTGCTGTGTCGACTTAAACTCCCTGGGGAGGGATGGGCACAACTTTTGTTTTGTCATCTTCCCCTAGGTCCACTTTGAGTTCCAAGATTCCATTTGGGTTGGGGCTCTCTACTCTACTCCACTCCTCCTCCTCTATCTCCTCTAATCTTCTCTTGCAGTTAGTTAGTTCTTAAACACTGCCACTAAAAAACCCCCAAACTTCCCTAAGATTCAACCACTTGAACAGAACCAGAGAGAGAGAGCAGAGAGCCAGACCCCTTCCCCCCTCTCTCCCCCTCTCCGGGAGCTGGAGAGAGTAGACACAAATCCTTGACTCAACACAACTCAACCCCTCTCCCCCTCCCCTCCTCCCCCCTCCAAAAAAAGAAGCAAAAGAGAAAAAGAAAAAAGAAAAAAAAAAAAAAAAAAAAAAAAAAGACAAAAAAGAATCAACACTATCTCAAAAACAGGATGGAACAACACACAACACCTAAAGAGATAACCTAAAGAGAGAGATTCCCCTTTCCTTTCTTTCTAAAGTAAAGTAAAAGCAACAGAACAAAAAAAAAAATATTCCTTCAACAACAAAAACACAAAAAAAAGAATAAAAATAATATACTAGTTAACACTTACTTACCTGAATATACTATGAATGAAGATAGCAGAAATCTTGCTGGAGGACTTGAAAAGGTCTGGACTACTCCAAAAAAAGAGAGACTCTCAGAAAAACACAAAAAACAAAAAAAAAAAAAAACCACAGAGATTTGAAATTTTGAATCTTCTTGTTTGATGATGTCCTCTGGGCCAGGTGTTCATCAGGTACTGCTTGTTAACCCTTTACAGGTAAAAGAGACCTTAACCCTTAACTAACTGTTTGACACATCTCTTGGGGAATTAGTGGGGAACATTCTTTTCAGTCACCTCCCAGCATCCAAAAGAACAAATAGGTGACACTGGCCCTATAATTGCAGCTTACTACAAAACATCTCCCCAGCAAGTAGTGGCAGCTTAGCATGTACAGCAGGCTTCTGGAACTGTACAGAGTTGACACTTCAAATGAACACACTCCCCATGCTGACTGTTTCTGGGAATTTACATGAGGCTATGACGAAAGGTGTATGGGAGTGGGGCCTGGGTTATAACTGGAGCTTGGAGGAAGCCGCCTTCTGAATTCATCCTTCAGAAAGAGAATGCTCCAGCAGGTTTCTCTGAGCACATAACTCGGTGCACTGTGATGGTTGAAGAGCTAGAAGCTAGAGACTTGCAAGCTGAGTGGATGGCAGTGCTGGAAATGTAGCTTTCTGCAGGTGTGTTGAAAGGGTGAAGTGAAGTCTCCCAAGGGCAGTGTGTGACGTTCTGCTAACACAGTGCTAATCGTTACCACCAGGTTGAAAGTTGCTGCTGCCACTTCCTGTCTGAAAACTGCTCCAATTATTCCTCGTGTTTATAAGGGTAGTGCGAAGGGCCAACCAAGAATGGGGCCCCATCATGCCAGGCGCTGTGTAGAGTACCAGGCAGTCCCTTCTCGGAACACCTAACAATCTAAATAGACAAGACCGACACATGATCCAGGAAAGGGTATAACATGCAAGCAGGGTGAACGATGTGATGGCAGCAGGGAGGGGATCAGCTAAGAAAAGGGAAGGGGGTGAAGGGGACAGGCAAGAGTGAAGCTGGGGTGAAGACACTGTGATGAGAGGGAGGGTTGGAGAAAACAGTCAATCGGCCAGAGACAGTCAGAGAACATTCTGCAGTTTTGACTAGACTGTCCATAGGTCCCTGCTGGTTCCTACCAGATGGAGTCTCTGGCTGGCTGTTCTCTGCACGTTTTCCCCCAAGGCTACATGATGGGGAGAGGAGACACCACCTGGATCCTAGTGCCCAGAGAGGGAGGGAGAGAGAGAGCGAGTGTGTGTGGGGGGGAGGGTCTTCACTGCACAGTTCTGGTTCCAGGGAGTGCTGGGCGAGGGGTTGTCCTGGCCAGACCCCATTTTACCCCCTCCACCCAGTGTGACCGCTATAGTCACCTTCCTTACTGTTTTGAACCGATTCCCGACATCAGGGATGACCTCTTTGCACCTTCACTAATCAAGCTGCCAGACTGTGGAGGCCAGTGTCTCCTGGCGATGCACCTGAGGCATATGGGGGTCAGGTCAGATCATAAACAGCAATACACAGTGATAGTGGCTCTTTCGTTGGTCTTGGCCGAGGCAGAAAGGATGGTTTGAATAAAGCAGGTGGGTGCATGTTTTTCTGCACTTCCTGGGTCTACTATAATAATTGCTTAAAGAGAGTCCAAATTCCAAGTAGCCACGTATTAAATCTCATCCTGTTACTTAGTGTGAGTTGTGACAAACTCGTGTGCGTGCTGGATGAACACTGAGCAACAGCCACGTCTACGTCTGTATCAAAATCCAATTTCTTTTTGCTCCTTGCTTTGAAGAATCTGCTTTTTAAAATCGTTTCCGGGGAATGGGCGTGTTCAGCCCTCTGCAAAAAAGCCATTGGCTTAAATCATATTCTGGGCAGGACTCTAACCATATTCTGATACAAAGGAAAATCCCTGACCCAGGTAAAACAAATGAAATATACCTTTGGGGTTTTTCTCTCCTTTCTCTCTCACAAAAGGAAATCTATAAACCCATCATGAAATGTATTCTCTCTCTCTCGGGGTGTCCTTTCCAGGACATTTCCCATGTTTATGGCAGACTTTTGGTAAATACAAGGTTACAGTGGTCGTCACAGAGTCAGAAAATCGGTACTGGGAAGAAACTAAAAATCATTTCCCAGTAATATTTGTAATGCATCACACGCTGACGGGTAAGGTGAAACTAGCAATGAGCAAGTTCCTGAGTTGAACAGCCAGTCTTTGACTGTAGCGTCCCTTTGCCTTAGTGCTGTGTGTGATGTCTTTAGCTCAGGATTATTTTTAATGCCATGTAACTCTTAATCTCTCCCTACCTGGTGTTGAGATAAGACAAGGCAGAGAGGACTAATCACACTCCTGCTCATGCCTGTCACAACATGTGCTGTAGCACAGGCGATAGCCATTGGCTTTTTCCTTTGCCTGGGGGTGCTCAGGCCCCGCCCCCACTCCACCTCTTCCGCCAAGCCCGCACCTCATCCTGTCTATTCCTGCCCCCACTCCACCCTGGCCCCACCCCCACTCCACTGCATCCCGCCTCTGCCCATCCCCGCTTTGTCCCCTCCCTCAAGCGCACCCCGCCCCTGCTCTTTCCCCCTCCCCCGAGAAGCTCCTGCACTCTGTGGAACAGCTGATCCATGGCGGACAGGAGGTGCTGGGAGGGAGGAGGAGGAGGAGTTGATTGGCAGGGCCGCTGGCGGACAGGAAATGCTGGGGGAGAGGGGGGACCTGGCTGTCAGTGGATGCTAAACACCCGCTAATTTTTTTCCGTGGGTGCTCGTGCCCTGGAGCACCCACAGAGTCAGTGCCTGTGGCACAGGCAGTGCACTAAATGCTCCAATTGCAACTATGTGGGTGAAACCAGACAATTGCTCTGCTCTCGAATGAGTTCTCACAGGAAAATGATAAGACAAAAGCAGCTGGTTGCCTGTGGGTGACCCACTTTTCACAACGAGATCAGGTATAGAGTGATCCTCCCTCTCTCATCCCATTCCCACCCCCACCCGCTGCCTCTCCTCCCCTTCCCTTTTCCCCCCTGTGAGTGGAGGCCACTTCACCTTGAATGGTCCCTTGAAATTTGTGTTAACTACTTATGCTAAACAATCTGTTCCACCTTGTATTTAGCTGTGACGCTGAGTACAGGCAAGTCTACGCTACAAAATTAAGTTGACCTAAGTTTCATCGACATACAACCAGCACAGTAATTAAATTGTCCACACTATGCTCCTTGTGTTGACAGTGCACGTCCTCACCAGGAGCGCTTGCACCAACTGCACTGTCAGTGAGGGTCGTTGTGGGATGGTTTCTGAAAGGCAGGAGCAGTCAGGGCCGGCTCCAGACCCCAGCGCGCCAAGCGTGCGCTTGGGGCAGCATTTTGCCGGCAGGCAGCTCCGGCGGACCTTCCGCAGTCATGCCTGCGGGAGGTCCACCGGAGCCGCGGGACCAGCGGAACCTCCGCAGGCACGTCTGCAAGAGGTCCCCCGGAGCCGCGGGACCGGCGACCGCCAGAGCGCGCCCCACGGCGTGCCGCCCTGCTTGGGGCGGCGGGATTCCTAGAGCTGCCCCTGGGAGCAGTCGATGTCAGCAACGCAGTGACTACACTGACACTGCGTTGACCTAAGTACATCAGCCTAAGCACTCCACTTCCACGAGAGGCGTAGCGATTATCGGTGTAGTGGATGACTTAAATCAGTGGGAGCTGTAGTGTAGACACTTAGGTCGCTGTAAGCTGCCTTACGTCAGTGTAGACCAGGCTTAGGTTTCCCAGACGCCATGAAGGGCTCTGCGAAAGCTTTTCTCTCTCCAACAGAAGTTGGTCCAATAAAAGATACCACCTCACCCACTATGTCTCTCCCATACAATCAAAGGGAGTCTAGTCTAGTTCAGATGCATTGTGATTCCCATTCCCATTGGTGGGCACTCTATGGTCACTATCTCTGCATAAATGTAACACTTCGGAGTTGTTAGTTTCCCAGTTCAAATACACAAATCCTTAAGCTAGATGTCTTGTTGCAGTAATGGACATGGTCCCCTCCAAACACTGGAATTGCAGTGCTGTTCAGCAGTCACGGGATATGTTGCTATCTCTGCCGGGGGCTCAACGAATAAAAATACTGTTAAATTCTCTGAGAGACTTCTTCAGTTCACAGTCATGGTGAGAAACAAGATCGGCTCTAGAATAGTCAGTGCCAGGGATTCAAAACTGAAAGGGGACACTCTCTCTAGCACGAGTCTGAGAGCAGGCTGATGTGCCACCTACTGCACTGCTGTCTCGCTTGGGCTGGCGGAAAGTCCAGCCCCCAGGTGATAGGGTGTTTCCTGTTTTTGAAAACCTGTCCTTCATTAAAGCGCCTGGCTGCATTCTTGTAGATGATTCAGTAATAGAGGAGTGCAGGAGGTATTTGTGAATGGCCATTTTAAATTTGAAATTTGGTCAGAGGGAGATGATATATTAGTGATCTTTGGGATTGCTCACGCTGTGAAAAGAGGTCAGTTACTGAACTCGGCCTCTCCTGTAAGGTGGTGGCCATACTCTGTAGCTGCATTTTCTATAATATTCCAACCCCAACAGTGAACGTACAGATGAACTGATCATTGAACACTGGTATAGGAGTGGGGTTAATATCACGTCCAAACCAAATGCCATTTAGATCGGCTTTTGGCCCTCCTTTCATTCTCCCAGCTGGGGGTGCTGTCAGAAAACTGCAGATGGTTGTTGGTGTTTATTACTTGTATTCTGGTAGCCCAGCTGCGCCGAGCACTGTACAGACGCAGAACACATAGATGGTCCCTGCCCCAAACAGTCTAGAATCCAAGGATAAGACTAGATGACAGATGGATAAAACAGACAGATTGTGGGGGGACGAGGGGGACACGGTAACAGGGAGATGTGCGTGATAAGCAGAGGTCACAGTATACCAGCTGATTGACCCAGGAAGTGAAATTAGATTGGTACAGAAGCTGGGATCCCTAAACTAAAGTTGAGTCACTGTAGACTCTCACTAGGGAGAAGTGACTTGTGTGTAAGAGGTTCAGTGTGGTTCTTCTGGGCTATTGTACTTTTTGTTTTAAGAGCATCACACTGCAGACCTAACTCTGGACATGTTTTTAGACAAGATTTGCTCCTGCCCCTTCCTTCAGCCACAAATTGAGTTTTATTTAACTACAACCACCCTCACCCTGAGGCTGTTTTTTAAATCTTTCTTGAATAACGACTTGCAGTTAAGGTTTTTATTTTATCAAAATATCACACATGTTCAACTGGAAATAAGGATCTGTGTGTAGACACATCTTTAAAGGTATGTCTACCCTGCAGAGGCTATGCCAGCATCGTCCCTGAGTATAGACACAACTAACACCAACAGAAGTTTTTCTGTTAGTATAGGAACACCCCTTGCACAAATGTTAGCTGTGTCAACATAGCCGTATCTACACTGGGGTTTTGTTGGTATAGCTGTATTGGTCAGGGCTGACATAACTACATCAACATATCTTTTACATGTACTGTAAACATGCGAGACTCACCCCTGCGGCGCCTCCTGCTGGTCGTCGCAGGGAATTAGCTCTTTTCCAGCCTGGGTGCCCTCTGCAGGCCGGTGTCCTGCTTGTAGCTGGCCCCTGTGTCCCTCCTGGACCCCAGTGCCCCTTTACCCTGGAGCTGCCCCCTGGCAATACCCCCACCAGTCTCTGAGTCTCCCCTCTCTGGTAAACCCCCAACCCTCTAATCCCCACCTTGCCTCAGTCTGGGCTACTGCCAGTCATCACCAAGCCCCTGCTCCCTGGGGCAGACTGCAGTGTAAAAGCCACTCATCATAGGCAAGGGAGTTCAGACCTGCTGCCTTCCTCTGCCTCCCAGTACCTCTGTGGGCCTTGGACCAGGCCCTGCAGCCTGGGGAGTTGCCAGTCTGGAGCTCCCCTGGCTCCCCCCAGCCCCGCTCCACTCCCCGTCCCCTTTCTGCAGGCAGCCAGGCCCTGCTCTCTCCCAGCCTGCAGTGAGACTCCTTCAGCCCCTAGCTGTGCTCCGTTTGGGGCGTGGCCCCAGCTGCGGCTGCTCTGCTAATCTGCCCAGTTTTCCCCCTGCCTCAGGGCTGTTTTAAGCTCTTCCGGGCAGGAGCGGGTGATCACCCCACTATATGTACACATGGCCAAAGGCAAAAGAAACTAGTGCAGGGAAACCTACTTGATGATCTGTCCAGAAATCTGATACCAAATCTACACAATTTTCAAATGGCTAAAAGGTTGAACAAAATATTTTGGATAAACGTGGGGCAGCAAACTCAAGCATGCTGTGTGTGTGCGTGTGTGCATACGCTTTTTCTGGCTATTTTCATTTTTGTGCAGGCAGGTTAGCAAAGATCAAATAGCTTTCAAATCTGGAAATGTGAATCTAACAGGAATGCATAATACAGTCGAGTCTCTGATGTAACTTCTCCTTTTGATCTTAGGGCCTTTCAGTTACCTTGATGATGTCCCATTTAAGATCGGAGACAAATTCAAAACACCAGCCAAGGTTGGCTTACCCATTGGTTTCTGCTTGCCTGACTCTCCCCAGCTTGTCAGAGAAGTCCAGGTGAGTGGGTGGTTTGTTTGTTTGTTCTCTTTGTTGTTAATTTTTGTCATACATTTAAAATATCCAGATTTAGGTATTATATAAATGTTTGCTAGAGCTATCCTGGTTGTTCTACAGTTGCCCATTTATGGGGTTTCCTGCACCTTGTTCTGAAAGTTCTGGTTCCAGTCACTGTTTTACACAGGATACTAGACACATATGGCAATTTTTATGTTCCTGCTAGAATTGCAAGTTTTACAGTGCTGATCACGAATGCTTTACATGTCGTCCTTTATCAAAAAGGAATAAAAGCCCAGGAAATTCTGAAGCAGAGCTTTGATACAGTTCAAGTTGTAAACATATACTTAAATAGAACTTTTTAGTGGGGAAGTTGGGAAATCCAGAGTCCAGATTCCAATCACAACCTTAACTCTGCTCCTTCTATCCCTGACTATCCTACGCTTTGGCAGTTTTCACTTACAAGTCTGGATTTTTTTGTTTTAACAAGAGTGGAAAATTCAAATATAGGCGCTATAGCACTCTAACAAAATCCTTGTTGTCTGGACTTAGTGGATTTTTTTTTTTTTTGCTGCCAAATGCATTTAATTTTTTTTATAATTGTGTAAAAAGTAGCACAAAATCTTTGGTGCATATTTATGATGTTATATGGCTTCTGACTTCCCCTGTCCTGCTTTTTATTGGGTGGAGAGTTACACTTCTAGCTCTTGTTTTCCTTTGTACTTCTCAGTGACAATTTATTTACCCAGCCATGTGGCCAGGTTATGTAACTTGGCAAGTAAATCTCTCCACTCTTTTCCAGGCACGTGGTCTTAAGTTGCCTTAATTTTTTGATTAGTTTGAAATCGACGGATTAAACAGACTAAATTTTAATTTACATGCTTATCATTTGAAAATTGGTACTAGGAATCCAACCACGCTAATTTAATAGAAGTTTAAATTAGGGTCCAAGGTCCTGTTTACTGCCAATCCTTATGCAGAGAGAATGGCAGGTCTCAATAAAGTGGCTTGGTGTTCTTTATGCCATGTGATGTTTCCACAGAGTTCCCTGGAATACGGATTTTGGGTCATGGCCACAGAGCCAATCAAATCAATAGTTAAGTCTTTTGATTTCATAGTTTACTTTCTATAAGGAATTGATCTGACGTGTTCGAGGTCTATTTTAACACTAAATGGCTAGCCTGAGACGTAGCGCTAACGCTCCTTTTCCTTCCCCTCCAAGCCAGTGACACACACAGTGAAGTCAAGTGAAGTCATGTATCATGGCACACTGCTTCCTTTGACATCTGCAGCAGAAGACAATCCAGCTTGCTGGTGCCAGGCTTGTCTGCTTTCAGCATGTCAAGTGTTGTGGCGCAGTGTAAGGGCCAAGGCCACTTTGTGAAGTGTCTGCCCTTTGCCTGCGTTCTCAGAACATACCACTGTCTGCTCTTATAAAGCATTAGCACGTTAAGTAATTTTGGCTGTGGACTGTTCTGTCAGTTGTGCAGCGGTAAATTCTCTTGTCCTGCAAACTAGCTATGGGCAGGTCTTGTATTCTGGGGTGCAGTCCAGACCAGGGAGGGGTTTTGTCACAACCCATCCTGCAGCCTTGGGTGCTGCTGTAACTCCCAACCTGGGCCTCTGACAAACAGCATGTAGGTCACATGCTGAGTGTCTGCATATAGTCACAGCCCTGGTCCACCAACTCTGACCCCAGCAGCCTGTCAGGTACACACCAGCCCCGCTCTGGCTTCCAGCAGCCTTGGTTACGACCTTCAGGGTGACCCCAATACACTCGCAGTCCTGGATTTTCCCCAGAAAGGCGTGTTCTGCACTGCCCAGCACTCTCCTGGAGAGCTGGGATATTAGAGATCCATTGACACTGCAGGGGGTCAGTGTACAACAGTTTGCGACTTTAATTGGAGTTACCAAACAGTTCCGTTGAAACACAACACTGGATTGGTTTTGATTGAGTAAAACAAGTTTATTTAGTTACAAAGAGAGATTTTAAGTGAGTACAATTATAAGGCATTAAAGTCAGAAATGGCTACACGAGAAGCAGAGAAAAATGCTTTTTAGTAAGTAAACTTAACAAACTAGACTTGGTTCAAGGTAAAATCCTTACCACAGGTTCACAGCAATATTACTGATCAAATTTTCAAGTCAAGATCTCACACGAAGTCCAAAGGCTGGTTCCTTTATCTTCCTGGGTGGAATGGAGCAAGGAGAGGAGAGAGAGTTTGGGGTGTTTTTTGTCCCTCAATTTATAGTCCAGCCACCCTTTGAAATGCATTTTCCTGAGGGTTATCCCAGTTAAAGTTCCTTTCAGGTATGAGGTTGGAGGCACAGAGTCTCAATCTGTTCCAGCCCCCCTTCACCGCCAAAGAATGGCCGCTTGACCGGTGATTGCCAGTCAACTTTGACACCTGGCTAGAGGTGCCAGCTTGTCTTTTGTCTTTGAGAAACAGGTTTGCCCCCTCCTCAGACTTGCCTGGTAAACACATCTCAGTCATCATTTCAGCTTGTGTTCATAACTTTACAGATCACGTTGCTACGTACATTTCAGCATGACATTGACCAGCAAGCTTATTAGTTTTCAAATGATACCTCACAAGTTATGCCTTGCAGAAAAATGATTACAGTGGTATGTGGTGTGTGAATATGGGGAGGGACATTCGGCCACAGTGGCTTATGTAAGAGTTGATCCTTGTGCTTGCACTTCCTTGGAAGAGCTCATATTAAAATGTGAAAAAGCTCAGGGGCCCCTGTCATGCTGGTAATAGCGACACAGATCTGCTTCTAAGCTAGAGGCTAATATCTCAGTTTTATGACTCCTTTGCTAGGTTCTTGCATGGGCAGTACTTAGATTAGTACCTCTTCTTTCTGTTGGGTACTAAACTCTGATTGGGCTTTAACCTCTTCTGAAGAGAGGTAACAAATTCCATGATCTTTCCAGTGCTGCAGTAATCCAGAATCTACTCTATTCTTGTGTGGCTTGTGGCCAGTTCATCAATAGGGAAAATTGCAGCCTAGCAGCAAATCCTGAAGCTAGCTCATAGTAGAGGTCTACCATTGAGTAGTGTGCTTAATTTCTACTCTACGCATGCTCTCTTCTGTGGGAGATGGATACTGTGGTATGCTGTTAATCTTCATAACAGTTTTTTAAGCAAAATCATGTGGAAAGGAGGAATACAATAGATCCATTGGCATATAGCCAAGGTTCGCTTCTAGAGCAGCGGTTCTCAAACCGTGGATGGGAACCCCAAAGTGGATCAAGACCCCTTTTTAATGGGGTCGCCAGGGCTGGTGTCATAGGGTTATTCCCCACTTTGAACTTTAGCGTTCACAAGATGGGGACCTGCATGGACTCCTCTAAACTAAAATCCTAGTTTAGATCTGGTTCTCACTGCCACCAGTCAGTTTTTAAGTGTCTGACCCACTCCCTGTTCCCCCAAAACTCTCCCTGGGGAACCCAGATTCAAACTTGAATCTCAACACAAAGGGAAACAAACCATTTCCCTCCTGCCCTCTCCTAGCACTTAGGAGAGATACCTGGATTTAAATTCCTTGAATCAAACAAAGAGGGATTCACTTTTCCCCCTCCCCTTCTTCCCCCTCCCCCTTGTCCTTGGGAGAGATACCTTGATTCAAACTCCTTGAATCAAACAAAGAGGGATTCCCTATCCCTCCCCCTCCCTTTCCCCTAGTCCTTGGGAAAAATACCTTGATTCAAACTCCTTGAATAAAACAAAGAGGGATTCACTTTTGAAAATCCAAACAAGGGAAGAAATCAATCAAGTTCTAAAAAAGAAAAGATTTTATTAAAGAGAGAAAAAAAGTACACTATCTCTGTATTACCAGGATGCAAAAATACAGGGTCTAACTTATAAACCTGGAGAGAGACCCCCCCCTCCCACCTCCTCAGAATAATCATTAACAGCAAACAGAAATAAAGAATTTTTCCAGCAAACACACAATTGCAAATACAGAAAGTAACTCAAAAGACTAATCCGCCTTTTTAACTAATACTCACTATATTGAATAGAAGAGGCTATTTCAGGAAACTTGGAGAACTTGAAGGATATGACTGGCCTCTCTTAAATCCAAAAAGAGACTCAATCCAAAACAAAGGACACAGACAAAGACTTCCCTCCACAGAGATTTGAAATTATCCTGTCCCTTGATTGGTCCTCTGGTCAGGTGTTCATCAGGTTACTGAGCTTGTTAACCCTTTACAGGTAAAAGAGACCTTAACCCTGATCTGTTTATTTATGACAGCTGGTGTTAGACTTGCCAGGGCCAAAGCCCCACTGCCCAGGGCCGAAGCCTAAGCCTGAGGACTTCAGCCCTTGTGGTGGGGCTCAGGGTTACAGACCCCCCACTTGGGTCTGAAGCCCTCGGGCTAAGGCTTTGGCCCACCCACCTGGCGTCGTGGGGTCTGGGCTTTGGCGCTGGCCCCCCTTCCCAGGGTGGGCTCAGGCTCTGGTCCCCCTTCCTGGGGTCATGTAGTAATTTTTGTTGTCAGAAAGGAGTCATTTCTAGAGGCACAAAGAACATCATCTTCTTGTCTGTAGGTGAGCAACAGAGATATTAGTTAAGAGAAATCATCCCCACCCCGTGGGCAATATACCTAAGTTGTTACTGCACGTTCCTTGCTACGTATAGGATGATGTTGCCGTCATAAAGTAGTGGACTATGCTCCTTACCCTTGAATCTCATTTCTTCTTACAGTATGACTTCTCCCTGGAAAAGAGAACTATCGAGTGGGCGGAAGACATCAAAAAAATCCAAGCAGCTCAGAGAGAAGCAGAGCGAAAGGCTGCACAAGCAATAGCTAATTCCAGGGCTGCTTCAGACGACAACAGCAAAATGGGCTTCTCGGAGGCTGTGCCACTTCCCATTAACCCTATTCTCGCTAGTCTACAGCACAATAACATTCTTACTCCCACCCCTGCCAACAGCAGTGCCATAAAGCAAAAGGTCCTTAGTCCACCTTACCCAAAGGCAGACTTCAACCCAGCAGATTTTGAATGTGAAGAAGACCCATTTGACAATCTGGAGTTAAAAACTATTGATGAAAAAGAAGAATTGAAAAATATTCTTGGTACAACTGGGCCAATTGTCACCCAACTGTTGGAGAATAACTTGCCCAAAGTAGGGCTGGAGTCTGTGTTACAAGATCAGGAAGTTCTGGCATCCGTAGAAGGGGCTACCTTGGACTTCAAGCCCCTTCACAAACCCAATGGCTTTATCATTTTACCACAGTTGGAAAACTGTGAAAAGATGTCCCTGTCTTCCAAAGTGTCCCTCTCCCCCATCACGTCAGTGAGCAATATCAAATCTCTCTCCTTTCCCAAACTTGACTCGGATGAGAGCGATCAGAAAATGTCAAAGCTCACAAGCACTTTTCATAGCGCTACCTGTCTCCACAACGGCACTTTCCTCAGCTCTTCACAGGCCTGCTCTCCGAGTAAGGCTAGCGAACTCAACGGACACCATGTTGTTGGACTTTCTGCTTTACATGTGGACAGTGGAATGGAGACGTCGACATTATCCTCTTCATCCAGGCTGCCTTCCCTATCTGTGTCAACACCTTGTACAGAAGAACAGTCATCTCAAAACACAGCAACCAAGGTAAGGATTCAACAGGTTAAAATAAGTTTGGGGTGTTCAAGGGGAAGGTGAATGTGACTCATATTTCTAAAATGTATCCTGTAGCTTTCTTTGATTTACTACTCGGATGTGGGCTGCTGACAATACGTATCCCCTCATGCATTGCTCCATCTTGATCTAAATGGAAAACTGATCAGCTAAAGATGAAACATTGGATGCTGGGAGTTAGTCTCAGAGGATCACATGTCGCTGGGTTGGATGTAGACAGCTGTAGTCTAATTCACTTTAGGCCATGAGGTGTTCTCTAGCTCCTGGCAAGTTGCTAAAGGTATTTGTGGTAAGAGATCTTGGACATGTTGGGTTTCAGGCTCTGGTAAGATTTTTTTTTTTTTGCTGCTATATTCTCATACATTCTGGCTGTTCACCCCAAACTGAGACATTCATTTCTAAACTACCACAATGGATTTAATCAAATGCTTTATGCAAACATTCCGTTGAAATGCTTGTGTTAGGAATGTCCGAGGATGGTCAGTAGAGAGACATAGCATCTCCACGCAGGACACTTTGAGATGACTTTATTAAGCTGCAAAAAGTGATACGGCTTATAACTCAAGAGACTGATGCAGACCGTGGTAGTGCAAATATCCCCACTTCCCTTGTAGAACTGTGTGCTTCAGTTCTGACCTGTACAATAAACTGTGCACTGGCAGCCACTCCTTTTAATTCTCTTCCCTCCAGCATCCCCTCCAAACGCATAAGGGGGCTTTTATTTGAGTGAAAATGACCCTTGTCTGAAATCTGGTACCTGCTTTTCTCAGGCCTGAACCTGGGCCGAAAGTGCCTTGCTGCTCTGAGGTCCTTTTGACAGTTCTACAGATCAGTCTCAAACCACCAGGACTGTAAAATCGGCTGCTGTACAGTAATAAAAATGGTCTGAAAAAGTGCTTGGAATAAGTTAGATGTTTTCTGTGCTCTGAGTTCTAGATCTACTTTGTTATGACTAGTAAATGCTTCTAAACATTTGGCTCTGGCCTAGAGATCAGAGACCATTTCAGTCCAGCATAACTTGAAGGGAAGAAGCAAACTTTGCTTGCTCCATCTGTTCCTTTTCCCTTCAAAACATAGGCTGAACTTTCTCAAAGAACCGAAGGGATTTGAACATCCAGTTCCCATTAAAACGAATGGAAATTGGACATTCAGACCCCATACTTGGCTCTGAAAATCTCAACCCTAGCTATTGCAGGGAAGGGTTTGAAGGTAGGCTGCAGGGAGACCCCTCGTGTTCCATATAAAACATTACATCTTGGTGCTGTGGTAACACTGGAATACATTCTCCACTCAAAGGCATTGTAGATTGCTACGTGACACTGGAGTTCAGAAGCGAATGACCTAGCACACGCCCAAACAAAGGGGTAGAGAGCCCTTGAGGAATACTTGCCTTTTGGTGATCGTTCTACCACAGTCACTAGATACAGCCTTGAAACCAAAGTCCATCAATAAGTTGGCAGGTGTAGGCACGTGTAGCGCTAATACGGAAACCCAGCATTTTGGAAAATAACTAGTCGTTGGAGCAGAGCAAAAGTGATGAGTTTTACCTTTAGCAATAAAAATAGCATTGTGCAGAGGCAAACACTGTTAATCCAGAATGCAGCAGGAAAAGAAAATCTGTCCAACCCATCAGTGAGCAGTCATTGCTCTGAATATTGTTTCTTATTAGAGAGCATCATTCGTCAAACCGGGTGGCTGTGATAGCTTTATCTTCACACATGTCTTAGGCAGAATATCTTGTGGCTCTAAGAGCTTGAGAAGAGAGAGATGAAAATCTAAATAGCACTGCTGAGCAGCTAGAGTTAGTGAGATGTGACCGTCGCTGGGCCCATCTACACTAGAGAAACTCTTGCAAGCCCAAGGAGGCAGGCACTCTTTAGGATGCTTCAGGGAGGATAAGGACTTGTGCACAGACATGAAGGAAATTGCTCAATAATTAGATTGAATTGCAAGAGAAGCTTCCCACACTTGAGATGTGTTTCCCAAGGAAGGGGATGGACGTCTCCTCAGTTGAGACACTTAACGCTAGACTGGACAACGTTGTAGGGAAAAATGCTGTTGGAACAATATTTTAGAGCTAAGAAATAGGTACGCTGACATAACTGGGCTCTCCTGTCTCGAATTTCTAGGAGTCTTAACAATAAGCTGGAGGGTTTTTTGGATTCCCATGTTATAGTCTTAAGGACTTGGGAAATATACTCTTGTTCAGAAGATCATGGTTGTACGGATGAAAGCCGGGATCGTCTGAGGTAATTTTGAAGGTTTCGTCTATTAAGAGCAGATCTTGACATCTGGGGTAAAACGTCCATACAGAGCCTCTTCCTGTCCGTCCTCAGACGGGCTGTCTGCCCCATTTGGGAAGCACCAGGATCATCCACGTGTGTCTTGGTGTCCCATCACAACTTCGTTTCCTGTAGCTGAGATAGGCTTTGGTGGTTTGGATTTGAGTTACTTGTTAATGTTTGAATAACTGCCGATAGAGACTAGATTTTTATGGTGGTTGCGTAAGAATACTGGTCATTTTAAACTGGGACTTACCTGAAACTACACAAGTTGTCTTTTGTTGTAAAAGTGGCTTCCTCTTCCTCTTCTGAGTTTAGATCTTTAGATGCTGAACTTCTTGGCCTCTGCCCTGCTGTATGTCATACACAGTGTCTGGCAATTGGTGATCTTCACAATTCAGTTTACACAAAGTAGGCAAGAAGACAAATAGAAAAACTACCTGTGAGGACTATTGGATTGAAATTTAAATGGATCTGGGTGTAGCGTTGACAAATGAAGTGCAGGCTTCATTTTGTGATGCGTGCTGTTTCTACCCGGTGCTGCTTAGGATGAGGGTATTGACAGTTGGGCTATTGGTATAATTATATACTGAATTTTTGATGTCACTCGACGCTTTCAGTGGACTTCCTATCTGATCTTTGTTGTGGTTTCTGGCCTGTCCAGTATAAGGCAACAGTATTGCCAAAGCATGCACAGGGCAGGTGCTGAGCCACAATCCTGTAGGTACATTCAACATAGGCTTGTGGTTTATAGAAGTGCAGGTTGGTGAGCGTGTTGAATGGTTTTCACTTGTTCCTTTCTCACCAGTTTCCTCTGGAGTTTTAATTTCCTCCTTTGGTTGGGAATATTTTTGGGGAGGCGGACAATGAGGAGCAACTGGCCTCTTCTCATGTCTCCTGCCTCCCCCGAAGATTAAGCAGCTCTGGGATGTACCATTAATTAACTTGACCTACTGTTGCCCCACAGAAATCAGACATCCTGGGACAAATCAGAATCTGAATACATGAGCCTTCTCTAACAAGTGTCTGCTCCCAGAAGAGAATCCACTTACTGTCCCGCCAGCACCGAAGTGATATCAACTATGAATAACTGTAAAGTCACATTCTCTTGGGGTGAGGCTGGAATAGCTGATTGGGAACAAGTGAAGTGAAATGAGACAGAACTACCTCTATGAGTTGGATGCTGCTCATTGGCTTTCTTATTTAAATGCTTTTAGGTAAGCCAGATCTGGCTGGCGTGTGGACCAGATGCAGTCCAGGATCATCAGTGGTTTCAGCACAATAGTAAGGGCTGTGGAGAATGTGGCATGCTAGTATACAACACTTTTCCTAGCCAAGCAAATCTCTGCTTGAAATCTCTGTACTTACATTTCTCCAAATGGCTTTTAGCCATCTGGTCAGAGGAAGCTGTGGGGAGAAAGCTTTCTGAAGAGGGAACTCAGATGATGACTTCCTCTGAGCTCCAGTTATAATCCAGGTCCTGCTGTCACACCCACAATAAATAGGCAACTTACGTTTTTGTAAGATTGAAAATGGTGCTGGTGAGTTTTGAGAGCGTGCTCACGTCATACTTCAAGCCTGTAAAGTTCTGGCAACCAACTTTAGAGCTATTGTATTGCGATGAAGCATTGCATGTTGGGATGTGTAGTCTGAAGGCTTCTCTCCATGGATAGGTGCAGCCTGCACCTTTCTGTTCAAATAGATGGGGCCCTCAGGCTCCTGGCAAGTTTCCATGGTTGGGTGCAGTTGGTCCAGCCTGGAATAAGTCTGAGTGGGCCCGAATTCCAGTTAGCTGGATGGTGGCCTGTGCTGATTTAGTAGTGTGTAAGCAATACCTTTCTGCTGCGCATGTGAAAGGGGAGCAAATCTTTAACTGGGCTAGAGACACGCAGCTGATCAGCTTCCAGTATTTGATACACGAATGCTCCTGAACTTAGAATTTTAATCTAGATAACAGGCAAACCCAAGATCCATTGGGCATTTTAAACAGTCACGGGAGAACCCAAAGCTGCTTTCTGGAGCCTGGGATGGGAGGGTTAGAAACTGGATCAGAGACCAAACAGAGTAGGAATAAGTGGCCAATTTTCAACATGGCAAAAGATTAACAGTGAGCCCTTCCCACCCCCCAGCTTCTAGACAAAGTGTGTTTCGATCGGTGAAAGGGTAGTGAAAAAAGCAGGCCTTGTTTGGCTGCATCAAGAATGGGATAGGTAGAAAATTCTGTCATGTAAATATCAGTGTTATGCTCTCACCTAGAATACTGCAGTCAGTTGTAGGCACCTCAGAAAAGAATATAGTCAAAGGGATAATGAAATGGGCCCCAGAAGTAGCTAGAGGCCTAGAGAGTAGAAATAATGGGCTTGTTTAGTTTGAGAAGACCAGTAAGGGGGGATGAAAGAGACACACAGTGCTGAATGGGTAAGAGGAGGCAAATTGCTGGGTGTCCCTTTTACTTTCATAATACAAACTCAGAGGGACATTCAATGAAATCTGTCGGCAACAGCCTTAAACTGATAAAGGGAAATACTTTAATCAGCTTGTGGAACTCTGCTGCAAGCCATCACTCAGGTCAAGAGTTTAGTAGGCTTCAGCAATCTATTGGACATTTATATGGATAATTAGCATCCACAATTACATTAGATTAAAATGTTTTAGAATTATTCCGAGAAGGGCTATAAATCCTTCCTCTTTGGGCCATCTGCTGACTGACAGGTTGGGAAGAAACCTCTTTTATAGGCAGGCTGTTCTGTAATTCTCTACTACAGGATGTCTTACTTTTTGTTGTCAGTGACAGGTGTGTACTGGTCGGACCAATGGTCCGACCCAGTATGGCAATTGTTGTTCCTCTACCCATCTTTCCTGACTCTGTCCTTCCAGGCCCCCTCTCTCACTAGGAACTTTGTTTGCCAGTATAGTAGACATCGCTTCAATCTTCTCATTAATCTGTTGTTTTTACAGGTACAGCCAGACTACAAGGAATCAGAGTTCCCTATGGTAAGTCCCCAAATACCTACATAAATTAGTATGTTGCATAGTCCATTCTTAAATTACCCATACATTGGTGATGTTCTTTTGTGTGAAGGCAGCAATGAATGGCTCCTCTGAGTGTACTGACAGTTAAAGTGGTCAGCACCTGGGTGTGGTCATCTGTACCTTCTGAGGGCCAGGAGTTGCTTCTGCTTATTCCATAAATGCTCTTTTTGTTACCTAATCTCTCTAGCTGGCTGTCATCTCATGATGACAGAGCTCGGCTAAATTAGCGAACGTAGTTCTAGTACCTTTCAAAGTAGAAGCGGCTATCAGGTGAGGAACTGCCGAGGGTGATCCTAGAAGAGATCACTGGGAGTGGAGGGAATGTTTTTGTGTGCCACTGCTCAGTTTCATCCCAACAGTGATTGGTCTCCCAAAGGAAGTGTGGGAAGTCCTGCTTTATTAATTTCCAACGAGATCAGATAACTCCTTCAGAGTCCTGTAAGGAGGAGTCCCACACTGGCCAGGGAGGGGAAAGGCCTGGTGCTGGGATAGAGCTGTATCCCCACTCATTTCTGCTTGGCTTCCCATTCCTAGGTAACGCACCAAAACTTCACAGCGTCTAAAGTGCCCAGTCACACCAGCTGCACTAAATGGCCGAGTGGCCCCACGTACTCAGACGTGCTGCAGGCCCTGTCGGCCAGTGAGAGGCAGTGTGTGGAGACAGTCGTCAACATGGGATACTCTTACGAAGACGTCATGACAGCCATGAAGAAGAAAGGACAGAATATAGAACAGGTAAAAGCTCTGGCAAAGGAGTGGGAGCTCCAAAGGTGCAGCCATCTCTGTCAGCGTGAACCCCGTGGCCTTACAAAAACCAAAACACTTAGGACCTAAGGGAGGTCTGGAGTTTTCTGTAATTTGCAGATTAATGGGGAATGAATTTTGGAGGTGAAGTGGGGGTGTCACTAGTACCAGGTGAACTGGCTACAAGGAAAGTGCGTCCGTTGGCTGCGGCCAGTGGCAGCTTCAGATGTGAGACGTTCCTTAGGTCAGCCCCAGCCTAGAAATGCTTCCTGCCCACTGTTACGAGATTGGAGAACCTCAGCCACACGTGGCCTTTCCTCTTTTCGGGGGAGAGACGCTGGGCTTGGAGATCTAGACTTCAGGTGAGGGACTTCAGCATGGACCTTCGCCTTGCTCAGATACAACGGCGGTGAAAGCCACACAACTGGGCCAACTGCAGTTACAGGTGCCTGAAGGCTTTTCTGCAGGCTCACTATTTGGGAGATCTTGGCCCAATATTCCCTCTAATTTTCCCCACGCGTGTGCGGAATGAATTTTGTGCGCCCCAAAATGGAGGTGTGTGACACCCTGTGTGTACGACCCTGTGTGACGCACCATCTCCATATTGGTGCACATAACATTCATGTGGCAGGGCTGGGGCAGAGGGTTGGGGTGCAGGGGCGTGCGGGCTCAGGGGTGGGGCTGGGGATGAGGGGTTTGGGGTGCAGGCTGCCCTGGGGCTATGGTGGGGAGAGAGTACTTCTCCCCCCCCCTCCCCCACCGCAGCAGCACCTGGGATGTGGGGGGTAGGTGCCTCTCCCCACCCCAGGCGCTCTGGGGCTGGGGCCACGGGCTAAGCACCTCTCCCCCAGCTGTGGCAGGTCCGGGCTGGGGTGGGGCCGCGGGGTAGGCGCGGCAGGGCCAGGGCTGGGCTGTGGCCGCATTATAGGTGCACCTTCTCCCGGCCGCAGCAGGTCCGGGTCTGGCCTGGAGCTGGCGGGGAGAGGCAAATCTCCCTGCTGCAGCCCTGAGCACCTGCACAGCGCTTAATAGGCTGCTGTGCGGCCGTGTGGCCGCGCAGCTTAGAGGGAACTTAGCCTTGGCCCCAAAGGGTTTGATGGGGTACAAATGACACATGCTGGCTTTAGCAGCAATGCAGCAGCTGGCTCTTTTGAGAGTGTGGCGTTCTTCAGGCATTGCAGCATATGGTGCAGACGGCCTCAGCAAGGTCAGGTCACAGAGCTCACTTTATTGCACAGTGAAGTGGCAGTTACGAATCTGTTGGATCAGTTTCAGACCCAGAAAATGTTTCTGCCCAAAAAAAATGGGGAAGAATGTTGCCAAATTTTCCTTATTCTTCCTGTTGCTCTGTGCCCTCTTCAGAGCGTCTCCCTGGCCACCAGGAGCACAGAGGGGGGTGGGTTTAGTGCCCCATCAGTTTGTAGAAAGGATACTTTGTATTGGCTGCTTGAGTGATTCATCATCTTTCCAGCCACTAGCAAACGTAAAGCCTCTTTGTACTCTAGAGCAGTGATTCTCAACCAGGGGCAGGCGTTCCCCCTAGGGGTATGCACGAGTTTTCCAGGGGGTGCAGCAACTCGTGCAGGTATTTGCCTAGTTTTACAACAGGCTGCATAAAAAGCACCAGTGAAGTCAGTACCAATTAAAATTTCATACAATGCCTGGTTTCTACTGCTCTATATGCTGAAGTATAGAAGTACAGCATTTATATTCCAATTGATTTATTTTACAATTATATGGTAAAAATGAGACAGTCGGCCATTTCCCAGTAATAACGTGCTGTGACACTTCTGTATTTTTATGGCTGATTTTTTGTATGCAAGTGGTTTTTAAGTGAGGTGAAACTTGGGGGTGCGCAGCACAGAGCAGACTCCTGAATCGGGTGCAGGAGTCTGGAAATGTTGAGAGGAGCAACAAAGAGCTGGCAGTCTTGGCGTATGTGACTTCTGGAGACTCTGCATAAGGTGCCAAGTTATGAAAAGTCCAACTTCAGCGTTGGGTGGCTGGAGAGTGGCGGCTGCTGGCCGAGGGCCCAGCTCTGCAGGCAGCAGCACAGAAGTAAGGGTGGCAATACCATAAGAACGGCCGTACTGGGTCAGACCAAAGGTCCATCCAGCCCAGTATCCTGTCCTCTGACAGTGGCCAATGGCAGGTGCCCCAAAGGGAATGAACAGACAGGTTATCATCAAGTGATACCATCCCAGGCCATCCTTACTTCTGTGCTGCTGCTGGCAGTGGCTCTGCCTTCAGAGCTGGGCTCCTGGCCAGCAGCCGCTGCCCTCTGGCTGCCCAGCTCTGAAGGCAGCGCCACCACTAGCAGCAGCATAGAAGTAAGGGTAGCAGTACCATGATCCCCTCCTCTCTACAATAACCTCCCCCACAACTCCCTATTGGGTCAGGACCCCTACAGTTACAATATCCTGACATTTCAGATTTAAATAGCTGAAATCATGAAATTTACTATTCTTAAAATCCTATGCCTGTGAAATTGACCAAAATGGACCGTGAATTTGGCTCTTTATCTCAGGAGAGCATCCAGTAAGCTGAACTGATCTCAAAAGGTGCGACAGCTTTCAGATTGGATCAGCTCCCTGAAGTCTGTGGGGAAACCAGGGTTCAAAAGAGTTTTCATCTTGATCATTGAACTCTCAGCAGGGCGTTAAAAATGGTTGCTGTGTAGGAGTACTAGCCACTTCTGAAAAAAATGCCTTGATGGCAGAGATTTCATGAGCATTGAAAGGCAAAAGAATGGCCAGCCTTTAATTTATAGACTGCTTCTGGCTGAAGGAGTGAAAACCAAAGCTTACGGAGGGAGAGAATGAAAGGCCAAAAGAGTTTAGTTCAGCTTCTCTGAACGAGTTCCCGTGCTGAGAACCTGTTAGTCGCGACAAGGACATTCTCTAAGCAGTTAGTGAAGCCCTGTCAATGGGCTGTGGGGCAAGTGGGGTGAGTAGTCGAGTGATGAGTTACTCTCCTATCTAATTTTCCCCCCACAGGTTCTTGATTATCTGTTTGCACACAGCCAGCTTTGTGAGAAGGGCTTCGATCCTCTCCTTGTCGAAGCAGCTCTCGAAATGTACCAGTGTTCAGAGAAGAAGGTGAGGCTGTCCTGGTTACATGCCAAGGGGAGGTGCTTTGCTGTGTTGTGGTTATTTCACTGACTTTCAGAGAGCATCTCTCGCGGTGGAAGTCGAGCGAATGCCTGTTCGGCCATTGAGAAACCACTTACTTGGGAGCGGTTCTGTTCCGATTATAGAATTGTTTCCTCCACTTCCAAATGTCAGCCACTTTCAGTAGTTTTGCTACTGCAACATTTGCATGAAAACTGGAGACCAGCTTTGAGGTCTCATCTGCTCCAGCTGCCTTGCTTGAAGTCCTGCATCCGTTTGTGCCACCAACTGCTTGCTGCAGCTGATGTCACAAAGGACTGATTTCAGCAGCAGTAAATTACTTTAAACTCTGATTTTGTTTTAATGCCAGAGCCTTGGCTCCTGAGAGGCTGGGAAGGTGACTGTAAGAAGGGTTGGTGTTTAATCTCCCGGACGCTAAGGATCATTGCATTCACTGTCCAAACACTGCACTGAGGTCTTGGGGCTCGTGTCCTGAGCACTTCAAGGGTGAGGCTGTGCCCTCAGCTTGTGCCCTGTGCCCCCATTACTCCACCATTCCCTCTTTACAATGAGCCGTCTCCTGACTTACGTCTTTGACAGCAAGACTAGACAGCCAGCCTCACCCCACCCATCTGTTCCACATAGTCGCTGCTCCTTCAGCTTTAGCTTGTGCTGCTGGTACATGCCAACTCCCCTGCTCTTTCCTGAACTCAGGATGGGAATGGGACTTGGCAGAAGGAGGATCAGGCAGGCACAAGGGGCAGCTCCTGGCATGGCAGAGGTGGAGTGGCGTGGACTTGGCTGCAGGAAGGAATCTGCACCCAGCCCCTCCTGTAAACCTGGCAACCAAACCAGCCTCACCCGAACCCAGGAAATAGCCAGTCCTTAGGTGACACCCACTTTGGGAAAAGCTACACAAGTTTAGTGGGAGAGGGGGAAGCCAGGGGACTTGTTAGGGACGTGAGTTGCAAATGAAACCGCTTTCTGTGAATTCACAATTCCGATGTCTCCTCCTTCTGTCAGCCCTGGGGGTGTCTGCTGAGACTCAGGGCTCCCAGTTCTGGTGGTGCTGTTGGTGGACACCTGTCTGCTGGAAACTGGGTTGATCCCACCAAGAGCCATGTGATAGCAAGGGCACTTGTACAGTTCCCAGACTCAGCCCCAGGAGCCTTTAGCTTCTAAGAAGCATGGTCACGACTTCAAATTGATACAACTTTCGGATGCAGCAGAAACTGAAAGGGGAGGCTTTGGCCTGCATGGCCAGGGCAGGGTTCAGACTGGTTCTGTCCCATCCTTGGGAAAGGCCCAGGAAACCAGCAGGCTCTGGGTGGCCTCAGTGAAGAGCATGTTGGGGACTGATCCCTAACTCTCGATGGAGACTGTGTAGGCCCCAGTGATGGTCTTTAGCCTAGAATGGTTAATTCACGCAACAGAAGCTAATGGTGCAGAACAGACGCACTGCAGCCCAAGCTTCATTGCCTGCTGGTTTCCTTAGTAGTAATAGGACCACCACAGTGCCTAGGAGCCCTCATCCTAGATCGGCCCCCCTTGTGCTAGATGTTGTATGAACACAGGCCTGGCTGAAAGAGCTAGCAGTCTGAGTGTGAGTCGAGACTGACGCGGGAGTACAAGGAAGCGATGAGCAGCGTAGGTCAACATGCGGGCAGTGGTCTCTGACACCAGCCGTCTAACCATGGTGCAGCTTCTTGTAGGGATTACAAAGGCAAAGGAGGGTTTTGAAGGTGGATAATGAGCACAGCCAAATGGCGGCCATGCCGCTAAGTGTGCGTCCTTTAAACAAATGCGGTTGAACTGGTTTGTCTCGGGCATCTGGGAGTTTTGGCCATTAACTGAGCAGCCCCCATTCTGGCCAGTGGCAGGAGACCAGCCCTGCATTGCCTTCCCAGCCCTCTGTCAGCATCCCCTGAATCAAAGCTGAACCTTCCCCTTCTCAAACCCTGAATGTGTCTCTCTCTTCTAGACAACAGAACTTCTCCAGCTCATGAGTAAATTTAAAGAAATGGGCTTTGAACTGAAAGACATTAAGGAGGTCTTATTATTACATAACAATGACCAGGACAATGCTTTGGAAGATCTAATGGCCCGTGCTGGAGCCAGCTGAAGACGCAGGGGTTCTTGGAGTATAACGGAGAGCGCCTCCAGGGGAAGGCAGCCTGCCCGTGTGACCAGACCTCTGCCATCTTCACAGCCGAAGAGTGTGACGTGCTCTCTCTTTGGGAAGAAGCCCTGCGTTTCGTGTACATTGGAGAAGGCGACTGACCGAGCCCATCTGCGTGCGTCACTCCAGCGCGCTCTTCCCATTGAGAGGAGTTAAACTTCCTTTCTTAAATTAAATTTTGAAAGTGCCCTTTCCTAGGTTCCCTTTTCTGGTTTGGCCACGAAGAATTTAGGCTGCCCGACCTCTACTGGAATTGTACATAGACAAAGCTGGAAGTATTTTTTTTTTTTTTTTTTCCTCACTGTTGCACTGGACTTGGACAGAGGAATGCAAAGTTGGTTTTGAAACAAGAATGCTCTGGTCCGTTGAAGCTGCTTTCATGGTGTCAGCTTCTACTGAAACACTGGCTGTATCACAGTTCAGAGTAACTGAAGTTGACGTTTAGTGCAATGGATTTTAATTTTTATTGGGTTGAGAATTAGTCTGTAACTTAGTGGAACACTGGTTTCTAACCTGTCGCTATGCATAAAGAGAGAAGCCGTTCCTTTCCCTCTTGTTTTTGGCCCTTCTGCCACACACAGGTGTCCAGTGCTTGAGTGGTGTGTAAACAGAGTCTTTTCACAACAGGTAAGCTCTGAACTCTAGCTGGACTCACAGCCAGTGGCTCGTCCTTGAACCGAAGCGGTCAGAGCTGGGCCTCTGCAATCTCTCCCCTCCAGGTTTATAGGTTATTTAAACAAATGCCCTCCTAGGAAATGAGTTGATGGTCTGTTTTAAATGATATTCAGTGTGAAGCGGGGGGGTTCTCTTTCAAGCACTTTCTTTAAATACAAACAATATACTCACTGCATTAGTTCCATTGCCCCCCACACTGCTTTAGTTACATATTCAATAACATCTAGTAATGGACATCAGTTTTTTGTTGGGTTTTGATAGTTCAAAGTGTATTATGTTGTACATTGTTAAAGATCTAAATACATAAAATATAAGCAGTTTCTTGATGAATCTTTAATTTGCTAAATATTTTGATTCTGTAGAAAACTACTAATAAAACCCTAAAATGGAATTCCCAGTGTCCCGTTTCTCTCTCTTACGCTCTGGTTTCAGTAGAGGAGGTGAACCCCTGTTGTTACAATTGGGAGGAGGGATGTAATCATAATCAGGCCCATCTAGTAGGTCCTCCAAACCCAGGCAGTTCCTGCCACGCCCAAATGCTCCATGCTTGTATTATGTCTATATGACAGAGCTGGACACAACTCACAAGGAACTATCAGAACAGTTTTTTAAATGTCACTGTTACAGAGACTCTCACTTGTCTGTGTTGTTTGCTCCTTACTTCTGAAAGTTGAATTTTTCCCCATGAAAAATCTCTGTCTAGGAAGGAACCCCCCTCAGAAAGGGCATGAAATGCATTGCCAGAGAAGCAGAGCCTACTTCAACCAAACCTCCTTTTATACAGATTCACCTCCTTGTGGTTCTGTGTCAGCACATTTTTTTTTTTTAAGTCTTGTTGGAGGGCAAATATGTCAGCACTTGTTCGAGTATCCAAGCACAAACTAACCTGCTGTGGCTCGGATGTACCCTGGAGCTGTTAGCTGCTTCATGCTCACTCGCACAGCAGTTTCAATATCACTTTCCAGCTGGTGAGAGAAGCTATTGAGACACTTACCAGTGGGCATATACAGAGCCAGCCTGCTTCAGGCTGTTAAAAAATTGTCATGGAAGACCCCAACCAATGTCTTCCCCAGCCAGCTGGTCCTAAATTACGTAGCAGGGTCTCTGAATTCTGTAGTACCTGGTGCAGCAGGGTGGAAACTCTCTGGCACCTTCATTTTTACCTTAAGGAAAGGGTGGACTGTATTTATACAAGTGAATACAGTCAGTGCAATAGGCCAGTACTTATTCCTCACCTCAGGAAGTTTGGGACTGGCATAAGCACATCTGGGGGATGTTTTTTCTAAAACAATCAGCAGCAAAATGATCAATGTGACACACTTCAATTGACATCTTTAGATTTCCGAGTTAACCAGTTAAATTAATGGGGCAGTTTGCAGCCTCCAGAGATATTGTCTGAGGCAGAGAACAATGAAAACGTGGAAGCAACCCAACTGCGAGGGCTAGAAACAGTAACTTTAAGAAACAAAAACCCCTCAGGTTCTGAAGCCCAACTCTGAGGCAAGAAACAGATTCCACAGTCCAGAAATTCACAGGGCCCTGGCTGTCTCCCCCTGCTGGTAGAGAATGGGAAACCAATGGTAGGTGAACCACATGGCACACTTACATCTACACACCTTTTCCTTGGGTTGTATTTTTCTCAACTAATATTGGTATGAATGGTCCCCGAGGAATATTTGCCCATTGTCGTGTCCAGGTGAATATCCTCCGAAAGCAGATCTGTTTCAGAGTGTAGGACACAGTTCAAAGCCGCAGTTTGGCCCTAAGAGGGGTCTGTTGCCTGTTCTCTGTGTAGTAGGGACCAATCTCCTTGGGAATAGGTTGGCTAGAGTTACTCAGGAGGGGGTTAAACTAATAACTGAAGAGGAGGGTAAAAAGAGGGAAGATCTGAGCCCTCATTTAGCACAAAATGGAGATGTTGTGAACAAAATTAGTCAAGGAACCAAAGGCCCTGAAGAGAAGAAATTCCTGAATTGCCTGCACACTAAAGCTAGGAGCCTGGGTAACAGGCATAGGAAGTGCTTGTTTATGAGCATAAATGAGATTGACATAAAACTACTGGGATGATTTACACAACTGGAATATTAGTCAGTGGTTAACCTATTTAGGAAGGACCAAATGGACAAAAGGGAAGGGGGAAAATCACTCTGTCCAAAAGGGATGTACCTGTTTCCGAGTCCCTGATAACTCAAGAAAATGATCTTGAATGTCTATGGATCCATGTGCTAACAGCTAAAGCACAAGCTGGGGTAGCAGTTGTTTCCTACAGACTACAACTCACCCTAGGGAATAAGATGGCTTCTTCCTTAGCCAACGTGTAGGGGAAAACACCTGTGAGATCCTGAGGGGCTTCAGAGTGACATGCAGGAGTTCTCATACTGCCAGGCCTAAAACAGCCTTGGAATTTCTAAACCTTATATCAGTTTCCTAACTCAAAAAGTGTTGCAGGCAACGCAGGGGAGTTGTAGATTAGAGCTTGTCTAAACGGAGGCATAATCTCAGAAGTAAAGGTTAATGGTAGCTTAGGTACAAGTAATCATGATTTGATCACATTTATAATGTTCGAGCAGAATAAAGTCCAGACTAGTAATTATATATATACTTGGTGCTTTAATCAGGCTAATTTCACAAAGATGAAAACAATTATGAGCCAAATCAGCTGGGAGGAATAATTTAATCAGAAAAATGCAAATGATCATTGGGAATCATTTATGGCTGTCTTATGAGATGCCCCAAAAGACATAATCTAGGGAAAAGGCAGTAGTGGTTAAATTATATTATATAAAACAAATGGTAGAAAGGAGAAGTAGAGAGTAATGAATATAAATCAGAAGTTAAGAACTGTAGAAAATTGATAAAGGGAAGCTAAGGGACACAAGGAGAAATGTATGGCCAGCAGCGGTAAGAACAATGAGTTTTAAAAATATATTAGGAACAAAAAATACTGACAATGGTATTTAGTCCATTACTAGATGGAAATGGTAGAATTATCAATAATAAGGCAGAGATGTTCAATAAATATTTCTGTTCTGTATTTGGGGAAAAAGACGATTCAGTCTCATATGGCGATAACTGTTTCCATTCCACTAGTATCTCTACAGGATGTTAAACAGAAGCTATTAAAGGTAGATATTTTTCAATCAGCAGGGCCAGATAATTTGCACCCAAGAGTGTTAAAAGAGCTGGCTGAGGAGCTTGCTGAACTGTTAATGTTGATTTTTCAGTAAGTCTTGGAGCACTGGAAGACTAGAAGAAAACTAACGTTGTGCCAATTTTTAAAAAGGGAAAATTGCAGGAATTATAAGTCTGTCATGGATCCCTGGCAAGATAATGGAGTGGCTGATCCGGGATTTAATAATGAACTAAAGGAGGATATTGTAATTCATACAAATCAACATGGGTTTATGGAAGACGGAGCCTGTCCAACTATCTATCTTTTTTTGTTGAGCTTATACATTTGATTGACAAAAAGATCATGTTGATGTAATATACTTAGACTTCTGTAGGGCATTTGACATATTGCTCCAAGATATTTTGATTAAAAACAAAAAATGATATAAAATGAACAGGGCACATATTAATGATAGCTCTCCAAGTGCAGCTGTAAATGGGGAATTCTCTAGCGGATCTGTTTCCAGTGGGGTTCCACAGGGATTGGTTCTGGTGCCCACAATTCAAGAAGGATGTTGATAAATTGGAGAGGGTTCAGAGAAGAGCCATGAGAATGATTATAGGATTAGAAAACCTGCCTTACAGTGATTGAGATCTTTGGGTCTATCAGTTTAGCTTAACAAAGAGAAGGTTAAAGGGTAACTTGTTTATAGTCTAGAAGTATCCGCCTGGGGAACAAATATTTAATAACGAGCTCTTCAGTCTGGCAGAGAAAAGTCTAACACCAACCAATGGCTGGAAGTTGAAGCTAGACAAATGCGGACTGGAAATAAGGTGAACATTTTTAATAGAGTAATTAACCATTGGAACAGTCTACCCGGGGCTGTGGTGGATTCTCCATCATTGGCCATTTTCAAATCAATGTTGGATGTTTTCCTAAAATCTGCTCTAGGGGTTGGTCTAGATGATCCCATTGGTCCCTCCTGGCCTTAGAATCTCTGAATCTGTCTGCCTTGCAAATGGTTAAGGGTTAAAATGACAGGGCTGCAAAACCCTACTCGTATCCTGCCTGTTGGCTGAGAGAAAACCTTATGGCTGCCACCAGTTTGAATGGTGAAGGCCTTGAAGAAAGCCCATATTCCACGGCTCTGGGAGCGGTGGTGGCAGCTGTGGCTCTGTGCCCATTGCTTCTGTGAGTTTACAGCACCGTGGCTCACACGCACGCCTGCCCCTGAACCTTTTAGGGACCAGGCCACAATTCTCTCACTGCTGTAACTGACTCTCACTCTGCCTCAGCATCCTCTGTTTGTCCTCGGAGCACACAGGCACCAGGCTGCCAGTGGCAGCCTATCATGGCGCTTGTTACACCAGGGTCCATTTTTAAACTTCAAAACCTGTTTCTATTCTTTGTTCTGCCACAGGTTTCTGGTGTGGTCAGTCATCTCTCCCTGTCACTGTGCTCATTGTAACAGTGCAAGACCCTCTGATGGGAGGTGCTGCAGGCTGCAAATTATTTAAAAAAAAATTAAAATGATCAGTCATGGCCAAGTTACTGGCATGGTGCTTCCGGACCGAGATGTCAGTGGAAGTGCTGGGCTTGTGTGTGGGGATGTGGTGTTTATACTTCTGCCCCGTTGAGTGGTATTTTCTACACTCGAACTTGGATTAGAGCTCAACAATGCATTTAATTGTGGACAAAGTGTACAAGAGCCTTGTGTAGTCAACAGAATTTTAATTTAAATACAGTAAATTTAAGCACAACATAAAAGTCGTCCAGGCACACTAGCATCCACTCACTGCACTCAAATTCAAAAGTGAATTCATGTTGGTTCTTAGTTTACGTGATTTTACATGGTCAGGCTCTTCATACAACCAGGTTGGTTTATGAACAGTACACACCCCATTCATCAACCTGAAATGAAAACCATCTCGATCAGCCTTCACTGTAATACACAGCAAGCGCATACCTGTAAAGGGACGCCAACTTGCACACGAATTAACGTAACAGAACTAACAAAGACTGGAGGGGAGAAATATTGTTGGTGCATTCGACAGCAGCTTCTGTAGTCAATATTACTGTTTCCTCTCTATACTCAGAATCCAATTCTCCAAACAAGTGGGCCTGTAATACACGACTGCTGTGCTTAATGTTAATGTGTGCAAGTGTTTCCAGGCTTGGTGCCTTCGTTTCGTCTCCTGTTTATGAGTCTCTTACACAGTAACAGGCGAGAAAACCATTAAGTAGAAAAATTAGACTGTGCCACCACACCCCAAGGACACATGTAGTACCTGAGAGGAGTTAACTCCTTTTTTAAAAGTGCCTAGATTTCAAGTTTTTGGGTGCCCGTTAACCTAAAATGTCCAAGGAGACTCACGCTCGGCTCAGTGAACTCTCCTTGTGAAATGGGTTTGCTAGGCTGAACTGTGCCAGTTCTAATCCCCCTCATACAGCACTGAGGACCGAGCACTGAGACAGAGCATTTAAGGCTTCCATGGTGGTTCAGCTGAGGTGTAACAACCCTGTATCCAAACTGGCTCCCACCTCCTGGACGGATGGCTGGGTCGCTCACCCATATTGTCATTGATACAGCCTGGAAAACAGGTGAGGTAAGATCAATGGGTTTGTCATGCAGCTGGTGTCATAAATGGGCCTTCTCCAGCCACCCGCTTAGAAATGGCCATTTTAAATAACCCCATAGGAACGTGTCTAACCCTTCTCCTGGTGAACTTTCAGGCTTTTGCTTTGCTGAACCTTTCTTTAAAATTCTTCTCCCTGGTATGTGGAGGTTTTATTACTCAACTGTGCCTGCCTGCGTGCCTTTGGGGGCCTCTCTGCTTCCCAAATTTAAAGCCACTGAGTCCTGCCACTTGCTTCTAGTCTTCGCCTTGGCAGGCGCTCACTTCCTGCTCTGTATATAAGCATCTGCCCAGAGGAACCCTCTCCTCTTCCTGTGACCGCTGCGCACACTCCCCTCCCACCTCCTTTCCTCAGCTCCTGCCTAACCTACCTGCTACCCACAGCACTCCACCACCAAGCTTTGTCTTCTGCAAACATGCTAAGAAATTGCTAAGGACACTATTGTAAAATGTCAGTATCTACCTGCTTGCAGCCCTGGAACATTCAATGATTGACTGGCTGCTGTATCTTGGCCCCTCTCTGAGCACTCCTGACCCACAAGGTATGGAGGGGAGGGGAAGGGGCTTTCCAACAATCATGTATTTGAAAGGAAAATTCCCAAAGAAACTCAGTGTCACATCTCCTCTCACCACTCAGTAATTAGAACCACCCACCCACCTAGGGACTAGTGTAACGAAATCCATGTTCCTCCATGTTTTTTTTCTTGACTACTGACTATCAAACATGTCTGCCTTGGTACATGCCAAGGTATCATGCTTAAAGGATATATGACAGGTACTTTCTCTCTCCATGTCAGAATGCCTCATTTCCCTGAGGAGTGAAAGTTGCTTTCTAAGAGGCAAAGGCAACCTGGCTGGCTTCCTGGAGCTGCTGGTTTCAACTGTGACTTGATGCTGGCTTGTAATCTGAATACATGAAAAACCTTAACTCCTCACATCTTGGAATAAATCCTCTCTGTTTCCCAGAGATAAGCCAGCCGGTTGCGAGAGGCAGCCCTGACAGCAAGGGAACTCAGAGAACTTTGAAAGATCACTTCTGAATGTAAGGTTGCTTTGCATATTTCTTGCCTTAGAAATCTGTTCCTGAGCATTTGTTTTATATGTAAAGTTTCTAGGAGCATTTGCACAGGGATGTTACCTTTGCAAAGCCCCAAGCCACTGGCTAACACTGTAGGTTTGTCTAGCTGAAAGGTTACTGTACTGCTGCCTGTCACAAGCCCAGGCTCCAGTGCAGTTATGGTTGCAGACTGGAAATTCAGATTCTCAGAGGATACATTGTTATTTCACCCTTGACATTTATGATTAACTCCAATATTTTGATCCCCTTTTGCCTATGTCTAAGTTCTTTATAAAAGATTCCTCTGAGAACAGATTTTAGAATGTGTTCAGTTTCTGGAGTACGTGATCTGAGCTGCACATTCTTCAAGGTCACTTATGGCTTAAGCTGGTATACTCCTTTGTGGACCAACGTGGGACGTAAGAGACCTGTCCGTTGCATCTGTGGAGGGATCCAGTTGATGGCTCTGAGGTGTGGGATTCAGCAGCCAACTTCAGGAACTAGTGAGGCTAATGAGTGTCTAAACCCAAACACAACAAGCTGGTGATATTTTGCAGCTGGCTCTGAGCGGGGAAATCAGTTCTGCAGTTTGATCGGACTGGGAGAACCGTACTACTGCATACGCTGCAGCAGTGGACAGACCCACAGCCATCCCACCTGCCACTAGGCCAAGAGCCTCTGACTAACTGGCACCAATGTAAAATCAATACAGGCAGCAGCTTGTGAATTTTCAGTGCAAGTTCTCTTGCACATGAGCCTTCTAATAAGTCATTTATTGTCCATCACTTAAAGCATTCTACACTAGGTCTGCAATGTTAGTATCAGGCACAGAATGACTGTAGCTACCTCCTTGGTTCTTCTGAAAGTATAAACCAGTCTGGCTCTAACTAGATTTTCATTAAACACCTGCCTGGTTATTTTATTCCAGCAAACAGCTGTTCCCCTCCATTTCCTCACTCGCTTCTTAAAACAGTTCTTGTAAGTCTGGAATATTTCTTTTCACAGACGTTTCTGGTCTCAGAGTGTTTTCCTGGCTGCGTCAGTTTCTCAGCAGCACACAAGTGCCTTTAACGAGAGGAGCGAGTACGAAAACCACAGCCGGGGACTCCCGCTGCTGCAGGGTGCATTTTAAGGCTACAGAATTATTGCTTCAAAGCATACGGTTTCCTATTAGAAGGGTGGACCTGGGAATACAGCGCCCCTGGCTTCAAACCAGATCTATAAAGATTTTGCATTTACTTAAATTTCTCTCAGCCATTATCTAAAATATATGTTAATCATAAACACCAAACTTTACACTAACCACCTCCCTTGCTGCAGGGGAACCTAACCCCCAAAGGTGGGGAAATAGTGACCATCTGTTGCCGTAACTAGGCCGTGTGGGATGAATGCACGCTGAAGCGGACTAAGGTGGTGTAGTTCGTTGCAGGGTAGCGTCAGTCTCGGGACAGGCTAAATAGAGCTGCAGCTGGGCTCGCATGCTTTGGATACACTTCGATTTCAGCATCAGGATTTCATCCAGTTTGGTCACATAATTTTCAAAATCCTAGAGTGGAAAACAAATCAATAAAAGTAATGCTGGAGGGTGGAGGATGGGGCGGAGGGGGAATAACTAGCACGCACAGGGTGAGGCGTGAGGAAAAGAGCTGCTCTTCTGAAGCAGTAAATACAAGTAGGTTTTGCATTTTACTTCCACTGTCATCAAAGCACTCAAATGTTCTCTGGTTAAAGGCCTGACCTTGAAAAACAGCACAGCTCAGCACAGCTCTTTCTGCAAGAGTCTCGGGGCCCCGGCTACTGGGGCTAACTGGCTTATTTGCAGTCTGCCTCCCTACTGATCCCCCTGTACTCTTGTCTTCCAGTGAAGTTAGTGCTGGCAAAGGGGCTGGACCATACATCGGGATGGTAACAGTCCTACATAAGTCTGGTATTTATTGGGTGCCAGATACAGCAGTAAGAAAAGCACGTTTGAAATGGGCTCTTGCCATTCTCCAGTTCAGCTGTCCCACCCTCTTCGCTCCAATCTACAGGAAGGCTGCAGTGCAGGCCCCTTCCTGTCCATGCACCTCAGGCCTGAGCTGGCGGGAATCCGCACTGGGACAGCTTCCACAGCCCATGCAAGTGCTAGGCCCCCCTCACTTGGGCCGGTCCATGTGATTTTTTGGGGGGCAGAGAAGGTGGTGGGGATGGGCTGGTGCTATTGATACCTGCATACTAAGAACTGAACGGAGTCCATTAGCTCACATGTAGGAATTTGTGGTTTTGGTAAGGAAGCGCTGAGTCAATCCCAACGTACATTTCAATGTAAGAATTGCCGTCGGCGATTGGTTACAGAGCACAGTCACTTAGAATCAGTTGACCTTTGTGTTATGCAGTTTGGATGCTCTACAACTTGTTATAAGGGGATTTGTGGTTCTAGATTATTATTGTATTAGGGATTATTAGTTGGTGTTTTAGTATGGACAGAATACTGCCTGTGTCAATCATTGTATTGGAAGGCTGTAGCTGTGTCTCCCATGTACTTCCTAAGCTACCTTCAGGACCCAGGCCCAAGGGAAGAGAGATTAAGGGGGCAATAGGTGGGCTATTCTAGGAGCACCCCAAAACCTGTTTTTCAGGGTAACATACCAATGCCACGGAAAGACTCTTTCTTGCCCATAGGGAGCAGGTGAATATATTTTCCAAGTCCCTTCCAGTGAATGATAGAAATTCAGGAGGAAAAACTGAACTATTAGAAAAAGGAGAGCTGCCTCTGGCTAAACAAATGGAGTATTCGGATGGCGCTTGTCGAGCCCTTACTGAACATCCCTTGTACGTTATTCAGTAAAGAAGCACCAGTGCTGCCAGCTGGAAAGCTTGGCAGACTTGCCACATGGTGGCTCCCCTTCTGAATTCTCTGAGGCAAGAGTCCCTGCAGCCACACACGAAGTTTGAAGCTGTTTGGGATGAAAATGCCTTTGACCAGAGATGATGCAGAAGGGGAGCTTAGCTTCAGTGATACAGACACAGAGCTGAAAAGGCAGCAAGACTTCGATCTGGGAAATGTAAAGTAAAACAATTCTGGGTTGAGAGGAGCAGAGACCTTGTTACAAAACCAGCTGAGAACGGTGTGCTTTTCCAAGCAATAGAAGAGGATACCCCGAGAGCACTGGCTGGTAATGGTGCAGGCATCTGCACAGCCCCATGTGCACCAGGTAATGGGACTAAAACCCAAGGTGCGGATTGTGACAGTTATCCAATTCCCTGTGATACCCTGGACAAAACTGACGGAATTAAGTCTAAGTATTGTCGGAGTTCATTGTATTACAAATGCAAAGGAGTATGGATTATTGTGGGACTGTATGGAACTTCTTTAGGAGGAAGACAAGATTCACGCAATCTCTGGGAAGTGTTGTGAGCTTCAAAAGACTATGCTGAACAATGCAGCAGCCATGATTGATCTTTTGGGACAATCTTTGAGAAGTGGAATTCCTAGGAACTACTTAGGAGGAGGGGATTGCAGACTTCCCCCTATGGACTCAACCTCTGAAGCTTCGCAGGGATGGAGGGGGTGGGGGTTGCTGCTGCTCACCTGTTACATTAGGGAAGTTCAACGACAAACTGTATAACTAATGAGTGTGCTTGTTCTGAGCGAAAGCTGTTATGAACGTGTGACCACAGAAAACCCCCTGGGTGGAGCTTGGAGGACTGATCACCACCTTGAGTCCTGGTTGCAGCAGGGGTGATCTCTGGTAAGCTTATTAGCATACACGCAGGTTCTTTCATTGTTTTAATATCTTTTCACTGTGATGCTTTTACCCTAAGGATCAATGTGTTTTTGTAGAATGAGCTGGGTGGTAACTTACCTGTGGTCGATTACACTGTTTACTCTCTCTGAGGAGAGAAGTGAAGCAGGCCTGCTTTGGGAGTCTGTCTTCTGCTGGGGATATCACACCATAGTCTGGGACCTGTGCTGCCTGGAAATACCCTGGTCTGGAGGAAGAGACACATGGGTCTCCACCCCAGAGAGGGGACAGGAGAGGAGCTCGGAGTGGGAACCCTGCCTGGACCCTAAAGGGGGATACAGGGGCAGTTGCCCTGAACTGTGACAAGGATATTCTAAGGCAGTGGCTCTCAGCCTTTCCAGACTACTGTCCCCCTTTCAGGAGTCTGATCTGTCTTGCGCACCTCCAAGTTTCACCTCACTTAAAAGCTACCTGCTTACACAATCAGACAAACATACCCAAGTGTCACAGCACAATATTACTGGAAAAATCGCTGACTTTCTCATTTTTACCACATAATTATAAATCAGTTAGAATATAAATATTGTACTTACATTTCAGTCTATAGTGCAGTATATGGGGGAGGGATAGCTCAGTGGTTTGAGCATTGGCCTGCTAAACCCAGGGTTGTGAGTTCAAGCCTTAAGGAAGCCACTTAGGGATCTGGGGCAAAAATTGGTCCTGCTAGTGAAGGCAGGGGGCTGGACTCAATGACCTTTCAAGGTCCCTTCCAGTTCTAGGAGATTGGTATATCTCCAATTATTACCTTTTATAAACAAATCATTGTCTGTACAAAATATTAGTTGGTACTGGCTTGATCATGGGGGACTTTAACTTTCCGGATATAGATTGGGAAACAAATGCTAGTAATAATAATAGGGCTCAGCTTTTCCTAGACGTGATAGCTAATGAATTCCTTCATCAAGTGGTTGCTGAACCGACGAGGGGGGATGCCATTTTAGATTTGATTTTGGTGAGTAACGAGGACCTTGTTGAGGAAATTGTTGAGTGATCATGAGCTAATAAATAAATGGGAGGATAATCAATAGTGCATCTGAGACTAGGATTTCAAAAGGGCTAACTTTACTAAATTAAGGCGACTAGTTAGGGAAGTGGACTGGGCTAACATATTTAGGGATCTAGGGGCAGATGACGCCTGGGGTTACTTCAGGTTGAAGTTGCAGGATTTGTCAGAGGCATGTATCGCAGTTTTAGACCGAGCTGGATGAGCAAGTGTCTAAGAGGGTCATTAAGAAAAACAGAAAGCGTACCAGGAGTGGAAAATGGGAGGGATCAGCAAGGACACCTATCTTATTGAGGTCAGAGGGTGCAGGGAAGCTGTGAGAAAGGCAGTGGAGATGGACATTAAAACCAATAGCAAACGGTTTTTAGCCATATAAATAGGAAGAAAACCAAGAAAGAAGAAGTGGGACCGCTTAAAACTTGGAGATTAGGGATAATCTTGGCATGGCACAATATCTGAACGAATACTTTGCCTCGGTCTTTAATGAGGCTAATGAAGGGCTAAGGAATAGTGATAGAGGACCGATGGGAATGAAGATATGGGGGTAGACATTACGGTATCTGAGGTAGAAGCCAAACTTGGATAATCTTCATCCTAGAATATTAATAATCTTTAATAAATCCACTGACTGGAGATTAGCTAATGTAGCTCCTATATTCAAGAAGGGGAAAAAAAGTGACCCAGGGAACTATAGGCCTGTTAGTCTAACATCTGTAGTATGCAAAGTCATGGAAAAAATCTTAAAAGAGAGAGTGGTATGGCAACTGGGATAGATTACAGCATGGATTAAACCAACCTGATCTCCTTCTTTGAGAAAGTAACAGATTTTTAGACAAGGGAAATGCGGATCTAATATATCTGGATTTCAGTATGAAGAATTACTGGTTAAATTGGAAAAGATGGGGATCGAAATGAAAATCCAGAGGTGGATAAGGAGCTGGTTAAAAGGGAGACTGCAGAGGGTAGTATTGAAGTTACCAGTGGAGTTCCTCAAGGCTCGGTTTTGGGTCCAATTTTATTCAATCTATTTATTGCTGACCTGGGAACCAAGAGTAGGAGTGGGCTGATAAAGTTTGCGGATGACACCAAGTTGGGAAGAGGATCGGGATATTCTCCAGGAGATTTAGATGACCTCGTAAACTGGAGTATTAGTAACAGGATGAGATTCAATAGTGAGAAGTGTAAGGTTATGCATTTAGGGATGACTAACAAGAACTTTAGTTATAAGCTGGGACGCACCAGTTGGAGGTAACGGAGGAGGAGAAGGACCTAGGAGTCCTGGTTGATCGAGGATGACTATGAGTAGGCAATGTGATGTGGTTAAAAAAAGCTAATGCGGTCTTGGGTTGCATTAGGCGAGGTATTTCTAGTAGGGATAAGGAGGTGCTAGTCTGAGACCTCATTTGGAGTATTGTGTGCAGTTTTGGTCTCCCATGTTTAAGAAGGATGAATTCAAACTAGAACAGGTACAAAGAAGGGCCACTAGAATGATCCGAGGAATGGAAGGCCTTATGAAAGGAGACTTGAGGAGCTCGGTTTGTTTTCCTTAACCAAAGGAAAGGATGAGAGGAGATATGATTACACTCTTTAAATATATCAGAGGGATAAATACCAGGGAAGGAGAGGAATTATTTCAGCTCAGTGCTAATGTGGACACGAGGACGAACGGATATAAACTGTCAGTCAGGAAATTCAGGCTTGAAGGTTTCTAACCATCAGGAGTGCAATACTGGAACAGCCTACCGAGGAAACAGAAGGACCTCCATGACTTTAAGATTAAGCTAGATAAGTTTATGGAGGAGATGGTATGATAGGATAACGGGTTTAGTCAATAGTCAATAGGTCAATAGTAAATAGTACAATGGGTCAATGGTATGATATAACCTTTTCCAGAGGGTTTGGCTGGAGAGTCTTGCCCGCATGCTCGGGGTTCAGCTGACCGCCATATTTGGGGTCGGGAAGGAATTTTCCTCCAGGGAAGATTGGCAATGGCCCTGGAGGTTTATGTGGCCTGCATCTTGCAGGAGGTCAGACTAGATGATCATAATGGTCCCTTCTGATCTTGAATTCTATGATTCTATGATTCACTAATGCTTTTTATGTAGCCTGTTGTAAAACCAGGCAAATCTCTAGATGAGTTGCCCCCTGGAAGGCCTCTGCGTACCCCCAGGGCCACATTTGCCTCTGGCTGAGAGCCACTGTCCTAGGAAATCCGTAGTGCGACTGAGGGAAGCAAGCCAGAGCTGCGGTGATGGAGCAGGGCACAGTAGAAAGAACTGGGAGAGCGAGGCCTTGCTGACTAGGGATCAGCAGATCTGTGGTGGGACAGGTAAGGGAATCCCAGGTGAGAGATTGATGGGTGAGGACATTTTACTAACGGCTATGTACAGGGAGACATCATGTGTCTGTACTACTGACTGTCATTTAACCCACACTGCAGTGACAAAAGCTTCATGCGGGACGTGACTGCTGTGATATCCCTGGAGACTGGTGTGAGATAAGAAAAAGATGTTTTAAATTAAACTGTTTGTAGTCAGCATGTCATTCTCAATCTCTAGTCAAGTAACTGGCAGAGTGGAGATCAGCCAAAGCACAAGAAGTCTTGGAACTGAGCAGTCTCCTATTAATCTGACTCGGGGCTTAGATAAAGGTAGGCTCCAAAAAAGGGGTGAGACTGAGAACAGGAATTGATGGTAGGATGTCACTAATTCACATTAATGCTCTTTAGGATTCTTACAGAAGTTCAGTGAGCACTGAAGTCATCATCTGAAACACTTACTGCTGCCGACATCTGATTTATCAAGGTCTCTTCCTTAAAACACAGGGATGCCATTTCATCCAGCTGCTCTCGATGGGCTTGAATCACAACCTGCCTAATTAACATAACAAAAAAATAATGATGGTTATGTAGCCCTCCGTTCCACCTGTAAGGATTATCAGTGGGCTCTGACAAACTTCTAAGGAGAGGAAATTCCACAGATGGAGGGCTTCAGGTGGGGAGGCCCTGCCACTGAACATATTCCAGGCAAGAGCTTCATGTCGTGTACACTGATGTCGCTCGACTGACTTAAGAGGCCTATGCCAATTTACATCAACTGAAGAGCTGGCCTGGGGTATTTAAACAGGCTTCAGCTGCAAGCACTTCTCAGCTGCTCTTTTCTTGTACCCCATCATCACAGCAAAGAAGAGTCTTCAACACCTTGAACTGAGTCTAGAAGTAAACACGAAGCCAGTGCAGAGACCTTAGCACAGAAGCTATGTATTTATGCTGGACCACACCACACAGAAGGTTGAGCAGCTACCTTCTGCATCCCAGCTACCGTCTGAGCCCCAAGGACAGTGGTCTAGCCATGGATGACTAAGGGTACGTCTACACCGAATTTACATAAACCGGTTTAGCAAAACAGATTGTATAAAATCGAGTGCGCGCGGCCACACTAAACACATTAAATCGGTGGTGTGAGTCCACGGTCCGAGGCTAGCGTCGATTTCTGGAGCGTTGCACTGTGGGTAGCTATTCCGTAGCTATCCCATAGTTCCCGCAGCCTCCCCCGCCCCTTGGAATTTCCGGGTTGAGATCCCAGTGCCTGATGGGGCAAAAATCATTGTCGCGGGTGGTTCTGGGTAAATGTCATCAGTCACTCCTTCCTCTGGGAAAGCAACGGCAGACAAGCATTTCGCACCTTTTTTCCCTGGATTGCCCTGGCAGATGCATGGCAATCATGGAGCCTGTTTTGCCTTTTGTGACTGTCACCGTATGTGTACTAGATGCCGCTCACAGAGGCGATTCAGCAGCGCTACACAGCAGCATGCTTTTGCTTTTGCATGGCAGCAGAGATGGTTACCAGCCATACTGTACCATCTACCATACCATAAATCGGTAATAAGATGATTATGGTTACCAGTCCTTTTGCACTGCACCATTTGCTGCTGTCATAAGTGCCCCTGGCTGAGATCAGCCAGGGGCGCAAAAGCCAAAATTGGGAATGACTCCGAGTCAATCCCTCCTTTTTGGTATCTAAAAATAGAATCAGTCCTGCCTAGAATATGGGCAAGTGTACTAGAGAACCACTGTATCATAGAACCAGAGAGCACAGCTGCTCTGTGTCAGATCCAGCAGAAATTATGAGCTGTATGCTATTCACAGGGGGTGCTCCTGCAACAACCCCACCTGTTGATTCCATTCTTCCCCCAGCCTTCCTGGGCTACCGTAGCATTGTCCCCCCACTTGTGTGATGAAGTAATAAAGAATGCAGGAATAAGACACACTGACTTGTTAGTGAGAAATGAGTGGAAGGCAGCCTCCAGCTGCTATGATAGTCCAGACAGGACATTAAGCAGTGTGGAGGAGAGGAGCCCAGCATCCCACTGCTAGTCCAGGGGCAATTGAATCTTTTCTTTACACATGAAGGGTGGGGGCTGATGGAGCTCAGCCCCCTGTTGCTATGATGAGGACGGTTACCAGCCATACTGCACCATCTACCAGGAAAAATTAGGGCCAGGCACCCTTGATCGACCTCACGGATGCTAGTCGGCATGGTTACCAGTCCTTTTGCACTGCCCCATGTGCCAATAGGCTGATGAGGAGGACGGATACCAGTCATATTGCACCATCAGCCACCCATGGCGGGGGGGGGGAGCAAGGATGTTGGTGTTGAGTGCTGCAGCATCGCATCTATCTGCAGCATTCAGTAAAGATAGGGTGACATGTAAAAGAGTCAAGAGAGGATTGTTTTCCCTTTCACTTCTGGGGGTGGGTGGGGGGGTGCATAAATTGCCGAGCCTGTCCCACTGACCCACCGCGGACACTGTTTTTGACCCTAGAAGCATTTGGAGCTCAGCCAAGAATGCAAATGCTTTTCGGATACTGCAGGAACTGTGGGATAGCTTGAGTCCTCCAGTCCATGAGCGTCAATTTGATTCTTTGGCTTTCCGTTACGCTTGTCACGCAGCAGTGCGCTGAGTCCCTGCTATGGCGTCTGTCTGGAGATTTTTTAAAAATGATTTTGAATTTCGTCTTCTGTAACGGAGCGCTGATAGAACAGATTTGCCTGCCCTTACTGCGATCACATCTGCATGGTCCATGTGGGAGCTCTTTCTTTATTTTGATTTTTAACTGCATCGCCACCCGTGCTGATCGGAGCTCCACGCTGGGCAAACAGGAAATATTCAAAAGTTCACAGGGCTTTTCCTGTCTACCTGGCCACTGCATCTGAGTTCAGATTGCTGTCCAGAGCGGTCAGTGGTGCACTGTGGGATACCGCCCGGAGGCCAATACTGTCGATTTGCGGCCACACTAACCCTAATCCGATATGGTAATACCGATACTAGCGCTACTCCTCTCGTTAGGGAGGAGTACAGAAACCGGTTTAAAGAGCCCTTTATATCGATATAAAGGGCCTCTCAGTGTGGACGGGTGTGGCGTTAAATCGGTTTTACGCTCCTAAAACCGGTTTAAACGCTTAGTGTAGACCAGGCCTAAGTGGGGAGTGGCCCACAGCTTTTGGCTAGTCAGTGATGGTATAGTGGCCCATAATGCCTCTTACCAGCTGGAATCCAGGAGCAAAAATGCTGCCCAGTAGGACCTTGAGACTGTGAACCATGTAGGTGAAAGTCAGGCACACGACCGTCAATACACAGTGCAGACACCTCTATTAATTCCTCTAGGTGCTTCTCTCTGCCAGCAAGCACTGCTTCTGTCTGAAATGGGTTGAGTCACAGCCAGGTCAGCTGGATCCATGTCTGTTAGTAAAAGCTAGACATTGCCCTCCCATTATCTATCTTGAATGTGGGGGTCTGATTTCACTATCTGGTTAGCTGGACTGGCTGTTTCATATTTGTTTCTGAATGGATGCAGTAGTTATCTAACAACTTCTCTATATATCTGACTCCAAAAAAGTGTGCTTGTGTGTGTTTGTATAGTACATATAGCACTATATAAAACATTTAAGCAAACGTACAATGTATTTGTTCAGTGTTTCTAGTTCACACAACAGAAGATAGTGTAGTAGATACAAACTTACTGTGCCTTTCCCAGGGCTTCTCTGTGCCGGTTTGATGTTTCTGACGTATCAATCTGGGCGCTAATGATGGATGGATTTGGGCGAGTGTTTTGACTTGCTAATGATCTGATCTCTTTGGTAACGGATCTTGAATCCTGTTGTGCAGCATCAAAACAGTCTTGTGTAAAAATACTTTGCATCAGTTTATTCTTAAGCAGCCCTATTTCCTCACCACTGAATGACAACTTGAAAGTATCTTCAGAATGGTTCAAGTCCTTGCTCCTGAATTCTGACCTGGGCTGCAGTGGGCTGCTTTCTCTAGAGGGCGATGAAGTTGTACCCTCCACTCTTCCTGCACTCAGAATGGATGGTGCACATGAAAAATAACCCTTTTCAGGCAAATCAGCATGTACAGTCTGAGACGTGGGCCCCACATTGGATCCGTTACCCAGGCTAGATTTTTCTGGGCCGCTCAGCAGGCTACCAGTGGTATTCTCAGTATCAGCATCATACTGCCTGCTGTTATCCAGGTATTCTCTGCACTTTAAGTTATGAAGAAACAATTCATCTTCATTCTCTCCACAAGGGCTTTTGACTCTGACAGATGCTGATGCTTCTGTCAAGTCTTCATCTTGGACAAATAAACCATTAATAGAACTCGGACGTGTGTTCCAGGGAGATGAACCTCCAGGGCTACAAGAAGGCTTTGCATCACGACAGGACTGTGAGAGCCACTTGTTCTCAGTTTGTGGGGAGTGCTGCAGAGTGGACTTCCTTTCACTGTGGTCCATTTGTTCACCCAGCTCTGGTATGCTGCCTGTTGGTGAGGCTTTATTTCTAAGAAACTGCCTGGCCTCTCCCTCTAACCTTTTGCTGGGGCTAGTGGTTTTTCTTTCCAACATCTGTTTCACTTGGAGAGCCTTTTCCTGATCAGAAAGGATGTTCTCTGGATCAGCTGCCTCCTCACTGTCAAGGAGAGACATTGTCAGAGGGGCCATCAGCTCAGAAGTGAATTCTGATGAAGTATTAAAAGCTCCACAGGGGCTACTTCCATTTTTTAGTTTCTTCCCTTCTAAGTTTCCTGCAACTGGAGCTTGTCCGTCTTTGATGGATTCTTCCCTTTGTGCATGTGGAAGGCTGATCTTGTTGCATTTTGTAGTCCCTGAATCCAACGCGTGGGGAACATGTGGACTTTGTGTCCCCTTTTCTGGGAATGAGGCGCTTTCACCAGGATAAACTAGAGGTCTGTATTCGGATTTGTATTGTTTATGAGCAGCTGGTAAATCCTTGCTGTTTTTCCAGTTACTGACAAGTTCTTCCCGCAAGCAATAAGGTTTTTCTGCAGTATTATTGTTCACAGAAGAATCAATAGTGAAGTCATCCTCTGTGCTCCAGTCAGACTGAGTCTTGCTGCTTTCTCCATCTCTAATGGGCTCCCTGGGTTCTGGAAATGCAAAGCCCTTCCCATAGTCCCAGCTGCCAGTAAGTTCATGCTCTTGTGTATGTGTTGCATGTTCAAAAAATAAACCCTGTCTCTCTCGGCCTTTCTCCTCCTCACTTTCTTGTTCTCTCCGATGAAGGAAAAATGAAAGTTGGCTGCTCTCACTGGTGTTTCTTTTAACTTTCCTTTGGTTGGATATAGGTGAGAAAGAGTCTTCACTAAAATCACTGTCGTCCAGGTCTTCCAGCAGCATCCCCTCTTTGCATTGTGAGTCCGTGGGAGGAAGGGTCCGGTCTTGTTTAACTCCAGTTTCCTGGGGCTTGTATTGGGCTAAAAACCTCTCAAGTGGTTGATAGTTCAACTTCTGCTGTAGAAGAGGTGGCTGCTGAAACTGCTGGTGGTAAAGGCGCAAATGTTGTTCCCTTTCTTTCTGATGTGGAGGGAGATTTGCCCAGGTTTCAATGCACTGTTTGGTCAAAACATTTGCGGAGCGCTGACTGCTGTCTAATGGGTGATTTCCATCTCCAAAGGAAAAGCCGTTTCTGGAAATGAGCTGCTTTTGTACAGGTTGCACGGTCTGTACTTTCAGGCATCTGACAGGTTGTTTATCTTGAATACAATTATCTCCTTGCCCACTCTCTTTTGTCTCTGGGACTGCAGCTGTAGCGACAACAAAATCTTTTGCAGTATGATGCTTCTCAGACAGCAGTGTCAGATCATCAGTCTTTTTCTTCATGGGATGCCCTATCTTTAGCATTCCTTTAATGGGACTGGTGTGATTGAGCCATGGTGAGCTCAGATTTCCTTTGTGGGCATGACCTTTGGCTCCTTTTGGGGTAGAGGCAAAAGGGACATTGGTTGGATGGAACACTGACGGGGATGCCTTTATTCTCAAAGAACTTAAAGGAGGATGAAGTCCTAGTTTTACTTTCTTTGGAGAGCTCTTATCTCCCACGTGCGTGGAAGGAGAGTTTTGGATCCGTTTTGGAGATACATTTCCAGCTATCCGACGTCGGTTTGTGACAGGGGTACAACATTTAATCCCTTTCTTCAGTTCTTTTACCCTGTAAATAAGGATTGTGCATTAGAAAAATTAAATGCTTTCAAATAATTTACAGTCTCATTAGAGCAAACTAATACTTTGGTACATTAAATATTGACTTCAATGTCACAATTTGGATTTTAATCGTTGGCTAATCCATGGAGGCATCAGATCATCTGCTACAGAGATACAGTTACTTCTATGGAGGTTTGCAGCAGCTGTTTCAATGGGGAACAATAACAATACATAACAGTTTAAACTAGGAAGTGAAGAATACCTCTGACCAATTTAAACTGAAGGAAATTGTATCTACTTCTCCTCTCCTCCAAATCCCTCCTGAAGACCCAGGTCCATCTTGATGTCTATAGGAAATTAACGAACTAACAACACGGCTTTTGGTGATAGCTGATATCAAGAACATTTTTGATTGTCTCTTATCTTTCTCCTCCACCCTATTCTGTGTTGCTTGTGTTCTGAGTCCTTGCCCCGAAGAGTTCACAATCCATCTTCCTCTGGGTATGGACAGCATCTAACATATTCTGGGAAGTACCATAATACAAACAACACTAGAGTTTGTCAAGGATGTTGGGGTTATCAACCTTACTGTTACGAGGAGTACCATGAGATTCTGAATCACTGCAAGCTGTTAGGACCTAAATTACGTATCATCTGAAAGAAGAATTTAAAAGACCCAGAGCATTAAGTGCCTCAATATAATAGTGCAGCAGATGAAGATTGTTTGTGCGCTGTAAGTTGCATTTTTTGCTCTTTGCCCTGTGAACTCACCAGTTGATGCAATCTAAATATTTTCATCCCAAACTATTACTCCTTTTTGACTCTCAACATGGAAAATTTAAGTCACCTACCTGTCAGCATATCTTAACGTGTTCAGGGTGTGTTCTGTAGCTATGTGGCTAGGTGACACATTAGCTATCATACACGTCTTAGAATTTCCAATGAAAGAATCTTTTAGTACCTTGGAGGAGGAAAAATATAGCTTAACATTCTTAGCAACTAATGTATTTCTTTTAAACAATCCAGTTAAACAGTTTAGAACCAAGTGTCCCTCTCTTCTCCCACCTAAACAACTTATCTCTGTTGCGATTTTTCATGTAAAATGTCCTTTAAACAAGCCCATTTTCTTACTGGGCACCCCAAAAGTGCTGGTGTGTTTGGGAGAGTAAAGCATATGTTACAATTAGAGTAACCTAATACTGATTAAAGCTTACATGATAGTACCACAAATAATGTAATCACTAGACTCTCTCTTTAAGTGGTTGTCCACCGTATGAATATCTCAGAACAATTGGTCTACAAGATTCTCCATATAGAACTTCACATAGGAGTAAAATAACTTTATCCTGGAGTTTAGTAAACTCTCCACCACACCGTTCTCCGGGGAGTAACTGTTTGTAGCTTTTGCTGTCAGCTGGTATTAACCTATGAATGCTGATGTTTCCTCTATGATCAGAATGCATGCTTGGGAAGCTATGCAAGTGTCCAGTCTTCAAAGGGTTAACAATATACAGTCACCAAATCATGGCTTATTTCATTTTATTACTATCATTTCAACTCTGTTCAGTGCAGTGGCAGTCACTGGCTTGGTTTTTGGTTTTACCTGAGTTAATTTGCTTTGCCGGAAAGGAGTATGAGCATGTTCCTGATCCAGAGCCCGAATACATTCCTTTAACTAAAAAGGAGAGCGAGAGAAAAAAATGTATCAGTCACACAACAAAAAGGAGAGACACCTGCACCCAAAACTATGAGAGGTCACTATTTCCCCTATCACCCTTATATCCTTAGACTATGCTTCCTTACAAGGAGTGGGGAAGGCTGCCAGCTTCCGGAGACCCACAGTTAAACATGTGCACAATAACACTTGCAGTCTTAAAGCCTGACTATTTCACCATCTCATAACAAAAGAGTCTCTTTGACAGATGAATAATGGACACACACAAAACATTAGGGCTTCACTTTCAACACAGAGAGTGGGATTTAGCTATAGAACTCCCATTAAAATTAATGGGACTTGAGCAGTTAAATTCAAGTGAGCCTTCCTGAAAAAGATACCCATGATCTATTTTCTTGTTAATAATTATCAGCAAGAACAGCACGTAATCTTGGAGACACATCCGTCTCTTGATTTATTCGTTGCCTATTAAAAGACTGACATTTTCCAGTGTCCCTCTCTTTTTACCATGCGTCTTCACCAGCACAAGTAGAAGTGTGTCACAATCCATACCAGACTCTGATGCTTTCTACAATGGAGGAAATGGACTGTGGGCCCATTGAGGCAAGCCATTACTAGTGAGAGTACTAGCAGTGAGAGGAGAAAATATCTTGAGATAGATTACAATACTGTAGTAACTCTAGCTTGAGACAGACATTGCAGTCTTAATGAGACACCATCCACTTCAAATCACATTTTTTTCTGAATGTATTTTAATTATTGTTAGAAATTACACCTAAGAGGACTCTGAAAGAGATTCTCTCTCCATTTTAGGGTTTTATACTGTTGATCATAACAAGTATCTGAGCACCTTCCACATGAAATCAATAGCAACAAAGTCTCTAGTGAATGTCATAGATTTTAAAGCCCAAAGAGACCATTATGATTGTCTAGTCTGAGCTACTAACAACATAGTCCAGAGAACAGCATCCAATAATTTTTGCACTGAGCCCATAAACTTCTGTTTGAGCTATAGCAGATCTTTTGAAAAGATATCCAGCCTTGATTTAAAGAGTTCAAGTGATGGAGAATCTGCCACAGCAGATTCCAATGTTGTTCCAATGGTGAATTACTCTTAAAATTCTATGGTATTTCTTCCTTTTTGGGGTAAAAACTCTGCTTGGGGTAGGGTTCAATGGTAGACCCCTGTGATTGCACCTTGAGGGGAGATTAGAGAAGAAAAAGTTTCTCTTTTCAATTTATTCACAAAGTGCTTTGTAATGCACATTTAGTCAGTTTCACTGTCTTGCATAGTCGATTTCCTCTAATTTGTGTGGGTTATTCACACAGCAAGAAGTGAAAAAAAAATTCCAACTCTAAAACAACAAAAGTTGGTAGAGAGACTCATGGGTGGGCTTTACTCCTTTTAACGGGAAAATACTTTAAACTCTCAAACTCGCTAATATCAAGTTGACTCTCTTTAAACACTTGTTTCAATGAGCTTATAAATGTCTTCATAATATTTCCTTTCATCATGAAAAGTCTCACGCTTTTTCCCTGGCCTGAAGGAAAATTTTCTGGAAAGTATGATTAAAAATTCATCCAGATTTTTTGGAATTACAGTAGAACCTAAGAGTTACGAACACCTCGGGAATGGAGATTGTTCATAACTCTGTACAAAACATTATGGTTGATCTTTCAAAAGTTTACAACTGAACATTGACTTAACACAGCTTTGAAACTTTATTATGGAGAAGAAAAATGCTGCTTTCCCTTTTTTTTTTTTGTTTAACACAGTACTGTACTGTATTTGCTTTTTTTCTTTCGTCTCTGCTGCTGCCTGATTGTGTGCTTCCGGTTCCAAATGAGGTACATAGTTGACTGGTCAGTTCGTAACTCTGAGGTTCTACTGTATGAGAACAGAGGCAATCAGGGGAATGGTTTTCTTCCCACTTTTCAGAGGCATAATTTTGCATTCCGATAAAATAAAAGGTGTTGTACACAAATATTACAATAGGTTCCACCACATAAAAATCACACAGCAGTGTGAAATTTAAAATATTTACCTGCATATATGACTTAAGTGGATGGAGATAAGGTTGTTGTAGGAACCTTGGATCTAAATTGCCTGACTTCTGTGTCCTGTAACAGTTTTTTGTGGTACACTAATGGACAACAATGGTTCCAACCATTTGTTCTGGGGTATTAGAATGTGTTTATATGCACAAAATTAGAGTTGAGATTATCACCATAATAATAATAAATACTCTCCAATTCTAGAGGGCCTTTCAGTAGTGGATCTTAGTGTTTTCACAAACTTGCATTAAGCCTCACAGAAAAAGAGAGCCTGAATTTACTATAGAAAAGATGGCATGGACTTACAATAAAATATCTGACTTTTCAGTGCTCTGTTTATCTGGCTGTAGGAATATATTTAAAAAGTTGTTTTTCCTCACAAAGTCTTTTTCTTCTAATCTGATTCATGACTAGAGAGCAATTTAATTGTCAGCATTTAGCATTGTGTATTTTCTATTGGGATCCATCCACATGTTACTTCCTTTTTTACTGTCAGTCTAAGAACCAACCTAAAGAACAATAATTACAAAAATCTTCCCTACAAATGTGAGTAACCTACAGCTAAAAGGCTTTGGTTTATTTCTGCTCCTTCCATTTTTGTTTGTTTGTCTGAGTCTCTGGCATCAGCTGCCCTCTCGCTGCCAGCCAAGTCAATGAAAGAGATCCTAGAAAAAACAAAAGATGCTTTTACTTTAGCTTCTTTTTTAAAGCTGATAGCAGCAACGCACGATGCCATCAGCAGAAAGATGAAACATTACTACCATAAAACAGGGTGAAATACCCACTGCAAGTGTCTCAGAGGCATCATAAGAACATAAGAAAGAAAGGTCAGGTCAGACCAAATCTCATCTAGCCCAGTATCTGCAGCCTCCAGTGCCCTGAGAATGCCTGCCCCAAGTGAGTGATGATCAATCTCTCCTGGATCCATCTCATCTCTCCTATCTCATCATCCATCTCCATCCACACCACATTCTCTGGGATCTCAACTACCTCCCATTGGCTAGCTAGCCATTTATGGATTTAGCCAGTCATTTTCCAGTCATTTTTAACATTGTTATAGTCTTAGCCTTCCCAAACCTCCCACGTAAGGAGTTCCAAAAGAGTTCCAAGAAGAAGAGAAGTTCTTTTTTTTTTTTTTTTTTAAACCTGCTGCCTATTAATTTCATTTGAATGATTTCATTTTCTTGTATTATGGGAATAAGTAAATAACTCTCCCACTCCTCCTTCTCCACTCATGATTTTTTTATATACCTCTTTATACCCCCCCCCTATTTCTCCTCTTTCTTCTTTTTCTCCCCCTTAAGATCTCTAGCCTCTTTAATCTTTCTCTCTAACCCCTAATCATTTCTCCCTCTCTTTTCTGTCTTTCTTTCTGAAGATTTTCTTTTTTTTTGGAGTTTTTACATCTGTACACAGTAGTCGAGATGTGGGGCGTTATATATATATATATATTATATAATAATATATATAATATCTATTCTCTATTATTCTTTAATGATTCCCAACATCCTTTTTGCTTTTTTTTTGCTTCTTTTGGACGTCCACAGGCATCTTCAGAGAACTATCCCAAGATAACGCCAAGATCTTTTTTAGCTGACTTAGCTTAATAGCCCCCAGTAATTCATGTATGTTGTGTGTATTTATTTTTTTTTTTTATTTTTATTTTACTTTTTATTTTATTTTTTTTCATTTTTTTTTTGTTTTTTTTGTTTTTGCACAATCTTTTAGTTTCTCTCTTCTTTTTTTTGGTCTTCTTCTTCTCTTCTCTTAACTATATCTCTGTGTCTTTTGTCATCTCACTGTTTACCTGCCTCACTCCTTTTTCCCTTTCTCCAGATCATTTATGAACTGGATGAATAGGATTGGACTAGGACTGACCCCCACCATACCCTACTCCATTCTGAGAATTTAATTAAAATTTATTTTTCCTTTGTTCCTTGTTTCTTAACCAGTTCTATCCCATTGAAAGGACTTCCTTTTCCCTTTTTATCCACAGCAACGTAAGAGCCTGAGCCTTTGGAAGGGACAAAGGAAATCTAAGTACACTAATGTCAAGTATGTCCCCTTGTCCACATGTTTGTTGATTGTTGTTAGAACTCTCAAAGATTAGTATAAGAGACCATTTCTCTTTACTTACAGAAACCATCAAGAGTTTATGTTTTTTTATATTTTTTATTTATTTATTCTTTTATATTTTTTTATTGTATCAACTAATTTATTTTGTAACTTTACGGACTTTAGACTCTTTAGTCACTAGTGGCCCCTGCATCACCTTTTTAAATTTTTTTTTTATTTATACATCATTTTATTTCATAACTGGTACGAATGGGTTTAAAAACCTTTGGTTACAGGTTACAAACCTTAATAGTTCCGTTTTTTCACATTTTGTTCTCTCAACTCTCTCTTTGTGACTTGGTAATGTTCCCGGACTTGTGTTGTGAATGAGTCCATCATCCTCCTCCACCTCCCTCTTTTGACACTTCAATCTCAGTCAGTCCTCATTTGTCAGCTACAAAAAGCCAATCTCCTCTCAGGAATCTCTCATCCTCTCTGAAGAAAAGAAAGAAAAAATAGAAAATCCATTTAGTTCTTCATCAATGACTTTATCATCTTTTTTTTTCCTTTGTATTTTCAAGCCAAGGGGGGCCCACTGTTTGCTAGCAGGCTCCTGGCTTCTGAAAAAAAAAAAATTTTATTACCTTTTTTTTGAGTTTATAAGCTTTTTTTTCAACTGCTCTTTCTTGGCTTTTCTACTCTTACACTTAAGTTGGCAGTGTTTGTGCCTCCTTTTTTTGCCTCACTGGGATTTGACTTCCACTTTTTAAAGGAAGTCTTTTTATCTCTCACTGCTTCTTTTATGTTCTTATGTTCTTATGTTCTCACAGTAATGAAATGCCAGCAGCTACTGGAACAGAGTCAGAGCATTCTGGCACTGTAACAGACAGTCATAACAGGAAGTCTAATTACTTGTGATGAGAGTGCTCCACGGTTTAATGGAACAGCTATTTCAAGTGTAACACATTCCCATCTCTAGATGATCACAATGGCAGTAATTTGAGAGAGAACACAGATTACTTAAAAAAGAATAACTTTTTGGGTCTCCTTCCAGCTAAGACAGATGTTTCATTCCAGTGTTGTCTGTCCTAATCAAATAGAAATGCAGTGCAGTTTATAAAGCGAATTAAAGGTTAGTAACTGATGCACTGAATTGTCAGATGGTTTCAGAGCCACGTTCCTGCTGCTCTTTCTTCCCTCAAGATCTCCATTTGTTCTCATAGTCTTCCCTAACTTTCCTCTTTGGCTGTTAGCTATTCTACCGATCTGTAATTTCTCCCTCTCCCCCTCTTCTTCCACAATATCCCCATCCTCTCCGATCACCTGCATCCCTCCCAGCTTCATCAGTCCTTCAGTAACTAAAAACCTGGCACACCTACATAACCACATATCCTTCTTTTTGTAATCTTATGGACTCTTCCTCCCTCCTTCTTCCCCCACCCTCCCAATTAGTTGTTGCTCAGACTTGCTCTCGTGTCTTACATTTAGAATAAGCTCTTTGGGATAAAGATTTTATCTTACTTGTTTGGAAGGTGCCTACCACATTTTTAGACATGTAAAAATAATAATAAGCAGCTGAGCATCTTTTCTCTGACTAGGTGGGAAGGATACCCACTTACTGCTGCAACCAATGGCCATTCAGTAAGGGCCTCTGGTACTGGGTCACCGTTCTACACAGCCCAGGAGCTCAGCAAACGCACCTTCAAATCACAGCTTGCATCCTGACTGTCCTTGCACTTGACTTCTTCACTACCACTCACTAACCATCTATGGCTGTTCTGCCATTGCAGATGTGCATGGTCTCATTTAAAGCCAACAGGATGAAATTGAAATATCTCTATCAAATTCAATAAGTCAGCTTCTAACCTCACCTCCCAAACGTTCTGTTTGCAGAGTCTTTAATCTGAATCTGGATGATAGCATGAGAACGGGAGGAATCTGAGTTGACTCCAGTCGCCCCAGTGCTACGCTCCTTCCCACCCTTCAAAATTACCTGGAAAACAAACAGGACAAAACAAAGGTAAATTGTACATATAAAACATGCACACTATTCATATCGCACATTGATTCAGAGCCCCACGTACTGGTATTCAGTGCAGCTGACAAAGGGTTTATAAAGTGAGACCATCCATAAGAATGTCAGTGTATTGAACTTCCATTCCTACTGTTAAATTACTACAATACAAAATCACGTGGAATAAATGTCTGGTGGAAATGAAAAGAACAAAATGAGGCTTCAGAGGTTACCGTTGAGAACTCATGAGCAGGATGATTTTTTTAAACATGCATGTTCTAATCTCATCAAAAGGTTTAGTCAGCCAGAAATCTAAGATGCATGTAATGTAGTGTGACACCAAGTGCCAATCCATTCATCCATCTCTGTACCCAGGAGCAAATGAAACAGTGCCAAAGCAAGCAGCAAGGCTGACGTGATCAATTACACTCAGACTTAACTACCAAGAACAGAACAAGGCGTGAGGTGGAAGATGGGTTAAGGGACCTTCAGGCCTATAACTCTGGTCAAGTCTCTGTCCCAAATCTCTGAAGAGTCACAAGATTGCTTCATGAAACTGGTTTTCAAAGCCTTTATGCTCCTATATGTCTGTTAGTCTATAAGGTGCCACAGGACTCTTTGCTGCTTTTAAAGATTGCTTCAGCGAGCCCACCAACCATGGGCATCACAAGGAAACAAAACAGAGTCTATATTATAGTTTTTGGAACAATAAGAATACAATAAAATGTTAACCTAGTAAAATCAAGACACTCTAGATACAAATATACAGTATTCATGCCTTCTACTGGATGTCCACTCTTGATCAGCAATCTAGCTGGCTGCTATAGCTCCTGAATATTTGTTAAACCAGAGCTAAATTCAGGGAGAGTTTGTGAAGAGAGGCCAATGCATCAGTAAATGATGAATAATCATGAGGCATGCATTGAAGACTCTTCTAATACATTTGGTAGCATGCTATTCAAGAGCATCAAATCAGTCCAAAGGCTCTTTCTGTATTCAAAAGAGCCCATGAACAATATGATATGAGCTGTTTTGCCAAGATATCTGTGAGAACAAAACCATGTAATGTATCAGAGGGGTAGCTGTGTTAGTCTGGATCTGTAAAAAGCAACAGAGAGTCACCCACGAAAGCTTATGCTCCAATACATCTGTTAGTCTTTAAGGTGCCACAGGACTCTTTGTTGCTTTTTACAAACCATGTAATAACTCTTCTGTGGGCAGGATGTGATAATCTAGAGGAATGTATTAATCTACTGTATATCAGATCTGCACTCAAATTTGCAGAAATGTCTCCAGCATATCCTGTGTTTAGAGTTAATGGAAAAACAAAACTCCAGAAGACAGTGTCCGTCGAGTGGTATATAAATGAACAATATTGTCCCAAGTCTTAAACAATAAGTCAACTACACTATCAGGTAATAGTTTTCAATTCCTTACTGAGCAAAAATTAAACTACACAAAATCCAAGTCTGATGGCAGTTGGACTCAGGACCAGCTTGCTCAGTACAGGACACAGTAGCGAACTAGACTGTGTCCATGTCTTACTCAGCTGAGTAAGGGAGTAAGAAGACTGAAGTGCTGCTTGTGCTGAGTATCAGCAGTTTATCGAAAGAAAAAAGTTAGCTTTAAAAAGCAGCTGCCAGCCAGCACAGTTTGTTACTCCACGTGGTTTTTCCATCATATTTTATAATTTCTAATTCAACTTTATTTAACTTTCAGATTTACACAAAAACCATCAAACTACCCAGAAGACAGAAGGAAGAGATAAAACGAAAGAACTGTAGGAGCCAGAGAAGGCCTCTTTGGAGAAAAACCTGGAACCATGAAGGTAAGTGAAAAATAAACTAAGCAACCACGTGATCTTATTGATGTAATCCTGTCCCTCACTCCTCGCTATTTCTGACATTTTGTTGCCTTCACTTGTTGTGCCGTGTCCAACTTAGACTATAAACTTTTCAGATCAGCCATCCATGTCTTGACTTGTTTGTCAAATGCAGTGCATGCCCGTTTGTAAAGTTTACTTACATTTTTCTTTTGGAACTCTTTTTAGTGATGTAAGGTTATTGCAAAAATATTTCATACCTCTCTTCTGCAAATATGGACATAGCCTTTTTTTTATATTTTAAGATATTTCAGGGTTCGTTTTGCTGAGATGTTGTCATTTCTTGGGTGGTTCATTCAACCTCTTGGCAAAGATCTCCCACCAGAGGTGTGGCTGTAGCAGTGACAGCTCCAAGTCAGCTTTTGATGTGCGTCACCGTAACTTGTCTGAGCAGCACATGAGCTCATTCATTAAAGGCAGTTTTGAAAGTGTTCCTTCATGCTCTGCTGTGGCCACCAAGCTGTTCAAAGTTGTTCTGATGCTCTTTTGGAGCCACATAACGGAATGCACATGTGTACATTATACAACCTGGAGCAGGAACACCTGCGTATGCCGGAAATGACCTTCTCCACTCCACTGTAACCTGTGTGATGAGTTAGTGCAACGGGGGCTTTAGAAGATGAAATAAGCATTGACAATCAAATTACCTCTAATAGTAGGTCTACGGTATCCACTTGAACCTCACGCAGGCCAACTATTTGTACAACATGCTTACTATCTTCTCTTGCAAAAAGTCTGCAGAGGAAACAACAGGGCTTAGTAGAAAAGGGTCATTCTGAAGAAAGTCTTATACAGTAGTAATGATTCTCTCTACATCTCAGTGTAGTGGTATAGAGTGTATAGAGTAGTGGTGCTCAAACTTTTTCAGTCGCGCCCCCTCTTTACTAGTAATAGAATTTGTCTGTGCCCCTCCCCCCCCCCCCATGACTACACAGCCAAGGCTTTCTCAGCAGTGAAGCTTGGGCTGAAGGCAGAGGTGGGACACAGAAGTGGGAATGGGAGAGGTGCTGCGGCTGGTGTCAGAGAGGAAATGGGGGCAGAGCTGGGCTGGGGCCGGAGCAGGGGGTGGAATGGACCTGTGGCTGGAGCTGGGCTGGGAGCAGACAGGAAGTGAGGGCAGAGCTGGGTCTGGAGGCGGAGAAGGACTGGGGGTTGAACAGGATTGGAGGCAGTGCTGGACTGGGGGTGCAGCAGGTCTGAAAGCGTGGCACTCCCTCCCTGCCCCCGGCCCTGCCACGCACCTGGAAGTGTGGCACTCCCTCTCCGCCCCCCATGGGGGCTGGCCCCGGCCCTGCCACGTGCCTCCCTGAATGTTCCTCCGGGGGGCGTGCCCCACAGTTTGAGAACTACTGCTACAGAGAAGTACTGCAAGGAGTGACTAGCAAGGCTACAAATCAGGTTGTCATTAATCTACCACTTGGCATGTATAATATATACTTTTCAAATTTCACTGTTAAAGGGACACTGGAAGTGTTTATTAGCTGGATGTTCCTGCTAAGATGATCAGCACTCAAATAGTTAATGATGGCATTTAAATTGTCATCTTTAGATTTCAGAGTTCACACCTCTCTGAGAGCTTTTATTTCAGGCTGTCTCCAGGCTCAGGAAGATCACATTGCATCACTTACACTCAATTCATGTTTTCAAAGTTATCTTCACAACCACGAAGGCTCAAATATCCATTTAATGACAGCTTAGGTTCTGGAACATAGTTCTGAGGCAATAGCTGGATTCTGCAGCAGATCCGACAGCTGCAGAATCAGAGTACATGAGTGACTCTCTGCTACAAATTACAGAGAAGTGAATGTTATGGTATAGTTGGCAATACTAACTGGTTGGCTTACGTCCAAGGAAAAAGAACTTCCACAGCCCTATGGACTATAGCTCAACATCAAGAAGGCCTTTAAAAAGGGCTGCAGGAGAGACAACACAGAGAAACGTGCTTGCCTCATGATAAGGCACGGACTCTCCTAAGCACAAGAAAGCCTTTTTGCTAAGCATTGCAACATGCTCTCAAAGTGCGCTCCCCTCCAGAGCCCCACTGGTTCCAGATGAAAGTTAAAAGCCTGGCAGGATGGTTTTATTGTTCAGCAGGATTTAGACTGAATGTTATCTTGCTTTGTTGGGTTTAGATATTTTTGGTCGGGTAAGTTTTTTAATCTGAGGAACATCTTGAGTTCTTTTGATTTTCCTTGGGTTTAGTGCCACTGTACTGACCTAGATACATTTGCTACAGAATTATTAATGTCTGCACTCCAAGTCACACCCTCTTCAGAAAAGAGATTAGTAAACAGCCATCTTAGGGGAGTCAGGGGCCCCACTGCACTGCCAGGGTTGAGAGAAGGTTGCATTTTTTCCTTCCTATGGGACTCCTATCAATAATTCATTCTGCTTCTTTTCAACTGCTCTGTGCTACTCAACTGTTCCTAGAGTGTGTAAAATTCCAATTCAATCTCAGGTTACCTTGCTAAAGAAAGGTGAAAAGCTAATGTGACTGTGCCACATGATCCTGTCTTGTCACTATTCATAAGAACATAAGAAAGGCCGTACCAGGTCAGACCAAAGGTCCATCTAGCCCAGTATCTGTCTACCGACAGTGGCCAATGCCAGGTGCCCCAGAGGGAGTGAACCTAACAGGCAATGATCAAGTGATCTCTCTCCTGCCATCCATCTCCATCCTCTGACGAACAGAGGCTAGGGACACCATTCTTACCCATTCTGGCTAATAGCCATTTATGGACTTAGCCACCATGAATTTATCCAGTCCCCTTTTAAACATTGTTATAGTCCTGGCCTTCACAACCTCCTCAGGTAAGGAGTTCCACAAGTTGACTGTGCGCTGCGTGAAGAACTTCATCACAAGGGGTGAAGCCTGGCAGAGCGTATCTAATACAGAGCTCATCCCTCAGATTTGTGTCTTTGCTTTATTTTATTCCTGTAGAAATAACACAAAGGGGGAGTGTCTATAGATGCTACAAAATTTAGAGCCAGATTCTACTATGTTTACTCACATTGAGCAATACCTTACTCCATAAATAGCTCCATTTAAATCAATTTCACTTATTAGAAAAATAACAACTGATGTATCATCCTTTTTTCACAGCAATGTGTCTCTTACTTAAATACCTTCTCCTTCCATTTAGCAGGTCGTAAAGCTGTCCACAGTAGATCTCATAAAAACTGATCCATACACAGAGCTCTCTCCTTGACTGGGATGCCTCTAGTTGTCTAAAGATGTCTTTAGCAGCCAGTGCATAGAGTCCTGGGTTCTGGTGACTCCCTATCATAGTGTAAGTCTTGCCAGCACCAGTCTGTCCATATGCAAAGCAAGTGGCGTTGCCGCTGTAAAGACAATGTTTATTTTTAGTACTACATCTGATCCATTGAGGTCTATTAAAAGAGATTCTGCAATATTAATATCTACACACACTGCTGACCCTCAGCGATGGGATTTTATCCTTCATAGCCATCTGAGATCCTGAAAAATACATTGTTATATCAGAGATCCTCAAATTGTGTTCTGTGGATAGCGGGGTAGAGACACAGTGCTGACTCTAGTCCTTGGTTCCAGGTGCTAAAACCACATTAAAAGAAGCTAAAAATGCATTAACTACTTTTGCGGTATTACTTTTCCACGTAAAAAACTGTAGCTACCACAGGGATGTTATGTGATCATGAGTGGGGGAAAGGACTGACTGTGAATTGAAGGAGAGCAAGTCTGCATGATTATGAAAGCAAGGAGTAGGGTGTCCATGAAGCCACTTGCATATTAACATATGGTCCACTCAGTGAAAAAAGCGTAACAACCCCAGCACTACACTTTGCATGTTGAAGTTTGCTTACCTCAGTTTACTCTCAGTTGCTATATTTTTGTCTATGGGTGTATCACTTTAACCTTACATGAACAAAGTCCAGAAAATGCAAACTAATTCTCAGTGACTACAGAGCAAGTTATCCTCCCATCTTAGATTTCCCTTCCCTTTCCCCAAGGGCCTGATTCCTGTAAACCCAACAATGAGAACACTGGTGATAAAATTTCTGGCCCAGGTGATGACACTTGGAGCTTCTTGATAACAGAAAGCTTCATCTTGTTCATTTTCCAGTCTAGACATGTAATTCCTTTCCATCAAGAGATCAAAATGAAATTATGACTTATTCAGGCTTGCTGTTCTCTGTACTCAAATACAATTATACATGTAAAACCACCCTGATTTTTCCATTAACCAGAAGGTATATTATAATTCTCTCTAAATAGAAATAAGTAAATAAAATAAAGATAAACCACAGTTTTATTGATAAAGTGTATAATTCCTTTATACTACTGTGAACTGTATACATATATCTCAAAGTGCTTTACAAACATTCTCACAAAGGTGTTTTATTTCTCTTTTACAGATGGGTAAACTGAGCAACTGAGTTCTAAATCACAAGAAAGTCTGTTAGAGCAGAGAATTAGGATCCTGGAATCCTGACACTGAATCTCTTGTTCTAGCTAGACCAAACTGCCTCCCCAGTAATCCGTGGTGTCAGATTGTGCACTCCTTCTGCAGACAAATCTTCCACTGACCACAAGGGGAGTTTTGCCTGAACAAGGACTGCAGGGCCAGGCCCTTAGTTTGTCAAAATTGTATACACAGACATTTTTCTATATTTTGTGTGTGCGTACACACACACACACACACACACACAAAAAAAAAACAGGGTAAGCTGAAAAGGTGAAATTAATGGTTTTTAGAGAAAACTTAAAAGTTACACCAAAGTCTTACATGAAAAATGAAAACTAAAAGGAATAAATGCAAGCAATGGCTCCCTACCCGTTAAAAATGTGCTGAATGAGGGGGTGAGCAGTCTTCATATACACATCCTGATTGGTACATGCCTCCCCAAAGACTTCATCAAAATAAAAAACATGCTGAAAAAAAAATGTGATTTTTTACACGAAAAGAAATTTCTCTCAGTTCTCCTTTACCCCATAATGTGTAGCACATGCTATGGGCCTGATCCAAAGCTAACTAAAGTCAACCGAAGTCTTTCCATTGACTTCAGGAGGCTTTGGAGCTGGTCCTAAGTGACCAAGTAAAGCTCACTTTTCAGCCGCATGCAGCCACAACCCACCAAGAAATAGAATACGCGAGTAGAAAATTAAGATTCTGTGTCTCTCTGCCCCATCATCTTCAAGCAGAATGTACAGCAGCCAAGAAACAAAAGCACGACAGTAACTTAAAAAGAAAATGAATCTATTCCTGAAATGAACCAACCCACAGCAACACAGTATGGTTATATAGTAGAGAGGATCAAAATCAGGTCATCGATCCATTGTGATCTATTCCACACACTTAAAATGCTTTGTGCTGGAGAGGATCAAACCATTCACATGCAAAGCTGGATTTTACTAGCTGAGAAGCAGAACTCCTGCACTTAGAGCCGGATCCAAAGCCCACTGAAGTCCATGAAAAGATATTTGTTGATTTAAGTGGACTTTGGATCAGCCCCTTACAGATTTTAAATTTTGTGTATTGGGGTAGCTTTAGAAGATACACATCTCATTTCAGTGAGGGCCCCAGTAGGACAGCGTCTATAACATTATACTTCAGTACAGTGCAAACAAAACAGCACTGGGCAATCTCGAACAGAAGAGTTGCAGAACTGATGACTACATGAATTATGCATAAATGATCCACACTAACATATATGCAAATCGAAATCAGTTTCAGTAAGGCCGTGGCATATTTCTGCTTGCACTACAATGCTTTATAGCAAGATTTGTTTTGACAGTATTGCCAGAATATAATTTAGTTGGGGAGATTTATTTCAGCATTTAGATGCCAAGGTGATAGGCATTTATATAGCACCTAAGATAGCTAGCTACGTGGCGACTGAGGGAGTGGAATTACAGCATGTATCGGACTGTAAAAGGTGTTATATGAACGATGCCTGAGAGAGTTGGCAAATTTAATTTTACTACCCTGTCCAGTTGTTGCCAGTCCTCGGATTATAAAAATAACACACACTCGGTCAGGATAGCTTGCTGCTCTCTAGAAATCAGTTCTGTTCCTGGTGCTGTCAGTCAGAATGAGAATTTGAACTATGGCAGCAGAAGGTACCCAGGATTTAGAAACAAAGACCAAATGAGAACTGCACTTGGAAAAGCATTTGACTCTGGCGTGAGGGAAAACTAGGAAAGAAGCAGAAGACGTGTGAGACTCATTACAATAGAACTACTGCACGGAAGTCCTGTGGAAAGGGGCAATAGGGAACTCAGCAGGCAACTGCATTCTAACCCTGCTTTTGGCAGAGGGTCCTCTTTTGGCACCCAGGGAGCAGAAAAAGCATGTTCATTTTTTGAGGAGCAAGGCAGACAGGGAGCAAATGATAGTTTTTAGGGAAAAAAGGTGTTTATTGGGGATTACAATTCTGGGCTCGCTCCTCCTCTCACACATGGGTGTAAATCAAGAGTAATTCCAATGGATTTACACGGGGTAAGTGAGAGAAGAACCCAGACTTCTGTGTTCAATGTGAAAAAGAAAGAAAGGTCTTTTTTTATTTTTATTATTGAAATCCCAAGCCTGTTTTCATCTCTCACTTGACTGTTAATGCATTACACTGTCGCTCCACCACTCAGGCAGCTAGCACAGTACTCCTACGTATTATAAACGGAAAGGGGTTTTAAGAGCAAAACACGCTCACATTACCTGCAGAATGTACTGGGTAAGATCGACTGCCTCCTTCTTCTCATGGAGAAGAAGAGTTTCTTTATCTTCCACTCTGATGATATTAACTTCTCCCCGCCGCTCCTCTCTCAGGCCCAGCGGGCGTTTTCTGACACACACTCGGATTTTGTCAGTCTCTGTCCACGGCATCTCCTTCTCAGAGGTACTAGATCTAGAACACAGGATCACAAATCTGTGCTTAAAAAAGAGGATGCTAGACAATTCAAAGTATCCATGGCCTTGGCCATAAACTCAACTTTTAGCGGTTACTGTTTAGTGAAGCTAGCCCTGTTCCTCTCATTTTGAAAGATCTCCAAGAATTGGATATTATATATGTCAGTGGTCCCCAATCTTTCTGTGGCCAGTAGCACATTCATGTTTTCAGAAGAGTGTGGCGGGCGCCAACAATTACTCACATACAGGGCCGGCTCCAGGCACCAGCGGAACAAGCACGTGCCTGGGGCAGCACGTGCTCCGGGGTGGCATTCTGTCCATTCTGCAGAGTCGGAGCGGTTTTTTTTTGTGTTTTTGTTTGGTGCCAGTTCTGGGCAGTGCGGAGAGAAGCTGGAGAGAAGCTGGGAGGACAGAGAACATGGTGCCCGCAGCCTGCAGCCTCGGAGTAATCTGTCCCCAGCAGGCGCGGGGCCCCGGCTTCTCTCCCTTGCTGGGCACTAGACGGGCCCTGCACCTGCCGGGGACAGAGAACACCGGCACCTGCAGCCTGCAGCCCCGGAGAAGCCGGAGAGAAGCCGCAGCCCCTCGCCTCCCAGGGACCGAGAACACCGGCGCCCGCAGCCCCGGAGTTCTCTGTCCCTGGCAGGTGCGAGGCCACAGCTTCTCTCCGGCTTAAGCCGCGGCCCCGTGCCTGCCAGGGACCGAGAACACCAGCGCCCACAGCCTGCAGCCCCGGAGTTCTCTGTCCCTGGCAGGCACGGGGCTGCAGCTTCTCTCCCCTGCTGGGCACTAGGCGAGTGCACATAAATGCCCCGGTGGGCGCCCTGGCGCCTGCAGGCACCACATTGGGGACCACTGATATATGTGAAAGCGTCTATTGTTTCTCTTAAAAGCGGGGATGCAATTCTTGTGGGTACTTTTGTTAAAGTGACAGCACTGATTTTTTTTTTATATCTATTTCCCTTGTAATTCTGAGCCTATTGCTGACCCAGCATAACTTCGGGTGTCCACACACCGATGATCCAAAATAACGTAAGATCCCATTTTCTGGAGATTGTTCTGACCAGGAATTTCTTTGGACTTTTTCATAATAAGATTGCCCTGCCCCAGGTGATGACATATTCTTTGCCTCATATAATGGACCCAGCTCTCTTAATAGATCTCCACACAGCTTTCATGAATATTGGTCTCTCTTTGTCCTTCTTGAATACTTTCATTAAGAAACCTGTGGCTCTTGCAGTCTCTTCTCCTGGCCTGAATCCTCTTCTTCTAATCATTCCTTTTCATTTTGGGTAGAGGCTTACACCTTCCCACTACCCCCTTCTCTGTGGAATACCACAAGCTTCTTCCTTTAGCACTCTTTCTTGTCTCACTGCTGGTTTCAGCTGAGAACACAACTTTTGTGTGGTTGGCATCCAACGTTATATATCTTTCAACATACCCGCTAATCCTTCTCTTTTCCATTGGCCTGCGTCTCTACTTTGTCAGCTTGTGGCTACACCATAACTTTCTATTACTCAGTGCTTCAGAGATTGAAGTCTGATTAGTTGGTAAGAAGCTCCTTCTCCCACATCTCTAATATCTGTCACACTCCCATAATTCAGATATAACCTAGATTCAAGGACTGGAAGGGACCTCGAGAGGTCATCGAGTCCAGTCCCCTGCCCTCATGGCAGGACCAAATACTGTCTAGACCATCCCTGACAGACATTTATCTAAGCTACTCTTAAATATCTCCAGAGATGGAGATTCCACAACCTCCCTAGGCAATTTATTCCAGTGTTTAACCACCCTGACAGTTAGGAACTTTTTCCTAATGTCCAGCCTAAACCTCCCTTGCTGCAGATTCAGCCCATTGCTTCTTGTTCTATCCTTAGAGGCTAAGGTGAACAAGTTTTCTCCCTCCTCCTTATGACACCCTTTTAGATACCTGAAAACTGCTATCATGTCCCCTCTGTCTTCTCTATTCCAAACTAAACAAACCCAGTTCTTTCAGCCTTCCTTCATAGGTCATGTTCTCTAGACCTTTAATCATTCTTGTTGCTCTTCTCTGGACCCTCTCCAATTTCTCCATCATAGCTTTCCCAGTACCAAAAATCAGTGAAGCCTGAGACCAGCCAAGCAACTTGTTAAATGGCGCATTGCCAAGCTTAAGCATGGCTAAAGCGTACATTTCACTTCCACCACCTTAGTGACCCCAAAGGTGGGTGACACTGGCAAAGCCATGGTGGAGCAGAGGTTCAAAATAGGTCTCTGCTGCTCTTCTGGAAATTCACTTTTCAATGGCGAAAGCTTTCGCTTCAAGAGACAAAGATGGTCTTTTATAATTGGAGGGGAGGGAAGAAACACCAAGAGTTGCTCAAATTCTAAACTAAAAAAAAAAAAAAAGGATGATTCTGATGGATAATGTTTGTAGGCATCACATCTAACTTCAATAATTCCCCTTCTTTCAATCCAGTTCCTCAAAACCGATAAATCCATGATGAGGCTTTGTTCACATACGCTGAGCCACCGCCACATTCAGACAGTTTGTTCTAGCACAAACTGTCTGAATGTGGTGGTGACTCAGCTCTTTTCCAAGGCCATAAATCTCAGTCAAACTTGATTCTGAATTATCTTTTCCTCTCACATTTCCCTTGGCTGTAAATCTGCCCATTACCATCCCTATGTTGTTGCTAGAACTCATCTCTCTTTGACCCTTACATTCTTATCACATAATAATTAGTTGTAGTAGGACAGTAGCACCCACAATGTGCAAGGTGCTGTATAACCCAATCATGAGACATTGTCTGTAACCTGAAATGCTCAGTCTAAGAAGAGCTAAGAAGGAGAGGGGTACAATCTATAATCAGGGCAGTTGTGTTGCCTGCCAAGTCTACTTCAACTCTCTTTCCACCACCCTAAGAGACATTAAGGGTATAGCTATGCTACCCGCCAGATTGGTGGGCAGCAACCGATCCAGCGAGGGTCGACCTCCGAGCGCTCTCCCATTGACTCCTGTACTCTAGCTCGGCAAGAGGCGCAGGCAGAGTCGACGGGGGAGCAACAGCGGTCAACTCACCGCGGTGAAGACACCACGGTAAGTTGATCTAAGTACGTCGACTTCAGCTACGTTATTCACGTAGCTGAAGTTGCATAACTTAGATCGACCCCCCGCCCCCAGTGTAGATCAGCCCTAAGTAATTTCTTCTCTAGCTGATTAACTCACTATGTAAAGCACCTTGACATATGATGTATGGAAGATGCTGTCATTAAAATAAAGTGTGTCATTTCCAATTTTCCATTTTTCAAGCACTCTTCAGCCGAATGAAAAATGATTTTCCACCTGGCTCTGAATGTGAATTAGACTCAGTAACTATCATTTTAATCGAACCTGTGCCTTACCTGAAAGTAAAATTTCTGTCCTGATGTCCAAAAGCTCTTTCAAAATCTTATAATGCACAACTTTAAAGCAAACATGCACTAGACTTCCATTATATTAAAAACAACAATATAACAAGGGTATTTGTACCAGCTCTTCCACTTTTATTTGGACTATAGGCTTGTGATTTCAATGCTACTGTATTGCCAGTTTTGATTAATCTAAAAGTACAGTGCTCAGAAATAAATGTTAAGAGCTGTTCTCTCAAGGGGAAAAGGGGTTTCCATTCAAATACAGGGCTTGATCCTATAGCTCTTAGTCAAACGTGTATTCCCATCAATTTTCCTCAGTAGAACTTCTCACATGAATAAGGATTACAGTCTCTATATTTGAATGGAAATCTCTTCACCCTTGAGAGAACATTACAGTTGAGATCATCTGACATGCTTGAGATAAAAGTGCCCTCCTGATACAGGGGGTCCCTGGTATACATTCGGGTGGCATTCCTGAAAAGAGCGATGGTTACTGAAACAACGGATACCGGGGAATTTTTCCCCATAAAAAATAATGGCCCGCCCCGCTTCTTCCCGTGCAGTTCTGCCCCCTTCTTTGAACGCACCCCGTCCCCGCTCCTCCTCGTCCCTCCCAATGCCTCCTGAATGCCAGGGGAAACACCGAAAGAAAAGCCACACAAAAGGTGAAGTGACGGATATGCGGATCGGAACCGATGTGAATCGGAACACATTCACCTATTGATGAGCGACAGATACGCGAAATGACGGATAAGGGGGAGACGTATACCAGGAACCCCCTGTATAACCAGGATGATGCTAGGGGCCAGATGTTCTCAGTGAAAGGTCACCGGTTCTGGAACTTACTTCCCAGCTCAGTTCACCAGAGCCTGGATTTGGTGACTTTCAGGACACAATGAATGAATCACCTCTTCTCCCAGGCTTTTTCTGGGTGTTGAGGAAGCAGGGAGAATTAGTGAGGGATTGATGAAAAGGAATGCTCAAAGCCTTAATGGAGACCTTATTGATGTTAGAGATGGGATTTTCAGAAGTTCTGTCTTGTTGAGAGACATTTTATTACATATACTTTATACTGGATGAAAGTATCTGTTTTAATTCCATGTACTGCACTTGGCATTGAAGACAGATTTATAGGAAATCTAAACAATTATGATTCTGTTCTCAGGAGGCATAGAAATATATTTTATATTATTTTCAAAAGAAGAAAGGCAATTGGGAGCCTGGCAGAGGCAATAGGGGCAGAAGAAACTTACAAGTGACCCTGTCTGCTAACATTAACATCAAATCATTTGCTATGAGCAAGAGAAAAACATTTAAAAACATTAACAAGAGCTATTTATGTTTCTGTATGCTTAGTTTTATGACATCATTCTACAGTGTTCCTGATAGCTGAGAATGTAGTAATATTTGCCTTTTGGTACCTTGCCCCATTCAACCTATTCTCTCTCATTCACTGCTGAAATGTAAACTCCCACTTCTGATTGGCCCAAGATGCCAGCAGCCTCCATTACCCATTATTAGATTTTCAAACAAGTACCTTTGTTTTCTCCAGTGATGCCCCTCACCTTTTGGAGGAGCTCCCCGTAAATATTCACAAAGCCACCTCATTATCTACCTTCACTCCCTCCTTAAAACTCTCTAACATGCTGACCTAGACTGTCTCATTGTTTCCTTGGACTCCTCTATCTATAGCCATCTGTTGTCTCTTGTCTTAGACTATAAACTCTTTGGGGCAGGGACTGTCTTTTTGTTCTGTGTTTGTATAACACCTAGTACAATGTGGTCCTGATCCCTGACTAGGGCTTCTAAATATTACAGTAATACAAACGGCAATATTAATAAATATTACTTAATTTTATCATAAATCCATTTATAAGTAGGAAAAATAGATTTAAATATGATGTGGATTAAAAATTCTCCATGCCAAAGTATGTTTCACATCATTTTCCAGCAGTACAGCTGTAAAACTAGCTTTTGACAGCGACTCAGTCTTGGGCAGTTTATAAACATCATGTCGTTGTAGACTCTGCCAAGCCCATAAAGGTATTTTCAGAAACCTTCTGTATAATGTGGTGCTTTTGGTTTTGATTTGGATTTGTGTGCATGGAAATATTCCAAGCAAAATAAGAGAAAATGCTAACAGGTTTTCAGATGTATTTCCAGTAAAGTGTAATGCTCTTTGAGAAACACAGGGGCATTATACACACTAAATTTTTACCTCTAGAGACTCTGGTTCAAATTCTGATTTAGTTCACAAATGAAAATGACTTTGTTGGTTTCCTCTAGTCTCATCTATGCACATCATAAAATACCCAAGACTTAAGAAATGCCCTATATTGGAACAGCATGGAGGTGGTCAGTAACTCAGTGCGGAGGTGTATTGGCAGAGCAACATGGGAGTTCCATGACTGGATTAACTTGGGAGTGCTGCAGCTCAGCAAGGAAGTTCATCAGCTGGTCTCCATGCAGGTGATGTTTATACAGTACTTGCCTTCACGCTGCCCAGTCTAAGCCAATACTCTTAGTTCTTAATTTTCATAAACATTAAATTTATCCAGATTCTTTTTAAAAGTGATACCTTGGGAGTTCCGTTAAAAAACTATATCCACTGTAATGTGTATCACTTTTACTGGGGAAAACTTGTGACAGTTTGCATTCAGCTTGGAGTGCAATATTTTCTGAAAAAACAGTTTTAATTATGCAAGATGGCTATACTGAAAAATATGAGAAACTGACCAGAACAAAGGCAAAAGGAAAGCATAAGCACTGCAAGATACTAAAGCTTATTCTTAGCCAATTCTGGTAAATAGCAGTTGGTGAATTCAACTGAATCTTTTTTATCAGTGTTGGAAAGTCCCAAGTGCTAATTAATGTTTCCCTCCCCACAGGATTTTCCATCACCCTTGTAGAAGTTATGCATTGTTTGATTCTAGTTATACATAATGTTAATTTAGAGTCTATGAAGATCTTCCTTTTTAAGCTCCTAAAGGAGTGATTAACTATGCCAGTTAACTCCAAACATAGTGAAATAAAAGTTATTACCTGATACAAGAATGAGGTAGTCCATAATTATACCCAGAAATATGAGTCACTCTCTGTATGATGGGAGCTTCAGAATCCCCCAACAGATGGGCAATATTAGTTGATGAATATATTGTAGGACAGTCCAGTTCATTTTGCGAGCATGTTCCAGGAACATTCAGGATGTCTCTTCTGGTTATTTCATTGTCCTCTGAGTCCCCTGGTAGAACATGTCCTAACATTTCCACCAAACTTTCCTTCTCTTTGTTAGTACAGAAATCAGAGAAACTCTGCAATTCAAGTTCACAGTCTTTAACTGTTCCATCCTTTTTCTCAAAGAGGGACTCAAAATGTAGTTGTCTACGAGGACCTGACCTGGTCACCTGAGGTTGGATGTAGAGGTCACATGGTTGAAAATCTTGCTTGGTTGTGCCTGCTCCTTCCTCTTCTTCCTGCATAATTTTGATGATTCTAATGAGTTGAAAGAGGCGCTTGCGATCACTCATGTTATGGACCCCTAGTTTGGCATAATCTTTCATGGCAATCTTGGCTAGTTCATCTATCTTCTGAAGGCCAAGGGCAACAAACTGAGGATAATATTTTTCAAGTTCTGCCTCACAAAGGCATTCGTACAGACACGATGCCATCTTCAATTTAAGCTCTGTTAGAAATCAAACAAAAGAAACATTAGATCCATACAAAACAGTCAGTCATAGCTGACAAAGGTAACAAAGAAAAAACATAGCATTTCCCCAGCTATCTATAGATGTTATTATCTACAACTAGGCTAGGCACAAGTTAAAATCCAGGCTGCCATAGATTGAACTGTCTAACATTATGAAATGTAGTAACTGGAAAAAATATACCAAATAAAGGGAAAGCAAATTATTTCTATACATACAAAACTATACAATAAAACATACAGAGATATACACATATCTACAGTCACTTACTGCTGCAGACTCCCTGCACTTATGATGTCTATTCAATGAATGCCACAGGCTACTGAAACCTAGTCCACCAGCTACATGCCTAATTTTAGATGCTCAACTTAATGTCCAGGCATGTGGTCCTACTGATATCCATGATTAATTAACAAAAGTATAAGAAATTGATAAGGACAGATTCAAAGATCAAGCCTTAAAGACAAAGGATTATTATATGTATTATATCTAGAATACACACACTACAGCATAGGCATAGTTACATGTTTTCTTTTTTAAGTTGAGATTTCCTGTGTACACTGCAGACCAAGTGAATTTTCTCAGCCGTATTTGACAGGAACATATTATCCATAAACTGAAATGTATTGTAGCCTCTCCAAATCTGTATAAAGTTATTGGAACTCCATACTCAGGTTTTCTGGAAATATTTAAAAAATATCCAGCATTGTAATTAAATGTGAAAATTACTTTCAATTCTGAAACCTTTGTCTTCCTACTATGATGTATTTTGCAAATGTTTAAGAATTTTTGCAGATGTTAATCGTGCTGGAAATACTTATTGTATAAGACAAACAAATCCTAACACTACCTATATCCTTTGCCTACCAAATATATGAAAATATATTTCTAGATGTTTGTACAGAACCTAAAACCAATGGGGCTTCACTCCTGACTGTTAACAAATAAGAAATTGTGTGTTACTAAAAGCCGTCCCCCCCAGTAATGCTGGTTATATTCATTTCCACAGCAATGTATTGTTTAAGAAAATAAACTTGCTGGAAAAAAAACCCAAATCTTCACCTGCTATCATTAAAATCTATGGCAAACTAAGTCTGTCTAGTGAAAATATACCTTCTGTCTAATAATATGCTGACTGAATAGGATAGTACAGAAATTTAAAAGCTGCATTAGACTTAGGAGCAGGGGTCTGATTTATAAAGAAGGATCAACCAGAATAAAATTACCAGTGGTTGAACAATAAAACTTAACAAGTTTGAAGGCAAAACCACTGTTAAATGGGGAGTACTAATCAATGTTTTGGTGGGAAATTCCAAGTAAAGATAGAGCTGCACCTGAGATTATTAATTCCTCAGGGAAAAAAAGAACAGAGAATTAAAAGAGAAAGGTGTGAGAAATCCAATAGCTCCAGTAGTCTAGCCACCACATACAGTATGGGTGGAATGTTTAAAAGCACTCAGCATTCTGCTAACTCTACTATTTTGGAAGTTAATGGGAGAAAAGTTAAGCCATCATTATCCCAGCCTATATGTTCAAACAGTAACTCTAGTTAGGATCCCACTCACTGGTACAGATGACCTTGTCTGTGTGGTGGAAAGAGTAAATGGAACGCAAGGCTGGCAAACTAATTTCAGATACCAAGAATCATAGATGTTCAAGATGGAAAAGATCTGTTAGATTCCATGTTGTCCATTTCTTGTTGGCCAACGCAGGATTATGCCCTAGATTATATTTACCATGTTTATATTATATATAATATTAAACACAAAACACATTAACAGCAGCACAAAAGCCAGTTACACTATTTACTCCATTATAACTGAATTCAGTTCAGCTTTGTGGAGAGTGAAAGAAGAAGGGAAAATAGGCAGACTTGCCTGGGTACAGAAATGATGAGATTTTTTTTTAAAGTTCCAAGATTCTATAAGAAATTAAGTTTTTTATATATATTTCATGATGAAGTGTACAAAGAGTTGAATGAATTCTTCCCCAAAAAAGGATAATTTAATTTATGTAATTTTTTTAGGCATCAAGAAGAGTACAAATTTTGATTTTCAAACAAAAATTCAATTCTTCAAGAAAATTGCTTTCTTGTTTCATTTCTTGAGAGAGGCTAGGCCAGTTATTTACATGTTTTCTAGAAACACATATTGTTAACTCCAGTGCCATCTGCTGGTGAAGGAGACTTCCCAGATTTTCCTATCATGAATAACCATCAGTCTTCTGAGTTTTCATCAGGATGCAAGTACATTTATTTTGTACACATCAGGCAATGATATTCTCTCAAGCAAAAATCTAAAACCACATACTTCATTACAATATTTTCATATCAAAGCCTGGTCTTGCTCCCACTGAAGTCAATGGCACAACTTCCACAGGTTTCACTGGGAACAGGATCGAGCCCCAAAGCTAGGATCTGTTAAAATACTTGATTATGAAATACATTTGGAAAAAGGGGAGCTGTTTCTGTGCAAGTAGAGTTTCCTATCAAAACATATTTATAAGGTCAAGCCACATCAGGTGTAGGGAGCAATTTGTCACTCAATTTGTTTTAGATTTCTGTTCTTCACAGAAACATAGGGCGCTTTGCAACTCTTTGCAATTCAGTGGTTGCCATTCACATCTTTGGATGGCACAAAGATTCAGCTTCATTTTGCAATGCTCACATTCTTCTCATGCAAAGTGACACAGTTGCTTTGACAGAAGATACTGAAGCAGGCCTGTCATATCAAAAATGAAATATATTGAGTCTGTTACCTACAGTACCCTAGTTATTAATATACATGCAACCTGACAGAGGGATAGTTATTGACTCATCTAAGTCTCAGATTTGAAACACCAAGGATCTCTGATTTAGGGACAATTCAGCCCTTTATCCTTACATGAAAGGTAAGCTGAGTTCCATACAATTTGCTTTATATATTTTGAGGTCTTTCAGACAAGGTCTTAAAAAGTGAGAGCCTGTCTGCTGTGCATGGATATTAAAAATGCCATGGTATTTTGGTATAAGAGAGGCTTGCTGGAATGTCCTCAGCCGAAGTGTTACACACACACAGTGGAGTGCTGTGTGTCAAATAACCATTTGGCTCCATTTCAGTACCAATATATGTAAGTTGAAAAGCATTATGAGAATATAAAACAATATCATCATAACCTATATCCAAAACTTAAAGTGCTACATGTTTTCTTATACTATGAACTAATCTTCTGACAATCCTGTGCCTGTTATACTTGCTGGAACAGATGGCTAATATACATATAAGCAAAACAACAGAAAAATAGAGATGTAATGCAGTACTTTAGTTTTATATCATGGTGGCATCATAATCATAGAATCACACCACGAATGGTTTGTCATCAGAAAAGAATTCCAGTGCGTGGTATTAGATTTTTGCTTTTCTAAAAAAAGACAGATAGAGAAAAGCTGGGCAACAGGGAGTGGACGCCAATGGAAACCTTTTTCAGAAGCCAGGGAATTTGCCTCTAAACAATCCGCCTCTTGCCACAAAATTGTGCTCTAGGATTAGAGCCATCGTTAAAAAATGTTTCTAAAAATAACCATAATAATAAATTAGCTCTTATAGACCTTCTCATCCACAGCTCTCAAAGTACTTCACAAACCAGAGTATCCTTATTCCCATTTCAGACACGGGGAAATGAAGCACAAAGTGATGACAACCTTAAAAATGTCAACAAATGCAATGATGCCTTTCAAATCGACAGGTGTAAGGGAGGCCTGAAATATCTGCCTTCAAGTCAGTGGGGTGTTAACTCTAAAGCTTAATGTATGCAGTGTTGTTCTAGCCATGTTGGTCCCAGAATATTAGAAAGACAAGGTGGGTGAGGTAAGCTTGAAAGCTTGTCTCTCTCACCAATAGCTATTGGTCAAATAAAAGATATTACGTTACCCACCTTGTCTCTCTAAATCTTAATGACAGTTTAATTGTTAATGTTTGACTCATGGTGATTTTAGCTGATGTCAGACAGGTTAATTAATAGTTGGTGATCTATGTCCTTCAACACATGAGTACCTTCTTTACCTATGTATTTGCATGGTGCCTATCACTGCAGTATCCCCGGCTTTTTAAACTACTTTTAAAAAACAAGTTAATGAAAGTGAGGAACTGGGAGACAGAATAGGCAAGTCCTATGCATACTACCTCTCCAGCTCACAGTTCTACCAACACATCTCACTTGTCATCTGCAACGATACTACTCCAGCCCTGAACTTCTCTTGAGCACAGACTGCCAAGCATGCCAAAGTGCTTGGTGGTTTTATGAAGTATATAAAACGGGGACAAGAATGAGATCAGTCTAGCCAGACAATTCTGCATTGGCCTTGGGTTCAAGGGTAGAGCGAAACTACATGACCTCATAGATCTCACTCCATCTCCACCTTCTTTGAACTCCAAACTGATTTTCAGCTGTAGCCCAAGGCTGAATCTGAACTCAGGACTCTAGAAGTGAAAGGCTAGTGCAGTGGTCCCCAAACTGTGGGGTATGCCTAGGGGGGCACAAAGGAATGTTGAAGAGGGCATGCGGCACTGCCCGGCCCAGCCCCCACAAGGGTGAGGAGTGAGCGCCATGCTTCCAGCCTCACTCCGCCGCCAGACCATCTCCGCCTCTGCCCTGTTCAGCCCCCAGTCCTGCTCCACTTCCAGGCCCAGCTCCGCCTTCACCCCAGATACGTCCCCAGTAATGGAAGGGAGGCTCAGGCGTGCAGAGATTCCATTAATGGTAAGGGGGAGCGTGACTGGAAAAGTTTGCGCACTGCTGGACACGTGCGCTATCCCATTACACTCTGCAAGGTATTTTACACTTCTCTGACCATTTGTAGCTCCCTATCATTTTATCCATTATTATGATCTGTATTACATCAGTGGCTAGAGGTGCCAGCCACGGCAAGGCTCCATCGTGCTAAGCACTGTACAAGACGTATAGTAAAAGACAGTCCCTCCAACAAAGAGCTCACAATTGTAGTGAATACAAAATGCAACGGTGGAGGTGGGAACCAAACAGGTGCAGAAGTATGAGAAGGAATGGGGTAGCAGTAATACGAGCAAATTTTGCATAAATTAGTTATATGATTTGTGGATATAAAATATTATCAGAGCAGAGGGCACATTTGTAAGGCCACAATATTATACCATGCTACTCACTATGTACTTATGCACATTGATATTGTATACTTCTGTCTGTTGCTGGAACAAGAATTAGACAAGCCCATTTTGAAGAAACAGGGAAGAAAGCTGAACACTGGAAAAGGACAACTGTTTACAGATTCTAGTATGAGAAAAGCATTTGGAAGAGGACCATATATCTTCCATGTTATTCAATAAACATTTTACATCTGGACAATGAAAAACTATTTCTATCCTCCCCATATACCAAGTTTCCTAATTCCTATGTTACTGATACATTAATGATCATGCCCCAATCTGGTAATTGGACTACCACTAAATTTAAGTGTGATCTGAAACTGATTAAAAAGCCACAACCAAACACTAATTTTGTTCTTTTGAAATAAATTAGGGGGTTTTTAATTTAAAAAAGCCTGCTAATTATAATCATTCTCTCTTATTAATTATAGGCTGATGACCTCAGCAGAAGAGACTCCATTCCACAGCTGATACTCAACAACTGCTTAAAACAACAGCTGAATGGAGATGGGAAATGTCTAATATTCAACCACATGCTAATGAAAAATAATCTGTGGGTTATATTAGGATGCTGATTATTTGAAAATTGTGCCTAGGCTCCTCCTGTAGGCAATGCTTCCAAATGGTTTAGAATGTTTGTTTCATTTTGTAACTACATAAAGGCAAGTTGCTGTATGTTTGCAGTTATCCTTTCACTCTGTGTATGTGTTTACTGAATCAGTTTCATAGCAACCAACTTCCTCTGTATTTATAGTTTCCCCAATTCAAAAGCCCCCACATTTCACCAATTGCTTAGATTTTCCAGTTCAGTGGAGAAGAAAAAATCAAAATCAATTTAGGTTCTGTCATGGAGACGCTCTCAGTCGGACAATTATGAGCAGTTCATCTCATTGCACAGTGCTCTTAAAGAGTGAATGGGTAAGAGGGCATATGGTTTTCAGAGAGGTAGGTGAACATGATCCGGTCACTATAGCTAGTGCACACAAAGAGAAAGTGCCAGGCACTCAGATGTGGTGGGGGCCATAAAAGTAGATAGATTGGGTATGTCAGTGAACTCCTTCAGAGTATGTGAGAAGAAGCATAACTGTTATAAATATGCTGTCTAACTGAACAGCATCTATTTCAAACATCTATTAGGCCTTTCCCCTCAGCAGGCTGCATTTCAGTGATTCCTGGGTGTGTATCAGCATATCCATGTGCCGGATGCTTTGAGACAAAAAGACTTAGCTCTACTATTATTATTAATAATTTATATTATTGTGGCTCCTCACAGCCTGTCATGGCCCAGGACTCCATTGTGCCAGACACTGTATAAACAGAAGAAAGAGAAAGAGACAGTCCCTACCCCAAATTGCTTATAATCTAAATAAACATTCCATCATAATGATCTGAATATAAATCATAGCAGGCAAATGACCATGCTAGGAAGGAAGGAATCCATGGGCCTGACCTCATTTGCATAAAGTAGAGCAAATTGCAGCTAATCTGGTTTTCTTAATAGATATGGGGAGGCGGCAGCCCACCGAAGATTGCAATACAATGTCAGGGTAACCAAGAGGATCAAGGCAGAGCATTCCAAGCTGGGTCCAGTAGTCACATCCTTCGTGACACTCAAACTGAATCACACAATGGGGAACATCCACTAGGACTTATCACCTCCCTGGCAAAGCTCAGACTGAGATGGGGCAGTGCCCACTGGTACCCATCATCTCTGTGGTGAGGCTCAGATCAAGATGGGGCAGCACCTGCTCAGATCCTGTCTCCACAAGGCAATATCCACAGTGAAATAAGGCACCAATGTTCACATGAGAATGAGGCAATGCCTGCTGGGACTCGTCGCCTTTTTGGCAGTGCTCAGATCAGTGCTAACTGATCACCATATGTTGGGACGCAATTTTCCTCCAGGTCTGACTGGCAGTGACCTTGGATTTTTTCCTCCCCCATCTTCCTCTGCAGCATGTAGGTGCAGGCACTTGCCGGGATTACCTGGGTGTATCTCACTTCATCATTTCCCTGCTATTGTGCCTCAGTCCCTCCTATACTCTGGCTTTCTGTATGCTATAATACTTTGGTCTCATTTCAAGTGCCGGGAGCTGGGTGGCCTGTGCTAAGCAGGGGTCAGACAAGCTGATCTGGTGGTTGCTGCTGCTGCTGGCCTTGGACTCTGTGTCTCTCTGAGATGGGGCAGCACCTCCTAGTCTCCATGGCATCATCCATTCTGGGAAAGGGCAGGGGCAGATCCGGGCCTCCTGGTCTCTGGGGCAGTGTGGGACCCGCTGGTGACATTCACCTGCTCAGTGGGACCCATAACATGCCTGCTAATGCTGGGATGGAGACAGGCATCCGGACCCACCATGGCCAGGGCTATCCAGAGAAGCGGCCCCATTTGACCTGCTTGTTTGCGTGATGCTGGTATCGAGGATGGGCAGCGGCCCCCGGGGCCCCGCTGTCTCCATGGCAACGCCCAGGAACAAGACAGGTCAGGGCCCACTGGGCCCATCGTCTCTCTGGCATCTGCACCCTAATCTCCCCCCCGCCTGGGGTGCCCTCGCCCTCTGACCCCCATGAACACCCGTGCTACTTACGTGCGAGCAGCACCGCGCCCGCCCTCCCCGGGGCTAGAGCCCGGCAGCCTCGTGACTCCCGCCCCGCACAGGCTCTGGCAGCCGCGACTAGGCCGCGTCCCCATAGCAACGCCGCCTGCCCGGTTCGAACGCCCGCGCCCAGACTGGCGCCGCCCGGGCCCGGAACAAGCGAATGGGACGCAAAGGAAGGGGCGGAGTTTTCCCCGCTGACCAATCGAAAGCTAGAGGGGGTGTGACGGACCGCGCGAGCTGCCAAATCCCATCCAGAGCGTCCCAAAGCGAGCCTCCCATTGGCTGTTCTCTGCATGTGTGATTGGCCGAGGCTGGTGTCAGTGTGTCTTAGCCCCGCCCCTTTTGTCCCGGAAGAGCAGGAGCTGTCAGCCAGGTGAGACAGGGGTGGGGCGGGGCAGGCTCGGCTAGGGGAGAGGGGGCCCTGGGGTTGATTGGGGGGGAGAGGAGGAGCCCTGGGGTTGATTGGGGGGAAGAGGGGGTCCTGGAGTTGATTGGGGGAGCCCTGGGATTGATTGGGGACCTTGGGGTTGATTGGGAGAGAGGGGGGACCCTGGGGTTGATTGGGGGACAGAGTTGGGACCCTGGGGTTGATTGGGGGAAGAGGGGGTCCTGGGGTTGATTGGGGCAGTGCGGGGACAGAGGGGGGCCCTGGGGTTGATTGGGGGGAAGAGGGGGGACCTTGGGGTTGATTGGGGGAGAGGGGGGGCCCTGGGGTTGATGGGGGGGGAGCTAACACTGTTGTAGGAGTGGGCGGACCCAGCCCCTCGATTCCCAGTTTACTGTCCCACCTCCAGGGCAGATTCTCCGGCACATGCTTTGCACAGTGCGCTGCCCTGGTTCAGTCTGAAGGGCACACCCACCCCTTGTTTCCTAGTGTGCATGCGCTGCTCTCTCGACCCAGAGCACCCAGACCCCTCCTCTTCCCAGCACGTGCTGCGTTGCCCTGACCGAAGAGTTCCAGACCCCAGCCCATCGTACTACTCCCATGCATTACTAGCATTGCAACTCCACGTTTTCAAAAATCATGAGTCAGGCCCCAGAAAATTATGGGATTGGTTTGAAAATCATAACAAGATTTCTAACAACACAACGCGTCTGGGGTTCTTTTTACTTGCCTTCTGGGGTTTGTGCCTCTAGGGGTCACGTTTTCAAGCTTTGCACCACAGTCAGGATTACACACTTATTTTTTAGTTTTAAATGAAAATGGAGGATCTCATGTTTCCACGTGGCTTTAAAAAACACGACACACAGTACAAGAATTACAATAAGATCACGTTGGCTGAGTTCTCTTCCCAGCTCTGCCACTGACCTGGCTGACCCTGGTGCTAGTTAAAGCACTATAGAAGGGGTAGATATTATTACTCTGCTTTGATCTGCGCAACCTGGTTCTCCTCTTACTTCTGCATCTGCTACTCAACCTCCAGCAGGCCAGCTCCTTCTTCTCTTCCCCATGTATGCTATTCCTCCCTGAATGGAGCGGCCTGGCCAAGTGGCCCAAGCCACTTCTCAGTGTGTGCTGCTCCACCTCTACCTAAATGTCTCACTGTTTCATACCCTGCCTCAACCCAAGTGGCCTTGAACTCTGTGTCTCCAACAAGCACCATTACCTCCTTGGTTCAAGTTAGAACACAGCATACTAGGAGCCAGCTGGCAGTTGGTGGTAGCAGAAGGTGAGGCTGCTCCCTGCCTAATTCTCCTGTGTGTTTTTGGGGACCCACAAATGATACAGCCGGCTCCACCAGAGAGAGTGATATGTCTCTACTGTGCTTTGTTAAACGGGAATCACAGCACTTACCTCCCTCAGGGATGGGGCCCCACCAAATTCATGGTCCAGTTTGGTCAATTTCACAGTCATAGGATTTTAAAAATTGTAAATTTCATGATTTCAGATATTTAAATCTGAAATTTCACCGTGCTGTAATTGTAGGAGTCCTGAACTAAAAAGGAGTTGGGGGGGAGGTCGAAAGGTTATTGTAGGGAGGGTTGCAGTACTGCTACCCTTACTTGTGCACTGCTGCTGCATTCAGAGCTGGGCAGCCAGAGAGTGGCGGCTGCTGGCCAGGGGCCCAGCTCTGAAGGCAGAGCTGCCACCAGCAGCAGCAGCACAGAAGTAAGGATAGTATGGTATTTCCATCCTTACTTCTGCACTGCTACTTTCAGAGCTGGGCCCTTGGTCAGCAGTCGCCACTCTCTTGCCGTCCAGCACTGAAGGCAGCAGTGCAGAAGTAAGAGTGGCATGGTATAGAATTGCCACCCTTAGTTCTATGCTGCTGCTGGCGGGGCTCTGTGTTCAGAGCTGGGTGTTCCACCAACAGCCACTGATCTTCGGCCGCCCAGCTCTGAAGGCAGTGTGACCCCCCCCTCCTCCCCCAAATAACTTTGTAACCCCCCACAATTCCCTTTTGGTCAGGACCCCCAATTTGAGAAATGCTGGTCCCCCATGAATCTGTGTAGTATAAGGTAAAAGCACACAAAAGACCAGATTTCATGGTCCATGACGCATTTTTCATGACAGTGAATTTGGTAGGGCCCTACTCATGGAGGGTTGGAAGATGAATCAGTTAATATCTGTAGGTAATGAACTCTTGAAATGCCAAGTATTATTTGCTTCATGCGCTGACTGCTTTTTCTTGGCTCTGTGAGAAATACAGGAATGAGAGGGAGGTTGAAGAGACATAGTGTTAAATTGTCATTGAAAAGTTTGGAGAGGGGACTTGAGAACCACGTGCGCTTGATGGAGAAATGGCTGGGTGAGATTTTCTGGCCTGTGTTATACAGGAAGTCAGACTCACTAGATGATATAATGGTTCCTTCTGGCTTTAAAAGCTATGAATATGTACATAGGGTGCAAAGAGCTAAGATCCGGGGTAGATGTTTAGAATGAACCAGCTGGCGGTGGGGGACATGTTTGCAGGTTAATACACACCTGGGTTAGTCCTGGTTTCACTTGTTTCCAGCAGGGCTGGTGTCTGCTATCTAGGCACAACTCACAGCTGGAAGTGTTTGCTTGGACACAGATGTGCTTTGCAACTGAGAATTGTTGACAGGCTTCAGATTGGAGGTTATTCCCGTGTGTAGCTTCTATACTCTTGGATAGCATGGATTTTCCAGGCATGTACAGGAGATAGTGCTAATATCTTACATAATTAGTTTGCATTGCTACAGACCTGAAAAGCAGGTAGAATCACTCCTAATGATTTCAGCTCCTCCAGAATGGATACATACAAATCTCAGAGCTTTGCTGCTTACCCTCGTGCCACAGGTGCCTTACCAATGGGTGGAAATACTGGCATAGCTTGCAGCATATTGACAGCAACTAAACAGTAGGGGAGCAGCCTTGCTACTGGTTAGTCAGGACAGCTTGATACTAACCTGGGACTGCCACAGCTTCCTGGACAAGTCACTTCCCCTCTCTGTGCCTTAATTTTCCCATCTGTAAAATGGAGGTAACAGTATCACCTCTTTATACAACTAGACAATCCAAACATGAAACATGTTATGTTTAAATGTATTATTTAAACATCATATTAGGGCTTAAACTACTTCTATACCTTTTTACATTACAACCTAGTGGCTAGAGCCATGGAAACAGGGGTCCTGGGCCACTGGGCTTCCCCTTCTCACTTCTACCACTGACTTGCTGGCCAATACTGTGCTACTTCCCGTGAGTTTTAAGGTGTAAGCAGTCTCTGAGGATAGAAGCCTTAGAAATGAAATATTTATCATTGATTTCCCTTTGTTTTATTCTCTTCTCTTCCAATATTCTTTGTGGTTTGTAGTTAACAACTGCTAAGATTTCATGCTCAAACAGATGGAATCAGTTGAGCTTGTTTGATTTTTGTGTCAGGTTTTGTGTAGTTCGTGATGTGGTGGTTTCAAGGTAAAGGAAAGAGAATATGCTTTCACCCTGATAAGCAGAGGTGTAACTATAACTACTGACATTGTTATGTGCATGTCTTCATGCATGCTGGAGATAAATATCATGGAGAAGTTTGAGGTGTCCATCTGAACTCTAGCAGAGCGCCATAGCAAGGTTGTCCAAACAAATCACCAGGGGCCAGTTCAGAGGAGTTTAACAAAAAGTAATAACAAAAATATATTTTAAATCAGAAAAAAAACCCAACAAGCAAAACACACCTTTCTATACTATAATATCAGTGCATTTACCCATCCAGAGTACTCCCAATTTCTTATAACAGGCCTAGCTTCCTGTAGATGACCAGTTCTAAAATTATGACTGTAGCTGAGATGGAGACAGGAGTTTTACAGAGGGCTTCTTTATCCAGAATCCTGCAGAGAAACGAAGTCTCCCGCCGTCTGCCTGGGTGATTGACAGTTTGTCTAGCAAATCAGCTGTCTCCCCCTCACTTCTGGTTCAGTAAGGGCTTTACCCATCTCATACTTCACTTCTAGTGCAATTGCCTCCGCAGATGCTGCATTACGGTGCTGTTATTCCTGTTTGTAACGATTAATCCTCTGCGGTCATATTTGCTCTCATTGCAGGTAGTAGGAGGGCCATGGCTCTAAGAGCATGTGGCTTGATAATCTACAGGAGGCTACAGGCAGGATCCCCTTCTTCTAAAGTCGGTGACAACGTCGAATACCTTCTCCTGCAGACATCCTATGGCACGCATCACTGGACCCCGCCAAAAGGTGATGTTTGTTCCAATAACGCTAACAGAGATCAGCACTAATGTTCCTTGTATCCAAGAACCAGAGACATTGTAGAATGTAAAGACCTCTAAGGGCAAATAGTCTAATGGCTTCCAGTCTTTTGTGGAAAGTGGGACAATTAACTGTATTAGCACCAGAGCTGTGTCCCCCACCGTTTATTCAGCTGCATGCACCTGATCCTGCATTGAAGCCTGGGCAATGGCCAGACTTGGGTTTGCATTAGCCCAGGTTCTATGGCAAGTAGAATGTGCATAACTAAATGGGAGGCAGGCACCGGCAGTGCCCTGAGGTGTAGTACAGAGGCTCATCACTAAGGTGAAGATTTTTGCCATGGACAGGTCACGGGCAATAAACAAAAATTCACCGGAGCCCGTAACCCGTCTGTGCTGTCACGAAAAATAGCTGGGGGGCAGGGCTAAGTCAGGAGGAGGAATGACAGCTGGAGTCCTGTGGGGGAAAACTGCTGAGCTCCCCCGCCATAGCAGGGACACAGCCCGTGCTCCAGCAGTCACAGCGAGAGCGCACAGCCCCCACTCCGGAGCTGGCCACAGTTGCAGGGCAGAGAAATACAGTCTCAGCTTCAACCCCAGCCACAGGTGCACAGCCCCAGCCGGGGCGGGGGAGGAAGGGGGCACACGACCCTCACTGCAGCCCCGGCCATGGTGCATGGGGGCGCAGCCCCTGCTGCAAGCCACAGCGCAGGGGCACACAGCCCTGACTCTAGCCCCAGCTGCAAGCTGGGGGCAGGAGCTCACGACCTCAGATCCAGCTGCAGGGCAGGGGTACATAGTCCCGCCTCCAGCCTGGCTTCAGCTGCTGACAGTTGAAGCCAAAGAAATCACAGAGGTCACGGAATCCATGAGTGCCCTGACCTCTGTGACTAAATCGCAGCCTTACTCATCACTCACGGCGAATGGCAGAGAAGGCATTTAGTTGAACCTCCCTCAGACTCTGGCGGTGGGGAGCATTCAACGCAGAAATCACTTTTAACTTTCAGATTTAGTCTCTCTTCCCCCACTTCCTCAACTCGTCTTGATAGTTCCTGGATATCCCAGACACAATGTCGCACACGCTGATCACACCTAGATAAATATTTATTTTGTACAGTGCACTAACCAAAACAATCTCGTAGCATAAGCTCAGTGCAACTGTGCCCCATACAAAGAAAAAGGTAGGCAAAGCTCTCCCCGTATCCTCTGAGCCAAAAACATGGGTAAGTAGAATTTGCAGTGTGCCGGAAAGCCAACAAATCTGGACTGTCACCATCCACTGCGTAAAGAGAGTTCCCTGACTGAGCGTTCCTCATCAAGAAAGTCCTGACGCTAGTCACAAGTGTTCCAGCTGATCCTAGCTGCCATGGTATCCCAAAGGGATATAGAGGCACCTCAGATAGCCAGGAGCCACACCATTTAGGACTTTTTAGGTCCATACCATTATGGCAACCTTTGATTTTATCTGGAAACAAACTGGTACCCATTGCAGATCCTGGAATACTAAGTGAAGGAGCCATTGCGTTCTGCGGTATCTGCAGTTGCTGAGTGGGCTTCAGGCATAGGTAGAGCACATTGGTATTGATAAAATCTGGAGGTGATGAAGCCATGGATAAACGTGGCAAGGTCCAGATTTGAAAGAAAAAGTCATAACCATCTTGCCAAGAGCACATGGGTGGAAAAGCCACTTTGAGCCACAGCTGTTTTTTGATCTTTTAAAAGTAACTTATTCAGCCCCAAGCCCCATAGTATCACTTTGTACTTCCAAATACCAAAAGGCAGGCAGAGCTCTGCTTCATAGTCTCCGGATGCTTCCCTTAGCCTACCAGCATGCAGCATCAACTACCTCTCCTTTGATGTGAGTCCCAAATTCAGCTAAATACTTAGAAAGCTGACACTGTCGCCTGAACCTGATGAAAAGAGAGACGTAGAGCTAACTGACCTCCCACAGCCTAATGGCATGACAGCCTAACCCTTGAAATGGATCAGGTCTCGGATGAGGAGTCATTGGAGAGCAGGGAGCCCCGGTGTCATGTACTCTCATTGGCTTTTCTCGCTCAGGCTACTGCATGTTGCTGCATCACCTCCAGCAAGCTCACCCTCATGCTACAGCAGGACTGCATGGAGGTGATGCTTTCCATACCACATCCCCCATAGCCGCCTTGCATGCATACCTAACGGGAGGGGTAGGAGTGCTGAACCTTGTAGTACATATGGCAGAGATCTTGGGACGTAGGCAGAATTATCCCACTCGTGTCTCTGGTGCTCTCAGGGGAAAAAGAGCAGAGCCACTTGAGGGCAGTTCTGGGCTCTGCAGGTGTTGTGCTCAACACCCTGTGATCAGTCACACTGAAGGCTGCAGATGGGGGGTGGGGGATCAAAACAGGCACTTTTGCCCAGATTCTCAAAGCTATTAGATCCTTTAAGGATCTGGGTCGTTGTCTTTTCCCATCAGGTATGGGCCAAAAAAACCTATAGCTGTCTCTATAGCAGATCGAAAGGCATGTTCACTCCTGGTAATGCCACAGGGGTCTTACCATTACTTTCACCATAACCTTCCTCTGTTGCCTTAGCTGGGGTGGTTGGTGTCATTGCCGATATGCCCCTGGTACTTAAGAAAGGTGGATGAAGAGCATCTGGCTTACTGACACGCCCATCAGCATGGTATCTGGGCTTCAACAAATTTATATAAGGCATTGTTTCAACTTAAATAAAATTGAGGTTGTGCTGATAGGGAGAGGGAAATGATTAGAGAAGCTGGTACGTCAACCTCTGTCTTTCTGGAGGATGTCTGCCATCAGATTAGCACGTTAGGAGCCCGTTTGGCCCCTTGCTGATCCTAGACTTGTAGTTATAAATAGTGGTATGAAATAAGTCTTTCCCTCTGTAGGTGGCTGGGAGGCTGCACATCCCATTACAGCCCTCTATTGAAACCAGTCGAGTTACACCAGGAATGAACTGAGGAGCCCTTTATATTGTTTTCCTTCTGAAAGTTACTTTGACTCACAGTTGCATGTGCTTTTCTGAGCCCTTGCCTGGTTTGGTGTATTTATATCCCTGTCTGGAATTTTCATGAGAAAACGAAATCTGGCTTTTCTCAGGGAAAGTAAAAACAACTTGGGAATGATATATTTATCCCTGCTTGAAATGGTGATTGTGATCCTGAGGAATCCAGAGTCAGTGGAGAGAACTAGAATAGTAACATGGCTGGCTAGAGGGACGGCTTGGAGAGGGAAAGAGAAATAACCTTACTCCAAGCGGCTGCATGCCACAGTACTGTCATCCCATTGCAGCGATATTGATCTCTTTAATTTGATATCAGTCATACAGCTACCCAGCAGCTTCCATACAAACCACTTTAGAAACATTACTAAGTGTGTGTGTGTGTATGTGTATGGATAGTTTTCATAATCTCTTGATTCACCATTGAAATGCAGCCACATGTAGGGGAGGTGAACCACAACTCCTCCTTAACAATGCAGAGCTACACTAATAATCATAGAACCATAGATTATCAGGGTTGGAAGGGACCTCAGGAGGTATCTAGTCCAACCCCCTGCTCAAAGCAGGACCAATCCCCAACCAAATCATCCCAGCCAGGGCTTTGTCAAGCCTGACCTTAAAAACCTCTAAGGAGGGTGTTATATCCCTGGGGGCAACAGTTTTAGCAACACAAGATTCTATTACCACAACAACCAAATACACAACAGAGGGAGATTCCGCCACCTCCGTAGGTGACCCATTCCAGTGCTTCACCACCCTCCTAGTGAAAAAGTTTTTCCTAATATCCAACCTAAACCTCCCATAAAATAATAATAATTTTGTATCAACATACAAAAAATGTTGGGACAAGAAGTGAAGAAGAATGCCAAATCTGATTCAAACTGCCTGGGGAAATGTAGGTAGGCATAATCTACCAGTGTTGGATCCAGGACACGAACTAGCACCTTTCTCTTATTAAAAATGCCAGGGGGTTGTTAATGATCAGGAACCTCCCTTTTATATTTCGGATGAAAGATGGCACTTCCTGCGCACAGTGCCCTAGCAGGCCAATGGTTCACTACTGATTCAGAGGAAAGCGCATGTCCTACTGACCCATGAAACCAGTGTTCCTTAGAGGTCTTTCACCCAAGTATTGACCTTGTCCAGATCAGCGTGGCTTGTGACATCTCATAAGATAATATAGCAGCCTTCTTCCTTCATCAGTCCCTTTTTTGCCAGTCTCTGACGCAGTCTTGGTGTCTGACTGCTTAGATGCCCTGGGCAGGAAGGGAAGCCTAGTTTTATTTATTTAGTCTGCAGAAGAGAAGAGTGAGGGGGGGATTTGATAGCTGCTTTCAACTACCTGAAGGAGGGTTTCAAAGAGGATTAGTCTAGGCTGTTCTCAGTGGTACCTGATGACAGAACAAGGAGTAATGGTCTCAAGTTGCAGTGGGGAGGTTTAGGTTGGATATTAGGAAAACCTCTTTCACTAGGAAGGTGGTGAAGCACTGGAATGGGTTACCTAGAGAAGTGGTGGAATCTCCTTCCTTAGAGGTTTTTAAGGTCAGGCTTGACAAAGCCCTGGCTGGGATGATTTAGCTGGGGGTTGGTCCTGCTTTGAGCAGGGGGTTGGACTAGATACCTCTTGAGGTCCCTTCCAACCTTGATATTCTATGATTCACTACTCAGCAGTTTTCATGTTTGGATATAAAACAATGATGAAAACTGAAGATCAAGTGGTTGGTGCTGCCCTTCATGAGCATCAGGCTTGTTGACTTCCTCATTCTGGTTCCTGGGGGCCTGCTTATGCATCCCTTTTGTTGAGTAGTTTGTATTCATGTGGGACATCCCACTGACTTTGATGGGCTTGCTTGCTTGATTAAAAGATGCAGAATCAGGGCCTAAGCCACTTAAGGCACAGCGTTAATGAATCCTGTTCTTCTTAGCCAGAAATATGGTCTCTTCATCTGGGGCTTTGCAGGTGTGCACGGCTCCATTAGGAACACAGAACCGGAAAGGAGGAGAATAACTGGGACCAGATTTCTGGCACGTATAGGGCACTGGATGCTGATTGGCAGTGTCAGCATACATGGGATGAACCCTAATCCTAAAACCCTTGAGATGAACATAAATGGGTTTGAAATGCAATGTGTGTTCTGCAATCTTGAATGCAAATGGGTCTAAACAACAGGACACATGAGCTGTTCTTCACGGCAAATCAGATACTGCATATGTGTTTTCCCTATTGCCAATTGAATGAACACAATCCGAACAGCCAGTTTTCTTCTCAGAGACTTATTTTTCTCCCCTCCCTGGGCAGGGCATGTGGATCCGGGTGAAGATGACCTGCAGACAGCCCTGCGGGAGACACAGGAAGAGGCTGGACTCAATTCCAGTCAATTCACCCTCATTGAAGGGTTTAAGAAGGAACTGCAATACACTGTCAGAAGCAAACCCAAAACCGTCATCTACTGGCTGGCAGAAATGAACGACTGTAACACGGAGATCAAGCTCTCAGATGAGCATCAGGCTTTTCGTTGGCTGAAGCTGGAAGAGGCCTGCAAATGCGCTGAGTATAAGGAGATGCAGTCAGCACTCAGAGCTGTGCATCAGTTTCTCTGTTCCAAAGCATGAATACTTTCATGGGGGAAAATGGGGATTTTTAAAAGAAACCTGGGCTGCTCTTTTAACAAGAATAAAACGAGGGTTGTGCAGAAATGTAACTTTTATACCAACCTGCTGTATGGGGTTAAGATACTCTGAGCTTCTATGGAGCTTGTGCTTTTACTCCCCTAGGTTACCCTAGCTCACATAAAGAAGCATGGTCTGATCTAAGCATGAACCAGAGAGCTCGGAGATCAAATCCCTGCACTGATTATCCCTCCCCTTGTTGCTTTTATCAGGTCACTTATGCCCTGAATGTTAGAAGTGTTGAGCAGCCGCAGGTCCTATTGAAAATCGAATCCTTGACCTCTCCTGACACCAGAAGGATGGTATGGAGAAAGGGAGCATACGGAGAATTTTAATAATAAAATACAATTACAAAAATTAGATTCTGAATTTCGAGCAGAATAGCAATAGCCAGAACTGCTGGGCTCTATTCCCAGCTTCACTGACTCCTTCTGGTAACTGGGCAAGTTGTGTCATCTTTGCCAACTGTAACATGAGTTGTATTTCCTTACCTTGTACGTTTAATGTTTGCAAAGTGCTTTGAGAGCCTGGGATGGAAGTTGTTAGAGATGAACAAAATTTAACTGATAATTTCCAACCCCCTCTGCTATTTTTGTTGTCTCTTATTTTGGTCTGTCTCTCACACGTTGAAGGTCAGCGGTATATTATACACTCGGTCTTGGTGGCCTAATGAGTCTATGCCTACTTCGAGCTGAGGACCTTCTGCTCTAGAAATCTAAGCTAATGCCGAATCTCCAGTAGCTGTATTAATATTCCCTATGGGTTGCAGTCCCTAGTGGGCAATGCAGTCACTTGCTGTTGAGCACATCTGGCATTCCATGCAATAGCTAGCAGTGCTACGCACACACGAGCTAGAACGTTAGAGGTGAGAGCTATAATTCATTCTTGTCTGTGGGCCTTATCTCCCAAGGTGCTAAGCCACTGAACACCTTTAGCTCCCGCTAACATCAGTAGGAATTGAGAGCACTCAGCTCCTTGTAGGATTGGGACCATTTTAGCTCTACAGAATGATTTGCACAGATACAGCAGGGTATTGTGCCTTAGCAAGAGAAATGATTTCAACTCTCCTGATATTTTTTTAAACTCAACTTTATTATGAACACCGTTTCAAACCAAATGTCAGGGAGTGATGAATAGCATGGGGGGGAGGGTGTTGTGTTAGTAACGGGCAGAACAATAAAAGAGCAAAGTTGTTTGTTTTGTTTTTTAAGAAAATCAGTAAAGCAAGAGAAATGACTAATAATGTGTGCTGTTTCATAGTCATATTTTCATGGTTATTTTTCAGCTTCTACTTAACCAACGCCATGTAAACAATGGCATTGTTTTGTTTAAGTGCAGGAATATAAATTAAACAAGAATACAGAGCCATTTTCAAGTAACCCATTCTACCCAGTCAACAGTCGTGAACAGCCATTGGCAAAACAAAAAGTGCTGTATTAGTTGAAGCCATGGTTGGTAGCTGCATTTTAATGGCACTCCGTATGTAGCATTCATTAAGTGCTTTGTGGTTTGTAGGGATGAAAAGTGCTGTAGAATTGTAAATTAGTGTTGTATACCAGGAATATAAAACTCTTGATGAGTCAGCTGCTCTGCCATCAGCTGGTTCGCAGTGGGTCAGGAGGGAAAGTTGGCGTGCAGTGTCGTTTATTTAGAGAAAAGAAACTGTTCTTCCTTAATATTTTAGGGGGGGAAACTTCAGCAAATGGCTGGAGAATGTCAGGGATGGTCATTTTGTTTTTGGCTGCTGAAGGCAGAGCTGATAAGTCACAAATTCTCTTATGGACAAAGTCACTGAGCGGTTTTTTGAGTGTGTACTGGCTCGGGGATCCCGTTTTCCACTTTGAAGTCAAATCAAACCCTACCAGGATTTGTGTATTCACCTTTCCATTTGACTTGGAGGAATAAACATTTCTTGTGTGATCAGTGGTGCTAGAATCCAAAGGAAAGCAAAAGGCAAAGAACATTAGGAACCAGCCAGGCACTCTGTGGTTACATATGGGTCTCCATACAGAATAAATCAGAACCCTTGAGAAAGTTTAAGCACTGTGCACCCAGGGCTGGCTCCAGACACCAGCCGACCAAGCACGTGCTTGGGGCGGGGCAGGGCGGGGTGGCACTCGGGTGTTGTTGTTTTTTTGGTTTGGCCTGGTGGCGCTGGAGGGTTTTTTTTGTTTGTTTTTGTTTCGGGGGGGCGGGGACTTGGGTGGCGCGGCGCTCGGGGGGACGGGGTGCTTGGGCGGCGTGGTGCTCGGGGGGGGTTCAGCAGTGCTAGCGGGGGGTGTTACGGCGGGGCGGTGCTCTTTTTTTTTTGCTTGGGGTGGCAAAAAGTTAGAGCCGGCCCTGTGTGCACCTCAACAAACAGAACACAATCTGCCCTGTTTGCTATAACTTTGTGCTGCATCATGCGATTGTTCTCAAGTGGTAAACGGTGTTTGCTGGTTTCTATCAAAACCATTAGGCTACTGAAGAAAATTCACTAAGGACAGATTGTTCCCAGTGGGAGTATTTTATCAGAGGGCACTATTGTATAGAGGCAACGGGCTCAGTTAGTTGTGAGGTAGCCCATCTAAAAGTTAGCGTTATCAAAAAGGGGAGTGACGGTGCCATCCTTCCACTCAATCAGTATTTCCCCGTGCTGCAAGGAAGGGGAATGAGAGGCTGGAGTGCTGCTTTGCCAGCTGCCTGCCGTCACCGTTAATGGAGACTGCTCCTGTGAGGCAGCTCTGCTGCAGCTCTCTGGGTAGCTCTTCAGAGCAGAGAGCTTCTTCTTCCTAAGGGGACAGAAAAAAATGGGACCAACAAATCAGTTATTTCATCTAAAATTTCATTTATATCCAAGGTGGGCAGTGCCCTTCTCAACAGATTTAGTAATTGCATCTGCCTGCCACTTGTTTTCCCATGTGAATTTAGAGCTGAATCAGCAGCCCTGGGACCTGAATCCTTTATCCCCAGAACAGGTATGCTGTGGGCGGCAGCAGCAAGCTTCCCACACAGACCGGCCCCTCTCTGGGCATAATGTGATTGAAAGGGGAGAGGGAGAAGACTTTATCAGCTGCATGTTGGAGAGAAGAAGGGATGAAGCAGCAGGAGGCCAGAGAGGAGACGATTATACTGTAGAACCTCAGAGTTACGAACTGACCAGTCAACCACACACGTCATTTGGAATCAGAAGTACGCAATCAGGCAGCAGCAGAGACGACAAAAAAGCAAATGCAATACAGCACTGTGTTAAACTTTCCCTTTAAAAAAAGATTTGCCAAGGGAAGGAAACTGTTCTTGTGCTTGTTTCATTTAATTTAAGATGGTTAAAAGCAGCATTTTTCTTCTGCGTAGTAAAGTTTCGACGCTGTATTAAGTCAATTGTTCAGTTGTAAATTTTTCAAAGGACACCCATAACATTTTGTTCAGAGTTATGAACAACCTCCATTCCTGAGGTGTTTGTAACACCGAGGTTCTACTATAGTCAAAGGGGAGAGATGACTAGAACGTGGACAAAACTTTCAGAGACGGCGATGGGAAGGGGTGGGGACATAGTAACAGGACTCGTGAGAGCCTGCATGTGGCCTGGAGGTTACATGCTAGTACACGTGTGGCTTTCAGGCCTTTAATTGCACAGCTGTGACAACAGGAAAGCAGCTAAGGGAGAAACTTCATCCCACTTACTTGTTGTAACGAACATTGAGTGTCAGTATAATCAGGCCCAGTATAAATGCGAAGGGGCTGAGGACTAGCATGGCTGTCTTCCACTTGGTGGCTGAAATGGAATCAAATTGCACAGTTACACACATTTTCCTCACTTAACCCCTTTGCTGTGTTGTTCTGTCATATTGCTCCAGACTAAAATGGATCGTTAGAGCCCCATCAAGAGTAGCAGAGGATGTGGGTGGGGGATATGACTTGTGGGTGGTCTCCTTGTTCATGGGGTCATGGGCCAGCTTTGCTATATGCTCAGGGCTGCATTTTTACAGCCTGTCCCTGGCAGGTTCCCCCGCTTTCTCAGCGGGTAATGAATATTCAGAATTCTCTGCCCTGCAATCCAGAGTTCTGGGATGCAAAGGGAAGCAGGAGCAAGGGACAACAACTGTTGGATATCAACAGTAAGCTCAGGGTGGAGTGGGATTCAGCGCTCAATCACGGTAACTCTTACTCCCTTGCTGGGGGTGCAGCTGATCCCCAGGAGGAATGTCTCCCTCCAGGGCATACCGCAGGCAGTTGGATGAAGTGGGGTGCTTTAGTTCTTTCTGGAGCACTGAGCAGCATCAGATAGCACCAAGTGGGGTGGGGGGCATATCCCACAGGATCAGTTTCCAATTTGCAGGGAGAGGAAGGGACGTTGGTACCCACACTCCACCCTGTCTTTTCCCTTTTCTCATTGGTTATTTCAACATACCTGTAGGCCTGGCCCCAGCACCTTTCCCTCGGTGTCCAGATTGATTTTTAAATTGGCCAGGCACTTCTGTGGGGGTGGGGAAGGAGCAGAGACGCACACATTAGTGGGCTGTACTGCTGAACGGGGGCGAGCATTGCACTGCATTATCCTTTCTCTTTATGGCTACACGTTACTTGCAGGACCCCTTGCTATCAGGGTGGAGAGCTTGGGAGCCCGGCTGTAGCACTAGGGTGCTACGAATGACCGTGCGCCACTCTCGTTCTGACTGTAGCACATCTGGGGGAGCCAGAGTCCCACATCAGTACACTGCTTCCCACTGCCAAGCAAGCGTCACAGCGGTGTGACGTGACAGGGACCAAACTACAGCCGCTGCTGCGCTTTGGACACGTGCATTCAGGAGAGCAAAGCACCCACCCTCCTTCATTGCTAGAAGCATCTGGTCGCTCCGTGGTGGAGGAACTGTGCTGTTAAACTCAGCCAACGTGGAGGCAGGCAACTCCAGCAGAGAGCCCCTGGAGCTGGTGTGGATCTTTGCAGAGGAACTGATGGTTTTAGCTTAGAAAGAGAAAACAAAGATGCAGACAGTTATTGTTTGCTCACTATACAGCACCATGGGCTTGCGTGTCCCTCAGCAAACCACACTGGGACAAAGCCTGCCCTGGCTTATTTCTCCTGCAGCCTCCCTGAGGTAGTCTGGACTGCATGATTTGCAAGGGTCCGATTCAGTGGGGCCCTCAATTGCCATGCATTTCAAACTGAGAGCTCTCAGCAGCTTGCAAGATCAGACCAGTGGTCAGGGCAGAATGTGGCCCGTGGGGTTAGATGAGGTCCCTGTTCTGAGGACCATCCAGTCTAAGGAGGATGGGCACGATCCAAAGAAACAGTTAAAAGCTGAAGCACGACGGAGGGGGCAGGCAGAGTCAGAGCTGAGATACACCCACATGCCTTCCTGACATGTTAAATGACTGGACATGGCCAAATGGATATTAAATGATAGGATATGTTGTTATGAGCATTACTGACAAATGAAGTAGGCACAAGCTTTTCAGTTATCAAATGCTGGTTAAGTATCTGAAAGCTCTAAGCACCAAAGACGAGGGGAGTTATTTCGGATGGTCTGGGGGTACATGACTAGCATACTGACCTTGGCACTGCAAGGGTGGACCCTTTATGAGAGCGGCAAATCAGCCCCCTTCCCCTGTCCTTGATCATCAGTCTAGATTGGGTAGCAGAAGGAGAGGAGGTCCCCTGCCTCTGGGATACAATCGCTCCATTAGACGCTGCTGTGGGAGTGGAGGTGTCATGCCAGCCTCTCTGGAGAATTCACAGTGTGTATAACCAGGAGTGATGCTATTACGCCAAACAGTGTATGGAATAAAAGGAGACCTGCACTCCAGGGGCAACAGCTTCATTGTCTGAATGAAGAGCTGTGGGGTCCAGCTGGTCTTAGTCTTGGAGACAGTAAAGGGATTGTGGGGAGCAAGGGACTAATTTACCAAGCAACTCAAACAACCCCAGAGAAGAGTGAAGCTTTAATATCAGGAAAAACCTTGTGACAGTGAAATAGTGTCCCCAAGGGAATGGGGGGAAACCCCATTACATGGGTCGCTTACAGAAAGCACTGGAGCATTCACTGCATCTCCCAATCCTTTTGTGGTCCCTGGAGCTGAAGAGTAGGGAACAGATGTGATCTCCAGGTGTTTAAGTCTGTAGACAACTTTGTAAGGGAAATGTTCTTGTCATGAACCCATCTCCCAGTTTATAACCCAAATGGGCTGAAAGGAAGGAGGAATCTGATTGGATGGTGAGCTGGCTAATTAACTAAAGGTCCTGGAAACGCTACCACCATCCGATATCTATTGCTGGGAGCTATCCTAGAGTTTAGACACTATAACTAGTGAAAGCACCGAATCATAGAAATGTAGGATTGGAAGGGACCTAGGCAGGTCATTTAGTCCAGTCCCCAGCACCGAGGCAGGACTAAGTATTAGCTCGACCACCCTGATAGGTGTTTGTCTAACCTGTTCTAACTTTTATTACTAAGACGGCAACAGTCACTTAAAAGTGTTGCTCCCATTTTACAGATGAGGAAATTGAAGCACAGGGAAGCTGACTTGCCCAAAGGTACCAGAGCAGAGTCAGATTTAGAACCCAGGTGTTCCTGGCTCTCAGACCTGCGCTCAGGCCAGCAGACCATATCGTCTCCAGTCTCTAGTAAGAATGGTGATGCCAAAGGACCCAAAAAGATTTTTCTAGCTCCTTGGCAGGCTGGCTCTGTATTCTAGACTAGTTTCTCCTTCTTAGAAATTAACTGTGACTACCACATGAGCTGCACTGCCCAGCTCCCTGAGGTAGGACCAGGGACAGAGCTATGAACTCATAGCCAGTAGATTACACTTCATTTGAAATCAAAAAGAAAACTCTCCCGATACCATTGCCAGCTCTTGCAATTTCATCACAAGTCTCTTGATTTCTGGTGTTTGTCTTAAAGTTCCATTATGTGGAATCATGTAATCTCAGCCTCAGTACGTTTCTCATGATTGAAGAAGGCTTGAAAACGTGACCTAAAGGCCCCAAAACCGGAAGGCAAATAAGGAGAACCCCAAAATGATCAGTTTGAAATATGATTTCAAAGATGATCTCATTATTTTGGAGGGCCCAGCATGAGGTTTGAACATCTGGGGTTGGCAATATTGAAACAACCAACCTCCCCCCACTATTCTCATTTTCGAACATAAGTGACTTTTAATTGGTTACTTCCCAATTCTGGAATCACGTGTGACTCTAAAAGCCCCTCAATGCCAACTACTCTGTATCAGCAACTCTTGTCAGGCCTGACAAATTCACTACACCTAACACACTACTTCCATAGTATTTATCCAAAAAGTGTCCTGTAAGGTATCAAATTAAAGCTGATGACACACCAGTCATTACTATTGCTTTTGAATGTATGTACTGACACTATATAAGGAGTTCTATGGGCCTACTAAAAATATGTTTTAAACTATGGAACAAGGCACAGTTGACAAACAGGTTTTTCTGCCAGACAAAGCATGTTCACTTCTCCCTGTCTCCAAAGTAAAATTAAGCATTGTAAGCCAAACACAATGGGAGCTACATTTGCATTCCCAGTTAACATAAGAATGTGATGTCAGCATGGGAAGACACTGGAGACAGAACTGCAGGCATTTGTCCCGTCACTGGGGTGCAAAGCCAATTAGCTTTGGGGCATAGGAAGAAGACTAGAAGGACCCCTCTTTTATCCACCACTGAAGGAACAAAAAGGACAGTGCTTTTGTATCCATGAATGGTGGATCCCCACCTTGTGGGTTGGTGACGCTGGAAGGAAGCTTTATGTGAGAAACAGCTTAGACAGGGATTTTAGCTTGTTAAAAATCAGGTTTAGACTCTAAGAAGCATATTATACCTTTTGTGTCACATATGGCCAGTTGTTCTTACCATCTCTTAAAATCGGAACCTTTGTTAATAAACATATTTGTTCTCACTAGAAATAGATTACAAGTGCTGGGTGGTTATAAAGGGCCTGATCCTGAGTTGTTCCAGTCAAACTGTGTGTACTCCGTCTCTCATCAATCATGCCTCACCAATCTACTAGAATTCTTTGAGGGGGTCAACAAGCATGTGGACAAAGGAGATCCAGTGGATAGAGTGTATTTAGATTTTCAGAAAACCTTTGAGAACGTCCCTCACCAAAGGCTCTTAAGCAAAATAAGTAGTCATGGGGTAAGAGGGAAGGTTCTCTCATGGATTGGTAACTGGTTAAAAGATAGGAAACAAAGAGTAGGAATAAATGGTCAGTTTTCAGAATGGAGAGGGGTAAATAGTGGTGTCCCCCAGGGGTCGGTACTGGGACCAGTCCTGTTCAACATATTCATAAATGATCTGGAAAAAGGGGTAAACAGTGAGATGGCAAAATTTGCAGATGATACAAAACTACTTAAGATAGTTAAGTCCCAGGCAGACTGTGAAGAGTTACAAAAGGATCTCACAAAACTGAGTGACTGGGCAACAAAATGGCAGATGAAATGTAAAGTTGATAAATGCAAAGTAATGCAGAATTGGAAAACATAATCCAAACTATACATATACAATGATGGGGTCTAAATTAGCTGTTGCCACTCAAGAAAGAGAGCTTGGAGTCACTGTGGATAGTTCTCTGAAATCATCCACTCAATGTGCAGCAGCAGTCAAAAAAGCGAACAGAATGTTGGGAATCAGCAAGAAAGGGATAGAAAATAAGATAGAAAATATCATATTGCCTCCATGGTACACACACACCTTGAATACTGTGTGCAGATGTGGTCGCCCCATCTCAAAAAAGTTAGATTGGAATTGGAAAAGGTTCAGAAAAGGGCAACAAAAATGATTAGGGGTATAGAACGGCTTCCGTATGAGGAGAGATTAATAAGACTGGGACTTTTCAGCTTGGAAAAGAGGGCGACTAAGGAGGGATATGATAAAATCATGAGTGGTGTAGAGAAAGTAAATAAGAAAGTGTTATTTACTCCTCATAATACAAGAACAAGGGGCCACCAAATGAAATTAATAGGTAGCAAGTTTAAAACACAAGAAAGTATTTTTTTCACGCAACACACTATCAACCTCTGGAACTCCTTGCCAGAGGGTGTTGTGAAGGCCAATACTATGTCGGGGCTCAAAAGGGAGCTAGATAGATTCATGTAGGACAGGTCCATCAATGGCTATTAGCCAGGATGGGCAGGGATGGTGTCCCTAGCCTCTGTTTGCCAGAAGCTGGGAATGGGCGACGGGATGGATCACTTGACGATAACCAGTCTGTTCATTCCCTTTGAGGCACCTGCCATTGGCCACTGTCAGAGGACAGGATACTGGGCTTGATGGACTTTGGTCTGACCCAGTATGGCCGTTCTTATGTTCTCCTGGTAAGTCCAGTGAGTGTCCAGTGATGGGCTGGATGCTACAGAGGGAGATGCCGATAGAAGGGGCTGGTGTGCGTCTGTCGCTAGCCTGCACAGAGAGACCTGCAGAGACCTGGAAAGCAGGGCTTGTTGGTGGCCAGAGGCTGTTGGTTTCAGGGAACTGTGCCACAGCAGGCATGAGGCAGAACTGCTTCACGCTAAGGGCAGGTAGTGGTGAGGTGCCTCAGAACCCTGAGTACTCCCAAGAACTTCACAATGAGCAATACCAACTTCTACTTCTTCCCCTTCCTTGCTGGGGTTAGGGTACGGTGGTTTGCACTATAAGAAGATCAGATTAGATGATTGTGGTCAGCAGATCACAAGGGTGAGGAAAGATGGGCGATTTCATCAGGGATGAGTGAGCTGGTTGGAACTGAGCAGAGAAAGAATTCTCTGCAATCTACTGCTCTGGAAATTGAAGCAAGCTTTCTTTTCCTTTTCTTTTTTTTAAACAGCCTCTCAACAATGCAGGTAACTTAAAAAAAAAAAGACTTTTTCTGAACAATCCAGAGTAGGAGTGTGATGAAAGAGGAGGTAGTTAGTCTGGGAGCTTAGGGCCCATCCAGTAGTAGGAAGTATCACAAATCCCATGAACGAAAGCCTGACTTTAATGAACCGGCCACCCCACTTTTAGCAAACCCCAAAGTTTCAGGCGATTCAGAGAATATTACAAACTATAACGTGCTCATCCCCCAAATAGGTTTTAAACTATGTAGCAAGGCAGAGTTGACAAGCAGGGTTGTCGGGAAACCTTTTGAGGTTTGCCCATCACTAGTTTGATATGTTGATATATAGGGACCCAAACCTGTGAAGTGCTGAGCACCTGTCATTTGCCCCTGGAATCAATGGTAGCTGAGGGTGTTTGGGATGTCCCTAAAGCTTCTCAGTATCTCACAGGACCAGGGCCAGAGCAATCATGCATGAGAATGATTTTACAGGAACTACCAGCCTGTTAAGTCAGGTGTTAGATGGATTCTAGGTGATGGATCCCAAAGAGTAACTGGGTTGCTAATGGTTAAATCCACCTCTTCTTACTTTTGTGAACCCCCACCAACGCAGCTACAGCTTCCTGCATCGGGTCACCAAGCCTGGTAGCCACTGTGGGGCTGACAGCACAGACGGTTTCATCTGACAGGGTCTTCCACTTGCTGAACTTGTCTTTCTCCCGGGACACAAAGACCCTGTGGCCTGGCTTCGTGTTGAGATGCAAGCCCAGGCCGTGCAAGGTCAAGTGTCCCTTCTTGCTGCAAGCCCACGTCTGGCGCTCCCTGTCCCCACATGGCTCCAGGTAGGCTGATGCGAACTCCTGCGGCTTCTGGATGGTCAGGCACCGTTTGGTTTTAAGGCTGACGATGGATTTTGTTCTGAGGTCCCACCTCCATTGCTGCTGCTGGGCACGCAGCTTGCAATCAGCCAGGCTGATCTGGTCGCTGTCCTGGTGGGCGACCTGCAGGCACTTTTCCAGCCGGATGTTCTTTATGAGGAAGCTTTGCCCCTCTGATACTACAGTACAATCAAAGCACAGTTTAGAACCTTACATGCACAAGACAAACACACTTCTGCAGAGCATCAGTCGTTAGCTAATGCCTAGGAAAAGAGAGACTCTTAGCCTACCACTTGTTGCTGCATTTTCATATTCTAGATATAAAAGAAAAAAATAGCCACCCTCTAAGTTTTAATTTCCTACGGTTGCATTTCTTAGAGGAAGGCATGGTGCATTGGTACCAAGGAGCAAGGTTGGAAAGAAGTAATAATATTGTCATTAAGGTGTAGAGCCACTAGAAAAAAATGTTACAAATTTCACAGCCATTTTTTTGAATTTCTATGAAATTTTTTTAAAAATGGAAAAATTCAGTCAGCTATAGAGCCAATGAGAAACCTCCCCAAATCTGATGCTTTTTTCCTAGCAGAATTAAGTTTTTCCCATGAAAAAATTCATTGAAATTCAAAAAATATTGACAAGCTCAGTTAATCTCACTTAGTACTTCACTGTGGATCACTATGATGGGCTCTGTGGCTACTTCCTATGGCAACAATGGAAATAAAACGATGAGCCTTAAAAACACTGGAAATGATTAGATAAGGTGACTCACAACTTTTCAATCGACAATACAATTATTGCGTCCAGTATCACTGCCCAGATGTCAGGGTTCCAGATCCGAGAAGGCCCAGGCAACTGAGTTACCGACCTAGTGATGGTTCATACATCTGCCCTATAATTCTCTCATAACTGTAGGAAGACAGCCCGAGTCACAGTACTGTTAGCTTTTGAACTTCTGTATTGATCATTTTTTGCAATGAGCAACAAAGGTTCCGGGGCCTTTAAGGGGTAGATCCCAGCCAGTCAACCGAAAAGATTGCATCTGTATTCATTCCAAAATCAACCATAAATCTGACCCACGAGCATCCTGAAATACCCTTTAAACACTCTACCGTACATCTCTAATAGATGCGTCTCTTCTGCTGCACAAAACATGTTATGTCCCTTCCAAATCTTGAATGATAATTTGGTTTTGAAGAAAGAGGTATGGAAACAAATGTTTCAGATTCTCACCACATTTCCCCTAGGTCATTAAAAAAATCTTTGTAACTTTAAGAATTTGATCATTTATTCCCCCAGTGGTGAAAAATTCTCACATTCACCCCGAGAGTTAAAACCTGCAAAGCCTGAAGGAAAAAGTCTGAAATGTGAAGAACAAGGGGACTGAATGATCACTTTAGAATGGAATCCTAATAATGATCTTAACATCTTCCTCTGCAGAATTTCCCCTCTTGGCACAAAGGACAATACCTTTCATTGGCATCAAGTCACTAGCTCAGCATGTGAAGGGACTGAGTGACATCATTCATCATCATCATCATTCATGCCCGTCACCCCAACCGGGGTATGGGCCGCCAACAACAGATCTCCATAGTCTTCTATCCTGGGCCATTCGCAAGGCAAACAAAACTTAGAGCACAGCAGGGTGCGAAGGAAACAATAGATTAAAGACCTGTTAGGTTTGCTTGTAGGAAACTCCAGTCTCCTGCTAGACTACGTGTCTAATATTGTTTGTTAATTCTGGAAAAAGTACTAAGGGACTTTCAGGCTGTTTCTGAACCTACTGGGACGAGAATGGGCACAGTTTGCTTTTCAGCTTCTAAAATGTTATTTAATTGAACTATTAATACATTAAATGCTTAATGCTGGTGAACAAGGAGAGAGGCCTAGACAGTGAAATGCTCCGTTTATCCATAGGCAGGTTACAGTATGGTCCACAGCAAAGTGAGTATCTCTACAGCCTTGCGCGGATACAAAATTTGTATTCACATCTGATCCGCAATCCACAATTTTTTTTTCGGGAACAGTGTAAACGTATCCAGTGAACGGCACTTGATATCAGTTTGTTTTCTCAAAGATGCAGCCTTCCTCCCTGGTTATGAGAAAGGAAAACGAATGAATAGGTTTCCCCAGTCACTTACCTCTCCTCTCAGTGGTACATGTGCCCCCGGGACATGGACCTTTTTGTAAAGCAGGGAGGGAAATGATTGCAGCAGCCCCTTGCTAAAGTATTGGCAGCAGCAAAGACCCGGTGACCAGCAATCCCAGTTTGGCTGTGATAGTATCAGGCTTGTACAAATGGCCCCAGTAACCTCATGACCAAGCCAGTGTCCCACCTTGAGAAACTTATCTCAGGTGTCTGAGATCTAGCAGAGTTCAGGGGAACCCCTTTCTATAAAGCCGTGTCTTGGGCTGACAGTAAGGTTGGTGCAAAGGTGGCATCAGGCAGGCATAGTTCAATCTGGGGAATACCCCCAAAGGCGGAAAGTTTCTATCCCTCCCAGGCCCTTCACTGGCCCTCCACCGCCCTTGCAGCAAATCTGGGTATTGTCATAATGTCAAGGGTACCTGCACCTGTATTGCACCTTCATGGTCCCTTGAGGGCACCCGCTAAGGTTCCCAGTTCTGAGCTGTCACTTCTCTTGGGTGGAGACCCGTGTCTCTCCCCCTCCTGATGGGAGATTTAAGGCTTCACAGCTCCCTGCCTTACACTTCATAACCCCAGCGAGTCAGTCTGCCTAAAGGACAGCACTGGTGCGGTGCTGTCTCTCCGAGGACTATGACCAGAGTATTGCCAGCAGTTACAAGTCACCACCCAGCTCTTTCTAAGCCAGCACCTTTATTCATAAGACTATGAGACGGACCGACCACTCGTCTGACTCCTCTGACCCTGCACAATGCAGGCCACACCCACTCCACCACCCCCATCCCCCCTGACCCCTGTCTGAATGCCCTGGTGAGTGGAGTCCTCAAATCGTGGTTTAAAGACCTCAAGGACCCTCCTCCAGCAAGTCCAGCACCCGACCGCAGCCCCAGGAGAAAAGAGAGAAAAACCTCCCAATCCTCTGCTCCTCTCTGCTTCCCTTCCTTTTCCCCTGACCCCAATGAGTTAATCCCCTGAGCAGCATGTGGGCACTACTCACCAGCACAGCACCCAGAAGAATTATTTCACATCAATATTGAAAGAAGAATTCTGAAAAAAACAAAGTAGGGTCAAAGGAGGGTCTGGTCTGGGGGTAGGCCTTATTTTGTATGTAATTATTGGCTGTTGGAGGAAAAATTCGCATCGCTACCCCCAAAGTGTTCAAGGTTGCAGATCTGCCACCCCACACTGGAATCGATACGGGGTATCATCAACAACTACAACCCATACTTGACGGGGATCCTCTTCTGAAAGAAATCTTCCCTGAACCCCCAATTCTGCCCTTCAAAGGTAAAAGCATTGCAGAGAAAACATCAAAAGCAAAGAGATGTAAACACACACTAAGCATAACAGGAATCACCCCGCAGTCTTATGGGGCCCTAGTAGGCCAATGTTTCCCCAGTCCTTCCGCAAGACTGGGGGCCCCCTTAGACAGAAGGTCCTGTCCGTTTGCTGGCTCAGAAAGAAGGCCCTGAGTCAGGTTAATCGCAGCCTTTTTCTAGCCAAAGCCCTCTCTTTGTCTGCTGGGCTTTTGAAAATCCAGTTTGAGCCAGTCTGTATGAGCCTCCTGGGGGGTGGAGGGTGGAAGTGCCTCTCTTGCAGGTGTTTACCTAAATCACCCCCTGCTGCTTCTGGTTCCTGGAAGAGCTGGGGTAACCCTCCCCCTGCAGTTGCACACGATCCCTGGGCCACAGTGATCCATACACTTAACACAATGCAGTCCCCAAACATGCTGCATGGGATTGCAATATTCATCACAGGGGCGTTCCAAGGCAGAGGTGGACTAGAGGAGGAAGGGGGGGGCATGGCTGCAATGGACCTGCACCCTTGCAAAGCCCCAAAGAGGCCAATGAAGCAAAGGCACCTCCTAGGGCAGCCCTTGGAGTTGCCTCAGCCTGCCCTGGGCCCCCTGTAGCTGCTGAATAGGGGCGTACAAACAGCATCTCCCCGTCTCAGTGCTCAGACGTGAATCTACCCCTGTGTCTTTCTGCCTCTTCCATCATACCCAGTAATAGACATTGCAGCTGAAATGCCGTGGCAATTTTATGGCTGATGCATGAGGCGGAATGAATCCAGCTCTCTCTCCTGGCGCTAGTAGGGGTACCCAAGATAGCAAGCAATTACTGGGCCAGAGCCGCGGTTGGTTTAAAGCAGCACTGCTCCATGGGAGTCATGCCAGGTTACATCAGCGGAGGACCAAGCCCCTGGCAATCAGCAACGAGATCAGTAAGGACTCAAAGCAAGAAGAGCCGAGGGGTGAGAAGGTGGCAGTACTACAGGATGGCTCTTCTGGTAGCTGCCCTTTGGGCCTTCCCCAGCCGTTGTGACACAGAGAAAACTCACAGCGAAGTCAAAGGACAGTTTGCCAAGCGAGGAGGGTTTTGTTTGCTTTCAAAGTGCCTCCATTTGGAAGGCAGCAGGGGAAAGCCCTGTTGCAAATGGTTGTAAAAGCAAACACAGATTCCTAAAGCTCAAAGCCTGAAGGTTAATAATATAGAGTTAAATATTAGCAATTGGGGAGCACAGAAATGTGGAGCCAGATTTCAAACCTTTCAGCTGTTCTCCAGAATCTCAGCTTTTGTTTAAAAGAAAAAGTTAGTCTCTAACTATTATGGTTGCAGAGAAAAGCTTCAAAATGTGACCCAAGTGAACTCATCTGAGTTTGCAGAGAGCCTGAAACAATAGCTGTGAAGTGTGAACTACTCCGTCCATTTCACTGGATGCAGATGCAGTGGTGAGACTTTAATGGTCAGCGTGCCTATTTCACTGCTTGTCAAAACATGTAAGAAAGGAGAGGAAGGATCCTAGTGTCAAGAACTAAAATATGAGCACACCCTTAACAAGCCCTGCCAGAATTAAAGGAGTGGGTATGGTTTCCTTTTCCGGAAGCTGGGCTGTAAACACCACTGCTTTCAAGCCAAGAGAGAGAAACACAGTCACCGAGTATTTCTAAAGAAAAACCCAGCAGGCAGCTGGTTAAATACTCATACGCGTCAAAGGCTTTTGTGGTTAATACCATCTCTGGAAAATGCTGCAAGGGCAGAGCTGCCATTCCCCGTTGACAGCTCCTTATGACAGGTGGGTCTGTGGCCATTTTTCTTACAGCTCCTCTACAGTGAAACTTGCCCCTGTGCAAAGCCCAGCACAAGGTTTATGTGGGGATTAAGTCCTCTTCTGAGGATGTTAAGTAGTGGATAAGCCCTGTACCGGTCCCCTGCACCGAGGTCAATTTCATCCCTCATGTGGAGGCTCAAACAGCCTATCACCTGTAACCCTTCTTCCAGCGGGCACCAGCAGCAACCGGGGCCGGGTTCGATACCTAGGGGTTCCTTTTCGACAATACAACACAGAACCGGCTCGAGCCCCCACCCAGTAACGGGAAAATTACACGCCACCCCTGGGCACCTCTGAGAGGCAAAACTTCCCCTCTCGCAAGCACAGAGTCTGAGTGTAGAAAAGCACCTTTTAATGAAAGGAGTGAAGTAACTCGGCGTTAATTAGGGAAAATGCTACAAGCAAGATTCATAAACCTAAAACTGTGAGCAGGACACCCCCCCCCCCCAGAGTGCGTGGGGCACTGCCTCATGTTCTTGAGTTCTACAACCAAAAGGTCCTTGTTCTGTGCCCTCCTCTGCTCCCCTCGCCATACCCCACTCATAGTGGTTGTCCTGGGTCAGTGAGGCCCCAGGGTTCAAAGGTGCAGCTGTGTGAGTTCACCTCCCACCTGGGGAAGAAGGCACCTTGCTCACTCTGCAATCTGAGCACTTGTGCTGGCTGACCGCCCCGCCAGCCGCTCATCCCTCTTCTCCGGCCACCTCGCCAGCTGACTGTCAGTCACCTTCTGCTGTGACCTCTGACCAAAAGGGTAATTCAGGCCTTGGGACAGAATGAGTCTGACGTCCCTGCATTAGGTCCAGGGCCGGCACCAGCATTCCAAGCAGGTGCTTGGGGCAGCAGTCTGTGTGTTTTTGGCCCCAAGCAGCGCGCCGAAGTGCTGACGCAGATGGCGGGGGCAGTCTGTGTGCCGTTAGGGCATCTCACGTATTTCCGCGGCAGCTTCTATGTTCAGCTGTCTGCGGCAGCGCAGCTTCTGTCTTCCGGCTGAAGACAGAAGCTGCCGCCGAATTGCCGCTGCCGCAGAAACGCACATGCCACCCTAACGGCACGCGGACTGCCCCCGCCGTCAGCATCGGCAATTCGGCGCGCTGCTTGGGGCGACAAAACCAGTAGAGCCAGCCCTGACTAGGTCCCCTCTTAAGGCTGGTTTACACAGCACAGCAACCCGCACACGGGAAGTGTGAGTTCTAGAGAAGTGCATCGCCGCGCTGTGTAGACAAACCCTAAGGAGGGCATCTTCCAACGCGCCGAACAGGAGGCTCAAGCGAGGTGCGTATTGCTCCATCTCTGATTTCCATAGATCTAAGCTGCTGCCCCACATCCAAATATATCGCTGAAGCTTGCATATGGCAGCGAGGCCGCCCGACACCCCAGTGAGGTAGGTAGGTAAGAAGAGTCTTTACCCATTGGAGAGAGAGGTAAGTGAGGCACAGAGAGATTGAGGCCAGAGGTAGGGGACAAAAATTAGGAGCCTGAGGCAATAAATTGATAGATAAATAAGTGGCGTGAGTTTCAAAAGGGCTGAGCACTCGCCATACCCATGCATGGACCCCAATGCTTGTGAGGGGAAGGATAGCTCAGTGGTTTGAGCATTGGCTGCTAAATGCTGGGTTGTGAGCTCAATGCTTGAGGGGGCCATTTAGGGAACTGGGGTAAAAATCTGTCTGGGGATTGGCCTTGCTTTGAGCAGGGGGTTGGACTAGGTGACCTTCTAACCTTGTTATTTTATGATTCTCTACCCAGGGTTCCAGGCAGGCTTGTGCAGGTAGTGCACGAAGCCACACCACTGTATCTTCACACGCATGTTTAGATGAAAGCTAGCTCAGGCATGCTGCCCTGGGCGGCAGTCATACCTTCGACTGCAGTGGCGACCTACCCTAAGGAACAGCCTAGCTCGGTGACAGGTTATTTCAAGAGCACTATTTCAGCTAGTCAATACAGTAAGTGCAATGGGAACTGTACTACTCATTTCAATAGGAGCAGAGTTAGGACACTGCAGAGCCCTTTTGAAAACTCCACTATAGATTCCTTCATGCCACAGGGAAGGGGGGATCTCCCGTGGCAAGTGTGAACCTGGTTAACAGCAGTGGGTTATCCACACAATTACAAACACAGGTTTGCTCATTTTAAGAAAAATTCTGCACGCAGACCAGGAGGCTCAAATCGCCAGCTGTCCTGCAGGGGATTTCCAGTGAAAAACATTGACCCAAAATTCTCTGCTGGCATAATTCCATTGATTACACCCCAGCAGAGAATTTGAACACACTGAGTTCTGGTAAACAAAAGACACTTCTTTTGCTGCAGGCGGCAGCGGCGGCAGGGGGTGGGGTGGGATTTTAAGATGCCAGCAGGACAGGACTGTGTTAGGGGTGGGGGAGAAATAGGCTGCAGATAGGAGAATGTCTGCGGTCTTACAGCCTGTTTACACTACAGAACTGACCCACTTGTATTGAATGGGTTTAGGCATTCTCCTAGATTGTTTTCGGTTGCACCACCTTCTGGGTACCTATCCCATAATTCTTGACTCTCTCCCAGACACAGTGCATTCTGGGAGATATTTTGGCATTGTCAGCCCTGAGAGAATTAACTAGGGTTACCATCTGGCCAATATCTGACCAGCCTGCCCGTTTTATTATGGATTTGCCAGTTGCCAGAAGAAAAAAATTAATCTGCTGGGTTTTTTTTTTACGTGTGTTTAAAGATTGCATTATTATCTCAATACAGTGGGGTATCTAATGTTCAAAGTTTGTGTCCAGAAAAGATGCTGCACTGTTCCCATTTCCGCAGTTTAAGTGGTAGATCAACACTGTTGAAAGTACAGCAGCTGTTGGCCTCCAGCAGTGAGAGAGGGTCTGAGACACTGTAAGTGGCTGTTGAAGGGAGCGGGAGGATGCAGAGTTGCCTTGTGGTTGGGGTTGAAGTGGGCTTGTTTTGAAGATGGGGGAAGTGGCAATTTTTCTTTTGTGTGTGTGTGTGCATTTCAAAAGCAGTAACCTTAGAACTAACTGATCTGTTTCAGCTTGTCTGTGTCCACACTGGTGCTGAACTGGTTCAGAATGAACCTGTTAAGCTTTAGCTGGTTATTAAACCTGATGAAAGATCATCTGTTCAAGCTCATTAGACCATTTGGGTGTGTGTCTGCAGAGTGTTTACAAATATTTGAGAGGCTTTAATCTGGGTAATTTCTCTGGTTTAGACCAGTTGTAATGCTCTGGTATTCGAAATAGCGTGACGGTTTGAACTTTTGCTCATTCAAACTGAACCTGTACCCCGGTCGCTACGACCGTGATGCCTTTTGATTTCTCTGCCCTACATTCTTAAGGACTCGCTGTGCTCAGAGCTCATAGAATCAGCAGCCAGTGGCTACAGCCTAGGACAACGTTGCTGTATGCGCTGTGCTCTCCCGCAGAAACTTTACTTTTGTTCTCTCCCGTGTTGGTTTCGGGTACCTAAAACCAGGGCCCGTTCAAGCAAATCTGATGCCCACTGCAAAGCTCTTCAGGGCTTTGCTTTTTAAGTGATGACTTACTTCCCAAATTGCTCTCCTGTCAGCTAGGAGTCAGGATAGCTCCTAGGGAGGCATAAGGGTGTGTACTGTTTCTTTAAAAAGCTACAGCTGGAAGGAATTGGGGGTTAGGGAAAATCTCTATAGCAGTGGTTCTCAACCAGGTGTCTGGGGCCCCCTGGGGGGCCATAAGCTGGTTTCAGGGGGTCCACCAAGCATGGCTGGCGTTAGACGCACTAGAGCCCAGGGCAGAAAGCTGAAGCCCCACCATGCAGGGCTGCAGCCCGGGGCCCTGAGCTCCAGCAGCTGGGGCTGAAGCTGAAGCTTGAGCAACTTAGTTTTGTGATGCCCCCTGTGGTGTGGGCCCCCAGGCAATTGCCCTGCTTCCTACCCCTTAACGCCAGCCATTTTATATGGAGAAAAACAATTGTTGTGGTACAGGTGGGCCGTGGTGTTTTTATAGCCTTAAAAAGAAAAATGTTGAGAACCCCGTTCTATAGTGAAATACCCAGACAGTGAGAGAGAGAGAGAGAGAGAGAGAGAGAGAAGCATTAGGAATCATGTTGTTTTTCTTTATTCCAATAAAGTTCCTTGGTCAGTGTTAGAAGAAAGCAATACTCTCGGTGATTCTTCACTTTTGTCCCACAACAGGGGCCTAGAGAGAATGTGTCTGGAACTGGGGCATGTGTGTTTATGGCTGGTGTTAGGGTAAAAGTGGATAGAGTTTTCCTGTTATTATGATGAAAATAGGAAGTGGTGAAAGCAGGAGGGGGTCACTCTGAGGCTACCCAGCCCGGGCTGGGATAAATGGGAAAATGTCCTTTATCTCCGAATGATTCATGTTACTATCATTTCAGAGCTCTCAGTCATCACCAAGCAAAGCGCAATTCACATCCCATGCTATTAAAGCATGAGCTGTAAATCAGCCGTCTTGGATTTTGGCCTGTCCCAGATGGAAGGGGAAATCCAGGTTGGGGTTATGCAGGACAAAAGGCATCAGAGTTTGACAGCTATGTGCACTACGCAAACCGCTGGAGAGGTTCATCCACCATCACCCAGAGTCCCTCAGTTGATCTATAGCAGTATCTGTCCCTGCTCATTTTTCTAGTGGCTGATTTTGAGTGGGGACATGATGCTTAAGGTTCCCCCCAATTTTAACTCTTTACTGCTGCCCAACATCACACATCCTACATCACAGTGGTGGTCCTCGCTGACCTGCGGACAGGGCACCCTTTGGAGCTCATCGCTGCTGTTCTGAGTGACAGCTGGGAAGGCTCTCAAAAGTACTGTGACAAATTCCAGCCCTGAGCATGCTATGCAGATAGCTTTCCTTGTTAGGCAGGCTGTTGTGAAAGTGAAATGAATGATATAAGGTAGAACAATTGCTCCACTTAAGGGCGATTGGTGAAGTATTAGCCTTAGATCGATAAGAGTCAGTAAGGAAGTAGGATATGCATGCTGTGCCCCAGGTAAATTTTACAATTTTGCTCTCTTTGTCCCTTTGTTTAGTTCGTGCCCTTTTATCTGTATAAATAAGACTGTTTGGGTCGTGCATGGGGGCTCACATCATCTGGGTGTTATTAGCAGAGCGCTGTGCTAATAAAACAGAGTGGTCTGACAAACTGTGAGTCCTGAGTCTAACTTTGACAGTGTGGTCCTGCAGACCAAAAGTCAGGCTGGCTTGGGTTGGAGTCTCGTTATGCCTGAGTTCCTCTAAGCTCTGGGGTGAATGGGTCTGGTTCGTCTCTGAAAACAGTTGTGATTTCTGTCTGCAGTTTCAAAAATAAATGAATTAAATGAAAGCATCCCTCATGAGCAATGAGAGTGTAGTCCTTCAGGCTCTAGCAGCTAAGCCTCTTCCCTAGCACACCCTGAACACTTGTACTAATTCATTGCATTCTGACAAACTTTTTCAGATGGGGAAACTAAGGCACAGGACAGTTAAGTGAGTTACCCAAGGTCAGAAGCAGAATTACAACCGAGGAGTTCTGACTGCAAACCACTAGCCAGCAATGCCTCTCAACGCCCAGTGCAGCTGGGACGCCATCGTAAATGCTCTCTGGCCTCATGCGATGCATGTCTGCTTACAGCTAGAAATTGGTCACTCTATGTATTTAAACCCAGCTGTTGTTAAATGCTATGGGGAGGTGCACCTGCAGAATCACACATTTCACTGCTACTGGATTTAGAGCTTTACAATAAAACAAATACAGACTCTACAGTAGCAGCAAACTGGACTCAGGTCTACGGGGCAAAGGGGTTCTTGTTTGCCAATCACCAAGGAGAAAAACTTACCCTGTAGCAAAGGAAGGAGGCACATCCATCTCAGGCTCCACTTGAAAAGCTCCATTGTTTCCCAGCAACAAAGGGGGAAGAGGAGCCCCCGAAAAGAATGACCAGGACTGGAGAGTGGGAGCTGGTTTGTTTTTCTCACTCTTGCTTTCATTCAAAATCAACGCAAAAGGGAAAGAAAGAAAGAAAAAAGTCCCCACTTTCTGTTTTAGCACTGTAGGACTGGCAAAGAACCAGTTTCCAGACACGCTCTGCTCCGCTCCTGCTTTCCAGAGAATCCTGCTGCTCCAGTCAGGGACTCCTGCTCCCACACCCAGCTGGAATGGCAGATCCCTTATGGGAAGTTTGTATAACAATCCAGGCCAGGGGAAACACACCAGCAAAGCAGTCAGAGGCCCTAAAGTTCAGCACCTTAGCAGCTGCAGTTGCTTAGTGGGCAACAAGGCGAGAATACTAAAGAGGCTGGGCTGGCCAAGGAGCCAGAGAGAGGTTTAGGAGTGGAAAGGGAAAGGAGCAGCCGGGAACGTACTCAGGGCAGTTACTGAACGCTGCACACTGAGGTTACTGTGGCTCTGGCACTGGCTGCTTGAGTTTGCTGTCTCTAAAGCAGGGGTTGGCAACCTTTCAGAAGTGCTGTGCCGAATCTTCATAAATTCACTCTCATTTAAGGTTTCACGTGCCAGTCATACATTTTAACGTTTTTAGAAGGTCTCTTTCTATAAGTCTATAATATATAACTAAACTATTGTTGTATGTAAAGTAAATAAGGCTTTTAAAATGTTTAAGATGTTTCATTTAAAATTAAATTAAAATGCAGAGCCCCCCGGACCGGTGGCCAGGACCCAGGCAGTGCGAGTGCCAGTGAAAATCAGCTCGCGTGCCGCCTTCGGCATGCATGCCATAGGTTGCCTACCCCTGCTCTAAAGAGAGATGTTTCTGCAGAGCCTGGGATGATCGATCGCAGGTGACCTTTGTAAGTGCCAAGTTACAGCATTTTACAAAAGTGGTTGTTGGCAAATGGAACCACAGCAGATTTCCCATAAGTTTGGCCAGAGATCAACAGAAAGATGGTGGAGGTAGCAGGGCTCCGTTGTCAGACGCCACCGGTGTGGTGCTCTGCTCTATCCAATGTTGATAACAGTCGGCTGCGTGCGTGTTCCCTCTGGGTGCTGCCCTGGCTCCGTGCAGATCGCTGACACAGCAGACCCCGAGAGAACCCCCAGTGACCACAGAATCTAATAAGATACGAAGGCACCCGGGCCAGGTTGATTGTCAAACGAAGCACAGTCTCCAGCTCCCTGGATCAGATGTCTACAGTTCTGCTAGTACAGATGTGCTCCCTGACAATGGACACAGCTCAGTCAGGGCGGGACACTCCACTGCCCCCTAGGTTGCACAAAGACAACTCCTCGGGTGTGCATTCTTATACACAGGTACAAACAAATTACACATCACTCCTGACCTATTGAGGTGCATAGGGCCGGCTTTAGGCCTATTCCACCAATTCCCTTGAATCGGGCCCCGCGCCTAAGAGGGCCTCGCGCCCAGTGAGAATCCCTTCCCTGGCTAGAGGCGCCTTTTTAATTTTTACTCACATGGTGGCAGTCCGAGTCTTCGGCGGCACTTCGGTGGCACTGAAGGACAGGCCACCCAGAGGATTCCGGGGGCCTGGGGCAAAGCAATTTTGGGGGCCCCTTCCATAAGAAAAAGTTGCAATACTCTAGAATACTGTATTCTCGTGGGGGCCCCTGTGGGGCCTGGGGCAAATTGCCCCACTTGCCCCCCTCTCTGGGCGGCCCTGCTGAAGGACCTGGCGCCGAAGACCTGGAGCGAGTGAAGGACCCGCTGCCGAAGTGCCGCCGAAGACTTGAAGCACCACCCAGTGAGTACAAGCCCCACATGGTTTTTTACATGGTTTTTTTTTTTTAGTCATCCCTGCCGGGGCCCGTCGAAACTGTTCGAATTGGGCCTCGCACTTCCTAAAGCCGGCCCTGAGGTGCAACCCCTCTGCGTAGCAAGGTACAACCCCTCTGCGTGTTGGAGTGCTCCTCGCTCCTAGTACACGTTGGTTTGGACAAACAAGTCTATCCATCATAGTATCCTTTTGAGCCTGTCTTTTAGGATGGGTCAGCCTGTCCCGCATTATCTCTGTGGAATGTGTTTGTACCGGCCTGTTCTGGTGCCATCCTGGTCCATGTTTATCCTATTAGTGCTCGATACCCTTTAGGTATGTGCATACGTCCAATTAGCAGCCTTCTTGCCAATTTTTGTGAGCAGGGCCTGCCTCTGGCTCACAGCTTAACTTTGCTTTATGTTAGCAAAGTCTTGACCATTACTTTGGTCCAGGCCTCAGGCCTCATACCGGGCCTCTGATTCCAAGGGTTTATGTTTCAGGGCCTCATCTTACTACATTCCCCCACTTTTTGTCTTTTTATGGGGAGGATGTTTAATCATCGTCCTGGAAAAGCATAATGCATGGACTAAAGATAACCCAGTGGCCTAAAGACTGTTATGTGGTTACTTTATTTTACCATCCATACACTCATGCCCCATCTGTCTTTAGTCCCTTCTCATATGACTGACGGACAGATTTTATTTTCTAATTGATTGTAGTCCCTTATAGTGGGCCGGGGAATGTTAGGTCCAGGACCATGACTGAGGAATGTAGTATTATGATTGAACCTTAGAGGCACTCTCAAATAATTAATATATATGAATAATATGGATATGGTGTATATATTTGTAGCGTATATGGGTATATATGTTGTCGTCAGACGCTACTGGTGTGGTGCTCTGCTCTGTTCAATGTTGATATCAGTCGGCTGCGTGCGTGTTCCCTCTGGGTGCTGCCCTGGCTCTGCACAGATCGCTGACACAGCAGACCCCGAGAGAACCCCCAAGGACCACAGACTCTGATAAGGTACGAAGGCACCCGGGTTGATTGGCAAACGAAGCACAGTAATAGTTTCCTATAGACTCTCCGGACATACTACGAGTTTGTGCCCCCGGCAATGGACACAGCTCAGTCAGTGGCGGGACTTTCCACTGCCCTCTAGGCCGGACAAAGACGTCCACTTAGGGATGTATTTTTATACACAGGTATAAACAGGTTACGCATCATTGAACATACTGAGGTACAGCCCCTCTATTAGGGGGTTGCCTTTCTCTTGACACAGGTTGGTTTGAACAAACTATCCATCCAACATACTGTTTATCCATCGTATTGTTCTTTCATATTGTCCATCCATCATACTGTCCTTTTATACTGTCTTTAGGCTAGGGCTACCTGTTCTTTATCTGTGTGGGATGTGCAGGATGTGTTTGTACCCAGCTGTTCTGGTGCCCTCTTGGCCCGTGTTCATTTTATTAGTGATTAATACATATTTCTAGCAGCCCTCTTCTTGCCAGCTTCTGTGAGTTTGCATCGCGGTTTGTTGCATGGATTGGTTCCTGAGTTAGAGTTACATGCAACAAACCTCGATGCCAACCCTGCCCACATATCTACACCAGCGACACCATCACAGGACCTAACCAGATCAGCCACAACATCACTGGTTCATTCACCTGCACATCCACCAATGTGCTATATGCCATCATGTGCCAGCAGTGCCCCTCTGCTATGTACATCGGCCAAACTGGACAGGCCCTACGAAAAAGGATGTATTTTCACACGTATTTTTTGTAGGTTCCTTGCAGCTGTTTCCAATGTTTTATTCTGTTCCTGTGCTGATTGATTGTCTCTGGGCTGCTTGCCACCCTACATTCCAGGGCTGTGTAGCTTCTTTTGATTCTTTTAACACTTTCTTTGTTACTGTTACTTGCCCTGCCAATTTTGTGGCATGCCATTTTAACCATTTAACAGCCATGGTTATAGTTTGCAATATTTTACATTTTAAAGCTACAGTCTCTGCCCTAGCCTTACAAATTACATTACATGTTTCTTCCCCACTATATTTTTTAAACTCTGTGGGGATTTGCAGGGAGGGGATAAGGGGGTTCCCTAGCTTGTGGTTTTCTGTCATGTTAGATTGCGATTCCTACAGTCGACAGCTCACTTACCCACCAGATCAGCCGTCGGGGTCATCAATGTTGTCAGACGCCACCGGTGTGGTGCTCTGCTCTATCCAATGTTGATAAAAGTTGGCTGGGTGCGTGTGCTCCCTCTGGGTGCTGCCCCGGCTCTGCGCAGATCACTGACACAGCAGACCCCGAGAGAACCCCCAATGACCACAGACTCCAATAAGGTACGAAGACACCCGGCCAGGTTTATTGCCAAACGAAACACAGTCTCTAGCTCCCCAGATCAGATGTCTACAGTTCTGCTAGTACAGATGTGCTCCCTGACAATGGACACAGCTCAGTCAGTGGCAGGACACTCCACTGCCCCCTAGGCTGGACAAAGACAACTCCTCGGGTGTGCATTCTTATACACAGGTACAAACAAATTACACATCACTCCTGACGTATTGCGGTGCAACCCCTCTGCGTAGCAAGGTACAACCCCTCTGCGTGTTGGAGTGCTGCCTCGCTCCTGGTACACGTTGGTTTGGACAAACAAGTCTATCCGTCATAGTATCCTTTTGAGCCTGTCTTTTAGGATGGGTCAGCCTGTTCCGCATTATCTCTGTGGAATGTGTTTGTACCGGCCTGTTCTGGTGCCATCCTGGTCCATGTTTAGCCTATTAGTGCTCGATACCCTTTAGATATGTGCATATGTCCAATTAGCAGCCGCCTTCTTGCCAATTTTTGTGAGCAGGGCCTGCCTCTGGCTCACAGCTTAACGTTGCTTTATGTTAGCAAAGTCCTGACCGTTACTTTGGTTCAGGCCTCAGGCCTCATACTGGGCCTCTGATACCAAGGATTTATGTTTCAGGGCCTCATCTTACTACAGGCTCATTCAGGGGAAGTCTGGTCCAGTGATTAGGGGACTAGCCAGAGATCTGAGTTAAAATCTTTCTCTGCCACAGCTGTTTTGGGTCACCTTGGGGAAGTCACTTTTTTGGTGCCTCAGTTTCCCATCTGTAAAAGCAGGTAGCAGCACTTCCCTGCCTCAAAGAGTTGGGGCTGCGAGGATAAATGCATTAAAGACTGTGAGGTGTTCAGATGCGATGGTAACGGGAGCGGGTGGGATATAAGTACTTTAGCTAGACCAGTGGTTTCCAACCTGTGGTCTGCGGGATCTGACTGTGTCTAAGGGGTGCGTGAAAGGTTGTTGTTACCATAGAACAGTGGCTTTTGACCTGGGTGTCTGCAGATGAGATCTACGATTTCCAAAGGGGTCCCACATCTCCATTCAATTTTTTTTTAGCAAAATGCAAACGCAAATGAAAAGAGGTTGAAAGCCACTGAGCTAGACAGATGCCCCAGCCTTTCACAGGGATATACAGGTATATCTGCCCCTTCCCCGCCACTGCTGGGGCCATTCTCAGCTGGGACTATGGGACAATACACACGGCAAAGGCCATAATACTGCTTTACATCAGGGGTCCACCAAGTGCCTAGTCTCAGCCCTGGTCTACACTATGAGTTTAGGTAGAATTTAGCAGTGTTAGATCAATTTAACCCTGCACCCGTCCACACGACGAAGCCATTTTTGTCGACTTAAAGGGCTCTTAAAATCGATTTCCGTACTCCTCCCCAACAAGGGGATTAGCGCTGAAATCGACCCTGCTTGGTTGAATTTCGGGTAGTGTAGACGCAATTCGACGGTATTGGCCTCCGGGAGCTACCCCAGAGTGTTCCATTGTGACCGCTCTGGACAGCGCTCTCAACTCAGATGCACTGGCAAGGTAGACAGGAAAAGCACCACAAACGTTTGAATTTCATTTCCTGTTTGTCCAGCGTGGTGAGCTGATCAGCACAGGTGACCACAGGGTCCCAGAATCGCAAAAGAGCTCCAGCATGGACCAAACGGGAGATACTGGCAGGGGCGGCTCTACAAATTTGGCCGCCCCAAGCAATCATGCCCGGGAGGCGCCCCCGAGCCGCGGGAGCAGCGGACCTGCAGCGGGCATGACTGCGGAGGGTCCGCTGGTCGCGCGGCTCAGCTGGACCTCCCGCAGCTGCGGGCGGTTCGCTGGTCCGGCGGCTCCGGTTGAGCTGCCGCAGTCATGCCTGCGGGAGGTCCAGCCGAGCCGCGGGACCAGCGAACCGTCCGCAGTCATGCCTGCGGCAGGTCCGGTCGTCCCGGGGCTCCGGTGGACCTCCCGCAGGCATGACTGCGGCAGGTCCACCGGCCGAGCCTGCCGCCCCCCTGGGAAATGGCCGCCCCAGGCGGGTGCTTGCCCCGCTGGGCTCTAGAGCCGCCCCTGGATACTGGATCTGATCACTGTACGGGGAGACGAATCCGTGCTAGCCAAACTCTGTTCTAAAAGGCTAAATGATTAAGCGCAGCCAGACACCAGGGCAGTGGAAGAGTGCGCTGTGCATCAGAGAAGCTTTGAAAACCAGTTTCATGACTGGCCAGGCTACAGTGTGAAAGTTCTGTTTGTTTCTCCTTGATGAAAACCTGCCCCCTTGGTTCACTCTACTTCCCTGTAAGCCAACCGCCCTCCCCTCCCCCGTGGAGCTCCGCTTGCAGAGGCAATCAAGTCATTGTTGTTTCAAATTCATGCATTCTTTATTAATTCATCACACAAATGGGGGGATGGAAGCACAGGGGTGGGGTAGTTGTAGGGGCACCCCCTAAAATGGCAAGCAGCTCATCATAGATGCGGCATGTCTGGGGCTCTGACCCGGAGCTGCTGTTTGCCTCTCTGGTTCTTTGGTGGGCTTGCCTGATATTCCAGGCAGGACTGAATCTCCATTAGACGAAACTTAAAGAAGGGAATGACCTGGAGTCACTCCCATTTATGTCCAGGCGCCCCGGACTGACCTCACCGAGGCTGGCCAGGAGCACTCATGTCTGCCCAGGAGCCCCCGACCGACCTCACCGAGGCTGGCCAGGAGGAACCAGGAGACAGCAGCAGACGGCACAATACGGCTGCTAACCGTCTTTGCTAACTTGCAAAGGCAAGGGGATGCTGCTGTGTAGCACTGCAGTACCGCGTCTGCCAGCAGCACCTAGAAGACGTACGGTGACAGTGAGCTGAGCATGCTCCATGCTTGCCGTGGTAACCCAGGAAAAAAGGTGAGAAACGATTTTTTGCCATTGCTTTCACGGAGGGAGGGACAGGGGCCTGATCACATGTACCCAGAACCACCCATGACAATGTTTTTGCCCCATCAGCATAGGCCCAGCGCCAGTCTCAGAAGCGGCCAGCATGCGGCACCACGACCCACGACCCAGGGGTGGCACAGGGACGTGGTGAGCAGGGCAGCTTGGGGCCAAGGCAGGCAGGCAGGGAGCGCGCCACTGCAGGTAAGCGGTTCTGGGCTGGAGCCCGAATCCCTCCTGCACCCCGCCCCCCAACTCCCTGCCCTGAGACACCTACCTGCACCTCGCACCCCTCCTGCACCCCAACCCCCTGGCCTGAGCCCCCTGCCGGCATCCCGTACCCCTCCTGCACCCCAACTCCCTGCCCTAAGCCCCCTGCCTGCACCCCAGACCCCTCCTGCACCCTCAACCCCCTTCCCTGAGCCCCCTCATATGCCCTGCACCCCTTCTCTTCCACAATGCCTTGCCCTGAGCCCCTTCCTGCACACTGCACCCCCCCACTCACCCTGCACTCCTTCCTGCACCCCAACCTTTATGATGGTTCACCTTTAAAAAAGAATAAATAAAATTCCCTGGGTGCACACCCTAATGAAATGTGCTGCGCACGCCTATGCCCATCAGGCATTGGGAACTCAACCCAGAATTCCAATGGGCGGCGGAGACTGCGGGAATTGTGGGATAGATACCCACAGTGCAATGCTCCGAAAGTTGACGCTAGTCTCAGTACTGTGGACACACTCCGCCGACTTAATGGTCTTAAGTGGGGACACACACAATCGACTGTATCAAATCCATGTCTAAAAAATCGACTTCTATTAAATCAACCTAATTTCGTAGTGTAGACGTACCCTCAGGCCATAGGGCTGTCTGCACCTATGTCTCATCTCTGCGTGCATGCTCTCAGGTGACAGGCCTTGTGCCTTTACCTCTCTTGTGGTGGAATCCACAATTCTCCCACTCTTGGGCCTGATCTACACTACGGGGTTAGGTCGAATTTAGCCACGTTAGGTCGCTTTTAAAATGAATGCGTCCACACAACACATCGCGTTCCGTTGACTTAAAGGGCTCTTAAAATTGACTTCTGTACTCCCCCCTCCCCGACCAGGGGATTAGTGCTAAAATCGACCTTGCTGGGTCAAATTTGGGGTAGTGTGGACGCAAATCGACAGTACTGGCCTCCGGGAGCTATCCCAGAGTGCTCCAATGTGACCGCTCTGGACAGCACTTTGAACTCCGATGCACTAGCCAGGTACACAGGAAAAGCTCTGGGAACTTTTGAATTTAATTTCCTGTTTAGTCAGCGTGGCAAACTCAGCAGCACGGATGACCATGCAGTCCCCCCAGAATCATAAGAGCGTAGAATGTTTCTACGCTCCCCCTATCATCTCCGTCCCTGAGGTTATCGCAGATTAGAAGGCAAAAAAAAACGCACTCACGATGACACGTTTTCCGAGCTCATGCAGTCCTCCCACACTGATAGGGCACAGCTTAATGCATGGAGGCCTTCAGTGGCAAAGGCCAGGAAAGAATTAAGTGAGCACGAAGAGCGGAGGCAGGACGCGATGCTGAGGAAAGCCAGCAAGAGCACAGACCCCCACTGCATCCACTGTATAACCGCCTACCCTCCTCCTCATGTTCCATAGCCTCCTCATCCAGACGCCCAAGAACGCAGGGGTGGGGAGGCTCTGGGCACCCAGTCACTCCATTCCAGAGGATGGCCCAAGCAACAGAAGGCTGTCATTCAAACAGTTTGATTTTTAGTGTGGCTACAATAAGCAATGTGGCTGTGTCCTTCCCTCCTCCCCCACCTCACCCGGGCTGCCTTGTCCGTAATCAATTTTTTTTTTAAATTAATAAAGAAAGAATGCATGGTTTCAAAACAATAGTTACTTTATTTCAAAGGGGGAGGGTGGTTGGCTTACAGGGAATTAAAATCAACAAAGGGGGCGGGTTTGTATCAAGGAGAAACACACACAACTGTCACACCGTAGCCGGGGAGTCATTAATGGTCACTTCTGAACTTAAAGTCTATGAGTCTATGAAACTGGTTTTCAAAGCCTCTCTGATGCACAGCACACCTACCTGTGCTCTTCTAATCGCCCTGGTGTCTGGCTGTTCGAAATTGGCTGCCAAGCGATTTGCCTCAACCTCCCACCCCACCATAAATGTCTCCCCCTTACTCTCTCAGATATTATGGAGCACACAGCAAGCAGCAATAACAATGGGAATGTTGGTTGTGCTGAGGTCTGACCTAGTCAGCAAACAGCGCCAGTGAGCTTTTAAAGTGCGTGACGGTGAGCTGAGCGGGCTCCATGCTTGCCATGGTATGGCATCTGCATGGGTAACCCAGGAAAAAAGGTGCAAAACGATTGACAGATGTTGCTTTCACGGAGGGAGGGGCGACTGATGACATGTACGCAAAACCACCCGCAACAATGTTTTTGCCCCATCAGGCAATGAGAGCTTAACCCAGAATTCCAATGGGCGGCGGAGACTGTGGGAACTGTGGGACAGCTACCCACAGTGCACCGCTCCGTAAGTCGATGCTAGCCTCGGTAGTGAGGACGCACTCCGCCGACTTAATGCGCTTAGTGGGGACATACACAAGCGACTGTATAAAATCGATTTCTAAAAATCGACTTTTATAAAATTGACTTAATTTCGTAGTGTAGACATACCCTTAGACTGAGCCCTAGGAGAGAGTGCCCTCTGTATGAACTGGCTGACGGGTTTTGCACCTGGGGTTCTCCACTCCCTGCTCTGCTCCTGGGTTCCTTTACTTTGGGCCTGTCTACCTGTTCTGCACTAGCTACTCTGATTGTTTTCATCCTTTCCCTGGTAGGGTGACCAGACAGCAAGTGTGAAAAATCGGGATGGGGGTGGGGGTGATAGGAGCCTATATAAGAAAAAGACCCACAAATCGGGACAGTTCCTATAAAATCAGGACATCTGGTCACCCTATTCCCTGGACAGTTCAGCTGCCCTTGCTATCTGGAGACATTTCTCTAGTCTAGGGGTTAGACGGTTGAGAAAAACAGCTCTTTGCTGTCAGCTGGAATCACGCGTCTCACAAATGATCTTGTTTTTAATTAGGGAATCTTTAGTAGCGCCAAAGTTATACGTGGATGCCAGAGTTCTCAGCTCTGTAACATGAGTATCTACTCCCTGTCCTGCTTCTTGGGTTTAGGTAAAAAAACCCAAAGTATTTCTCTATGGGCTCATTTTGTCTGGAGCCACAGTACTGATCACACTCCTTTATCTGCTGTTCCAATGTTTGGGGCATTAATCCTGGCAACAGTGTCTGACTCACGCCTCTCCTCCCTTCAAGTTCCATGCAGGTTGCTACTGCATGCTATGCAATTTTTCCTGTGTGCCTGACCTAGGAATCAAATGTGACCCAGTGACCAAGGACAAAGGTTCTTGGCAATCCTGCTTACCCATGGGATCCTGGGGGTTAGTATCACCAGACTGGACTAATTCCTCCCAGTCAAGTGCCGGCGGAATGGGATCACAGAGAAATGTCTTGTTAAAATTCCACCACCAAACTGAAGGGACAATAGAAGCAATCTTATGTTCTTATGTTCAATTCCACGGTCTGCCCCGCCCATCAGTCCCGCTAAACTACATTTCCCAGAATGCCCCTGTCCTAGGTACAAGGACCTGGCTGTGACTGGCCTACATGCTCCTTTAAAGGGCCAGCTACACTTTTTAACCCACCATAAGGAAGGGCACAAACCCAGTCTTTTAACATTCCTTTGCGGGTCTTATTCTCAGCTGCTATACAAGATCAAGTGCACTGAACTCTCTTGGAAAGCAGAAAACCTAGGGCTAAATCTCAGTCTCCATTGACTTCACTGGAGTTACAGCACCGATGACAACAATCTATGAAGTCAATGGAGTTGCATGAAGGATGAAGTTGGCCCATTATGTATTTATTACAGACACATCACAGGCCAGAACATAATAGAGGTCCACTAAACGTGCAGTATCAGAGAGCCTAAGCTAGGGGCAGAGGTAGATACACTGGAGGGTAGGGATCGGGTCCAGAATGACCTAGACAAATTAGACGATTGGGCCAAAAGAAATCTGATGAGCAGGGGTGGCTCTAGAAATTTCGCCGCCCCAAGCATGGCGGCATGCTGCGGGGGGGCACTCTGGCGGTCGTCAGTCCCACGGCTCCGGTGGACCTCCTGCAGACAGGCATGTCTGCAGGAGGTCCACCGGAGCCGCCTGCCGCCCTCCCGGCGACAGGCAGAGCGCCCCCCGCAGCATGCCGCCCCAAGCACGCGCTTGGCACGCTGGGGTCTGGAGCTGGCCCTGCTGATGAGGTACAACAAGGACAAGTGCAGAGCCCTGCACTTAGGATGGAAGAATCCCATGCACTGCTACAGCCTGGGGACCGACTGGCTAAGCTGCAGTTCTGCAGAAAAGGACCTGGGGATTACAGTGGACGAGAAGCTGGATATGAGTCAGCAGTGCGCCCTTGTTGCTAAGAAGGCTAACAGCATATTGGACTGAATTAGTAGGAGCATTGCCAGCAGATCGAGGGAAGTGATTATTCCCCTCTATTCGGCACTGGTGAGGCCACATCTGGAGTATTGAGTGCAATTTTGGTTCCCCCAGTACAGAAGGGATGTGGACAAATTGGAGAGAGTCCAGTGGAGGGCAATGAAAATGATCAGGGGGCTGGGGCACATGACTTACAAGGAGAGACTGAGGGAACTGGGGTTATTTAGTCTGCAGAAGAGAAGGGGGGGGGGTGGGGATTTGATAGCAGCCTTCAACTACATGAAGGGGGTTTCCAAAGAGGATGGAGCTTGGCTGTTCTCAGTGGTGGCAGATGACAGAACAAGGAACAATGCTCTCAAGTTGTAGTGAGGGAGGGGTAGGTCGGATATTAGGAAAATCTATTTCACTAGGAGGGTGGTGAAGCACTGGAATGGGTTACCTAGGGAGGCAGTGGAATCTCCATTCTTAGAGGTTTTTAAGGCCTAGCTTGACAAAGCCCTGGCTGGGATGATTTAGTTGGTGTTGGTCCTGGTTTGAGCAGGGGATTGGACTAGATACCTCCTGAGGTCTCTTCCAATGCTAATGTTCTATGAGTCTGTGATGATGTACTACCTTTCAGCCAAGGCTCTCAAAGCATTTTTTATTCATTGTACCTTGCAACGCCCCTGTAAAGGAAACAGTTATTTTAAAACCCCTTTTATAGCTGGGAATACTGAGGCTCTGAGGGGTTAAGTGGTTTGCCCAAGGTAACACAGAGAATGAGTGGCAGGGCTGAGGATGGAACATAGGTATCCGCACTCCTGTGACTGTTGGTTTCAGCACCCCGGAGGGGTGTTGTGCTGGGCGTGCGGGACTCAGCTTGTGCAGTTGAATTTAGCTTTCAATACACAACTGCTATTTTTCTTATTTTCCTCATATGTGTTCACTCTCATTTGGAAGCCCAACAATAACCACTGTATATAGGGTGAGGAGTCCTAGTCTCCCCCTCCCAGATCGCTGAGTCGCAGCCTCTCCCCCTTCCCACACCCAATCCCAGGTTTCTTGCCCAGCCAGTCCCAGTTCCCCCTCCCAGATCCTCGGTTGATCTGTCTCTCTCCTACTCTCCCCACCGGCGCCCAGTCCCAGTCTCTCTTCCCAGGCTCCTCGTACAATCTCAGTCTCCTACTCGCCATCCCTGGCTCCTTGTCCAGATCCTGCCCAGCCATTCCCAGTTCTCCCCCATACCCTGGATCTTGGTCAGCTCTGTCTCGCCTCCCCGCTACACCTATTCCCCACTAGCTCATTGTCCCCGTCTCCTGGTCCAGCCAGTCCCAGTGTTCCCCCTGCTCCATCTCCCGGTCTGATTTCAGGGTCCTGACACACACGCTGATGAACATTGTTCTTCGAATAAGCCATTCTGTGCAGTCTGGTTTCCCTCAATGCTGATTACTGGCTTGCATGGCTGAAGAGGTAACCAGACTGCCCAGGTGCCAGCGTGGGGCTGGCTACACATGTGGGCAGGTAACAATTCTTTTAGGAGTGAGACGTTTGGTTTCTTTTATGTGATATCTCTAGAGAACTGGCACTGCTTGATTTCCCCTCTCCCCGCCATTTAATTATTGCCAAACCCAGGCCCCGATCCTGCAATCAGATCACGCCGTGGGATCCTTCTATCTACATCAAGCCACATTCACAATTCAAAGTGAGACGGTGCCTGGAATTTCCCCCCCAGATTTCCCTTCATGTCTGTTCAGCCAGTCATTGTCTGTAGCCCCTTACACAAAACTATCCATTGGCCTCTACCGCCCCAGGCAATATCTCCCAGGCCATAAGAGAGTATGAAATCAAATCACTTCAGAGTGGAAATGCTTGCCTCGTGCTGCCATCTACGGGATGTTAGAGAGACGGCAACAATGGAACCTCGACGGCTTCAGCGCAGAATCATTAATTGTTGTGCCCTCGATCCAAGGTGAAGCTGCCTACTGTTGTGAGATGCTCACTGATGTCCAGAGCAGGCTATGGCCTTATGCAGGGTGACCAGCAGTGGTGAGCTGGAGCCGGTTCCCACCAGTTCGCGGGAACCGGTTGTTAAATTTAGAAGCCCTTTTAGAACCGGTTGTAAAGGGCTTTTAAATTTAACAAAAGCTCCAGCAGCTCCCTGCCCTGCCCCCGGCCCAAGCTCACCTGGCTCCAGCTCTGCCTCTGCTTCCTCCCCTGAAGGCTCCCGAATCAGCTGTTAGCGCGGGAAGCCTGGGAGGGCTGAGAAGGAAGCAGCAACTTCCTGCAGGAGAGCTGGGGCGGGAGGCACAAGGAGGGCTCTAGGCGCCGCGCGTCTCCTGGCGGCCCCGGCCCTGACTCCGGCCGGCCGGGCAGCACGGCTCCGGGCCAGCCCCCGGTCCCCGACTCCAGCCTGGCCTCTGGCCTGGCCAGTGGCTCCAGGCCGGCCCCAACCGGGCCGGCCCCGATGGATCTGGGCTGGCAGCGGCTCTGGCCCAGCCCCCAACTCCGGCCCAGCGCCCGCGGCGCCCGGCCCTGACTCTGGGGGGCACGGCCCCCATCGCCAGGCAGCACAGTAAGGGGGCAGGGAGCAGGGAGGGGTGTTGGATAGAGGGCGGGGGGGTGGATTAGGGTCGGGACTCGGGGCGGTCAGAGAGCAGGGAACAGGGGAATTGAATGGGGGCAAGAGTCCTGGGGGGGCAGTCAGGAAGGACCAGGGGTTGGATGAGGCAGTCAGGGGCAGGGGTTCCAGGGGCAGTTGGGACAGAGAGAAGGGGTGGTTGGATGGGGCAGGGGTCCCGGGGGGCCATCAGGAATAAGAGGAGGGGTTGGATGGGGCAGCAGGGGGCAGTTAGGGGACAGGGACGGGGGGTGGATGGGGCAGGGGTCCTGGGGGGCAGCACGACCCCCTCATCGGGTGAGGAGGAGGGAACTGGTTGTTAATATTTTGGCAGCTCATCACTGGTGACCAGATGTCCCGATTTTATCAGGACACTCCCGATTTTGGGGTCTTTTTCTTATATAGGCTCCTATTACCAGGGGCGGCTCCAGGCCCCAGCAGGCCAAGCGCGTGCTTGGGGCGGCATGCCATGGGGGGCGCTCTGCCGGTCGCCGGGAGGGCGGCAGGCGGCTCCGGTGGATCTCCCGCAGACATGCCTGCAGAGGGTCCGCTGGTCCCGCGGCACCGGTGGACCTCCCGCAGACGTGCCTGTGGATGCTCCACCGAAGCCGTGGGACCAGCGGACCCTCCGCAGGCACGTCTGCGGGAGGTCCACCGGAGCCGCGGGACCGGCGACCGGCAGAGCGCCCCCCGCGGCGTGCTGCCGTGCTTGGGGCGGCGAAATGGCTAGAGCGGCCCCTGCCTATTACCCTCCACCCCCGTCCTGATTTTTCACATTTGCTGTCTGGTCACCCTAGCCTTATGGATGGATGTTTGTCAGCGCTGCCACAAGAGTCCTAGGTTCTGGGATTTTCTCTGTATTTGCTGACTTTGTTTGCAGGACACACCAACTCAAAGCAGCAGCAGATCCTGCTGGAACAACAGATGCAAACCCCAGAGACACATCTCTGCTGCTACAATGATCACTATCACCACCACATGCCTTTCAAGATCCAGGGGTCCCACACAGGCCTGTCACAACATGTGGTGTACCTCATGTGTGAAACCAGACAATTGCTAAGCTCTCAAATGAATTCACTCAATAAAATGATAAAAAACAACCACACATCATCCATGGGTGAACGCTTTCCACAAAGCGATCACTCCATAGCTGACATCTGAGTCCTCATCCTCAAATATCAGAGGGGTAGCCGTGTTAGTCTGGATCTGTAAAAGCAGCATGCATCCAACGAAGTGGGTATTCACCCATGAAAGCTCATGCTCCAATACGTCTATAAGGTGCCACAGGACTCTTTGCTGCTTTTATTCATCCCCAAAGGAAATCTGCACAACACCTTCAAAAGATGAGCCCGGGAATTTCAATTCATAACTCTGCTGGACACTAAAAACCACAGACTCAACAGGGACACTGGTTTTACGGCTCATTACAGCAAATAATGGTTTCAGTCTAAGTATCCACATCACAAATGGCCATTTGCACCTGGCTGAGAGTCCGGGCAGAGAGACCAAGGACGGCATGGTCCAGGGAGCCTGAATTCCCATTTCCCCTCTGGGTATAGCAGCAATCACTGTAAGACAGCAGTGAAGCACATTGATACGGAGGTAGTGGACGCTTGCACAGCCACTGCCCATGTTATCCCTGTTCCGGACAGACACAGGTATGAATCTCTAGTGCTGTTGATCAGGCACATGTCTCCGGCACTGAGTTTTCTTAGAGAGGTCTGAGAGGAACAAGAGATCTCACAGCGTTCTGGTAGGAAAGGACCAGCTCCTTTAAAGACAACCCTGCTACTTAGTAGCTGCCTGGGGACACAGCGGGGAATGGTTAGTTAATGCTCACACACTGCTTTGAAACGGCAGAGCTCTCCATAAGTGCTACGTATTGTTATCGACAGAGAAGCAGGCGTCCTTATTCTCCATCCGTATAGTTCATAGAGAGTCCTTGAGAATGTCACTGCACCATCTGTATCCACCCTATGATATATCTCTTGCTCAGGTGAAGTGCGTGGTCTTTGTAGCCTGGCAGCATCCCTTGTGATAAACTTGGCTTTTCCCCCTATCCATGGTGATCGCCGATACCTATTTTATCCTGTCAGCTATACACACAGGAAAGAGACTGGTGAAGAAACATGCTTTCAAATCCCTTCAATAATAAATCTCGTAACGTGCCAGCCATAGCTACCTGATATGCCAGCCCGCTGTGGAAAAGTATATATGCTTTCAGCCATACTTTATATTAAGGTTCCATCTAGCACTAGTTGATAAATGGCTAATAAATGATTACTAGCTGTTGTAATAACTGGTAAATTAATTGTTATAGAGTCCAACACTCCAATAGTTTTCTTACAGCCATCTATAGCACCTCCTAGTGGAATGTTTCCATCTATCCAGTCAGCACTCGGTATCTAATCTGGTTATGAAGAAGCCTGAAAGATCCAGGCCGGCCTGTGAGCCCAGAAGGACGGGTTTGTTGCTTTGGACACCTCTCGACTGGAAGGCAGACTACAACCCACCAAACATATTTCACTTGCGCCAAGTAGCCATCAGAGCAACTGCCTGTTTGGTCATGGCTAGCCGGGGTCGGATTGGAACCAGTGGCCTCTCACCATCACCATTCTTTAACTGGTTAAGGTTTGCAAGGGCCTTTGGGATTCTGAATGGAAGGGTGCATGCATAGTTGGTATTTATGCTGCTGCTGTCCAAGACTGTTGGTTTGAAAGGTGCTATGTCTGTGCTCTGCGCCTCATCGCCCCAACCCCCATCACCTTTCTGCAGAGCACCTGAAGCACTCGCCCCTTCAGCATGGATGAGACCAACTCGCCAGCTTCAGCATCTCTCCTTCTCCCCTCCACCCTCCTGCCTCTACTGCCCTGGAACTGGATGATGGATTCCGGCAGCTGCTGCAAAAATCTGCCAGCCAGCCGAGATGTCCCACCCATGACACCAGGACAGCAGCAGCTCGGAGAGCGCTGGCGTCTGGATCCCCGCTGACGGATGGGCACAGCTGCTGCGGGGAGATTGTCAGGGCTGTCACATGCCATAGTTGGTGCTGTCAGGGTGGAAGAAGGATGGGCCCATTTTCTGTCCCCAGCAGAGCTCTCCAGCAGCTGCCCCCCGCCCCGCCCCTTTCCCTGCTGGCATAGAAAGCCTTTCAGAAGGTTTCAAGGACACAGAAATAGGGCAAACTCCCAGGGCTGAGGCTGCTCTTTCCAATGCCAGCCCTGAAGAACAAAGGCCCATCGGGAGAACTCAGGTTTGAGGGTGGAGGATGGCGCTAGGCAGACTCGCAGTACAGACATTTCTCATGCAAAATCAGGAGAACCAGTGACTCCGTTCACATCAGTGAAGTTGCACCTGGCAAATCAGGCACATTGTCTCTTTCTCTCTACTCCCCTGCCCGCTTCTCCCTCTTGCCTTCCACCTTCCTCCTTTTCCAAGAGATCCTGCTGCTGGTTCGAGAACCTCTCCCGCTACAGCTCCCACCATCGCCTTGATGACTAAATTGTGCTACTGAGAACTGCAGGGGGCAGTGTGGAGCCCTATGCAGCAGGCGCTTCTGTGACATTGTGCCCCAGGGAGAATGGGGCCTGCTGCCCCAAGGAGCCTGTGCCTTGCCCCCTGCCCCCACCAGGAGGGAGGGCACCGTAAGGCTGGGGGGGGGGGGGTGAGAAGAGATGATTGAAAAGCAGAAGGGAAAAAATATAATTGAAAATTGTGAAACATTTGTTTGTTCCGCAGGTTTTGAAAGGGGGACAAGTTTTCACTCAAAGTTTTATTGAAAACTAGTTTAAAAAATTCTTCTTTTTCCCCCTTTTCCTTTCTGCCGCCCATTTCTCACCCCTTTTCCACTTTGCCACCAAAAACGGGGGGGAAAGTGCTTTTTTTTACAAAAAGATGAACTGAAAAAATAAAGTAAAGAAAAGACTATTTTTTGTTTCGTTTTCCTGTTTCAGTGGGGGAAAAAATAGAAACTTTTCTGGGGAAAAAAAATCCAAAACATTTTCATAAAAATTTCCAGTTTTGGAATTTTTCAACAGCAAAACAGAAGCACTAGGCTCAAGGAAGTTGGAAGGGGAGGAATGTTGATGGGTTTTTCGTCTTTCCTATTGGCCAGGCCCAGGCACACTGTCCCCCCACTTGCTCTGATTGGTGCTAAAACTCCTGAGCCTGTGGGTTTATTTCTTACTCCCCATTTTCTCTTGTTTATTACTTTCAACGTATAGAAAATGCATCGCTTGTAAACTCTTTGGAGCAGGGCCTCTTTTGGTCCTTGTATTTGTGCAGCACCGATAGGGTGACCAGACAGCAAATGTGAAAAATCAGGACAGGGCGTGGGGGGTAATAGGAGCCCATACAAGAAAAAAGACCCAAAAATCGGGACTGTCCCTATAAAATTGGGACCTCTGGTCACCCTAAGCACCGAGAACAATGGGGGTGCTGGACTATGGCTAGAGCTCTCGGATGCTACTGGAATACAACTCACTCGCTCATCATTTCCAGCTACCTCCAGGGCCACGTCAGTTAGACAGAAGAAATTATTTTTTTCTCAGTGCTGATCTTTTTTCCATTTCAGGCCTCGGGGCAGCAAAGCCAAGGCTGTACAAAGACCAGCCAAAATATCTTTTATTTTCTGAGATCTTATTAAAACCACAGCAGATCATTTAGGTCGCTTCGAAGCCGTTCTGATGGATATTGAAATGACTGATTTATGGCATTTTTAATGGACCTTCAAGCAGCTTAGTATTACTCAGTTGAGCTGCTGATGTCATTAAGAACGACGGAAAAACACTTTGAGACACTTGTTGCGTAGCTAAGATGGTCAAGCTTATTGTCTTTTCCCACCATCACCCACAAGATGTTTCTGAGGACTTTCTTCTTAACCAGACCTTCGCAAACTGTGCTGATAGGTCTTGTTTTGTTTTGTTCCTTTATTGAGAAATTTGACAAAACATTTAAAAACCGATAGATAGACCTGATTTCTAAAACTCATTTGTTTTTACACAGATCAGTGAAAGTTAACCACTCAGGTTCAGATCCTCAAAGGTGTTTAGGTTCCTAACCCCCACTGATTTCTCAGATCCTCTCACCTGACTGAGAGAATTCCAGCAGATCAAAGTAAGGGTGTGGGTTGGTGGTCAGAGCATTGGACTGGGATTTAGGAAACCGGGGGTCTATTCCTAGCTGACCTGCACCGCAGTGACCAGCTGGGTGTCCTTTGCTAAGTCCCTTCCCTTCTCTGTGCCTCATTGAGTATGTCCACACTGCAATTAGACCTCCGCTGCTGGCCCGCCCCAGTTGACTTGGGCTTGCAGGCTTGAGCTAAGGGTCTGTTTAATTATGGTGTAGACGTCTGAGCTTGGGTATCACGTTTAGTCTTGAGAAAGAACAGTGAGAGGAGACCTCACAGTCTTCAAATATGTTGAGGGCTGTTATAAAGAGACCAGTTGTTCTCCGTGTCCACTGAAGGCAGGACAAGAAGGAAAGGGCTTAATCTGCAGCAAGGGAGATGTAGGACAGATATTAGGAAATCTTTCCAACTCTAAGGGTAGCTAAACTCTGGATCAGGCTTCCAAGGGAGGTTGTGGAATCTCCAGCATTGGAGGTTTTTAAGAACTGGTTGGACAAACCCCTGTCAGGGTTGGTCTAGGCCAGGGTTTCTCAACCCGTGGATCGGGACCCAAAATTGGGTATCCAGAATGGTTCAAAGGGTTACATGGCAGCTCCCGTGGCTCCTGTCTCATGGGAGTGGCTGGGCTCACCTCCCTGCTCCAGGCACTGCAACCTCTGGGGTCCCAGCGCTACTCAGGTTTAGCCCAGGTGTCATGACGACGGGAGTCTGGGTAGGCCAAATTTGAGTGACTGGCCCTGCCTCCCCGTGAGCCAGGTCACAAGTCCTCTCACAAAATGTGGTCCAGTCAGGGCATGTGTAGCCAAACCTGAGGGGCGCTGCAGCCCCGGAGGTTGCAATGTCTGGAGCGGAGAGCCAAGCCCAGCCAGCCCCCCAGCACAGAAGCTGCCGGAGCCGCCACTCACTGTGGGGTGAGTGCCGTGCAGGCTCCAACCCCTGCAGGAGACAGGATCCGACCCAAACCACCCAAGAGCCTCCACCGCCAGACGAGTTACTGGATTGCGAAAGGCCATAAACATTTACAAATGGGTCCTTAGCCCAAAAAGTTCGAGAACCGCTGGTTTAGGTTTACTTGGTCCTGTCTCAGTGCAGGGGGCAGGCCTAGATGACCTCTCAAGGGCCCTTCCAGCCCGACATTTTGTATGATGAACACGTTCCCTCTATTACGGCAATCCCAGTTAAATTCCCAAGTACGCTTTCCCCAGAAATCTTCCCTCCCACACTGCTCTCCTTCGAGGTTTCTGTTAAACCCTCTTTCCACTGACAATGGGACGCACACTCCCCTCTACCCCAGTGAGCCTGCACCTTCTCTCACTTACCCTGAGGTAAAGCGGGAGCCACTCCCCTGCAGCTAGTGGAGCTGTGCTAGTGTGGACGAGTGGAGCCCTGCCTCCAGCGCGGACGGAGAAGGAGACGCCCGCTGGCGCCGATAGAGCCATACGCCACTCAGTGCCATACGTGGATGAATGTTCTGGCGCCGCCTGTGATTCAGCCAATCAGCAACGTGAATCTGCCCTCGGCGAACCCTCAGACGGATGGACCGGACCTGTTTGTGTCCTACAACCAACCTGCTTAAGTGCTTTGCTGAATCAGGGCCTACACGGTGAGGCTATAAATAGCTCTCTTGCGGGAGCTTGCTCCTTCCTATTTTAGCAGCTTAATGGCATTCAGGGAGCAATGTGCAGACAGACAATTAATCTCCTTGCCATTAGATGGCTGTGATTACTAGGTCCCCTCAGAAATGATGCATCACTTCTTTGTAACTGGTCCAGGGAAGTGGATGCCCAGCTGCCAGCATGCTCACATTTACTACAGCAGGGTGGGGAAAATACACCCAGGAATCTACTTGACCAAAAGACAAGAAGCCCGAGATCATTGTGGAGCTGCCAGCCTGCAGTCTCTGCTACCTACCCGTGTTTCTCCATAGAGCCCTGTCTGCTTCTCCCCGGCCCTCTAGCTTTGTCTCCTCCCCTCCTCCCAGCTTGGGTGAGCTGAGCCACATTGCAGCCAAGAGCTCACGGGAACCTTGGCATACCCACGGCTGAGAGAGTGGTATTATAATAACCCTCGCTCAGCTGCCAGGGAACAGAATGTACCAGACTGGAGAAAAGCTGCAAGTGAAAGCAGCACAGACAGGGAGTCTTCACCGAAGCTACAACAGGGATGATTTGGTCCATTAGCTGGATTCATTTAGTTGATGATTGTAACGTTTCACCCCCGTGCTGTGTCAGGGATCAGTGCCGCAGGACTGAATGGGTTTGGAGGAGATACTACGACTGACTGATTCTCCTGTTCATATTTCTCCTTGACGAGCCAGAGAAGAACAACACAGTAAGAAACAAAGCTCCTGGCCACAAGGTTTGGCTTCAGGGGCTCATGGAAAATCAGTCCTTTCATCGTTTAAGAAAGAACAGGAGCTCTGAAAAGGGGAATGCCATGGGAACACACCTTCCTGACAGCTTCACCCCGGGGAAGCCGAAGCCGTCCAAGGAGCTGAAGCCAATGATCGGTGCAGTAGTCGTCGGGCTCATCTTGTTCATTGCGGCGGTGGTGGCGTGGTGCTACTACACGGCGTCTCTCAGGAAGGCGGAGCGGCTAAAGACGGAATTGATGGACCTGAGGAAGGATGGGTTCATCATCAAAAACCACAATGGGGAGGTGGTCTTCAGACTGGCCTTCCAGTCGGGCACCCTCGACCTGGAGTCCTGCTCGAAAGAAGGGGAAATTTTAACCTGCACCAGGTCGGACAGAGGGAAGCTGAATTTCTTCATTCAGACAGTCAAGCCCAAGGACACGGTGATGTGCTACTGCGTCCGCTGGGAGGAGTTTGTGGTGGACACGGTGGTCGAGCACACCATGTTTTGGGAGGACGCTCACTGGTACGGGGGCTGTGAAATGAGCGTCCAGCACTGGCCAATCAGACTCCCAGGGTACCAGGAGCCCATGCCCTTTGTGACAAGTGACGTGTATTCCTTCAGGGGCAGCTTTGGAGGCATCTTGGAAAGGTACTGGCTGTCCTCAAAAGCGGCGGCTATAAAGATCAACAACTCGGTGCCCTTCCACCTGGGGTTTAACGCCAGTGAACGGTCGCTCTTCTTTCAAGCCAGGTATAAGGATTCTCCCTACAAACCTCCCCTTGGGCAGCAGCCTTTCCCGGAGCTGAGCTACCATGTCTGCGTCGGCTCGGATGTGACCTCCATTCACAAATACATGGTGCGCAGGTACTTTAACAAGCCTTCTAAGATTCCAGCAGAAAACGCCTTCCGGTACCCCATCTGGTCTACATGGGCTCTGTACAAAAACGATATTGACCAGGATAAGCTGTTGCGTTTTGCAGAAAAGATTAAAAAGTACCGGTTTAATTGCAGCCATATTGAAATCGACGACACCTACACACAGACTTATGGCGATTTCGACTTTGATCCGGTAAAGTTCCCTAATGTGACAGAAATGTTCAAAACGCTGAAAAACGAGGGATTTAAAGTTACCCTGTGGACTCATCCCTTTATAAACTACAATTCCTCCAATTTTGGAGTGGGGATAGAGCGGCAGCTCTTTATCAAGGAGCCGACAGGGAAACTCCCCGCGATGGTGAAGTGGTGGAATGGCATTGGCGCCATATTGGATTTTACCAATCCCACAACCAGGGAGTGGTTTCAGAGCCACCTGAAACAACTGCGGTCGAAGTACGGCATAGCGTCCTTTAAATTTGATGCTGGTGAGGTGAGCTACCTTCCAAAGCAGTTCAGCACCTTCAGGCCCTTGTCGGATCCCAGCATCTGGTCCAGACGGTACACGGAAATGGCCATTCCGTTCTACGAGCTCGCCGAAGTCAGGGTCGGCTACCAGTCCCAAAACATCTCATGCTTCTTCCGCATCATTGACCGCGACTCGGTTTGGGGATATGAGCTTGGCCTCAAGTCCCTGATCCCTACCGTGCTCACCATTAGCATGCTGGGATACCCTTTCATACTACCTGACATGATTGGAGGAAACTTTCTGCCAAACAAGACAGAAGGTGCTGTTGAAATCCCGGACCAGGAGCTGTACATCCGGTGGCTGGAGCTTTCGGCCTTCATGCCCTCCATGCAGTTCTCCATACCCCCCTGGCTCTATGACAAGGAAGTGATTGAGATTGCACAGAAGTTCACAGAGCTTCATGAGTCCCTGGTTGCCCCTCTCCTGTTGGAGCTGGCTGGAGAGGTCACCGACACGGGAGACCCCATCATACGGCCCATCTGGTGGATTTCTCCCCGTGATGAATTCGCTCACAAGATCGACTCCCAGTTCCTCATTGGGGACACCCTCATGGTGGCCCCTGTCCTGGAGCTGGGCAAGCAAGAGCGAGATGTGTATCTCCCGGCCGGCAAATGGCGCAGTTACAAAGGGGAGCTGTTTGAGAAGACCCCAGTCCTGTTAACAGACTATCCCGTTGACTTGGACGAAGTTGCTTATTTCCTTTGGGTATCATAATAAATGTAGCCATCAGTTTTAAGCTTTGTGAACAGGTGATGGATTGAAAAAACTAGGTAGCTCTGAGTTCCTGAGATAAACATGCCTCTCTGTGACGTTCTAAATAATGATCATGATTCCAATTGCACAGAACCATTTTTGTGTGTTAATAAACAGGACAATTAAAATAGCTTTGTATATATTTCATCCTTTAAAAGGTCCAGTTCCAAAGCTTAATGTCTTGGCTGTGGTATTATTTATCGATATAACATGTAAAGAAACACAGAGTCTACTAGGGTTTTTTCCCCAGGCCTATATGACATTGACGCTCTTTTTTTAAAGGGTACATTAGATGGCTTCCTTTATTCCACACTGACTCTGTTGATCCCATATCTTTATTGTATTTAAAAATCGCTTTGTCATTGGCTGAGGGATTCCTCAGAGCAGCGTAGTCCTTTAAAAGTGAACCGGTGACACTCCTGCAGAGCCTTCAAGTTCTTGCCACCACCACATGCGATGGTGTTGGATGCAGCAGCAAAGGGTGGTAACAATTGGCTGCAGACTGATTTATCAGAACAAGCAAAAATTAATGCTGGCGCTCAGTAACATTGTGGCAATAATTTCCCTCCACTGGGAAATATTAGTGACTGTTATAGATAGTAAAACTAAGCTAGCATACCTTTGGCCCCAAATCAGCAAAGCACTTAAGCACATGCTTAAATCCCATTGACTTCAAAGATTAAATCCCTAAACCTTGCTTAAGTACTTTGTGGAATAAGAGCTTTTACTATTATGGGATAGCGCACTGGATTGGAACTCAGGAGACCGAGATTCTATTCCTGGGCGAGCCATTGTCCTGCTGGGTGACCCTGACAAGTCACTTCTCTTCCTTTTGCCTCAGGTTCTCCATCTGTAAAAGGGGGATAATGATCAGAACTCCTAAGAGCCAGGAATTATTGTTATTAAAAAGTACCACCCCCCTTTCCAATAACTTTGGCAATACTCATTTAACTACCTTTCCATTCACCACTGAGAATAGCCTACAGGAAACAACCAGACCACATCCCCCATCTACCAAGCCCCATGGTTTGGCTCAGCGAGTAGCAGTAGGCCAAGCATCTCTTAGAAGATCTGTCTCCAGCAGCTACGGAGCTTCTCACCTGTCCTCCCCGCACTTAATCCAGTTTAGTGAGTCAGTTTTATTAAGGTGCTGTGTAAGCAGGACCTCCCTGGAGTCCATTTAGTTCTGCTACTGCCTTTTGCAATAGCTGGTTCATGCAGCAAAGTCTTCCATCGACAACATGGGTCGGCAATCTCTGGCATGCGGCTCGCCAGGATAAGCACCCTGGCGGGCCGGGCCAGTTTGTTTACCTGCTGCGTCGGCAGGTCCGGCCGACTGCAGCTCCCACTGGCCGCGGTTCGCTGTCCCAGGTCAATGGGGGTGGCAGGAAGCCGCAGCCAGCATATCCCTTGGCCCGCACCGCTTCCCACAGCCCCCATTGGCCTGGGACGGCGAACCGCGGCCAGCGGGAGCCGTGATCGGCTGAACCTGCCGACGCAGCAGGTAAACAAACTGACCCAGCCCACCAGGGTGCTTATCCTGGCGAGCCGCATGCCAGAGATTGCCGACCCCTGATCTACAACATCTCTCACCTAAGCCGCCATGGGAGGAGAGTCAAGAACCTTAGAACCCATCAGCAAAGCCCTGCTTGCTTAGAAATCTATTCCTTACCACAAGGCTAAAAACTCTAGCCACTCTCCCAGCCTCTCTGGGAGGTGTCTACCCCCCAAAATCCAAGTTTACGTGTAGTTCTGGTGAGCTCCCAAATAAGTGTCACTTGAGGAATTGGAGGTAGGTAGCCTTTGTAGGGCAGCACTTTTCCCTTTTCACCACCAGAGGGAGTAGAGAGCTCTTTCTCCTTTGGAGCTTCTGCCTGTAAGGTTTACACATAGACTATAAAAAAACAGGAGTACTTGTGGCACCTTAAAGACTAACAAATTTATTTTAGCATGAGCTTTCGTGAGATAAACTCACAGGGCAATGCCCCTTCTCTGTTTTATGCTTCAGTTTTGTTATTCCTGAAAAAATAGTAAGTAGAATTTCTTGCTACAAAAGTGATGCAGGTTTTTGAACGCACAAGGTAAACAAACAGCAGGGTCTATCTAGGGTAGGTATCTGGCCCTCTCACCACAGTGTCTGAGCACCTCACAGTCTCTAGTGTCTTCAGCCTCACACGTCCCCCAGACTGTGAGACAGGGCAGGGCTATTATCAGTCACACAAGGAGAGGAAGGATGGGCTTGGTGGATGGGGCATTAGCTAGGGGCTTGGAAGATCTTGGTTTGATTCCCTGATCCGTCACAGAGCCGCCCCTGCGTGACCTTGGGCAAGTCCCTTAATCACTTTGTGCCTCAGTTTCCCCCCCTAAAATGGAGATAGTAGCACAGCCCTTCCTCATGGGGCAGGGGGCTGTGTGTGAATAAATGCATTACAGGTTGCAAGGTGATGGTGGCCATATAAATCCTGCAGATGGATTAATTCCAGACTATCTAAGCTGGGTGTCCCACAGCCCAGGCTAGCACTCTAACCACTGAACCAGCCTTCCTCTCGTAACACAAAAGATGAACCGCACAGCCAGAGGTGAAAGTAAGCCGGACCTGTCTGGCGTACCGGCAAGAGCTGGGGTGCCGTGCCCGACCAGAGCGGCTTCCCCAGGCTGGCGATTTAAAGGGCGGGAGGCTCCTCGCAGCGGCCTGAGTCCTGGGCCCTTTAAACTGCTGCCCGAGCCCCGCTGCTGAAGCTCTGGAGTAGCAGTGATTTAAAGGGCCAGGGGCTCCCGGCCACTGCTACTGCAGTTTGGGGGGAAGGGCGGTGCGAGGGCAGGGCCGCAGGGGGAATGGGCAGGGAAGGGGCCAGAGGGACAGCATGGGGAGGCGGAGCCACAGTTTGGGCACCTGAGCCGCCCCCCACTTTTAAGGTGCTTCTGCCTGTCCTTACTCAAGCTTTGCATTCATTGCTCTGCCACAGCCAGCGGGGAAGCAGTCCTGGAACCCCAATCATTGGTGAAAGGGCCAGCTAGGGATGAGGATGTGGATGCGGTAGTGTCTAGGAGCCAGAGTAGCAGCCGCGTTAGTCTTGTCGGAGAAAAACTCAGTTCTCGCTTTTTGTTTGGGTGCAGCAGAGTCAGATACTTTATTCTGTTTAGCAGCTGCAACAGGGAGAGAGTGCACTAGGACATAGGGTCTCCCCTTCCTAGACAGGTCTCTCAATAGGTAAACAATTACAACAAGCATTTATACTTTTGTTACAGACAATAATAAGCAACAGCTGCATTTTGTATCCGCAAAAAGAACAGGAGGACTTGTGGCACCTTATTTGAGACTAACAAATTTATTTCAGCATAAGCTTTCGTGGGCTACAGCTCACGTCTTCGGATGCATAGAATGGAACACACAGACAGGAGATATTTATACACACAGAGAACATGAAAAGGTGGAAGTAGCCATACCAACAGGAAGAGTCTAATCAATTGAGATGAGCTATCATCAGCAGGAGAAAAAAAAACTTTTGAAGTGATAATCGAGATGACCCATAAGAAGGTGTGAAGAGAACTTAACATAGGGAAATAGATTCAATTAGTGTAATGACCCAACCATTCCCAGTCTCTGTTTAAACCTACGTTAATTGTATCTAATTTGCATATTAATTCGAGTTCAGTAGTCTCTCTTTGGAGTCTGTTTTTGAAGTTTTTTTGTTGCAAAATTGCCACCTTCAAGTCTGTCACTGAGTGGTTAGAGAGGATGAAGTGTTCTCCCACTGGTTTTTGAATGTTGTGATTCCTCATGTCAGATTTGTGTCCATTTATTCTTTTGCGTAGAGACTGTCCGGTTTGGCCAATGTACATGGCAGAGGGGCATTGCTGGCACATGATGGCATATATCACGTTGGTAGATGTGCAGGTGAACGAGCCCCTGATGGTGTGGCTGATGTGATTAGGTCCTATGATGGTGTCACTTGAATAGATATCTGGACAGAGCTGGCATCAGGCTTTGTTGCAAGGATAGGTTCTTGGGTTAGTGTTTATGTTGTATGGTGTGTGGTTGCTGGTGAGTATTTGCTTCAGGTTGGGAGGCTGTCTATAAGCGAGGACTGGCCTGTCTCCCATGATCTGTGAGAGTGAGGGATCATCTTTAAGGATAGGTTGTAGATCTTTCATGATGTGCTGGAGAGGTTTAGTTGAGGGCTGTAGGTGATGGAAAGTGGCGTTCTGTTATTTTCTTTGTTGGGCCTGTCCTGATGATAGCTCACCTCAATTGATTAGACTCTTCCTGTTGGTATGGCTACTTCCACCTTTTCATGTTCTCGGTATGTATAAATATCTCCTGTCTGTGTGTTCCAGTCTATGCGTCCGATGAAGTGAGCTGTAGCCCGCGAAAGCTCATGCTGAAATAAATTTGTTAGTCTCTAAGGTGCCACAAGTCCTCCTGTTCTTTTTGTCTAGGAGCCGTGGACCAGCCCCCACTGGCTGGCTTTGTACAAACACCGCCGGGTTGAGTGTCAGGGTTGGAAAGGGCAGCAGAGAGCCAAGGGCAAAACATTTTTTTCTGGGCAGCGATTAAAAACAACCCTGAGCCAATTGCACACGCAGCAGGGGGGAAAAATACCGAGCGAGGCCTTTTATCTGAGACCATGAAAGAAAAGCAATTCTACATCACAGAGCGAGGCTCAGGGCTAAATACAGTTCCTGTGCTTTTGATACCTACTGGACAAAGAAGCGGCTCCAACCAGCACTGCCTGATCGGGGAATGAGGAGAGAGACTCCTCTTAACCCCTTGGTTGCAGGCAGCTGCGTCTGGGAGCAGAGGCTTTCCCAGCAGTGGTGTTTCTCAGGACAGGCTGTTGAAGTGCAGGGAACACCAGGTGTATCAGCTGTGCTCGGCCGTGCTAAAGGGGTGGGGGGTTGGGGGGCAGGACTAGGGGGTTGTTTCAGTCACATGAAAGTGGTTTATGTGCAAACCTGTGTAACCCGTCTGCCAGCAGAAGGGCCAGGTTCAGTATCTCAGGGGGTTCCTTTTCAACAACATAACCCAAACCGGCTTAGGCCCCCGCCTGGGAAAATTTCACTCTACCCCCTGGGCACCTCTGAGAGGCAATACTTCCCCTCTCGCAAGCACAGAGTCGCAGGTCGAAAGAGTTTCTTTAATAAAAGTAACTTAGCATTAATCTGAGAAAACAGCACAAGCGGTCTTCATAACCATGAAAGCATTAGCAAGATGCACTCCCCAGAGTATGCTGGGCAGTGTCTTTTGCTTCAGGCTCGTGAGTCCAACACATGAGTTCTTGTAGTATGCTCCCCCCGGCCCCACAACTCACAGGTGTTGTGCCGGTCAGCGCAGAGCCAGAGTTCATAGGCCCAGCTGCAGGAATTCTCTTCGCTTTGTGCCTTGCGAGTGGCTCCGACTCACCCATGCTGGGGGCAGGCAGCACTTTGGGGGAGCAGTAGGCCAGCTGACTGGGACGTGGCCAGGTAGATCTGCCTATCTGGGCTCAGCACAAAGCAAAGAGAATTTTACATAACGTTGTGCATGTAGCATGAACTGGGCTCCCAGGTGCAGCGTCCCCTTCACACCAGTCACCTCCCCCCATCTCCCACACACACTAATGCCCTATGGCCCTCTACTCTCTGAGTCTATGCGTTTCGCCTCCCCGCAGTCCATCCATCCTCGCTCCCATGTACTGCTGAGGCTCCCTGTCTCCCGGCTCCCCCTCCTAGCAGAGTAGGTTGGGCTGAGCAGGCTCTGACTGCTGCTGCCTCTTCTCTTACCTGGCTCCGGGTTCCTCCCCTGCACCCTCTGGGTCGCTCACTGGGAAGTCGTGGGGAGGGCAACTGGAGACTCCTTGGTGAGGCCTGAAATCCAGAATCTTTAGCTCAAAGCTGCCCCAGGTTAGGCAGGTGTGCAACCAGGGCACTGCCCCCCGGGCATCGTGCTGGTGCCCAGAGCCTAGGGGGACCCTTTTCGAAGGGGCAGTGATCACAGCTGTTGAAATATCCAGCATCCCCAGCAGTATCATGTCTGGCTCTTCCCTACGCAGTGTATTGCCTGTGGCCACTCTCATGCGGGTGCCCCATCCCGCTCATCACATCGTTTGTGGGTGTGGGGGCTGGGGCAGCCTCCCGCATGAGAAACACCCCAAGACCATTTACGGGCTGTAGCATGAAGAATCAGGCGGTCGCTTCTTAGCCAAAGCCCCACAGACCTTTAACTTGTGAGTGATTATAATAAACCAGGATGCAAATGGAGACAACGCCCTTCTAAACCCAAGAGCCCTAAGATTTACCCTGCCCCTGGGTTTCCCACATGTACGGTGTGTTGTTATTACCACAGCTCTTAGGTGCCCAACTCATTGACCCAGCCCCACACTGTGCTACCCCACGGCGCTTACAATTTAAGTATAAGGCAAGAGACACAGCTGGGCAATCGGAGGCAGGAGCGGATAATTCGATACTGAATAAGAGATCGTGTCCGTGTCAATTTGATGTCAATTTATAAATTCCTTGGACTCTGTCTTCTTCCATGCTCCGGCCACGGCCCTGACCATATGCTAGGTATCTCGCAAACTATACGGCTCAGCCACAGAAACAGTGAAGTTTTGGATGGCAAGCGGCCCTCTGCCAGCCAGCCACTAGAGTCCAGTGGTTGGAGTGATACCTGCCCCCCTAGGAGACCTGGCTTCAAGTCCCTGCTCCACCAAACTTCCTGTGGGACCTGGGGTGACTCACTTCAGTCTTTCTGTTCCTGGGGTCCCCATCTGCAAATTGCAGCTGATGGCACTGTCCTCCCACGTCGTGGTGTTGAAAGGGCAAATACTAGGTGAGGTGCTTTGATACCCTTTGGGGTAACAGGGGCCATATAAGCACCTTTGATTGATGACTCTCCCTCCCCTCTAGGTGTCACGGCAGGATCATTCCCTCTTGGGTATTTCCTACTTTTAAGCCTCCCACGCGATGGGGTTTCCACCCCCTCCCAAGGGAGACTGTTTCACAGCTTATGTAAAAACAAGGAGTCCAGTGGCACCTTAAAGACTAACAGATTTATTTGGGCATAAGCTTGTGTGGGTAAAAACCCCACTTCTTCAGATGCATGGAGTGAAAATGACAGATGCAGGCACTGTTATACTGACACATGACGAGAGGGGAGTTACCTCACAAGTGGAGAACCAGTGTTGACAGGGCCAGTTCGATCAGGGTGGATGTGGGCCACTCCCAATAATAGATGAGGAGGTGTCAATGCCAGGAGAGGCAAAGCTGCTTTTGTGGTGAGCCAGCCACTCCCAGTCCCTCTTCAAGCCCCAATTAATGGTGTTAAATTTGCAAATGAATTTTAGTTCTGCTGTACAGCTTATGTCTCACCCTCAGGAAGGCTTTCCCTTGATACGCCACCTACGTTTTCCCTTTCCTAACCTAATCCTGTTGCTTCCACTTAGATGCCCCTGTAACACACTCAGCAATTCCCATTCTACAACCTTTGCAGCCTTCAAATATTCACCGACGACGATCATCTCCCACCTCCACGGGGCCCAGCCTCGCAGGTCTCACCCACAGGAGTGCTCCGACTGAAGTCAACAGACGATGCAGGGGAACAAGAGCTGCTGAATCAAGGCTTTAGTCACCATCTCCGAGCCAAGATATAAGTATTCAGCCCTTCTAACCTTTCCTCACGAGTCATTTCATTCAGCCACCTCTGTCTTTCCCTTTGCTATGCCCTGAATTCCTTTCTGTTTCAGTTAATGAGGTGCCCATAACAGGAGAGCTGGCCGGGGCTATGAAGTAGGGCACTGGATTGGGATTCAGGAGATCTGGATTCTGTTACCAGCTCTGCTCCTGTCCTGCTGGGTGACCACGGGCAAGGTGCTTTGCCTCTCTGTGCCCACCCTGTGCCTGCCTCGTCATTCAGACTGTCAGCTCTTCGGGGAAGGGACCATTTCTCACAATCTGCATTTGTACAGCACAATACCCCCTCACCTGGGGCCGCTATGTGCTCCTGTAATACTAATAGAAGGTTTAGCTATACCAGATCCAGATAGAGTAGGACTTACTCCCAGCTCTGTACCATATACACAGCCCCAAATTACACCCATCCATTCTGCAGCCACCTCCTCCTTCAAACCCATCTGTAATTTACCACCATTCTCAGCCCTGCGTCTCTTTCAGCTCCATGCTTCCCATTAAAGAGATCCAGGCTGGAGCATGCATTGGCGGTTTGTGTAACACACACACAGCTGGCTGCAGCTTTACCCTTTTCAATATAATGGCAGTTGGTCTTGGTGTATGGTGCCACTCACACTGAAGGAAGGAGGCGAAGTCAAGGGGTTGAAAGTGTCTTTTATTCAAAATGAATAGTTTGAAACATGACACATCAGTGATCATGTGACCCTCCTCCCCCCAATCAATGTTAAACAAAATGCAAACATTTCCCCTTCTTTTTGGTTAGTGTAGAACAAGGCAGGGCCAAGTTTCATACAAAAAAAAGTAAGAAAAGTCAGGAGGGAAACACTATTTGCAGCAAAGGAGCTCTGCACAGGTTCTTAAATTAAAATTTCGTCATCATCATCATCATCATCTACTCTTCGTGTAGATATCCGTTTTGAAATTTGACAGCCAGCATTGCAGCAGGAGCATATGTACTGGGGCTGGATTGGTGGCATAAGTGAATTGTGTTGTTTTGCACCAGATATATGCCACATTCTTTTCCCAGCACTCAGCTGTAAGTGAAACCTGTCCTGTTAAAATAGAAAATGCACCATGTGCTGGAAATAAGCAAGTGGTTAGGTCCCCAAATGATTTTCTGGACTGTTATTGTGAATCAGAGAAATAGCCTCTCTTCTTTCTTTACCAGAAATATGGTCCTCAACTGAGCAAGTTACTTCAGCCTGGGCCTAGCTTTAGCCAGTAAATAGTCCCATTAAAGACAAGTGCATGCTTTGATACCTTGCTGAATCCTGGACATGGTGCATTCTCTGGGCTACATTCTGCTCTCATTTTCACCAGTGTTGAATAATTCCAGCATCAGCTGGGCTATTCCATAGTCACACAATGGAATTGGGAGCAAAACTGTCTCTCTTTCCCTTTGCTCTGCTGATCTTCCAAAAGAAAATGGCACATGGAACTTCTCCTTATCCCGTGGGAGACGGATCTTCTATAGGCCAGCCCCAAATGTACACCTTTCCTTGACTGCAGAGCTCACAAGAAGGGAAAAAGCCCTCCGACAAAGCAAACAGATCTATAGTTTAGGACAGACCATTTATACATCAAGCCCTCACCCCTGAGAGATTAAAAGGGGGTAGAGGGAGGTGGGATGGAAAACAAGCCTGATTCTCTGAGGCTTTTACATTTTAAAAAGAGCAGTTATAAAGGGCTTGTGATTCAGATTTAATTTTATAGAACGTCAGGTGTGAAAGTAACCTACGACCTACATTCATCACTGTTGATGCAATTGTTCCCACAAAGTTGTTGCAGATGGACCTAGTTAAAATTCCCTTTATCCTCCCAAAGCTATTTCAGTTAACAGGAGAGTTGCGTTGTTTCTTCAGTAATTAAGAGAGTTAGAAAACTGGTTAAAACGAACATTAGAAGCTGACCTGCAAAGGCATGTGCAGATTTACAGCATTGTGCAAAACCAATACAGTAGTGCAGGATTCAAATAAAATAATACTACAGACATAATCTGAGCCATCCCTGCATCATTCCCAACTGCAGCTTAGCCATTCCCAGAGGCAGGGCTAGACAGACACTTGGGTGGCAAATCTGAACCAGTCCACCCACCCCCATCACCACAGGTATTTCCTTGACCCTGGGTTTTGTGCAGTTACCCACCTTACAAGCCTAGAACAATCTAGGTCACGTCCTCCCTTTTAGTGGTACAGTACGGAGAATTCTAGTGTGGAACCCTTGCATTCGGAGAGGATCCAAATCAATCCATTCCCAGGCCCTCCTAGTTCAGAGCAGGGAAGTGAAACTTCAAGACAGACACCTTTTTGGCCCCCATCAAGTTGCTCAGTGTCATTAAGGAGCTGAGCCACTTCCCATTTTGTTGCAGAGGTAGGAGAAGGACGGCTGTTAAACGAATTCTACACAGCAATGCTGAGGCTCCTCTCAACACCAGTTTTGCACAGGACGGAGGTTGCCACAGAACCTGGGGACGTATTTGTGCTGCTGTCCAGCTGCCTGCGACACAGGTTTAACCGTTTCTTCTGTAATTTCCTAGCAGCTGTTTCACTTTGTCTCCCAGCCGCTGTGGCATTTGGTGGAGAAATAAGGATGCTCACACGTTACTAACGTTTCTTCCTATCCAGTTAAATTAAATAGTTCAACTTTCAATAATAAAATTCTTTCCTTTGAAGGGGAGGATGTGTCTATAGGAAACTTGGATGTATCTAAGCCGTGATGAGTTTTCTGGCTAAGTTCCTTTGTAGCCTTCACAACAGTGACCCAATTAAGCATCTAATACCATCTTTGCACAACCACAAGGATCCAGTTCAATTAAACAGAGACTTAACATACTACTGCTCACATTCTCACTCCCTAGTAAACCTCTACACAACAAAGAGGCAGCTACAAAACACCCTGGAATTCCAGCTGCTAGTTATTTCTGGGTGTTCTACCTTTGGGAGCAGCCTGTGGTTAAATTCAGGTATCCAGTGACACAGAGGCCTTGGTTCTACCTTCTGTTGCATTTCTGCAGCCCCATTGCTTCAACGGTGGCAGGAACAAAAAGTGCAACAATCTTACGGAGAGGTTTGAATGTTTCCTGCCACCACCCATGAAAACTTTTCATGGAAGAGTTCCCCAGCCAACTGGAACCTCTGGAACAGAGATTTGTGCAGCTGAAGTCTTCAGGCTCACACTGAAAGCACAGCCAGGCATGTTCTCCCTCTTGCTATAGGTTCCCTCCCGCACCCATACCCCAGCTTTTCTGCACAGGAAACAGCTGTTTTGTAGGGGCACTGTCATGTCTGTCAGTCCTCTCAGATAAAGGGAGGGTTGGCTCATTTCACCAGTCAATATAGCCAAACCCCATGCTAGAAGACACCAAAATTTTAATGGTGCAAGGCTGCTGTGGTCAATTTGTACACAGAGACCTTATGCCCTGTACTCAGGATCTCTGATCTTATCCAGATGCTGCAGCAAAGCCGCCTTCCCAAGAATCCTTCCCCAAAACTATGAATGCAGCTAACCAAAGGGGAAAAAACCCACAAGAGTTGAAAATGAGGCAGAGTCAGGAGTCCCCCAAGACATAGTCTTGACATATTTTCAGTGCTGAAATCAGTTGGCTACATTTCAAGTCGCACCACGAAGGAGTGGGTCTAACCTGGGGCATCGAAACGTTGCAAGAGCAAGCTGGTCATGTAGCCTTCGGGATGAGCTCAGGCCGAGCACCTGCTTTGCACATTTAAGCTCAAACTACTTGAATTAGAGACAGAGCACACAGCATTCGCTTGCACCTGCCCCACTTGCCGCACCCCCCCCCCCCCCCCGGGTGGCCCTGGCTCAGGTACAGAGGACAATGGATAACACACCCTCACAGGTAGGTTAGAATTGCATTTTACCTTCAGGCCAAAACTTCAGATTTCCTACTTCTAGAGTGACAGTAAATTACATAGGGCCAAGTTTTCCAATGTGCTCAGCACTCAATGGCTTCCACTGAGCCACTTCATTTAGGTGCCTACACGAGAGCTAGTGAGCATTGGGCTTTTTAAAAATAGCAACAAACAAAGAAAAACTGGCCCAAGAAACTTTAGATAAAATTGAGACAGTTAAAAGAGACTGCCATGCCATACTAGCTTAACTGGACTATGAATACCATAACCTTTCCTTGGAAAGGATGAAAAAGCCCCATCGGCACAGCCCCGTTCAGTGCAAACATCATTGCTTTTCATATTGATACGTTGGTCGGCAGCAAAGCTGGTGGATCCGTTTGTGCGCGGCGGGCAGGCACCTGCAGTCTCTGGGGAGTGTCACATGCACCTTTTGAGAGGTTATTTTGCTTCTGGCAATTCCTCTGACAAATAACCAAGCTGCAAGCGCATCTTTAAAAGGGGAAAGAGAAGCATCTGCAGGATAGGTGTGTAACAAAGAAATCCATTTTACTCCCTGGAAAGAAAATACACCCTACAAATGTTGTTGCTGTATGGGGAATAGTGTTAACAGCAGAGTCCGTGCTCTAGGAGGAGACCCTTCCAGTAGATATTAGCAACAGGCTAGGACAGAATAATGCAGCCCGCCCGGGTAAGTAACATACAGTTAAAATACTTGCAGGTAAGTCGAATACCTTGGCCAGCCTGGTACTCAAGAGAGATAGGGGGTTGGGCATTTGAGGTCCAGTCCAATGCTGGACTAAGGAATAAAATATAAAGCTAGATTTATCCTCTTAAAAAAGTTTTTTTAAATAATAGTTGCCACATTATAAAATGTAAGGCTAGTTGTGCTGTAGTAACCCATTGCTTCCTGTGTTCGAATCATTCCTTGTTCCCTCCCAACATTGCTTTCACCCCTGGGATCAGGGCGGTCCTCCCTTGGTTCAGCTGCAGACCATCTTGGCAACTTGCAACAACTCCAAGAGTGCATTTCATTTGCATTAAAACGGAGCAGATTGCAGCAGCACTCACTTTGGGGAGAGGCATGGCCCAGAAACTACGGGCCCCAGCATGCACTGCTTCCTGTTGAAGCATGCAGCCTTTCATTGAGATCAGGATGGAGCATTGCACTATGGGATTTGGATTCATAGGCTGCACCTAGAAGAGGGGGGTTTATGGCAAATATTGTAGGCCCCCCAGGGGCCACGTTTCTAACGGAGAAATAAAATAATAAAAAAAACCCACATGCTGCACAGCTAAAAACCCAGGGGTGCTTTTACCTTTTGAGCTCAGAGATTTGAAAAGCCCTTGGCTTCCTGTATGCATCTTGTGATGCTATTATACCTTCTGCATTTATATTTAAACCACAGCCCAAACTGGAGCGTCAATTATGGACAAGATATAAGATATTTAAAAAACAAAATCCTGTTAATTTCCCATTCCCCTCCAGTACCCCCCCACAAAGAAACATACTGTGCATTTAGAATTGTTATTTGTTTTAAGACTCTAAAGTAAGGCATGGTTATCACAAAGATTAGAGTGGATGGAGGAGTCTATTAAGATACCCAGACGAAATAAGCAACTTCGTCCAAGTCAACGGGATAGTCTGTTAACAGGACTGGGGTCTTCTCAAACAGCTCCCCTTTGTAACTGCGCCATTTGCCGGCCGGGAGGTACACATCTCGCTCTTGCTTGCCCAGCTCCAGGACAGGGGCCACCATGAGGGTGTCCCCAATGAGGAACTGGGAGTCGATCTTGTGAGCGAATTCATCACGGGGAGAAATCCACCAGATGGGCCGTATGATGGGGTCTCCCGTGTTGGTGACCTCTCCAGCCAGTTCCAACAGGAGAGGGGCAACCAGGGACTCATGCAGCTCTGTGAACTTCTGTGCAATCTCAATCACTTCCTTGTCATAGAGCCAGGGGGGTATGGAGAACTGCATGGAGGGCATGAAGGCCGAAAGCTCCAGCCACCGGATGTACAGCTCCTGGTCCGGGATTTCAACAGCACCTTCTGTCTTGTTGGGGAAAAAATTCCCACCAATCATGTCAGCTGAAATGAAAGGGTATCCCAGCATGCTAATGGTGAGCACGGTAGGGATCAGGGACTTGAGGCCAAGCTCATATCCCCAAACCGAGTCGCGGTCAATGATGCGGAAGAAGCATGAGATGTTTTGGGACTGGTAGCCGACCCTGACTTCGGCGAGCTCGTAGAACGGAATGGCCATTTCCGTGTACCGTCTGGACCAGATGCTGGGATCCGACAAGGGCCTGAAGGTGCTGAACTGCTTTGGAAGGTAGCTCACCTCACCAGCATCAAATTTAAAGGACGCTATGCCGTACTTCGACCGCAGTTGTTTCAGGTGGCTCTGAAACCACTCCCTGGCTGTGGGATTGGTAAAATCCAATATGGCGCCAATGCCATTCCACCATTTCACCATCGCGGGGAGTTTCCCTGTCGGCTCCTTGATAAAGAGCTGCCGCTCTATCCCCACTCCAAAATTGGAGGAATTGTAGTTTATAAAGGGATGAGTCCACAGGGTAACTTTAAATCCCTCGTTTTTCAGCGTTTTGAACATTTCTGTCACATTAGGGAACTTTACCGGATCAAAGTCGAAATCGCCATAAGTCTGTGTGTAGGTGTCGTCGATTTCAATATGGCTGCAATTAAACCGGTACTTTTTAATCTTTTCTGCAAAACGCAACAGCTTATCCTGGTCAATATCGTTTTTGTACAGAGCCCATGTAGACCAGATGGGGTACCGGAAGGCGTTTTCTGCCGGGATCTTAGAAGGCTTGTTAAAGTACCTGCGCACCATGTATTTGTGAATGGAGGTCACATCCGAGCCGACGCAGACACGGTAGCTCAGCTCCGGGAAAGGCTGCTGCCCCAGGGGAGGTTTGTAGGGAGAATCCTTATACCTGGCTTGAAAGAAGAGCGACCGTTCACTGGCGTTAAACCCCAGGTGGAAGGGCACCGAGCCGTTGATTTTTATAGCCGCCGCTTTCGAGGACAGCCAGTACCTTTCCAAGATGCCTCCAAAGCTGCCCCTGAAGGAATACACGTCACTCGTCACAAAGGGCATGGGCTCCTGGTACCCTGGGAGTCTGATTGGCCAGTGCTGGACGCTCATTTCACAGCCCCCGTACCAGTGAGCGTCCTCCCAAAACATGGTGTGCTCGACCACCGTGTCCACCACAAACTCCTCCCAGCGGACGCGGTAGCACATCACTGTGTCCTTGGGCTTGACTGTCTGAATGAAGAAATTCAGCTTCCCTCTGTCCGACCTGGTGCAGGTTAAAATTTCCCCTTCTTTTGAGCAGGACTCCAGGTCGAGGGTGCCCGACTGGAAGGCCAGTCTGAAGACCACCTCCCCGTTGTGGTTTTTGATGATGAACCCATCCTTCCTCAGGTCCATCAATTCCGTCTTTAGCCGCTCCGCCTTCTTGAGAGACGCCGTGTAGTAGCACCACGCCACCACCGCCGCAATGAACAAGATGAGCCCGACGACGACTGCACCGATCATTGGCTTCAGCTCCTTGGACGGCTTCGGCTTCACCGGGTTGAAGCTGTCAGGCAGGAACGTGTACATGATGCTATTCTTTCTGAAGCACTCACTCCTAAACAACAACAAGACGGCTGATTTTACGCAAAGCCGAAAACGCTTAGTTTCTTTTGGTAGAGTTCTTGTCAGGCTCTCCAAAAAAGGAAAGGAACAGTGGTGTATGCAGCTGTCATTTCTTCTCCAGATCCCTTCAACCCCTGAACAGTGGTGTCTGAAACAGAAGGGGGAAAAATACATATAAGCATCTTCTGAGTCAAATATATTACAGTAGAACTTAGAGACCAAGCAATCATGGGGCCCTTTTGCACCAGGCACTGTACAAATGGAGTAGCAGGCAGCCCCTGTCCTGAAGAGCTAACAATATAAACAGACAAGGGAGACAGAGTGGTGAAGGAGTAGAACCATCCAGGCAGAGTGAACAACGTGATGGAAACAAATGGCACGTTAGTGCCACAGAGAGAGAGTGAGTGTGTATGTGTTTAGCTAGGAGGGGGCTCAGCTAAGTGGAAAGCAAAGGGCATGGAGAGGGGACACTGAAGGGAAAGGGGGACAGGGCTAGGGAGAAGAGGGTAAGAGGGTACATGTGCAGTGAAGCAGAGGTGAAAAGACTCTGGCTGTCAGCACAGGGCAGAGGAAGTCCCGTCAAAACTTTAGAAAATGTGCTGAATGTCCCAAGCTCCCTGCCTTGGTTGCTTCTGCTCCTACTGGCTACAGCGGTGGTCCCCAAACTGTGGGGGTGCAGAGGAACGTTCGGGGGGGGGGGGTCATGGTGGGACCTGGACCAGCCTCCACGAGGGGCAGGGAGGGAGCGCCACCCAGCTTGGCTCTGCCCTCAGCTCTGCTCTGACCCCAGCTCCTGGCTATGGCTCTGCTCCTGGCCCTGCCCCCAGCCCTGCCCCTTGGCCCAGCCTCGGCTGCCGGCCCAGCTACGGCTCCGCACCTGGCTGCGGCCCTGGCTACCGGCTTGGCCTCAGCTTCCTTCCAGCTGCAGCCCCAGCTCCACTCCTGCTCCCAGCCCCACCCCAAGCTGCGGCCGGCCTAAGCCTCAACCTCAAGTTCCTGGCCTGGCTGCAACTCCAGCCCCAGCCCTGACCCTGCTCCCAGCCGTGGCCCCAGCCCCAATCGTGGCCACACTTCCCAGCCCTGGGGGGACGTGAGGTAAAAAGTTTGGGGACACTGCCAAAGGCAGATGCAGTTTTCATGTCAAACTGACTCAAAAAGAAGCATTTCCATTCTGTTTAACAGACCAAAACAATCTTTCCATTCGGGACTGTCAAAACATTTACCAAAAACATTACCAACATTTTTGTACCAAAAATTGTCAAAACATTACCAAATATTTTCGATTCAGAACTTTTCATTGAAATATCAATTTTTTTTTCATTCAGTGATTCCATCCAGTTTGGGATTAAAACAAATGTTGAAACACCAGAATTTCCTGTAAAACAGAAATTCCGATTTTCGTTTAGCGGTAGCCAGACTGCATGTGTGTTGAAGGGAAGATGGTAAATCAGAGAAACACGGCACTAGGCCTTTCTAGTTTTAAAAGTCTGGATTAAGATGTTAGCTTGCCTAAGACTAGAGGCTAAACTGAAAAGCTTTACACACCTTTATTGGGCAGTGCTAATTAACAGCCACAGAAGAGTTACCAGGAGTGAGATCTCCAAGCAACCAAACTTAATTTTATCTGTCTAAGTCAGAGGGGGGCAAACTGCGGCCCGTGGGCCACATCCAGCCTGCGGGACCATCCTGCCCGGCCCCTGAGCTCCCGTCCGGGGAGGCTGCCCCCCGGCCCCTCCCCTGCTGTCTCGTCCCCCTGCAGCAACGCCGCTGTGCGGGCAGCATGGCTGGCTCCAGCAAGGCTGCGAGCTTCTGCTGCTCTGAGCGGCATGGTAAGGGGGTGGGGGTGTTTGGATAAGGGGCAGGGGGCCGCGGGGGGCAGTTAGGGGACAGGGAGCAGTTGGATGGGGTGGAGGTTCTGGGGGGGCGGTCAGCGGATGGGGAACGGGGGGCCTGTCAGGGGGCTGGGGTGTGGACAGAGGTTGAGGCAGTCAGGAGATAGGGAGCAGGGGGGGTTGAATAGGAGGTGGGGTCCCAGGAGGGGGCGGTCAGGGGACAAGGAGCAGGGGGGGGCGTTGGAAGGGTCGGGGATTCTGAGGGGGGCAGTCAGGAGGCAGGAAGTGGGAGGGGGCGGATGGGGGAGGGGGCCAGGCTGTTTGGGGAGGCACAGCCTTCCCTACCCGACCCTCCATACAGTTTTGCAACCCCGATGGGGCCCTCAAGCCAAAAACTTTGCCTGCCCCGTCTAAGTCTTCGCCACAGAGTTAACTCAAGTTATCTTCACTCAATTAACAACTGCAGAGTTAATCTAGCTCGAGTGAGAACCACTCAAACTGCAGAGAGTGGCCGACCTGTCAGCTGACTAACTGCTAACTCAAGCGTTGGCCGATTCCCTCTCACCCATCTCTTGCATTCGGTCTAATGCATCTTGAGTTCTGTGGGGCATGAACTGCTGCTGACTGTTACATACCTGTAGAATCAGGGGCGGCTCTAGGAGTTTTGCCGCCCCAAGCACGGCAGGCAGGCTGCCTTCGGCGGCGTGCCTGCGGGCGGTCCTCCGAAGCCGCGGGACCAGCGGACCCTCCGCAGGCATGCCGCCCTCGCGGTGCTGGCAGAGCACCCTCCGCGGCTTGCCGCCCCAAGCACGCGCTTGGCGTGCTGGGGCCTGGAGCTGCCCCTGTGTAGAATACATAGCACTCTGGAGCCTTGCAGCTTGATTAAGATTCTGTTGGTGCCATTAGGCATATCCCTAGATAACTCAGGAGGGTAGAAAAACACAGTGTTAATGAAGCTTTTCAGTACCAGGCCTGAATGGACCAAAGTTATTTTATGCTGGTCTAAGAGTCCCTTTATGTTAAACTCTAGTTGAATTCCTAAGTCAGCATTTAGAATGGAATGTGTAACTGCTCCTTATCAGTGTAAGACACCAGAAGATAGGGCCCCTTTTACTATCTCCTGTTTAGTTTAGAAAGAGGGGAGGAGGGACAAGGTAATAAATTCAGAAGTAAACCAAGGTAACAGCCTTGAAAAGTTATGAGATAAATTGTTTGCTGTCAAGGATGATTTAATCTGTTTGATGTAATTGTTAACTATACAAAGTGCCTATTATATGGGAGGGGACTAGAAGGGAGAAGGGGGGTGAGTGGGAAATGGGGGGTAATGAGAATGCCTTGTTGAAATCATGTATAAGAAGGGACACACAGCTTGTATCTCTGTGTGCAGGATTTGAGGTTGTAAATACCTCCCTGGCACCTTACTTGAGCTCAAATAAACTTTTTCTGCATTCTCCACCCTGGTGTGATAATTAGTGCGACGCACACCGGGCAACGAACCACTGTTTGCTGCCTCAGGCCTTTTTTGGGCCGGCAACAGTCTTGGCGTCCCTGGGTGGGCTCGAGGCAAAATTATGCCTTGCCCGGACTCCTCCAATGGCCGGTGGACGACAGTCACAGCCGATGCCCAGCGCGCACCGGTGCTTTTACCGGGGGCCTCGGCAGGGACGTGTCAGACCGACCTTGAAGGCACAACGGTGCAACGCACTCAGATAGTGGAGAAGCAGCTGCGGGCGACGGTGAGGAACCGGTCCTGTGGAAAAGGTAGGAACAGTTCAGTGCTGTTAACCTTTTGTTTGCCTGTTAAGACCTGGGGACGCCCAGTGTCTTCCCATAGGTATGGGGCAGGGATAGAGTACAGGCAGGGCACGGTGTATGCCCCCAGAATGCATTCTAGCAAATTGGAAAGTGTTTGGTTTGGATCCAATGATTAAGGGTAAACTAAAAAGGTTCTGTACAGTAGACTGGCTTCAATATCAACTAGAGAGCCAGGAAAGGTGGCCACCAGAAGGATCACTTAATTACAACATGATCCTTCAATTACTTTTGTTTTGTTAGCGAATGGGTAGCTTTTGAAACTGTTTGTATAGAGCTCTTGTAAAAATCCCCCATCATATGCCCCAGAGCTGCATTGGGAGGAGGATTGTCCGTGGGAATAATGGTCTTGGTGTGTGTGTGTGTGTGTGTATACCAGTGTGAGTGTCTGTTACTGGAAGACGCCCAGATTAACCTGTGAAGCAAATGCTAATGATCAGGACTAGTCTAACGCAAGCCCAGTAATTAGTGGATCTTTAGGAGATCCGACCCACGTGGGCTGACTCAGCCTGGCATCGTCCGCGAGGAAGCTGCCTGGGTCTAGGAATGTGTGAACCCATCTTCCTCCCCACCCCTGTAGGGAGAGATTCTTAGTTTATGAGCGCTAGCGCGGACAGGGCCCCTCTTTGTGTGTGTAAGTGGAAAATGGGGGAAGGGACAGTCTAAACATTCTACCTCACCCCCTAAGGGTACCCCAGCATAGTACATGTACGTACATTATGGTCCTGAAACCTGCAGGTATTTAGAGAATTGGAATCTTTACACGCGTGAAAATCCATCTAAACAATGTCCATTAGAAGGTATCTTCAATCTAGATAAGATCATATATCTCAGAGGAGCTTTTAATTACCAAAGGAAAAGCCTCTGACACGGTGTGAGCAATTCGTCTAGGAATGGGTTAATTTGAAACTCAGCTAAGCCCAGAGATAAGGAGAGCTGCTCTGTGTATTAGGTCAGACTATGTTAAGTACAAAGAAAAACTGCTTTTATCCCCAGCTGGCTGTGGGAAAATATAGACAGAGGTAAATTAAAGGTAATATAAGTTACAGAACTGAGATTGCATTTGCAAAGCTTAACTGTTCAGTGAGATTTAACAGTCTTTGCAATCCCAGAGTTGGTATGGCTTGGTGACCTGAATCTCTGAAAGAGACACTGCAGGAGATTCCAGGGTGTAAAAGAACAGCTCTCCCAAGAGTGGAAGCATGTTGGAAATATTGGATAAGCTGTATACAGAATAATCTCCCGTCCACCTATTCCCCTTCTCTGAATGTTATATACAGACGTGGTCAGTCTGGATATGTGTGAGTATTAAAGTGGCTTAAGGCTTGGGGAAGCTTTGGGGTTTGGTTATATGGTGTGTTTTGTCCTCCCCCAACGTCCTGCAATAGATAAATTGGTAACAGATTTGTCACAGTTTGGTGAGTAATTGAGAATGGGGGAGCCCTATAGAATTTACACCATTTATCTGTTTTACCTTTGTTATGTTGAGTTTCTTTTGTTTGGTACTATTGGTGTTATATGTTGAGGATTGCATGATTAAAGATGAGCCTACTCTCAGCTGCAGTAAGTCTGAGAACTGGAAAGGGGTTCTACCCCCAGTTGCAGCAGGACTGGGCAATAGAGTAGTTGGAGAAAAAGAACAAATATGTACTTGATAACTAGAATTGAGCAATTAAGAGCATAGATCATGACCCAGACAGCAACTCAAACCTGCGCTCAGGGCAAGTTGCAGGCTTTGAGACAGGATTTCCAGTTAGAAAAGGAAGCCCTGGCTAAGCAAGTACCAGTCCTTCAGGGACTTGCCAAAATTTAACTATTTGTGCTCAGCATACACCGTAATAGCAGTGTGTTTGCTATAAAGGGAAATTAAATGATTAAACACCAGTGGGCCATGTGTTTTGCCCAGGTGGCAAGCCTCACAAGGGAGGACTCGGGTAGTCTTGTGAGTTCAAATGTTTTATGGAAAAGGACCAGAAGGGTGGGGGCTAATTGAGAAACCAACCCCCCCTTAGTTAAAACTGGCAGTGGAGCAAATTGGTGTCTAGGGAAAGAATGGTTCAGCTAGAAAAGAAGGATCGGGCCCAGGCAGGCAAGCAACAGACGGAGAGATTGGAAAACGGGTTGGAAACTTTTGAGGGTCTAGTAGAAGAAAGGAGTACATAGGTATAAACATGGGGATTTCAAATACCCAGGAGGATACTTGTAATAGTGATTTAAGTTGAGAAAAGTGGTTGTTGGAGAAAACAAGTGAGTGATTTTAAGGCAGTGTGAAAAGTTAACTCCATAGTTGCTGGAGGGAACAGCAGTTGAACTTTGTAAAAATGCTAAAGAGAAAAATTCTTGGTGTCTTTGAAATGTTTGTAAATAAATTCAGGCAAAGAAATTATTAGATTGCAATCATTTGGTTATGACCCATTTAGTTGAATTATCTAAAAAATGTATATAGTGCTATGTAATTGAAATCTTATTAGGTTCTAAAGGCACTATAAGTGGTGATGTTTTCTTTCAGTGTTTAAAAGCAGGAGTTAAAAGTAAAGAGCAAGTCAGGAAGCATCTGTATTGATGCAAGTTATCTAACTGATAAAGTAGAAGTCACTGAGACCTAAGCTGCCTATGAAAAATATATATATGAAAATATGGGGTAATTCCCCTGTTTTGCCTGAGATCAACTAAGGTACTTGTATATTTTCAGTGATGATTGATTGCCCAGAAAGGGTAGACTTCTGTTTTTGTCTTTCAGATAATCAGAGAAAACTGATGCTAGCTGAACAGCATTCAACATACCATGCCTTTGATGGCACAGTAAAAATTATGTTTTGTGTTTTATGTTCTGTCTTGTGGCCAAAATTATTTTGTTTATGGATAGTCTGGATTGGAATACAGATACTTGTTTTGTTCAACTTGGAATACAAAGTGCTTGGATAAATTGGGAAAAATGTGATATACTAAAGTCTAATACATCTCCTTAAGTAAGAGAAAGAGAAACTTTATTGGCCAAATCTTTTAATTGAAAATTGTTAGTAAAACTTGCATACTAATAGTTTTGGAAGCAAGGATATGGAAAGTTAACCCACTCCCCATATTGTATTTGGATCCTTCTGGCTATTTCAGATTTCTAGCCAGAGGGCTGGGGATGGTGGGAAACTATTGGACTAGAGGCTCTATGAAATAAACTCGTTAAAGTGGGTGTGCTTGTCCTAACTTGTTGTCCCAAAGCTCTGGAAAAAGTTATTTTAGTAAAAGGATAGATGTGACAAACTTTAAATAATAAGACTAATGTACTGTATAAAGGCAATGTATATGTGTTCATTGTTAGAAAAAGATGTATAAGTGAAGGCTAAGTTTCCTTTGTAGGTTAAAAGAAGCCAGACAGGACAAAGGAAGAAGAACGAGTTAACTGGGGAAAAATAGCTAACATGCTGAGTTTAAAGATAGGGCATTAGCCCCATTTCAGGACACTGCTCTCAGCTAAGACTTAGCTAACAACCAAGACAAGGGGGGCTTAATTAAATGTGCCCACACAGCTGTAGAGTCTGCAAATCGTTGACAGGCACTCATGAAATGTGTTAGGTTTCTTTTTTTCACAGGTAAAGACAAACTACATAAAGACCCTAGGAGCCCTGCCACTTCTTGGAACCAGGAAACTGGATTGATGTAAAGCTCCACCAGCGAAAGACTGCTTTGGCTCTATGCTGGAAAGACCCTTATTAAGTCCTGGTGACCACCAACAGCGTTGTGCAGTGTCAGAATCCAGGATTTCCTGACCAAAAAGGACATTAAGGACTGACCCTGGTGTAGAAACCAAGAATTATACACTGGCAGGAAGAAATTTGTGGGACCCCTGTTTGAGACTGTGGTATTGATTAGATTTTGGGGTTTATTCTACAGGCTGCGCCCTGTGTTTTGGATAAATCCTCCAGCATGTATTGCTCACAAGGGGCTGCCATTAGATTAGTACAACAGAGAGCCTAGATTGTTTCCTCTGCAAGAAGAGGGAATTGACCAGATCTCTGTGGACTCAGGCCAATAATATAGCAACCATTTGAAATATTCTTAAAAGCTGGGAACATGATAAGAAATTGGGCCACCTAGAAAAAGGCCACTAGCCTTATTTTTAAAGCTCAGCTATCCCGAATACAAGCTGGAGTTGGTGGGTTACATGTCATTTCCACCCTTAGTTCTATGACCCAGAAGTTGCTGACAGAGATGGTATTGAGAATCACTGAGACTGGGAAGGTATTGCAGTGGGATCTGGTATATTTAGATGGATCTTGAGCACCAGACTTGGCCCACTGCCCTTACAGACTATCAGGAACCATCTGATCTGTGGTCAGGGGGATGACATACTTGGACACTTTCTGGATGGAAGTATGGACATTCACAATACTCCTTCCAGGCATGTGGACCGGTTAGGGTGGGTGTGGGCTTCCACATACCGAATCCTACCGGGTCCATAGGGAGGATGAATGTGGAACTGAATACCCCAGCTCCCTAGAGTTTAATTGTTGTTTTTGTCTTCAAAGTATGAGAAAACTCAGCCAAATGTTTGTTGAGTATTCTCAAAGGGGGGGATTGTTGGTGCCATTAGGCATATCCCTAGATAACTCAGGAGGGTAGAAAAACACAGTGTTAATGAAGCTTTTCAGTACCAGGCCTGAATGGACCAAAGTTATTTTATGCTGGTCTAAGAGTCCCTTTATGTTAAACTCTAGTTGAATTCCTAAGTCAGCATTTAGAATGGAATGTGTAACTGCTCCTTATCAGTGTAAGACACCAGAAGATAGGGCCCCTTTTACTATCTCCTGTTTAGTTTAGAAAGAGGGGAGGAGGGACAAGGTAATAAATTCAGAAGTAAACCAAGGTAACAGCCTTGAAAAGTTATGAGATAAATTGTTTGCTGTCAAGGATGATTTAATCTGTTTGATGTAATTGTTAACTATACAAAGTGCCTATTATATGGGAGGGGACTAGAAGGGAGAAGGGGGGTGAGTGGGCAATGGGGGGTAATGAGAATGCCTTGTTGAAATCATGTATAAGAAGGGACACACAGCTTGTATCTCTGTGTGCAGGATTTGAGGTTGTAAATACCTCCCTGGCACCTTACTTGAGCTCAAATAAACTTTTTCTGCATTCTCCACCCTGGTGTGATAATTAGTGCGACGCACACCGGGCAACGAACCACTGTTTGCTGCCTCAGGCCTTTTTTGGGCCGGCAACAATTCCTAGGTACTGCCTTAATATGAATGATTTAGAGTAAAGGGTTCTGTTTCCAGACAGGGTGGCCCCCTGGCTGGATCTATGGCTTTTATTTTCCACTGCTTTGTGAGTAGCATTTTTATTATGCCAATTGCACAAGTCTGAGCCCTCATATTAGCTTTTTAGCCACCAGAAGGTTCATTTGAACTGGGATTGTGGTCCTCTAATGTGACAAATCCTACTGACACCTTGTCACTTTTATATCCCATCACTCACAGCTGCTGCATGGCACGCTGAGCGAGCCAGTGTCTCATTAAAGCAAAGAGAGAGATGCCAGGCCTTCTGCAGCAAACACTGCTGCCTACTAGAAAAGGCCCATTCGAAACCTAACTGGAGGATATGGATTTGCTGCTCTCATGTTTGAGGCTGATGAAGTGGTTATGTTGGCCATACACTAAGAGCAAATGAAGATTCCTGGGCTGATTTTTTTTTTTTTTTTTTTTTTTTTTAAGATTAAGGGGAAATAATTGTTTTTTTGCCTTGTTTCAAAGTGCTTGCTCATGGAAATAATGGGAGCCCCTCTGTTACAAGCTGCATGCCTTCAACACCGAGGGAGAGACAGCAATGATTACAAGCCCTAGTGACAATACTGCAATTGAAAGCAAGAATTCTGCATGCACTAGACTACAAGGATATGTACTGAAGCTGTATCAGGAAGCCAGGGAGGATGTGGCAAGATTCTAGGCAGAAGCTCTATATCAGGGCTGCACAACTCGTAAAGCGGTGAGGGCCATATTACTCCAAAGAAAACAGCTGGGGGCTGAACCCCCCAGCCCCGCCAAAACACCCCCCCGCCAGCACCGCCCAACCCCCCCGAAACACCCCCCGCCCCAGCACCACCCAGCCCCCGAAACACCTTCCCTGCCAGCGCCGCCCAACCCCAAACACATCCCCGCCCAGCGCCGCCCAGCCCCGAAACACCTTCCCTGCCCCAGCGCCGCCCACCCCCCCCAAAACACATCCCCCGCCCCAGCGCCGCCCAGCCCCAAAACACATCCCCGCCCCAGCCCCAAACACCCCGCCCCAGCGCGCCCAGCCCCAAACACATCCCCGCCCCAGCGCCGCCCAGCCCCAAAACACATCCCCGCCCCAGCGCCGCCCAGCCCAAACACCCCGCCCCAGTGCCGCCCAGCCCCCCCGAAACACCTTCCCTGCCCCAGCACCGCCCAACCCCAAACACCACCTCCCAGTGCCACCCAGCCCCGAAACACCTTCCCTGCCCCAGCGCCGCCCACCCCTGAAATACCACCCCCAGTGCTGCCCAGCCCCGAAACACCACCTCCCAGTGCCACCCAGCCCCGAAACACATCCCCGCCCCAGTGCCGCCCAGCCCCGAAACATCCCCGCCCCAGCGCCGCCCAGCCCCCAAACACCTTCCCTGCCCCAGCGCCGCCCAACCCCGAAACACCACCTCCCAGTGCCACCCAGCCCCAGAAACACCTTCCCTGCCCCAGCGCCGCCACCCCTGAAATACCACCCCCAGTGCTGCCCAGCCCCAAACACCACCTCCCAGTGCCACCCAGCCCCCGAAACACATCCCCGCCCCAGTGCCGCCCAGCCCCCGAAACATCCCCAGTGCTGCCCAGCCCCGAAACACCACCTCCCAGCGCCGCCCAGCCCCGAAACTCATCCCCGCCCCAGCGCCGCCCAGCCCCGAAACACATCCCCGCCCCAGCGCCGCCCAGCCCTGAAACACCCCCTCCAGTGCCGCCCAGCCGCCCCCGAAACACATCCCCCTCCCCAGTGCTGCCCAGCCCCCCCCGCAACCCATCCCCCTCCCCCGGGCGGCCCCGCCCCGCGGAAACACCCCCACAGTATAAAGCCTCGCCGCCACTGCCCGCCCGCTCAGCTCGTCATCCCCCCATGAAATAAGGGGAGGGGAAAAGGGGGACAGTTTGAAGGGAGTTTCTGGGGCTATGAATTAAGGGGAGGGCAAAGGGGGGCAGTGTGAAGGGACTGGATGTGACTGTCCAACACACAAACACAGGGGCGCAGGGAGCCCGGGGGAGGGAGGGGGGAGACAGTGTGACAGGGGCCGGGGAGGGGGAAGGTCCCTGGACCAGGGAAGTGGGCAGCAGTCGGGGCAGGGCAGGTGCAAACACACACACACACACACACAGTTCAATCCCCAGCCCCCCCTCCCCCATCACTACGGAGGCCGCCCTGGGACCAACCAGCGCAGTAGCCGCCCCGTCCCCAACCGAAGGGGGGATTCAGGGGGAGAGTCTCGGCCCAGTTTCCTCCCCCCGCCCCGCGGCTCGAGCCCAGGCCGGGCGCCCCTCCCCTCGCTCGGCACTTACCGGCTCTGCCTTGTGCCCAGCGCTTCCCGCCTCAGCGGGCCCCGGAAGTGATGCACCCGCTGTGCGGGGGGAGTGGGAGACGGAGACACGTGTGGTTCTGGCCGTGAGGGTGGTCTGTGGGGTGCCCCCCTCTCCCCGATCAGGGGGCAAACCCAGCAGCCCCACCCCGCCGCTTGCCCACGGGCCGCACAGTGAGCCCACGCGGGCCACATCTTGTGCAGGCCTGAGGATAATTGTTTAGTCTGCAGAAGAGAAGAATGAGGGGGGATTTGATAGCTGCTTTCAACTACCTGAAAGGGGGGTTCCAAAGAGGATGGATCTAGACTGTTCTCAGTGGTAGAAGATGACAGAACAAGGAGCAATGGTCTCAAGTTGCAGAGGGGGAGGTTTAGGTTGGATATTAGGAAAAACTTTTTCACTCAGAGAGTGGTGAGGCACTGGAATGGGTTCCCTAGAGCGGTGGTGGAATCTCCTTCCTTAGAGGTTTTTAAGGTCAGGCTTGACAAAGCCCTGGCTGGGATGATTTAGTTGGGAATTGGTCCTGCTTTGAGCAGGGGGTTGGACTGAGGTCCCTTCCAACCCTGATATTCTATGATAACCTTGTGCTAACACTGCATCCTTCATTGTGTGCAGTGTTGTAGCCATGTTGGTCCCAGGATATTAGAGAGACAAGGTGGGGGAGGTGATATCTTTTATTGGACCAACTTCCGTTGGGGAGAGACACAAACTTTTGAGCTACACAGAGCTCTTCCTCAGGTCTGGGAAAGGCACTCAGTGTCACAGCCACATACAAGGTCAAACAGGTAGTTTAGCAGCAGCACATATTCTAAGGGATCATTCTAGGAGAGGTGGCCAGTTAACACCCCCGTAGTCATGGGACAAAAAGGGGCTACAGATTTCATGAGTGAGCACTTCTTGTTGGAGCTTAGCTAATCCCCATCCTCTTAACTGTAACCCTTATGGATTACAGAAGTTGGTTCAATAAAAGGTACCTCACCCACCTTGTCTCTCCTCTGTGCTCCTTATTCTAACAAAGCTCCTTGTTCAGAGATAGAAGAAAGCAACGCTTTGTGTGATTCCTCTGCATTAGCGCTAAGGCTACGATTTAGTCATGGGTATTTTTAGTAGAAGTCACAGACAGGTCATGGTCAATAACCAAAAAAAGTCAGGGCCAGTGACCTGTCTGACTTTTATTAAAAATACGCCTAACTAAATCTTATCTGCTGATGGGGGTGGGGTGGTGCTCCACCGGATGCTGCTGCTCCTGGGAGGAGGTGCGGCCCGTGGCCCTGCCCAGTGGTTTCCCCAGGAATTGAAATTGGGGGGGGGGGTTCGAATTTACAGGGAGGGTGTCAGGACCAATGAGATATATAAAAGAGATATGAATAAAGTAAATGTTTTGTTAGGATTATGCAAATTTAACATAAGAATAATGCAAGTTACACCAAAACACATAACAGGTCTAGATTTCTAAAAAAATATACATTTAAAAAAAATATTTAATTTGACTTTTGAAAAGTAAGCCATCATGGGGTAAGAGGAAAGTCCTCTCATGGATCAGTAACTGGTTAAAAGATGGGAAACAAAGGGTAGGAATAAATTATCAGTTTTCAGAATGGAGAGAGATAAATAGTGGTATCCCTGAGGAGTCGGTACTGGGACCAGTGCTGTTCAACATATTCATAAATGATCTGGAAAAATGGGTAAACAGTGAGGTGGCAAAATTTGCAGATGATACAAAACTATTCAAGATAGTTAAGTCCCAGGCAGACTGCGAAGAGCTACAAAGGGATCTCACAAAACTGGGTGACTGGGCAACAAAATGGCAAATTAAATTCAATGTTGATAAATGCAAAGTAATGCACATTGGAAAGCAATCTCAACTATACATACAAAATGATGGCATCTGAATTAGCTGTTAACACTCAAGGAAGAGATCTTGGAGTCATTGTGGATAGTTCTCTGAAAACATCCACTCCATGTGCAGCAACAGTCATAAAAGCAAACAATGTTGGGAATCATTAAGAAAGGGATAGATAATAAGACAGAAAATATCATATTGCCTCTATATAAATCCATGGTACGTGCACACCTTGAATAGTGTGTGTAGATCTGGTCACCCATCCTAAAGATATATATATTGGAATTGGAAAAGGTACAGAGATGGGCAACTAAAATGATGAGGGGTATGAAACAGGAGGAGAGATTAAAGTGACTGGGAATTTTCAGCTTAGAAAAGAGATGACTAATGGGGATATGATAGAGGTTTACAAAATCTTGACTGGTGCGAAGAAAGTGAATAAGGAAATTTTATTTAATCCTTCACATAACACAAGAACTAGCAGTCACCCAATGAAATTAATAGGCAGCAGATTTAAAAAAAACAAAAGGAAGTATTTCTTCACACAATATAAAGTCAACCCAGGGAACTCTTTGCCAGGGGATGCTGTGAAGACCAAAACTATAACAGGATTTTAAAAAGAACTAGATAAATTCCTGGAGAACAGGTCCATCTGTGGCTATTAGCCAGGATGAGAGGGATGCAACGCCATGCTCTGAGTGTCCCTAGCCTGTTTGCCAGAAGCTGAGAATGGGCAACAGGGGATGGATCACTTGATGATTCCCTGTTCTATTCATTCCCTCTGAAGCACCTGGCCTTGACCACTGTTGTAAGACAGGGTACTGGGCTATATGGACCATGGGTCTGACCCAGTATGACCATTCTTATGTAAAATTTAATTATAATAAAAATGTTTAGTACAGAAACTCCCCAACATAATGACCTCCCAAGATAGCAACAATGTGAGATGATAACCTTGGCAAATACTGCATTTTAAAAATCTTGGCCTACTGGGAAACATATTTATATAAGTTTCCATTCCCAGTCACAAATCTAGCATTCTGGAGCAAAGTGACTAAAATATAGTCCAACAAACAAATGTTTATTTAACATGCCCCTCACTTTTCCCTCCACTGCACTCCACTCACCGGTGTTGTCCTTGGTCAGTGGAGACTCAGAGTTCAGAGGTGCTTTCACGTGAGTACACCTTCCAGGTGGGGGACAAAAAGGCACAGTTCGCTCTGGCCACAGCTGTTCGTTGTGCCACCGTTCACTCCACCGCTCTGTTGCCAATGGCCCTGCACAGTCACCTTCTGCTGTCACCTACCACTGTGACCTCTGCAAGTTGGTCTCTTGAGGTTCCACCAGCTCGCAGTGATTTCAGCTGAGCTCTCAGTGCAGGAACCTCGCAGTCTGGGCTGTCTCTTACACAAAAACACTGTACCCACAGGAACACTGTCCCCACAACAGGGCTAAGCACTTAGACCTGATTGTCAGTGATTTCAGCTGCAGTGGTCACTTAACAGAACAAAAGACTATCTATGGAGCCTTATCAGCTCTGTCTTTAAACAGTGGAGAGGGACAGGTCCCCACCCTCTCTCTTGATGCCTTCAAATCATCACAGACTAAGTACAGTTCTACTGCCCTTTACTCATACAAAACCCCAGCCAAAATCTATCACTTGGACAACACAGCTCTGTTTGCTGGATACCTAGGTAGATTAGGTGTGAATGTAAATATAATCTGGCCCTGAAGCCTTAGCCCCCAGCTCATCACTAGCTGTCAGGGAGAGCTCATTTACACTTTGCTTACAAATCATCATTTGAAATTATTAGGTTGGCCAACATCACCGAAATGAATGCACTGACATCATAAAAAACAGCTGTATAAGAAAGCTAGGAAGCTAGTCTATGTTCATACTTTTCAAATCTATGATACTTTTTCAGATACACATATTTTATCATACACTGTATAAGCTTTTAAAGTGTGTATTAATGTTTCAGTTTAAATTCAGATTTCCGAACAGTCACTAAATTGGTATGTAACTAGCTCACAAAACTGGGGGGGGGGTGTTGGGAAAATTCAGGGGGGGTGTATGGGGGGTGTAGGGAAATCACTGGCCCTGCCGCTGCTCCTCCGGGCAGGGGTGGCCTGGGGCACCACTGCTGCTCTCGGACTGCTGCTCTGGGGCAGTGCTCGGGACCAGTTGCCTGCAGCCGCTGGAGCAGCGGAGGGTGCAGCTGGCCCCAGGGCCGCCCCGGCTGCTCGGGCAGTCCTGGGGTCAGCCACACCAGCTGCTGCAGAAATCACGGAAGTCCTGGAAAGTTACGGAATCTGTGACCTCCGTGAAAGATTCGAAGCCTTAATTATAGCCTGACATACCCCATAAGGGTTAGAGTTAAGAGGATGGGGATTAGCCCCAGGGAACAAGCTGTAGAATAAACTTCCAGAGGAGATCAGGTGAATTCGGGGTCTGACCGTCTCTAGGAAACTCTGCAAAATCTTCCTCTTTGAAACAGTTTTTCCACCATTGTATGACACCTGCAACACTGATCCCTACCCCTTCTATTCAATAAACCTATTCAACAACAAAAACACCCTGAAACAAATCAATCTACAACAACAAACATTTTAAACAAACAAAACCATTACCCTAAAAAGGGGAAGATGTGCGAGAAACTCCATGAAATCCACTGCTGTGAAGTCTGCACTATTATCAGTTTTGATATCACACCAAATGATGCTAGCATTTTATACTACTGTGCATAGATTAAAGCATGGGACGAAGCAATACTTTGGGAGGTGGTGACCAAGCCACTACTCGTTTTTACAATCAGTTTAATAGATCAGGTTTTCACTTTTCAGGAAACTTCAGAACTCCCCTCCCCCCAAATTTTCTGGTATCAACGGAAAACCAGAAACCCAACAGTTTTTGTAAACTTTTCCCCCCCTTAGAAACAACATCATTTTTAACCAACAAACAAGTGTTTAGTTTCCATTTTTATATCAAAATACAGAATTTCAGTTTTGATTAAACAAATCGAACGACCAGTTCTACTGGTTAATAAAGACTCATGTCTCACTTTCCATGCTGCTACCTATGCACGGAGTTCCCTCATCAATCAAAATACCAGAAATCTTTGCTTTTGTTCAAGGCCTTGCTAAAAATCTTCTCCCTCTTTTCAACTATCATTCCCTTGCTAATCACCTCAGCCTCTGCTCACAACACCCATGTCTTTGCTGTAACACTTGTTGGAAAACCAAACTTTTCTGTCTTAAAACTAGAACCAACAGGACTTGTGGCGAAACGTGAATATCTAACTCCATGATCTCTTATCTCAGACTTCACCCGCATTCCATCTCGGTCTGTTAGTCCTCTGACTTTGCAAGCACGTTTTTAACTCTCTGGCATTGACTTCATAGGACTACGCGTGTGTGCAACTTTCTGCCTGCCTGTAGGATTAGGGCCTAGGACAATATTCTCTTCCGGACAGGATTCTTATCATCACTTAGGAAAAAAGTACTCCTATAAAGCACCCTGCATGTCCTTGAGCTTACATGAACAACAGCACGCATGCAGCTAACTTCGGATGCTAAAAGCCACTCTGTAATCTTTGGCACCACCGCTCCAGCAGGAAGAAATAGCAAATTTACTCCTGGGGGAATTCTTTGCCCCCAAAATTATTTTTTTTGCACAGAATATTTTAAAATTCTGCTGCACAACTGGGCTTGGACTGTCAGCCCCGTGCATGGCGGGGCTCCCGCTCTCAGCCCCTGGGCTCAGGCTGCCATGCGTGGGGCTGACAGCCAGAGCCCCGCCATGAATGGGACTGACAGTGGGAGATCACAAATTCTGCACGGGAAAAAATAAAATTATGCGGGGAACATAAATTCTGCACGGCAATATTTGCTGCTTCAGAGGGAGCAGAGAAATCCCTATGTTACTCTCCTAAGGCCCCATCCTGCAATGACCAGGACCCACTAGGAGTGGGGCCCATATCAGGTGTGCAATGCCGTAGCGAACAGGCTTGCATCCTGACTACCTGCAGAACAAGCAATTCAGGGGTTAAACTGCAGAGACTGAAGTGCAACCACCTGATGATGCAAAGCTGCTTTCCACTTACCATCATCCTCCAGCCCAGGAATGAGGGAACCCAGGGCTCTGTGGAATTTGGCTGCTGTACAGCTCACTTAATTAAACCTATCGCTCACATGGGCTAATCACCCCTTAATTCCACAACAATCCCATTATTTAAAGCAACTGAAAGGCTAGAAAGCTAAAGGCCTCTGACCGAGGGGTGAAGAGAGTCCAGACTTCACAGGTATTTTTCCCTTCATTCGGTCTCCGAATAGCAGTCGTGTCCCTTCACTTTCCCTCAAACCTCAGGTTCCCTCCAGTTCCTGAATCGTTCAGTTTCCCTCTTGCTGCTTCTCAGCTCTCAGTCGCTGCTGACTCACAGCATCTCTGTGCAGTAGTGTTCTTATTGTTTTCCATGAGCTGGCAGTGCCTGCGTGACTGCATTGCTAATGTTACAGGAGATGGGATCACAGCCCATAAGGAGGGGGAAATGGGACATACACAGAATGAAAGGGCCGCATGGGAGGGAGCATAGCATAGTGGACAGAACCAGGCTAGGTGGGTTGAACTGGCTACCTGGGTGACCTTGGACAAGTCATTTAAGCTCCCCCGGGCCTCAGTTTCCCTTCTGAAAACAGAGCTAAAATTTCCCTACCTCACATAATCCATTAATAATTATTAGGGGCTTAGATAACTGCAGGGAGGCTTGCCATGGAAATAGATAAAATCTATTGTGACACTGTCTCCTGCAGCCTTTGCATTTTTTAAATCTTTTAAGCATCTCCGAAATCTACAAACACAAATTCAGCCTCAGACAGGCCACTACCTGGTCTCTAGTGCCCAAGGGGTTAACTTGAGCTCAGTGCAGGACAGGCTATAAACTCTCTGCTTGGGAGGGCTGGGATCAGCCCAGGAGCACAGAACTAGTTAGAACTCCAGGCTCAGTAGTTTTTTATTCACTCTTTCATTTCTTGTTGGAAATGCTATTTCCTTAAGGGCTGTCCTTGCAGACTGAGGCTGTGTTCTGTTTTCTCAGGTAAGTCGTCTGACCATTTTGCAGTCTCTACCTCCCTGGAAGACGGATACGTTTGTGTTCATCCCATTTTAGAGATGGGGAAATTGAGGCACGGGAAGGGGAAATGACTTGTTCAAAGTCACACAGCAGGTCAGTGGCAGAGCGGGAAATAAAACTCGGGGTCTGGGCTCACAGGCACTTCCGCTAGCCATTAGGCAACACTTCTCCCCTCAAACACATGTGGACCAAATTGATGAAGTGCAACTCTCTTCAGGCTGGCTGTGAAGGAGTTAATAATGAAAGCCAGAACTGATGATGATGACTGAAGGATTCCTCATTGCCTATCTATATGGGACGCCCACAGACCAGAGCACGGTGAGCTGTGAAAATCCACGTAGATGCACTCAATCCAAGTTATCACAAGCACGACATTACTAGGATGAAATTTTGTCCCCACTAAAGTTAAGGGCAAAGCTCTTGCTGATTTCAATGGGGCCAGGATTTCATCCCTGGAACTTGGGGCCAACCAGTTCAACAGAGCTGGGGCTCACCTTGGAAGCAAAACCATAGGGTCAGGCTGGAACCTCTTGACTCAAAATAGGAGAGCTCTGAACACCTGTGTTGGAGGCAGAACTCCCTGTAAGTGTGGGAGCTAAGGAAAAGCAGGTGGGATGCTATGCAATAGACTCACAAGAACCCATAGGGCAAAACCCTGCTGAATTTCAAAAGCCTGCTGTAAACATCAAAGATGTTAGAGTTGCTGTATTCATTTAGACAGAATAAGTGGTAACATAACCCAGTCACTGTGCAGCACTAGACAGTGTTAAACAAGGTTTGGGCTTTGGAACACAGAGATCTCCTCCTGCTTAGCACCACGGCAAACACACCAGGACATGTCCTTTTCACCTTTTACTAACAATAAAGAAAAGAAGGACAAACAATGAAAGCCTTTGAAATGTAAGGCATTAAATGAGGCTTTCATTTTAACAACTTCTCTTCCCTTTACTTGGGGGGAGTTTTTTAGAAGGGAGCAGAAAAAACCCACCACCTTGTTTGACAGACTCTCAGATGTATCAGAGATTGCCATAACTTGTCCTTGTTGGGAGAAAAGAGAAGTTAGTTGAGATGGGCTGGTGTTGCTGTTACAGTCTGATCCCATTTCAGCCCAGGTGGTGTTTAGGGTTCAGATGAAGCCAGTAGAGGTGGTGATGATGTCTGGGTCCCTCTCTCTGGCTCAGTCTGGTCAGGGAATCTCTCAACATTAGGACAAAGAAGGTCTGGGGTCCTGGAAGATGGTGGGGGTGGCAGCCATGATGGTGAAACTTGCCAATTTTTCTCCTCTAAAGTCTCTTTCTTTAAAGGACCCACAAAAGAGTGATGGGTGGACTAGCCCATCCCCTCATGAGTTTGTCTGCCCGTTAGGCCTAGTTTCCAACGCACCAACTTTGGTTATGTTCTGGTTCCACTTTTCTTGTTTACCAGGCATGATATTAACACAGCCCTTGAGGTATCTGAGTCCAGACCAAAAGGCCTCCTTTCAGTCTGTCTCCTGTTTGCACCTTTTCCCTTCGCTCCACCCCTTCTCTGCCCCCTCCTTCGAGGCTCCCCTCCCGCTGCTTGCTCCTCTCCACTTCCTTCCTGGGACAGGGGGGCTGCCATTGCCCCATCACTTTTCCCTGCCTTTATCAAGCCACGGGGCAGGTGAGGGAGGCAGAGAGGAGCGAGTGGTGGGGCCTTGGGTGGGGGGAAGGCTGAGCAGGGGCGGGGCAGGGCAGAGCGCAGGTGGGTGGGGAGAGGCCTCAGGGGAAGAGGTGGACAGAGGCAAGGCCTCGGGGGAAGGGGCGGAGCGAAGTGCAGGCGACGCCATGGTCCGGGCTTTGGTGGCCCCCGGCTCCACTTCTATGGAGCTTCCCATCTGGTGCTCCAAAGGCAGCGGTGGGCCAGGATGCCTCTGGAGGGGTGACCGGCACCACATCCGCAGCCTTTCCCCCCTGGATGGCCGGCCTTTTTTGGGGGAGGCTTAGCCTTCCCTGGCCTCTTAAACATGCCACCCATAAGGGGCAGGTTAGGAGAGAATCAGTGCATGGGAGAAGTTGTTGAGGGAAACAGTAATAGAAACACAGTTCTGTAGGTAAGCATGAAGTGGGTGGGGGTGCTTTGTACTGCACACTAATTCTTTACCTCTCCAGAAATCATTCCAAACACCATTTATTCAGTAGAGCTGGTGGAGAGGGGAAAGTATATTCCACAAGTAACTTCCAAAAATAACCGCGTCTTTTCTAACGTTTTCAGTTGAAAAACGTTATTCCCGGGTCAGGGAAGCAAAGAACATTCTCTGACTTTACATGGCCCCACCCCTCAGGGGGTGAAGAGAGATGGGGAATGTTGGATTTTTCTGACCAAAACTAAACAAACTCACCCCTTTTGATTTTCTTCAAAAAAATGTTTTAACAAAAACTGAAATCTTGTGAAAACTCCCAATTTTGTTAATTACAAAAATTAAAATAAAAAAAAAACCCAAAACAAAAAAAACCAACCCCACCCACCCAAATGCCTCTTTGCTGGAAAACAATTTGATTAGCTTTCATGGTCACAGAAAGATCTTCTCAGAGGAGATTTGCACAGAGACAGAGGGACTCAGGGAGGGAGGGAAATATATAGGCAGACGCTTGACCATTAGGCACGTAAACAGTTGGCTGCTCTGTTTCTATGGGGCCTCTTTCCTGGTGCTCTTGTCTGTTGCGTCTTGTGCTGCCTTCCAAGGGTCTCTTGCCCTCTCTTCTCCCTCTCCTGTTCTTGCTTTGCGCTTTCTAGTCCTACACCTCCTGGCTGAGCCAAGCAAGCTGGCGGCCAAGTAGAAGCCGCTAGGATCTTGGCATTTCCATGCCTCCAAATGAGATTATAATAACCCTCACTTGGCTGCTGCTGAATAGAACATAACTGGCTGGAGCAGAGCCATGAGCCGGAGCAGCATAGGTGGGCTTTTGCCCATTGGAAAAAGCTTTTGGTTGGGTGGGTCACTAGCACTCATCAGCAGAAACAACTATCCTCCCACCCTGGGGTGTGTGTGTGTGTGTGCGCGTGCAGGGCCGGCTTTAGGAAGTGCGGGGCCCAATTTGAACATTTTCAGCGGGGCCCTGGCAGGGATGACTTAAAAAAAAAAAAAAGCCTTTCATTTTCCCAGGAGGAATTTTTAAAATTTAGCCTGACATGTCCGGGAAAATACGGATGTATGTTAACTCTACCTAAAGTTCTTTTTTAAAAAGATGAGCCTGAACTAGAAATGAGCTCTGTTTCACATGTGTGGGTCCCTGAAACTCCCTGGGGTGTGCTAGGGTGACCAAATGTCCCGATTTTATAGGGAAAGTCCAAATTTTTGGGTCTTTTTCTTATATAGGATCCTATTACCTCCCACCCCATCCCGATTTTTCACACTTGCTGTCTGGTCACACTAGGGTGTGCACATGTGTGGGTCCCAGCTGCTCCCTTCCCCCCTCATTGAAGCAGGTGTGCAGGGTTACTGCTCTGGGAACTGCAGGGCAGGGCAGGGGCTGATTGGAGGTAGGATCTGGCTGCAGGCAGGGCAAGGGGAGTGGGGCTGGCTGGAGACAGGGGTGTGTGGGGTGGGCTGGCTGGCTTCAGGCAGGGCCGCAGGAGGGTGCGGCAAGGGTTGGCTGGAGACAGGGCAGGGGGTGCAGGGCTGGTGCGGAAAGGGCAGGGGATGCGGCAGGGGCTGGCTGGAGACGGGCTGGTTGGAGACAGGGCAGGGGGTGCAGGGCTGGTGCGGGAAGGGCAGGGGATGTGGCAGGGGCTGGCTGGAGACGGGCTGGTTGGAGACAGGGCAGGGGGTGCGGGGCTGGCTGGAGACGGGCTGGCTGCGGGCAGAGGGTGCAGGGCTGGCTGCAGGCAGGGGCTGGTGCAGGCAGGGCAGGGGGTGCGGGGCTGGTGCAGGCAGGGCAGGGGGTGCAGCAGGAGCTGGCTGCAGGCACGGGGTGCAGCCCACCTTGCATGGTGAGTGCCCCCTCCTCCTCCCTCCCCCACCGGGGTAGCAGCAGCAGCCCTGGGCTCCCCTGCTTCCACCGCCCCGGCCCTGTAAATAGCCGCAGGAGCCTTGGGGAAGTGGCAGGGCTCCAGTGGCTATTTAAAGGGCGGGGGCAGTAGAAGCAACGGGAGCCCCGGACTTTTTAAATAGCCCCCAGAGCCCCGCAGCCCTACCCCAGGGCTCCAGCAGTGGGGCTCCGGTGGCAATTTAAAGGGCCTTGGGCTCCAGCCCCTGCTGGGAGCCCCAGGCCCTTTAAATTGCCCCCTGGGGAAGCCAGGCCAGCCCGGTACAGCGCCCCGGCTCTTGCCCATACACCGTACTGGGGCTTGGGCCCCCTTAGGGGAGGGGCCCAATTCAGGGGAATTGGTTGAATTGGCCTAAAGCCAGGTGTGTGTGTGTGTGTGTGTGTGTGTGTAGGGATATTAAAGAAGGTTTATATTAAACATGGTTTATATGAGAAATGATTTATTGATTTATTGTTAATTAATACTTTATAACTTAAGGTTTATGTTAGAAGTAAATTTGTGATTCCCAACATTTAGCCTCTAACTTGCAAGCCACCAGCTGTGTCTGTGTGAACCCTGCTCAAAGAGATACTTGGTATAAAACTTGTTAAGCTCAAAGAAATACTTTGTATAAAACTTGTTAAACATTAATTAACTCTAAGTAAGCCAAAACCGTAGCTGTTATAGTGTATAGATAGAGACCCCCACCCTCTGTAAGTTTTCATCTCACTTTATCTTTGCTTGTTAAAAGACAGGGAGTCTCACATAAATTGGTAACACCCCAAAAAGTAAAGAGACAGTGAAATAGATGTGATTAACATAGAGAATGTATGTGAATGAATGAATGGTTAGGGAGTCACCAGCCTGAAGAATTCAGTGTCGGCTGAAGAAGGTGTCAAGTGGGATCAACCAGATGACCCCCGGAGGGCAAACTGGAATCCACCCACCACACCTCAAAGGAAGGAAAAACAAAACATCTAATAACATGGAGCCAAGCCACCTGCTGATTGATTTAGCAACAGCAAAATGAAGCAACTCTCATAAACTGACATAGGAATAAATTCCTATAAAACTGGACTCTAAAGAATAAGAACTTTGAGTCTATGGTTCTGCCGCCAGCCTCCAGGAGCATCAGATGCATCTGACACAGACTCGGCTCCATCCTCATGACCAAGATACCTGGCCAGTAACTTAGCATGAGCAACATCTAGGCTGGTAACTATAACATCTATACAGAACCTGAATGAATGATAGAAAGAGAGAGAGAGAGAGAGAGAGAGAGAGGAGTGTGTGTGTGTGTGTGTGTGTCTGTCTGTCTGTCTTTTTATCCAAATCCAATGACTTTACAGTGTCTCATAAGCCTCCCACAAATTATGACTAAGGCTGCGTGTCTGTCACAGAAGTCACAGATTCCGTGACTTTCCGTGACTTCTGTAGCCCCTGGGCCAGCAGCAGTTTGGGTTTGGAAGGGTGCTCAGGGCTGGGGCAGGGTGTTGGGGTGCAGGAGCGGCGCTTACATCAGTGGGGGGCTCTCACCGGCATGTCCTTGCAGCTCCTAGGCGGAGGGGCCAAGGGGCTTGCCCACATCTGCAGACGCCGCCCCCAAAGCTCCTATTGGCTGTGGTTCCCAGCCAATGGGAGCTGCGGAGCCGGGGTTTGTGGCATGAGCAGCACGCGGAGCCTCCCCTGGTCGCCCCTCCCCCTACGGAGACTTGCTGGTCAGAGCCAGGTAGGGAACCTGCCAGCCCCCTCTCCCCCCAGCATCAGCAGGGGCCCTGGGGCTTGTGCCGCTGCCCGCCCCCACCCTGCCCCAGCACCAGCTGGTCCTGGGCCACGTGGCAGAGCTGCCTGGCTCCCCTGGGCCACTCCCCCAGCACCCGTGGTGTCCCCGGACCACCCTCCCCCAGAGCACCTGCGGACCCCTGACCCAAGTTTTAGTTAGGGATATATTGTAAAAGTCATGGACAGGTCATGGGCCGTGAATTTTTGTTTACTGCCAGTGACCTGTCCACAGGGGTGAAAGTAATAAATTCTTACCGGTATGGGCACCGGTGGGTGCTCAGGCCCCCCCAGTCCTGCCCTGACTCCCCCCCATCCCTACTGGATCCCTCCCAAAATCCCCGCCCTGGCCCCGCCTCTTCCCCAAGTGTGCTGCGTTCCTCCGCCTCCCCCCTCCCTCCCAGGCGTGCCGCGCGAAACAGCTGTTTCGCGGCGCAAGTGCTGGGAGGGATGGGGGAGAATCAGGACGCAGCGGCCCACTCAGAGGAAGAGGCGGAATGGAGGCAGAGGTGAGCTGGGGGGACGGGGGAGGGAGCTGCCAGTGGGTGCTCTGCACCCACCAGTTTTTCCCCCATGGGTGCTCCAAGTCCCGGAGCACCCATGGAGTCGGCGCCTATGGGTATGGGGGCCGGCTCTGGCCCCTGGAAGGGGCGGGTCCTTAGGCTGAAGGGACGGGGCTGGGGGGGTCAGCCTCCCCCAGCCAAACCATCCACGCTGCCTGGCTCCCGCTGCCCGGGGCTCTGGTGGTGATTTAAAAAGGCCTGGGGCTCTGGCCGCTGCCGTGGCAGCACTTTAACGTGGGCTGCATACAGGCTAGTACCGGCTCACTTTCACCCCTACCTGTCCACGACTTTTATTAAAAATACCCGAGACTAAAATGTCTTAACTATGACCTGTCTTCACTACAGAGTTAACTCTAGTTCCATCTGTCACAATTCAGGATAACTGCACCTGTATTCCCCCTTCAGGGTCCAGCCAGGACACCCACTCTCAGGCTTCTGGCTCCCCAGCTCTCACCTCTCTTACGTGGAGACCTGCATATATCAATCATGGTATTTCTAGGCTGCACAGTTCCTTGTCTGCACTGTGAGTTCCCCACACAATCAGATTGCCTAAGCAGGCCTGCCATACTTTTCTCCTCATAAGAGAACAGTGCAATTGCCAGAGTTATAAGTTACCACACAGCTCTTCCTAAGCAAGTACATTTATTCTTAAAGTGAAAGCGTTACTGAGAAAACTCATTAAAAAGGATATGATAATGAGCATACCAAAGATCACTCCAACAAGGCCTGTGGCCGGTGAACTGTTCTTAAAACAGTTCTTAATACACAGGTTTCCCCTTAAGCCTGGGCCAGTCTCCTCAGATGACCTTCATCTTCTTGGCATTCCAGTTGCTTCCAGTGTAGGTGGGGGAGGAGAAAGGCAAAGACATGCTGCAACTGTTCCTTATTTTATACCCTCAGTCCATGTTCCTGAGAGACACTTGCCCAGACATGTCCCGGTGAACTCTGCTGAGTTACAGTGATCAAGTAAACCCTCGTTGTGTGTACTCGGGCAGCTGTTGTTGAATTGTAAATCCCTTGATTATAACCCTCCTGCTGATGAATAGTCATGGAGCACCTGCCTGGGTGGGGTCTTTTGTACGTAACTAGCAAATTTACAGCATATTTCAGGAACAACCATACAGCAAAATCTCAACCTCATACGCACTAATGATATACATATTTAGACAGAACAATGGGTTTCAGCAGATCATTACCTTTCATAGGATCTCTCACATGACATGCTTTGTATGAACTATCACAATATAGACATGATGAATATGGGGGTTACTGGGTGCCATTCTGAGGTACAGAGTTTCACAGTGGGTAATTTGCATTCTCCTTTTCCTAGGACAGCCACTCAACTGAAAGTTCAGTCTTGTCTGGCTTGTTATTTTAAGAGTCCTTTGAAGCTCATTACACTTTCCAGGGTTTACTTTAATCCTGTCTTCCCCTTAAATAAATTACATACAATCCCCCGGTAACATATAAACATTTGCATTTTTAAATACAATAAACTCCTAAGATACTTAAACTTAATTGAGTAAGGTTTATCCAGGATATTGCCATATCTGCCACTCCATCCACACACACAAACCCTTAACCCAAGTGTGGTGCTGCTTGTAACTCCAGTTGGCTGGCCAGTCACTGTGGGGGAAGGTGGTAACAATAAGATGAATAGAGATAAGGAGAGAAGAAAACGTTACACTCAAGGCAGATGCAAGAGGTAATTCTCTTTGCAGGCTTTAGGCATGGATTCCATAGATTCCAAGGCCAGACGGGACCATTGTGATCATCTATTCCGACCTCCTGTATAACACAGACCATAGACCTTCCCCAAAATACTTCGTAGAGCAGATCTTTTAGAAAAAACATCCAGCGTTGATTTAAAAATGGTCAGTGACAGAGAATCCACCACAACCCTTGGTTGATCCACGTGGGTTTATGATATTAACCCAGCTCTCATGTTAATAGATCCTTGGGATACTAGCAACAAATGAAGGCAATAGAGCATGAATGTAACTACCAAAGCCCGAGAGCTCATGTGCTTTACACAGTGTGTCTGGTGATCAGGACGTTTTTGGGGGAAGAGGTGGGATGAGTTTAAACTCAGTCTTGCCTGGTTTTCAAAATAGCACAGATCTGGGTGACTTGCTTTATATTTCCGTTCACTTCTAACCTACTAGAGAGGACAATAGTGGTAGCCGGGGTGAAGACATTTGTCATAAGCATTTACACAGCATTTTCCAAATTACCTTCACACTAAATTTGCTGTCACCAGATGTGGGCACCTGCAAAACAAATTTAAAGCACACATGGAGTAGCACTCCGAAGGGAAAGTGCCTAATGCAATGCAGGGAGATTTGGCCACACAAACCCGACGGCAGCAGTGTTTGTTAGGCCAAAAACTTACATTACCTCTGGAGGTGGAGTCTGAAATCTACATAGCTGGCACTATGAAAGTGGCCAAGCGTATGGAGCTCTGCCTTACCATCAACATCACTGGGAGCAGAGTCAGACCAACGCTGAGGGCTTTTGCGGAGCCCACCCATACAAACAGTTATCTGTTTTGGAGAACACGTGTTTAACATTGCAAGAGTCTCTCTGCGTCCCGGCATTTGTAACCTTTTGTCTAGTTCCTTGAACGGAGATACTCATATCCCAATTTTCTAAGCGTGCCGAGTGCCCAGTAGCTCCCACCAGGTAGGCCGCCCATCTGGAAGCTTGGAGTTAGCCTCCTATTTTTGAGAATTCTGGCCTTTGCATCCAACAGCAGGTGCTTCTAACGTTATTTTGGAATGCCACAAACAGCAAAACAACTGCCATTTACCCTCTACCCGTGACCTACTAAAAAGTCTTGAACACCATGTGCCCCCTCTCTCTGGGAAGATTTAAAAAGAACATAATCTTCCCAGATTTCCTTATTCTCGAAAGAGCCATTTAGAGCCAGTATAGCACTGCTCTGTGTATGGAAGAAAACAAGAACAGACTTTTGCAAACAAGTCAGATACTGTCCACTGGGACACAGTTTATGTGCCGTCACAGTTTTCTTTGATACTACCAGAAAGTTTAGTTTAGTCTCCAACAGTAGCAAAGCACCCATTTATTTTTGACTGGATCAAAACAAAACAAACACATAGGAAAACCTACACAAAGCCTTCCTGACTGATGTATTTCTGTCACAGATCAAAGATGTGCTTTATATTTGTCTGATCTTAGCCTTAGCCAACACTTTCTATCTACTGGTCACAGGTAAGACCTGGACTAGATTTCTTCTGCCTGAAGTGGGATCTACCTGGAGCTCGTTGGAAATTTTTTAATCAGAATAGTTTTCTTTGGAAAACGCCAACGTATTTTGCAAAATTCTATCTGATAAAATTTCATGTGAAATTTTTCAATTTTTTTTTAAAGTGTCAACATCTCATTTTTCCCTTTTCAGACAAAGATTTGAGTTTTGTTTCAAAGGTACTTATACAATTTTTTAAAGATGGGTTGAAATCAAAATGAAACATTTTGAATTTATTCAAACAAAAATGGTTTGCTCAAACTGAAATCAAGTTTTGCTAATTTTGTTTTGTGAAAAGTTTTGGCTTTTCATCCATACTTGGGACAAAAAATAATTCAGAAATCTCAAGATCTTTTTCCACAGGACAGAAAATCTGATAGTCCTTTGATTAATAGGCACCAGAATAACCACAACAGCAGCACTAGCTTCGCAGTAGTTTTGTAATTAGGTCATTTTAAAGGGAAATTTCAAACACGCAATTTGTCTTTATCAGCAAGGTAGGATAAATCAGGTCTAAACTGCTCAGGAGACAGAGATCTCTTCTGTACATAAAAAACTTTTTTTTACACAACATATCAGTGAGGCAAACAAGAATTCCATCCCAGGACTATGTAGCAATAGTTTCACTTAAGCTACACGAAGCTTCAACAACAAATCAGCAAGTGAACTCCACAGAATTTACTGCCAGCTCTTAAAAGTCCAGAAGTTTGAAGCAGTAAAAGCTCATGCCAGTTAATTCAGGTTAAACGATCCCAGTGCAGAGGACCAGCCCCGAAAAGTCTGCACCACTTAAGCGCTCAAAACGTAAGCCTTGTGAATTTCACCTTAAGCGATGAGATAATGTGCTGCATTCGATGCATGAGAAATGTCGCCTGGGAGCTGAAGCACAGATTTGCAAGAGGACCCTAAGTCGGTAAGCTATTATTCCAATCTTCTCAATTGAAGGAGGGGAGGGATAGCTCAGTGGTTTGAGCATTGGCCTGCTAGACCCAGGGTTGTGAGTTCAATCCTTGAGGAGGCCACTTAGGGATCTGGGGCAAAAATTGGTCCTGCTAGTGAAGGCAGGGGGCTGGACTAGATGACCTTCCAAGGTCCCTTCCAGTTCTAGGAGATTGGTATATCTCCAATTATTACCTTTTTATTACACGTGCTCAGCTCTGCTAGGGTCACGATGGTTAGCAGGGACGACAGGAGGACCTTGGCCTCAAAGCTAAGAGCCACGACCACTTGAGGTAAAGGAGTAGCTCGTTAACTGTGAATAACTTTCAAACTGGAGCCAGTCACTAGATCAGGGGTAGGCAACCTATGGCACGTGTGCCGAAGGCGGCTCATCAGCTGATTTTCAGTGGCACTCACACTGCCTGGGTCCTGGCCACCGGTCCCGGGGGCTCTGCATTTTAATTTAATTTTAAATGGAGCTTCTTAAACATTTAAAAAACCTTATTTCCTTTACATACAACAATAGTTTAGTTATATATTATAGACTTATAGAAACAGACCTTCTAAAAATGTTTAAAAGTATTACTGGCACACGAAACCTTAAATTAGAGTGAATAAATGAAGACTCGGCACAGCACTTCTGAAAGGTTGCCGACCCCTGCACTAGAGGGAGACGTAATAGTTTGGGCCAAGCCAGTGAATCACCCTTGGACTTTTTGATTTCCCACAAGCACCGTCTTGTATAACTTCACAGACTGATCAGCACAGAGCCTCTCCAAGTTACCTGCAACAATCCTGATTATATTCGCACCAGGTTATATTCGCACCCTGGTTTATCAGCTGACCAAGATGCCCTATCCAGTAGGAACGTTGTGGGGGAAAAGGGTCCAGTACCGGAGGTCCAGGACCCTCCAGAATCTCTCTTACGTGCAGTAGTATCTCCCTCCCAGGTCCTACAGCTGCCAAAGTCACCAAGCCAGACAAATTAGCTCATTGGTGGCTTGGTGCCTTAGAAGCCAGCTTTCCACAATGCCCAGCTGCTGGAGTGGAGGAAGAAGTCATAGCTCCTTCTGCCAATGGAGCACCTGTTGGCATCTCCCAGGAAGCAGGCGGAGGAGGCAGGCACTCCCTCCCCACAGTCAGTGCGGTTGCACCTATGTGCAGCCGCAGGGGAGTCAGCAATTTTCTGGTGAGAGTGGTTCTGATGTGGTTATGCTGGTTTCCGGGTGACAGCCAAGTAGCGGCTGCTTCGTGCATTCTACAGAAACGCCTCCTTTCCAGATGGTGCTTTCATACCAGAGGCCCCCGTGCCCATAGCCCCATACGGATTGCCCCAGCCTTTCTGACAAAGCCTCACCTCGCCTCCTGCATGCATGCTGGACTCCCTTGCACAGCAGTACCTGGATCCAGGCTGCGCTAGCCGCTTCCACCTGCTATTTTGGCCACAAGGGTCCTGGCAACATCTCACTCTCCCCATGGAACTGTAGCATGAGCCACGCAGCTTGGTACCCGCCCTTTAAAAACCTCCCTATAAGTTGTTGGGCCTAGTGGTGACCCTGTCTCCACATTTCCATGTCTGCATATTTTAAACCAGTTTAAAAATAAGCCTGGCTAAGATTCCACTTCACAGGGCTGGGCAGCGTCTCATCTTTCTGATCACCGATTAAGCGGGTGTGATCAACTGCTATGTACTGGCAGAATCCCAAGCAAGCCTATAGCAGATACCAGTACCAGCAGAGAACACGTACGGGGAAGAGAGGAGAGACAGGTTCCTTTGCATCGGCCTATTGTGACATTAGCTTATTTTCAGGGTACTGCACCTTTAAGTTTCTTCAGACAGACAGCTGCTTGGAGACACGCTGCCATTTTGCAAGGCAAAGCTGACACAGCATGTTCCGGAAGGTCACACGGCTCATGCACTCCCACGAAGACTTGATTTATTCTCTTCTCCTTTCCTGGACAGAATGAGACTCTAAATGGCAGTTTGCGTTGCCAGCTCTTGCGGTATTGGGTGTTTTTGGTAAAGCCCCAGCTCCTGCAGTCATGTGGTTATGTGAGAATCTCAGCTTTCATTAAACAAACCACCACCACCACAAACAAATCTAGCTCTCCTGGGTTTGGAGAAAAATATGAGGGGGGGGAAGCCCCCAAAGGTCAAAAATCAGAAGGCAACTCAAGAGAAGTGTTTTTAAAAAAAATTATGATTTTGGGAGCCCGACTCCTGATTTTTTGAGCTCTAGAGGTTGGCAATAAGGAGCTCGTGGCAGCTTTGGGTGTATGGGAAATAAGCACTTGCCACGGTGTCAACCAGTTACTAAACAGGGACAACATACTCAGTGCTAAATAAAGACACGGAAGCCAGCAGCCATGTCCTACAGAGGCCCATCCACACGCCCTTTCCTTCCATGTCTCTGCTGGCACTCTAATAATTCTGCACAGACAGACTCCATATTGAAACTCTGCAGAGTTCTCTCCATACAACCACAAAAAAGTCCACCCCTATCATAGGAACGAATGTGAACTTTATAGTCTAATCTCGCACCTCTATACAGACTATTATATGATTTGAACCAGTTTGGGATGTCCTTTTACATTACAATCATGCGCAGACACTTAATCAGTTATGTAAGGAGTCAACTCTGCAACGGCAGAACTTGAAGGGAAACTGCCAGGTGTAAATGTATAAATAATATAGGACTTCCTTATTTGAGTTCCTAACAGCACTCAGAGTTATTAAAACTGATTTCAAAGACAGATTATGCTTTTCTCCAATAAATGCCATGGGCAGTGTTGTTGCCAATTCCCAGCATTTTATTAGGCGTCTCATGGTTTTTCTTACACCCCTACCTCCCGCAGGGATGCTATTGGAGAACTTCAGATTTCACTGACCTAGTTAGTTCTAGCCCTGCTGACTGCGGAGCAAAACTTGAAAACAGGACTCCAAGAGGCTCAAACCCGAAAGTAAAACAGCCTAAATTATGACGACTTTTTAAGTGTAATAAGAATATTGAAGCAAATTGCATAATTTTTGAATGCCTGAGGCTGGCAGTACTGCCATTGACCCAGAATGAGCGAAGTACAAAAATCTGGTGTAAATAGTCACGTTTACCTATTTTAGGCCAATTGCTAGTGCGTTTCCCTTAGCAGGGAACTGCAGATAACGCAGGGAAATGTTATTCCCCCCCTGCCTCCACATATACCTTTATTTATTTATTAAGACTCTCAACAGAAGCATTTCTATTGATGAACAGGTTTCATAAGGCCCTGACTGTGTCCCTTTAAGCCAGGAGTTTGGGACCCCTCAGGGGGTCGCAAGGTTACTACATAGGGGGGTCGCGAGCTGACAGCCTCCATCCCAACCCTGCTTTGCCTCCAGCATTTATAATGGTGTTAAATATATAAAAAGTGTTTGTAATTTATAAGGGGGGGTCGCACTCAGAGGCTTGCTGTGTGAAAGGAGTCACCAGTAAAGAAGTCTGAGAACCACTGCTTTAGGCTTCTGCCAAAGGGCAAAAAACCACTACCAAACGATTGCAATCTCCTCCCATTGCCTCATAATGGCCTCTTTCGTTATTGCCAATTTGCCATCAAATCGGGCACCACATGTTCTCGAGAACGATCGTCCTAGATAAATCTTTGACGCTGACGCCAGGGTTACACTGGAAGCTTGCCAGGATAGTAATGGCTGATAGAAGTGTTGCCAAAAGGTCACCCCCCCTATTCCGGCAAAAGTCCTAGTATAGCGGCAGTTGTACTGGCAAAAAAGATAGCTTATTTCACTCAGGGAACCAGGATAAGCCATGCCAGCAAAAGCACATTTGCCAGTATAAGCGGTGTCTCCACTGGGAAGGTTTGCTGGTATCAGTATACCAGATTTTTATTGTTGCCCTGCACTGTATACTGGTGTAGCTATATTGGCAAGGCTTTGCTAGGTGAGACATGGCCTTAGGGGCAAGTTACGGCCAGGCCTGTACTAGGTGGAGCAAGCAGCCCTTCCCTCTCCCCTTCTCCAGGGGCATCGCACAGGCAGTAGCTACAGCTGAGCTGCAGGATACGGTCCAGCCAATGCTTCTGGAGAGGCGTGTCTGGCCAGGGATGTACCTACAGCCCCACCACTGTATAACAGTATGGGAGCTGTACTGGGCAGGAGCGGGGGAAGCAGGATGAGGGCACGGTTTTTCTGGGGATGAAGCAGCTTCCCAGCATGCTAATTAGTGCCCTCCCTAGGCATAACCCCTCCTGGCATAGCATCCCCTGGCTCGCCCCAGCCCAGTTCTGCTTTGGAGACGGCAGAGTTTTGCCCTACAGCTCTTCCAACTGGTTCCTCAACTTCCGATGTTCCCAGTCCCGCAGGCCTGGCGTTGCCAGTTCTAATAGGACCCTGGCACAAAGGTTAGGGAAAGACCCCAAACTTCCAGGCCAGCCTTTCTCCAGTAGGCACAGCTGTCGCCCAGGACTAGGGGATGGCTCGTTCTTGCCCTTGGAGCTCTGGGCGTTGGTGTAGAAGGAAGCAGCATCACCGGCATTCTAACTGGTCAAGGGACCACAGCTAGCTGCAGGCTCGGACACTGAGAACCTGTCCGAGCTGCACTTCAGACATGCTTGGGCTAAGGAGCTTGGTTACTTACCATGAAACAATGTGGCTAGAGTCCTGTCCAGGAAACGCCAGCGCCTGGTTTTTACTTCAAACGTCTTCAGCAACAGCCATGTCAGCTGGAGCTGTCAGATGCCACATCGCCAGCTAGCCTGGGAGCAAGCCAAGTGAGGGACTGGATGGGACACCACCAAAGCAACAAAGAGGCACTGCAAAGAATGGCGCTGGTGACTCAATTGGGAGCATCTTTTCCTCAAGGCAAGTCCTGCCCCCAGTGCACCAGTCTGGTATTTGGGGTGCTGTGTTTCAGAGAGCCCGACCCTATAGGCTCCTTAAAGAACCCACAACCTTTGCCACAAGGTAAGGTGTAATGACTCTTGAGTGCTGGTCAAATTCCAGCTTGGGTAATGACAGTCTGGCTCCCTAAATCCTCCCTGTAGTTTTCATTGGCTCTAGGATCATCCTTCACTTCCCTGTTGTCAGCTGCTTTTTTATTGTTGCTGTGCACCATTATGCAGATCCCACACTTCACCTCAGAGGTGGCTGCCTTTTGATGGTAGGTGAAGTTAGCCCTGTGTAGAACAGCAGTGACTTACGGCTATATGGGGACCAGGGCCACCAAGACCGTCTCTCCCATCCCACTCGCCAACAGCTTCTTTTCCCCAGCACTCCAGCTGGTCTTTGCTCTTGCCCATCTCCACTGAATTCTTCATCTTCAGAGGGAGGCAGCCCTACCTAACCCCCTCACCCACAAAGCTCGGCAGTGCTCCCATCTCATCTCCCCAGCCAGCCCACTTCTGACCATGGAGCCGAGGTTCCCAAGGGTCTTGCTCCAAGTTCTCTCCCAGTGGTGTCTCATTTGCACTGAAGTGCTTTGCTCCCCATTAGGCGTCACTGCCAGCGGAGATTGTTCAGAAGGTTCTCAGCTCCCAGAGCTGGTACCAGAACGTAAGGAGAGCAGAACTCCCATTTCAGCACCTAATAAGTAGCCTGGTTTTCCAGAGAGCTCAGCATCCTGCCTGCTGAGCAATTCTGAAACCCAAGCGCCCATGAATACTGAGGGGTGGTGGTGTGATGCTGCATCTGGTTCAGGGTTCCTAAGCAGAGTCTTCCACATTGAATTCTGCTGTCTTGCTCTCTTGCAGCTGAGTCTTCAAGAAGTCCAGGAAGGTTCTAGCTTCAAAGAATGATGAATCACACCCAAAGAGCAAGGCAGGGCACTGGCTTAAGGCCTGATGGCCACAGCATCACCGCTTCGTCGAGATGCTGAGGACTCGTTAAAATCCCCACTGGGACACCAAAGAGTTCCGCAGGCAGGTCTGCAGCTTGCTCATATAAAGGAGTTGGGGTGGATATGGGGTCCCCTTATTCCCACCCATCTAGAGACCTGGGTTGGCATCTACCTGCCTCCTGGCTCGTGAGCTGGGTTGTGAGCCGAGATGGCACAAAAAGGCAGCCTTAAAACTGAAGAATAAATTGGAAGGGGAAAAAAAAAACCTCTTGTGACTCATAAAGAGCACCAGCTTCCATAGCTCCAGGGAGCACTTACACCTGCTGACAAGGTGATTAGCTACAAGCCAGATACTCTTAGGCCAAACATTCACTGTTGCATAATCACATTGCCAGCTAATGTTGCCATTGCAAAACATGTATATATAGTGCTGCGAGGCCACACTGCTCTGCCTAAACAGGCGGGGGCACATTCCCTGACCTCAGGAGTTTATGGTCCAAAGCAGATTAGTTATCAGTCATAGTTGCATGGAAAATTAGCACAGCTCCAGCATTTAACAGAAGGATTATACACCAAGATTGCAGACTCAACTCCCCCGCCTCAAATTCACACATACATGCTATTTCGAAGGGAACCTACCAACTATCCAGATATGCTCCCATCTCTGTGGTATCCAAGTGCAACTCACGGGCATTAGTATTTTCAATGGTCCATTAAGGGTTCCCTAATATTGCAAAGCTAGTAACAAACTAGATCCCGCTAACTCTCTCAACTCCAGATTAAGTATATTGCAGGACAGTGAACTGGGTTTCTGCTCTCCTTCCACCCTTCAGCTGATGTGTGTGTTTTATAGCCACTTATTTGGTAATTATAGTCCTAAAATGACAGCTGGTTAGTAACAAGCGAGGTACAGGGTACATCTGGAAGAGGCAGCTTGGCTTGAGGGATTAGAGGTTTCCCTGTAGCGTATCTATCCCACTCATCAAAAGTTATTACAGTAATTAAACTCGCAAGGCACCGGTCCAGACAAAGAACCCTGAGCCCAAAAGCTGTTAATTCTAGAGTGCTGCATAAAAGACATATGACATGAGTGCTCTCCCCCCATTAATAATGTTACTAAATTAGTTTATAGATCCCATTGTCCCCACACATCTGGATCTTTTAACTCAGCCTATTAAGTTTGAGCTGTAAACTCCAATCCAGCTCCAGAGTTTACGTTATTTCAGGGCTCAACCCTACTAAGCACCGTTTTCCATATGATTTTTCTGATTCACTATTTAAAAAACACACTGTTGTGAAGGAGCCAATCTCCCTTCACTCCCCAGGCACAGAATCCAACGCCCGCCCGTGAAGAAGTAAAGTGCATTATCTATTAACCAAAGAACCAACAGTTTCTTCTAGTGCGCGGGGGTCGAGCCAGAAAACTCCGAGGAGCTGCCTGTCAGCCCGCAGGGTGCTGACAATGCACAGGGAGCGTAAACCAGAACTCCCCGCCCGAGTCCTACAGGGCAATGGCAGGATTCAGTCTGTTTTGCAATGATTTCTGGAGGGGAGGCGGCTGCTGGCAGAGGTCTCCGACGCACGCAGCTAGACAGGGCGCCTCGATATGAGCAAGCAATAACAAGCCCCCGAGAAGTGTCCCCCTAGCCCCACTGGAAATGGAGGGGCGGGGGGGCAGATCCCGCAGAGGGGAGATGGCACAGACCCCTGGCTGATGAGTCCTTGCGCTGCTGCAGCCTGGCTCTCTGCAAGCGGCAGCGCGGGGCGACAGGCGGCTCGTCCCAGCCGGGGATGGGGCTCGCAGCCTGGTCAAGCAGTGGCCGGGCAGGTGGCCCCCACACGGGGAGGGGGGGACGCTTGTTCATGTGGATGGGGCGTCCCCCTTTCCCCAGCCCCCTTTGGCCAAGGGAGGGGACCTAGGAGAGGCGAGCGCCCTGGATCCCACCTCCACCCCCCGCGCCCAGAAACTCACCGCGGCGCAGCACCGTCCCCAACGCGCCCCGGTGTCACTGGGGCAGGAAGCGCCGCCTGGCATTTGGGGCTGCGCTCCTTGGCTGCTCATTGGCTCTTCAGGTGTGTGTGAGTGGGGGGGAGGCACTGTGGGGCCAGCGGGATGCTGGGAGATGTAGTTTGCAGGCCCGGATTGGAGGGACCGGGCGGGGGGAGCCGGGGAGGGCGGTGCGCCTTGGGGCGCTTGGTCCTGCGCCCTGGGAAGCGGCCGGGCTGCAGCGTGCGCTGCGCTCGGGGCTGGGCGCGGTCCCCTGCTGCCACGTCCCAGAGCCGGAGCGTCTCAGCCAGCCCAGCGCCCTGGGGCTGGGGCAGGAGCCTTCCCTGCAGGGCAGAGTCCCCCGCCTCCTCTCTCCCCTTGGCACGCTGGCCACTGAGGAGTGAAGCTGCCCCAAGCCAGGCTTATCAGGCAGCCCGGGGTCCCAGCAAGTGAAATAATCCGGGGCAAACTGATTATAGCGCTGGGCAGTGGGGGTGCACTGGCCCGTTGTGTAGGAGGGCTGCAGAGCTTGCTCAGCTGTGTGTCATAAGCCCTCTACTGCTCACAGCGAAGGGAGGTTCTCCTTTAGCTCATGCAGGAGGCGCTTTGGAAGCAGAAGGCCGCCGCCATTGCTGCAGGGGGTGGGGTGGGGCGCACACGGTCGCCATTCTAGTAGCGGCTAAAGGCCTAGGTGGTTGTGAGTCTTTTACGGGGTCGGGTTGAGGACGTGGAAGAGCCACAGGATGAGGCCACTGCGGAGCGGAGTGTGGGAAGTGAATTTGCAGGCAGGGCCAGATGACGCCTGTTCTGGGCCCTGGACATTTTATGGCCGTGATATGAGGCCCCTCTGCCCAGCTCACAGGAGGGTGGCATGGACCCCCCCCCTTTTCTCCCAAAGAGCTGCAGCAGTGCCATGGGATCTCTTTCTCCCCTCCAGAAATGGCAGCAAGGACCCTCCCAGCACTTACTCCCGCAGCCCAGGTGCCTCTGCTTGACCAGGGGGGCTGCTGTACTTTTTGCCTCAGAGTCACCTGTTGGGGTGGCGTTGGCAGGGTCTCCAGAGCCGTGGGTGTTGGCGAGATCAGCCCATAGAGATGAATGCGGCAATTCACCCCTCTGAGGGTGATCTGTCTGACTCCCTGTAAACTTCAGCAGCCTTCACTGTGTCTGTTACGCTCCCCTGCCTCAGAGCCATTGTCCCAGAGTCTCTACAGACCCCAGCATCAGTAACAGCCAGATCACATTTTTGAGTATTTCCTCCCACTCATTAGGGCTGGAAACTGTTTTCCCCCCTCCCCCAGGAAAGCTGAGATTCTGAAGTAATCCCAGGACTCCAGGACCTAGTGCCCTAGGCCTGGGTCTGTAGCTCAGTGTTGCCCTGTGTTGAAATTAAGGCACATTTAAGCTTGGACTCCATTGGTTCTATCTTCCAGTTCAGTGTTCTTGTGTGCAGATAGAGGGACACGTAGCTTGGAAGCACCATCCCAACCAAGCATGCTTAGAATTGGCCCTGGTCAGCACAGCTGTAGACAGACACGCAGCCTTCAGCCACTGATGTCTCTGCCAGTCTGTTTCCCGAGGACCAGATCCAATAGGGATGAGGAGTCCGGAAGGGAGGGAGAGGAGGTTGCTCCCTAGCCTCGGGAAGTGGTGAAAAGGTGCAAATCACTCAGACAGCTTGAGTTAAACATTACCCCGTGTAACCAGTTGACCTAGATGGAAAGGCAGGGCAGCAACAGGACTGGGAACAGACCCGGTATAAATACGCTGGAGTGACTGAAGACCCAATTTCACTAACAGAGCTGCCTCCTGTTATATATCTCTGAACACTCCACAAGGCCGTTCTGCAGTGGTGTGAGCCGCTGACAAGTGAGTAAATGGAGCTCCAGGTGATACAGTAACGCCCTCCTGACTTCCACTTATGTGCCAGATAATCCCAATGCGGCTGCCCGTGCACAGATCTTGAACAAGCCAAACCAACAGGCTTCCTGCATTGAAAACACGTTTGAAACACTATGGAACTGTTGCCTTTTTCACAGCTAGCTGCGCGGGATGTACCGACAATGCGATTCATGGGCAGAGCTCTGCACCAATAGCATGGGACATGTAGGTGCCTCACCTATACAACGCAGCAGTCTCCAGTTTTGGCTTAGATAATGTCACCCTGGTATTTGCAGTATTCCCTGCACCAAGGATAGGAAATATGGCAAATCCCAGGAAAACACCTGAGCCACACAGACTGACCCAGTGTGTGTGTGGTGGGGGGTTTCATGGAAGTTCAGGGGTCTGCCCACAGGGACCTTATCAACTGGAAACCTTTAAGAACGACTGGGTGTGTGTTGTATGATTTATTATTGGAGTACCAACAGCGTGCCCGGTGCTGTACACGGATCCAGTCCTGCAAAGACACATGCACAGTCTCACTGATCAATGGAATTAACCGTACAGTGCATAAAGGCAAGCACGGGCATTGGTCTTCATGGGACGGGGGCCATGATACAAAGATAAAGACAGTCCCTACTCTAAAAATCTTACAGTCTGCTAGCCAGAAACAGAGGAGGCAGGATGCAGTGGGACCCTGAGGAGGGAATACACGAGATTGTTAAAATGGGTCAGATCTTTAGCCAATCAGTGTCAGAGTCAATGGCGCAAAGTCAGTGGCGCTGGGATGCTTTAAGCTAGCTGAGGATCTGGCCCAATGACTCCAGTTGAGCTATGCCAATTTATACCAGCTGAAGATCTGGCCCAATGATCCCAAATCAGCGACACCAATTTAGACCACCTGGCCCATTGACTTCTGTGAAACTATGCTGATTTATGTCAGCTGAGGATCTGGCCCAGAGATTGGACCGGTTCATTCCCTGAACATTGCAAAGCAGTGAAGGAGGAGGGACTTTAATGTAGGGAGGGTAGTGGCACAAATGTTTGAACAAATATCTTTTTGATACACTCTCCTGAAAATACTCTTGTGTCAATTACAGGCTTCACGCTGCCCTCTCCCCTGGACCACGCTGCCTCTCATACAAGGTTCCAGTTCCACAATAGCTAAATCCATTTTCCGTGTGGGCAACACATTGTGTGACCGCTATTAAAAATATTTCTTCCCTACAGGGTTCCTGGACTGTCCATGCGACCCAGTGGAGCAGGGGTTCCTATTTGCGTTCGTAAAGAGAATTTGTAAGAGAACAGCTTGTTGAATACATTAACATGCGCGCCCGGAGTTTGCTGTAACATTTTGCAGGCATCAGTCGTTCCTATAAATGGAAATATTGATTTCCCAACGGGAAGTGGGCAGCTGAGTGTGCAACAAATCTGTGGTGATCACAGGATGGCTAATCTGTGGTTAAAGCACTGTATGGGCAAATCCTGGCTCTGCCACAGCCGCCCTGTATTTGACCTTGGAGTAGGCAAAGCTGATCAGTGGCAGCTGTGGGTTTTGTAAATGACCGGTAAGTTCAATCAGCAATCAATTGCTGCCCAGCTATTCCTGGAGACAGAAGGAAATGCTGAGACCACTGCCTGTTGTGCTGACTCTATTGTCTCATTCTTTGCCTGTTCTCTCCCGTCTGTCTGTCTGGATCCCTCTGTTGTCTCCTGTCTTAAATTGAAAGCTCTTTGGGGCCTGGCACAATGGGGGTCTGGTCCATGCCCGGGGCTCCTAGGTGATACAGTAACGCAAACAAATATCCAGGTCCAGTCCAGAGCCGCCCCAAGCAAAAAAAAAAAAAAAAGAAAAAGCTTCCCCAAGAATGGATGGAATGCCGCCCCTTAGCGTGTGCCGCCCCAGGCACGTGCTTGCTCTGCTGGTGCCTGGAGCCGGCCCCGTCCAGGTCACCCCAGGGAGGACTGTTTTCCTGGCTGGTGGCTGCCTAATGAAGTCTGGAACCCGGGCGAGGACTGAGAGCTTCGTGGCCAATAGGAACTGTCATTGCACAAGCAATTTTGATAGTTGTGAGTTTATTTAAATTGATGCAAATTACACATATGCAGATTAGGCACCTGATCTGGAGAGGTGCAGAGCACCTGTAACTCCCATTAAAACATGTGGGCATTGCTGGTGCTGGGCACCTAGCAGGATCAGCCTGTGGGTCACACCCAAGGGAAGTTGTTACTAGTTCTGACTGTAGTGCTAAAGGTGTGCATGGTAACAAGACCCAGTCTGTCCTCTGAAGACCTGACTGTCTAAGGGCCTGGTGCTGCCAGGATCCATCTTGCCTTCAGTGAGCGTGTAGGTCTTTCAGCACCTTGCAGGATCAGACCCTTTGTCAAAAGCTGTGATTCTGTTGACGTTGACGTCAGTGGGAGCAGGCCAGAAGGTGACAATGCTGCCTGCCACACTGCGAGGTGGGTGTGGTGGGGACAGAGCTCCCAGGGTCGCTGATACACACTCACTGTCCCCGCTGCTTCACAGCAGAGTCGCATCCCTGGTCTCCCTGAGCTGGTCCTGGAGGATGGTATCCTGCTCCCCAGGTAAACACACACTCATACACGCTGCCTGAGTGCTAACAGCCAGTGTAGCTCACACAGGGTGTCCAATAGGACGCAGCATGATGGAGATGCAGAAGGAGCCTGCTGCCAGTGGCCATTAGAAATCTAGCCTGCCGGACATTAACACTTGGATGTTGCCAGGAGTCTGGCCCTGAAAACCCACAATGAATAAACATCTTTATAGGATGTTCTCCAGCTTCACAGGCAGGGAGCAGAGGCCGCAGCACAGCAGACGGAAATCTGACCTGTAGTCAGGTCTGTGGGCTGCCCCATAGCACCAAATGTAGCGAAATTGTTTACCACCGAGCAGGGATGCACCTCTGTTATGCTGGGATGTAGAGGCCCTGCGGAAACAGATATAGCTCTGCCCTTCGCCCAGCCCAGGGCAAGCTATAAGGCACAAAAGCTACGACGCTGCTTTGTTTTTTGCTGTTTATGCAACAAGTCCAGGATGAAGAAACTACACCAACATGGCTGCATTCCAAATAACCAAAACATCCAAGGCCTGGGAACATACATACGCCGGCTCCTTGGTGGTTTCTGATGGCTTCTAAATCATAGCACACTGTGAGCACCACTAGTCTGCTCACCAGCTATTTAAAGGGATACCGCTCTATTCCTATAAACGGCACACGCACAAATCGCTTTCAACTATGTCAGGTGACTCTTCATCGCAAGTGAATGCGTCTTTAAATGTGAAAGCCAGAAATCCACCAAAGGTACTGTCAGTGACTGACAGTCTTGGCCTAATGGTTGGAGCAACAGTCAGGCCTACCAGTTGGAGCTGAATCCAGATGGGGTGGTGTCAAGGCTGATTTCCCACTCTGGCACTTTGAGTGCAGAAGGTGGGGGCCTGCAAGGATTCTAAAAATTAATACTGGCCACTCCAGGCTTGTATTAAACTCCCAGGGTTACAGCTTCTCTCTGACCTTGGATGGGTAGATGCTGCCACCACCCAAATGCAAAAAAAACCCCTTTGAAACCAGAAAGGCACACTTGGGAATTCCTTCCTGTGGGGTACCCTCAAGCCCTTTCCCCACTCCTCCAGGGAAGAGCTGAGAAAGAAAAAAAGGAAATCAGCTGTTGCCACCAGCTAATTAAACATGTGCACAAACCTCTTAGGAAACCAAAAATCCAATCCTGTTCTTAAAAAAATGGAAGATTTTATTAAAAACAAAAAGAAAGAAAATACATCTGGAACTTAGGCTTTTGCTAGATTAAAAAAAACCCACTTACAAAAATTAAGCATCAAGCTAGGTCTCTTGAGGTTTATCTTAAAAGTTACAAGCAAAACAAAAGCATTTGGAGTTAGCACAGAGGAGTCCACAAGCCAATAAGAAATAACCCTAATCATGTCTTTCTAGACAGTCCCTGATTTACTTACCTATTTGGGGGTTTAGATGAGTAGGTTTGAGGTATGATTTGATGCTTTTTCATACCTGGTTTTAAAGCTGCTTACACATTGCTGCTCGGTGTCTCTGCTCTCCAGAGAACAACAGACACAAAGGGGAAGTTTTCCCCCCCATTTAAAAAAGTTTTAGCCTTCCCATTGGCTCTTCTGGTCAGGTGCCCACTCCCTTTCCGTTATCTGGGGACTTTTTTTTTTAACCCTTTACAGGTAAAGCAAGCAGAGAACAGCCACCAAGAGGGACTTTATAGCTAACTGGCTGGCTGGGTGTCCATCAAAGGGAGCTAACCCCCCCCCCCCACCTTCATTTATCATAGGTGGATTCTTGGAGCAAAACCGAAGGTCAGAGTCAGGAGTCAGAAGCCAAAGCCTAAGTTGAAGAGAAAGCTGGTGTCGTGATCAGCAGGTGTAGCTGAGGGTCAGAGCCGGGGGTCAGAAGGCAGGAGGAGCCGGGTGCTGGGGCAGGAACAGGTCCTGCTAGGACAGGGACTGGAGCAGGACTAGAGACAGCGGGGACAGGGACAGTACCAAGTGCAGCTGCCGGCAAGGAGCCCGTTGAGCAGCCACGGGACTGCGGCTGCTACTGAGCGTAAGTTTCCGCCTGCCAGTCAGGTAGCGCAGTCAATCAGACAACTTCCATCAGGGCCAGCTGCGCTCGTCAGGTTGCCAGGAGACTGGCTCTGTGGCAGGCTGGCCCCTGGTACAGACAGACGCCTGAATGCCTTCAAAAGCAAACGCCTCGGGAAAATACGAGCTGGTGAGTGGAATGAAGTGAAAACAAACGCCAAGATTCGTCAGCGAGTGCAGCAATCCCTTATCTCTAAAGTAGGGTGACCAGACAGCAAATGTGAAAAATCGGGACAGAGGGGGGGGTGGTAATAGGAGCCTATATAAGAAAAAGACCCAAAAATTGGGACTGTCCCTATAAAATCGGGACGTCTGGTCACCCTACTCTAAAGTTACCCAGAAGAGAACATGGCAGTACCTGGGATGTGGTAAGACTGAAGCCAGAGCGTCTGCCTTGGCAGGGATTTCATTGGGCTGCTGAAAGAATCGCTCCATCACACTGTCCTCAGAGAGGGAAAACGTGTGGGAATGAACAACACAGAGGACATGTAACAAGCTGCCCAAGATACCAGGTCGGAGGGGCCTTGTTTGGGTCCTGCGTGGTGCTTAACGACGTGGGAAGGATTCAGGCTCATCTTCATGATTCACCGTTCCCCAAATCCTTGAATTGCAGTAAGGACGGCAAGACACGAGACAGAAGCGGAAGGGAGTCAATCGTGGGTCTGAGGGGAGGGATGAATGAGGCAAGTTATTTACAGAATCAAGCTGGAATCAAGAACCTGTTGGCGTGAGAGCTTCTAGGACCAAACCCAAAGCCCATTGGACTCTGCCAAAGGACTCCCATAGCCTTCAGTTTAGGCCCTTAATGAAGAGCATGATAGACAGGTGCATTCTGGGAGATGTAGATCAGCAGGCCCCTCAGATCCACTCCCTCAGAAAAATTTCTGAAGCAGATTTTGCCTTGGGACTGTCACAGGAAAGGCTGCAAAATACTTCCTGCTCTCTAGTGCCTCACTAGGCACTGCATATGCTGCATGGTGCTCTCTGGTTAAAGGATCGGGGAAGGTTTCCAGTAGCTACTATTTTAGCTGTTTAATAACACCAAAGCGTTCCCTGCTGCACCTTGGCCTCCAGAGCTTGGCTTAGAACGAATAGCTTTTTTCCTTAGTCCAGTGCAGTTGTTCAGTTCTCAGAGGCTAACTTGGCAAAGGCGAGTGAGTTATAAACAGCCCTGACTGTAAGTGATGAACGTGTTTATTGTCTGTTGGGCCGGTATCATTATCACGTCTATTTCTGGCTGCGTTAAAGTGCTGTGCCCCTGGCGGGTTCTTTAACAGCCTGCCCCAGAGACTTTTACTTGCAAAAGGTGCCAGGCTGACAGCCCCGGACCGTGCAGTGGGTTTGTTACAGAGCAGGTGCATCCCAGGTGAGCAGCAGCCTACACAAAGGGAGCCAGTGACTCTTTTACTGCAACAGAGAAGAGTCTGCTTGCACCTCCAAGTCTCCTTACAACACCCCTGTGAGGTACAGGATCCCCATTTATGGGGAACTGAGCCCCAAGAGACAAAGGCCCAGATTTTAAATTTTAGGCATTGCACTGCTCAGCACTGCGAGGCCTTTAGGCAGCTAAATCCCATTCCCAAAAGCGACTTAAGCAATCAGGAGCCTAAGTCACTTCTGAAAATGGGACTTAGCGATCTAAGTCACTCAGACCTTGCAACACTAAATGGAGCAATGGCAAAACACCTTTAAAAATCTGGGCGTAAGTGACATGCCCAACATAATGCGGGCAGTTTGTGACAGAGCGAGGGACTGTATTCAGATCTCCCAAGTCGCAGGCTTTCACTTTAACCACTGGGCAATCTTTCCTCCCTACATGAGCCATCAGGACTGACCCTGGCAGCATGGACAGTGGGATGGGTAGGGGTTAAATCAGGGGTCGGCAGCCTTTCAGACGTGCTGTGCTGAGTCTTCATTTATTCACTCTCATTTAAGGTTTCGCGTGCCAGTCATACATTTTAACATTTTTAGAAGGTCTGTTTCTATAAGTCTATAATATATAACTAAACTATTGTTGTATGTAAAGTAAATAAGGTTTTAAAAATGTTTAAGAAGCTTCATTTGAAATTAAATTAAAATGCAGAGCCCCCCGGACTGGTGGCCAGGACCCGGGCAGTGTGAGTGCCACTGAAAATCAGCTCGCGTGCTGCCTTCGGCACGCATGCCATAGGTTGCCTACCCCTGGGTTAGATGCTTGCTCTGAAGTTCCGTATGCTGCACCTGGTCTGTGGATAAAGACAGCACTTCAGATGCCTGGGCTGGTAAACCCACTGTGGGGAACATACTATACCATGATCAGGTCAAAATTCATATTCTCCAGGCAATTCACTGTTCCCTCCTTTGTCTGTGAAGTGGTATTTCCATTATCACTGATCACGGCTTCAGAACTCTAATGTAAGAATGCTCTGATTGTCTTTGTATCAGCTGCTGCTCAGCAACCCCCGCCCGTGCCACCCACGTCTAATTAGCAAACACTGGAGATCTTCAGATCCACTCTGGTACGTTCCAAACCCCCTAACTGGTGGCTCTGTACCCGGTGCTGGGGCTAGCCCACTGGGGGCCCTAAGCAGGAAAATTTTGCCCCCCAACACATAACAAAAAGCAAATAGGGGGCCCCCTTTAGCTGCCCAGGGCCCTACGCAATTGCTTAGTCTGCTTATGCCTCGCCCTGGCTCTGAATGTACCTTTAAAAGACAGCATGGTAGAGCTCTTCTGAATCCCCACCCTTGGGAGTGCATCAGAGGGGCTGGGAGAGACGCCCCGTGTGGCCCTATAACGAAGGCTAGTGTGGGCCTTGGTTCTGATCCTGCACGGCATGGAGGGAGTGCGGCCATGTTTGCTTGTCCTTTGGCTTCTGCCCGATGCGAGGGGCTGAGTGTATTTAGACGCCACTGGCTGCCCTCCACACGACCTCCCAGGAGCAGAAGCCCAAGAAGGGCTGGCTCCTCTCCAGGGGTGAAAGTCACTTACAGGACTTACTGGTACTGCCGGAGTCCTGAGGGGGCGTGGCCTCATCCGGAGGAGGCGTGGCCTCTCAAGATTTAAAGGCCCTGGGGCACCAGCTGTGGCTGGGAGACCCAGAGCCTTTAAATCAACCGGGGGCTCCCAGCTGCAGAGGTGGCTGGGAGCCCCCCCGGGGCTCAGGGGCAAATTAAAGGGCCCGGGGCTCTGGCCACCAGGGGGAACCCCGAGCTTTGCGGGGCTGGGGCAGGGATTTAAAGGACCCAGAGCTCCTGCTGCTGAGGGGAGCCCCGAGCCCTTTAAATCCCGGCCCCAGCCCTGCCGCCGGAGCTGCCCGCAGCCGTGGGGAGCTAAATCCCAGCCGCGGCCGGGATTCAAAGGGCTCTGGGCTGCCCGCAGCTGCAGGCAGCCCAGAGCCCTTTCAATCCCCCCGTGGAAGTCGATGCGGTCCAGCACGGGGTACTGGCTCTTGCCAGTACGCCGTACCGGCCCGTACCGGCTTACTTTCACCTCTGCTCCTCTCACTTCAACACAATGTTCCCTCTGTGGAGGTCCCATCTCAGGGGCACAAAAGAGCATTCGGCCAGTGAGACGCGTGTCAGTGCTAAAGCCCCAGCTTAGCCAGTTCCCCCACATTCATTCCCGCCCCGGCTGCCTGGAACCCCAGGAGAGATGTGCTCTCTGCCCATAAAAACACCGGCTGGGCCTTGCGCTTTCCTGTAATGTTTTCATGTTCCCTTAAGGACTTTATGCTGAGAGGTCTCCACGTTCTTCCCCCAACTCCACTGGCTGATGAGGGTGCTCAGCCCCTGGCTGAATCAAGCGCTTAACAGGCAGGTATATTAGCCAACCCCTTTTAATTACTCATCCCCGACAGCAGGTTGATCTGAATGCTGGGCTAGGGGTCAGGACTCCTGAGTGCCATTCATTGTCTTCCTGGACAAGTCGCTCCCCCGGCTGCGTGTCTCAGTTCAGTGGAATTAATACCACCCTAACTCACAGTGGGCTTGGAGTAAGTGTCTTTCATGCAGAGGAAGGGGCATCAGTCCTTATGTACTGTGTGGCTGTGAGGTATGAAGAAGCAGGATGTAGGCAGGGGTTCTGGGGGCAGAGTTAAGGTTGGTTTAGCCAAGGATGACTCAGGCAACCCTGGGGCCTTTGTCAGAGCCACTTAATTGGATGGCTCCCAGCTGCAACGCCCAAAAAAGCACCTTCCCCTATTCTGCACCAGCCTGGGGCTGCTGGTGGAGGTGGTGGGGCAACCAGTTGGAGGTGTGTGGGGAATGGGACTGTATCTGGATTGCTGTGTGGGTGGCGAAAGGGAGTTAGGGACACAGTGGATGGGATTTTCCTGTTCATCCAGTGTGGGAAGCAATCTGTGATGAGTCTCTGCCAAGCCTACGGTAAAGGGGGGAAATGCCTGATTCCCCCAGAGACCCCACATTATCATCAAGCAGCTTGCACTTCGTGCCATGGGTCCTCATGGCAGTTCAATCTAGTGTGTGTGTGTGGGGGGGTGTCCAAAGGGGGGCACCCACAATAATGATAACAGCACTTAAAGTGTTTTGAGATCTACTGAGGAGGGACCATTATCCCTGTCTTACATATAGGGAAACCGAGACACAGAGCAGCGACGTGACTTGCCCAAGGTCAGCTAGCAGGGCAGTGGCAGAGCTGGGAATACACCCTACGCAAAGGCACCAGAATTATTAGTTCCTTTTGCAAATCTTGGCCAGTAACACTGTGTATGTAACTTCGGGGGGAGGGGGAGGGGACTCATGGGGGGTTGGGTAAAAATGAGCCTTCTACAGGCACCACACTTGCACATTTCTAATCTGTTCCTGAAATGGAAGGAGCTGGTTAATTTCAGCTAACAGCACACAATCTTTGACAGACCCCAGCAACACGAACACGCATCTGGTCCATATTTATCCTCAGGGTGACCAGACAGCAAGTGTGAAAAATCAGGACAGGGGGTGAGGGGTAATAGGCACCTATATAAGAAAAAGACCCCAAAACCAGGACTGTCCCTATAAAATCAGGACATCTGGTCACCCTAATCCTCCGTACAATTTTGTTGCCTGCAGTGAAGTTACACCAGGGTTGACTTTGGCTCATTATATTTAATGTTTATTTTCTGAGACCAAGCTCCACCTGTTAAAGGATCGGGCCGTCTGCTGAGACCTGGCCAGTCGGTTTCAGAGAAGCCCATAATTCCAGAGCTAGCTTTTCTTTTCTTCCTAATTTGGAATAAACGAAGGGAGCTCTGGATCAAATGTAGACTGGCTCTGCTAGGCTGGGGTTTGGGGAGGGGGGCGGGAAGAGGGAAATGAAGATACAAGCAAGGAGACTCATTTTTCAAGTTGGGTACAAACCACATATTGTAAATCTTTTGGCAGAGCTGTTATTGAATGGAGTCTCATTACACTAATATTCAAGCAGTGAAAAGTAAAATGCAGTCATGAGGTGGCAAGCCTGCCTGTGAACTTACCACGGTTCCCTTCTGAATGGAATCAGCACTGCTCAACTGTGTGTCACGTGCCCTATATTGCCAACATGATGATTGTCTTTCAGCTCAAGCAGCGTTGGGCCTGTACACTCAGCCTTGTTGTTGCCAAGAAATTCCAAGTGGTTATGGAGTGTAGCACAGGGATGGGCAGCGGATCCTGGAGTGAGTGAAGGACCTGCCGCCGAATTTCCGCCGAAGACCCGGAGCGGAAGGACTCCCCCGCCACCAAATTTCCGCCGAGGGCAGCAAAATGCCGCCCCCCAAATCCTGCCGCCCTAGGCAACCACCTAGGGTCGCCTACTGGATGCGCTGGCCCTGCACAGACGGCACCCTAAGGAACGAACACGCGAAGGTTGGCAAGACCCATTTTAATGGAAGCCTGACTCTGTTCTCTACCAGCACGGCGACGTGGGGTAGGACTCCGACACAAACTCGGGATGGATGACATAGTTATCCTTCTGCGGCCCACCGGCCTTCTGGAAGTGACTCGTGTCCCACCTGGGAAAGGAGGAAAAACCGATGGATCGTTAGCCTCACCCACGCAGGAGGGTCCTTGGTAATCCACTTCCTACTGGTGCTCATTAGGAGATTCCAGGGAGATTGCAAAGGGCAAGCTTTGGGAGCCATTCTCTTTGCTGATTCACTGCAGAGTGGTGCTTCCTCGTGCTCACCATTTTTCTGCCCCATATCGAATGCCTGGTCCTGGGGTTTGGGGAGGGAGGTGGCCTGGTCAGTGGGGTCTCTGGCAGATGGGTGTGGCAGGTGAGGGACAAGGGGCTAAAAGGCACATGGGAGCCAGTGGGAGGGACGTGATGTGCTCGGGGGTTCTGGGAAAACCCCAGAGAAAACATCTCCGCATAGCTAACTAGCCCACACTGGTGCTGTCTTTTGTCACTTAAAGTTGTCCCGGTTAATGTTGTTTTGAGTTTAAGTTGCTGATCAATTAGGGAACATGCTCGTTTAAAGTTGTGAAATGTTCCCTTCTGATGCCATTTGGCAGGCGCCTGTTTTGTCCGCTGCTTGCAGGAAGAGCAGCCCCTTGCAGCCAGCTGGTGGGTGGTTGGAACCAGGGTGGACCAGCAGCCCCCCATCAGCTCCCCCATCAGCTCCCCGCTCCCCTAAGTTCCCTGTGCAGCAGCTGTCCCTCCGCCCACTGCCATGTGCTGCTCCCGCCCTCTGCCTTGGAGCTGCTCCCAGAGACTCCTGTTTGCTGTACGGGGGGAGGGGGAGAAAGGGGGTCTAATGTCAGGATGTCTCCCCCTCCCCCCTGCTCCTGTGCCCCCTTACCCCACCTTCCATAGTGCAGGGGGGGACACACGACCAAGGGAGGGAGCTTCTAGGCAGTAGCTGCGGGTCTCAGCAAGCTGATTTAATTAACAAGGCAGTGTACTGAAGCCTGGGGTCAGCTACTTAAAGGGGAAATGCACATTTTTTCTCTCACACACAGGGTGTGTGTCTCTGTCTGCCCTCCCTCCTTTCCTGCTCCCTTGTAGAGTGTTGTGAGAGTTAACCCTTGAGGGGTCAGTCAATTGCTAGTTCATTTAGCAGTGAGGCATTCCCTGGGAAATATCCCACCCTCTGACTCCTCCATCTCAACCAAGCTTCACAATCAGCATCACTGTGTACAGGGGCGGCTCCAGGCCCCAGCGCGTGCTTGGGGCGGCATGCCACGGGGGGCGCTCTGCCGGTCGCCGGGAGGGCGGCAGGCGGCTCCGGTGGATCTCCCGCAGACGTGCCTGTGGAGGGTCCACTGGTCCCGCAGCTTCGGTGGAGCATCCGCAGGCACGCCTGCGGCAGGTCCACCAGAGCCGTGGGACCAGCGGACTCTCCGCAGGCACGTCTGCGGGAGGTCCACCGGAGCCGCAGGACTGGTGACCGGAACAGCGCCCCCCGCGGCGTGCTGCCGTGCTTGGGGCGGCAAAATAGCTAGAGCCGCCCCTGACTGTGTACCAGTATTAAATTGTTTGTTTAAAACTTATACTGTGTGTGTAATATATATATTATATAGTCTTTTGTCTGGTGAAAACAATTTCCCTGGAACCTAACCCCCTCATTTACATTAATTCTTATGGGGAAATTGGATTTGCTTAACATCGTTTCGCTTAAGGTCGCATTTTTCAGGAACAGAACTACAACGTTAAGTGAGGAGCTCCTGTATCTCAGTGGTGGTGTGAGTCTGCAGGAGTTTCAAATACTTATGTGGGGTTTTATGATTTCAAAGCACAACAGAGACATTAACTAGTAAATAAACCCTCCCACCCCTGCCCAGGTCGAGAAGGCTACCAGGCAGTGGCTACCCCTGTTTTGCAGATGGGGAACTGGGGAAGTGAGGTATAGTACGAATAATGAAAGCGTTACAGCAAAAAGGGAACAAAGCCACCCGCTTTGCTGGTCCTGGGCCCGTCAGCATCCAAGGCTCCCGGCCCCCTGCAGGTTTTGTTTTACATCAAGGTGGCCTCTTGCGACTCTTTTGCTAACAGCTTCTCTTGCCGTCAGGCGAGGACCCCAGGGTGGGCAGAGCAAACCCTCCTCCTTTGGTCCCTTACAGTCCTTCATTATTTTGTACCATGAATAAAAGCATGGTGCTGTTCCTTCAAAATAAGCTCCTCCCACCCTGCAAACTCTGCCACTTGCTCCGTGACCTTTGGCAAGTCACTTAATCTCTGTATTCCAGGGGCTACCATAACACATGCAATCATTTGTCACGATTCACTTGAAACCCAAATGAGGGAAGATCTAGCCTCTGAGGAAAGTCCAAGACTGTTGTGAGGTTCCTGTTCTCCCCAGTGTAAAACATGATTTTCTAGAGCCACGGTGCCCTTCCCCCACCACTGAACCTGGCTTTAACTTTCTTACTTAAGGTTCATATACGGGAAAGATTGCGGCGGGCTGTGCAAAGGTGCATAGTCCATCGTCTCTCGGCTGCAACCGCAGTATGGGATATTCCTGAAACAAACGCAAGGGTATGGTTAGCGATAGCACCAGGCGGCCGGGCTCGCTCATCTCTGCTCCCTCTCGTTTTGGTGGGCAGTGAGCTTACGTGGGAGCTTACTCTTCCTGTCTCCCCACAAGTGGGGCATGGTGGCATCAGAGATGCAAGTGGTGGTGGTAGGACTCTGGGGTGGAGCAGTAATAACAGGGAGAGGTCTGTCCACAGCACAGGGACTAACGTCCTAGGGGCAGGTTTTAGCGGTCCGAGCACCCAGACTAACTGCAGGGAAAACCAGATCCCTGGGCTTCTGAGCTCTGAGTTAAGGCTGCTACAGCGCTCTCCTCCACAAAGAGAGGTGATGCTAGGAGCGCTGCTCCTAGAGACAGAGGGGTTTTCAGTGGGCAGCCATGGGGCTACAGCGCTATCCTCAGAGCGCTAGAAGATTGCCTGCTGCTCCCCAGCAGCGAGGCTGTGACCCTGAAGGCAAGGCAGGGCTGGGGCTTCGGGATGGTCTGCACCCAGGAGCAGCACCTGAGCAAACTGAGTGAGAGAGCATCTGCCCACAGAGATTGCACTGAGTGCATGGAACAGGTTCAGAAACCCGCTTAGTAAAAACTGCAATTTCTGTGTGGCTGGACCCCAGGGGTGATGGGCACTTTATAAACACCGAGACAGAGACGGCCCACACCCTGGCGTGGGTTCCTCTGGGCAGCCTCTCGGATCCAAAGCAAAACAATACCCAGAGCTGCTACTGCAACCTCTCCGCCTGCCCTTCAGTCACTAACTCCTCTTCATGTTGCCTGGGTGTCCTGGCCTGTGTTTGCCAGGATTGCTCTCATCTCCTGTGCTGAAGGTCCCACTCTTGGGTCACCCTGACTCTTCCTGGCCACTGCCCCGCCTCTGCGGCTACAGAGCCTTCGGCCAGGCTTGTGTATATACAGTCTATATCCCTCTTTGCAGTACTGCCCTTACCTCTGCCGTGCCGGAGGGGATGTACCTGGCTCGCAGCCCTGTCCTGGGGAGCTGCAGGGCTGCTGCTGGCTACTCAAGCAAAGAGTCCTAGTGGCTTCAGCTGGGCTCACTGACAACTGCACACCCAGTTGGGTGGACAGGGAGGAGAGCACTGGGGTGTGTGCGGGGGGGAAGGGGCAGCGCACCCGTGGGGAGGAAAAAGGAGGAGGAGAGAACTGGGAAAGTGAGGTGGGGGAGGCGGAGAGAGCAGGGAGGCAAAGGGGAATGAGAAATGAAAACAGGGAAAACCCAACGGACCGAGAAAGGGGACAAGTGCCAGAGTGTTGCCAACTCTCATGATTTTGTCATGAGTCTCAGGATAATTACTGGGTTCCTTAAAGCCCCAGCTCCTGGAGTCAGGTGTCTATGGGATGACTTCAGCCTTCTTTCTTAAAGAAAAAGTAAGGGCTGTGGAGAAAGCATCAAAATGTGACCCCAGTGCGCCCCAAAGGCTCAAAAGAAGAAGGCAAATCAAAAGGACACCCAATCTATTCTTTTTACATCATCTCACGATTTTAAAGCCAATCTCCTGATTTTTGGTGAGCCTGACTCATGATTTTTGAACATTTGGGGCTGGCAATACTGGGAGAAGAACGAGTGAGACGGGGATCTTACCCCAGGGCAGGATGGGAGGGGACGGGGGGTGCGCCTGGAGGTGGGGGGAAGGTGTCGATGCTTTGCAAAGGGGCGTGGAAGAGCCCTGTTTTCTCTGCACTGATCCCCACCTCACCCTCCCCTCCTACACGCCCTGGCCTCTTCCGATCAGCTTTTAATGACGTTCAGTTGTCTGGGCCCTGGGTGACAGTGAAGGGCAGGGCTGAGAACACCCGTTTCCCTGAACGCTGCCTTTCCGTTCCCCAGCACCGGGCCAACCCTTTGCCCCGCAATGACCATCTGCCGAAAAGAGGGCCTGATCCTGCCTGCCTGCCAAACTCTCCTTCCGCCCAGGGGAGCTTTGGGTGCGATGGGCAGGATCGGAGCCCACGTTCTGACCCCCGTGAGCCCTGCAGGAGCAACAGGGAAGGACGGGGCTGGATTCTGCTCTGCCGCCCGCGCCGTCGGTAGAGCAGCCGAGCGAGCTCCGCCCCAAGAGGGAAGCGTTATGTGCACTGCGTAACCCTCCGAACCTTACAATCTTCTCCACTAGCTGGTTGAGCTGCCTCTCGTTGCAGGGGGCGCCGTCCACGTAGTAATCCATCCCGCGCAGGCAGTAGTGGCGCCCGGTGCAGGGGCTGTAGTAACCCTGGAAGGGCTTTCTCCCGGGGATGGTGGAACGGTGCTGAACGGAGGGGAGCTGGCTGCGAGACAAGCTGTTCAGCATGTTGACCACCACTTCCCTTTCTGAAACAAGAGGAGCCAAAGGGGAACCCCGCGGCTTTGAAATCCGGACATTCGCCGCCCTAGACGGAGAGCCTGGCCCTCAAGCGTTCCGGGTACAGAGCCCGTGGCAACTAGGGCGAAACCATAGCAACCAAGGAGTCATGGAGTCCAAACGGGGGGTGGAGAAGGGAGGGGGTGTGGGCTAGTGGCTAGAGCATCCTTGTGTGTGTGTGTGTGTGTATGTGTGTGTGGGGGGTGTGCACATGCCACGTCTCCCTCTAGTGGCCGCGGGCAGGACAACAATCTACTACTGCTGCCAGCTACTGAATTGCTTCTTTAGCTCTAGCTACAGAGGTTGGTGCTTTGGTGCAGAAGGGCCCCGTTGGTGACCTGGGCAGGTGGGTCGATACACAAGGGGTTGGGAGCCCTCCACAACATTTGCCAAGGGGAGTGGCCCTTTAAGAAAGCCCCCAACATCCGCCAGGATGAAGAGATTCAGCAGTACCGTAAGCTACCAGCGGCGGGGATCAGCCAACCCCACCGTGCCCCATTCCCAGCAGCCGCAGGGAGGAGGCTCCTTCACAGCCTCAGGAACCCTGGTAACCTCAGGGGTTCCTGACCGTGAGCTGCCTTGTGGGGTTGGTGAGTAGGGGAACGGAGGTAGCTGAGTTGGGGGCAGTTAATTGGCAAGTCCTGATGTCACCTTCTCAGCCCCAGAAGGCAGCGACAGCAGAGCTTATGCGCCAGAATGGCTCCAGGGGCTTCCTGGCCTTTTGCAGCTGAAGGGACCCAGAAATGCTGCACATAAAAAACCTCCCAAGGAAATATCTACCCGCTGCTCACTGTGGGAGGCCTTCTGTTTCCAGCCTGCGAGGCATTGTATGGATTAAAATCTCCCCCACTGGCTCTCCTGGAATCCCTGCTCTCGCGAGGTAAGGTTATAGGAGGACCCAGTACAATTACCGTAATTATTGAGCCGGTCGGGTTTCGGCGGGTATTCCATGGGCATCCCGCGGAGAATGGTCTCCATCCCTGCTTCCTGCAAGGAAAGATTCCAGAGCCTTCATGTATGTCCAGCAAACTTGCAAAACCCCGTTTGTCTCTGGATCAGGAACAGCCCAGGCTGCAAAAGCGCAAGCTTCCCTCACCCTGCCCTGCCCTTGCCCATGGGAGGTGAGAGCAGGCGCCATCCTTTCGTTGGCCTCTCTGCTGAGACCGCCAGCGTCGATGCTGTTTAGCGAGCCGGTGGCTTTTCTGACGTGGCGGATGCTTGGCCACTGGGAACTGGGCCGACACCTGAGTCATTCCACAGACTCCACCGAATCCAGAGTTACCTTGACCATATTCTTCTGTTTCTATTGCACAGAACTACACAGCACACGTGCCATGAAAATGGCACAGCCACAGATCCATAGGCAGCACGGGACTCCTCCGTTTGGGGAGGATGCGTGTGCCCGGAATGTGGCCCTGCCCCACCCCTGATCAGTCTCCTCCCCCCAAAGCCCCACCCACGCCCCATCCCGGGGCCTCACTCAGGCACCTCCCAAAGGCTCCCCCCTACCTACTGCTTCTCCCTCTTCGCTCCCTCCACCAGGCCCCTGCGCCTGCCCATCAGTCGCCCAACTGCCCACTGCTTGTGTGCACCTCTTCACCGTCTCCCACGAGGCCTCCATGCAGGCAACGTAGGGATGAGAAGAGGACGAGCGGGAGCGGGGCCTTGGGATGGAGTGCATGCTCCAAAGGCGGTGGGCTGGCTGGTTGGGAAGGCTTAGCCTCCCCTGGCCTCTTACACCCACCGCCTTTGCACAGATCCTAGCTACAGATGTTTGCAGTGTCTGAACCTTGTCTCTGAAAACACAGCTCTCCCTATGGAGGGGGAAAGTCTTCTTGTAGCTGGAGCAGCTCCTGGCTTCCTTCGGGAGGATGGTCTGGAGCCAGACGAAGACAGGACTTCGCTTAGCGTGCAGGGGCACTGACTCCGTTTCGCAGTGTTGAGCAGTTACAGATGCCCTGCTGGAAAGCGCTATGCAAGTGCAAAGAAGTATTATGCTGGATTTTGACCTGGGTTATTAAGGGTTAAATTTGCAAAGCAAAGCGTGGAGAAGGAGCTAGCTGTACAGTTCTTGTTTGGCCGTAGGAGGAGACACATGGGCTGACATCCCACTGGCCACTTTGAAAACATAGCCCCTTCCCCGGTCATCTGCTGCGCCCCGTGTAGGGACGAGAAGCAGGCGCATTCTGGAGGTCCAGGATTTACCTTTGGAAGCCTGGGGAGGTAGGTGGTATATTTATTCCATCCCGCACTGTTGTAAGGGCCTGTCCTCCACGTTGCGTACTTGTCTCCACTGACAAAAACTGGATTGTACTTTTCTGAAATGTAAACAGACAAACATTTCCTACCAGGGACGAAGAACAACGGGATTCACGGAGTCCTAGATGTCAAGGCCAGAAAGGACCCTTAGACCATCTAGTCCGACCTCCTCTATTACATGGGCTGGAGAATTTCACCCAGTTCCCCCTGGTATTGAGCCCAATAACTTAACGTATCTCTTCCAGAAAGACACCCGTCTTGACTGGAAGACATCAATCATTGGAGAACCCACCCCCACCATTGGTAGCTTGTTCCAATGGTTAATCGCCATCACTGTTAAAAAGTGTCATTTCTAATTGGAATTTGTCTGGCTTTAACTTCCAGCTGCTGCTGCTTGTTCTGCCTGACTCCGCTAGATTAAAGAGCCCTTGAGGAACGGGTATTTTCTCCCGGTGAAGGTGCTTAGACACGGTAAATCAAGTCACCTCTTCATCTTCTTTACGATAAGCTAAGCAGACTGAGCTCTTTCAGGCTCTCATAGTCAGGCTTCCTTCCCGCCCGCCCCCCCAATCATTTGTGTGGCTTTTTGCAGCACCCCACCTGGGTTTTCAAAACCCTTTTCACCATGTGGGCACCAGAGCTGGACCCACTGTTCCAATACTGGTCTCACCAGTCCTGTAAACAGAGGCCAAATCACCTCCTTTCCTCTACTCACTCCTCTCACGTTTATGCAGCCCAGGATCACAGGACCCCTTTTGGCCCCAGCAAACCGATTAACGCGTAGCTAGCCAAAGCTGCTGGGTTCCTTAACAAAACCCAAGGCAAACATCCCTGCCTTCCAAACTAACTCGGCTCCAGTCTGTCAAGGTGCATCCGACGAAGTGAGTATTCACCCACGAAAGCTCATGCTCCAATACGTCTGTTAGTCTATAAGGTGCCACAGTGCTGCTTTTACAGATCCAGACTAACACGGCTACCCCTCTGATACTAGTCTGTCAAGTGTGCACCGGGGAATCTCAGAATGCGGGAGGGATCGGTGCTGGTGACTCAGTATGTGCCACGGTCCCCATTTGAATTAGACAGGAATCAGTTCCACAGCATGGTGCAAGGGATTCTGGGATGCTGGAGGTGCCCTCTTTTGGATGCAACATACAGCTGAGACTAGGGTGACCAGATAGCAAGTGTGAAAAATCAGGACGGGGGTTAAAAAAAAAAAGCCCCATTTAAAAAAAAGCCCCAAATATCGGGACTGTCCCTATAAAATTGGGACATCTGGTCACCCTAGCTGAGACCCTGACCCCTCATGGCCTTTAAAGATCCTCTGGCCCTGTTTGTAAGAGAAAGGATGCTAACCCCCCATGTCCTGGACAAATTACAATGCAGGGAATGCATTCTGCCCACCTGAAGTCTCTCGTCAGTGTCAAGTGGATTCTTCCTCACTTCCCATCCTCCACTGTGGTCTAGTATCCCCGTACATTGCTGCACAGTAGCTGTGTGCCTCACCAGAGGTGGCTGCTGTGCAGTGGTGGGTTAAGTGAGCCCTGGGCAGAGTTTGCACATCAGGTGGTTGGTTACATTGGGGGCTGGAAGGCACTACAGAAATAGACAGTGGGACACCAGCTAATGCTGCACTTATTTCTTATTCTAAATAACTGTAGTCTCTCTGGTACTGCTGTGTGAGAACTGAGTCAAATGTGGCCTTCTGAATGGCGCGTGCTCTGTATCCCTGTGGTGAGGTTGGCCTTCCACTCAACAGCAGGCTTCAAGAACAGCAGTGGACAGTGCTGCTGCACCAGGGTTGATGCGGTGAGCAGGGCCGGAGAAACTAGAGCAAGATTTGCAACAATAGGCGCCTAGAGTCAGCCTCCGAGGGCCTTATTTAGGCACGTAAGTTAGTGGTGTGAACCTGACGTCAGTGGGAGCGCAGCACTTTGGAAAATCAGGAGCTTAAATAAGGATTTAGGGGCCTAACATTGGGCTCCTGTGGTGGAAACTCTTGGCCTAGGTGCAACAGCAAGATCCAACACCTTTAAAACAGCCCTTTTGGTGTGTCAGCAGCAGGGGTGAGGAACCCAGGGAGCGTACCAGGGAGCCAATTAACTGCACCTCTCCGGGGTGTTGCTGGCCTGGCCGTGAGGGCCAGAGGGAGAGAGGAACCACGCTGGGGTTTTTTTAAAATCAGCTTCCCTCCCTCCCCACTAGCTTCTCTTCCCATTTCTAGGATGAAGATGAACCTCCCAAGCGGGGGGAGACAGCATTGACCCAGCACCCGTAGAAGCCAGGGAAGTGCAGTCCCATGGTGGAGCCCCCATCTGCCCCACTGCGGGGGCCAGGGTGCAGCACCCCGGCTGCCAAGCTAGTAGGTCAAACGTGGCCTGGGCAGGAAGTGAAAATGGCCATAGCCTAGCTCTGGACACTGGGCTCCGGGGCTGTGCCCGGGTCAGCTGACATGTCACCGGCAAGGAGGGTCCCACCCTTCCCCTGGGAGATGATTCCACAGCCTGGTAGGTCCCCCCGTCTGGAGGCTTTTCCTGCTGTTCAGCCTAAAGCCTCCTTCAGGTAATTTCATCCCATCGTTCCCAGTTAGACCCACTGCCCCAGCGAGTCCTTTGCTGCTGCTTGATGGTTCTACCCTTCAAGGACATGCAGGCTGCTGTCCCTTCTCTGGTGCCCCTCGGGTGGCAGGAGCGGGCGTACAGGTGCCCACAGACAGTCCCATTTGCCCTCCCCGCCTGGTGGCAGAGCGAAGGGCCAGCTGGGAGGAGAGCAGAGACAAGTGGACCAGCCCGGGGCTCTTCAGAGAGAACAGGGGAGCTTAGCTAGCGGGCTTGACTCCATGCCAGCTGGGCGGCTGGCTTCCCCAGGTGAGCGCCTCTTCCCTGTCCGCTCCCACGTGTGCCGTGGTAATATGGAGGCAGAAGGTGGGGGTGGGTGGAGGAGGGGAGCACCGTGCAATGGGCGTGCATCCTGGGGAGCGGGAGGCCTCAGAGGAACTGGTGCAACCTCAGCAGGGCTGGTGGGGTTTCGAGGTTCTTGGACTCTAGGGTTGAGACTTTCCAAAGCACCCCCGGAGGTCTGGGTGCTGGAATCCCATTCGTTCTAATGGGAATTGGGTGCTCAAATCCTTTGGCCAGCTTGGAATATCCCGGGGTGGCGGGTGCATCCTGGCCTGACTTGTGAATGGTCTGTGGCTAAGCCAGACCGGCCACGTCTGCTCCCTCAAAGAGCATCAGAGAACCACAGGGGAGCCCAGCAGTGAGAGAGCTGCTTCCCCGCCGCCAGTGCTGGGCCAAGAGCCTGGGTCTCTGCACTGGGGAGGAAGGGTCTGTATGGAGCGAAACTGGACTGGGGAGGGTTTCTTGCAGGAGAACAGGTAGGGATGCAAAGGGTGGGGAACGGTGCTTGCTCCTGGCAGCCTTTGCTTGTACCGCAGCCTCCTGGCCTCCAGCGACCCAGTCAATCTGCCCCGTTCGGCACCCTGAGGCCCACTCTTCTTTAGGACCCCCTGGGCTCTGAGTGCAGTTCCCATCACTGGGTGGGAGCAGGCTATGGACGAGCTGGAAGAAGGACAGGGAGCTGGGCTGTGGGGCAGGTGGGTTAAACAATCCAGCAATACCTTCGGGTCTGGTTACCCAATACTTTTCTGGCCTATAGGCTGTTGGTTCTATCGTGTTCTTATAGGAATAATCCTGCACTGCATGCTTAATCATCTTCTCCAGCTGAGCTTGGTTCACCTGATTTTCCACTCTGGGCATCGTTAACCCCTAAAGGCAACAGAGAGTTGGGAACAAAATCAGTTAAACGTTGCAAGGATACCAGCTTGCCCTTTGCAAATTCCTCCGTGTTTGGGATAAAGCCAATTAAATGCAAGGCTGCAGTGAAGGGGGAAAGTCCATGGGCATCAAGGCGTGTCATGGCTGTTAATATGCTCATCACCGTGGCCACCCAGAATGTAACAACACGATCAGGGCTAGAGCTGAAAACCTCATCCTCAGAAAGCCTCTGCACTCGAGTAAAAGGAAAATCACCTTTAGTAGTTAGTCATATAGGGCCTATGGCACACAGCTGAGCAGTTCTGGTTACAGCCAGTAGGCGGTAGCTGTGTTGTATACCCATTAGCTAGTCAGTGTGCAAATCTGAATGCTCTTCTTCTTCAAAGTATATAATGGCTAACATGGTGCTTTTATCTGTAGGTATCAAAGTGCTTTGTAGAGGTAGGTTCCCTACTTTTATTTTTGCAGGTGATGGAATTGGAGCCAAAAACCAAAGGAGGAATCAGTGTAGTGCCAGGATTAAAATTTAGACACTCCGAGCTTCCCGTCCTACCCCTCGACCAACAGTCATTTGGGCAGAAAACAGCCCCACTACCATTCGCTCATGGATTCCCAGTGGCACTGTCCATGCACACAGGAGTGCTTGTTCATTTGTCATATGCACATGAATGTGTACAAGAACCAGCGCCTGCAAAGAGGGAGTTTAAAAGCTCACTACACCTCAGCCACTAACCTGGCTTGTTCTGGATATTTTGGGGCTACTCTGGTATGCCGTGGGTTCATGCTTATTGGGGTGTGCGCAGTGGAACTGTAGGGGCACCTTTGGCATCCTGCAACACATGATGCTGCATCAAAATATTGTCCCGTAACAATGGAGCCTGGTGCCATTTCACCATCCCTGGAAGTGATGTAAGAACACGTGACTATCTTCTCTGTAGGGAGGGTAGCGTGGCCGCCTGGATAGGCACCAAATGAGGCTTTAGAAGAGCTGGTTCAAATCCCAGCTGTACCATGAACACACCAATTCATGTCTATTTCCCTTCCCGCCTTTGGTCTGTCCTGTTTATTGAGCTCTTTGAGGCAGGGATTGTCTCTCTGGCCAGCACTCAGCAGAAGGGGGCCCCTCCATGCCAGGGAAATATAAATAGGAATAAAAGCACTTACCTTGGTAGCAGGGTGATCTCAGAAATACCAAGGCGCACGGCAACCACAAGGGTGTATCACCCACTGAACATGCAAAATGACCACCACGTCCTCCCCCTTCAACGCCCAGAAATTCCCATTTAACCAAGGCCCCTGCAGCGAGCGCAGGAAGAGCCCTTGTTGCTCTCCCTGACGACACACTCAGATCTCTCCTAACCCACTTCACTGAAGCTTTTCAACCGTAATCCGCTAAAAACATGCACAGACACGCACCACCCTGCACAGCAGGCTGCCCAGGGGATGGAGGTTTGAACCAGATTGGCTGGGTCTTGCCTGCATTGCACGCTCTCTGGACCGGGTACAGTGGGCCCCATCCTGCCACCGCCGGGAGACTCAACGTTGGCTTCAACAGAACATAAAACATCTCTAAACTCGTGACTGGTGTGGAGAAAGTGGATAGGGCAGTGTGACCACCCCTTCTCATGCCACAAGAACCAGGGTCACCCAATGAAATGAATAGGCAGCAGGTTTAAAACAAACAACAGGAAGTATTTCTTCATACACGCACACTCAGCTGGTGGAACTCCTTGCCAGGGGATGCTGTGAAGGCTGAAACTATAACCGGGTTCAAAAAAGAACTAGGTAAGTTCCTGGAGGACAGGCCCATCAATGGCTATTAGCCAGGATGATCAGGGTGCAACCCCATGCTCCGGATGTCCCTAAACCTCTGATTGACAGAAGCTGGGAATGGGCGACAGGGGATGGATCCTTTGAGGATTCCCTGTTCTGTTCATTCCCTCTGAAGCACCTGACACAGGCCACTGTCAGAAGACAGGATACTGGGCTAGATGGCCCATTGCGCTGACCCAGTGTGGCTGTTCTTATGTAACACAATCAGGCCCTCTAGCCTGTCAGTGCTTGTACAGCGCTGAGTGCCCGATCAGTAAATAAGGATGTACATAGACACACCACCTTTACAAAAATAATTGCAGTGATTTTAAAATCTCCTTTGAACTGCAGCACTGGGCACCTCAGCAGCCCCTTCCTTTGGGGAGCAATTTATTAACCCTCAAGGCAGGTCATTATTATTATCCCCACTTTACAGATGGGAAACTGAGGCACAGTGAGGGTAAATGACTTACCCAAAATCAAACAGCAAGTCAGCAGTCGAGCTGTTTAGAGAAACCAGTTGTCGTGAGTGTCTAGTCCCCTGCTCTGCTCACTGGAGAGCTCCCATGAATAGAACCCAGGCATCCTAACTCAAAGTCTCCTGCTCTACCCACTAGACAATATTGCCAGTCTCCACCTGAAAATCTCCAACTTGTTCTGTAGTGAATGCAGACGGGCAGCAGCACCAGGGTGCATCAGCAGGAATGCATGCGCACCTGGATAACCTGCTCCAGAGCTGGGAGGGCTTAAAGTAGAACGGCAATCCTGTAACCAAGGGCTATATACAAACCTTTCCGTCCCCCTGCCAGTCCCTTGCCATCAAACCCCTCCCCTCTCCAAATCAACAAGGGTGGGAATCCCACACAGGAGCAATGCACAGTCAAAAGCAGGGTCGGGGGAGCAACTGAGGCAAGGCACGTCAGGACCCATTTCTGCAGGCTGCAGCCTCCTATTGTGGCCACATACGTGAGCTCAAAAACGCCCCCAACCCAGAAAATACCTGCCAGCCTTTCAACGAGCCATGAGAGTGATGGAGAACTTCAGGAGGGGGAGCTCCTGGGAAGTGTGACCTGCCGTTCCCTAGATTTCTTTTGAATACAAATATGGCAAATGCTTTAATTTCACCGCAAGATCACCAAATGCATGGCTGGCTGTGCATTCAACAGCAAAAAAGCAGAGGATCAGACATACAGCCTGGCTGGAGATACAAGAATTAGCACCAAAGTTGATGACATTTAATTCAGCACACAGCTTAATGAATGGATGTTTATAGCACTTGAGGAGGTAGGGGTGACACTGTGGAGCGGGGAAGTAATGCTACTGTTATCGTTGTAAGATCTGGGTGCTTTCAGACACCTCTGGGGCCGGAGCCACCATGCAATCACGCCAAGTGGGGCTCAGAAGTCTACTGGCCGTCAGAGAGGCAGGAAACAAATGGCGTTTGCAGGTCTCTCTCTGGGTCAGGATTTGTGCAATGCTCAGCTAGAGGGGTGAAAATGCATCGGACACTCTGGTGTTTTGCACTCTCAGGCTGTTAAACTTTTTCAAAACAACCTTCCTGTGAGAGGGTCGCCACCAGAGTGCCCCCTCATGGCATGGGTGACCCTGCAGCACCCCGCCTCAGTTTCCCTTCAGTGATAACCCCTCCCCTGCTCCTGCCCAGCTAAGCCATTAACAAAAAGTCCACCCCTTCCAGGGTACACCAGCCCAAAACCAAACACAGAGTTTTAACACCCGTTTCAAACAGGGCTCAGTCCCACTTTCAAAGGGGCTGGTCCATCTTCAATAGCTCAGACGCTCCCCTGCCCACGCTCTGGGCTTAGCTTTCATCCCTCCGGGTTCTCTTTCATCTCCCCCACCAGCCCTTCCTGGGCTCACTACTCCCTCCTCCCAGGCCTTCCTGCTTGGAGACGTTCCCTGCTTTGGCAGGCCATTCCCAGCCCCTAGCTGGAGTCTCCCCACAGTGTCTCAAGGTCTCCTACCTCCCTGCAGACCTCTGCAGACACCTCCATCTCCCCCGGCCTAGACGTCTCCCTCATCTATCCCACAGGCCTGGTTGACTCACATGCCCCATTTTCACAGGTGGGAACTGAGAGACCCACCCCCACTGTTAAAGGACCAGCCACCCTGTGACCTCCCAGATTGGCTGGGGAACCATCTCTCCAAGTTAAGGGCCTCTCCGCCCTGCTCCTTCTGCAGCAGCGAGCATTGTGGGTAAGAGGTGCCTCAGAGAGCAGATGGCATTGCTATGATACTGCAATGCTTCCTGAAGGCCGGACGAGTCGGGCAGGGCCCATTTGAGTGGGGCGTGGAAAAGGCTTTCGGCTTGGGGACCATAGGCGACATCTAACCCCAGGGGCCATGAGAAACAGCCCACCGCCCATTTTGTCACAGTTTCAGTCTGGTCCCTTGCTCTGTGCCCTGTGGCTCTGTTTCCTTTCAGGGCTGTTGTGTGTGAGCGCTGGTCGGAGGAGGGGTCGGCCAGCATGACGTCAATTAGAAGCATTTATTTATTATGCTTTGTACTGTCAGATAAAGCACTCCCACCCCAGGCTCTTTACAATAAAGAGCAGCCATTAAATAGACAGACACCCTCCATTGACACCAGTGCACCATACCTCAAATCCCATCAAATATCTCCCCCTGTAAATCCACCAAGAACCTCCACCTACCACCCCACCTGGCAAATAGCCCAGCAAGCCAGGGACCGAAGATGGGCCTGGCCACAAAGGCCTAAAAAGCTCAGGGCAAGAGAGTCAGCCAGTCAACCGTGTCTGCTGTGTAGAATTCGTGCAAGAAAGGGAGGAATTGCTGGTCTGTTACTCGGAACAGCGGACAAGTCATGAGGTCAGCAGACGTATGTTTCCACTGTCGATTGCTGGATGAAACTGGGCCCCTGTATGTCGCCATTGTTCCTTCTTGTGCCTTAAGATCCACAGAAGATACAGGCCCAGATCCTCAAAGATATGTAGGTTCTTAACTCCCTGGGAATTAGGTACCTAAATATCTTGGAGGATCAGGGCCAGAAGCCCTAGCAGAGTCATCGATTTAAAGGCCAGAGAATCATCTAGGCTGGCCTTGTGCATAGTACAGGCCAGAGACTCTCCTCCATTGATTTCTACATCAAGCCCATAACTTCTGGTTGAGCTACAGCATGTGTTTTAGAAAGAGACGCCCAGTCTTGATTTAAAGGCTTTAAGTGGTTGTGAATCCACCCAGGAATAGCACACTACCTTCTCCTTTAACTAAGGTACAAGGGACCCAAAGGTCCTGGGGTTTGTCCCTCTGGGGGGTGAGCTGACCACAGGTGTGTCTGTTGTATGATGGTGACCTCAACAGACCAGAAGGTGAAAGAGGGTCAGATCCCTCCCAGTGCCCAGAAGGAGAGAAAAAAGAGACTTGTCAATCTGAAGGGAGAGGGTGTGGCTTGGCCTAAGGGGAGGGGCTTGGTGAGTGGAAGAATATGATACTTAGCTCGTATAGTGCATTTTTGATCAGTAGATCTCAGAGTGGTTTACAAAGGACGGGAATCTCATCCCCGTTTGCAGATGATGAGGATAGATTTTAGTTCAACTGTGACCCAGTTGAAGGGGAAGCGAGTCAACCTGCCTCCCAGGGAGCCTCTGGGTTGTGGGAAGGCAGGCTGGTGTTAATCACAGATGCCACTGAAAATGCGACCATGCCAAAGCATCCTCCTCCCCCTCTCTCCCTCCCAAACGCTCTCAGCATGGGCGTGGGAATCTTTGCAAAGCGCCGGACACAGTGCACCAGCGGACACCCCTTCTGCCAGGGCTGAAAGCAGCAGCCTTTAAACAATACACAACAGCCCTGCACAGCAGTTCAAAACAAGCAGCATCCCGGCTCCACCTGCAGCTGCAGTGGGATTTGGGAAGAAGGGCTGTGGCTATGGTGTCAGGGATGATACCCTCTGCCTTGTCCCGTGGGATCTTCAGTCACCACAGATCTGATGAGGATGATGATATTTTGCTTTGCAGGACTGTCTAGTTGTACACGCCCACAGTAAGAAAAGTCCCTGACCCACAGAGGTTGCAATCTAAAAGCCCCACAGCTGCCTATGGTAAAGGGATTCTGCTGCAAGCCTTGTTGGAAAGGCAGCAAAGAACCCCAGCCATCAACTTTCCCGCTAAGGGAAAAACCACAAAATAACCCCCTGGCCTGCAGCACCCTTCAAAATGTTTGGAAGTCTCCTGTCCCACTCCCAATTTAGCCCAAAGCTGCTGAGCTTATGTCAGCGGTCCCCAAATTTTCCAGCCTCGCATCCCCCCCTTAGCCCTATCCATGCCCCCTAGGACACGGACAGGGGTAAGGGGGCTGGGGCTGCAGCTGGGGGTGGGTCTGGGGACAGGAGCGGGACCTGGTGTGGGGCCGGGGCCGAGCTGGGAGTGGAGTGGGGCTGGGTGGTGCTCCCTCCCCACCCCCTGTGGGGGCTGGCCTTGGCCGGGACCTGCCGTTCTCCCCCCAAACATTCCTCCATGCCCCCCCTAGGGAGGTGCACCCCACACTTTGAGGGCCTTTGGTTTATGTCATCTGATGCAGTCCGAGCCCTGAGTGCCAGGCTCACAGACCATCGGGAACCCATCCTTCAGCTAACAGGGCTGTAGATTAGCAGCCTTAGAAGTGGGCGATTTACCTCTGTAATAAACTTGTTTTCTTCCCACAACGTAAAAGGACGTTCCCTGTAAGTCTGTTTCACGGTACACGGCGGTCGGTAAGAGTCTGTATAGGTGCTGATCGGCGTCTTTGTTTTATGAGCAAAGAGGAACATCTCTCAAATGGGCCCTTGGAAGGGATTCCACCTTCAGTCGAAACTACGTCTCAGCTGATCCCCAGTAGCCAGCAAGGGCTTTATGCCTGAAGTTAATTTCTGGAGTCCACCACAAGCCTCGCTGAGGGGTGAGACTATGAAAAAGGCTCTCTGTACTATTGTAGCAAATTAAAAGTCTGTCTCCCAAAGCTGACCGCCACCCCCAGTCACCAGCCCTGCTTGCATCACCAGTGATGTCACAGTCGGTTGGGTCAACCACATTGTAGCTAAAATTTAAAAGTGAGATCCCTGTGGATCCAGCCCTTCGGGCAGGTAGATTGTATCAAAACAGGGTCCTTTGGCAGATGGGAAACGATTGCCCATAATATCAAAGGCAACCCCTTGGCACAGAGGTGCCGAATTTCTGATCTGCCGGGGGGGTGCTCAGCCCCTGCTCCACCCCAGGTCCCGCCACTACTCTACTCCTTCCCCCAAGGCCCCACCCCGCCCTGCCTCTTCCCACCCCATTCCGCCCCCTCCCTCGAGCACACTCCGCCCTTGCTCCCCCACCCCAGAGCCTCCTGCATGCTGCTGAACAGCTGATCACGGGTGGGCAGGAGGCATTGAGGGAGAGGGGGGGGAAGGTGATTGGCGGGGCTGCCGGTGAGTGATGAGCACCCACTATTTTTTTTCTGTGGGTGCTCCAGCCCCAGAGCACCCACAGAGTCGGTGCCTACGGCCTGGCATTTTTCATCTGCCGCCTTTGGTGATTTCCTAGCCACCTCCAAAACCAAGTCAAAATTGCTCCAGCTGGGTCTCTCTCTTGCCATCTACCTGGGGCTATCACCGTGCTCTATGAGAGCCCCCTGAGATAACATCTTTCACCATTGCCCCATTACGTGTAAGGTGCTCGCTAGCACGGTGTCTATACACCCATGTGCCTGGCTGGCTGGGGAGAAAGGCCCCGTGTTTAGTCACATCAGAGGAGCCGTCGGAGTGTGGTGTGACTGGCTGGGCAGCGGTTCTGCAGAAAAGGACCTAGGGGTTACAGTGGACGAGAAGCTGGATATGAGTCGACAGACAGTGTGCCCTTGTTGCCAAGAAGGCTAATGGCATTTTGGGCTGTATAAGTAGGGGCATTGCCAGCAGACTGAGAGACATGATCATTCCCCTCTATTCGACATTGGTGAGGCCTCATCTGGAGCACTGTGTCCAGTTTTGGGCCCCACACTACAAGGAGGATGTGGAAAAATTGGAAAGAGTCCAGCGAAGAGCAACAAAAATGATTAGGGGGCTGGAGCACATGACTTATGAGGAGAGGCTGAGGGAACTGGGATTGTTTAGTCTGCAGAAGAGAAGAATGAGGGGGGATTTGATAGCAGCTTTCAACTACTTGAAGGGGAGTTGCAAAGAGGATGGAGCTCGGCTGTTCTCAGTGGTGGCAGATGACAGAACAAGGAGTGATGGTCTCAAGTTGTAGTGGGGGAGGTCTAGGTTGGATATTAGGAAACACTATTTCACTAGGAAGGTGGTGAAGCACTGGAATGGGTTACCTAGGGAGGTGGTGGAATCTCCTTCCTTAGAGGTTTTTAAGGCCTGGCTTGACGAAGCCCTGGCTGGGATGATTTAGCTGGGGATTGGTCCTACTTTGAGCAGGGGGTGGGACTAGATGACCTCCTGAAGTCCCTTCCAACCCTCATATTCTATGATTCTATGAGACTAAGGTGGTGGGCGGCGTGAGCAGAGGCCAAAGCATCCCTGGAGCCTGAGACATGCAGGAGTGAGCAGGGGCATCTCAGTGAGAGGAGCCCAGGATGTGAGCTGGGGCATAGGGGTTAGGGTAGCAGGAGGCGAGTACATTGGACTATGATGCATACAGACACGAACCGATTTAATAGCAAGTGCAGTAATTGAGAAATAACACAATACATTAACTGTCGGCCATTTAAATGGAGGCAAAGAGGGGGATAGTCAGGTACCTGGTAATCAGCAGGGTACAAAGGCTGGCTGGAGAGAGAGGTCGGCTCATTAGGAGAAATGAGGTTTGGCTTAGACACATCCCCATAAAACATAGTGTGACCCCCTGCCTAGGATGTTGGCAGCAGGAATCAGACCTGAGCCTTCTAGAGCTAAAAATCCCAGCTCTAGCCCCTGGCAGGCTCTAGCAGACTGATAAACCTCCATGTGGCCTGGCCACACTGCATTAGTAGGGGTTACAGAAATGACACCCCCTTCTTCCATTGCCAGGTCCCCAGCATCCTGCGGAGCTCTCTCATCCCCACCGCCGCGTCCATCCAAGGGGATGGCTTGTCGGATCTTTCTGACCATGACTGCCTGAGCGGGCTGCACCGCCTCTCAGCCTCGGGCGCTTGGGAGCCAGCCTCTCTGTCGCAGTCTTTGCTGTTCACTTTATGACCAATGACTCCCTCCCACTAATTGGAGTGATTATAGAGTATTGGTGATGGGAAGTAGATAATTAATAATTAGCTGCTTCTGGCAGCACTTCCTGGAGTACAGCATGTCTTTCCTCCTCAGCCTGCAGCGAGCTTCTGTTGCAATGAGCTGGCTGGGGTGTGCATGCAATGCTGTCCCCTACTATATAGAACCAGAGCTGCTTAGCTGTGTGTCATACGCCCCATATTGCTAAGTGCCCAGGCTGAGCCTGCATTGCCTCAAAAGAGCCTCTCTGTGATTGTTTAACCCCCCTTTTTTGGATGCTCTCACTCTGCGCCTCAGCTCTAAAACATTTTCTAATGGTCATTCACCAGTTCTGCCACAATCTGGACAGCAGAGGGTGCCGGGTACCATATTCTAAGCCAAAGGACAGATGCATAGAGGGATGTAGTGGAAAGTTCATGCACAGAGAAAGAAGCTGGCTGGCTGCTCAGATACCATGTCTGTGGAGAACAGTCTGAACCTGGAGGCAGGGGAACTTTTGCATATTATGTTCATTGTTACCAGCTGGCAAAAATTCATCCGACATTTGCGTATAGGCTGTTCTGCAGGGTTTTCATCCACAGATCTAACTCACATGGCATGTTTCAAAATCTCTAATAACAAAATTACTGTGATGACTTGTGCAGGCCGTGACAGCTGGGAACCCCCCAACAGGCCAGTTCTAGCTTGGCCATGCACAGAGCCTCAGAACCAAGGAGACTAACTAGGATCCACTGAAAGACACGACAAAAGTCCAGTCTGCGATCTCTGGAGTGTCTTTAACCAGAGTTGGTTTGCCCCCAAATTTTGGCACCTAATTTGGATAAAACTATGGTCCATAGAGACAATAGGTCCCAGCATGCAATGTCACATCAAAATCTAAATGGCCAGGACATATTCCATTACAGTCAACGCGTGGGACATGTTGCCGGGGATGTTTTGAAGGCCAAAAGTATAACCGGGTTCAAAAAAGAATTAAATAAGTTCATGGAGTCCATCAATGGCTATTAGCCAAGATAGTCAGGGACGCAACCTCATGCTCCAGCTGTCCCCAAACCTCCAGCTGCCAGAAGCTGGGAGTAGACGACAGGGGATGGATCACTCTGTAACTGCCCTGTTTGTTCATTCCCTCTGAAGCATCTGGCATGGGCCACTGTGAGTGACAGGCTCCTGGGCTAGCTAGACCACTGGTCTGACCCAGTATGGCCAAATTTTATGTTGTGACCTATAGTCTCCATGGACCACCTCTGTGTATTATTTTATAGCACCTACAGCCAGGTGCTTCACCATGCTAACAATGAAATTCCTGCCCTGTAAGAGTTATGGCTGGCCCGAAGGACACCATGACTTCAGTACAGACTGTTGTTAGTGAAAGCTTTCCATTTGGGACTAGCATGCAGCTCTTCTGGCACAGAGGAACATGAACAAATGAAAATGTGGCCTCCTGGCTCAGGCAGTAGACTGGGCCCCTGGAGACATGAATTCTGTTCCTTTCTCTGCCACTGACCTGCTGGGTGACCTTGGTCAAATCACTTTCCCTTGCCTTGCCTCAGTTTCCCCATCTTAAAATGGAGAGAACGATACTGGCCTCTTATGAAAAGTGCTATTTAAGCATTACAGTAGCTGCATTTATTATTTCCCTCCCACAGCAGTAGTGACCAGCGCTCATTTATAAACGAGGATAACAACAGACTGCCTCTCACTCACCAGCTGCACTTATAGGTAGTTTAAACCGATACTGTTACCACCACGCTGGCACGGCTGCACAGTCAAAACGCTAAGTGGAAAGGGGAGACCCACATTTTATGAGGACACCCAAAACGTCATAAAAATCAGCATCGGAAGGGCTTATGGGGCTCCATGGTGGGGCTCCTCTGTAAACAGGCCATGCAGAGGAGCTCCATGGTGGCAGAGCTTAGAAGCACTACAGAAGCTGAGATCCTGTGCCTGATAACACTGCCTACTGGGGGAGTGGGGCGGGGAGATTTACCTCCGTCACAAACTTATTTTCTTTCCACAGAGTATTCGGAGGTTCCTGGAAGGTTTTTCTCATGCTATTCGGTGCTCTGTAGGAGTCCGTGTAGGTGCTGATGGGGGTCTTGGTTTTACGGGCGAAGAGGAACATCTTGAAACACACCCGTGTGGGGGAATCCTTCTTCAAATACACTCAGCGACTCCACAGGTCACGGGGACACCCAGTGGGGTCAACTTCATCCGCCAAGGGGTCTTGTGCCTCAACGTCATTAGATTAGGAGTCCCCACCCCCTCAAACGTCTGTGGCTGGAGGGGAAGGGAGAGGGGCTCTGCATGCTGGGGTGGCAAACTAACGTGTGTTCCTTGAATGTGACAGCCTCTCCCACTCACCAGCCCTGCTTGCATCACAGGTGATGTCACAGTAAATGAGCAGGGAGATTTCATCACCTCCAGAGTCAATGCCTTTGCATTTGCTCCAAGTTCCAACCTATATGTAATATGCTGTGCTGCTATTAACACGAGGAACCAGAAAATCCTAGTCCGAGGACACGTACCTTTTCCCAGTAGGTTGCCACATTCTCCAGTGGCATTCTGTTCCGGGGGACACCATTTTGCTGTATGTCTTCTGCTCTCTTGTCCATAGCAGGAGCAATGCTCTCTTATTAAGGTTATTTGGTACATGCCAGCAATGTGCTTGGTCCCACACCAGGCATAAATGAAAATGTCTCTTGCAGTAAGAAGTTTGCACTCTAAGGTCCTGATTATGCAAACTTCTCCACGTGGGTGGAGCCTGCATCCATGTGAGCAGGTTGCAGGATTGAGGCCTTAGGGTATGTTTACCCGGCAATGTAAGCCCAGGGTTAAGAGAACTCAAGTTAGCAGACCTGGGTTTGTTAACCTAGGACTTGAATGTCTACGCTCATCTGTAACCCCAGGTTAGGAATTGTGAACCCTGGCTCCCAACCTGGGAGTTCAGCATCTACACTGCATTATGCAGGCCTGAGTCCAACCTCCCATATCCCAGACCTCCTAGCGCTCTCCCAAAATGCTCCTCACCACAGCCCAGGCTCCCTGGGTGGCTCTTATCATGGCCTGGGTCTGGGTTCTGGTGTGGCCAAGGGGCGGGGCCATGGGGGAATAGGAGGAGCAGGAGGTGGCACCACAGAGCGGGGCGGGGCTCCTGTTTTTGCATTTTGAAAAGGCGGCTACCCTAGGGCCCACATTGCGCCCAGGCAGTGGGCAGACCTGCTATGTTATTTGAGTTAGCAACTGCAGGCCTTGATGTTAAAGATCCCCAAAGCATGGGTGCACCCTCTGGCCTGCCCATTCTCCCTTCTCCGAGGCCTGGGGAGACTCTGGGGTGACACCTCCTATGCTGCTGGTGGGACCCAGAATCGCTGGAGAGGAGGGGATGGGATGATCGAAGGGAGCTTCTGGTTATCTGGGGGTCATTTAGTTATCAACATTTAGCCCTGGTTCCTTCCTAGTCCCCTGTATATTTAACCCTATCCTTTCCGCTTGTAGACGGCCTGGTCTCGGCTTGCCATGGGCAGGTGCTGGGTTCCTTTCAGATTGTTAGATGTGGCCCCTTGTCTTCAACAGAGCGATGCTGATTGACGCCAGCTGAGGGTCTGGCACAGTGGGTTTACCCTGTTGGTGAAATTTACCCCTTTGCAGAGGGCCAGTGCATAGTGTCTGCATCGCACAGGCCCATGCTTGAGTGGTGCATAGCCCTAGTGCTGGCTGGCTGTGTGCACAGAGGTGAATTTCACCCAGGGTGAGGTGGGTCTCACAGAGATGGGTGGGTGAGCTGAGGAATTCAGTGGGTTGCTGTTGGTGATATTTGGGAGGGAGATGTCACCTAGCAACAGTCAGACGGGGTGCAGAATGGGTCTGCGGTGACTGAAACCAGAATATGCTACACGGGGTAAAAGGAGGTGGTTGTGTTGGCTGGTTTGGAGGAGGTATGTGATTTGCAGCGTCCCAGGGAAGAATGGCTGCCCAAGTTCCCCATTGCCCACGGGAGAAAGCAGGCACTGAGCTGCCGCCCAGACCGAGCTGGAGAACTGCATATGTGCTGCACAGGGCTCTGAGCTGTTGCTTGTGCTGATGTCTGGCCCTGGGAGGGGCAAAGGAAGGGGCCAAGCCAATGAGGCAAGGCGCAGAAGCTATAAAATGTCTCGGATTAACAAGAAACACTGGGGCCAGGCCAGAAACGGAAGGGGGACCCGGACGAGACGGGGATTAGTGGGAACCAGCACGAGCCGCTGACTGAGCTGGGAATCTGAATGGGGCAAGTAAGTAGCTGTGAGATGGGAAGAGTGAATGTGCTGCTGTTATCCAGGGTGTAAGAGCAGAAGCTGCTACAAGAGAGGTGGGGCCCAATATCCTCAGGCCAGACAGCTGGAGGTCCCCAGTCTGAGAGGGTCTTGCCAGGGCTAAAACAGCTATGAGCATTTCCAAGGCCATTGCTGAAGGCAGCCATCTTGCCAGAATAGTGATGCGTCTTCCTTGGGTCTGTGGGGAGGTGTGTCGGAGGCAGCAGCTGCCTTACGTTCAATGACAGCAGCAGTTTCGGTGTCATGATAAGGGCGGCGTAGGGTGGGGCTGGAGGGTTGAGGGGTCTGGTTATAGCAAACAGTGCCTTTCCCCTCAGGGGGTCCGAGCCGAGTGAGCAGCAGAGTGTGGGGGAGGCCACTCACAAGGTATTAACCACAGAGCGACAAGCATTTCTAAGGGGAAGAAGGGATTAAAAACAGAATTACTCAGAGCCGTCAGCTGATCTAAACCAAAACGCCTCTCTCTCACCTGCAGAGCAGGGTTCCCTCATGGGAAACAGAAGGCCACCAGCTATGTCCAACTGGTTCTCTCCTGCTCCATCTGCCAGGCTCTCTCATCTCTCCCCGGCACTCCTGGATGGGGTTCTCCACCTGAGGGAAGGACTCTGTGGTCTTCTGACCACAATGGGCCTTTGGAATCTCACATGGACAGCCACCATGCGCCAGAGCCCTCCTCCATGTCCTCTCAGCGAGTCCTGCCATTAGCTATAGCCCTTAGCATGTCAATGATCAGAAACAGATTAGACAAGTAATGGCCAGTTGCCGTTTATAGTGTCTTGTACCACGTGGTGGATGATTATGTGATTTGGAACAGATAATTGGGTGACTGACTCAGGAAGAACAAATCAGTGGCCTGCAGGAGCTGGACGTCTGTCAGGGTGAGGGGGACTCCATGGCTCAGTGAAGGATGCGCCAACATTGGGTCGCGTGCCCAGTGCTCAAATGGTGGCCGACGAGGCCTAATGTCGGTGGCATCCAAACAAACATGGCGTGATGGTACCTTGGGAGGAGCCACTGAAGGGGACAGCTGGGTAGACTCCCCGACCTAAACACTGTCCCCCATATAACTACGTCTTAAGATGAACCATCCAATGGCCAAGGTGTCTAGGGCCCGATGCTGCAGTCAGGGGGAGTTTTGCCTGCCTGGGTCCTGCAGAAGTGGGCACTTGTTGATGGTGTTGAGTTGACATTAGGCCTCTCAGATGCACAACCCTCTCTGCCCAATTAACAGTCTGTTTCCTTAGGATAGCAACACACCCAAAGCCGTGGCTGGTTACTGCACTCGGGAGTACCGGGACAGTGACTGCGAGGCATGCACGAGCACGTCCCTAAGAACTACCTGCGTATGCTGACGCTCCCACGGGCTCAGCTGTTCCTCCTGGGTGTGAGCCTCGTGCTGGTCCTGAGCTCCGGCTCCCTCCTCCTTTCTCTGCTGGCTGCCCCGTCCTGTTAGCAGCAGGCTGGCTTCTGATGGACTCTTACTATGTTCAGTACGTAGAACGGGTGTCTCAGGGAGGACCTGTGGGACATACAGAAAACCTACATGGAGAGGGAAGAGTCCCATTTCTGAGTGGCTGAGTCTGAAGGGGAAGTGGTGGTCATTGTATCTGCCAAGCCCCCCTCCCGTTATCTAGATGGTGAGTGCTTGCTGGAACTGGTACGGCTGTCGGTCAGATGGAGCTATCGGAACGGGGGGATTGCCAGAGCTCTGTCTGGGACAGTCCTTAGCTTTGCCCAGCAGCGTGGCTACAAGGCGGTGATCCGTGGTGAATCTGGAGGGCCAGAGGCTGTACCGGAGCCTGGGGTTCAGAGAGATCTACCGTTTCTCTTCCAAAAAGCTTGTGGGAAAGATATTGGAGGATATTTCTCTTTGTTATAGATATGACATTCCAGCAGGGAGAAGCTGAGTCAGTGCAGTCTCAGGTGGACATGTGCCAGAGAACGTCACTTATTCAAGATTCACTTTAGAAAAGTGTGTATGTGTGTGTGTGTGTGTGTGTGTGTGTGTGTGTGTGTGTGTGTGTGTGTGTGTGTGTGTATGTGTAGTGTGGGAAATCTGGATTTTTGGCAGGTGGATTTCAGCTTTATGTCAACGAATTTACTTATCTGGCTCTATGAATCCATCACTGCAGCATCTGAGCACCTCACTGGCATCTGTGGGTTCATCTCCCAGGCCCCTCCATGTGGCAAGGAAGTTCTATCATCCCCATGGGACAGATGAAAACTGGGATGCCCGGTGATACCACAGTGAGGAGAATGGGATAAGCACCTCTACAAAACCGAGATTAAGTGACAAGGCTGTGCAGGAAATCAGTGGCGGGGCTAGGGAATCCAAACTTATATCTCCCGAGACGCAGTTCAATGCCATAACTGTATTGTCCCATTGTTTCTTTGTACTCCCCCATCTATCAGCCCATGTCCATCTCTTGTCCTGTGTTTTAGACTGTGAGCTCCTTGGGACAGAGACCGTCTTTTTGTTGTATGTTTGTGCAGCGCCTAGCGCAATGGGGTTCTGGCCTCCTGAGTGCTACACTACCACAACTAATTATTCACCATAAGCAAGCACACCACCAGCCTTCCTCCATCTGAGACTCCTCCTTGCTGCTGACCTGCAGGAGGGAGGGAATGGCACCTAAACAGAGGTGGGCTGGGAGGAATGGTGGGGCAGGCTGCAGCGTCAGTAGGAACATTGCACTCTTGAGTGGAGATCTTCAGTGGCTGACGAAGGGGTTAACAGTGGTCCAGGAACTGCAGGAAATGGAGAGAATCTCTGCTGATCTGAAAGAGTTTGTGCTTCAATCTGCACTGGATATACTGCGAACGGGCCCCCGGGGAGCAGATTTCAGGGTTAATACGTTCCTGACACACTCAGCAAGGAAAATGGCTGATTGAAGACCAGTTAATTCAGGTTGTATTGATTTCCCACTTGAGTAATCATCTTCTCTCTAACCTTAGGATCAAGGTGTTGGGGGGGGGGGGGAATATGCCCCTGGGGGAGGATGGCGCTGGCACCCAGATGCTTTTTGTGTTTTTGTTACCTTTTCCTTCCACGTATACCTGGCGGGTGGAGGGTCTGGGGCTCTCCACAGCTGCCCAGGCTCCCTAGGTGGCTCTTCCAATGCCCCTGCTCTGGCTTCTGGCCTGGCCAGGGGGCCGGGCCTTGGGGGGGGAAGGAGGAGCAGGGGGCGGGGCCTCAGGGAAAGAGGTGGAGCAGGGGGCGGGGCCTTGGGGGAAGGAGGAGCAGGGGCAGGGCCTTGGGGAAGAGGAGGAGCAGGGGGCGGGGCCTCAGGGGGAAAGGAGGAGCAGCGCACTTCTACACAGGTTCTGGCACTTCTGGGGAGGCCCCTGGGCAGAGGCTCCATGGGACTGTGCATTAATTCGCCACTGCATCCACCTATATCTTTGTTGTACTTAAAGTGCTGCACAGGATCTTTTCAGGGGGAATAAGGCAAAGTGCCACATTTATTGGTAATACATGTATCAATCAACACTATATCATATGCATATGAGATATATGACACTCATGCACTAACATACACACACACAAGCACATTCTGTCTTCTTCTTGTTACCAATTAGTTACTCCCCTTAACTTCATTGGCCAGGTGAGTTAGATGGGGGAGAGGTGGAGCCGGACTTCTGCTGATCCGGATCGATGCTCCCATGTTGACAAGAGGAGACCTGGGGTCCTATGCAAGACACCTCACATTTATAGCAGCTTCCCTCTCGGAATCATTCAAAATCTGTGTCTGTGTCCATTGGTGTCCTTAGTGCTGCTTCTCTCTGGGTGTTGTCCCAATGCTGCAAAGAGGGTGTTTTCAAAAGAAGGTGCTGGCTTCTAACCCCCGAGGCCGTCAATATGTCTGCTCTTCTTTAGTGAGCCCACATGACAAGTTTTATTGTTCTTGGGTCTGGCTTCCATCCCCGCTCCAACTGTTGCAGCTGTCTGGAGATGCTGCCTTCCATGCCTTTACTCAGTCACACCTCGTTCATTCAACAGGGCAATTGATTAAAAGGGCGGTCTTCTTCTTCTTATTCACTCCCTGTGGAGCATAAGGCGCCAACCACTCTCCTCCATTCATTTTGTTCTTGAGCAAGACAGCAGATTTCATCCCACTTCATTCCCATACCTTTCATTTCCTCTTCAATGGTCCTTCGCCACGTCCCCAATGGTCTACCTCTCCTCCTTCTTCCTTGTGGTGTCCATCGTAGGGCAATACGAGGGTGTCTGTCAGCATCCATTCTCAACACATGCCCCAGCCACCTCCATCTTCGTTGTTTGGCTTCATCCACTATATTGTTGATGCCCGTTAATCGGCTCACTTCAACATTGGTGATATGCTGCGGCCAATGTATGTTAAGAATTTGCCTAAGACACCTTCCTTCAAAACCCCGAAGCTGACTTTCTATCTTTTTGTTGGTCCTCCATGTTTCCGCCGCATAGAGCAACACAGAGTAGACGTTCGACCTGTAGATCTCTACCTTGGTTTTCATTTGCAAGATGGTTGACCTCCAAATATTCTGAAGTCTATAGAATGCATTTTCTGCAAGACCGATTCTGGTAGATATCTCCTTCTGAATATGTAACTACCAAGATATTTGAAGTTGTTCACCTCCTCCAATTCTACATCACATAACACTGTCTTCGTCGAGCTGGCTGTTTTTACTTTCATTATTTTGCTCTTACCGGCATGGATATTAAGTCCTACGCACCTTGCTACTCTACCTACTCTATCAATCTTCTCTTGAAGGTCCGTCTGAGAGCTTGAAATCAGGGCGATGTCATCCGCAAAGTCACAGTCTTCAATATGACCAGAGGGTCCCCATGCGATCCCTCTTGGCCTATCTTCAGTGGCTTTCCACATCACCCAATCTTTGACCACAAGAAATAGATTGGGCGAAATAACACACCCTTGTCTAACTCCCGTTCTCACATGGAACCACTCGCTCTGCTGTCCTTCATGGCGAACACAACACTTATTGCCGGCATACATATCTTTGAAGATGTTAATCACTTTCGAAGGGAATCCATCTATTTTTAAGATATTCCAGAGAGATGGATGGTGGACACTATCAAATGCCTTCTTGAAATCGAGATAATTAATGAACAGTGGCAAGTTCCATTCAAGAGATTGTTCCATTATCGTACGTAGTACAAATATATTTGTACGTAGTACAAAAGGACGGTGGGAGCTCTTATTCTACTCCTAGCAAAAAGACATTTTTTAACATTATACCAAGGCTCAATACAACGTTTTTTTAGATAAGGATCTGATACAAAGTTGTATGAAAATAGAGGCATAATACAAAGTCATATGAAAGTTATGTGAAGATGCTTAATGCAGAGATTTATCTGCATCTTAACTCCCACTGGCGGTGATAGGAGCCGTGATTGCTTAGGCAAGGGCTGAATTTGGCCCTCACGTTTCCTGTAGGAACCGGAATTGTTATCCCATGTATCTGTTTGTTCTTGTGCTTTGTGGATTGGTCTGTTTTGCCTTTTGGCCACATTAATCCAAGTGTACTAAAAAGAAGTGTAACCCTTGTGCCAGGTGGAGGTGGCAGCAACCAGAGCCAGGTTCAATACCTAGGGGTTCCTTTCCATTGATACAACACAGAACCAGCTCGAGCCCCCACCCAGTAACCTGAGAAAATTACACACCACCCTGGTGCGCCTTGGAGAGGCAAAACTTCCCCTCTCGCAAGCACAGAGTCTGAGGGTAGAAAAGAAATGTTTAATGAAAGGAGGGAAGTCACCCGACACTAATTAGGGAAAATGCCGCAAGCAGGATTCAAAATCATAAAACTGTGAGCAAAACACCCACCCCGGAGTACACTGGGCCGTGTCTTTTGCCTCAGGTTCTTGAATCCAACTACCAAAAGTTCCTTTACCGTGCCCCTTCCTTCTCCCTCCCCCACACGCCACTCACAGTAGTCGTCTTTGGTCTGTGAAGACCCAGGAGTTCAGAGGTGCATCTGCATGAGTTCACCTCCCACCTCAGGGGACAAGGGGAGAAGCACCTTGCTTGTTCTGCCATCCGAGTGCTTGCTCTGGTGTCGCTGCCCTGCTGGCTAGCCACTGGTCCGCTCTGCTGGCCGCTCTGCCAGCCGCTTTCCGCTCTGCCCTGCCAGCTGCTCTGCCTTGCGGGCCGCTTGCTGGTCCAGTCTTCTGGCCGTCCTGCCAGCTGCCCTGCTCCGCCAGCTGCTCTGCTGGCCACCATCCCAGCTGCTTGCCAGTGCGCTGGCCACCCTGCGAGCCGCTCAGCTGGCCACCCTGCCAGTCACTCGCTGTTCCGCTAGCTGCTCTGCCAGCCGCTCACCATTCCACTCCGTGGCCACCCTGCCGGCCGTCACCAATGCACACCATCACCTTCTGCTGCCATCTGCTTCTCTACTGTGACCTCTGCGGATCGGTCTCTTGAGGTTCCATCCAGCCCTCAGTGATTTGCAGCTCTCAGTGGGGAAACTTCACTGCTGAAGCAGGCTGGGCAGAAACGCTGCCCCACAAGAGATGATTTCAGCTCTAGTGATCACTTAAGAAAACAAAAAAAAAAGAGTCCCAATACAGCCTTAATTAGCTCTATCTTTGAACGGTGGGGAGAGGCAGGTTAAACCATGCCTAGGACTCTTAGGCAGAGCCCACACCCCCTGGCAGGTCCCCAGCCCCTCTTACCCTTCACCAGGGTCTGGCATCCGAGCCTCCTGCTTAGCGAGTTCAGTTCAGTTTAGGATGACTCGCTCAGTCGGGACAGGCTAAGCACAGTTCTGCTGCCCTTTACTCATACAATGAGGATAACAACATTTCATGACCACTGCATTTGTGACCCAACACCAGCCAAAGCTGATCACTTTGACAAATGAGCTCTGTCTGCTCATACCTAGGCAGAGTGGGTGTGTTCATGTAAAGACAGTCTGGTCCTGAAGCCTTTCCCCCTCCCAAGCTCATCACTAGCTGTCAGGGGAGAGCTCATCCAGACCCTGCTTCCAGAAGAAAAAGTCAGGCAAGACCTGCTGAGTCACCTGCCGCAGAAAGTGCTGGAGTATCTAAACAAGTCATTTAATCGCCGCTTTGGAGCAGCTGTCCTGTATCCTTCTGCCTTATCCACTCTCGCTCTCGGTTCAGGTCTCAGCCGAAAGCATCCAGCTTCTCCCTCGCTTGTGTGTCTCTTCCTCACCCCCCAACTGTGCTTTCTGTACTTGTATCATTCAACTCTTCAAAGCTGTTATGGGGCACAGTCTGTATGAAAGATCCCCTACAAAAGAAAGTTGTATCATCTTATGTGTACTGCTGGGGAGGAACCGGTGGTCATGGTATATGTAGGTACCAGGTCCTGGAGGCCAAATTAGGCCGCTAGGTAAGAGATAGGAGTCCAGAACTTCCATGAGAGCATTCTCTGAGATGCTCCCAGCTCCACATGCAGAGCCAGTTAGACAGGCAGAACTGCAGGGTCTCACTGCGTGGATGAGATGATGGAGTTGGGAGGAGGGGTTTAGATTTTTTAGGAACTGGGGAACCTTTTGGGAAAGGGGGAGCCTTTACCGGAAGGATGGACTCCACCTAAACCAAACTGGAACCAGATTGCTGGGACTTAAAATTAAAAAGATCATAGAGCAGTTTTTAAACTAAGAGCTTGGGGAAAGCAGACAGGTATGGAGGAGCATGTGGTTTGGACAGAGACATTCCTTAGGGGAGGATCTATTAATGGAGATTCTCTATGTCCTAATAAGGAGGAGAGGATGGAGATAAAATATGGATAGGATCTCATGAGAAACAGTGAAATGAAAAAGAGTCCTATTCAATTATATCATGTAATGGCAGACAGCTGAAAAGTGACAATTTTTTAAAGTGCTTATATAGAAATGCTAGAAATCTAAATAATAAGATGGGTGAACTGGAGTGCCTGACATTAAGTGAGGCTATTGATACAACAGGCATCACAGAAATTTGGTGGAATGAGGATAATCAATGGGCCACAGTAATACCAGGGTACAAAATATATCGGAAAGACAGAACAGGTCATGCTGGTGGGGGAGTGGCATTATATGTGGAAGAAAGCGTAGAATCAAATGAAGTAAAAATTGTAAGTGAACCAAACTGTACCATAGAATCTCTGGATAGTAATTCCATGCTTGAATAATAAGAATATAGCAGTAGGGATATATTACTGACCACCTGACCAGGATGGTGATAGTGACTGTGAAATGCTCGGGAAGATTAGAGAGGCTATAAAAATTAAAAAAGTCAATAATAATGGGGGATTTCAACTCTCCTCATATTGACTGGATACATGTCACCTCAGGATGGGATGCAGAGACGAAGTTTCTTGACACCTTAAATGTCTGCTTCTTGGAGCAGCTGGTCCTGGAACCCACCAGAGGAGAGGCAATTCTTGATTTAGTCCTAAGTGGAGCACAGGATCTGGTCCAAGAGGTGAATAGAGCTGAACCACTTGGTAACAGTGACCATAACAGAATTAGATTTAATAGCTCTGTGGTGGGAAGAACACCACAGTGGCCCAATACTGTAGCATTTAATTTCAGAAAGGGGAACTACACAAAAATGAGGAAGTTAGTTAAACAAAAATTCAAAGGTTCAGCACCAAAAGTGAAAGCCCGCAAGCTGCATGGAAACCTTTTAAAGGCTCATCTTAAATGTAAACCCCAAACTAAAAATCACAGTAAGAGAACCAAAAAAGTGCCACCGTGGCTAAACAACAAAGTAAAAGAAGCAGTGAGAGGCAAAAAGGCATCCTTTAAAAAGTGGAAGTTAAATCCTAGTGAGGAAAATAGAAAGGAGCATAAACTCTGGCAAGTGAAGTGTAAAAATACAATTAGGAAGGCCAAAAAAGAATTTGAAGAACAGTTAGCCAAAGACTCAAAAAGTAATAGCAATTTTTTTTTAAAGTACATCAGAAGCAGGAAGCCTGCTAACCAACCAGTGGGGCCACTGGACGACTGAGATGCTAAAGGAGCACTCAAGGACGACAAGGCCATTGCAGAGAAATGAATTCTTTGCATCAGTCTTCGCTGCAGAGGATGTGAGGGAGATTCCTAAACCTGAGCCATTCTTTTTAGGTGACAAATATGAGGAATTGTCCCAGACTAAGGTATCGTTAGAGGAGGTTTTGGAACAAATTAATAAACTAAACAGTAATAAGTTACCAGGAAGAGATGGGATTCACCCAAGTGTTCTGAAGGAACTCAAATGTGAAACTGCAGAATTATTAACTGGGGTTTGTAACCTGTCATTTAAATCAGCTTCTGTACCAGATGACTAGAGGATAGCTAATGTGACGCCAATTTTGAAACGAAGCTCCAGAGGTGATCCTGGCAATTACAGGCTGTCAATCCTGACTTCAGTACTGGGCAAACTGGTTGAAACTATAGTAAAGAACAGAATTATCAGACACATAGATGAACATGGTTTGTTGGGGAAGAGTCAACATGGTTTTTGTAAAGGGAAATCATGCCTCACCAATCTACTAGAATTCTTTGAGGGGGTTAACAAACATGTGGACAAGGGTGATCCAGTGGATATAGTGTACCTAGATTTTCGGAAAGCCATTTACAAGGTCCCTCACCAAAGGCTTTTAAGCAAAGTAAGCTGTCATGGGATAAGAAGGAAGATCCTTTCATGGATTGGTAACTTGTTAAAAGATAGGAAACAAAGGGTAGGAATAAATGATCAGTTTTCAGAATGGAGAGAGGTAAATAGTGGTGTCCCCCAGGGGTGTGTACTGGGACCATTATTCAACGTATTCATAAATGATCTGGAAAAAGGGATAAACAGTGAGGTGGCAAAATTTGCAGATGATACAAAACTACTCAAGATAGTTAAGTTTCAGGCAGACTGCGAAGAGTTACAAAGGGATCTCACAAAACTAGGTGACTGGGCAACAAAATAGCAGATGAAATTCAATGTTGATAAATACAAAATAATGCACATTAGAAAACATAATTCCAACTATATATATAAAATGATGAGATCTAAATTAGCTGTTACCACTCAACAAAGAGATCTTGGAGTCATTGTGGATAGTTCTCTGAAATCATCCACTCAATGTGCATTGGCAGTCAAAAAAGTGAACAGAATGTTGGGAATCATTAAGAAAGGGATAGATAATAAGATATAAAATATCTTAATGCGTCTATATAAATCCATGGTATGCCCACATCTTGAATATTGTGTGCAGATGTGGTTGCCCCATCTAATTGGAAAAGGTACAGAAAAGGGCAACAAAAATGAGTAGGGGCATGGAACAGCTTCCGTAGGAGGAGAGATTAAGAAGACTGGGACTTTTCAGCCTGGAAGAGATGACTAAGGGGTGATATGATAGAGGTCTATAAAATCATGACTGCATGGAGAAAGTAAATAAGGAACTGTTATTTACTCCTCATAACACAAGACCTAGGGGGTCACCGAATAAAATTAATAGGCAGCAGGTTGAAAACAAACAAAAGGAAGTATTATTCACCCAACATACAGTTAACCTGTGGAACTCCTTGTCAGAGGATGGTGTGGAGGCCAAGACTATAACAGGGTTCAAAAAAGAATTAGATAAATTCATGGAGGATAGGTCCATCAATGGCTATTGGCCAGGCTGGGCAGGGATGGTGTCCTTAGCCTCTGTTTGCCAGAAGCTGGGAATGGGCAACAGGGGATGGATCACTTGATAATTACCTATTTTGTTCATTCCCTCTGAAGCACCTTCTGAAGCCACTGTCAGAAGACAGGACACTGGACTCAATGGACCTTTGGTCTGACCCAGTATGGCTGTTCTTAGGTTCTTATGTCTCAAGCCAATCCCCCAGCTCTGTACAAGGTTATTCTCTACTGATTTGTACAGAATAACTTTAAGAGATGCAAACAATCTGGCTCCCATCCCTTCCATTCCCCTCACCATAATAATGTTTGAGTCTAATTTTTCCTTTGCTTAATTTCACACCTGGGTTCCTAGTTGGACCCAGGTGGACCACTTTAAATAGCTTCTCTCAATCCAGGAAGGAGAGGGGCATTGTTGGAATGATGTGATATACAACATGGGGCTGGGCAGAGTCCTGGGCCACACCCAGCCTCCCTCAGGGGCAGAGGCAAACGCTTTATGCTGGATTTAGCTTTGGACAGCGGAGGTGAGACTGAAATAACGGGTGAAAGTTAAGTTGCTTATGTGCGGTTTTCACAATTTTAAGATGTGCCCAATGCTCATAAGAAAGGAGCCTTGGCTGGTCAATGGAGCTGATTGGTTAGAAGTTCTTCAGAGGTTCTTCATTATTCAGCTCATGTTTCCCTACTGCACGTCCCTGGGGCTGGTGTTTGAGAGGCATTTTCAGTCACCCTCTGAGCTCCATTATACCTGCCACAAGTCTTCACATGCGCATCGCTTGTTAACAGCAGGTTTTTGTAGGAGTCTCATTAAAGAGATTGAAATTCTTCATGTCTTCAATCCCAAGGCTTCCTGAGGTCAGCCAGAACAGTTCTTTCATGTGCCTGGAGTTTATAAGAGCTGAGGAAACCTGTAATCACAAAGCCCGTTACTCCAGTATAAAAGCTTATGGGCCTGGTGTGAGTGAGCCATTAATGGCTGGAAATATGCGTATTCCGTAGCAGATACACAACATCTGCCTAGTGAAAGAGGCCTTAGATTAGGAACTATTTCCTCATCCTAAAGTATGAATGCTACTTCTGGAGACCTAAAAGCCACCAAAACATTGTAATGCTTTGCATTGAAAACACATGTCATTTAATCAAAGATCCTACAAGTTAAGGGTGAAATCCTGGCCCCATGGAAGTCAGTGGCAAAACTCGCATTAATTTCAGTGGGGTCAGGGTTTCACTTGAAGAGAGGAAAAAGTCCTAATAGCTCATCTAGTGTATCTTTCTTCTAGCATGAGGTTGTCGCCTACCGTTTATTCTCCAGGGCTCTGGCCCAGACTACTTTCAAATGGCTCAACCAGTGGAGAACTGCAGTAGCTCATTTGATCCATCCCTGCCTTCTAGAGTTTGGATGTGGAGCGTGGGTCTGTCACCTAACCCCTTTGCTTTCATTACATAAGGCCCCTTTCCAGCACTGTGTTGGCGGCCCAGTTACAATATGGACCAGGTTCAACACAACTCCAGCTTTGTTAGGGAGTGGGATGTGAGTGGTCTGGCCCAACGGTCAGGCCCAGTGTCAGAGCAGCAGTCAGAAGCTGGATGCCAGAGCTAGGGGTCAATCCAGAGTCAACGTCAGGGATCAGAGCCAAAGGTCAGAACTGGAGTCAGAGGCTGAATGTCAAAACTGGTCATGCCAGAATCAGAGCCAGGAATTGGAGCCAAGGGCTACATCCGGGTTATCTAGAGTCAGGGAAGGCAGGAGCCAGGCTGGGTCCGAGGCAGGAGCAGGAGCAGAAACTAACACAGCAACAGGCTAATGTTGAGTAACTCATGCCATGCTGCTGGTTTAAGAGCAGGTTGCATGATCCCCTCAACCTATTGGGCAGTTTGGCCAATCAGGGGGCTCCCCTGGGGCCCAGGTGCGCTCATCAGACTGCCTGAGGGTTAAGCTAGCAGGTAAGCAGGCTCGGTGCAGGTCCATCTCCTCACAGGCTTGCAGCATTCACATCCAAGGACAGGGTCTAATCGTCAAAGGTGCTGAGCCCCTGACGCTAAGACAAGGGGATCCTGGCAACTCAGGATGGACCCTGATCCGGCTCCTAACTTCCGTTGATGTCTAAAGCCCAGCACCCCAAAGTGGGGCACACAAAATCACAGGCCACTTTAGGAAGTGCCGAGCAGCTCTGAAAACTGGGCACCTTCGAGTTAGGCACCCAGAAGTGGAGTCAATGCTGAAACGCCTGGTTTTATCAATGCGGTGAGCCTCCCACATCGCCAGCCCCCTGTGCTAAGTGCCCTGATCTATAGCACTATCCTAGGGCCAGTAAACTCTGATTGGCTTTTTATTCCATCCTGCTGGGAAGAGCGAGTGAGTGGCTTTGTACCTGGCCTGTACCTAGCATGCTCCCTAGGGGGGAGCAAGGGCCATTCAGAGCCCTTCCCAGCCGTTCAGTGGCTGACGCTGTGTCTCTGGGGAGCTGAGATCGAGGGAGGCCGACCAGGACCAATGCAGGATCTTCCTTCCAAATGGACTTGCCCTGTCACCACTCCTTGCCCTGCAGGGACACCAGTCTGTTGCTAGGTTTCTGTGATACCACTCGGGTTTTGTGACTAAACCTCTGATGTGTCAGCAGAAAGCTGCTGACGTGCGTATGTATGTGTGGCAGGGACTGCAGGGAGATCCACTCCAGCCCTTCCCATCAGGGGCAGGGCGAACGAACAGTGGAGAACAGGAAGGAACCCACTCCAACCCCTTCCAGGGCAGGGATCTGCAGGTCCCATTCCAGTGGGATGCCAGGCTGCAGGGCGCAGACCAAGATGGAGGGCCGCCAGGATGCGTTTCTCCCCTCTGTCACTAGTAGCAGCATTGAAGGACACTAGTACGGCTGCAGAGATCTAGTAGATGAAGGGCTGGATGGAGAATCTGTTCACATCCTTCGCAAGCTGAAAAGGATAAAGAACCCAAGGTACCTCTTCCCACCGCCACTACTGCAAAGGATCGGGAAAGGACGGTACGAACACTGGCTCCCGGGTGTGACCTGAGCTAGACGCAGTGCTGCACCGACTGGTGCACTCCGGAGGGGTGCTGACACCGACTGACCCAGGCTGACGGGCTGTCATAGTACAGCAGCTGTGTTCTGCTAGGCTGCCTTTATGGAGCTGCCTTTCTCATGCCGTCTCCTGTTCTAGTGACCTTACGGTAGCAGAGAGCAATGGCGGGATCCCTCCAGAGTGAAAACAGGACTGATCAGTTCATTGGGACCAGAGGGTGCCAGGACCCCAGCTCTGGGGGTGTGGGTGGAGGCTGGGGGATGCATTGGAGGGGACTCAAGAATGGGTTCGAATTCAGTCAAGGCCAGAAGCAACAGTACGCACCAGTGTCACACTGCAGGATCAGGTCAGAGTCGAGGTCGAGCTGCATTGAGCTGGAGCCAAGTGAACCAGCCAAAGTAGGGTTAATGGAACAGTCAGGCAAAGAAATCAGGAGTGGGACAAGGGACGAGTAACCGAGGCAGGGTGAGGCATCAGGAGCAGGGCAGGGGACCAGGAACCGAGGCAGAGTGACGCATCAGGAGCAGAGCAAGGGCCCTGAAAGCAGGCCCCGGAGCGAGGCCAGGTATCCGGAGCAGGGCTGGAGTCAGCTTGTGAGGTGCATGTTCTGTCATGAGTCAGGCAGCCGCCACACTGCTGAGGCTGACAGATTGGAGGAGAGCTGCAGCTGTAGCCAGAGTTGGAGAGTTATTTCACCCCACTGGTATTTCCAAGCAGCTTTGCTGCGTGCTGGCGAATAGTTGGAGGTTGGTTCTCCAGAGCTCTGTTAGTGCACAGAGCTGTCAGGATGTTTTTTTGGTTGGGACATTTAAATCTATTTCTTTTGCCCCAACTCATGTGTATGCCCCCACAGATCACTTGCTCTGGCTGCACTTTTCATCTGTCCACAAGACATAACCAGTCCATCTAAGCAGCAGCTTCATCAGCGTTGCCTGCGTGTTGGGGAGAGTAGCTCTTTCAGGTGTAACGTTGCTGGTTATTTTTATTGTGCACCCAAAAGGAAGCTGTCTAGCAGCCAGCTGTCTTAGACCAGCATCTCCCATCCTCCCCCAGGTCAGTATGGCTCCGCCCACTGCCTTATGTGACATCGCCATTCAGGATCCTCCAACGTTCTTAACCAGGTGCTCCAGCAAAGTCCCTCCCACTTAAAGAAGAGGGCAGGACTCTGAGGCCGTCTTCACCACAGAGAAGCAAACAAGAGCAAACTTATTTTCTGCATGCGGAAAAGAGTCATCATTACTAGTTAAGCACGGAGACGGTGCTTAGCACTGTATGAGGCACAAGAAGAAAGACAGGCCCTGCCTCAAATGGTGTGCTGTCTAAAAGACAGAAGTGCTGGGAGACCTGGAGTGGATATCTAACCCATACTGGCGTGGTGTGGTGCTTTGTCCCCCTCTAGTGGCAGCTAGACCAGCTAGAGCAGTGATCCCCAACCTTTTTTGTCTGGCAGGCGCCAGACGAGGAGCCACCAAGGACCGTGGCTGGCGGACATTATCCGCTGAAATGCCGCCAAGAAGCGGCAACGTCAAGAGGCGTCGCCGCCAAAAATCAGCAGCATTTCGGCGTCAACACCTCTTGATGCTGCTGCTTTTCAGTGGCTTTTTTGGCTCCTTTCATGAGCTGTAAATGAGTTAAAATGCCCAGGTCTGGGGTTGCTCTTTGCAGTCTCTCTTGCTGCCATGGGCTTGGACTCTGCTCCTGGGCTCCCCTGGGCATTTACTGGTGTTTGGAGGCCCCCTCAGGTGGCAGCACAGGCCCAAGGCCAACACACTGCCGGGACCCGCAGCACACACTGCTCTCACACCAGGTTCTTGTATTGGCACCATGTGCCAGGGTGTCCAAGGGGCCTGCTTTCCTGGGTGCTGGCTCACAGTCACCCGGGGTCTGAATTTACCGAAAAGGAAGAGCTGAAATAAAGAGACACATACATCCCCCCCTCCCTCTGCTTCAGTGGCAGAGCGCACCGTCCTATAGACGCCTCACCAATGTCCCAGGCCCTCGGCCTTCCTTCTCCGCTTGCTCCTGCACTGGTTCTCTTTCCCCACAAGCAGTCAGCCGACAGCGAGAGCCTCTGAGCTTCGTATGACTTGCAGGTTACAGCCTCACTCAGCTTGGGCTACAGCAAGTCACCTGCCGCACAGAACAGAGGGCTGGGGCAGAGTGCCCCCCCCCACAGTGCATGGCACCTCCGACGTGCCAGTTACCCCAGTGCTCTTAGCAATGAGTAATCTGCACCAGGCCGCTGAATGAAAGGGGGAATTCATAGGCTCTGAGGATTGCTTTCGTACCCCCGTGCCCATGTACAGCACCACACAAATCAGCAGTGCCAGCCCCCGCATAAGCAGGTTTAACTATCTCAGGGTTTGCCCTGCTGCCCATCTTCTTAGCTTCTCATCAACTTCCATGTAAAACAGACAAGCAACAACAGAGTGTGCGGCGGACTTCAGGGAGTCTCTGGCTCATCTCTTGTATCAGGTAATAGGCAGCTCTCTTTGGGCCCGTTTTAGGGGAAGTGGAGGGAGAAGGTGGTGGTAACTGTCTATCTTATCTCAACTCCTACTGGCTGTGATAGGAGCTGTGGCTTAGAATCATCGAATCATCGGGCTGGAAGGGACCTCGAGAGGTCGTCTGGTCCAGCCCCTGCACTCAGGGCAGGACTAAGTATTATCTAGACCATCCCTGACAGGTGTTTGTCCCACCTGCTCTTAAACATCCCCAACGATGGAGATTCCACAACTTCCCTGGGTTTCTTAGGCAAGGGCTGAGTTTGGCCTTCACGTTTCCAACAGGAATCAGGGTTTGTTCTCCCCACAGAGGTGCGTTCTTGTGCTCTGTGGATTTGTCCATTTTGGCCACATTCATCCAAGCGTAATACAAAGAAGGAAACGTAGAGCTGGGCAAGACTGTATCAGTCACCTACCGGCCTTGCTGTGCGTATTCCTGATGCCGCGGCACTGGAGTATTTAAGCACGGGCCCAAGTCATTCGCTGGCTGCCCTGGAACAGCCATCCTCTACCCGCCAGCCTTATCCACCCTCAGCTCTGGTCTCACCTGAAAGCCTCCAGCTCCTCCCTGGTCTCTATTGTGACAGACAGAAGCTGGATTGAATGGGGCAGGGGAAGCCAGGGTGGCGAGGAAGGTTGGCGATGCTAGCTGAGGCCACGGGAGCCAGGTGCATGGGGCCAGATCAGTAATGCTGCTGATCTTGAGGAACAATGGTAAATGGTGCCGTTCCCCAGCGGGGCAGAAGCAGGTCTGCTGGTAACAGTTGAAAAGTAAAACTCATCCTATAAACTTGCACTCCCACCCCTCCAAACACACACACGTATCTGCTGTTATGAAGGGAGCAGAGATGCACAGCGAGAACTTGTTAAGGAATTTGCTGCCCACTTGTGCTCCCAGTATATACCAGACTCACCACAATAGGTTATTTGGAGAAAACCTGTCTACACACAACAGCTAAACAAAAACCAGCTAAACAGATCCTTCTCCTCGCCCCAGTACCCCTCCCTTGTGGGGCACACACCACACACGGGTCTCCCCGGCAGCGTGAGGGCCAGGCAGACCAGTCCTGCGGGGAGGAAGGCAGAGGTACAAAAAGCGGGATTGATCACCCATTGCCAAGCGTGGCCTTGGCAGCCACAGGGGCGGGTGGTCAGTTTCATTCTGCTGAAAGGAGGGATAGAGCAGGATTAAGCCATAGATTTCCTTCCAATCTGGTCTTGGGGACAGTTCAAGACCTGCTCAGTCATCACAGGAGCCCAGGACGAGGGGACCCTCCAAAATGCAACACCCCGGATGTAACAATGCGGGATTTATCTGATATGCGTTTGTAGTGTGCACTGCTTAGGCTCAAGGCTGTGCCTGATTTAATTAATAGTCCTTAGTTCTTCCTGTGCCTGGGCTTTACAGGTCTTTGCGGCTGCAGCTGCAGTGGGAATTACAGGGATTAGCACAAGCATCAGCAGCATTCTTTTATTCAAGCCAGATGCAGCCGCGTCTGCAGGATGCTTTCAGAGGCATGAATATCTGAGTGTGTGCCTGTGCGCTGCTGAGATGGGCCTGCTGCCTCCGTTTCAATGCAAAGGGCTGGCTTCGGAAATAAACCTTAATACATTAGTGGCCATTTCCTCCTTCCCTGCCGGGGCGAGCAGGAAGCTTTCTGTCTGTTAAGCAGGCAGCCATCACAGAGCTAGGGGGGCAGGGTTTCCAAGGAGAAAGATATTTCACCCCACTTGTGTCTGCCGCCACCACCCTTTCCTCACTCCCTGTTCCTGTTCCATTTCAGTTGCCCTAGCTAAACATACCTGTCCCAGGTGTCTTCCTAGGCCTCATCTTCTCCCGGCTCTGTGCTCTCATTGACTCCCACCTTCTCCACACTCCCGAAATTGACAAACTCCAGCCTAATTACTCAGACAATACACGTGCACATGAGCCAAAGGTGCAAATTTCATCCTCACTGGCTATTCTTCTGGCTGCACCTTGGGAGCACACACCCTCACCTCTAGGGAGCCCCCCCCCCCGCTTAAATGCGGAGTTATGGGGGGGAACTTTGTCTCTGGCGCCCTCTACAGGGCTCTTGCTTGGACTTGTGATGGCCTCTCTCAGCCTGTGTCTTCTCCTGGTTCTCCCGCTGGGCGTTCTGTGGCTTGGCCTTCCAGCCAAATCACATAGAAGTCTGAACCCCTTGAGGAGTAGCACAAACAAGTGCAAATAAAAGTTCATACCAGCCTTCCACTCCTCTTAGGCTTCACTATAGTTCCCTTGCTGGCCCTATCTCAGGGCCTCCCCAGCAGGCACCTAACCTGCTCCTGTTGTGTTTCCCTCCTCGTATCCTGCCTGTTAAACTCTAGCCCAGGGCTGCTCTCTGCTAGAGAGACCTGTCTCCTCTGCAGTCTCTCCCCGCTGAACTCCCTCTGTCTGGAAATTAGTTCTAGGAGAAGACGGGTGAGGTTCTGTGGCCCACGACGTGCAGGAGGTCAGACTAGATGATCATGGTGGGCCCTTCTGGCCTTAAAGTCTATGAGTTAATCACCCCCTGGGTGTGAAGCATGACTAACCTGGGTTCTTTCCCCTATGTTGCAGGCGATGGAGGTTAAGCCCTGTTACACACCTGCATTCTTCCCACTTGCTTATTAGTCAGCATGGTCAATGTCCTGTCTAACCCAAGATTGTGAGCTCTGTGTCAATCTTCCCAAGTCCCATCACTCGCTGGCCTACTAGGTGCCATCCTATCTTTTTCTAATGGCTGACACCTGCAACTATAGTAGAAGCCCTACAAAATGGGAATCCAGAGTGTTACTTCCTTAGCACAAGTTGGAGCTTTTGCTTTTTGGTGCTGACGACCCCTTTGGTCTGACCCAGTAGGGCCATTCTTATGACCCTGTGTTTAATCCACATGGAGGAATTCTCTCTGATCATTACAGACCACGGTATGCCTCAAGTATAGTTGATCTACAGCACTGTACTAAGTTTTTAACATTAACAGAGATTCCAATGTCCACATGAGCCAAGGAAGAAGAGTGAGTCCGTAGGAAGGAATGTGACTTACTCTTAGGCAGTCCAAGTTTAACGTTAAAGCTAGATCATCCTCTCTGGGTCTTACCTCAATGCTTTGCTTCAGACGCTGGAGAGAAAGCTGGAGTCGATGGTATTGATACAATATTAATGGATGTTAGCCTGGCCCTGTCCAGTGCTGGGCCGAATGCAGAACTCTTCCATTTATCACTGTTGGTTTCTAAACCATCCGCTAATGAGCGGAAACAAAACGTTTGTACCAAGCAATCCAAGCAAGAGGAAATTGAGAGGGAAATGCAATAATTATCGACTCATTTTCAGGCTGCTCTCTACTTCCACCAAGGTTTCAGACAAATCCATGATGACTGACTTGAGTTTGCTAATGCAAATTGATGGCATTTTAATGAGTGCTTGAGCTAAATTTCATCCTAAGCACTTTTAGTGCCTGTGAAAGGTACCGGAATAATAACTCTCCAGCCTGAAGTCCTCTATTTAAGACACAGTAGGACATAGTACAGGCAGTTGTACTGTCAGCTTCCCTGGCATATGCCTCCTTCCGACCTAGACTGACCACCCTTGTGGATGAGAAGGAAGGTAAGTGTCTGTGGCCTGCTCAGTCCTGGCTTACAAGGGGGTCAGTTAGTGTCAATTCTGATGGTGCTTTCTGTGATCTAGGAAAGGGGCTGAGACCTACCAATTTGTTTTACAAAAGCCTTCAAATAGCCACGAGAGAGCAGGAACTTTCAGTCAGGGCTGGATACAAACTGGTGGGCCATCTAGTTCCTTTCCAAACTACAGCTTTCAAATGTTATTCATTAGTTTGCTAGACCTTATCATTTGCTATGGATATCGGGACTGTTAATCGTTAGTTTGCTGGGGTGTAAAATTAGTTTGGGTTTCTCATACCAATAAGGTTAAACATTACCTTAATGAGGGAAACAAATTATTTTACTCCTCGGAATAATCTAAGAGCCCATCAACACCACCCCGACACTAGCCCGAGGCTGCTTCCACAATATTCCAATTTCCTGCGGCTGTAGGAAGAAAAAGACGAGGGGTAAAATTCTCAAAAATGCCTAAATCCTATTTACTTTCAATGAGCGTTAGGCTCTTAAGTGTCTAAGTCCCTTTTGAAAGTGGGACCTGGACACCTTTGAAAATTCTACCCTAGGATTTAAAACCAAACCCAGGTCTTTGCATGGCACTGAAAAGGACACTAGGGCACCAGGTGTGTTGGCGAGTTACATATTCATGATCTCTGTGATGCAGAGTTTGGCTTTCCCAACGCAATAAGTTGTTGGAGGTAGTGCAAAGAATGACGCCTCCTGCAGGTGCTGAGGGGTTAGCCCGCTTTGGACTCGTAAGAACAGTCACTTGCTGTATATTCAACTGGATTACACGATGTTTAGAGAGACAAGGTCGGAAGATATTACCCTATCAACCTTGTCTCTCCTACATCCCGGGACCTATATGGCTACACCAACACTGCAAACAGAGATTAGAGCAACTCTAAGATTTAGTTGGGGTTGGTCCTGCTTTGAGCAGGGGGTGGGACTAGATGACCTCCTGAGGTCCCTTCCAACCCTAATCTTCTATGATTCTATGGGTACGTCTACACTACCTGCCAGATCGGCAGGTAGTGATTGATCTATCGGGGATCTAGTGTAGATGCGATAAATTGATCCCCGATCACTCTGCCGTCGACTCCTGTACTCCACCGCGGCAAGAGGTGGAAGCGGAGTTGACGGGGGAGCAGCGGCAGTTGACCCCGTGCCGTGAGGACGCGAGGTAAGTCGACCTAAGATACGTCGACTTCAGCTACACTATTCTCGTAGCTGAAGTTGCGTATCTTAGGTCGATACCCCTCCCAGTGTAGACCCGGCCTATGAACTCTGTTCTAGTTGTTTTATTTCTGTGCCCAAAGTGGGGGCCAATTTGAGATATGAAGCAAAGATAACTAGTCTTATCCCTGTTTTAAACCAGGACTTGGACTGCTAAGCAAATGTATCCACCTCTCCTTTCTAGGGAGAGACAGTGTATTTTGCTTGAAATGTGGCAGGTGATGGTTGTTGCCTCAGCCAATTTATCCTGCCCATGAGATAGATGAGCAGTAACTACCCCTGCTGGGCCAAACTTTTAATAAACGCCACAGAGAAAAAATTGTGTCTGTGTGGAAAAGAAAACGACAGGGTGGATTTTCTTCTCCAGAGAGACAGCCTGTGAAGAGAAGCACTGAACAGCCCCAAAGCCCTCAACCACAGAGGAAACTGATTACATGAGACAGACCCACTGGATCCCAGTGGTGGATTCTCACTCAGTGCTTTGGAAGAAAGTGAAAATTCTGTGGTCCCTGCCAATATATCCCTGGGGGAAGTTCCTTCTTGAGCCAGAGCCTGGAGACCAGCTGAATTTGTGAGTGGGCATCTCCATGGTTAGATAGTATCAGAGGGGGAGCTGTGTTAGTCTGGATCTGTAAAAGCAGCAAAGAGTCCTGTGGCACCTTATAGACTAACAGACGTTTGGGAGCATGAGCTTTCGTGGGTGAATACCTGCATCCGACAAAGTGGGTATTCACCCATGAAAGCTCATGCTCCAATACATCTGTTCGTTTATAAGGTGCCACAGGACTCTCTGCTGCTTTTACATGGTTAGATACCTAATCCCATTTCAATCCCATTGTTCACTTCCCCCTTCAATCCCATCAGTAGCTCCGGAGACAGAGTACTCTGGAGAATGCTCTAACTACAGCTTTTATGGTCTGAGTTTTCTTTAGCCTTGGTCTACACTGGGATGGGGTGGGGGATGGGGATCGATCTAAGTTACGCAACTTCAGCTACGTGAATAACATAGCTGAAGTCGATGTACTTAGTTCAACTTACTGTGGTGTCTTCACCACGGGGAGTTGAGTGCTGCCACTCCCCTGCTGACTCTGCCTGTGCCTCTTGCGGCGCTGGAGTACAGGAGTCAATGGGAGAGCGCTTGGGGGGTCGATTTATCACATCTAGACTAGACACAATAAATCAGTCCCCGCTGGATCAATCACTGCCCAACGATCCGGCGAGTAGTGTAGACATACCCTTAGAGGTGTAAGTCTTCAATATGAGTTCTGGGTTATCAGCACCACCAAAATCGGGCTCTAGTCACTGCTAGTGGTAATGGCACAACAGATATGTTTAGATACAGGGAATCTAGTGTTGTTTTAAAGAAACATATATGTCATTACCACTGTTGCTATCCTCTCACCTCTTCCAACAGCCAGCACGGTTATTTCCAATGAAGGACGCAGGTTTCATATGTATGCTTTTTAATATCGTTAATTCTGTTACACTACACACAACCAGTAACAATGATAAATACTGCAATGGAAATGTTAAAAAAATATTATACATGTTTCATGTTTTCCAAAAAACACATTTGAAAATAAATTAATGCATAAAATTGACTGTAAAAAAACAAAACAAACCACAACACAACGGATCTGTTTAAGGCAATACTCTACACAGACGGGAGTGGAAATACATCAGTGTGCTACAGGTTCTGAACAGGAAAGGAAAGTTAAAACCCATTCTTTAGAAGATACGGGCTGACACTTCCAGAGTGGAAATAAACCAAAACTAGAAAGAAACCAAATTGACAAGTGAAGCGTGGCATTAATATGCCTGGCTGTGCCAAATGACTAGCAGTTTCTTAATGTGGAGCAAGGCCAAGCTATGGAAATCATCTCCTCTTCCTAATTAAATGATTGGTTAGGCTGAACCCTATACTTAATGCCATTTTGTATTTGACAGTTTCAGCTACATTTCACTACACCCGAGAGCCAGACTGGGATGGAAATTCATCTCTTGGTCTGAGACCAACGGAGAGGTCAGGAGTTCTCTCCACGAGAAGGAAATTCCATGTAACTGATCCAAAAAAGAGGTCAATTCCAGTGACCCACTAACATCTTCTGCTGTCTCGGACTTCATGCAGTGAATTGATATCTTGGCAATGCTTTGACACGGTTTTTAATGCAGAACACAAGGTTTACCTTCAGGATGGGTCTAGACACAGTAAAGAGTTGAGCTCTCCTGTGCTTCTATTCTCATAAACAATGGAGATCAATACAACACAGCTGAAAGCAGAGGCCTGTTTAATTTCACAGAAGGAAAAAAAAAATCACTACAAACCACTGTACTCTGTGACCCATTGTACAGATACAGCCAAGGTATTTGCCATTTTGATGAATGCAAAGGCTACACACCTGCCTGGGTAGGACTCCGCCACATCGGATTAATCCTGGGTATTAATGAACCCTGCAAGTTGACCATTTTGAGGTTAACAAATAATCTTAGTGCAAAAAAAATTCCCCTCTACCTCCCCAAAATAAAAAGGGACAGTAGCCTCTTTCTGCCAGCTTCTATGGGTGGATCCTCGTCAGCTGTAGTGTATGCAAGAAGGGCAATGCCAGATCTCACCTATATCGACCACATACATTTCTAGTAAGGTGCATGGCTGCAAGGTGCTGGTGGGCCTTCTGGAAGATGGCAAGCGACTTCTACCCAACCCCTTTAAAGTATTTGAAGAGTATGACCACCTATATATATATATATATATATATATATATATATATATATATATATATATATATATATATGTGTGTGTGTGTGTGTTCAGATAAAGAAGCTTAAAAATAGAGGGGAGAAAAAAAAACAATGAATAAACTAAAACTAGCGACGATCAACAATTTTTTGTCGCTCAACTATCTTTGCTGTCTTGGATTTGGGTGGGAAAGGGGGCAGAACTGGCCTGAGAGTCATTCGGATACAACAAGCTACGTCATTCATCACTAGCTCATATGAAGAAAACGATGACAGGTGTGACTGGAAGGTGTGTGCAACATAACAAGGCTTGCAAGTCTAGAGCTAACCACTGGACACGGATACCAAAGTTTACCTGTTACAACTAGTTATACTTTTACAGTTGCTGCTGCTGCTTTCTCCCCTCCCACCCCCGTCCTTGTCTGAGTCTCTGGTTTTGGGAAGCTGTAGCTGTTTAACATGATAGTCAGCATCGTATCTCCTGCCCCCACCCCTACACAGAGCACAAGGTGACTCATCTACAGTATGTACAATGAGATTTGCAAGTAGCATGTTACCGCACAGAATGACGTTGCATGCAAGATGACTCCTGCTTTCAGAATCCTTTAGAATGCTATTAAAATGGCGGTTCGTTTCCTTCTTTAAAAGGCTCAGTAACCCCCGCAGAAGGAGTAAAACTGGTTAAAAATGTGCAAAAAAACTTTCCACTTCTTCTCCTTTATAGAGACTTGGTTTTCATGAGAGCCTTCTAACCACAAAACAACAACCTTACCAGGAAGTCTGCTTTCCTTGCAGGGCACATCAAGATGGGATATGATATAGTATAGCAAGTGGCTAATTGGTTGACCATTCACCATGCATCTCCATCATGGGACCTACGAATCCATGTGAATACCACCCGTACTACAGTGAGAGTTGGGTCTGACTCCTGGAGTTCAGATCTGCGGTCAAACATCCCCTGAGTCTAAGGGCTTTGGATCCTGTGCTCTGGTTCAGATCTGTCTCTAGTATTGCTTAAGAGAAAGCAACACTCCTCATTTGCACAGCAACGTCCTAAAAGTTGAAAGGCTTTTTGTGCATTTAATTTAAGGTCTCAATTACAATCAGCATTTCAGAGCTGCCAGCTGCTACGCCGCAGAAAGGTAACCTCATCTGTGACTGGAGCAATGTAAGGCCTTGATGCCAGGTAGAAGCCAGCTGCCAATATTAGTTGCTTAGTTTGATTCTTTAAGCTTCTGCAGATGTTAGCTAACCTGTTTGGAACCTGCAGTTGGGACTTTGCTCATGAGCTGGCAGGGCCTGGGTCAGCTGGGGAAGCTGGATAAGACACAGTGCCCAGGGGAGGAAGCTCCTTGTATCACTCTAGTGACATCTCGGATTTACTCCATGAACAGCTTGGAAGGGAGAGATGTACGTCTCTTCTGCCCAAAGGGTGTTCTCATGACTCAGCCTTTGGGGCTGAAAGGAAAGGGGAAAATGAGTAGGAAACATCTCCCCTGCAGAGGAAAAACCTTAGCATGAAGGAAGGATGACAACAGCTTGTTATCCAACGTCCATTTTTTCCACCGCCTTCATAGAGAGAAATTTGTTATTACAAGAAAGTAGACATGAGCCCACACCAAATCTCCCTGAACTCTGAGAAGTCTGGATCTGGGTCATAACTTTGAAGGTTGGACCCATCTAACGCAGAGCACAAACTCTGAATGCTGAGCCAAGTGGCTGCAGGGCCTTTCATGGGAGAGGTGAGCAGGGTCTGTTTTAATGCTGTGCTTCTTTTATACATGGGGAAGTCAGACATGAAAGAACCACCAGCCTGAAACTCAAGCCCTTTTATGCATTGTATTTCGATTGGATCCTCTGCTTCTATAAAGCCAGTGGTGACTCTGCCCTACTCCATGGACGAGAGACACCGATTTTCAGTTAGCCATTGTAACCGTCAGAACACATTACACAGGAGACATCCCAAGGGGACTGAGTTTGTTGGACGGAAATCAAAACTGGTTCCTGCCACTCCGCCATCAATTAGTTTGTAGGCTCTCCCTCTGGCCTAACGCCCACTTTGATTTGCCTTGGTATAGCCAACTGCCAGGACTGGCTACACCCCCAAGGTATTAGATGTCAATGCACCTGGGCCATTATCTGTTTGAGCTTTTCAAATACAAGTAATTTGCAATAGGTTGAGCAGAGACAGCTGGGAGGTGGGGGATGCTAAAAGCCCATATGCACATCAGCTGGAAAGTAGCAGGTAAAAATTGATTCCTTTACCTTTTTGGAAGGAGTAGGGGGACTGAGGTAACTGGGATAGAGAGCAGGAATTCTTGTTAAATACAGTCTGGGCATCAGAACAATGCAATACCAGGAAAGAGCAGAATCAAGTGAGTAACCAGGGAAGAAAATGCAACTCTGGGAACAAACGTCCCTACAGGGAATGGGACTTATCTCACTGCCGCACCTCCTGGGTGCTTTTGTTTTTCTGGTGCCTGTTGTGGTGGTTTCCAGTGACCTGTCTGAGACAGCCGCATTGCAATGAAGGCTGCATTATACCTTCTCCTCGCTTGATGTAATTCCACTGCTTAGATCATAATTTGTTACTATGGAAATAGCTGCGTCACAGACAAGGGACAATCAGCAAGACACTCCTGTTCCAAACGCAAACCCATCTTTCACTAAGGCACGTCGCTAGAGGAAAATATGGAATCAGACCTGTCACTATCTCCCACCGGCAAATCCCACTGGATTTGGAAGATCCTGAGAGCAACTGCTACCTGCGGCTGCAGGGGAAGGCAGCGACACACGTTGATGGGAAGGTGGCCAGAAGGAGCAGCCTGCAGCTCCCAAAGTCGCAGTGTTCTACACTGTGTCCCATGACTACCTTCCCTTTCATACAAAAGTGCGGCTCCCGGGAAATCCCAGAAGTCCCCGAGTGCAACATTCCAGCCCAATGCGCTACTCTTTAGTTCGACTCATGCTGGGTCCCTGCAGTCTGCACAGGCCATTGCAATCTCCTTCATTTAATCCCAATCAGCTGGCAGGCCTTTGCCCTCCCAGCAAGCAGCCAGCGACGTTCTCAGTTGGACACAGTTCAGGTGCTGCTGTCCGATGGATGTCACAGACTCCGAGATACCACAGATATGGGTGCAGAGGAGAGACGCTGACCCAGGCCCAAGGGTGGTTCACTACTCTGTGTCAGCTGTGTGTCAGGCCTGACAAACTCACCACACCTAACACATTGTTGTCATAATCTGTATCTAAAAGGTGACATCTAAGTATGCAACCTGGTAACACGCTGGTCCTGAAAATCACTGTGTGGTGTATGCCCGGTAAATCCACAAAGGACTTTACAGACACTGTGCTGCAAAAGCGTTGTGAACATGGATTTGGCCTGCAGTGTTTGCACGCCTATTCCAGACAAAGGAATGTGGTTCCACTTGCTTGAATGGGTCTCCAATGTAATTTAGGCAAGGTGTGACCAAAGACAAGGAAAAGGACATTTACAGACAAGGTAAATAAAGCCCTCAGGAGTGCAAGTGCGACAAGATGACAGTTAACAATCTCAACATGGGGTTGAGACAGCAACCTCCAGGAAGCCTGCCTACCTCTTGACGCAGGATGAATGAACTGTGGGACGACCTGGCATCTGCACCGCGGCAGGAGAGAGAAGCTTGGGCTGGGCTGACTTCTCAAAGAACACATTTCAGAGGTCTACTGGGGCTATAAAGACAGGGTGTGTGAACCTCAAACAACAAGGAATTGAAGGAACTGATTGGGTATAATATCATTGTATTGTAAAAGAGTAGCAAGCAAGGTCTTCCAGGAAAGCCTGTGACACACTGGTGCTGAATATCAGTGTGAAATGTGTTCATTAGTGCTACATGAGGGATTATGGATATTCATTGCCATTATCCTTTAAAGTGTGGGACCAAACACAGGGAGAAACAGGTTTTCTCCCAGACAGGAGGGAAGGTTTCTGCCTATCTCCAATACAAATTAAGTATTATAGAATCGAAACAATGGAAGCCCAATTTACAGTCGAATCAGCAGGGGGATGGGAAGTCAACTGGAAGGGAAGACCAGCATGGATCCTTCCCAGCTCTTGTAACAGGGTCAATGAATTCTGGGAGAAAGCAGCACAAACAGGAAGCCATCCCAGAAGCCATCACAGAATGTTGGATCCTTCAACCAAAGCAGCTGAAGTCCCTGAGAAACTTGCTTAGGGAAAGGCTGTAACTTGCTGAAGTTAAGTTTTAGTCTCAGAAGCATATTGTTGCTTTTGCTTGATTGTAACACTTAACCCCCTGACTTTTTGTTTAATAAACGTGTTTTACTTCTACTATAAATCCAATTCAGTGCTGTGATTGAAAGGAGAGTATTTGTGAAACCCCAGTTAAATCGATGGGCTGCTCGTTAAAGGAGCAATGAACAATAACATCTGTGTCTCCAGCGAGAGGGCTGGACACTGCAGGAGAACGTCTCTGGGGAACTCGGGAGCCGGTGTTCACTGTTGTTACCTGCAAGGCTAGGTTTGGACTGGCAGAGTCCTGAAGAGTTTGCTGGCCAGGCAGACAAGCTGGGGTATCAGGAGTTGCCACACAGCTTAGCAGTAGGCAGACTCACACTTGTGGAGGCTGAGAGGGGTAAAACAGTAACTCATAATTCTGGGGATCCCATCACATTGTCACACTGGTGTAGTGGATACTACAGAGTAGATGATTTGGGTAAAAATTTGGGACTGGAGGGTGTTGGGGTCACTCTGCGAAATGTAACTGGGCACTGGAAGCCAGGTTATGACCTGCATGCTTGTAGGCTGACTGTTGGGATCAGAGCTGTCAAACCCAGCAGCACATCTTTGAAGGCACCCAGCATCGCAGGGCAGGTGGCGACACAACCCCTCACAGAGACGTGGTTTCAAATTTTTTGGAAACTGCCTTTATCACTGCAACTTATCCTACACAACACAAAGGAATGGACTTAATGCCTGAGCATCAGGTGCCAGCTTCCACCAGCTACGAACACTGAGCCTCATAGAAAAGAACAGATGCCTGTATCCTGTCTGTCTGAGATGCTCATGTGTTAGGCCTGGTCTACACTGGGGGGGGGGGGAGGGGTCGAACTAAGGTACGCAAGTTCAGCTACGCAAATAGCGTAGCTGAACTCGAACTACCTTAGTTCGAACTACTCACCCGTCCAGACGCCGCGAGATCGAAGTCCACGGCTCCCCCGTCGACTCCGCCACCGCCGTTCGCGGTGGTGGAGTTCCGGAGTCGACGGGAGCGCGTTCGGAGTTCGAACTATCGCGTCTAGATTAGACGCGATAGTTCGAACTCCGAGAAGTCGAACTCACCGCGTCGACCCGGCAGGTAAGTATAGACCTACCCTTAGTTTGTTGTAGACTGCTCCAGTTCACAGCACTTTCAGGCTAAGTCATGGGCGTTTCTGGGTCTGGATTTGTCTGGGATGAATGCTCACATTCACGGTTCTGGTAACAGAGGCTAGCTTGTCTGATCAGATGCAGTTCAAAGTCTGAAGCAAACCCTCAGAGACAGGGAACCATGAAGTGAAAGTGAGAAAGAGGCCGTGCTTTCAGCAAAGCTGAGCAGCACAGTCGCTATCTCCCAGTGCCACTACACCCTCCCACGAGGGGCACAAACAGGCAGAAAGGGACCAATCCTGAGCACCAGCAACTGACTGACTTTGATAGGCGTTGTGGACTCAGCACTGTGACAGCTTGTAATGTACCACAGCACACCCGCACCCCAGTGGGCCTTTACAGTTACTACCCTACATTCTATGCGTCCGATGAAGTGGGCTGTAGCCCACGAAACTTATGCTCAAGTACATTTGTTAGTCTCTAAGGTGCCACAAGTCCTCCTGTTCTTTTTGAGGATACAGACTAACACGGCTGCTACTCTGAAACCTGCCCTCCACTAGGCTCCTGTGTCACAACAATCTAAACTATTGCCTGGCATCTACATACACTGTTCTATTTATACAGGGGCCAAGAGCAGGAGAAAGAAAAGAGCACTCCTGAATCCTGGTGTCAGCTCGGAAGGGAAGTCAGGGGTGGAGCAAGGACGAGTTAACTTTGATTCAAATGCCGGGCATACGGCGATGGCCCATGTGTGCTGAGTCAAGCAATGCTCAGATGACAAGGCAAATTGAGTTCTGCGTAGCAGCAGCCATATTCAGTGCGGGCTTGGAGGAAGAATGGAAGGTGAAGGGAGGGCCCAGAATGAGAGAGAGCCTGAAAGCCAAGAGAGGGAGGAAAGTTTTAATTTATACCTTAAATTGTTACGTGCACAGAAAACACAGCACAGGAAGCTTCTCACGGAAACATCAGATCCACCACCGTGCTGCTCATTTCCACCAGTCAATTAATCCAACTTGCTCTCTCCCATGCCTGTACATCCACCAGCCCCCTTCAGCGCCTTCATCCTGCTGATGATGGACAGCGCGGCTGGGCTCTCAGACACGCTCAGACACTCCACGCAGCTGGAGCACCAGTAGCCAAGGCCTGGGCAGCCAGCTGCACGAGTGCCAGCTGCTGCATAACTAGGAAAGGCACCCCTGCCAAACGGCTCTCCCCAGTGTGGTTTTATCTCCATTAGCCTCCGCCCTGAGGCCTTCTGGCACGTTGCAACATCAGACGCCGCTACATCAAGGGAGGGGGAGCTGCACCGCTGCTCTTTGTGGATTTGGATTCTTGAAAGAAATCTGGCAGTTTTAAATGTAGTTTTTTCATTTTATTCACCCGTCATCTCTAGCACCTTTCGTCAAAGGATCCCAAAGCACCCGTCAATGATAAATGCAGCCTCACCACCCCTGTGAGCCAGAATTATAGCCCTGGACAGAGGCAAGGTCACAGCCAGTGTGTAGCAGAGGCCAGGCATGTGCTTTAACCAGGACACCACTCTGCTGATTGAGATTATTAGCGGATTTTCTGCAGTTATCTCTCATCCCCTGTTGGCTTTCGGGTTGGTTTCCAGTGGGTGCGCAGCCAGCAAGATTTGCATCCTGCTTGTAACAGCACCTTACTGAAGCAGATTAGGTTGGACAACCAGGACCTGCCCTAAGCTAAGAAGGCACTTGGCAGCACCCCCAGTCACTGCCTCCTTTTCTCCTCCCAACTGGTGCTCATCTGGGTCCTGTCCTCTTTCAAAAGCCTCTTCCCCGTTTCTGCTCAGTCATGTACAGCAGGCAGCTTATTTATCAAACCTCCCAGACTCCTTTGCACTGGCTGCAATGAGGCTTAAGCACAGGTGCCACAACCACCACGACACAAGGATTCTGGGGAGCAACTGAGCGATGAAGATGCAAGCTGGGATGCAGCCGGAGAGAAGCCACGCCCCCTCTGGAATGGGGGAGTTGGAGGGCAGATACCGAAGATGAAGAGAAGCGGTACGGCCTACCCTGCGTGTGAGTAAGCCTGACTAGCCCAGGGCTATTCTGGCAAGTCCAGTCAGTGGGGATGCTGCTTCACTGCTACCCCCGCTCCTCCCCAGCTATTTATTCAGGTTCTAGGCAGGCACAGACAAGACAGCCAAAGTAGCACATCAGACCCAAAGGCACATGGTCTGATAGAATAAATACGCTGGCAGGAAGGGCAAAGGAAAAGATTACAGAGAAGAGCCTAGCTGAAGGATACAACATCTAAAATTCAATCAGGTGAGTAATGTGGTAAGCAACATATGTCAGAGAAGGACTCAGCGGGCTCTCCTTTCTTGAGGATTGGCTTCATAGCTGGGAAAACATCTCATCAGACAAGCCTAAGGCCAGGGGCCTAGTTAGATGACATCAAGCTTCTTTCCTTCAAAAGATCTCCGTACATGTACCTGCAACATGGAAAAAGGGCGCCGGGAGGACTAAAGCAGGGCCACTGGCTAGTGGACCCCTCTGCTCCATTTTCCAGTGTGCATTGCTAAGTTAGTGCAGTGGTCGAGAAGCTTGTGAGCCAAGCTCATTACAAGATGACAGCAGTTTGTCATCAGCTCAGATTCCCTCTCCCCCGTTTGCAGCTCAATTTGACCCCCCTTCTCTCCCCTCGAGACTCCAAAAGATTTCCCCACCTTTTTACTGCTTCTAAAACCCCTAAGACTTCCCGCCACATCCCCTCTTCCTTTTGAGATGGTATTTGAGTGCTCTCCAGAGCTTCACAATGCTGCTCCTAGACCCTGATGGTCCAGGGCATTGGACACAGAGATCCACAGAAGAGGGTTGCCAACTCTGACTGAAGCTCTTCCTGGAGCTTCCCCCGCCCAACATGACATCATTTTCTTAAAATATCCTATTAAAACCCCCCAGATTGCTTTTAGTAGCCACTAGGAGATTGATGCCAATTCCAGGAGACCCCAGACCAATCCTGGAGAGTTGGCAACCCTACCTCAGAATATGTGACTGTTTAGAGCATTAACTGAATTTTTCTACATAATCGCTTTTGGTGGCATTTAAGTGGAAGAAGAGCCAGAGTAGAATGAATCAGAATCATCCCATTGTGGACACTATATTGCAATGGGGGGAGGGATAGCTCAGTGGTTTGAGCATTGGCTGCTAAACCCAGGGTTGTGAGTTCAATCCTTGAGGGGGCCATTTGGGGATTTAGTTGGGGATTGGCCCTGCTTTGAGCAGGGGGTTGGACTAGATGACCTCCTGAGGTCCCTTCCAACCCTAATAATCTATGATTCTATGAATACCTTGTGCTAATGCAAGATAGCTTGGTCCCAACCTGCCCTGCATCTCAGTCCCATACTAGGATACACAGATGCTTAGATACAAGGATGATCAGTACAGGTGACTCACAAATACTGAGGGAAGACAGAACTTTACAGTGGGTTTGTTGAGTATATATTCCTTCAATGGGAGCAACACACTACACAGGGACTGTCACTCACCCATCCCAGTGTGGCAAAAATATAGAGATTCCCTATTTATGGTGTTAATCTTTGGAAAGGGGGCAGTCTTCATCCCAGATGGCGAGCCAAATCTATACGCTGAGGCCTCATATACTAGAGCCAATATGGAAGTTAACACCGGATAGACAGGAAGGGATGTGATTAAATTCCACTATTTTATAACAACTAAAATTAAGAACCCTAATATGCATCAAGCAGAGTGGCTTTGATTTTAGAGGCATCAAGTGGACATACATTTGTGGGACCCAAGAGTCAATATAAGAACATTTTCCAAATTGTCAGGCAAACAGCATCTGCGTGATAATTTCAGCTAATGGTGACACAGGCTTTCGCCCTGTGTGGAGTTGTAATGTGGCCCTTGAGGGTTTGGGATTGGAAGATGGAACTTTTGATAAAGTAAGACTCTTCTTGAGAACGTCACATGGCTTAGTGTGACTACAGTCACCTTGAAATAAAGGATGTATTGGGATATCGAGTGCTCTGTTTCAAGCAGTCTGCTGACATGAGAACACTCTGGCAGTTTTATAAATGTGTTCTCCAGCTGAAGTGGAAAGAGGGACATCCTCCCTTTTCTTCCCTCGTCTCCTGCAGCTGAGAAACAGTGCTACAGAAAATCCAGGTACATTGCCAGGGACTGTTGGTACAGTTTAATATACTCCTTTGAGTGGCATGAGGCAAGAGAAGCCATCCACTGAACCAAAGGCTGGGTCATGAGGCCAGGCAGGGAGAGCCAGGCTTAACTAGCCATTTTTAAGATTAATACCCCTCCCCAACCTCCCACCAGAGTCCTTTTCTTTTTTTTTTAAACAACAAGTTCATATTCTGCATGACAAGCCATAGTGGAGCAGGATTATCGGTCAACTTTCTGTAATAGCCACATGTGCATTTTCTCAATGCATTTCCTGAATCCAACCCTACCTTGATAACTGCTTTTCTTTCTACCCCATCTAGTTTATCCCCCTGGTGAAATACATGGACACAAAGCACAGAGTGAGGAGAAGCCAAAAGTTTCCATTTTATGGATCTGTACTGATCATGCTAAGCCAGCTGTTTGTGCAACCAAACCCCTCTGTGAATGGGGAATGAAACAAACTCAGCAAGTCATTTCCTTACATCTGTAGAAAGCGCCCGTCATGGAGCATGGTTTGTAGCTACCATGAAAGTACTTGTAGTGTAATTAATATTTAAACATAGTCTTCGCCTCCCTCCTATCTTCCCCAAACACTGAGCATCTCTCTCACCCAGATCCTAAAGGGTTCAACTGGAAGCATGTGCTCATTTCACAGCCCAAAAGGTGGTGTGTGCGTGCGGGGGGTGGAGTGGGATGGGCTGTTAAAATAATGCATTGGGGCAGGAGGCCGAAAAAAACGTAAACCAGACGAAATAAAAGCATTTGTTCCTGCTAACTTGGGGCAATAGTCATCACATCAGCAAGTGAGGTCTCTTCTTTAATATGGTGGGGCAGCCTATGAAGACTATTAATCCCAGCATGGAGTGCTCCATCTTGATCTGCATACCAGGACATGCTCAGTATAAGGACAGAGGCTTTGCATGCTGGGACCTGTAGTCTGGCACAGGCCATGCCATTGTAGTTAAATACAAAGTAGGTGCAGAGCTCTGGGGCACCAGACCCCTAACAGGCAATGCTCCCAGCTGGGCAAAGTTTGAGCAGCTGTGTTTGATGTGATGAACACTGCCCCACAGGATGAATATGATGATGATGTTGGTGTTTGTATGAATACTATACTATGTAGTCCCAGTCTATAAAGTTTTAGTCAGCAGTCTGAAAGCCTCTATTAATACAGCCCTTTAAAGGGACACTGTCAAATAATTTTAGTACAAAATTTGACTTAAAAAAAAAAGATTTGGCCACATTCCCCACTCATTACTCCCAAGAATCAAAAGCCATCTTGTCTCTACACATATCGTTTTGTGAGAGCTCCTCGTCTGCCTCGTTATTCCCAAAGCTGAGCACCATTTCTGCTGGCATCGTAGATGAAGTGGGCACACGATGGCTGATGCTTTGTGCTTCTCTAGAAACGTTTGGGAAAAACTTCCACCTCAATAGTTGCCAAGTGATTAAAAAGGGCAAGATCAATAGGGGAATATTCAGTTTCCAGAAGTCTCGGAGGATTTGCAAAGGGCAGTTAGCACTTATAGATGTAAAGTGCTATAAACAACAGCAACTTATCCTCACAATGTCCTGTGAGGTAGGTAAGTATTCTGCCATTTTACGGAGGGGGAAAACACAGTTTGAGTGCCTTGCTCAAGGCCACACAAGCGAGTGGTGGAGCGGTGCTCTAGAACCCAGGAGCCCCTGTGCTCTAACCCTGTGCTCAGACCACTAGAGTATGCTGCATCTTGCCATACACAGAGTAAAAGCCAACAATGATTCAAGCTATTAAAAGCAGCTGACAGTGTCCTTTTAAAGATTCAGTTGACTACATCTAACTTTTACACAAGGATTTTATATTCCAGGAAGGTGAAATTTAAGCATATGTGTTGCATTATGAAGGAATTCCCAGAAGAAGTTTAAACTGGAAAAATGGTTTCGTTTTCCTCAAATATTTTCATCACCAATACCTGAAGCAAGCACTGAAAGCAAGGTTGGTAGTTTTTCTCCCTCCTGACAAAGCAGAAGAATATGCCGTCATGTTTCATGTCAAGGAATTTAGTCTGATGGCATAATAAGCGCAGGCCCTACATTCACCTGACTCTTGGACACCTTCTGCACCAAAAGCTTAAAAGAAATATCAGGAGGCCAATATGGTTCGTAATTCAGGAAATTCACTTGCATTAAAAACAAACCTGAATTGGCGATGGAGTAAATCTACTGATCTTAGAGGCATGTTTCCTCAACACGAACAGCACTGTGCAAACGCAACTGTTCCTTCACTACCAGCACCGCCCTAACACAAGCTAAGGCTGGCTCAGAATAGGGCAGAGGTGGGATGACAGCAGTTTTCCCTCGTGCGTCTCATGATGGGAACCTGCTCAATCCTCTTGTTGCTGGAAATTGCCGATCCTGTTAACATATGGCAACACTAAATGCACAGACATACAGTGTTGGTAAATCTCTTCAATAGGCTCAAAGAGGTTCATGTTATCTTGACTGTGTACTGTAAAAACCATGTGCTTTCTTCAACTTGCTTTTTGGGTTCTGACCTTAAGACTGTATGATTACGATTCTTCCTAGGTATATACATGTTTTTTACTTAAATGGACAAGGACTGTGATTTTTGCCAGCAGCTGGACCCCCAAAATTCCCCTTAAACATTGGAGGCAAAACCCAATAAATATGACTGGACTGAATTCATGGATATGGTATGTTTACTCCTGGGAGTAAACTGAATGAGGAGGGGCATGGATGGATTGTGGACAGAATTTTATCTGATTGGTGCTAATCTCATATGGAAATAACAGTAGGTTACATCAGATCTGTGACATGACAGTCCAAGTAAAGTTTGGTATTAACCCAGAATGAAATTCCACCTATATGTTTGGTTTGTGTGTAACTGATTTCCAGGGTATATTAATCCTTGCCGGCAGCACTGCCATAGTCTAGAATACTCCACTCTGTTCCTATTCAGGTACAATTTTGGTTGGCACAAACTGATCAGTTTCAGTGAATGAATTTAAAAATGCCCTTTCCCCGGGCTAGAAAGACCTTACATCTTAGACTCAGTTGAACTCACGGTTGGATTAGTTGTGACGGATAGGATTAACTGCAGCCACACCTGATCCTTCTCAATCCAGTACATACACCTTACAAACCATACCCAGAGCCTGCCCAGACCCAGGGATCACTGGACCCATTTGCATTAGCTTTCCAGACCAGCCAATTGCCCAGACTCCAGCCTGGCACTTGGAGCAGCTCATGTCTGTTAACCATAGCTTAAAATAACTCATCAACCAATCATAAAATGGAGTTTTGGTTTCTCCTGGCTCCATGAACACAAAGAGGTGCACGTCCTACCATAGGAGGAAGCAATGGCTGTTAAGTTTTACAGTTATAGTGGAAAGCACTGATCACACCCTGCCGTCCTCATTACTGGATGTGGCAGGCGGTGGAGGAGGTGGCTTGGCAGCACATGCAGGTGGGGTTGACTGATTTAGGGGGGATTAGGTCGAGGTCCTCATCGTCTGGGATCTCATCTAACCGATAGCCATCCTTTAGCAGCTGGATGTTCAAGTCTTGGTTGATCTGCTGCAGACAAAGAGACAAACAGTCAAATACTTGAGACTCCCCCCTGCAAATGGTGCAGAAGGGAGGATGTTTCCTGAACATGTGACATATTTGTCTTCCATTCCCAGCTGCCAAACATCCCAGCAGTGAAAAATATCCCAGCAGAGTCCCAGCTGCATCCCCAGGTGCCACCCCATTTCAATTCCCTCTCAACCCAAACAAGAGGCTTGGAACGCTTCCAAACACCCTCCGCCCACTACCACTGGACCAAAGCAGACTTCCTTCCCAGCTGCCAAGAGTTACAATTCCAGGCCCCTTTTCTGCTGCTGAAAGCCTCTCGCTTTCCTGGGTACTCCTACACTGGAGTGGGAGGTGTGATTCTCAGCTGGGGAAAACAAACACATACTAGCTTTGATCGAGGTAGGGTGCTAAAGATAGTGGTGTAGCAGCAGCATGGCTTGGTTAGCTGCCTGAGTACGTTACCTAGGATCTTGGACAGGATTATAATCGGATGGCTAGCCCATGCTGCTACCGCTACACTGCTATTTTTAGTGGGCTAGCTCGGTGATCAAAGCCAGTGCAGATGTGTCTCCTCGAGCTGGAAATTACTGCAACAGCTGCAGTGTAGACGCAGGCTATGTCTACACTATGGCCAGATTGATGCGCCGGGGGTTGATTTAGCGGGTCTAGTGAAGACTCGCCAAATTGACCGCAGATTGCCCTCCGGTCGACCCTGGTACTCTACTCTGAACGAGAAGAGTAGGGAAAGTCGACGGGAGAGCGTCTCCAGCCGACCCAGTGCGGTGCAGACACCGCAGTAAGTCGCCTTAAGCTACGTAGCTGGAGTAGCGTCCCTTAGGTCGACTTACTGTGGTAGTGTAGACATAGCCAGAGTGATAGGTGGCCGCGTGAACCTATCAAGTCTCATGCATTACTTTAAGAGCTCCTGACTTTCAGACTTCAAATGTGGGCCTCAGCACAGGGCAGGCTGCCTGGCAAACTGCAAGACAGGGGCAGGGAGTTCTACACAATGAGAGAGCTGCTAATTGAGGCTGCACAAAGCCACTATTTTTTTTTTCTTGGAAGAAGGGAATTAAAGAAAAAAGGATGAGAGGGAGGATGGCTGCCAGTGGAAAGAACTCTACCAAGTGCAATTCTGGTCCACCTGTTTTCAAGGGGTTTGCTCCTTCTGGTTCGATAGTGTAGAGTTTAATTCTAAAATGTACCATTAAAATAAGAGTTTCTGAGGGAGCTATCCTCCTAACCCTGCTTTTAACAAAAGTTTCTTTATTAAAAAAGGGGGGCTTATTGCTCAGAGCTTGCCAGGTACGAACCCAGAGTGAATCCCTGAAGCCAACATGCGTACATGGCGGGTACTGCCTCACAAGTACACCACTCTTTAGAAAAGTATGTTTAAGTTTCTCATGCAGCAATAAGGAGCTCATATTTATACTGCACTTTTCACAAATAGTTACACGAACTATGCACAGGGGTTTACTGCAGCCATCACTAAATGCAGCCATGTTGTGGGACAAACAGCTCTTCTTTAACAATGCACAAAAGCAATGTATAGCAACTTAGGTCAGCAAGTGAAGAATATTGTATTGAACTGAAACTTCAGGAGATGTCTGCAGGAAGGAGAGCTGGAATTGGGCCAGGACACCAGGACTGAATCCTCACCTCTTTAGAAAAAGAATGCTGTGAGACCTTTAATGGCCACGTGTGATCAGGACTTCTTTTTTACATCTCAGATCTTGACTACGCAGGGAAATTGATCGAAACAGCTCCCAATGTGGACACGCTGATTCCAAACCAAGAATGTCCACATGATTCCAGAACAGCTATAGTGCTTTAAATTCACACCCTACCTTATTCCAGAGTAACTTCCCTGTGTAGACAAGATCTTGTTAAAACAAAATGAACCTCCAGAAGCACAGCACCTCACACCAAGCAGGGGCATTGTGTTAGCATTGATTCAGAAGGAAGAGCTACTGAAATCATCACCACTACCCGTGGTCCATAGGTGTTCCTCTGAGGTCTCCGATTCAAATACTGATCTGGCCTGACCTTGCTTAGCCGACCAGATCTGATGGCATGACTGTAACAGCATGCTTTGTTTGGGGACCCAGATACATTCCAGATTTCTTGACTTGACCCTGGCTCCCAGCTGTCTCCTGAAGGTTTGATTTTGGTTTGGCCAAGGAAGGGATTGAAGGAGAAGCAGTTTCCAGTGGCCTGCATGTGAAAATGGGCTGCCCAACAGCCTAAGCTTAATTTGATTAGTTGGTTATGCAAAATATGGACCAGTGGCTGAGCAATTGATTCACTACAGATGTTTGAAATGTACTAGGAAATAAGGTTGAAGAATCAACAATACTGAACTCTCAGTTTTTTCCCAAAGGAAGAGACAGCAAGAACTTCTATACAAGTCTTCTTGGACCTTCCCTTGCCCCCGTTTTGATCACAAAGTGACCCTGATATTCATAGCACATGTCAACATTCCTTATATATATAGACAGCTCTGTACAACCACTACTGTAGTGTACCAGGGACTTCCTGCACTTTTACATGTCAGGTGGATGGTTATCAAGTCTGCCATGGCCTCCAATATAACACATTTGCATCTGTTGTACCAAGGCACCATATACTGGAGGTTTGCCAGCATGGAATGCAAATTCTGACAACTATGGGATAAAATTTCAGCAGTGCTAAGATCACACATGAGAACATCCCGTGGGGAAAATTATGCCTATCTCAAATGCATGAGTGGAGAAAGCCAGTGAGCTCAGCTAGGGGAGAAGCACCTGCTATCTTAAAAAAAAAGTCTTAGAATAAAGTGTTACTGCTAAATTCTTTGCCCAGCTCAACTTTGGAGTTTCTTGCTTCGATAATTAGTATCTATGGCAAGGCAGGCAGAAGCGATTGTAACTCACCTCGGCTGAAGAATATCCCGAAGAGGAATATCTGGACATGTCAAAGTCATCATCGCTGTGGGGAAGAAAAGATACAGCAAAGGGAAGGAAACAGTTAAAGAGACTTGCTCTCTCGCTAGCATCTTGCATCTCTATATTTTGTCCATATCGTGAATCTCAGCTCCATGCACAGAGAAGTTTATGTATGTATGTAGCAGTTTTCATCAACACATCTCAAAGCACTCCACTGCCCCCGTTTTAAAAAGTCTGAAACTGAATAGTTGCATACCCATTTCACATCTCTGGAGACAGGCAGACAGATTAAGAGACTTACCCAAGGTAAGAAGAACTAGTATGAGTGGTGCAAGCAGGGACCTGGGAGCTCAGGACTCCTGAGTTTCAACACTACACTCCTTGCAAGACACCATGCAAGATCCTGATATACAATCGTGCTGTTAAGTAACACTTTTCATACCTGTCCGTATCCAGTGCTACCAGTGGCTTTTCATCTGGGCTCTGATCTAGCGATGAATAGCCTTTATTGGGAACAACCAGCCTGAAAGAAGTAAAATTTTCCATTAAGCACAAAATTAAACTCAGAACCATTTAACACTTGAGACGAAGTCATAACATAGCCAGGTCATCGGAGACACCATTCTTTTGCATTCCACAGAACGTAATTTTCTTTGAACAGTCCTGTTTTGTTCATGAAGTTGTTTAGGTTGAGGGTGTTAGAAAAAAATAATTTATATGTCAGGAATTCATGTTTTACAATGAAATGGAACCAAGTTTTGTCTCTGGTTAGCTGTCAGGCCAGTTTTCGCAGACAAATGAGCTAGCTGTGTCTTGGAAGTGCACTCCTCCCTCAAAGACGGATACAGCTGTACTTTCTAGTGTTTCATCTGGTGGACGTGTTCCACTAGAATTGCTTGGGATGTATGAATGCTTTTTGGTAGTAGTAAAGGGATTACATTAGCCAATAAGCAAATGTAATGAGGAGACCTCAGGAGGCAGTGGCCGTGAGTACCTCTAATATTCAAAATGGGTGAATCTCTGGCTTTATGGAACTTAGCCGTTGCCTACCCTGAAATGGAGATGTTTACATGAGGAAATCATTACCTAAAACCCAAGAGATTTACCAGGCCATTCATAGTACCAAATCTGCCAGGGGTTTAAGAGTTCTTATACCAACATTCAGAGACCATCCTAGGACAATAATCCAATACTGGCCAGCAGTTTGGCAAGACATACACTATGGTCTCCTGGGGGGGAAAAATGGGTTTTAAGGTTTGGTCTGAAGGAGAGAGGGTTCTGATGGATAAGTGGAAGGCTGCTCCAAATGTTGAGGGAAGAGCAAAAGGAGTAAAGATGGGAGGAGCGGTAGCTCAGTGGTTTGAGCATTGGCCTGCTAAACCCAGGGTTGTGAGCTCAATCCTTGAGGGGGCCCGTTGGGGATTGGTCCTGCTTTGAGCAGGGGGTGGGACTAGATGACCTCCTGAGGTCCCTTCCAACCCTCAGATTCTATGATTCTAAGGAGACACCTGGAAACTGCTCCTTTTCACAGTGATTTTGCTTAAAACTGTTTCTTTTAGCATAATAATTAAATTGATACCAGGGAGATGGGTGTAGTGTAAGAACCTCAATGGACTAGAATATTTTATATTTAGTTATTTTATAGTGGCTCTTGGAATCATCAGATGTCTCATGAAGACTGAATACAAGTTAATATTGTTAATCAATATGAGATTTAAATAACAGAACATAGATTCAGGATCTTCCTGCAAAGAAAGCTGGCTAATTTCCTTGGAGACCTACTGCATACAACACACAACCCACCCCTCTTCTGCATAACTGAACTGCAAAAACCTCGGCCTTCATTTAAAAAACACGGCATTTCTAGCCAAGCAATCAAAGAGAAAATCTTAAAAAACACTAACCAAATTAAACTAAAGGAGCAACAGCAATGTATGCAGAGGGCAGAAACAGTAATAGAGGTGTGAGCTGTCCCCCTTCTTTTCAGTGGCAAAACTCAGTGTTTCCTCAAGGGTGTATAAATGAAGAGAGGTAGGCTTTTAACTACACATGGTGCAACTGTAGGATGGGGCCCAAGATTAGTTCAATTTTCCCGAAATTTCCAGCTTTCAAGAGTTTGGGAGATACAGGGTTAATTCGAGCCTAAAGATGATAGTTAATTCTAGTGCAAAAAGCCCCAGCTGCAAACCTTCCAGCTTCCCTCCTGGCCATATTTTACAAAGCATGTATGGCATTGGGAATACAAATGTCTGCCGTGTACTGAAGATTGACAAAGGCAGGGAAGAGTTTCTATCAAAGCATGCATGTGGAATCCCACACTGATTGTATTATTCATTTTCTTACTGAATTCATTAAGAAACCCCATTTAAAAAAAAATTACTTGAAAGTTGCTGCAGATTTTTCAATCTGCCGCACCAGTGAGCTGCAGAAAACAAGGGACCCTGGCCCTGCTGCAGAATTTAGGTCCTGTTTCCATAGCATACAAGGGGCCTTTCTACTCCTTAAAAAAATAAAGTTGGAGGTAGAAGAAGTGATGATACTTAAGGTCAGTAACTGATCCTACAATCAGCTAGAGAGTCTAACTGAGCCTCAGGAAGGAGCAGAGAGAGAAGAAAGCCATGCAAAACAGGAGAAAGAGAGCGTGGAAGATGGCCCAACTGAGGCAAAGGAATGAACAATATTGACAGAAAGAGGAGAACTGGACAGTGCAGGAGACTGTTTACTAGACACGAAATTTCAAAGAAATCTCTTTAAGTTTGATGGTTTGTTGGGCTAGGTTAAGCAAGCTGGTATTTTCAGTCCAGTCCTTAGCAGACAGATGCTTGCCACAGGGAAAACCAACCACCACTCAGCACCCTTGCCAAGTCTCAGAGAGGCAAAGGCCTGACAAGACTCAATTACCCTTTTGCCCACAAAAAAGGGCTGAGACAGGGTGGTGAGGGGAGATCAAGTGTTTATAACATTCTTAAGGAAAAATAAGAAACCCAGAGGGATGAAAAGTGATAATGTGGATAAAGCAAAAGAGAAAAAAATGACTAGGTCAGGAGCAGGAGATTTGATAAAAGGGGCAAAAAATTACATCAGTCAGCAGAGAGCAACATAATCTTTTTCAGTGTTTTCTCTCCGCTGAGACTGAAGCAAGTTCACAGCAGAGTTATGGAATTGTTAGACACTGGCTATGGAGCAATGGCTGCAGTAAGATCATAACAGACATGACAGTGTTGGTCTGTCAGGCAGACACTACTAGGTCTAGAGGGAGAAGGAAAAAAAAAAATATAACAAAAGCAAGCTGTCTGTAGTAGGCCTGAATGAACTAAAAAAGTCTGACCAAAGCCAAAGCACTTTCCATGTTTATGTTTGAACTTCAACCTAGCAGGCCAGTAAGAAAAGAATGAATGTACAACACAGCAGCTCCGTGGTACTACTGCCAGAGAGATAATGATGAGCCCTGCTTACCCTGGCTAAGGGGCAGAATAACGGGATCCAGGAAAGTAAAACAAGATAACAGTTGAAGAAAAGTCACACTTGAGATAAATTGTTTTCTGAGAATGATTTTTTAACCTGCTTAGTGTAATTGCTACTTATAATTTGCTACATGGGAATAGACGGGAGGGGTAGCAGGGGATGAGGAGTGTGGGGGTGATGGGAATGCTTAGCTGAAGTTATGTATAAAGAGAGAAAAATGGCTTGTATCTGTGTGCAGGATTTGAGATTGCTATGTCTCCCTTGCACCTTTTTTGGGCTCAAATAAACTTGGTTTGCTTCTCCACCCTGGTGTGTTAATTAGTGCGGCGTACACCGGGCAACGAACCCCTGTTGCTGTCCTCGGGCCTCTGTGCCGGCAACAACAGTGCAATTTTTAGCAAAAATAAGCTACTTTAACCATTTCATAGGCATTTTATGTTCTTAGGGCTTGAGTCATCAGGGTGAGGTGTGGGGGAGTAGATGCCTGGTGGGGCCGTTGAGCTTGCGGCTTTGTTCCTCAAGATCCCACAGAGTGAAGGAAGGGGAGGGGTGTGCGAGATGCAGACTAGCCAGACTGCAGGACACTGCACCAGATGTCTGGGAGGGATATAGTTTTCCTAGAATAGCTTCCAAAGCATCTGTCAGTAGCTGGCCCCAAACAGCTGCCCTCCCTCTCAATGTGAAGCTTTTTTGCACACAGACGCAACCACCCACCCTGACAACATGAGTCACTAATACTACATATAGGTCCCTATGTCTGCCATCTCCCACATCCAACCTTCCTCACTTCCAGTTTAAATCCTGACTACAATGCTCCATATTTTCATTGTGTTTTTTTTAAATTTGGCAAGCAACAGGGCTTCCGTCACATCCCTTGGGAAGCTAATCCACAGTCTAATATTTCAAAGTAGCAGTTTTTCCTGATAGCCAGCCTTGACTTGGGAAATGCTCAGATACTATGATGAAGGGTGTATATGGACAACCCCAGTTAACTTTTCCTACATTCCATTCCATCCTAGTTACATCTGCTGCATCTCTTGCTAGCAACAAAGGGCTTTGGGACTTCTATGACCTTCCAAACATAAACTAGAAACAATGTGATACGTTCTGCAGCCATTGAAGTTACTTACAAACAAAACTTGACAGAACTCGGGCATGATTTATGATTCAACAAAGAATCTCTCCTCAAGTGGATGCGTAGCGCATAGAGAGGATCTAACCTACAGTTTCCATTCTATTCAGTATACGGTGAACTAGACAATGTTCTCATCTGCCAATAAGCATTCAGATTTCACCAACATGCTGAAGTTGTCTTCACTTCGACACTGAAGATTGGCTAGGTGTAAATGCCACCCTTGTGATAGCTCTCAAACTGTTCCCCTCACTGATCCTCAATGACTGTACCCCTCCCTGATACGCAGTGGAGTTCCAACTCACTAATGCTCACTGAGTGAGGTTCACCTGTCCTGGACCAACAAAACAAAATGGGATCCACGAAAACACAACCATGAACTTTTATTTTTCAGCTGACTAGTACCTGCAACACAAACTAAATATTGTCAGTTATCTGTGAGCGTGAGCAGCTCTGAGAAAGTTTCGTCATGGTGTTTAGAGCCCAGAGGAACTATATGGCAAAACACATACAGACGGGCCATTCACAGGCCTTTACTAAGTCAACCAGTATTTGGAAGCATTTGAATTCAAAAAGAGTAGCAAAATGACTGGGCTAAAACCAGCCAAGTCAGAGATAAGCCCGAAATCAGGGTGGTGTTCTTTTGAAGCAGTACTGTGCAATCTCCTATTCACAGGATTACATGGTGTTTCGGATTACCAGGAACGCCGCAGTCAATCAGACTGAACCTCGGGTTTAGTCCTGCTTTCAGTAAAGATCAGCCAGTCTGCCAAGGTACCCCAGCTGCAATCCTGGCTGTTCCTTGACTCCAACTCCACCCCTCCCCAATGCAGCGCACAGAGTCTGTGGCCTGCCAGACCCTGAGAGAGCCATCGTGACTGTTGTATGGAGTCAGCGTGGCATTATGACAGTCCCAGTCCCAGGGATGGCGGTGCACTGCAGACATACTTGAACACTACGAAATCCTCTACCTTGTTCGAGCCATCACATTGTTCTTCTTGGGCTGCTGATTAACTGGGCTTCCCATGTTGCCGTTCTTCAGGGACCCCTTACGAGCTAACTCCCGCTGCTTCTCTGTATGAGGAATACAAAGGGGAAAACAGAGTTAGTCATGTTATTTTCCTGGCTACCATGCAGCCGCTGACACTGAATTCTGAGCTGGTGAAAAAAGTGTGGCAAGGATGAGAAGCCAGAGAGAGGGAAGTTCTTGATCTCCAAAGCAGGGACAGCTCAAGAAAAGTGCCAGCTCTGTCCCTATTCCACCCCACTCTATAAGATGCCTCATGCCTTACTCTGGTGTTGGGTGGGGGAAGGGGTCCAGGAATTTCAGAGTCCATGAAAGCTTTGACTCTGTTGGGACTGCCAGGAAGGGGTCCAAGTCGGCACTCTCAGAGGCTGAAAATGGCAAAGAACCTGCCACCAAGGCAGGACATTGTGCTGGTTTCAGTGCTCGGTCCAATCTCGTTTTTGACCCCTTTCCTGGGAGACAATTCCACAACCTAATCGTTTCCACCGCCTGAAGGATCATTACCGTCCAAGCTCCTTTCAGTTCTAGCCCGTTTATTATCTGTCCCCAGGAGTGAGGTCACATTCTTCTCACACTGAATCTCATTGTTCTTTTCTGTCCTTACCCTTCATTCTCTAGATAAGTTTATAGATGTCGCCCCTTTGAGCATTTTGCATGATTTTCAAACAGTACTTTAGTTTGCTCCAGGTTCAAGTGGCCAGTGAGGTGGAACCTTAAAAGTGTCACAGCCTGAGGATTTTTTGGAATTATAAGTGGGGATCAAAATCAGCTTTAATTAGGGAGAGACTATGACCTCTCCCTAATAAACTGTTCAACTACAGAGCTAGGATTAGAATCCAGCTCCACAAACTCGCCTCCTTGCAGAAGGAGTGCTTGCTAAGTCCCTAAGACAGTCTATGCATTATTTCTATGGCAGTAGTGACCAGAGACTCCAATAAGGATGGAAGCCCATTATACTAGCTGCTGTACAGCCATACAGGAAGACATGATCTCGGCCCAAACAAGCTAGCCATCTACTATTAGACAAAGGGAAACAAGTGGGTGCAGCAAACAAGAGGGGGAAATGTGGGAAAGACACTGAAGATAACAGTAGAGGAAAGAAGAGTTCTGCTTTCAGTAACAGAAGAACCGTATGTTCGAAGGGGGAATCAGCCAACAGAGGCATTCAGATACAACGTCGATGGGCTCTGAAACTATACAGAATAGAACATACACAAACTGTGCACAATTCTTACCCCACTGATGTCAGTGGTGACTAAACTCCCATTGACGTCTGTAGGAATAGGTTTGGGCCCATAATTCTCACGGGTATGTGCTAGAGGGAGGCAGACATTGGACAGGAGTGAACATTTCAAATCAGGGTGATTTTTCATGATGCCGTAACTCAAACATGGATTGGTCATTTCCTCTTCAGACATCTGGTATATCTCAGGTCAAATGAATTTTCCTTACCAAAGACATATGGGGATACAACAGGGCATTATGGTGGAAACTGATTGCAACCTTTACTGCAAAAAGGCAACTGCCTCTCTGTAATGTAACAGAGGCCTCTGGTTGTGCATACAAATATACAGACAATACCACCCTTGGAAAAGTATTGGCAGCTCAAAGGGGTTTCATAATTCATAAAAGGCACCTGACTCCACAGAGCTTCCGAAAGCAAACAGGAAATGACAGTGCAGTTCTGCCAGGCAAGTTTGTGGGTTGGAGTGACCCCTTCTCTTCCTATTTAGTGACTTGGGGTAAAATTTTCAACAGTGCTTAATCTGACACTTAAGAGTATGCCTGCACTGCAAGCAGAGGTGTGACTACAGTACGTGTAGATAGACTCAAGGTAGCAATGATCTAGCTAGCTTGAATAACCGTAGCAGCGAAGCCATGGCACCACGGGCGGGACACTGGGTATGTAATTGAACAGCTAGCCCATGCTGCTGCAACTTCACTTCTCTGGTTGGTTGGGCTAGCTAGATTACCGCTAGCTCAGGTATGTCTACATTTGCTGCAGTCACACCTCTGAGTTCAGTGTAGACAGACCCGCAAGTGCATATTTACAAAAAGCTGTTAAAGCACAAATTAAAATTAAATTACTCATTATGGATAGTCTTGACCAGTACCACCGATGCGGCCACCAAACGTAGCAGCAGCCACAGGAAGGAGCAAGATGAAATAAGTGACCTAAAACTAAACTAGTTCAGTAAATGGCATCATCCTGTGAAGTTTGTCAAATGTTGGCTCCATTGTCCCGGACTGGTGCGAATTCCAAAGCCATAGGCCCTCTATTGAACAAGTTCTGCTAGCAGCCCAGTAGAGTTCAGTACCATGAACCATCAGCCAATGCAATTTTAATAGCCACAATTGTGTATAAAGGTAAAAGAATATTACTCTGAAAACCATGGTCCTAGACCATTCAGTCCATTAGCACAAGTATTCTCTAGAACACTGTGGTGCTGCTGATAGTCATACTTCCTAAAAGCAACCATCACCACCAGAAATCTTGTTCTATGCTAGAGTACACCATTTTCTGAAACTGTTCAGCCTCGGGCAGACACAGCCATCAAAATGTCATCCTGAAAGGATGTTTAAGTTCAGTTTAAGAAGCAATGGGAACAGGCCCTACAGAATGGAAATGCTGAGGCAAGCTAAGGGAGATAGGACACTCTTTTGAAGTTAAGGAACTGGGCTTGGAAGACGGAGAACTGGGTTCTATCTCCAGCCCTAACGGTGACTTCCTCTGTGACCTCAGGCAGGTCACTCTGGCTCAGTTCCCATCTGTGAGTCAGGCAGTCATGCTTTGCCTCATCTCAAAGGCTGGGGAGAAGATGGATTAATTAACGTTTGTGCTCAGTCACTGCAGTGACGAATACCATATCAAAGGCTACAGCTAAACTTAACTGCAGCTGTCACTGTGTGTTCCAGCTACACTACCACTTCTACACACCCAACATTCACCCAGGTGTGTCAGGGTTGAGACTAGAATAGGGGATGTATTGAAAGATGCACAATAGCACAACACAACAGTCTAAGATAGAAAGAAAAGAACAGAATAATCAGCAAACTGAAAGGTGAATTCTGGTAGGCACAATACGATTACCCGCGGTTGAATCTGACCAGCAGACAAAAGAGCCACTTTTCTAAAGAGCCACAAAACCTTCAGTCACCATTAAGGACGTTTTGTGTTTCATCCAAGAGTTGGCAGCTTCTGTATTAATATCAGAGGTGGGCAGTGGCTTTAGTACTATCAGCGGGAAGAGTTCGACCTATTGAGCTCCCTTGTTACTTGCTTGAGTTTACCCTCCAAGGGCTCATCCAGATTGCTTCTCCTTAGTTTGTGAAATCTAATGGGATTGTGGCAAAAGATGGCATGGGCATAGCCCGTCCTTCATTTTTTGGTGTGACCGCTGTTGGATACTGCAAGGCTCTCCCTCTCACCCCATCCAGGATTGATCACACTGCACGGAGCATTCCCAGTACATGCAATGAACTTCTCAGGATGCAAAGCAACTTGATGGAAAATCGATCAGAGCTCACAAGGAGCCCAGGCCATCAAAACTGCCAAGTGTTGAACAACTCAAGTGTCAGAAAACTTGGGAATTTAAGTTAATGGGAGTTCCTGATTATGTTCAGTGAGGCAAGAAGAAATCCCAAAGAAATGAGATTTCAATAAATTTCAAAGGAACAAAGGAGGAAACATACCAATGAATTACAGAAACCTATTTCCAATCTTTTATGTCTGGTGTTTTTGCTGTTAAAAAAAATAGTAAAAAGCTTATGCCTCAGAAACCCAAGAGAAGCTGCAGGGCTGGGGAAGACAAGAAAACACTGGGCTGTTCTTCAGCTTTTTCTGAGATGTCACAAACAATTTAGCATAAGGACAGAATAACGATGAAATCCCACCTAAACAATGGCTATCTTGGAAGCCATTACCTAGTGTTTGAAAGGAGTCATTTAGCTTCTACTTCACTTAGCTGTCATCACCTTTTTTATTTAAATTGCACTTAACCGTAAACATTTACAGCAATCAGGTTTATGGTCCCATTTCCAAAAAGTGGCTCTGGAAGACTAGATATGTGCAGTATGAACGCACACATTACACTAGGAGGAGAGCTCAACTTTGCTCAATCCCATGTTCATGCCACACCTAGGTACTTCTGCAGAAAAGCAGAATGGACAAGCAGAGAGGGTGTGAAGTAGCCTGCTTGTGCCAATTAACATTGAGGGACCTTCTGCTGGGAATGCCCGATTAGGATTTTGAAGCTCCCATCTCATCTTTAATAGATTATGTAGTGTTCAGCGTAACCCACAAGGCTCCACACTTGAGTGGATGCAAGCAGCAGTTTTGTTTCCGTTTGGGCAGATGGCTCAGTGAACACAGACGGTGATATGTTTCCAGCCCAGTGCACAGGGGAATTTAGCTGCACCACTTCCATTTATGCTAATCACTGACATTATACAGGAAGGAAAACATGTAGGGCAGTGTGTGCAAAAGAGGAGGGGGAGCTGCCTGCCTGTAACGCTGCAGAGCGGGTCTGAACGGCCCTGGGAAAAGGAAAGCAAGACCAGGGCCTGCCACATCTCTGCATTAGCTCTCACTTTTTCTCCTTTCTTTACTGCACTATTTGGTTTCTTCAGTCTCTGCAGCATTTCATTCTTTTCACATCACATGAAGATATTTTATTACCAAGGAGGGGCTGCACAAACAGTAGACAAATTTGGGTAACTTACAAATATACCAACTATTGCTTTTAAAGCCCTAACACTTGACACTGGCTAGCCAGCTGGTGCACTGCAGCTGCTCACTACGCTGTCCATGAGTGTCACTGGTATATTTTGCTCCTCCACCCCCGCTCTCTGTGTCACACCCAACTGTTGTATCATCTTAAGTTTAGATTGCAAGCTTTGAAACCATCCTTGTGAGATGTTTGTGCAGTGCCTAGCACTGTGTAGCCCTGGCCTACAGGCACTACTGCAATACAAATAATAATAATAATGCAAACAGCATGGAGAAAGGGAGAAATTCAGCATAATCTCCCCCCTCCCCATCTCTCACAGTGAAGATCTTCATTTCTTGCTCCACGTGCTACCCTAACAAGCACTTTGCTGGAGACAAGATAACCAGCCCAGAAGCTCGCAGATATATAAGCTTTAAATGATGTTCAATTAATTTCATTAGCATAAAGAAGCATCGAATAATGGGAGTTGCCAAACTGATCAAAGCTGTGGTCCACCTAATCCAGGATCCTTGCAGTGATCTTCATGTATATTACAGTAGCGCCCAGAGATCTCAATCAAGATCATACCCCATCAGACTAAGAGCTGAACAAAATAAATAGGAAGACAGTATCTGCCCCAAAATGCTTACATCTGGCCAGCTCCAGATGCTTTCAAGGACGGCGCAAGAAACCCCACAGTGGACAATTATAGAATAACCTGTCTACAGGGGAAGTTTCTACCAAATCCTCATCAATTAGATGGAGGGTTTATGTCCCTTTTTTAAAAAAAAACACTCGCTAACGTAACTGTGGACATTCTCGTTATCCACATAAATATCTACTTTACTGAATCCAACCAAGCTCACTGCCTCAATGGAATACTGTGGCAACGAGTACCACAGATTAACTGTAAAAGCAGCAAAGAATCCTGTGGCACCTTATAGACTAACAGACGTTTTGTGGCATATGAGAATGGATAAGGTGCCACAGGATTCTTTGCTGCTTTTACAGAACCAGACTAACACGGCCACCCCTCTGATACTTGACAGATTAACTGCACATTGAGTAAAACAGTATTTTCTTCTGTCATTTTGAAACAGTTACCTTTCAATTTTGTTGAATGTTCCCTTGTTCTTGTATTAAAAGAGAGGATAAATAAATATAGCATATGATGATGAACAGATGAAAATTCCAATTTATAAAGTTGGAGTTAAAAAAAAAAATCTTCAGAGCTATTCCCATTGATGTATTTCAGTCTGTTAAAAAAATCACAACCCATTTCAATGTGCTCCTGCCCTTTTTAAAATGAAAACACTGAACTAATAAATGTTTGTGCTTTGTTGTACTTTATAATTAAATCAGCTTTGTATGTCTTTCCTATGGTTAGTATTCAGTTTGCTTAGCATTCTGCTCAAAAAAGGTGCAGTCCTCTACAGCCATGGTTCTTAAACTAGGCCTGCCGCTTGTTCAGGGAAAGCCCCGGGCGGGCCGGGCCGGTTTGTTTACCTGCCGCGTCCGCAGGTTTGGCCGATCCCAGTGGCCGCGGTTCGCCCCTCCAGGCCAATGGGGGCTGCGGGAAGCGGTGGCCAGTACGTCACTCGGCCCATGCCGCTTCCAGCAGCTCCCATTGGCCTGGAGCACATGAACTGCGGCCACTGGGATCGGCCAAACCTGCGGACGCGGCAGGTAAACAAACCGGCCTGGCCCGCCAGGGGCTTTCCCCGAACAAGCGGCAGCCCTAGTTGAGAACCACTGCTCTATAGGACTGTTGTCTTTGCAAACATAAGGCAAAACATGCAGAGTTTAAGCAGGGTGGACATCAGTTCAGGCTATGCTGAAGAGCAACACTTAAGGTTCAAATCTTGCCAAATATTATTTCCTCCAAGTCCTACAATACTGACCCTAGCTACTGAGAGTTTATGCTCTGCTACAGGGAACAATCCTGCACTGGTTCATAGGATTTCAAGGACGGGGAAAGACAAAAGGAAATTAGTTGCATGCAACATAATATGTTCTATCTCTAAATTCTATGAAATGAGATGATCAGAGATGTTTGGCTCCGTGCGGCCCCATCCCCAGATGGGAGCATTGCTGAGTATGAGGACTGCGTGTCCTGATGAATTCCTACCTTCTCGAGGAAGCAGCAAATACTGTATAAATTACACAGGAAATAAAATTCCTCTGTCCATTTGCATTCTGCTGAATGATCAATGGAGTCTTGGGCAAGATTGGGAAAAAAGAGTGAAATGCTGATTACAACTCCTACTTCAGAATCAGCATTGCTCTCCCTCCTGTAATGCAGCGGAGGGACATTAGCATGCATCCAGCCAATAGAAAACCTTCACTAACTTTCAGCTCTGACAGAGGGTCTCCCTCAACCAGGACTGTCACGTCCTTAGGGCACATTTTACCCTGCAATATGCACATCAGTGAGAGCTTTGCATGTGCACCAAATATGGGTGTATGGCAGAGGAGTAAACCAATCCGCCTGTTTTGTAGCAGCACTAATCAGAATGGTAAATTGTAAGGACTTCTTTTTCTGATGAGATCTTGAAAAGGTATTGAAACCACACGAGTGGCATTCACACCATCAAAGTGAGACAAGATTGGGCCTTTGCATGTTAGAAGCCAGGTGACATAGGAATGCTACCTTCACTGAAATATTGGAAATGAAAATCTCTTTGTGGTCAGGTAGCTCTGTTCCAGGGACTTGGGGATATGGATTAAAATTCATATGCCGCAAAATACAATCCTGATTATTCAAAACAATATTACCTGAAACAAGGTTACGTTCACACCTCCTCAGTACCGTTGTTCCAGATAAGCGGCTTCAGATAAATGAGGTTTAGATAACTGAGCCATCCAGCTTCCAAGATGGATTGGTTGGCTCAGTATTTTTTCGCTAAAGCATCTTAGTTTTTCTGACTTAACAAGCTACAGTAATTGTGAGAACTGAGCAGAGGCAGCATGCTCATAAATCTGCACTCAGAGGTCCTTCCTGGACCAGGGTTTTATGCATCCAGATCTCTCCAGAAAAAGTCAGCTACATTTCCTTATGCCTGCTGAACTCTGGCTGTTGTTTCATCCCCTTGGGACCGCTGCCAGCTGGCATAACCAGGAGCAAGCTTCAGGCTGCTATCAGCTACCCAAGAGTCCTGCCAATCAGAATTGGCCTGAGATCTGGGGAGCACAGATGCCTAGTTAAGAACCTACTGCAATAAGAAGTTTATGCTTTACATACCCAGTGAAACAGAGCGAATCCTAGATTAATGAATGGACCAAGAGTCCTCTCCTCCAAAATTCTGAACGGGAGAGGTTTCTGAAAGGTCTTTTTACCACCCGCCTGATAATACTGTTTCCTACTTCCCTTCAGCTTTCAGCCAGTGGGAAGAGGTGAATCCTTTTCAGAATGATAGCTATTTGTGGTCATCAGCTGATGGTTCAGTTACCTGTGTGAAATCTAGAAGATAAGACTAAGCCACAAAGTTCCTATAGGGAAGTAAACTTCCCCACAGCTTGGGGGTGTTTAGCCCTTATAAATATACACAGTTTCGAAGTACAGGGAAGCAGTCCACGATAGCAGAACAGCTGGTGAGGGAAGCCTGTGGTTATTAATGTTTGAGAATAAAAAGAAAGAAACTAACACTTAGCATCTATATCTAGTTATGTAGCATTTTGCTTTTTCACAGCACTGTACAAGCCTGAACTAATCCTCACCAGCCTTGTGAGTCTAGAACAGGGGTCTCAAACTCAAATGACCCCGAGAGACCCGAGGGACTACGCCCCCCCCGGCCCCCCCCCGCCCCCCCCCCCCCCCCCCCCCCCCCCCCCCCGCCCCCCCCCCCCCCCCCCCCCCCCCCCCCCGCCCCCCCCGCGGCCCCCCCATCCCCCGCCCCCCCCGTCCCCCCTGCCCTGCCCCTCCCCCCCCTCTCCTCCTGCGGCTCCCCCTCCCCCCCTTGGCGGCTGGGGCGGCGAAGCCAACAGAAGGGGCCCCACGGGAGCCACCACCGGCTGCGCCGGCGCGGCCGCCTCCCCCTTCCCGCCCCCCGCCCCCGCCCCCCCCCGCCCGCCCCACCGCCGCCGCCCCCGGCCCCCCCGGCCCCCCCCCCCCCCCCCCCCCCCCCCCCCCCCCCCCCCCCCCCCCGGCCCCGCCCCCCCCCGGCCCCGCCCGCCCCCCCCCCCGCCCCCCCCCCCCCCCCCACCCCCCCCCCGCCCCCCGGCCCCCCCGGCCCCCCCCCCCCCCCCGGCGGCACCCCCCCCGCCCCCCCCCCCCGGCCCCCCCCCCCCCCCCCCCCCCCCCCCGCACCCCCCCCCCCGGCTGCGGCCCCCCCCCCCGGGCCCCGGGGGGCCCCCCCGCCCCTCCCCCCCCCCGCCCCTTCGGCGCGGGCCTGGCGAGCCGCGCCGAGCCAGCCCACGTGGGGGGGGGGGGCGGTGAGCGCCACGCAGCGCAGCAGCAGCAGCCCAGAGGCCCAGCCCCCCCCCCCCCACGCGGCGGGATCGGGGGGCTCGGGCGCGGACGAGAGCTCGCGGGCCGCCGCGCGCGAGGGAGAGAGGAGGGGGGCGGGGCGAGCCTTTCTCTCTGGGGGGCCCTGCAGGGGGGGGGGGCAAATTGCCCCCTCCTCTGGGCGGCCCTGGGGAGCTCCGCGGGCCGCAGGGAAGAGCTCCGCGGGCCGCATGTTTGAGACCCCTGGTCTAGAAGCCACATTTTACTGATGGGAAACCAGTTAATTGATTTCCCCAAGGCCCCATCATGTATCTGTGGCTCCACTGAGATTAGAACTCAGGGCTCCCTGTGCTTGCTCCAAGAAGGAACTTCTGGCTGGGGTACAAGATACTATGTATCAGAGATAACTTAGTAACCACAGGTTCTCTGACTGCCAGATAGCAAAGATATCCCTACACTTTACTGTGCATGAGTTCCTAGTATCTAGGCACCACTAATACCAATCCCATAAACACAAAGGAACCTTGCTGGAAGTCACTCTCCTCTATTTTTCCTCCTTGATGTTAAGATTGAGGTTTTTATTTTTAGCAACTGAGGTACATCTACCCTCCAGTTAGGTACCCACATCCGGCCCATGCCAGCTGACTCAGGCTCCCGAGGCTCAGGCTATGGGGCTGTTTAACTGTGGTGTAGACGTTTGGGCCTGAGCTGGAGCTCAGGTTCTGGGACCCTGAGAGGTGGGCCAGCGGCGGGTGTCTAGCTGCAGTGTAGACATACTCTGGGTGTCACACAGTAGTCGCCCCCTTAAGAGGAGATGGGTCTCAGTGCACCTCTGACAAACTTTACTCACCTCCCCAGGTGGATAGGATGAAGGTCATGTGACTGGTGGGCCAGGTGACCCAATCAGACCTGCTGTAGAAAAGAAAGCGGCCTGGACAGAAAAGGGGTGGCAGGTGGGTGTTGGCAGATGCCTGCAGAGAGCAAGAAGGCTTGTGCAGGGCCCCAGGTCAGCATGGGGAAGGTCTATAGACATTGCCCAATTCCAGGGAAGAAGGGCTGGGAGAGCAGGAAGACGGACCCTTGGGAAGGAGGGGTTGTGCCCAGCTGGGAACTGGGGTGAAGGAAAGGAACGGAACTTTAAAGAGAGGACAGATCCTCAGGGAGAAGGGCTAGGCCCAGACTTTGTGCAGGATTTCATAAATAGGACCCCAGAATGTTGGAACCATTGGTAAAGAGTATTAATGTGTTTGTGGACTAAATAAATTGGATCCCCCTTCAGGAGGGGAACGTTTTTTTAAAACGAAATGGACTGGGTGAGCTATTGAGGAGTCTGATGAAAAGAATCAAGTTAGAAAATTTTGAAGATTTATATTCTCACTTGCACAGCCCCAAATGAAAACAGTTTCATAACCCTAACTCTGTGGACCACTCATCCCTAATTTAGAGTCTCATTCTGTTCCCTGACACATTTTAAAAGTGAACAAAAACTGCAGTTTCACCTGGAAGCAATTTCTGCAAGAGCACACTCATCATTTTCAATTCAAAGTTAAAGGTTATGGACAGACTCTGTCTGGCCCAGCTCTGTTGTAGTGTAGCCGATAAAAAGGCACACTAACTATGGATAACAGCATCTCTCTCTTCATTTCAAGTGCCATACACACTGATGGTGGAACAGTCATCTATCAGGGATATAGATTTTACATTAGTATGTGCATCACAGTTAAGTTATACAGTAGGTCCTGATGGGCTATAAAGAAATACTTAGGTTCAGCAATGCATGTAGCAAAGTTTAATACGGTGTGTATTTTATTAGGACAAGTGATGCTTGTAAAGGCAAAACCTGCTTACCCTAAGGGTAGTAGGAGACATCCAGAGCTTTCAGCTGCACAGTGCCCATCGACAGCAAGAGTGTTTGAATGGAGCTTTGGGCAACTAGGTTTGCACTATATATACATTCAACCAATCTTACATACTTGTACAAGTTTAAAAATATGTGCTAAGCAACCGCTATAAGGGGAAAAAAATCTACATTTTATAACCTACGAAAGGTTTGTATTTCATTTACTCTGAAAAGATTATGGCTGTGAGGAAATTTAATTTGCTGGCTAGTGGGCACCACTGCTGTCTGGAATATCTGAACTAATTGTGTTACTACATTGCCCTCTAGTAGCTAAAGCAAATAGAGGATAAAAGCTCCAATACTACTGAGAGCAAATGAAGAGTCCCTTTGCCTCAAGTGGTTCTTTCGGAGCAGAACTTCGGACCTAGTCTTGCCCAGACAGTATGTGGGTAGCTTAGCTGACAGTCATGGAGGTGTTTGTGGCCTCTGATATAATATAGAAAAGTACGAAATATTCATTGCTTTGAGTTTTACCTCCAATAGTGAGAATGGCATCTTCGACTCAGAGTTCCACATCAGCTGTTGATTTGTGCTCCACAACCTTAGCATTAAAACAACAGCGTTTTGTACTTAATCAAATGAAGGGAGATGGAATAATCCAACTAGAAGTGATTAGTGTGCATTCAGCTGAATGGATGCTCTTCACTTTTCAATCCTTGCGGGGGGATAGTGCAGTGCTTTGAGCATTGGCCTGCTAAACCCAGAGTTGTAAATTCAATCCTTGAGAGGGTCATTTAGGGATCTGGAGCAAAAATCTGTCTGGGGATTGGTCCTACTTTGAGCAGGGGGTTGGACTAGATGGTCCCCTGAGGTCCCTTCCAACCTTGACATTCTATGATATGCTGAATGTTATCAGGTTTTTTAAACTAGCTCCTGTAGATAGATTGCCTGAGGCTTTAACACCTTCTGTATTTTTCCTGGGCAAGGAAAAGATTGTTGCTTAGCTTTTGTGTGCAGCCCTGTAGACATTTTGCTAGCTGGAATAGAGTTGCTAGAACATCCTTTCACAAGATGGATTGCCTGTTTACTATGGATCTTTGGCAGGAAAGCAGGATGTGCAATACCTGGGGTATGTGTTACTGTTATTCTGCTTAGCAGCCTGAATTCTTTGGAATAGCGGCAACTCAGCTACAAAGCCTTTATGCACAGTCCACCTATTCCTTTAACAGGATCACCAGTTTGAGTTCTTCATTCAAGAGCTTTTCATTGTCTGTAACTTTGACAAACAGACTCAATGCCCCCATTCAGTTATTTAATAAGTTTATGATTAACCAATCTGATTCCATCTTCATTAATTAGCTTTGTGGGGATTTCACTGCACCAGGGTTACTGTGCCACAGACTCTAGCTTAATAGATTCACACTGTGGTACGGGATTGGTGCCGAGTCAAGGACTCTTGGCAAGCCTTTCTTTAAGGCTGCTCTCCCTCTTGTCATTGCATGGTTAGTTGCTGCAGGGAGGTGGTAGAAGCGGCAGCAGTGGGTGGCATGGTAACACACAGGGATGGAGCGGGCAACACACAGATATTTGGGCATGGTGACCCAGAGGGACAGCTGGGGCCAACAGCCACTTCATTGGGTCATGGCAACCCACAAGGGCAGCTGAGGATAGAATTATAGAAGTGTAGGACTGGAAGGGACCTCAGTAGGTCATCTAGTCCAGTCCCCTGCTTTAAAGTATTGGACGAGGAAGAGGAGGAGTATGGGGGACAGGCAACCCAGGGATCTAGTGGCCTGGGGAGCCAGGACCTGTTTTTGACTCCTGAGCAGTCAAGCCACTCCTAACAGTCCAGTACTGGCAAACCTGATGCAGGGGAAGGAACCTGGAAAGTACTGTGTGTGTGTGTGTGCTGCTGGCACTCATCACACACACACACACACACACACACAACACCACACTGGTGACACACTGCAGCACCCTGCTGGTCTGGTGGTAGCTAGCCTGTCCTCTCTGGGGGAATGTGCATGTTGTGTGTTCTCTCTGCTGCCCCCCAGCTCAGTGACAGCTGGCACAGCAGACCCTCAGCGAACTTTCCCCAACCCACACAATCATCATCAAGACGAAGGCACCAGGCCAGATTTATTGTTGCCAAAGCATGGTACTAGTATCCCGCAGACCAGTGGTGGGCAACCTGTGGCCCACCACTGCCACAAACTCTACCAGACCACTAAAACATGCATGCCCACAACAACAGACCAGCTCAGTGAATGGTGGGATTTCTGTTCTTCCCTAGGCTAGACAAAGACACTCCTTCTGAGAGACATCTCTATACCCAGAAACAAACAAACAAGCTACATACTGCCCCTCTGACATAGTTACTGCCCCCGGATGTGGCTAGTTATCACCCATCTCCTTGTACATGTTGGTTCGATTAAAACATCTCTATCATGGACTGTCATCCTGACCTTATCTTTTAGGAGGGGTCAGTGTGTTCCTGTTCTCCTTGGGAAATGTTTTTGTACCATCCTTGATATCGGGATGTGTTTGCGTGAGTGCTCCGTGCCTAGCACTTCTTAGGAATGTGTATTTCTTCAATATCAGCCCTGTTCTGGCCCGATTCTGTGAGCAGGGCCTGCCTCTTGCTTACAGCTTGTTTTTACTTTATATCAGTAAAGTTTTTACTACTACTTTAGCCCAGGCCTCAGGCCTCTGATACAAGGGCTTATGTCTCAGGCTCTCTTCCTACTACATTCCCCTGCTTTTTGTCTTTTTATGGGGAGGATGTGTACCCATCGTCCCGGAAAAGCATAACGCATGGACTGAAGATGGCCCAGGGGGCTAAACACTGTTATGTGGCCACCTTACCTTTTCATTTACACATTCATGCCCCATTTGTTCCTTAGTTTGCACATTCCCTCGTACGACTGATGGACAGATTTTATTTTTTAATTGTTTTTAGTTTTTTATAGTGGACCTGGGAGTGTTAGCCCTGGGCCCATGACTGAGGCGTGGGGTGTAGAGCTGTGCTTTGATAACCTGTGGGTGACGTGAGGAGGCCTTTATACTTAGTTGGTGGTTGATGAGATGGGCTTAGGTCAGGATTATAAGTGTATTGTGCTTATAGAATAGTATAGGTAGATATACTAATATATATGAGGGATTATATGATTTTTTTTGAATAGTTAAATACCAGATTTATATTTTATATAACTTGTGATATATGATGATATATGGATAAGGTTGATAGTTGGTATGTATACATAGATGTATATGCGAATATAATAATATGCATATATGTATATTTTTGTACCTTAAACATTTTTTATAGGACACATTTGGTTTAACACATCTCAGAGAGTATCCCAGTATACAGATGTCCAAGAGCCCTTACAAACTGTATAAATACAAACATTTGCTTTTTTACGATGGCAGCGTTGATAGCTAGGATTATTTCTTTTTGAACCCAGTGTTGTAATTTGGCTTTTTTGGTTTGATGTTGCATGTAGCAACACATTTTTATTAGTGCAATTATTGTTACGGCTTGTAAATTTTTATATTTTATTATTATTTATTTATTTTATTTTATGCGTTGATAGATTATTTCTTTTCTTTTTGAACCCAGTGTTGTGTTTTTTTTTTTTTTTTTTTGCATGTAGCAACACATTTTTATTAGTGCAATTATTGTTACGGCTTGTATTTTTATTAGTATTACACTAAGGGGAACTACAGGCCAGTCAGCCTCACCTCCGTCCCTGGAAAAATCATGGAGCAGGTCCCCAAGGAATCAATTCTGATGCACTTAGAGGAGAGGTAAGTGATCAGGAACAGTCAGCATGGATTCACCAGGGGCAAGTCATGCCTGACTAACGTAATTGCCTTCTATGATGAGATAACTGGCCCTGTGGATGAGAGGAAAGCAGCAGACATGTTGTTCCTTGACTTTAGCAAAGCTTTTGATACGGTCTCCCACAGTATTCTTGCCATCAAGTTAAAGAAGTATGGGCTGGATGAATGGACTATAAGGTGGATAGAAAGCTGGCTAGATGGTCGGGCTCAACGAGTAGTGATCAATGGCTCCATGTCTCGCAGGCACCCGGTATCAAGTGGAGTGCCCCAAGGGTTGGTCCTGGGGACGGTTTTGTTTAATATCTTCATTAATGGAGGATGGTGTGGACTGCATCCTCGACAAGTTTGCAGATGACACTAAACTGGGAGGAGTGGTTGATACGCTGGATGGTAGGAATAGGATACAGAGGGACCTAGACAAATTGGAGGATTGGGCCACAAAAATCTGATGCGGTTCAACAAGGACAAGTGCAGAGTCCTCCTGATGGATGGAAGAATCCATCCCGCTATGGGCTGCTGGGACCGGAGTGGCTAAGCAGTTCTGCAGCAAAGGAGGGGGGGGGGACAGTGGAAGAGAAGCTGGATATGAGTCAGCAGTGTGCCCGAGCTGCCAAGAAGGCCAATGGCATATTGGGCGCTATTAGTAGGGATCAGTGATTTTTTTTTTTTTTCTCACACTGCACGGGATCTGATCTGGAGTATTATTTACAGTTTGATCCCCCCCCCACTACAGAAGAGGGGACAAATTGGGAGAGTCAGAGCGGCAAAACGAAAATGATTAGGTGGCTGGGGCACATGACTTACAAGGAGAGGCTGAGGGAACTGGGGTTATTTAGTCTGCAGAAGAGAAGAGTGAGGGGTGGATTTGATAGCAGCCTTCAACTACCTGAATGGGGGTTCCAAAAAGGATGGAGCTTGGCTGTTCTCAGTGGTGGCAGGTGACAGAACAAGAGGCAATGGTCTCAAGTTGCAGTGGGGGAGGTCTAGGTTGGATATTAGGAAACACTATTTCACTAAGAGGGTGGTGAAGACCTCGGGAGGTGGAGGAATCCTCCTTCCTAGTTTTTTTTAGTCAGGCTTGACAAAGCCCTGGCTGGGATGATTTAGTTGGGGATTGGTCCTGATTTGAGCAGGCGATTGGACTAGATGATTCCCTAATCTTCTATGATTCTATGGCACGCATATCCCTATTGTGGCACCCGATCACCTTGCAATGAAGTACATCAACAGCCACACCTTTTTCATGCATGAGGCATTGCAAACCCTTCCCAAATCACCCCGCGCTGGATGGTGGCGAGTTGTAAATTGTGATAGCTACCGTCAGTGCAATGCTTTCTGTGTCAATGCAAGGGCTGCTACTGTGGACACAAACCGGTGACACAAGAAACACTGTGTGTACATGCAACAGTGGTTTAATTACTGTGGCGGCTGTATGTCAATGTAACTTAAGTCTTCTCTTCTCCAGTCTAAACAAACACAATTTTTTCAATCTTTCCTCATACATCATGTTTTCTAGATCTTTAATCATTTCTGTTGCTCCCCTCTGGACTTTCTGCAATTTGTCCACATCTTTCCTGAATTGTGGCATCCAGAACTGGACGCAATATTCCAGCTGAGGCCTTATTGGCACAGATTACCGTACAACGTAGCCTGGTATGGCTAGAAACCTCCATTCCACTCTCGATCTCTTTCTACAGAGCACGAGGAGAGGCAGTTACAGTTTATCTAGGGCAGCCGCAGGTGACCTGAGTACAGTTTCAGAGCACTCGGACTGAAAGAGCCTGGATTCTCTTTAATATACATTTTATTATTTTGATTTGGACAGCTGGCCCTCCTCCCGTGCAGAGGAATCAGGGCAAGCTGCTGGCTTAACCTCTGCCTACACTACAAGCAGCAGGTGCTGCAGCTACGCTGCTGTGGTGCGGACACTTGCTACAGCAATTATCAGAGTGGTAGCTGTGTTAGTCTGTATTCACAAAAATAACGAGGAGGCCGGTGGCACCTTAAAGACTAACAGATTTATTGGGACATAAGCTTTCGTGGGTAAAAAACGCACTTCTTCAGATGCATGGAGTGAAAATTACACAAACAGGCATAAATATATATTGGCACATGAAGAGAAGGGAGTTACCTTACAAGTGGAGAACCAATGTTGAAGGCCAATTTAGAAGAGTGGGTGTGGTACACTCCCGATAATTGATGAGGAGGTGTCAATACCAAGAGAGGAAAAATTGCTTTTATAGTGAGCCAACCACTCCCAGTCCCCATTCAAGCCCAAATTGATGGTTTTAAGTTTGCAAATGAATTGTAGCGTAGCAGTTTTTCTTTGAAGTCTGTTTTTGAAGTTTTTTTTGTTGAAGAATCACTACTTTTAAATCTGTTATTGAGTGTCCACAGAGACTGAAGTGTTCTCCTACTGGCTTTTGCATATTACCATTCCTGATGTCTGATTTGTGTCCATTTATCCTTTTACATAGAGACTGTCCGGTTTGGCAAGTGTACATGGCAGAGGTGCATTGCTGGCACATGATGGTATATATCACATTAGTAGATGTGCAGGTGAATGAGCCCCTGACGGTGTGGCTCATGTGGTTGGGTCCTCTGATGGTGTCGCTAGAAAAGATATGGGGACAGAGAAGGCAACGGGGTTTGTTACAGGGATTGGTTCCTGGGTTAGTGTTTCTGTGGTGTCGTGTGTAGTTGCTGGTGAGTATTTGCTTCAGGTTGGGGGCTGTCTGTAAGTGAGGATTGGCATGCCTCCCAAGGCCTGTGAGAGTGGGGGATCGATTTCCAGGATAGGTTGTAGATCGCTGATGATGCGTTGGAGAGGTTTTAGCTGGGGCCTGTACATGATGGCCAGTGGTGTTCTGTTATTTTCCTTCTTGGGCCTGTCCTCGTGAGATGGGTATCCAGAAATCACCTCCATGATCAGAGGGGTAGCCGTGTTAGTCTGGATCTGTAAAAAGCAACAAAGAGTCCTGTGGCACATCTGACGAAGTGGGTATTCACCCACAAAAGCTTATGCTCCAATACTTCTGTTAGTCTATAAGGTGCCACAGGACTCTTTGTCGCTTCTAACTACAGGATAGGCCCAACAAGGAAAATAACAGACCACCACTGGCCATCACGTACAGCCCCAGCTAAAACCTCTCCAAAGTGGCAGCAGCAGTTGTCCAGGTCTGAACAGAGCAGCTAACCGCACTAGACAGAGAAGAACCAATGCTAAAGCCATGTCTACAGTACAGGTGCTGCTGCAGTACAGCTACGGCATTGCAGCTGTGCCGCCATAGCGTAGATGCTTACGATAGCAATGGAAGCGGTTCTCCCATTGCTGTAGGTTATCCACCTCCCTGAACAGCTGCAGCTAGGTCAATGGAAGCAGTCTCCTGTCCACCTAGCTGCGTCTACACTGCAGGTTAGGTCGGCAGAATTTTTCACACCCCTGAGTGCCGTTGCTATGTCAACCTAACTTTTATGTGCAGACTAAGCCTAAGCTATGCAGCTGGTCTAAGCAAGGATGTGTAGTACTGCTTTGTGGGTGTTGACATCCTCTCTGCTTTGTAAAAGCAAGCCTGGGAAAAAGGTACAAACAGAGTCTGAGGTTCGGTAACTCTGCTTCTGCTAGGGAGCCATTGATTACATTGCAAAGATACAGCTGCCCTCCCTGCTTTGGGAAGCTTCTTGTGTATAACCTCAGTTCGAGTTGATGAGATCTCATTGACTGGCACATTAGTCCACCTCCTCCAAACAGCAGGGAGGGGAGGTTTCTGCATATGCCTCCCAGCAGCATGTACGCTCCATGACAGCATTAAACGAGAGAGCTCAGAACACTGCAACCAGCTGCGGCTCCTGTCTGAGCCCTCATCTAAACGACCTAGCGAAGCAGAAATTCCGTCAGCCTGACATTTCTACCACCCTCTTCCTCCCTCCTCATGGCTGGCTCTAAAGAAATTAAACCTGGATTTGTGTTTCCAGAGCCTGTCTAAGAATTTTCTGCAGTGTTTCTATGACAAGGCGGGGAGAGAAGGAAATCAACCTGGGGATCATCATCATTTCCTTTGTGGTAGCACCCAAATTCCCCAATCAGGATTGCAGCATCGCTGGCCTGGATGCTGCGCGGGCACTCCCGAGAACGTAGGCTCTAAGAGATACAAGCGAATGAATAGAGTGAATAGCACAGGTTAGTTCTGTGCATTGTTGGATTTTGTAAACTGGGGGAGGGGAATGGTAGATATACAGGAGTTGGTAAGAGTAAGGGAAAGCGGAGCAGTCACTGTGCATCACCTCCCCACCAGGAGTCAGCAAGCAGGGTTTCATTACCATCACGCATTCCACGTGCACGACGTATACACAACCTGGTCCCTGACCTGAAGAGTTTACTGAGACAAGACAATGTACAGACCATCTGTGTAGAAAGAGGAACCTAAGATTGTAGTTGCTACAGTTAGGCATGTTTCTTGTTGGTTCCACTTTTACTTGAAGTTACATTTCTATATGTAAATATTAATAAGACTGGGATTTATAAGAGACTTTGCTTTGACAAACAGATAGCTAGTGGTGAAGAAATGCTGATGGGGTGTAATGGTGCAAGGGCACACAGGACCAGGGTACTCCTGGTCAGAACATTGTCTGACACCCTCCTGGAAAACTTCACCTTTTTGTTGTTCTGGCCAAAAAAAGCTTTTCTGATGAAAATTGTCAACTTTCCAAAAATACCATTTATTTACTAGTCAAAAGCCCAAATTTTTGATGGAAAATTTCCAAGCGGACCCATAGCAGGAAGGCTATTCCAGTCACAATGGGCAGTGTGGAAAGATGGATGGGAGTAGGATCAGGGGAAGGATGGTCCTGTAATGCGAGGAACTGTCAGAGTACAGAACACAAGTGAGTAGGAAGTGAAGGCACAGAGATAGAGGGAGAAGAATTGAAGTTTGCAGAGCGTAGGTTACAGAAGAACAGATCTAGAGCCAAGAACTGGTATTTTAAAGATACTCTGGGAAAAAAAGAACGTCAGACGGTAGTTCAAGAGCAGCTTTTTTGTGGAAAATGTTAGTTTTAATTGTTTATAAGTTATTTTGTATTACAGACACAAATTTCCCATTACTAACCAGTAGCAGGCAGGCCTAATATTGTTGAGATTTACCTTAATGCATCACCTTCCCTCTTATTTTTTCTCTATAAAAACATTAGCAGCTTTAATTGATATTGCACCTCCAGTCATTCTGGGAAAGGAGAGAAAAGGTAACACCATCTTGGAGACTACTTCGGTAGCCCACTTATCCACTGACGCTTTAAAAACTCTCGCACCCCAATCTGGATCTATGCTGGTTATGTGATATGTATGTATCTTGTGATCCTTTGTAAGCGATACCCGTAATCCCTCATAACTCAAGCCTGACCTCAGATGTACAGTACCTTCCCTCTTAACTTGTGTATATTTAATTTTAAACATTAACTTTAATAAAATTTTTAATCCTCTCTGCCCCAAGAGGCTGCAGTCTTTCCAGGAGAGTGGGGAGCAGAAGCCCCAGTCTCCTCATGGGTAGAAGTTCAGGCAAATGCAGGGAAGATGAAACAGAACTCACATTTCCCTCTGCTTGGTAGTTCTTTCTCAGGACTCAGATCCTTTTCCACACCCTCAATACAACACAGGCAGCTCTACTTACGTCAAGTCTCACATTGAGATAGTCTTAACACTGAGATTTCCTGGGGCAAAGAGCTTCCCCTAGTGATGCCAGCACACAGAACTCAAAGAAGAGTGGGAAAATCTGAGAGCAGAGAAGAGGGTGGAGGAAAAAGCTCTGCTCTTTCAACAGTCCTGCGTGGCTGGTAGCAGCTGCAGTTGAGAGGTAAACGGAAGGGCAGTAATGAGCTTCAGGGAATAACTAAACCTTTTACTTATATCCAATTCAACCTCCCTAAAAGGCTGGTGAACGCCCAAGAACTGAAGGCCTCAATGCCTTTTGACATGGTGTGGTCCGTAAAGATTTTCGCATGTTGGAGATGGATTTTGTGGATCTGACTTCATTAAAAATCTCTTACTTAGGAGAGAATCACGATTTTTTAATAGCGTGATGCCAAATGCGGGTCTAATGCTACGAGCTGGAGCACCAATATGCCTAGCATGCAGGATAAAACATTGGGAGAGTCAGAAAAATAACTCAAGCCAGCATTTCTCTATTCCATGTATCCATTCCCCACGCACCCTCCAATCATATCTGCTCACTTCACAGACAAGAGCAAGATTTTACTCCTGTTAGCCCTGCAGGAGCCAATATCCATATGGGAGAGCGATTTGGATTCTGTTCTTCCGCCTGCACTGAAAAACCTGTCAGCGGAGTTCTGAGTGCAGAACCTTTCTTACTGGCGATGGCAGGGAGCGGCATGGGGACTGCTTGGATTTTCAGATCCCAGGGGACGTTTGCAGCATCAGCAGTTTGAAAAACGGCTTTTCACTTGTGAACAAAGTCAATCACACGTGAGAATTACCAAGCTGGAATAAAGATGGACCCCCACAACGTTTCAGCAGATCCTTTTCCAAACACAGCCCTCCTTTGAAGAAGTGTGCGCCCTGCTACTTTGTGCTGATTCAGTCATTTAGCAGGACTAATGCTTTAAAATTCAGATGCTAATAAATGACGACATGTTCTCCGTGACAGGTCATCTGGGTAAGAGCAGGATCCCAGTAACAATGACAGGAATAATTTGGGTTCTAAAATATCTACCAACCCCTGGTTTTCTCAGATGGACTGAGTCACTGCAATAATGAATGTGAGGGTTCTCTCTCCTTACTGGATATGCTAACACACAAGCCCAACATAACCAATATTTAGTGCTCAGCCCTGGCTCCACAGCCCAGCTCACTGTCCAGGCCCCAGGCTGTGTTGTCACTGTTTTGCTGATGAGCTGAGTGAAATAAAATTGTATACAACTCCAGGCACCAGGAGCAGAAGCAGCCAAAGCAGGAACTGTTGCACTGGGGGGAGTGAGGATAAAATAGGACTCCACTGGGGCCACCCCTCCCGCCAGCACCCTGGACTAAGAACTGAGCAGGGCAGACCCCCTCCCTTCCACTCTAGGATTAGGATCCAAGAATAAACAGGTCAGTTTCAGCTAAGAAAGCATAATGAATATAGTTTATTCACTTTAGGGTCCCAAATGTTGCTCTGCTCAGCTCAATTTCCTAGAATGCTTGGTTTTGTGATGTCAAACACTAGACTGCTCCACAGAGAGGGTCTATAAAGTCTGGCGAGCTGTAGTTTTTGTTTTGTGGTATACTTGAGAAGTTTTAGAGCTATTCCATAACCTTGTTACATATAAAATAAAACCCTCTGAAAGCTACTCTTCTTTCAGAACTCCAACAGCATGAAAGAGGATTTGTTCCTCTGGGCTCAGGGCTGCACCGAGGCATTCGCTATGCCTCAGTGTTCTGTTTCCCCCAGGAGAACCTCTACTTCTCCGATGGAGCCCTGAGAACTGCTCCTTGTTTCTACTCCTGCCCCAAATTCCTAAGCAGAGGACCCAAACAATAATTTTCAAAGCTATTAAGTATTAGACCTCTCACCCTCCAGGGATGTTAGATGAATTCTAACTTATTTTGGCTTAAAATCCGCCCCTCCTAGCCTAGCCACTGACTTTACAGAATAGCAACGAATGCAGGTGCAAAAACACAAATTATAAGGGACAAATATATTTTGCAATGAATTCTTCTCTCACCATCTGACAGTTTGGCCACTTATTTGACTGTCCACCCATCCACCTTCTTCACGTCCTCCTTTCCCTCTCTATCCTTTATTACCTGTTGTGCATGGATTTGTGGATAGCAGACTCTGTTCCAGGTTCAGTCTAGGATTTATTCTAATCTTGTCTAACAGCTGTGCTTTAGCAATCTAAATTACAGCAGGCAATCCCTCTCCACCAACCTGAGATTTAAATAACTTTCAGAAGGCTCCCTGAACCAGTGCACGAGCCCGTAAAGAGGTCTCATTGCCTCAAGGAAGCACAGGTAGCATGTACGGTACTTGCTCAGCTGTCTTAAGACTGAGTTTGTAGCTGTTGCTAATAAATCAGCTCACTGAGATTGTCTCGGGTTTGTCTTCCTTGCTCAGGTTCCTTTATAACACTTTGTTACAGGCCCTTGTTTGGAAAGGAAAGTAGGGGTGTAATAGACAGCAATGTGCCTGTGCACATCCCCAGATTGCTGAGAATTTTAGGACACTGGCAGGTGGTTAAAGCAGCCAGCCAGGAAATGCACCTTTACAAAGGAACAAATTCTGCCCTCCGGAGAATGCACAGGGCTCCCCTGTAGTTAATGGGAGGTGTATCCAAAAGCTAAACTTAGCTTTAAGCATGTGGATTTAGATCACTTTACAAACAAGGAATTGAGGGGGTTGTACACATGAAGGAGATATTGCTCACGGTTGCTCTATGTTAGATCTTAACAGTAATAGGTTTAAGCTGCAGAAATAATAGAATTGAGATTCCATTGTTTTAAAATCATACCTAATGGTTAGGGCAGGGAACTAGGAGTGAGGACTTTTATTCCCTGGAGCCTGGGTTCTAGCCCAAACACAGCCGTCGACAATGCAATTAAACAGCCCCACAGCCTGGGAGCCCGAGTCAGACGGTATGGGCCCGCAGCGGGTTTTTAACTGCAGGAAAGACATACCCAGAGAGACCCAGCTCAAGCCAGGGAGGGACTGCAAATCTCTCTGGGCCAGGCGGCCAGCCAGGGGGAAGAGAAACCTTGAATTGTGTGGATTTATGCATGAACTTTGTTTTGATGTCTTGAGTTTTATTTACAGCTCATTTTAGATGATTAAGCCCAGCCCCCACAAAGGGGTATTTTTTGACCAAGAAAAAGCCTGAAGTGAAGTTTTTTGAAGAGTCCAGCTGGGAAACTGTAGTATGACTCTAGGTCACGAGGGGGCGCCTGGGAAGCAGCTGGCCTGATGATAAGACATAATGGGACTCTTTCAAATATCCATTATAGAAAGAAAAGGAAACCTGAAAACCAACTAAAGAGACAATGCAGGGTCGAGCTTGAGTTTGTATTTCTTCAGGACAATATAAGAATCCTTCCACTGTGCATCAGGGAAACCAATCAACAGATTGGCATTTGGGGAAGTTAAGATGTTCAGTTTCCCGTCACGCTTACTGCTTTTTAATTAATCACCCCAGTTAACCTGGTGAAAAAAAGCCAATTCCAAAAGTGATTTAGTGCAGTTCTCTCATTTTCTCCCAAACCGTTAGACTTTCAGGAGCTGTTCAGTTATTTGTTAGGCTGGTGTGAAGAATTTGGACAGTTTTACAGCCTGAGTTTTAGCACGCCGACAGCCTGCAGAACACGGCGCTATATGCAGTGCTCCAGCATTTCTACTGCATATAGGAAGCCGAGGGTCTACACCGAAGGATTCAGTATTGAATATCTGGAAAGTAAAATATTTCACTCTGACTTGGACCTATCTAAAAGAAATGCAAGTCAACAGAGAGGAGAAACAGGCTGGGACCAGTGGCGGTGAAATGACCAGTATGTGCTGAAGACGGGAGCTTGCTGTCAACCCAGCTGTCTTTCAAAAGAGGGAGCATAGTTAGGCTCTTTATTACACACACGGAAGTACCGAAAAAGTGGCCTTTCATTCTCCTTATCCTCCAGGCTCTCCTCTGCTGGGAGGCTTATCAGATCCTGCCAGCTGACCCTGACAAGGCAGGTGATGAGCTGACACTGTCTCCTTTCCTCTTCATTCCTTCTTGTCCACTACCCCTTCCTGCCATTCGCCCATTCCCCACCCCCTCTTTAGACTCTAAGGTTTCTGGGGCAGAGACTCTTCTATATATATATATATATATATACACACACACATACACACACACACACACACCCCCTAGCACAATGGGCCCCAATTCCCTCTTAGGGTCTCTACGTGCTCCAATACAAATAGATAAAGCTGCCTGTTTAAAAAGCCTTTGCAACCATCACATCTAACAAAACCGAGCAAGACAAGGCCTGGTACATTTGTAAGTTATACCTCACCCGGTCTACGCTTAATTTGCTCGTGTGTCTTAGTTTGTAAGTTTTTTCCAGAACAATGGCAGCCTAACAGGCAGTAGAACGGGGACCCTGATCTTAACTGGGGTAGGGGAAACGAGTGGGCTAACTACAAGTTTGACAGCCTGCTAGCAAAGGTGGTTGTTTTGTCCAGCGTGTAACCAACTTGCAGGAGAGAGAACTCCGCCGTGCCTAGCACAATGGAGTCCTGGGCCATGACTAGTGCTCCTAAGCACTACTATAAAAATAAAACAGGTACGTAAATAATAATTAAATAAATAAAAATAATAAGGAAGCACGGGGGTAACCTCAAGCAACCCTATCACCAATTATAAATCTCTAAATCAGGTTTCTTGTTGTGTGAATACAGAGCTCCTGAAAGTGAGAAATTAGTTATCTTTAAATCAAGATTGGATGTTTTTCTAAAGGAGGGATGCTGTAGATCAATCACAAGTTATTTGGCAAGTATCAGAGGGGTAGCCGTGCTAGTCTGGATCTATAAAAAGCAACAAAGAGTCCTGTGGCACCTTATAGGCTAACAGACGTATTGGCGCATGAGCTTTCGTGGGTGAATACCCACTTCGTCGGATGCATGTAGTGGAAATTTCCAGAGGCAGGTATAAATATGCAGGCAAGAATCAGTCTAGAGATAACAAGGTTAGTTCAATCAGGGAGGATGAGGCCCTCTTCTAGCAGTAGAAGTTATTTGGCCTGATCCAGGAATTACTGGGGGAAGTTCTACAGCCTGTGACATGCAGGCAAGACCAGATGATGATAATGGTCCCTTCGGGCTTTAAACATCTATAGCACTGGCTAGAAGCAGGAACAACACGGATAAAGGTCCAAGTTCCCCAACAACGTAGTATTGTCAATTTAGCACCATCGTGGCCCTAAAATTTCAACCCAGAGCTGCTTCTATTCACGGAGCCCCAACTGTAGTGAGTTGTGCCATATTGTCTCATTGTATGATGCAGCTACCCATCAGCTTGCAGGCCCCAGGACCCACGTCTGCTGTGTGGGGGACAGAACACACCTATCATCCATATCGTGAACCAGGTCTCTGGCAGTGAAAGGCTTCCACATTAACTTGCTTCTCCCCGGTCAGGGGCGGCTCTAGGAATTTGGCTGCCCCAAGCAGTTATGCCTGTGGGAGGTGCACCGGAGCCGCAGGACCAGCGGACCCTCCGCAGTCATGCGGGAGGTCCGCTGGACCCGCGGCTCCGGTGGACCTCCCGCAGGCATGACTGCGGAAGGTCCGCCGGACCCGCTTGCCGCCCTGCCAGCAAAATGCCGCCCCAAACGTGCACTTGGCGCGCTGGGGTCTGGAGCCGGCCCTGTCCCCGGTTGCCTTTCTGGGAATGCTATCTGTGATCTTTCTCCTTTCCCATGAAAGGCTACAGGAGGAAAATGGTCTTCAGCCAGCTGATTTCGTAAAGGCGTCCCAGAAGTAAAAGTCTAGGGCTGCAGGGCAAATGAATCGTCTCTGGTGCTGGTGACCCTTTTAAGGAATTAGAAGAGAAATCTATAACATTTACTCCTCATTGGATGGGGTCCAACAGCCAGACATGACAAATTAATTTGATCCAAACATTATGAACATCTCAACGCTGAAAAAAAATTAGAAAAGGAAATATTGTTTCAATATAGAGAATAATTATCAAATAAGTAATTTAAATAAAAAATGACAAGGATGAGAAGCCAAGACTTAATTTGGCCACATGAGAGTCTTCGGAATGTGAATCTCAAGGCATACAGAACAGTGCAGACAGCTGACTTTTAGCAGAGGAAGCGTTACCTTTCTTCACTTGTTATTTCCATTCGCTACTTTGGCTTTGCCTGCCACAGTCTTCCTGCAAAAGTAACAGTTGCATCAAGAAATAGTTCTGCCCAAGTGACAAGTATAGAGTTAGCCCACAAGTGGACCTCTGTGGGGTTACATCATTTCTATGCCAGACAAAGAACCAATCAGCAGCAATGTAATGTTGTGATGCATTGTAAATAATAAATGATTCAGCTTGCAATCATATTGGTTGTTCAGACCTCGTCCTCCTTTTTCCATTCCCAAATTCATACATTACCTTGCAGGCAGAAAATGTAATTGCTTCAAGGAAGTATTTGAGCGTTCCTTGACATTACAGCTATGTTTGGACTCCATGCACACCAAGTGCATTCTCTGAACTGGCCAATTTGTAGTACAGAAGCATTTTTCTCTTATACAGCTAGTTATGAAAGTTGGAGCCACAGAAGGCCAATGTCAGCAACAAGAAAACTACGGTAGTCTCTCTCCTGCTTTAATTTTGCTTCAGAATTCTTACAGAGGGCTTGACACTTTCAAGACAAGCCGCATTAGTATATTTAGAAGCCATCTTATACGTTACTAGCATTAGCAAAGATTATAGTGAAAGGATTTTTAAAGCTTTACTTTACTCTTTACCATTTCCCTATGGGGAGCCGAATATAAAAAAAAACCCTATTGGTTCATACCTTTTATCCATTTTGCACTTCACTCAGCTTGGACCATGAAATTAAAACTAGCCAATATTACTTTTGTTTCATTGGTTACACATTCAAATTCCCACGTGCTGCCACAGTGCTGTTGGATTGGGTTTCCAAGACTGCATGGGAATGTTTAAATCCTGAGACATCTGCTTTCATTTAAAGGTGGTTATTAATTATTTTAAAACTGAGAATGTTCCTATATCTACAGTAAATTTTAAAAAGCAACTTAACTTTGGAACTCAAGTGACCAGTACGTGACAGTGTCCCTTTGAACACAAGATGTTTTCTTCTCTTGGGGTCATTGAATATGTCAAACGTCACGTCTCAGACAGCCCCACACAGTGTACAACTGCTTGTACGTTAGGCTTTTCCCTCCCACCTTGTAATTCCCAGCCAATATCTACTGACTGGAATATAAACCCCATCGTTTAAAAGTCAGCTCTTCCTACTTTCTGCTCCAGCACTGAAGTGAGGCTCTCACCTTGCAACAGAGTGGTGGCCAGCAGCAGGAAGCTCCAGGATGCCTGATGTGATTAAAGCCTATTTTCAAATATGGCTCACAGCTTATTCATGGCAGGAAGTACTTTTTCCTCTGTGAACTGCAGATGGCTGAGCTGTACTATTCCTTCACGAGACATGAACACTAGCTGACTTAACTGTGCCCATTTCAGACAGGTGAGCAAAACCACTGCTATGGGTGAGACTATTGTAGGATGTACAGTTAAAGCAGCAATGAATTCAAATTTAGAACAGGAAAGAGCAAGCTTAGAAGTAAACAAAGGGGCAGGTAAAATATGATGCTTTTTAGATACACAATAGGCATGTTTTAGAAGATTCCAGAGGGTTTATTTACATAGCGCTTCGAACAGTGCTGCTTCACGAGACAGATAGTTTAGACAATTTCCTGCCCAGAGAAGCTTAATCTATATTGATTCAGGCTGTTTTCTGAGTAGGAGGCAACATGAAAAAAAGGCACGGAGTTAAGAATGGGACTGGGAACAAAGATTACAGAAAAAGGACTGGGCCGAATGCTGGGAGAGGAGGGACAGGAGGAGGAAAAACTGGGCTGAGATGTGGGTAGCTACTGAGCAGTGCAGAGCCTTATAGCAAAGGATGAATAATTTTACTCTTGTGGGAAGTAGGAGGGAGCCAAGGAAGGGATCTGAAAATGGGAATGAAACACATGGGCAGAGTGGAGGAGAAGGCTTTTAAATTGTACCATTTTGTACAGGTTAGAGGCAGAGAGGAGTAGATGGCATTGGTCACAGGAGTAGTGGGAGAAAAACCAATGCAATCACAGTTTTAGCAATGGGGACAGAGAAAAGGATTAGCTTTAGAGACTGTGGGTATTTTTCCCATGACCTGGGACACCAAACAGGATGTATTTGTATTTTGAGTGCACTCCTTAACCTATATGTTTCCCTCCAACCCTAAAATAACCTAGCCAAGTTCCGAGGGAAGGGAAGAGAAATATTGTCCATCAGGTGGGTTCTTCCTAGACATCTGTTTAAAACCCAAGATCCGGAAAATATTGTTCACAAGCCTTAAGAAATTATCTATTATTCTGGCTCATCAAAACAAAGGTTCAATGGTGACTGGCTCACAGAGTCTGTAAGTACACTCACAGGCAGAAGATATCAGACATCAGAGCTGTTTAACCTAGCAAACTGGGGCATAAAGAGAGCCAATGGTTGGAAGTTGAAACTACAAGAAGTCAAATTGGAAATAAGGCACAGGTTTTTAACAGTGAACCTGTGAGCAGCTTAGCAACAAGTGACATAGGTCCTCCCTCCCTTGAAGCCTTTAAACAAGTCTGGATAATTTTCTAGGGGCTTGTCTACACTACTGGCCAGATCAGCAGGCAGCGATTGACCCAGCGGGGTTCAATTTATCGCATCTAGTATAAATGCGATAAATCGACCACTGAGCGCTCTCCCGTCAACTCTGGTACTCCACCAGAATGAGAAGCACAAGCGGAGTCGACGGGAAAGCGTCAGCTGTCGACATACCGCAGTGAAGACACCATGGTAAGTAGATCTAAGTACGTTGACTTCAACTACGCTATTCATGTAGCTGAAGTTGCGTATCTTAAATCAACCCCGTGCGGTACTGTAGACAAGCCCTAAGAGATACACTATAGTTCAGTCAGATGTTATAGGGACCAATGGCTTGTGTTATGCAGTGGTCAGATTAGACGACTGTTAAAGCCAGGAGGGACCATTAAGTCTACTAATCAATTATTTCAAGCCATAAGAAACAGTCAAAAGCCATGAGGCCTGCATAAAAACCACAAGGCAACCCAGAACAAACAACTGACCTCATTGTGCCCAGGTACTGAAAGATCATCTGCTCTTCCTAAATCCTTTGCAAAACATCCAGCAGGGAAGAACAGACTGAAACCACCACCTTGGTCCACATTAGCTCAGTGGAGTCATCACTTTGCAGACCACAGTGCAAATGCTTGTGGCTTAGTTGAAAAGTAAATGCTGAAGAGGTGGCAATGTACAGTTGGAGACTGACTGGGAAAGGGCAGGCCCCTCACAGAGAATGAACTAGGAGTGTGAGAAGTATGATGCCTTGTCTCCAGAGTAGTAACCTTCTCATAGGAAAGCTGTACTTGGTTTTGGCACGTGTGCCCCTCTGCTCAGTGGTCAATCACAACACCAAAATAGAAGTCCCATCTAAAGTCTTGTCCATGATCTGGCCCAGTGAGATTCTGGGCAGAAAGTCCTCTCTCTTGGTTAACACGCTAATGGAGCAGGATCCCACATACTTACAGGGGCGTCTCTAGGAATTTGGCCACCCCAAGCACGGCGGCACGCCACAGGAGGCGCGCTGCCGGTCACCGGTCCCGCAGCTCCGGGGGACCGCTTGCAGACGTGCCTGAGGAGGGTCCGCTGGTCCCGCGGCTCCGGTGGAGCATCCGCAGGCACGTCTGCGGGAGGTCCACCCGAGCCGCGGGACCAGCGCACCCTCCACAGTCATGCCTGCGGGAGGTCCGATGGTCCCGCGGCTCCGGCGGACCTCCCGCAGGCATGACTGCGGAAGGCCCGCCGGAGCCGCCTGCTGCTCTGCCGGCAAAATGCCACCCCAAGTGCGTGCTTGGTGTGCTGGGGTCTGGAGCCGGCCCTGCGTACTTATAATAGACTAAGCTACTTCTCCTGGTTGTTTGGAAGCCGTTATTACAAGACTTTATGATATTCTCTTTTGGCCTGGTGTTTTATTTTGATCATTTCTGGTTGTTCCCTTTGGAAATGGGGGTGCGCGCAAGTGCACGCAAAGGAACCTGGAGCTATTTCGCATTATCCCTACCTGTGATGTGTTATTTCTATGAATGACATAATAAACACATTCCATCAGCACAAGCTAGTCAGCCTTGACCCAGATAGTAAGTGGAACCTCTTGAGAGAGCTGCGATTAACAACTTGAGGAATAGATTAACTGAACTGGAGACTGTCCAATTACTGCAGCTTTTTACAAATCTTGTCTCTGGTAAATATGTGGCATCTATAAATGCTTTATTTTCTTTCAACAAGACCCACTTCATAAAAAATTATGCCAGCTAGAAAGAGAACAGAGTTTTGCAAAAAGTTTGCAAGGTAGGAAAGGAAAGAGGGAAGTAGCCAGATGGCTCACTGCTTGCACTGGCATAATTCTCAGACTGTGGTCCTCAGAGCTGCTTCTGTTCAATGGTGAAGCATCTGTCCATGTCTGACAGATACTTTGTTAGTCCAGGACACTTGAGTGTCCAGAGGCTTCTTTGGATAAATGACTAGCACCCCATCAACTCACTTTTTGCCCCCTGCGTGGCTGCTTCATTTCTTTTTAAATCAGTGATAAAATTTTCTGATCCCGAGATTGGAGGGTGAGTAGCACACAGAAGGGCAGGACAGGACTGCAAATGGCCTGGAGACAGCTTAGCAGATGTGGATGCTGGCTAAAAGGAGAGACTGCAGTTCTTAGGCACTTCTGTAATACAAATAAATAATTAAGAAGTGGTCCACTGTATGAAAAGGTTAGTGCCACTGTGACCTTGCGTAATGGCAGCTGGCTTATATCACACCTCCTTCATTTTCAGCCCAGGGTAGGTACAGAGGATCCCCTATGATTTCAGAGGGAGAACATGAATGTTTCTAGGGTACCGTCAGCATCGTCTTTGCCTGGGAACGGTAGTCAAGAGCCAAGAATAGCAATCTCCTTTCTTTGACAAGTGCATATTATTCCTTTACTCAATGCAATCCTTATCTGCTGGCCCAGCATTTTGGCACCAATAGCCATGAGGGGTTGCAGGCTGCTAATAACTGAACACGCGGTGTAGAGAAGGAAAAAGAGAATGAATCTGATCAACTGTCAGACAGACAAAGTTTAAGACTCATATCTCATGAATGAAATGCAGAAAATGTTTGCACCGAATGAGGATCTGCAGATGCTGTGGTTTGTTCTGGGGCCAGTTTATGTTAATTACACAGAGTTCTACTGGCCTCCCTCGAGTGGTCCTACTGAGAAGCTCACCTACCTAAGATGACATTAGAAAGAACACTTGAGTTTACAATAGAGAAATAACAACATCTGGGTAATTCAGGCTAAGGGTGAAACATTCCCCACAGGTGGTCTATGCAAAATGAGTTAGTGGATCCCGCTTCCAGAGGAGCTCAGACCACAGAAGCCAGAACAGTTGGCGCTAATTTTCCCCTTCCTCCTTTTTTGTGGCAGTCTCAGCACAGGCACCATGGATTGAATGAAATAAATTCTCCCATCAACCTAGCTAGAGCTGCCTTCTCCAAGTCATTGCGGAGGTAAACTGGTGGGAAGCCCCCTTTAGGTCTCTCCAGGATGTTTCAGCAATATTACATTTACTATATGGAAAAAAAGTAATGAGGGTAAAATATGCCACATTACCTGAACTCTGGGTATAACTGGCATCCCTGCTCACTACTTCTGCAGTGCTGCCTGCAGTGTTTCGTTCTCCATAGATGTGGTAAGTTTCCTCCTTGACTGCAATTTTAATTATATTGTGCACTTAGGACACCTCCTTCCAGTCCTCTGCTTTAACCATGGACCCTTCATTTAGTTTCCTTAAGTAAAAATACATATTTGGCATCTATGATTAATTTCTAATTTCTACTTGCGTAAAAAAGGGGATTTTCTGAGTCTGTCTTCTCCTGTGCCTATCACATTTTTGAGTATTATATAAATAATTAGGAATATCAGCACCCTCCTCTTCACTAGCTTCATACCAATCTTTTAATCCACTTCAGTGGCTTCACTCCTAGATTATAATATTCACTTGCACCTCCCTCTTCTCCTCGAGCTGCCCCTCACTCTCACCTGCCTGCCCTGTTCCTCCAACCCAGACTTCCTCTGGACCTTGCAGAACTCCAGGGAGTCACTCTTCTCTTCCAATCTCACTTCACAACTTTCCTGTTCACTTGAGTCTGTGACCGACACTAAACTCCACTCACCTCCTCTTTGCTCCCCTTTACTGCTTCCTTCCGTTCTCTCAACTCCAACTAAGCTGCAGGAGTTCTTGCATCACCACTACGTTTGGCAGTGGCCTCTTTTTACCATCATATCCCCATGCTGCCTGCATGAGGCCCACTGACCCAAAATCTATTGAGCTTTATATTCTCCCCCTCCTCACTAAGAGTCTTGAGATACTTTGCAAGAAGGATGCTACAATAAATTGTATGCACAATTTGTTACAACTGGAAGGAGTAATAACACATGAAATTATGTTTAAATAAATTCCTCTCATCCCCCAGGAGGCCTCCAAGTGGTAGACTGCACTTTTATCATCATGAAGCCAATCAATAGCAGTGCTATATTGCCACTGTGCTTCTGCTTCCGCATTACTCATTCCCCCAGCACACAGTACAGACACAATCTGAAAGGAAATGGGAACTCCCAAGGGAAGAAAATAGCTTTGTGCACTTTAAGTAATGATGTCACTTGAGGTCACAATGCAAATGATTATGGATATGGAGATCTGCAGTTTTCTCAATGGAGCTGGAACCTTGGGAGCCGGCAGAAGAGTTGCAATTTCTTTGTTAAAAGTGCTCTTCGAATCCACCTATACAGCTTGTTCCCAGAAACAACAGCTGCTCTACCTAATTAGCATGAATCGCCCTGTCTCAGAAGAACAATTGGGAATAATACAGTATCTGAGGTACTGACAAAAGGATACACTAATGGTATTGATTTGTTCAGCCACTTACAACCTTTGCTTATTATTCTATTATCTGTATGAAGTATTTAGATCACGGAGCTCTTTTGTATAAAAAGCCAGGAAAGAGGCATCAAGGAAAAGGGACAAAGAATAACAGGGTTGTACTGACACATTCAGCTCCACAAAAGAAGTTGGATTCATAGTTAATATGCAGATGTGCCTGTTACAAACAACATATCCCAGCATGCAATTCTCCCTCCTGATCTGAGAAGGGAATGGTCAGGTGGGGGCCTCGCAGTCTCTCCGTATTGCAAATAAGGGCTGCTGCCGTTGGCCCTATTTTGCATAATTTAGCTGCAGCTCTTAAACTTGTGGCAAGCTGCCATGGCAACCCACAGCTGAGCAAAATTTGGACACCTGTCCTCAGTCATTACGTCCGACCCTATGCATAGAGTGCTGTGTCCTTGAATGCTGTCAGCAATGGGGTTATGCTATTGTATGCTCTCTGTAGCTGCTCAATGGAGCTGTTTTAAAAACAATCCCACACCTATTAATTTTACTTTTTGAAGGAAATGCAAAGTGGCTACTGAAAAAGAAAAACCAGAGTTTCAGGAACACCATGGAGTGAGAAAGGAAGGCTACCCCCTATTGGGATAGGGGTTACGATTGGAAATGCACAGATTTTGTTATCTTGAATGCTGAAGGCTCTGTCGTTCTCAACCGATATCGATTAGTGTTCCCTTTACCTTTCCTTCCCAGCAGCAGAGCAATGCAATATCTGTCATGAATCAATGTCATTCAAGAGGTAGGCAGTAGGAGCTAATACCACGGCGTGTGCGGTCAGCCTGCCCTCTTTCCTCAAATGGATTAGTTCCTCAATTAACTCTGCTCTCCACCAAGCCAGAGCCTGGAATCTAAATCCATCCTTAAAGCCAGCTCTCTAAGACGCGCTTAATGCTACCACATCAGGGGGAATATCATGCTGCATCAGGCTTGAGATGGAAATTCTGCATTAAACTGCTAGTCTTAGATCACTGGCAGAACTACATACTCTAAATAATGTTTATTCCGGAGAGTTGCTTGTGGTTTACAGGAATCCTACCTGTTGGCTAACGTATATTAATATGATAGCACAAATAAAGTGTAAGTGTTTTCTGCATTTTGAGGTAGACAACCTAATTAATGTCTACACAGAAACCCACAAAATCAGACAGACCGTAAGGAATCAGGAAGTCTGAGTTCCTCCCTAGTAGTACAGAATAAAGTCTTAGGACTCTTGTGCACAAAACCATCTAGTGGCAGAAACAAAAGAGGAACAATTAGCGAGAGGCAGAGGTTGGGCCAGTAATGATCAGGCCATTTTTTACATGGCCACGTGAAACTCTGATTTGACTGCTTGTCCCACTCTCACTCCCTATGTGTGACAGCTGCAGCAGTCTCTGGATATCGTGAAAGAGTTCCCCTTTGCTACTCAAGAGTGAGCCCTCAGGCAGATTTAAGCAGCAGCAGCACACCTCTAGCAGAATTCCATCAAGTTCTTGTCAATATCTCAGGAGAGGTGGGATTAGCACAGGGGAAAGTGGGAGAAGACAAGAGTCCTTAGAGATCTAACCAGGTTACTACATTTAATACAGAACAACATCAATATTTTGTCAGAGGACAGCTCCTCTCCCCCCATCTCTCTCCTTCAAATCCCACTTTTTCCCCATGTCCCTTCTATGCAGCTGTTCGATATCTCCTGCCTGCCCACAGTGCTGCTGTGTTTTGGGCCAGGGAAAGTGAGGCAGAGAGGGCCATCAGGAAGGCAGAGATGGAGTGTGGGGGCATTCATGCCCCCCAGGCTCCAGGAAAGGAGAATTTCCTCCCCAATAGTAGACCCGCTCAAAGAGTAAATCGTACAATATCTCACAAAGCAGAAAAAGAAATCTCCTGCAATGCAGTTGCCAGCAGGAAGGTGCTAGCACCCAATTATTTCATGCAATAGCTCTGCTGTTACTAGTACTAGGATGGCTCCTTGCTTCAAGAAGAAAGGACCATTTCTGATTGTGTTAGGAGATGATATCATTGAACTACTGTAGCTCACATCAAAGGCTACTTTGTGACACTCGCTTCTCCTTTTGGGGCTGTCTAGCATCAGCCACTGAATGTTTTAGAATTAAGAGAAATGTCAGCATGAGATCTAAGCTCGGAGGGAAAACAATTGCAACTAGGACAGTAGATAATTTATCTAGTGCTGCTGCAATTGAGGTCACTTCTATCATGCAGTCTTGCAATAAAATTCCGAACAAAAACAAAACCCCTCAAGACTGCACCGCTGAGCACATGGATCTCCATCTGATCATCTGACACTAGGTCACCTCTGAATTTAGCTCATTGCATCCAAGTGTCTAAATGAGGGAGATTCTAAAGGGAAAAGGTTACATGCTGAGGGAAGTGGAAAAAAGGTCTTAATTACACCAGCTAAGTCTCCATTAGCTTGCCTTCTAAATTTGATCCAGAGAACATACATTTTCACACCCACTGAAATCTCATTCTTATTCTAGAACCTACAGCTTTGTATATACATATCTCCTCTCTAGGCTTCACTAAAAATCGTCAAGACATCCTCATAGCAGATCAGATTCAGATATCTAGTCATTGCTCGTAATTCTCATTTAGTGAAGACTGTCAATAGCTGGCAGAGACGTTCTGTAGTACATTACTGCAACTGCAGGCAGTATCTTTGGGGACCATACTGTGTTAAGCATATGGATGGTTTATGGATGCAACTCCAGATAGGGAGGATTGCCATAGCTCCACCAGAAACTAAGACTAGTGTGTGCGCAAGGGGTGATTATGGGGAATCACTCAACTTGTAAACCGCCCCCCCGCCCAATCCTTGGGAGGTGTCGCCCCGGGGAGGCTCGCATATGCTGTCTCAAACCGAGACCAACAGACGAAGAAAGGACTTTTGATATAAAAAGGCTGGGATTAAATGGAGCAAATGGACAGAACTTTTTGTCCAAGGGGGCTCCCAACCCTTGCAGAAGGGGTTGAAAAGACTTTGGCCTACTATGGCCTTGTAAGACTGATGGCCTCTGGTAAGCTTTCAGCATGCATACAGGAACTTTTATAGTTTTTTTTTAATAAGTTTTCACTGTAATGCTTTTACCTTAAGAATAAAGGTGCTTGCTGAGAAAGAGCTGTGTGGTAACTTGTACCTCTGGTCATAGCCCTTGGAGAGACAGCAAGGCACAGGAGCCCTGAAACTGTGACCATTACCATCCAGTCCCTAGAGGTGATGAGAATTCCTAGCCATGCATGAAATTCTGTGTACCTTACTTTTGCTTCTTTGTGGTAGGGTCGAGAGCAGGTGAAAGAAATTTCTAAACCCTATTACATGGTCCAAATCACAACCACCAGGTGGGTGAAGGAAATCAGGGTGTATTGGAGTCAGCAAAACTCCTGTGATTTCTCACTCACCTACATAAAGTTCCATCTTGGAACTCAAATAACTAGCTCCATTTCTAAATTTTACACAAATGCTCTATTATTTACACCACCATTTGATCTGAAATGTGGGTAGGACAAACCTAAGATACTGATGAAGCTTTCAGCACAGAAAAGGAATTAAGAAAGTGAAGTAGCCAAACAGGTGGCCTATGCATCATTAAAACAATACAGAATTTTATGGGAATCACATAGGGAACTGCTGTCTTCCAATGGATATCAAACTCTGAGATTTACCCTTTGGGATTACTTTGTTCTCCTTTTTCACCTTATCAAAGCCCTGTCTTGTTCTCATAGGCTTGAGGTACCAGCTCCATTTGTTACACTTTCTGGTGAGGATGTGCTGAAAACACCCTGTGAATGCTTAGGTGCCCATACATTGACAGCAGTGTTGAAGAACACCTCATTATCAAGTGATTTACAAATAAGAGGCAAAGTCCCTGCCCCGAGGAATTTACAATCTGACACAGTGATACAAACACAGCAGGAGCGTCAGAATATATGTCAAGCAAATATAGAAGAATTAAAGTATTATCAAGGCTATAATTTCATTAAGGGTCAGGGTAATAAATCATAAGTAAATGTTTGTGGTTTATCACCAGAACCAGGTGATATTGTTTCCATGGAACTAGCTACAGCCCATTTGTGTGTTTTTTAAAATATGGTCCCACAGTATTTTTACTTGAGAAAAAGCTAAACGTTTTACTGCACTAGCTATGTTCAAGCCAACCCCTGCCTTTGAGGAATTATCGAAAACTCCAGTGCAACCAGGAGGCTCTTCCTATTTTTAACACCCATTCCTGAGCACCGACATTCCAGCTACCATGCTTCTGTCATAATGGAACACTCTTCCAAATATGGAGGACATCCAGTGGCTGGACAGGTTAATGATTTTCAGTACAATCCATCTCCCAGGATGTAGCATACTACCCGAGCAGCATGCCCAACCACTGCTGGCTCTGGAAGTAAAAGTTGTGTTCATGCTGAGTTGGTATTTTGACAGAGCTCATTTGAACCAGGATTCCCAAAATGTGCAGGTGGTTACTATATGTCCGAATATCCATAGAGAAAACAGACAATGGATTAGTCTACTGTCAGATCAAGGGACTGAGTTTGACATTAGAACAACCGACTATGCTTTAACAATGCCAAAAAATTTTTTTTAGCATTGTTAAAGCTTTAAAAAGGGTTAATGCCACTATCCTTTTGGCACATCCGCAGTAGGACTAGAATCCTGACCTCTAAATGGCCCATGCAATAGCTGTGCGAGGAAAGCTACTGAATATTTATATAGCACTATAACTTTGCCTGGAGCATTGAAAAGATTAAAAAGACAAATTGCTGCCCTGAAGAGTTCAAGACCTACACCAGACAGAAAATGAAGGAGAGACAAGAGAAGAGGCAGGGGAATGAGGGTTGAAACAAAGGCCTGGTCTACACTAAGGGGGGGGGGGTGTCAAACTAGGGTACGCAAGTTCAGCTACGCAAAAAGCGTAGCTGAACTCGAAGTACTCTAGTTCGACTGACTTACCCGTCCAGACGCGGCGGGGTCAAACTCCGCGGCTCCAAGGTCGACTCCGTCACCGCCGTTCGCGGTGGTGGAGTTCCGGAGTTGATCGGAGTGCGCGGGGAGTTCGAACTATCGCGTCTTGATTAGACGCGATAGTTCGAACTCCGAGAAGTCGAACTCACTGCGTCGACCCGGACGGTGAGTATAGACCTATCCAAAAAGAGGTGAGCCACACTGAACTGTGAGTACATCTTGTAAGTCTGACAGTTTTTAAAAGTAGAGGCAGCTGACAAGGATTAACAAACAGCTCCAATGGCTCAAGACATCAAATTAGTCCCATTCTGCCCCATGTCAATTAACATTCCTCCTAAAATTCTTGGCACAGCCACAAGCAAAGATTGGAGGCAAACGTGTGTTTGATATCTGTATCTATCTACCTATATCTATATGATGGACCATATTTCTACCAAAACTCTGTTGAAAGTTCTCCTCAAAGCTCTCTCTCAATTAGTCTGTCCGATGTGCCTGCTTAGTTAATACTCAAACTTAAGTTGTGGGAGTCCCTCCCTCCTGACCTACCAGAAAGGATGGTGTCACTTTTCGGCTCTGAAGAGTTGTATCAAGGTGAGATAAGTGTTTAGTGCTGATAAAATGCTATGCTTATGAAAGTTATTGGGGATGAAATCCAGCTGCTGTCTTGAATTAAGCTGATGCTTTATCCTAACAGTGCATTTGTTTGCATATATGAATGAGCCCACCAGACACATACTTGCTTAACTAAGCAGGCACAGCATATACACTAGTGAAGGGCTATGTCTGAGGAGAAATTCCACCAGAGTTATGGTAGAAATATGATCGTCAGACTTGTCAAGCAAATGCACTGCTGAGCTAAAGCCTCAGCTTATCTCAGGACAGCAGCTGGATTTCACCCCAATGACTTTTATAAGCCTAGCATTTTATTAGCACTGAATATTTATCTCATCTTGATGCACCTCTTCAGAGACAAAGGTGACACCATCCTTTCATAGAACAGAATCATAGAATATCAGGGTTAGAAGGGACCGCAGGAGGTCATCTTAGTCCAACCCCCTGCTCAAAGCAGGCCCAATCTCCAGACATATTTTTGCCCCAGCTCCCTAAATGGCCCACTCAAGGATTGAACTCCCAACCCTGGGTTTAGCAGGCCAATGCTCAAACCACTGAGCTACCTCCTTGAGAAGACCTTCCAGAAAGGGAGGGACTCCCCTAGCTTCCATTTTAGAAGCCCCAGCGTAGTAATAGAAAGGAGGTCCCTCTTGAGCAACTGGTTGTCTGTGGCATGGTCAGATTTGTCAGCTGTTTAAGAAGTTGTCTTAACTGACTGGAGTGCTCCAGATAATAACAGAGACATAGATTCATAGATTCTAGGACTGGAAGTGACCTCGAGAGGTCATCGAGTCCAGTCCCCTGCCCTCATGGCAGGACCAAATACTGTCTAGATCATCCCTGATAGACATTTATCTAACCTACTCTTAAATATCTCCAGAGATGGAGATTCCACAACCTCCCTAGGCAATTTATTCCAGTGTTTAACCACCCTGACAATTAGGAACTTTTTCCTAATGTCCAACCTAAACCTCCTTTGCTGCAGTTTAAGCCCATTGCTTCTTGTTCTATCCTTAGAGGCTAAGGTGAACAAGTTTTCTCCCTCCTCCTGATGACACCCTTTTAGACACCTGAAAACTGCTATCATGTCCCCTCTCAGTCTTCTCTTTTCCAAACTAAACAAACCCAATTCTTTCAGCCTTCCTTCGTAGGACATGTTCTCTAGACCTTTAATCATTCTTGTTGCTCTTCTCTGGACCCTCTCCAATTTCTCCACATCTTTCTTGAAATGCGGTGCCCAGAACTGGACACAATACTCCAGTTGAGGCCTAACCAGCGCAGAGTAGAGCGGAAGAATGACTTCTCGTGTCTTGCTCACAACACACCTGTTAATGCATCCCAGAATCACATTTGCTTTTTTTGCAACAGCATCACACTGTTGACTCATATTTAGCTTATGGTCCACTATAACCCCTAGATCCCTTTCTGCCGTACTCCTTCCTAGACAGTCTCTTCCCATTTTGTATGTGTGAAACTGATTTTTCCTTCTTAAGTGGAGCACTTTGCATTTGTCTTTGTTAAACTTCATCCTGTTTACCTCAGACCATTTCTCCCATTTGTCCAGATCATTTTGAATTATGACCCTATCCTCCAAAGCAGTTGCAATCCCTCCCAGTTTGGTACCATCTGCGAACTTAATAAGCGTCCTTTCTATGCCAATATCTAAGTCGTTGATGAAGATATTGAACAGAGCCGGTCCCAAAACAGACCCCTGCGGAACCCCACTTCTTATACCTTTCCAGCAGGATTGGGAACCATTAATAACTACTCTCTGAGTACGGTTATCCAGCCAGTTATGCACCCACCTTATAGTAGCCCCATCTACATTGTATTTGCCTAGTTTATCAATAAGAATATCATGCGAGACTGTATCAAATGCATTACTAAAGTCTAGGTATACCACATCCACCACTTCTCCCTTATCCACAAGACTCGTTATCCTATCAAAGAAAGCTATCAGATTGGTTTGACATGATTTGTTCTTTACAAATCCATGCTGCCTATTCCCTATCACCTTCCAAGTGTCACACCACACATGAGTGTCACACCACAGAATCCCATAGTACACTACACTCCTTTGGCAAGCTTTCCCTTTTTTAAAAATCATCATCCTGTGTTAATGCAGAGACTCACCTAGTTTCACTTGAAGTGGGGATGGTTTATAGTTCATGGCTACAGTCTCTCCCTCCCTTGTATCGCAGTCTCTGTCTGAGATAGATGCAGCTGTTGGATCCTGTTAAAAAAACCAAACAAACAACCATCAGACATGGCTTAGCAAACACAGATATGCCGTCATTTCTCTAATTTGCTGCTGCTTGAGACCACCCGCATCCAAGTTTGGTAGGACAGAGAGCACAGCTGTGCGTTTTAAATCATTTAAATCCAGAGGTTCTACAGAATGGTGGAAGCCATTTAATAAGTTTAGGGCACTATTTGAAAAAATCAGTTTTCAACAGGCTTAGATGATAGATCATCCAAGATACTGGAAAGATAATACAGAGTTGTTCCGTCACCAGTTCAAATCCAGCCCAGATTGGTAGTAACCCAGCCATTACCACCTAATGGCTGTTTGGTGACCTGTGTGAAATGCCACTGTAGTTTCAGTCAAGTTCCTAGCTGACATATCATATTCATGACTAGCACTCTGGTGGCACACCTCAGGAAGGCCAAGGATTGACGGGACATGGAGATTGAACTCCTGGTCCCTGCATGACAGGGTGTCAAGAAGCCTTTACTGCCTGTGCTGTACCCATTTTGCAGATAATTGAGTAAGTCAGTCTGCAGCACCTTGCAGCAGCACTGAAATTCTCTTAGAGAATCCTGATGTCCCATCCACCAGGCCCATTTGCAGAAAATCCAGGCGGTATTGTATGGTATAGTTTTTTCCACACAGGTTGCTAATTCGCACAATCCCATCACTAACAAAAGATCTAAAATCCATTCACTGCAAACTTCAAAGCTGTTGAAATCATCTTTGTAGCAAAAATTGCTTTTAATAAGGTCCATTTCTTTCCATCTCAGAGCTACAAACTAAGCTGAATACATTTGTAAATTAGAATTTACATCAGACAGAATTACATGGGAAAACACGTGCCTAATATTAGATCCAAATATTCCAGGGATACTAAATACTGGAATATGCCATTTCAGATAAGATAGTTCTTTTCAGACTCTCTATTTCTTGAAATATGCATTACTGAGTTTTGGGTTTTTTTTAACCAACCCCCCCCCCCCCCCCAAAAAAAACCCAAAAAAACCCTACACAAATTTGGCACTTTGGGACATCTGTTTCCAAGAAACTAAGAAGACTATCAGTTCAAAGAAAGGGGCTGGTATATAAAAGAGGATCCTTTAGTGAACAATTCCTTTACGCAATGTCAATAGCACTGAGCTGAATACACACCCTTCTGCACAAGGTTGCCCTCACTGTGCACAGAGTATGTTATGCCCTCTGAATAAAGCGTACTCATGAAATAAAAGTATGTCAGTCCATTCAGGATCAGTCTTAATAGAACTGGGACCTTCTAGAAAATTTAAGCTGGCAATATTTTACCAAGACACTATTTATTTATGTTCTCTCAGGAATCATTGCTTTTTACTACTAATAGTATTTTATGCTTACAGTACTTTTCACCCAAGGATTTCAAAATACTTTACAAATAAAGCTGTATAACACAAAACTTATTTTACCTTCCACTAATGCCACCACATCTGGGAAGGAATGTGGCAGCTGTTTAACAGCCCACAACAGTTTAGGACAGGTAGTGACGATAATATAGTCTCCAGTTTTGTTAGGCCCAACAGAAGTATCCAAATGGATTTTAGGAATGACATGAAGGTTGAAAGTTCTACTCTTATGAAGAGAGACATCAGATCTTTAATAACCTTAACTGGTCCGGGCCTGTTTTACAATCACAACTGAAAGGCTGATTATCTGGATAACTTTATAAAATAGAATTGGTCTTTAAAATCCACCTACCCACTTAATTTGGTCGTGTTACAATGCATGTTGTGTGGCAGGTCATTGACTGGAACACATGGGTTATAAAGATTACTTTTTCACAACTCAGTATCCCAGTGGTACCAAAACCGATGCAAAAGGGAATATATGACAGGGGTTCTGATGAAATATTCAGCTTTGCAAAGCTGCTGGAGAGTGATAGCAAAACTTTTTACATTAAAAGCAGCACCATATCTGCTCAGTGTAGAAATTAACATGCTGAGGGAGTAGGAGTTCTCCATGTGCAACCAACAACCAGTTTGCCATTGAAGTGTGCACCTTGCAGGGGCGGCTCCAGGCCCCAGCACGCCAAGCGCGTGCTTGGGGCGGCATGCAGCAGGGGGCGCTCTGCCGGTCGCCGGGAGGGCGGCAGGTGGCTCTGGTGAACCTCCCGCAGGCGTGCCTGTGGAGGGTCCGCTTGTCCCGCGGCTTCGGTGGAGCATCCGCAGGCATGCCTGCGGGAGGTCCACCGGAGCCGCGGGACCAGCGGACCCTCCGCAGGCACGTCTGCGGGAGGTCCACCGGAGCCATGGGACCGGCGACCGGCAGAGCGCCCCCCGCTGCGTGCCGCCGTGCTTGGGGCGGCGAAATGGCTAGAGCCACCCCTGGCACCTTGGTCTCCCCCGGCGAAGGCTAACACTGGAAATTAGCTACCCAGCATCAAACTGGGAGGGCCACAAAAGGAAGTCAGTTCACAACATGAACAAACTAAGGTTTAGACTGAAAACTTTTCCATTTGCAGTGTTTTCAGATTAGTAGGTCAATGGTAGATTGACAAGAGAACAGGCTTAGGAGATGGGGCTCTCCGTCTGAACAACAGTCCCTGTCTACATCAAGAGCTTCAAAGCACATGTCCAGCCTTCTCCCCTCTAAACTTAAAACTTAAGGAAAACTGAGTCAAAACAGTCTGAAATACCTGCAAGCACATTGAAATACTACCACATGCTATTCTAATGGACTTCGAGTGTGTTTGTTTTTTTACAGAATTCTATAGATCGAGGCAAACATTCTATACTCTGATTTTGAAATGACAGCTATGCTGTGTAACTGATTGTAGGTCACATGATATTATTTCGGTTTGCTGATTGGGATGAGCACAATACTTCTAATCAGAAGGAAAACTTGAAGCCCCTGTAAGGGCTTCAAATCTTTTAGAGGGGTCATCTCAGGGAATTTTAGAAAATGTTAAAGCCTTTTGATTTTCGAGCCATCTAGTTCTTCATTCCTGGGGTGAAACAAGTCAAGCTATGGCAAGAATTGTTGGCTGGCAACGGAGTTTAATTTGAAGTTCTCTCACAACATAATTGTGGGCGCACACAACTGCAATATCCTAATTGTGGGCTCAGATTCTTGAGAGGTTCATTTGTTTACTTCTCTGGCAATGGGGATATAAGGAACCTTATCCTCTTGCTAAGCTAAGCAGTGTCCTAGCCTTACAAAATATGCCATTTCTGGACAGTTAAAAATTCATTTTTGCAAGCTTTTGTGAGAGTAACCATTGCTTGAACATTCACTGAGAGCAAATACAGAAGGGGCAATGAGACTGGCTGAAACAAACCTTTTTTCAGGTTTTTAAGGAATGCTCAGGGTTCTCCCTCCCCTCCCAGTATTTAACCAGCTTTATTAAGAATGCAAGCTCTGCCATATCAGATCAGACCAATGGTCCATTTAAAGTGACACTATGCCTCTTACTGTGGCCAACATGGAATGCTTCAGTGGGAGGTGGAGAAAAGAACCGATGAACCTCACAAATTGTGCAATCCTGTATATGGGACAACAGAACTGTGCCGTGGGCATTAATATGCTATTAGGATACCTTGTAAAGTGCATTCTGCTTTCCCTCTCCTCCTCCCTTGACATCCTGCAGGCCTGAATGTCTCTCCTACCCTCCACCCCATGACACCTTCAAGAGAGCGTCCCTGCACCGGGACATCAGGCTGACAGAGTTCCCATCATGTTTAGCTGTCCACTTTGAATGCTGCTAACTTGTGTTTTATTTCACTTAACACTGTATTTAGCTCTGTCTGCTCACACGCTCCAATCCTAAGCAGCAGCCCTATTTAAGGCAGTCGAAAATGTAAACATTTCATCGCTCTGCTCCCTTTGGTAAATATTTTGAACACTTGGGAATTTTTTATTTTGATGAGAAGATGGGGAGAGCTCTCCCACCCTCAAATGATAAAGAAAGGAATGATCTGCAAAGCTTTACCAATTACTTTACTCAGCAATTCAGAGATGCTAGTTTGATAATCAGAGGCTGATTCATCGTGACCCAGTTGCTTATTAATGTCACGCAGATCGTTTCCACCTAAAAATAGCTGGATGTACTTGCATACAAGACACTCTGCCAGCATATTGTAAGCGATTTCACACTTGTCTCCATGAGCGACCAGTGGAACAGAGAGCCTCTTTGCTTCCAAAGGCTGTTCTCCTGGGCTCGTACACTCTGCAAACACACACAAGGCGGGACAGGTGAACACATTTTGCTTAGCTTTGAAACCATTCAAACACTGAGTCTGAAAATTCAGCAAACGTTATCAGCTTCTGGTTCTGTTTAGGAGAGAATGAAAAAATGGGCAGAATGGCAAAGAAAAAACCAACCCCTATACAGAGTGCCCACTTATGCCAGCTCAGCTTTCAATGGGCAAAGGAGTTTCTGCCATACTGATTGTGTTGCACAAGGTTCTTTTGAGCTAGAAAACAACCCCCCTATGAACACCTGTGCTTTCTGTTACTCTGCACCATATGCTCAGAATGCCCTTCCCAAACTCATTTACTAAGTACCCACCCATGCAACAGTCAAATCCCTCCTAAAAATCAATTTCTGCAGCATTATATTGAAAGCTCTTTGGGGCAGAGAGACTCTTTGGGCTGTGCGCACACATACGTATAGTGCATCACACAATGCGCCTCTCAGTGTTACTGCAACACCAGTATCAAACGTATTACAAAATGGAGCGCTCGCACTGTAAGAACTCCGGACCCACCAAGATGTACATCTGTCTAAATGAATAACTTCCCTTCCTGAGGCAGGTTACCTCTTTGCTTGCTTGCCAAGTCTGCCATTTAGATTTTAAGTACTTTGGGACAAAGATAAGAACTCTGTTTTCTGTGAAGCACCGAGTACATGTGGGGTAATAAAAAAAACAAAACAAAGTGAAACCAACTTACCCTTAGAAACAATCATGGGTTTAAGTGACAGGCAAAAGGTTCGAGAACTCATGCTATAAATTTGTGAAGCCAAGTTCTAGCTTTAAAAAGCTTCTCAACCCGTAGGCAATTCACTAATCTCCATTAGCAAGCGTTCAAACCGTCATATACTCTCAGGCAGGGGTAATCGATTATTTTTTGTCAAGCTCCAGGATTTCTTGGTCAAGGTATTGTCAAGGTCCAAACTCCAGAGAAAATAATACAAAAACAATAATAATCTGATAATAAGAAGTAAATAAAAAGATGCTACGGTCCATTCAAAAGCATCTGGCTGCCCAGATTTGGCCCATGGTCTGCCTATTGACTATCCCTGCGCTCAGGTATCACAAGCAAATACTTCCTGGCCAGGCAGGAGGGGAGCAGTCATGAACAGAAGAGGTTTGGATTTTATACAGCTCCAGCATCATGTTTTTTATAAAGGCTGCTAGATGGATGCGTAGGTAAGCAAAGGGAGAATGGAACATGGAACAGAATGGTTTAGGGAGACCGGTAATGAGACAAGCTTCCACCTCTAACCAAATGAAATCCAGACCCGGTCAGCATTTACTGTAACCTGTCACCACTCAGCAGTTACTGTACCCTGCTAAGGGGCCTGTGACGCCAGGCAGTCTGTCTGGTTTGAAGTGAACAGACGTTCAAACGATAAACCAACTGGCACTCTTGTCGGCAGAGTCAGGCGTGCAACAGAAATGCGACTCCCTCGTCACTCCTCACTACGATCCCTCAGAGCACGGGAGGTATTGGCAGAGTAGTGTCAAGAAAGCGTGAACTGCAAAGGCCCGTGCTGTGGGTAAAGAAAGGACTTCAGCTTTCAGAGCTTCTCCACCTGGCAGGTTTCAAATTCTTTTGTATAAATATCAAGTGGGCGATGCTGGCCAGGACATTAGGGTTACCCCAGAGCTTGGGGAAAAAAATTCAACACCTGCCTTAAGGCTAAGCCTACGAGCTCAGGTGAAGGCAGTCATGCTGCAATGCCTCTTCCTCCTCCTTGTGCTTATTTAAGTTTACATTGGTACATCTTGACTTCCTCCTAAAACACAAACTCTGTCCCCAATTAATGCTCCTTCGTCTCCCCAATACATCTATTAATGCTGGGCTCTCTCCTGCTGCTGCCCCGGCTATCCCTCCGGTACCCAGCTCCATTCCTCATTCCCTCTCCCAGCCTGTGAAAATAGCAACAGCCCTGGGATACTCGGTAATGCCTCCAGCCACTCTTTGCCTCACTCCAGAGGCAAAGGTCCCTCTTTGCCTCACTCCAGAAAGAGCCAATGGCTCCTCGCTCGACTCACCCAAGCAAACTTTCAGCCTACCCTGGGAGAGTCAAATTTTTCAAATCCTGCATTAACCTCCTGTGGTGAGACAGAGTGGCCTCCCTCCACGCTGGAAAGTGAGGGACTACTACACTCCCCATTGTGGGCAGAGCTAAATCTGCCCTCCCTCCCCCACTGGAAGTCCTGGGGTGGGACAGGAAGTATAAAAGGAGTGCCTGGAGCTCAGTTGGGGCTGGAGCACTGGAGGGAGCAGATGTCTCTTCCAGGGAGCTGGAATCTCAACCGGATCCCAGACTAGATCCCGAGTAGAGCTACACCCTGTGGCCGGAGGAGACAGATAAGTACCCTGAGGAACTGCCAGGACTGCCATTAGACCGCCATCAGACGAGGAGCTGTGGGGATTGCCAGCAGCCGAGGAGACAGAGAGGACCTTTGGACTACAGGGCCCTACACACAGACTGCGGTAGGAAGTAGCCCAGAGGAACCAGACTCTAGTCTAGTTCTGCTGCCTCAATGCAAGTCAGTGAGTTGTGGTGGGATTCTCCGCTGGCCCAGTGGCTGAACACTCCGCCTCTGTTAGGGACCTGACCAGGGACCTGGTGGAATTGGCTGGGCCCGGGTCCCGCTACTACCTCACCCCTGAGGTGGCAGCCTTCCAACCTTTAAGCCCAGAGGTCTGCCTTTGTCAACTGTCTGCTAGAGTAAGGACTCCTGTTTGGTGTCTGCCCTGCCTAAGCGTCCGGCCCCCTAAACTTCTTTGCTGCTCTACCCTGCCTGCTGGCCAGATCCCTAAACTGTTCGGTGCCCCATCTTGCCTGAAGGTGCTGGGCTATCGACTGTTTGTGCTCTGCCCTGCCCAGAGTTTCCCCTACAAACTGTTACTTGCAGTCTGCCTGTAGTGAGGTGCAGTAGCCTCCCTCCCCACTACACCTCCATACATATTGTGATAGACCCAGGCCAGTTGGGAACAGCAGAGGAGTAGAAGGGAGATGTACTGGCCACTGGATAAGCAGTTTTCTGTTCCCTGAGTGACCAGAGCAGGGGCTGCTCCAGGCTAATGAGAATACCTGACTCCAATTAACCTGCTAAGTCAGGTGAGGCTGTTAAGCACCTGACTCTAATTAGGGCCCCTCGGATGCTATAAAAGGGCTCACTCCAGTCAGACCAGAGGGAGCCAGAGGAGAGGAAGTGTGTGCAAGGAACTGGGAGCAAAAGGCGTGCAAGAAGTGGAGAGTGAGTAGGCATAATACTGGAGGACTGAGAAGTATAAGTGTTATCAGACACCAGAAGGAAGGTCCGGTGGTGAGGACAAAGAAGGTGTTGGGAGGAGGCCATGGGGAAGTAGCCCAGGGAGTTGTAGCTGTTGCGCAACTGTACCAGGAGGCAGTCTAGACTGCTGCAGTCCACAGGGCCCTGGGCTGGAACCTGGAGTAGAGGGCTGGCCCAGGTTCCCCCCAAAACCTCCCAAGTCCTGATCAGACACAGGAGGAATTGACCTGGACTGTGGCTTCTACCAGAGGGGAAGATCTCTGGGCTGTTTCCCGACTCACAGGGTGAATCTGTGAGGCGAGCAAATCCGCCAATAAGCGCAGGACCCACCAAGACAGAGGAGGAACTTTGTCACAATATATTTTCGGTGAGTGCCACTGGTGTTTAACTCCCACTTGGACGACCTAACAGAGACAGACGGGATCTTAGCTTAAAGTCTTGTATATTCAAGCATCAGAAGACAAGTCACTCTAGAATCCCAAGGAGACCTACGATCTGACTCCTACTCCTGTTTCCTCATTCGTTGTTCCCCAGTTCAGTGGCCCCTCCAGTCTTTGAGGGGGAAGGCTGTTATCTTTAGGTGCGCTTTGCCACAGGACATCAAACAAGCTAGAATCACAAGGAGACTGAGGGCATGGCTACACTTGCGAGTTAGAGTACATTACAGCAGCCCTGTGCGCTCTAACTCACGACCTGTCCACACTGGCAAGGCATGTAGAGTGCCCGGACTCCATGGCTAGAGTGCTCCTGGAACTCCACCTCAGCGAGTGGAACAACGTTTGATGCACCCCCGCTAGAGCGCCGCAGCGCCAGTGTGGATGTCCTGGTCTGTTAATGCACTTTGATTGGCCTCCAGAAGTGTCCCACAATGCCTGTTCTAGACACTCTGGTCACCACTTTGAACTCTACTGCCCTGCCCTCAGGTGACCAACCATCAGACCTGCCCTTTAAATTCTCTGGGAATTTTGAAAATCCCCTTCCTGTTTGCTCAGCCACACATGGCGTGCTCTCAGAGAATCTTTCTAGATGACCATGCTCCACGTGCCAGGCGATCCTCAGTATGGAGCAATGGCGAGGTGATGGACCTCATCAGTGTTTGTGGGGAGGAAGCTGTCCAGTCCCAGCTGCACTCCAGGTGTGGGAATTGCGATACCTTCGGGCAGATATCAAGGGACATGATGGAAAGGGCCATGACCAGGACACACTGCAATGCAGGGTTAAAGTAAAAGAGCTGTGGAATGCCTACCACAAAGCCCGCGAGGCAAACCGCCGCTCCGGTGGTACCCCCACGACCTGCCATTTCTACAAAGAGCTGGATGCTATACGTGGGGGCGCCCCCATCTCCACTCCGAGGACCACCATGGACACTTCAGAGCCTAGTTCAAGGCAGGAGGAGGAAAACGGAAGCGAGGGTGCTGAGGAGGGGGAAGACACCTTGGAATCCCTAGATGCATGCAGCCAGGAGCTTTTCTCAAGGCAGGAAGAAGGTAGCCAGTTGTGGTGGCCGGTGCTTGGGGAAGAACAAACACCAGAGGAGGTTCCCAGTAAGCGACTTTTATTTTGGGAAGGAAGTTATTCAGTGTGGGCTCCTGGGGCGAGGAGGGTTAGGGCTGCATGCATGCCTAGATGCGGAATAGGGCCTTGATGTGCTCTCTCTCACATTGCGGTAATCGGCCTTGGTGATCTCTTCAAACGTCTCATCCAGAAGTTGGGCAATGTGCTTGCACAGGTTTCTTGGGAAAGCCACTGTGGCCCTTGTCCCAGTCAGGCTAACATGTCCACGCCCCTGTGCCGCGAGGGGCAAGGAGACTATTGCTGCACACAGGCAAGCTGCACATGGGCCAGGATGGAAGCCGCATTGCAATAGAAGATCCTCCCTTGCTTCCCAGGTCACCCTCAGCAGCAAGACATCTTCCAGGATGAACTCCTGTGGAAAATATGGGGACAGTGTTCAGTATAGGGGCCCACTGGAGCTGTTGGCTCTCCCCAAGGCACAGAAACCCAGAGGACAGTACAGCCGTGAAACCATTAGTCCCCCTTGACCCTGTGCTTACTCATCATTTTGGGGCTCCTGTGGGTTATGTGCGCTGGCTTTGGAACTGGCAAATTATTCTATTGTGTAGACTGTGCTTGCCCTTAAGTACGGGGGAATCATTGCTCTGTCTGGTGTGAACAATGCTGCCTCTGTTAAGTGTTGCATTTTGCCTTTACAGATGCAACCTTGAGATCTCAGGCGTCCGTTTTATCACCAGCCGAAAGACTCCAAAGAATTAGGAAGAGGCCACGCAGAAGCAAAGAAGACGTGCTGCATGAAGTAATGCAGCAGTCACGGAACGAGAATCTAAAAGCGCAGGAGTGGAGGGAGAGTGAAAGGAGGATCCACCAGCAGAATGAGGAGCACTGGCAGAAAAGTGCAGAGCTGCGGCAGCAAAGCACGGATCGGCTGCTAAGCATCATGGAGCGCTAAGCGGACTCGATCCAGGCGCTCGTAGCCATGCAGGCGGAGCACTACTGCGCCCGCCCCCCCTGCAGCCCTTGCCCCAGAACTCTTTCCCTTGTGCCCCCATGTCACCTCCAACCCACTTTCCCCAACATTCAGGTTATCACCACCAGCTGCCTCCAAAACCTGCAGCCTCACCACCCAGCCCTGAAAACTACGACCCTTCCCCACTGCACTCACCCCCCTTCACCATGCACTATAGCCATCCTGAAGGGCAGCACTCATTGAACAGCACTGAGTATGACAACAGGACATACACAAATCTGTGATTGTACCATTCCCCACCCCACCCCCTTGCCCTGTTTCCTAAGAAATTGTGTTTCTTTTCAATAAATGGATTTTTTGGTTTAGAAAACATTCTTTATTATTGCATAAAGTAAATGATATCTTAGCCCAGGAAAGCAACAGGCACTGCAAGTCAGCGTAGCAAACACAGATTCCTACTAACATTGGAACCACTGCACTTCACTCCCGTGAAGGGCACCAGACATTACTGATGGCTTTCAGCCTCAAATTGCTCCCTCAAGGCATCCCTAATCCTTGCAGCCCCGTGCTGGGCCCCTCTAATAGCTCTGCTCTCTGGCTGTTCAAATTCAGCCTCCTGGTGTTGAACCTCCGAGTTCCATGCTTGAGTGAATCTTTCGCCCTTCCCTTCACAAATGTTAAGTATCAGAGGGGTAGCCGTGTTTGCTGCTTTTACAGATCCAGACTAAGAATCCTGTGGCACCTTATAGACTAACACGTTTTGGAGCATGGGCTTTCGTGGGTAAACACCCACTTCGTCGGAAAAGTGGGTATTCACCCACGAAAACTCATGCTCCAAAACGTCTGTTAGTCTATAAGGTGCCACAGGATTCTTTGCTGCTTTCACAAATGTTATGGAGGGTACAGCACGTGGCTATAACTGCGGGGATGTTGTCATCAGCCAGGTCCAGCTTCCCATACAGAGAGCGCCAGCGGCCCTTCAGACAGCCAAAAGCACACTCCACAGTCATTCTGCCCCGGCTCAGCTTGTTGTTGAACCGCTCCTTGCTGCTGTCAAGGCTCCCTGTGTAGGGTTTCATGAGCCACGGCATTAAAGGGTAAGCGGGGTCTCCAAGGATCACAATGGGCATCTCGACTTCCCCTACAGTGATCTTGTCTGGGAAAAGAGTCCCAGCTTGCAGCTTCCTGAACAGGCCAGTGTTCCGAAAGATGCATGCGTAGAAGCAAAGAAGACATGCGTCATGCACCTTTCTGGGCCAGCCTGCGTTAATGTCAATGAAACACCCACAGTGATCCACAAGCACCTGGAGAACCATAGAGAAATACCCCTTCCGGTTAACATACTCGGAGGCTAGGTGGGCTGGTGCCAGAATTGGAATGTGCAAAGCCAGCCACAATGTCCTGCACGTTACCCAGAGTCACGATTCTTCTGAGCAGGATGCGATTAATGGCCCTGCAAACTTGCATCAACGTGATTCTAATGGTCAACTTTCCTACTCCAAACTGGTTAGTGACTGATCGGTAGCTGTCTGGAGTTGCCAGCTTCCAGATTTCAATAGCCACCCACTTCTCCACCAGCAGGGCAGCTCTCAATCTCGTGTCCTTGCACCGCAGGATGGGGGGCGAGCTCCTCACACAGTCCCATGAAAGTGGCTTCTCTCTTCCGAAAGTTCTGCAGCCACTGCTTGTCATCCCAGACTTGCAGGATGATGTGACCCCACCATCCAGTGCTTGTTCCCCAAGCCCAGAAGCGGCGTTCCACTGTGGTGAGCATGTCCGTGAATGCCACCAGCAAGCTTGTGTCGTATGCATTACTCAAGTAGATATTGTCAGAGTCCTCACTGTCAGGTTGGATCTTAAGGAGTAAGACTGCCAAACATGATGTGCTGGTGAGACTCATCAGCATATTCCTCAGTGGTTCAGGCTCCATTTCCACAGACCGAAAGGCAAGACAGAGTGTGCAGTACAAAAAACGTTGAAAGATGGCACCAAATGTGGACGGAAGCACAGGGATTGCTGGGATGCGAACCGATGCATCATGGGGTGTTGGGACAGGACCCAGAATGCCCCCTACACTCCGCCCCCTTCCCACAAGCCACTGCGCCAGAATGGAAAAAGGTGCTCTGTGGGATAGCTGCCCATAATGCACCACTCCCAATGACGCTGAAAGTGACGCAAATGTGGCCATGCCACCGTGCTGTCAGTGTGGACAGACTGGAGCGCTTTCCCTACTGTGCTCTACGAAGGCTGGTTTAACTCAAAGCGCTCTACGTCTGTAAGTGTAGCCATGCCCTGAACTGGAAGCAGAGCCAGAGATATATTATCCGTACATTTTACCAACACACATGCACTGAAAAGCCATCACGGCATCTATTCCTTGCTCCTTACCTCAGGAAAAATAAGCAGCAGTTTGGTGACACCGCCACTGATGCACAGAAATACAACCTGACCGGTAGTAACACAAGCCAAAATTTCAAAAAGCAATAAATAACAGCTGTTTACTGACTTTCCACCAGCTCTCAGAGCCTCCTACACACAGCTCTGCCAATGAACCTTAGTTCTAACACGGCTCCCACAGTTCTGGGCATCCCTTGAGCAGATCTCATTTAACTCTAACAAATCAGGCCTATGATAGCAACTACAGAGTCTAAGTTGAGACCGAACCCATTTATAATTATAAGCCAATGAGTATTTGAAGACAGGTCTTTGGAGGATGAAAAGCCAGTGCCGGACCCAGGCATTGTGTCTTACCAAATAAATGGAACAAAAATGGAATAGTTTATTAAAGGTGTTGAAAAGAATACAGTAAGAAGAGATCCTGCAATATGCATAGCTTAGATCACAGGCAGGTAAGCATTTTGCTTTGTTTAAATCAAGATAAGTAACAATATGTTTTATACGTTTTATACATTTATAGACCATATTGAGATGATTTGTATTCAGACAGATGTTCTCTTGCTGCAATGTTTGGATGGCAATCACCACTCTGGGCTAGTGCATGAGACCTCGAAAGTGAATACAGATTAGTTTATTTCCACTGTTCAAGCTAAGCAAAATGCATGAGTTAAAAAAATATTTAAAAAAAAAGAATGGTGAAAAGCTTCAAACTTTTCCGTTTTCCTAGTCCAAGGATGTTAGTAGCACATGGGAGAATTACTTTTTTTTTAAAATACAATGTACGATTTACCGTAACTTAAATGTCTAAGATAAAGAGTTTGAATCATGCATACCAGTAGCTTGGGAAAATGAGTGAAGGACAAAGAAGCAGCAAGAAAAATAGAAGCAATTACAAAATTCCTACCAGATTCCCTTCAGAGAAACGAGCGATGCTAGCAGCCTCTTACCCCTCTTTTCCCCACTTTGATAGAGTATATTTAACAACGTTCGCCCTTGGGGCTATTTTCCTGCACACAAGTTCAATCGTTATTAATATTAGTACAGACATCTATAAAGGCTGTATCTGCGCACACTTTGCATGGCTTGAATGCGGTCGTTAACACTGCAAATGAGAGAAAGGCCACACCATGCTCCCTGCAGGGCTTTGGCAAGCCTGAAAGGGAGAGCGGCTGTCGTGAAATAACTATTTAAAACCAACCACTGAAACCCGGCTGCGGGGAACCTCAGCAATGAAGCTTTTTGTTATCTTAACAAGTATCAGTCGGAGCACCACACATTTCTTTTTCACCTCTTTAATTCTGCAGCCAAGTCCCTTCATCTGACATGAAGCACACTCGTCTTTCCGGTGGTAAATCCTGACTTGGAATTCCTAACAGTTGTAATAACAATAACATCTCTAGTATATGACACATCACAGCACCTTTCCATTCCAGAATCTCCAACGATTTTACAACCGTTCTTTAAATCTCGACACCCCCATGAGTGAGGATATTCTAAAAATGGTTAAACATGGATGCCGAGGCAAGCTAAGTGCCAGGCCGAAGGTTGCAACCAGGGCCGTCCCTAGCTATTCTGGGGCCTTTCACAGCCCCTCCGCAGGGTGTGTGTGTGGGGCCCCAGGACTCCATGGGGGGGCTGGCTTGGGGGATGGGGGGGAACCACACACCCCCAGCACTCAGCGGTGGCGTGGCTGGGACCAGGCCGCTGCACTTCCCACCACCGGGAAGTGCAGGCCTGGCCCTGCTTCAGTCCTCAGGGGAGTGGGGGTGGGGCAGGGGTGGGAAGAGGCGGGGCGGTGGCTTTGGGGAAGGGATGGAGTGGGGGTGGGGTTGGGCAGAGCAGGGGCAGGGGCCATGGGGAAGAGGCAGGGCAGGGACTGGAGCAGCACGCAATGCCCTACACAGCTGCATACTTTGCGTATGGGTAAGGATGGCGCTGGTCGCAACGAATTAGTGCCAGAGCCAGGAACAGTCATGTTCCTAATAAAACTAACTTGATCCTTCCTCCCATGCTCAGCTCTGTGTGGACTAAGCCCTATGCAGACCAAGTATCCCACATGCCCCGTGCAGCAGCCACACAGTTCGTGTGAGATTTAATGTGGGGTATGTATTTTTGGAATCACTAAACTTGGGAGGATTGATGTTAAAGACACAGCAACTGTAAGATGGAACAGAACAGCCTCTGGTGATATTTACAGTTTTAAAAGAGGAATCAGATTTTGACTCCTAGAGGCCTTAAAGAGGGGGTGGGTCACCATGTAGCAAATCCTTTAAAAAAAAAATCCTGCCCCTTTCTTCACAGGGATCTCCCAAATCTGTGAAAATGGTAAAGGGATCTTCACTGCAGGGGACAGGAACTGGAGGACCCCACCTAGGGAGGTCCGTACCCTAGCACTATAAAGATAGGCTAGGGAAAGGCAGGGCAAGTGGTTTCATCGCTGCACAGATCCTCTGGTCACTGAGCCCAATGATGTGGAGGTGGAGGGGTAGCTAAGGCTGCAGTAACCACTATGGGGTGGCTCTGTTGATGTTGTTCCCCTCCTGCCCCCCACAGAACCCCCTGCATAAAACCAGGCTGCTATGGCTTTGTGTGAGGGATCAGGATTAAGTCATACTGGCTGAAAGGAACTGAGGACTGTACAGGACATTTCTTCCAGGTTTTATACCTTGTAGGAATGGTGTATTCTGATTAAACACACCACAACACAATGCAAACAATGGCAAAAGGCGTATCTTGCATTAAAACAAGCTCTCTCCAATCCCCTAGAGGTAGGATAACTGCTTTGGATGGACCACTGATCCGATCCAGTGTGACAAAACCTTACCTTCCTCCCTTGAGTAATAAGAAAAATGACAGGAAGAGACATGGGTAGCTTCGCATTCATCGCTTTCAATGGCTCGATGTCACAAATATTACCGGTCAGCTCTGGAGCCATCCGTTAATTTACAGCTAGCAATCATGACCATCTAAAAAAGGAAGGTCAGCTGATTTTTTGTACTTTGAACTCACATTCTCTGTTAGATCAATTAGGTCTTGCTTCTTGCACCTAGTCTGCTCCACCGCCATTGTTAATCCACCTACACACATCTTTTTTTAAAGCTATTTTAATTGTTCCTCCTGCTCACTCCTACTCTATCAATTATCCTCTATTGTGCATTTCTTCTGCCCGACGTAAATCCTCCACTTTCCTTTATTCCCAGCGAGCAGGAGTCTCTTGCTCTGCAAGCTCTTTGAGGTCTGAAGGTAACGGTTACATCCGTGAAAAGCATAACACTTATTTTGTTTAACTTCTGGGTTCTTGGCCGAGTCCTGATCCTTCTCCTCCATTGTGTACCTGCTCGGCATCTACTAGACCCACCAACCTTCTGGCTAAGGAATACTGGGCGGGATTCCAGTTGGAACCAGCTAATGTTGCTGCTTAGACAGATGTTGCTTTGGAGAGTTTCCAGTTTGATTCTGCACACTCTTACCATCGAGGTCATGGGGACATATCGTGAGATGTTTCACTTCACTGCACAGCAGGCAGTCATGTCACTTTCCCCATTAACCATTAAAATGAAATTGGCTCAAAAAATCCAAACAACCCCACCCCACAAGCAACAACAACAAAACCTGGCAGGGAAGCCACAAGGACACAGTGCCTTGCTTTCTATGGAGGTGAAAGCTGGAAATTCTGCAGATGCACATTCAATCTACTGGAGGGTGAAGGCAAGAGCGCACAAGTGCTTTTATTACTCAAAACTTCCTCCACCCAATTAAGGAAAAGTATTGATGGGATGCTAAGAGCCGTGTTGGGACCACTTTGGCTGGAGGAATGGTGGCCAAGAAGGAGACTACAAGCTGGTGTGGCGGAGTTGGTTAGGAATATGGAATACCACCACCCAGGTTTAGAGATTCTTCAGTAACAATGAAATCCCAGCTGCAATAAAGATTGTTTAACAAACAGAAAACTAAGTTCAGACTCTTCAAGGCAAAATAAAATACTAAACATCTCCCTTGAGCTCCCTTCCCTACAATATGAGGCCTCTCCAACATCACACAGATGATGTCTATTGTAACACCTGTTGCCCCCTCACATTCTGGGGATAATGCAAATGTTTTGGGTATATAAATCCAAGGATAACGTAGCAAGAGTTTAGAAAAGCCCATGCATGACTCAAACACCTATGTTAACCTCCTCACACGTTTCCAGATCTGCACAGATAGGCTGTGGGTATTTACTCATGAATGCAGGTGGAAGCATCCTTTGGATACCACTGATGACCTTTTGATGGTGGCACAATGGAGACAGGAAGCCTTTGTTCTCTTACTGGGAGGTGAGTGGATCACCCTGCAGTACTCCCAGACCAAGGTTTAGGCGCCAGAATCTTGTAATCTAATTCAGGTCTATGGCATGGTAGCATTGAGCAGGGCCTCAGTGCCACTGAAGGACAGCTTACCATTCTGCAGAAGACGACATCAGGAAGTGCATGAAGACTTTAAGAACATAATGGCCATACAGGGTCAGACCAATGGTCCATCTAGCCCAGATGGCCCATTTTCCAACAGTGGCCAATGCCAGATGCTTCAAGGGAATGAACAGAACAGGGCAATTATTAAGTGAGCCATCCTTTTGTCCAGTCCCAGCTTCTGGGTTGCATCCCTGACCATACTACCTAAAAGTCATTGATGGACCGATCCTCCATGAACTTATTTAGTTCTTTTTTTAATCTAGTTATAGTTTTGGCCTTCACAACATCCCTTGGCAACAAGCTCCACAGGTTGACTGTGTGTTGTGTAAGGAAGTACTTCTTTGTGTTTGTTTTAAACCTGGCGCCTATTTTCATTGGGTGACCCCTGGTTCTTGGCTTCTGTGAAGGGGTAAATAACACTTCCTTATTCACTTTCTCCACACTATTCATGATTTTATAGACCTCTGTCATATCCCCCCGCCTCTAAGTTGTCTCTCTTCTTAGATGAACAATCCCTGTCTTTTTAATCTCTCCTTGTATGGAAGCTGTTCCATATCCCTAATCATTTTTGTTGCCCTTTTCGGTTTTTTCCCCCAATTGTAATATATCTGTTTTGAGATAGTGAGACCAGAACTGCAGACAGTATTTAAGGTGGGGGTGTACCATGGATTTATATAGTGGCATGATGATATTTTCTGTTTTATTTTTCTCCTTCCTAATGTTTCCTAACAATAGCTTTTTTGAGCAGATGTTTTCAGAGAACTATCCACGATGACTCCAAGATCTCTTTCTTGAATGGTAACAGCTAATTCAGACTCCATCATTTTGAATGTATAGTTGAAATTATGTTTTTCCAATGTGCATAACTTTATATTTATCAACACTGAATTTCATCTGCCATTTTGTTGCCCAGTCACCCAGTTTTGTGAGATCCCATTATAACTCTTCACAGTCAGCTTTGAACTTAGCTATCTTGAGTAATTTTATATCATCTGCAATCGTTGCCACCTCACTGTTTACCCCTTTTTCCAGGTCATTTATGAATATATGGAACAGCTCTGGTCCCAGTACAGACCCCTGGGGGACACCACTATTTACCTCTCTCCACTGTGAAAACTGACCATTTATTCCTACTTTTTGTTCCTATCTTTTAACCCATTATGGACCCAGGAGAGGACCTTCCCTCTTATCCCATGACTGCTTACTTTGCTTAAGAGCCTTTGGTGAGCAACCTTATCAAAGCCTTCTGAAAGTCCAAATACACTATGTCCACTGGATCGTCATGTTAATGGTTTCTTGCCCCCAGCACATATGACAAAGCCATCAGGTAGAATTCCCTGATACTTTTTTCCTCTTTTGCAAAAATTTTTGCAGCTAGTCCCAAGAGATGGAGTGCTCAATCATCAGATTTCCATATTTATAAGAACAGGGTTTCTGTTTAGCCGAGCCTGTGACAGAAATAACCCTGTAAATAGCAGAGCAGCAAGGCAAACTCGCCAGAGCGAAAGGGAGGTTAAAGCTACAGTGAGCGTTGACGTAGCATTACGGTTCAAGAACACTTATGAGACATTTGCAAGAAATTGTGACGGCACAATTCATTTAAATGAGCCTTTAGGATACCGTGTTCTTGTGTGTATCCCTGGCACTTCCTAGTGCTCCACCATGTCTGTGGCTCATTAGCATGCCGTGTGACACAGATACTCCTCTGATACTCCGTTGTTTGGCTTGCTTTTCCCCTGGTACACATGTATTAGAAATGTCCTCATTACGTGACTAATCAGGGAAGTTGGCAGGGAAACACATCAACGGGCTTAAAGGGAAACAACTTATTTTATAACTCAGCTTATGAATTGCTTGTTAAAAAAAGTCTAGTAGAGTTGGAGGCTCCCTCCTGCACTCCCTCCCTCCCACCCACCCTCCAAAAAAAGGGCAAAATTAAGAATCTTGAAGAAGGTCCTCTTTTTATCCATGGAATAGGCAGTATCTAGTTTTTCCCTACGCATCTCAGCCAACCACAAGCAGGACAGCAGTGGACCGGTGTCCCTCCCCACCTTGATTTGGGCAACATTTTACTATATTCTATTTAATTTTTTTTTACTCTGAATAATGAACACACTCCTCAGCATCCCCCCAGGGTGTTTAGAGATATTTTAGCACCATTATCTGTCACAACATGTGGTAACAAACCTAGAAGGCAGAATATGCCCTAAACACTGCAGTAAAAGTTGCTTGGTGTAAATGTTCCAAATAGAGTTTTTACTCTAAATGTGCTGCCACATCAGCATTAGCATGCCCCATGGCATCTCTATTTTACATGACATGGTCTTGTGACCATCTCAGAGAGAAAGTGATCAAGAGGTGGGCATTTAAAAAATTACTACCATGTAAGAGGACAGTAGCACCATCTACTAGATTACGTATCAGTATCTCAGATTCAAGGAAGAAAGGAGTCTGCCATCAAGGACTCGGGGAGAGAGGAAGCCTGGCAGTCTATAAACACCAGGGGCATGAGCTCACAGTGGCATTTTCCCTGGCTGGAGATAGTTGGTGGCCACAGCCTGTCCATCCTCAGAGAGAGAAGAGTACTGGGAGAAATTCCACCCAGCTAGAAGTTTTCACTTGATACTAGGTCCTCAATGTGGAATCTGTGGAAGATACCTCTCATTGAGCCAGCTAGTCCAAGGGCAGAGAAGACCCGTGCCTGTCGATAGTGGAGGGGTAGAGTGAGGGCAGCCAGCTTCAGCAGTGTTACTGAGCATGCTCAGTACAAGCCAAGCAGCAAATCGGGGGATACAGGGGGCATGTTACCCTGCATGTCTCCCCATGTGTCACCTCTGTCCAACAGAATGGAGAGATGTTTGGTACGATACCTGTGAATGGCAGCTCAGCCCAATCTGTGAGAAAAATCAAGCTTGTCCACAAAAAGTTCTCCAACCACCCAAGGAAGACAGATGATCCTTGTAGGGGATTCAATACTCAGAAAAATCAAAAGAACATTCTGCAATGGGCAGGAGGACAATAGGATGGTGCTACCTTCCTGGAGTCAAAACACAAGATGTCACTCTAAGATCACACAGGCTTTCGACGTCAATGGGAAAGGATCCACTGGTGATGGTTCATATCATCACTAATGACACTGCAGCATGGGATATCTAGGAGATGGTAAATGACTTCAAGGAACTCAGAAGCATGTTGAAGAACAACAACATCCAAGTGATCTTCTTTGAGATCCTTCCCATCCCCCAAGCAAAGGAAGTCAGAAAGCAGAAGATTCTGGAAGTAAATGGATAGCTAGATAAGTGGTGGAGAATCTGGATTTGTGGAATATCGGTCCACCTTCTAGTTTGGATGGCCTCTACCTCAGTATGATGTGGACCAATCTTCTCAGACACAGGATGGTTATAGTAGTGAGGAGGGTGTCAAACAAAAAGCAAAAAAGCAGTGTAAAAAGAAGGAAAATATGAATGCTCAGCACAAAATTGAGATACGTTGAGAACAAAATTAATCAAGGAACCAAACGAAATGGAGAAGTAATTCTTTAATTGCCTATACACCAATGCTAGGAGACTGAGTAACAAAGAAGAGGAACTGAAATAGCTCATTCGTGAGAATTAATTTGATCTAGTTGGTATTACTGAAACCTGGTGAGATGATTCCAATGACTGGAATGTTAAAAATCAATGGATATCACCTATTTAGGAAGGATTGAGTAGGCAAAATGGGCAGGAGAGTGGCACTCTGTCTAAAATGGCATTATCTGTTTCCGAGTCACTGATAACTTGGAAGAAAATGATCCTGAATGCTTATGGGTCAATGTCTTACCAGATAAAGCACAAGACTGCATATTAGTTGGTATCTGCTACAGACCACTAAATCACACTGACTGAGGCGCAAACTGGACCATTCATGTTGATTTTCAGTAAGTCTTGGAACACCAGTGAAGTTCCAGAAGTCTGGAACAATGCTAATGTTGTGCCAACATTTAAAAAGAGTAACCAGGATTGCCTGGGTAATTATAGGCCTGTCAATCTCACACTGATCCCGGGCAAGATAATGGAGCAGCTGATACAGGACATTAAAGGAAATTAATTATATGATTTTCCTTTAATTAATTAATGCCAATGAACATGGGTTTGTGAAAAATAGATCCTGCCAAACTAACTTTTTTTTTTTTGTGAGATTACAAGTTTGGTTGATAAAAACAATAGTGTTGACATAATATATTTAGACTTCTGTAAGGCATTTGACTTAGTACTGTATGACATTTTGATTAAAAACCCTAGAAAGCTGTAAAATGAACATGGCACACATTACACTGATTAAAAGCTGGCTAGCTGATAGGTCTCAATATGAAATTATAAATGGGAATCAGCATCGAATCGGTGTGTTTCTAGTGAGATCCTGCAGGGACCGGTTCTTAGCTCTACGCTATCTAACATTTTTATTAATGATCTGGAAGAAAACCTAAAATCATCACTAATAAAGTTTACAGATGACAAACAAATTGGGGGAGTGGTAAATAATGAAGAGGACAGGTCACTGATTCAGAGTGATCTGGATCACTTGGTAAATTGGACCTGAGCAAACAAACAATGTGAATCTTAATATGACTAAATGAAAATGTAGGAACAAATCTATATTCATTGTTCCTAAATCTAGGAACAAAGAATATAACCCACACTTACAGGATGGGGGACACCATCCTGGGAAGCAGTGATTACATAAGAACATAAGAACATAAGAAAGTCAGTCAGGTCAAAGGTCCATCTAGCCCCCTATCAGTATCTCCGACAGTGCATGCCATGCCAATGCCAGAGAGGAGGAAAAAAAACAGGCAATCAAATGATCTCTCTCCTGCCATCCATCTCCATCCTCTGACGAACAGAGGCTAGGGACACCATTCTTACCCATCCTGGCTAATAGCCATTTATGGACTTAGCCACCATGAATTTATCCAGTCCCAGATTCTGAAAAAGATTTGGGGGTGATGGTGGATTTTTAGCTGAACATGAGCTCCGGTGCAACGTTGCGGCCCAAAGGGCTAATGCAGTCCTTGGCTGCATTAACAGGGGAATCCTAAGTAGAAGTAGAGATGATATTTTACCTCTGTATTTGGCACTGATGTGATGCAGCTGGAATACTATGTCCAGTTCTGATGTCAACAATTGAAGAATGATGTTGATAAACTGGAGAAGAGCCACAAGAATGCTTAAAGGATTAGGAAAACATGGCTTATAATGAGAGACGCAAGGAGTTTATTCTATATAGTTTAACAAAGAGAAGGTTAGGGATGACAATTACAGCCTATAAGTCCCTCCCTGAGGAACAAATATTTAGTAATGGCCTCTTCAATCTAGCAGAGAAAGTTATACTATGAGCCGATGGCTGGAAGTTCAGGCTAGACAAATTCCGATTGGAAAATTAAATTTTTAATGCTGAGAGAAATGGAACAACTTACCAAGGTCAAGGTAGAGTCTCCCTCATTGACCATTTTAAAATCAAGATTGGATGTTTATCTAAAATAATATCTGCTCTAGGAATTATTTGGGGGCAGTTCTCTGGCCTGTCTTATATAGGAGGTCAGACTAGATGTCAAGCAGGGGGGGACTTGGGACACTGCATGGACACTATTTACTTCTATTACTAGCTTAGACACCCCCACCCAGAAATTCTTGTGTCTGTCCCACTCACTGTCCCCCCCAAACCCCCCCCCCCCCCCCCCCCCTTGAGAGGCTTTTCAAGTTCCTTCCTTCCACCCACCAACCCCTTGGATAACTTTAACAAAAGGAAAGGAACCCCACCCCCCCCCCCACCCCCACCAATTCCTGTCCAGATCAGATCCAGGGATCTTAACACAAAAAAAAAAATAAAAAAAAAAAAAAAAAAAAAATTTAAAAAAAAAAAAAAAAAAAAAAAAAAAAAAAAAAAAAATCATAAAAAATAAATGGAAAAGGGGTATCAGGGTAATCATCATATCCCAGAGGAATCAGTCTTAGGTTCAAAGTAAGTAAAAACAAACAAAAAAAAAAAAAAGCAAAAAAAAAAAAGGAACATTAAAAAAAAAAAAAAAAAAATAACTAACACCTGCTGCCTGGCTAGTAAGTTTGAAAGTTTGAAACAGAGAGAGATGAGATTTGGAGGATGGAGGATCTGTGATGTGTCTGGTCTCCTAGTCCCAAAACAAAACAAACCCAAAAAACAACAAAAAAAAACCCCCCCAATCAATCAAAAATAAAAAATATCTTGTCCCCTTATTGGTCCTCTGGTCAGGTGTCAGCCAGGTTTACTAAGCTTCTTAACCCTTTACAGGTAAAAGAGACATTAACCCTTAACTATCTGTTATTGACACTAGATGATCACAATGGTCCCTTCTGACCTTGGAATTTGTGAATCTCTGAACATCAGCCCATCTCAGGCAATTAGCTACTGCACTAGAGACCAAAAATCTTTTTGAAGGAAAATTTGTGCATAGAGTTATTTCTTTCCCTTTTTGCTCCCCCAGTGAAGTTGGACACTGTCACAGCTAATTCATCTCAAGTCAAGAACAGCTGAATTTACCTATTCAACTATGCATCAAGTGCTTCAAATGATATGAAGCAAAACAGATTCCTCATCAATTCTGAAAGTGCATCTACTTTATCAGCCTAAATCAGATAATCTGTCCCCAGACTGTCTCTATGGAAATGCAGTAGAATATCAACAAGTCAAGGATATACTATACGAATATGGAAACAAGGGAGGCCAAGAAAGACCACAGCATTCCCCCTCCTGATTTTTTGGGAGATCACCTTTGTCACTATGTTGGAGAGGAAGGCAGGTTTTCTTTGAATAGGACATAAATGGGAAATTATTACAATTCACTATCCCTGGGTAGACTGGATGCACTAGGATACTAGGTAACTATCTTGCTAACTCTTTATATTCAGTCTGCAATGGCAATTCTATACTGCTGCCTCTTCTGCAATGAGAGCACAAACCACTGGTAGTGTACTTGGAATTAGTTTCTCCTGCAGTTCCAATATGGCATTATAAACCTGACTGGGATCTGTGGGTGCTACTATACCTATGGGGGTGTGTGAGAGGCTGGTAGCCCCACCTATTATTACGGTTTTCTAACATTTCCCACTATAAGAGCTTCTTTCAGTGGCTTATAACCCTGCCAGACTAGCTGTATGGGCTGGAATTTTTCATGCCAAGTATCTGCCTCAGGCTGAATTTTTTGGAAAGTTTCACCAGAAAAGTTTCTGAGAATGAGATTAGAGAAAAAAAAGCCACATTTTTCAAGGTAATGATTCTGGGGAGCTTTGAGAAGTCCTAGCTCTTCCATGCTTTGGAGCAAGGCTTTCAACATTTGGCAGGTGGGTAGCCTGGGTGTCAGGGATGTGCCTTTTGCCATTCCCTTGAAAATCTGCACAAATTTGGCCAAGCCATAAGCCTTTTAAAAAACAACACAGTTTGCACCTGCTCAGTAGAGACATGCTAAATCTCAACAGCTAAAATCTCCAAAGATTTGGTCCTTACGGAGCACGCTTCAGCCTCTCAGAGATCCTAGTGCTGCCCAGAGTGAGCATGCATCATCCCAACAGCGACTGAGAATGCTCCATTCCAGCACTACAGGGGAAAAGTTAAACTTTCCCTGTAATAAGCTGTTCCAGGCCATGGTGGGGCCAGAACTGACAGCAGGGAGCCTGTCTCTCAATTATCCCTTTGCTGGTGCCCAGGCAATGTAGAGGAGGAAGCCACCTGACTTAAATGCAGAGATAAGAGCTAGACCAGGGGGAAGGAAAGGAGTGGATTGGGACAAGGAGGAGTCTGGTGAGACTGGGACTGGAGGGGGGAGTTAGAAAAGAGAAACGGTGACTGGGAGTTGGGGGCAGGGGAAAAGAGACAAACTGGCTGGGCCAGGAGACTGGGAACCAGTGATGGGGAAATGGGATGGGGGAGAGGGAAGACAGATCTGACAAAGAGCTGCAGTGCAGGGTGAGAACTGGGATTGGCTGGGCAAAAGACTCTGGGACAAGGATCTAGGGCGGGGAAGACAACCAGAGGCCAGAAGGGGAGAGGAGAGAGAGATCAGATGAGTAGCCAGGAGGAGGAAACTGGGAATGGCTGGACAAATGAGACTGGGGACAAAGGAGTTGGAAGAACTAGGACTGGTAGAGGGAGGATGAGAGATTTGGAATTGGGGGTCAGGGGAGGGAGATTGGGCCAGGGTAAGCAAGGACAATGGAACTATGGCAGGTAGGGGAAGAGAGACAGGACTGGGACAGTTATGGGTTGGTGGGGATATGACAGAAGGGGCATGGTCACAAGAGCACACTCCTCTCCAGAACTGGAATGGAACCTAGGATTCCTGAGTCTCACTAGTCCTCTGCTGCCAGCAAACATCTATGAAACCCAGAGGCATGGGGAACCTTAATTCTGACATTTCTGAACTTCTGAGTGCATGACTTTGCATCTTAATGTTCCTTTAACATGGTTTTATATGTGTGTGTGTGTGTGTATATAATATAGCTATTTACTACTACTGCAGCTGTTAAATTTCTCCTTCTGCTGCCTTCATTCACTGGTGCACTTGCCCTTTGCTCTGTCCAAATTTTACATTTAAATCCATGTACTTCTCTCTGAAACAGGAACACAGGAATGGCGATACTGCAGACCATCTAGTCCTGTGTCCTGACACTAATGGTGGCTGCTACCAGAGGCTTCTGAGAAGATGCAGGCAGTTCTGGGATAACCTGGCCCCAAAGAAAGCTGCCTTCTAACCTTCAATAATTAGAGCTTGGGTCAAGTTCTGAAGTGTGAGGGCTTCCATAACTGGTTTTAATTTACTGTCACTCCGGATAGTCTTGTTATCTATATAACTGTCCAATCCCTTTCTGGGTCCTGCTAAGGTTTGAGCTTCAATGACATCTTGTGCCAACAACCTCCACAGGTTAACCGAGTGTTATAGTGATTTTCTTTTAATCAGTTTTGGATTTGCAATCTTTCAAATTCACTGAATGCCCCTATTTTCTTGTACTAGGAATCAGAGCATACAGAAGTTTCTGATCTACCTTCTCTCTCCCATTCATTCTTTAGCATACTTTTATCATGACTCCTCTTATTTGTTTCCTCATCAAGTGAAACGATCCATTTTTTTCACTCCCTCTGAGCATTTTTCCATGCCCCTAATCATTCTTATCACATTTTTCTGAACCCCCCCTAATTTTCTGCTATATTCTTTTTAAGATGGGGTGATCAGAACTGAACACGTTATTCCAGATGAGAACATGCCATTGATCTATAACAGTATAGCAGTTTCTGTATTCTCCACCCCATCTCCTATCACCCTGACATTCTGTTTGCTTTTTTGACCATTGCTGCAAATTGATGAGACAACTTCAGTGAGTTCTGTCCAGTGAAGCCAAGTGCTCATTCCTGAGTTGACATAGTTCATTTAGAAATAAGGTGTAAGGTCAATTTCACATGTGCATTTCTACTAAATGCGTTCAGTAGCACATAGCAGAAAATTTAATGATTATACTTCAAACTACACTGCAGGGAAAGAAAGTTGTCAGCAGCAGCAATTCCAGGCCTACATTACTGTACCGAAAAATGGTCCCTTCCTGCAAGTGTTTGATATTAAGCATAAAATTGAATAAACAAATCAAAAGCCTCACAGATCATAATTGTTCCTGTGGCATTTTAAAGGTCTGAGCTAGGCATACTGTCTTGTTCCTTTTAATCCTTTCTTCCTTTCCAGCAAAACCTTCCTCCAGGTATCTGCCTTGTGCATCCTTCATGCTCTTTGCTGATTAGCTTTCCCAGGAACTTCCTCCCCGATCATAATGACCCACAACCTCGTACAGGAGTTCTGGTGGAGTCCCAGCTGCACTTGCTCCCGAATATTTAGTTTATACCACAGACACCCGATCAATGTAATATGTCCCCTTCTTTATTAAGCTGTCATAATTCTGACAGTTTCTAATCTTTCCTGAAGCCCCACTTTTGTGAGCTGCCCACAAAATAGAAGTGCAAGGCATACACATTACCTAAAAGGCACATTCCTCTGCTTCTTCTCACTCTATCTGCTAGAGTGAGAATTTGGAAGGTAGGGTCCACCTTCATATTTGCTCATCTTTTATAGCACTGAGCACATTGTCAGTGCTAAGCCAATGAGGAAAAGCAGCCAGCAAAAAATAAATTCGATCTTTAAAATGCTTTCAATTAAAAAAAATAGTCTGTGGAATTAATATGCAGAAAGCAGTACACGCAATACGTTCATTGTGACGGGAGCCGGGGTTAGGAAATATAGGCAGACTGCTAGGCGGGGGATGTTTTGCACAAAGTTACCACCACCAAAGTAAATGAGGACCAAGGACTCTTTCAACTCCTCAAAGGTGAGTCCTATGAGCTCTGCTGCTACCCCTCTCTTCTTACAGCCATTAATTAACATTACAGGTGGTCCCAGAAACACTTCCAGCTCATTATTCCCCTTTAAAGTATCCGTGGACACAAGATATTTAGCTGAACTACCCTTCCATAGGTTTCCAAGGCTCCCATTGGTATTAAGTCAACAGGCATGGGAAAGAAAGGTGCTGTTTACTTTGCATAGAAGAAGTGTCACCTTGAGCAGGACACAAGCAGCATTGCTTACTAATTTAAGGTTTGTTAATGTGTAAATAAGTTATATAAAAGAATAAATCTTAGAGCAATAAGATTTAAGCTGACCATGTGCACTCTCTGTTATGGAGACACGAATTAGGAATGCTACCTGCTTTAATATCCAGAAGTCATTAGAAGAAATAAAAAATAATAAATATATTGGAGTCTCTGTGGATGATGGTTACCACTCTGAAACCTGAGTTTGTTTTTGCTGATACAGACTATGAGGAGTCCTTATGGCACCTTAGAGACTAACAAATTTATTTGGGCATAAGCTTTCGTGGGCTAAAACCATCTTCAGATGCATGGAGTGAAACATACAGTAAGCAGAATATATATTCTAGCACTCCCATCTTTTCATGTTCTAGAAAATATATTCTGCTTACTGTAGGTTTCACTCCATGCATCTGATGAAGTGGGTTTTAGCTCACGAAAGCTTATGCCCAAATAAATTTGTTAGTCTCTATGGTGCCACAAGGACTCCTCGTTGTTTTTTCTGTGGATGATGACGATGATCATCATCGTTATCTGGCTGCAGCAGATTGTGAGAACAACCATTGAAGAAAGCTTGTCATTAGTTATTAATTGAAGGCACTTTCACAAAGTGCTCCTTAAATCTTGAATGATATAGCATCTTTCTAACCAGTACCTAATAATCTGTGTGTAAGAGCTGCATTAAAGCAGTCTCATCAATCTTTGCTCCCGCTACTACAGCTCAAAGAGAGAGCATGACGACTTAGATGCAATTAACTTTTTAAAAGACTCATCTACATTCAGTCTAGGCCATATTTTCAACATATTATAGTGCATGCAGATCTACTTCCGTTACTCACACTGTGCACAAACGCAAGACACCTAAATGTGTAGCAGTGACCTCCAAACCAGACAGAGGAAAAGGTTGCAAGTGGCCTGCCCATGATGTATCATCACATAATGTATCAAAGACACAAACTGTAACGATTACACTGTAAGCTAGGTGCACCTATTTTATTACGAGGTTAAGCTCCTCTGCTCTTTTCCAATTACTCCTCCTTCATATTCGCCCCTCCCTTTCCACTCAGCCACTTCCTCTTGTTGCCTCTCCCTATTCCCAACCCTCTTATTTTCACTGTTGCAGATCACGTTGTCCATGTTTGGTAGCTCATTAATCTTTACAAGGTTCACCTGTCAAGAGAAAAATTCATTCCACAGTTACATCCCTTGCTTGTGTTAGCACCATCACTAGAGTTTACTAAGCTTGGCAACATTTTAGATCTTCCATATATTGTTTACTGCTTTGCTTACATGTCACAAATTTAAACTCATCTCCATCTCTGGCAACGACTGTACTGAAATAAAAATAAAGAAACGCATTCCTACATTTTTGACCAAAATTACTTGATTGTATAGTCTCTTGAAATTATGCTTAGGCACAAGAAGTGGCACAAAGAGCCTGCAGAGAGTTCTCAGGGCCTGGGCATCCTTTCATACTGCAGAGACCAATGATTTGATTCCAGCTGGTATTTCATCAAGTGTCTACAGACAATGAGTTACATATTATATGCTGAAAACCTTTCAGGGTAAAGGTTCTCTGAATCGCCTGTCTCTTTAAACGCATTACACAAGCAGAGAGTCATTCATTTCTGGGTTGCAAGAAAATCATATGAAGTGAAACAAAATGCCTACTGCTGAATATGCATCTGTGCTCTCTGACAAACAAATCTCAAGCCCTCCTGCACCTCCCAATCACTTTGGCGTGATCAGGAAGCTTTGGATTACTTCCCTTTTGAAAGAAAAGTTAGCAGATTCTGACAGAGGATTACAAAGTTGTTATCCTCTTACACTATGTAAAGTCCCTGAAGCATAATTTTGAGCAGAAATGGATATTAAATTGCACAAACAGCACAGTTTTTAGCCCCATCTACAACAACTGCTCCCAGGGCTTCTTCGGAATAAATTCTCAGACAGCTATAATGGAACCCGACTCAGACAACTTGTAACTGCTTCTTTGTTTTCAAAAATAGCTATTGGACTGAACTCCAGCTTAAGTCAGCGTGTTCTCGGCTCAAGCTTTTCACCTCAAAGGAATTACGCAGGTTGCTTAGCCTGCTGCCGCTATGCCCACAATTGCACTGAAGTGCAAATGACCCTCTCTCAAACGGAAAATGACCATCTCTCAAATGGACAGTGTATGCAATCTTAATTACTGGGTATTGGACCAAGTTGATTTTCAGCTACAACAAGCCACTGGGCACAGAATTCAGATGTTCCTTGCCATCTTGTATAAGTATTTTAGTAATCATATACCTATGAGTGTTACTGTACAGGATTAATTTTTTTTAATCCAAAATTAAAGTGTACAAAAGTGTAATAGAGGGGATTGTGGAAAAGTATACCAGAAATACTACTCTGTTCACCATAGCACTGGTACCATAGTGATGCTAATACTGTGATCATAATGTTTAGAGCTTTAACTCCTCATTGTGTCCAGTGCTTACCATCTTTTTCAGCAACAGCTGTTCATCTTAAAATGTACTTATGGAGTAGCAGTTATCAAGAACACAGAACAATAGCAAAGGCTAATCTGGGCAGTACAGAATATGGGGAGTAAATATAAAAATGAAGGATCATTCTTTGGGAAGAATGCATTCTACCAAAGACCCAAGGAATAGTGCTTCTTATGGAGTCACTTTTACAGGTGAGAAGCTGCTTTTTGTGTCAGTGAGACTTCTGGAGCCTGATAAGTGGAGATTTCATTAAAAGGTAAAGCATCTAAAAGTGTTAGGAGGGCTATTACTGTCGCAGAACAAGCAGCCTAGAGCAGCAAGTAATCTCAGGTGGTTACCCTTCCAAGGAACAGGCAAGCCCATACCTGCTTAACGTAAATTGAGATCATGGCTATTCAGATGACTCTCAAGCATCAAGCCATTGCCCCTTCAATTTCACCTACCTGCTACACTGATAATTTATCCATCCCAGGATGCACGTGGACATTTACAATATCATGCTTTGAGTTTGCTACACCATTGAGGAACCTCTGATACCATGGTGATGGGAGGGGTTTAAGAACTTAGCTACCTTTAAATTTTTATTAAAGCATTTCATGTGACAGCCATTATCGACAGGTGAAAAAAATAAAGGATTTTCAGCAGTACTCCAAGTCCCAGCCTCGTTAAAAGGTATATAAACTTGTGCAATTAGTAAGGAGCTCCTCATGTGTATGCTGCCAAACACAAGTGTAAAGACAGTTTCTGAAATTGGGAACAAAGGAAGTAAAGTGGACTGAACATGCTATTTTATTTTCAAAATATTTATTTTACAAAACCAGGGTAGTTTTGGTTTTTTGTTTTAAAAAACAAGCTTTCCTCATCCACAACAATGGACGTGTTTTAAGTCCTAAAGCAAGAATCTTTCAGTTGTCCAAGCACACACCACACATCAGAAAACCAGATCACAGCTGGAAGAACTTTTTGTTTAAATCCAGATCGTTTGTACAGAACTAGCTGCTTCAGGGCTGAGATCAAAACAGTTCAAGCCTTCATTCTGTATTCCTGGGACAGGGGATTAGAACAGAGATGGCTTCTCAGTCTCAACTGCCGAATTGCCAAGGCAACATTACAATAATACATTAATGAAAACTACATTGGTGTACTTAACCCACATGAAGATAGCCAGATTTAAAACTGCCGAACAAGGTGGAATAGGGTGGAGGATGCTACTTGCATTCCACTTGGTCAGGGAGCCATCTGTTAAAAGATTAAGTTGTGTTCTTCGGGTGACAATTCCACAGATGTTCTCCAAAAGATCAAAACAAAACCTTGTTCAAAAATAACTCACCTAAAGCAATAACACTCTTCCCAGGAGAGAGTCGGCGAGGGTATGGTTTCTAAACTAAAGGAAAAAATGCAGTGAGGAAGATACCGTCAGTATACTTTCTGCTCCATTCTTGGCATAGTAGCAAGGCGGATCAGAGCAAGTCAAAATGTAACCAGTGAGGCTTGTGTCTTTCATAATCCAAGTAATTTCGTTTCATTTAGTGCCATTCTTATTGGATCTCTAAACAGAGTGCACAAGAATCACAATAAGCTATTGATCCCTCCCCTCAGAAGACCCCCAAAGGAAATCATACTTTCAAGAGGATTCATTCAGAGTATAAGGCTCTGCATTATTAAATGTTGGCTGAGAACAGAGGTTAAAGGAAGGAGGAGCAGGGGGCGGGGTGGGCCATTAAAAACAAAGAATCCCCTCCCCCCCGCATTCCTCTGTTTGGATGAGTGGTGTCTCTTCAGAGTTCCTTGTCCTCCTTGGCTGACCCAGTGAAAGCACTCACTCCTGTTTCAGACTTCTCTAATGGCTGCAGCCAATTGGTGAAAACTATGGTCTAGTCAAATCTCAAACTCACCAGGGTGGGGCTGGATCAGTACTTGAATGGGAGACCTGTAGGCAAAACCTAACGATATAAGAAGTGTGTTAATGATTTGGGAGGTGGCAGCTTTTCCCATTGAATCAGGACTGATCCAGTGGTGACGAGGCACTGTGCTGGAGAACATAGTCTTTCCGATGCTGTAAAACCAAGGTTCTGACCACTTGTGATTCCTTGGCACTTCAGGAGTAGAGATGTTAGATTCAGTGTCCTACCAGCTTGGGTTATTACTGAGTCCCTCAACATCCTGCTGTAGTTCCAACTAGATACACCATTCTTTCCTTCCTGTGCCAATTTGGGACAATGCTGCACACGGTTAAACAGCCACTACATTCCACCCCAAAGACCGCTACATGTCAGTGGTGGGTGAAAGTGTAACCACACACTTCAGTTTCTACACTCAGTAAATTTTGCAAAGCACTTGGAGATCCCTAGGATTAAATACACATACACTTCTACCTCGATATAACACAAATTCAGATATAACGCAGTAAAACAGCGGTCCGGGGGGGGGGGCTGTGCGCTCCAGGGGATCAAAGCAAGTTCGACATAAAGCGGTTTCACCTATAACGTGGTAAGATTTTTTGGCTCCTGAGGACAGCATTATATCGAGGTAGAGGTGTAGTTATATAGCAAGACCTCAACATTTGCCTTCAATTAGGCAAGAGTTCCAAGCACCAACTTAGAAGCAACTGAACAGAAAAACACTCCAAATGGCACCTACCATTATTTTTCCTTACACAGAAGTCTGCATTTCTTTTACCTGGCAGGTGACAAAATCTCGACTCAAACTAATTAATCGTAACCCTTTTTAGAAGCATTGCCTAATGCACCTCGCTAAGACAGAGATAAATTACTATTGCCTTTCTAAACCAGACTGCTTAACTTAAAGCCGTGTAGGAAAATGGAATCAGGACTTTCAGTTTTTTAAAAAACTAAACTTCCCTTGTTCTAACAGACTGAACTCTCACTTTAAAGGGTTCAGCAACACACTACTAGCTGCTCGGGATAGACAGTATCAAGCAAGAAACTGTGTGATTATGGCCATTGCCCCAGGCTAACTGTAATTTTCCACTGGATAGGTCTGGTTCACACTTGACCTATTTATTGTATTGGAAAACCTAATTGTAGCAAGTACATTCTCAGACTGGTCAAGTGATAATAAAGACATTTAGCTTAGGAAGGCAGCTTTCATTTTCTAATTAGAAACACTTGCTATTTCAGCTGGCCTTTCTTTAACGTGTTTGTGATTTTCCCATTATATCATTCCGTGCTGCTTGTAAAAAATCAGCCGCAATAAATGACAGACTGTGGCCAATTCACAGCAATAACAAAGAACGGGACAAACACGAACCAGTTAGGCAGAGTTTTGATGACTGCTAGACCTGGGAGGATCTGCCCATTCATAAGTGGGTATTTTACTGAGGCAGCATTTCTATGGGTTAGATCTGCGAACTGCAAAGAGGACTCCTGGGTTCTATTCCCAGCTGGCACTGGATCACTAGGTGACCCTGGAAATCAGCCTGAGTTTCCCCACAAGGAAAATGGAAATTCTACCTACTTCACAGGAAGAGAGGATTTGAGGAACAGATTTCAGGATTAAAGGCATATGCAAGAGCTAAGCACCCACCACGACGGCAACAGAAGAGGCACAGACTGGCATTCACCAGTAAAGGCTCTTTGTCAGTCCTTCAAAAGCCACAACTAAACATGATTCTTCTGACCATTTAGAGTTGCCAGCAGCCATCCCATTTTCTCTGTGGAAAAATGACAGACAGCTATGACCTTAGCGCTGGGTGGGAAAAGGAAGACATCCCTGAAGAGCCCAACAACACTTCCAGGTCAAATGCTAAACTTGAAAAACCAAATCTATTGCTGGCACAAAGTGACAGGTTTCCTGTCCTGGAGACTGTCCCAACACTGCTTCCCTGCCAGTGTTCCTGAATTCTGTCCCCAGGGGAACACAAAGATGACAGAATGAAGACTGTTTTAGGGTTGGTTGTGGGTTTTTTTTCCCCCCCTCTGGAAATTGGTCCACATGAAAGATAATGGTTCTTAGTCTAGCCTGGATCTGAACTGGCAGCTTAGAGATGAAAGGTTTTGGAACCTATCATCAGTCACCTGAGTCACACAATCTTCATTTCTAGAGTATTTTGAATGACATTTGGGGAAGCAAGGGACAAGAAGGTTGTGAGCGAAAGGTCCTAGCTGCTTGGTTGTTTCAGGATAGAGGAAGGGGAATAAGTGGGAGGATAAAATGGAAAGATGAGATGTCTTGAGTACTGAGTTTTGGGCCTCTTAGTCTGTTTTTCTGACTGCATCTAAACTGAACATTGAGACAATGGGCCCAGAATGACGAGCCTTCGGAGTGCTATGGTTTTTTGTCTGCCAACTTTGGGGACCTTGTTTTATGGTCCACGAGCTTGCTACAGCCATTCCATAATATCCTTAGAAGGCAGATGTTATCTGTTCTTAAAAAACTCTGGCCACGCACATTAGTACAGTTTCTGTGTCACTACCAGGATCCCAAGCTGTACTGGTAGCAGTTAGATAACATCTTTTCAAGGCCATGTTTCACTAACACATTGAAATATGCAGTAAAAGCCAAGTTATGGATCTTCTAAAAAAAAAGAACCTAAAGTTGACAACAAATGGAATTAGCTGCTGCTCTTTTGAGAAGCTCCCATTTGCAGCAGAATTCTCTTGCTGCATCCCCAGAAGCCATACTGACACAACATAGCCCATCCCTCCCCAGCTGTCAGGACATGCAGCAATGGGAACAGAACCCCGGACAGCGATACACATTCACACAAGCCAGATTCCCCCTTCACCCCCCCCCCCAAAAGTAAGAGATCCTATAGCAAAGATTTATTTTTTTGGCTGCTGTTTGGATATTCTTTCTAAAAAAAGACACATAGGTCACTAGTTGCTGGTTCATTAGCTACGCTTAGTGCGCAGAAGTTTCATGCTTAATACACAATGAAAGGCCACAGATCAACCTCTTTGCTCAGTCATACCAGCGGAAATCTGGAGAAATGCCATCATTTTAATGGTGATATTTCAGATTTACACTCACGTAAAGTCCAAGACGGCTCTATTTTGCTTCAGCAGATCTAGCTGCAGCAGCCACTGCCCATTTAAGAACGGTTATCACAGTCAAAGCAAAATTAAGGATGATAAAAGAATGCAACAGCTAAGATTACATTTATTCTTTTAGAGCTAAATATTGACACATGCACATCTCCATATAAGGAACAAACCAAATGTAAACATAATTTGTCGTCTTTTACAAAATATTTTTCTATTAGATTTCCTAGCTAACAGGTCTGTTTAACCACACTAGGCTTTAAAACCAGCAATCTCAATCCTTACACCTGAAACACTCATGTTTGTGAGAGGAAGCAAGAAAAGTTCTTGACATGGTCGGAGAAAAAATTAGCAACCATCTAAGGAGACTGCATTATAAAATTTGGTGAATTCTTGGAGACAGTTGATCAGAGATGTTTAACCAACCATTAGATGAGATTACAAATGAAATTAATCTGAGTTTAAATGTAAACAGAGAAAGTAGGGCAGCTACACAGGAAATGCTATGAATTCTCCCACCAATCAGGCTGCAGAAAGAAGTGAGGTTGGAGAGAAGAGAGACAGAGTCTTCACCACAGGAGTAAGTCACTGTTAGCAACCGCATCCATCTCCAGCTAAAACAAGATAGACCCTCTAGCACTTCCTGGGTGACTGAAGAGACTCCAGAATAGAGTCTATTTTTGTCTAAGCAGCCTTTCAGAAACACCTGTTTAAAAACATCTGGCTTGTAGATAACTAGCTAAAGCTGAAAACTGTGTGGCCAGTATGCACGGCTTTACACACCTATATTATACTGCTGTACCATCTGCAACATACACCAGTCGCATGGCCTGCAATGTGGGATTCAATAGTAACTATTTACAGGACAGAATTTCAGAGATCTTTTTCCAGAGTTTAGCTACATAATGTTCCCCAGGACACATTCTGAGTTGTAACTGGCTAGCCAGCCATCATTATCTGTGCTGTGGGCATACGGTCAATTAGCATTCCTCTAGCAATATTATGGGGGAGAAGGAGGATTAGCTGAATGATTTGTATTTAGCACAAGTCACTCACAGTGTACAACAAATACTATAGTATGAAATGGCCACCATCACTCTGAAGATCATGACCATCCTTTACAATGGAAATAAAGGATGAGTGGTGCAGTGTTTAATGTAGGTGGCGGTGGCATTCCCTAGGGTAGAATCTGGACTGATGGACAGCTGTGTCCCCTCAGTTCTCCAACCTGGGGTGTCTTTTATGCTGTGAGAGTAATCACTCTTGGTCTGCTCACACACAGCCTCCAGCATGTAAATCGCTCCCAGCTATACTGTATGAGTGCTATGCCAGGCACTCATGAATAACCCTGCGGGCAAATACCAGCCACCTCCCAGTCCCAGACTTCCCCCCCAAAATGTGCATCTTGTACTGCACAGCATCTTCCTGGACAATACAAGCTCATATAAAAAGTCTGTTTCATTACTAGAAAATGATACGCACAAACTGGTATCTCAAATGGAGTTTCCCAACCACGTCAATCTAAACCTACTGGCTTAGATAAAACACTAAAACAAATTTATTCACTACAGAATGATAGATTTTAAGTGTTTGCAACTAGTGAGGCATAAAAGTCAGAATTAGTTACAAAAAAATAAAAGAAAATGGAAAATAATACCTAACTTGGCTTGTTAAGTGAATTCAAAGCAAAAAGTTTCTCATGACATGATCTAGGAGTCTTACAGCCAGGAACTCTCCCCCTGGTCACTGTTCATTTCCTTTTCCTTCTGTTGTTGTTGAGGCCATGAGCAGAGATGAAGGGAGCGCTATTTTGGGGCCTCTGTTCTCCTTTCTTATAGCCCTCTTTCTTTGAAAATCATCTCCAGCTGAGGTTCAGGAGACAGCCAGTCTGTGGAGACGGGAACCTTCAGCTATTCATTGCCAAGATGTAAATTTCTCACTCAGACCCTTTTTCCTGCCAAAGAATGGCTGTTTAGACAGGTGATAGTCCATTTGATTTTGTTGACAGCTCAGTGAGGCATCAGTTTGCCTTTTGTCTCTAAGGAACTGATTTGTGACTTTCTCCCCAAATTCAGAATGCGTCTTAGTAACATCACACAGTATAATCTTGTAACTTTACATACAAAGTTGCCACACACACATTACCAGGACAATAACGATCAGCACATTATGAGTTTTCAAATGATACCTCAGAAGCATACTTTGTACAAAATCTATTATAGTTTTTGGCTTTTTTGTTTTGTTTTTTTAAGAAGGGTGAGCATAGGGATACAGACTGTCACAGTGGTCTGTTTTGCAAAGGTATTTATTTCAAGTATAACGGTTGCCATATTAAAAAGTTAGCCTTTACCAACAGTAATTCCTCATATCCCTTGATTATTACCATTTCCCCTATACTAGGAATAGGAGCTATCCGCAGTAGTGCTTGGCAAGGATTAACTTTAATGGTTTCTACCATAAATTAGCTAATGGTGGGATCGATTTCATGCATTTGGGGGTAATTGATAACATCTTTCCTTTTAGTAGGTTAGTTTATGACCCCATTCGCTTCCATTGTCGGTTTTATGATGTGCTACTAGCACACCCTCCTTTCAGTTCATCTCAGGCCCGAAGATATTTTCCACTCCTTGCTCTGGCCATGGTGCTGAATCATCAAGCCATCATGTTTATGTCCATCTGCACTGGAAAACTGTGGGCATTCTGAAGCAGTTTATTCAAGTTCTCACTGAGCTTATCGAAGGCTCTAAGTGCATTATAAATCTTATATGAGAAGATACAACTTTAAAACACTAATAATAAATGGTTGCTGATAAAGTTATGCTGGCTGACGGCCCCCAGTGAGGAGCCATTGTAACTCTCAAACCATTCCTTGGAAGTCATTTATGACAAGGTCACTGCCTTCCCTTGCAAAGAGTTTTCAAGAATAATTTTAAAAGATATGCCCCATCCACAATGGTTGGCATCAGCCATGCACCCATGTGATCGGCAACCACAGACAGTTAAGGTAGTTTTTGGAGGAAGAGAACCATCAGTGTGATCTTTTTCTTTTGAGCTAACAGCATCTTTATTAGGATCCCCATGACTGGGGCAGAGTAAAAGAATGGCAGGTAAGCGAAAATGAAAAACTAGTGATGAGCCAATTTTAGAATCAGTTACACACTCTTTGCTTGCAGCAGGAGAGTGACCTTTGCATTATTCCCAACTAGGCTGGGATTCTAATGCAGATTAATAGGCAGACATAGGTTCACTTTTCTAACAGTCTAATTAATAGAGGTTTCTTTTTTTTTTTGCACATTTAGCCTTCATCTTTTACATTCTTTCCTCACATGCCTGCCCACTTCAGTGCATCTAGACCAGTGCAATGGTTTTCTAACAGTGGTTACCACCATGTGGGATAGGCCCATCGGTTCACTTTAGCCTATGAAGACTCTCTCGAGAAAACATTTTATTTTGTGAGGGGGAAAGGGAAGGGAGAGTTCTCATCCTACATGTGCATTCTGCAACAGACATTTCTGCTTAGGCAGCACAGCAAGACAATCACTCTCAATCAGAACTTTGCCCCATGTTTACACCGACCCTTTTAACAGTGGAGGATTTTGTAGATGAAACTAAGAAAAATGGAGTCCAATCACTATATTAGTTCCAGGCATACAGTTCTCACTGAACTCAACAGGAGTTGCACATGCAACTGACTGGATGATCAGGCTCATGATTTTAACTGGCCAGAACCTGAATTCAGGCTTCTGAGTTTTTTTTCTGTAACTGCTGATCACTAAAGCAGGGAGCTGCACTACATTTCCAAATCACTGGCTCCAAAATGTAGCCAGATATAGGTTCTATGAGAGTAATCCGTATAAGTAGTCTGCTGGTAACTTTCCACTCTTGCGTGAGATCTGTAGTAAAGGTGGCTGTACTGTAACATAGGCAGGTGGAAAAGACCTACCTCACCTAACTGAAAGTAGTAACAGTGACCCTGCGTTTATACAGTTCCTTTCATGTCATTGTGCTTTATAATTGAGAGAGATCACTTCTATGAGAGGTGGCTGCTTTCCAGTGGTAGGGAAACCTTGTGTCTGGATAAATAGCACACAGTAACACTGCAACAGTTTAAGACATGACGCATAGGCTATCTAATCCATAGGAAATTGTATGAGAAATTTAACTGGACACAATGAAGTTTATTAGGACAACAACATTAACTCCTTTATTGGTGAAAATAAAATCCCACTGTATTAACTGCTATTTTAGAAACTAAAAAACAGTAATCAGATTATAGAGATTAAATTTAAGACTAGAAATCTGTCAGTCTAACCTGTTCATTTTTTGGATTACATCAGAAATTTCCCATTTTGCCCACCCCAGGAGGGAAAAAGGCGAGCCTCATGCGAGTGACCCTGTCATCACTTGGAACAAAGGCAGGGTCATAGCCACACGTGTCCCCAGACTGCTCCACACTGAAGCACTGAATTGCCTCTGACTGCTGTTTCACGGCTTGCCCACTCCTCAGGTCCTTGGTTTACTTCCCCTTTTTGGTTCAGACCAGTAAATTATTGCTGCCTGGTGCTTGCCTAATGCTGTTATCTGTTAGCCCATGTCAACAGGAGCAAACAGAAGCAGGCAATTGAATGCTTGCTGAGAGTTTCTACAGTGGCAGAAATGCTGTGCAGAGGCCACATGTGAAAACATCTGCGGCAGTGCAGAGAACAGCAAACCTAGTTCATACTAGGGCTAGCTCTCCCCCCCCCCCCCCCCACCCCTTTTAGCTCCTTCTCCCATAAGCATCTCTTTGGTGTAGAGAAGTCACGTAACTAGCTAGGGAAACAGCCAAGAATGTTTCCCTGCAGGTCACAACCATAGCACAAATTCTTAATTAAGTTAAAACTCCCTGACAAAAGGCTCATTAGCATTGGTTAGGATGACTACATAAGATCAAACATTTTACTGGAAAGCGTCCAGACTCTAAACTATCCATGGCAGATTTGCCTCTTCCACATTTCACTTCTTTTCCTTTTGTGAATTCTCTTCTTGTAGAACAATGTTCTTGCTGTGTCAAGCTCCAGTAGGAAGAGTCTACCCTGCAGAAGGTGAAATGTGTCACAGTTTAACCTATTTAATAGTGAGGGAAGTTTTTTTAAGCTGTTGTGTGTCAGGGTGTTCTGGTGCCATACCAAAGATTTTGCTGTCTAAAACAACACCTGAAGGGTCCTGACTCCCTTAAACGTGCAGCAGCTCACCTGTAAAATGCAGAGGCAAAGACTCAAAAAATTGTGTTCATCTAGCTGACCTGTCAAACCCCAGTTTCTTTTACAAGATTAACCCTTGAGTCTGGATGGCCCAGGCACTTGGTAAAGAGATTATAGTCTTTCACCTTTAGGTCTCTGGTTTGCATTGCAGGCCGTATTAGTAATCACTTAAATAAACTTATGAAAATGAACTAATGAGTCTCAGGCCACTAGTAACTGGACTGGTGGACCCCTCAGAAAACAGACGTAAGCACCCTTTATCGCAGTCTCAGCAAAGGCCCAGCTCTCAGTGGGTATTGATAGTCTATGCCCTCACACCCTTTTTCAATATGAGACTAAGACTTTAGAAGAAGTTTACTGAGGCATCACTGGCCAGGACGAAGTTTTCCCACAGTGAGAGACGGGGTCTCCACCATCACTTCCTGTAATATCTAAGCTGTCATGTAAAAGGTAATGAAGGCTTTAACTCTTACAACCACAGTGAAAGCCCTCCGAATGTGAGCTCATGCAATGCTGCCTGCCCAAGTCTACAGAGAGCCCCAATGCCTCTGCTGCTGCTGTTCATGTTTAGTCCAGCTGTAGCACAGTAAAATTAATCCCACTTGTTACCTTTCAATGCTACTATTGAGGACACCATGGTTAGCAGCAAAACTGAAAGGAACCTGATCAGTTTCACTCTGCTGCTTTAGGAGCAGTCTGATCAACAACTGTCAGGCACTAGAGAAGAGGACCCACAGACTGGGAGGTTGCTATTCTACCTAAGACCCTTCCCTTTGTAGCACCCAGATGGGCTTGGCTTTGCTGGAGAGAAGCATTTATCTCTTCAATGACATAGGTTAGGAGCTCCAATTCAGGCATTAATTTCTTATCAGTCACTGGCTAGATGGAGCCCCTAAGCATGATAAAGGGACAACACCTTATAGGAATCACAGCACTTTCACCTTCCCAGCAGCAGACAGACAATTGGGTTTCTCACACGTATGTTGCCTATACATGATGCACTGCCTTTGCCTCAATCTTTTTGTACTGCCTTTGGAGAGTAGGCATCTGGTATGTTTTTCAAACCCTGTATGAGCCCAACAGATGTTACACAACACCTTGGGCTCTAGCGCGAAGCCTCTTGGGAGATGGATGTTTCCTCTCTCCAGGGCCAGACCAAGGGGAGATCTAACCATAGGTAGAAAACAGCGCTTCTGGGAAAAACGAGCTAACTGCATTATTCCTGAGTTACCCCCACCTCCCGCCAGCACAGGGTGATCTGCACCAGCCTGACTTCACATGGGAGCTAAACAGAGCGTGCATAAGACCAGCCCTAGGGAGAGCAATGATGACCATTACACCTGCATGAAATCAGTTTAGTGTGAATTGTATCGCAGTGTTACACTAGAATAATTCTGACATCTAAATTATTGGTAGAAAGCAATCTTCACTGAAACTACCTTCCTGGACAGAGAGAAACCAGCAATTAGTGGTTAGCTACATGTTCCCTAGAGCAGCAACACAGTGTCAGTTTTGCATCAGGTCTGCCCAGCTCTCACTGGGCTATGGGGAGAGATCAGGCTGCCTTTAGGAGGACAAACGCAGTGCACTGAATTGCTTTCCTTGCAGAAGTGGCTGAACAAGTCAGGCTTCCACAGCATTGCAGCCCAGTCTGTTACATAACTGAGGAAGTGGTGTGTGCAGAGCTCAGTAACCAGGTTTATTCTGCCTCATTACCACCTCCTTTAACGCCCTCCCCCTTCTCTACTTTAACCGCTGTCAGCTGCCTTTGCAACGGATTTCCAAAGGAGAACACCTGGGATTTCTGTTACCTACTGTATGAGAATGTGCTTGCAGGGAGAATACCTGGTGTGGTAAACATGTTACAAATGGTTACACAACACTAGCATGCTGAATGATCTATGCTTACACTGATTTTGCTTCAGTGTCATCCCCTGCCTTTCTGCTCCTAGTTACAGGGCTGATGGGGACTGAGCTCTAAAGTCACAGTGCATACACCTCCACAACCAAATGAGACAATGGATGTCTTTGAACATAAGAATGGCCATACTGGGTCAGACCAAAGGTTCATCAAGCTCAGTATCCTGTCCTCTGTCAGTGGCCGATGGCAGGTGCCCCAAGTGGAATGAACAGACAGGTGATCATCAAGTGATCCATGCCCTGTCACCCAATCCCAGCTTCTGGCAAACGGAGGCTAGAGACACCATTCCTGCCCATCCTGGCTAATAGCCACTGATGGACCTATCCTCTATGAATCTATCTAGCTCCCTTTTGAGCCTCATTATAGTATTGGCCTTCACAACATCCTCTGGCAAGGAGTTCCAGAGATTGACAGTGTGTTGCATGAAAAAAATACTTCGTGATTGTTTTAAACATGGTACCTATTACTTTCATTTGGTGGCCTCTTGTTTTTGTATTATGAGAAGGAGTAAATAACACTTCCTTATTTACTTTCTCTACACCACTCATGATTTTATAGACCTCTATCATATCCCTTCCCTTAGTCATCTCTTTTCCAAGCTGAAAAGTCCCAGTCTTATTAATCTCTCCTCATACGGAAGCTGTTCTATATCCTTAATTTTTGTTGCCATTTTCTGAACCTTTTCCAATTCCAATATATATCTTTTTTGAGATGGGGTGACCGCATCTGTATGCAGTATTCAAGGTGTGGGCGTACCATGGATTTATATAGAGGCAATATGATATTTTCTTATCCCTTTTTTGATGATTCCCAACATTCTGTTCACTTTTTTTTGACTGCCGCTGAACATTGAGTGGATGATTTCAGAGAACTCTCCACACTGACTCCGAGATCTCTTTCTTGAGTGGTAACAGCTAATGTAGACCCCATCATTATATATGTATAGTTGGGATTATGTTTTCCAATGTGCATTAATTTGCATTTATCAACATTGAATTTCATCTGCCATTTTGTTGCCCAGTCACCCAGTTTTGTGAAATCCTTTTGTAGCTCTTCGTAGTCTGCCTGGGACTTAACTATCTTGAGTAGCTTTGTATCATCTGCAAATTTTGCCAGCTCACTGTTTACCCCTTTTCCTTGATCGTTTATGAATATGTTAAACAGGGCACAAGGGCATTCTACAAATCACCAGTCACTGTCAGAGGATCAGATCTGTATGCAGGAATGAATTTTGATTTTGGCTTTGAAATAGAAGCAGCAAAACACTGAATACCTCTAATGAAGATGGAGCAAGACAGCATTGACTAGCAGTCCTATCTCGTCTAGTGACTACAATGATGTGGGGGACAGCGAATGTCATTTTAAAGGACCAGCGACACTAGTGCAGCTTTCTGCTATAAATAAGGCCTTCGGGGAGAAGGGGATTTTCTCCCATGTCAATGTCTCTGGTCAACTGAGATGTGTGTGGGAGCAGGGGGAAACTGTAAAAAACCAACTGTCAGAACTCGGTTTGCCATTGCAACATATTCCACTTCACAGAAACTTTTCTGCATCTTTAACATTAAGGAAGCCACGATCAGCCATTCATACTGTGGGACTGCGTAACTGAATGAAAGAACCAGGGTCGCAGCTGTTGAAAGCTAGAGGTGGAGAGGAAAGACCAGAAGACCCAAAAAAGGACAAAAACATATTGATCCATAATTTTAAGAGAGACTGCTGTTTGAGCACAGTCAAATGTGCCAGCAAGTGGTTCTTTTCACATGTTCGCGCAACGGTAATTCATTGTGTCTCTTATAAATGGATACTCTGGCAGACTGTTAGAAGATCTATTCCCTAAAATAAACCCTTCTGATTTTCCTCAAGAAAAAAGTAGAGTGATGGATATGGTGCCTTCAGTCCTACAACTGTCTTGTAACAGTTATATGTGGCTAACATTTAGCTAGTCAGTTGAATGATTTCTTTTAGGAGAGAGGATCCTTACTGCACTTTTGAGTGCGTCCCTCATAGAATTTGAAAAGATTAAAATAAGTTTCCTTGGTTCAGCCTTTTTATTTCCACTCTATAGCTGTAAAAGCAGCAGAGAGTCCTGTGGCACCTTATAGACTAACAGGCGTATTGGAACATGAGCTTTCGTGGGTGAATACCCACTGTCAGATGCATGTAGTGGAAATTTCCAGGGGCGGGCGGGCGTGTATATATATATATATGCATATATATGCATATATATGCAAGCAAGCAAGAAGCAGGCTAGAGATAACGAGGTTAGTTCAATCAGGAAGGATGAGGCCCTCTTCTAGCAGTGAGGTGTACAGCCACTACAGCTACACTATAGCTGTAGTGCTCCCACCAAGATTTCAGTAGCCTAGATTTCTGAATATCTTTATCCACAGCACAAACAGCAGTAATACAAGCGTCTCTCAACTCTAACTGGATTGATTAGCTACAGAAGTACTTTCTCCAGTTCATCTAAGGTATTTATAATCCATCCATGGTACTCACTCCAGTATTTATGTGCCACACAGAAATTAAGTGTGGGTCTACTTCAAAAATTTACTCTAAAAATGTCATCGACTGAATAAGTGAACCCAGATGAAAATGTGTTCTGAAGTTTTCTAAGAATCTTTTTTCTGACTACTAGCCCTGGGATCTCTCTCCTTTTCATATATTACCAGTAATAAAAGTGTTGCAGACTTACAGTTACGTCTATGCAACCCTGTTGAAGATTCATGGTCATAACTGGAAGACAACAGGGCTATAGGGGTCAATGAGGGCACCCTCTGGCAGTATGTCTACACAGTAATTAAACACTTGCAGCTGGCCTGGGTCAGTTGACTTGGGGTTGGGCTGAAGGGTTGTAAAAGTCCAGTGTAGAGGTTTGGGCTCAGGCTGCAACCCAAGCTCTGGGACCCTGCTAGGTATCCCCTGGTCATTGTCCCACTGCTGGGCTCTATGCATTATGAGATTTTTCTTGCAATGCACTGTGGGATACCTATCACAAGCCACTGGAATTCCAGGACATCAAACCAACAAATTCCCATGACTTGTCTTTCTTGTCAGCCAGCATGGATGGAACAAAGCAGCATGCACTGACACTTAATAGACAGAGAGGCTGCTGCAGCTGTATTTGCAGTTGTGCAACTGGATGACTTTGGGAGTCAGCTGCTGCACTACCAAATCTATCTGGATAGAGGGGGATGAAATTGAGCACCTACTTGTGGAGGATTTTTTCCTGGAGAAGTTTCACGCAGCGGAGAGCTGTTTCTGGACTCAGGGAAACTAGCACTGAAAGGTGGGAATAGGAGACGTGGGATGACTAGCAAGGGCAGCAGAATTATGACAAAGGCCACTTTCATAGAGATCTGTGCAAAACTCACCCGAGGCAGAACACCAACATCAGAGCTCCCCTCAGTGTGGAGAAGTAAGTGGCCATTACAATCTAGAAGCTTGCCGTGCCTGATTGTTACAGAACAGCTTGGTGCTGGTAGATCAACTGTCAGGTTGTCATCATGCAGATGTGCGCTGCTATAGGGAACGGCGATGCCCTGTGTCAGAAAGCTTGTAAATCATTGCTCGCCTGTGCCATGATTGCGGTTAGGGTGACCAGACAGCAAGTGTGAAAAATCAGGACGGGGGTGGGGGGGTAATAGAAGCCTATATAAGAAAATATTGGGATTGTCCCTATAAAATCGGGACATCTGGTCACCCTAGTTGCGGTTCCCAAATTGTAATGGGGCCCTTGATGGGACCCATATGCCTCTTCTTTATCCCCCACACCAAGCCTCAGAGTTCAACAGAAAAGGGGTATTTCCTCATGTCTCCAAGGCTTGGTCAACCTCTGTGGTATATTACTGTGGGGTGACCTTGAAAGGGTCCATGGTGCCAAGATCTTTAGAAATTCAGGCCTGTTTCCCTCAGCGAGAAAGGGAATGTCTGCTCCCATGACCATTGTGGACATTAACATTCCAAGAGGCCCAGCTTACCCTGTTTTCCTGGCTTCTGGAGCCTTTTTACTGGCCACTTGGATAAGAGAAAGCACTGTTCAACTTGTCCACAGAGTAGCTGCGGAGTGACAAGGGAGTGTGTATTTGGAAGGCTGAAAGGGAGATGGACAAGGCTGGAGGCTGCTTGTGTGAAAGTTACTTGATGCATTTGGCACAAAATCTGAGAAAGCAAGGGACAGAGCTTCATCAATGGGCAGCAGGTGGAGGTGCGGAGAATTTTGGAAGGTTATGAACAGCCAGAGAGGCTGCCTCTGCAAACTGCAGCAAGCAACCAGAGCCACAGGCTCAGGCATATCCTGTGCTTCTATTTAGAGGCTAGGAGCTAAAATCCAGAAATGAAATTTTATTGTGCATTACATAAGGATTTCATTAGTCTAAGGATTTTATGAAATGGAAATTTGATGCTTTGTGCAATGATTTTATGAATGGGCATTTTATTATGTTTATTGCATGTGTAATTTTATGAAGCTATTGAACCTTTTTGTCAATAACAGCCTTTACTGAACATCAAATAGTGCAAATAATAAAACTTTTATTGAACGCAGTGCAAACTTCAACGCAATGGGACATAAACCAACACATAAAACAATGCGAACTTTATGGAATACAATAGGCATGTGTGCCGCATCAGTACTAAGTGCTTAAGGCACATATTTGTGCTATTTTGGTCACAAACATGGGTAGGTCCAGGGTTTAACTGCTGTCCTTGCCGTGGGGTGCAGAATGGCAAGAGAATAATCCATCACTTGTAGCTGGGGTGAAGGTGGGGTTCTAATATTCACGGATCTCCCTGTCTTGGGGTGTGAAGTGAGGTGCCTGTGGCTGAAACTTCAGGAAGGGTACCACTGCTCCCAGTATGCATTGCTCTCAATGGGCTGCAGGACATGGCTGGGCAGGCATGGAGGTGCAGATGCTGGGCAGGAACAAATGTTCTCTAGCAGGACTGTCTGCTTCTGCATCTCCCGACTGTCCTCAATACAGTTCCTTGTCAATTCTCTCTTCTCTCTCTGCAAGGAAACCTTTCCTCCACTCCTGTGTTCTTCTCCCTCTTCCAGGAGGCAGAAGCAAGATTCCCACATACATTATCTTCCTTTTCTTCTCCCAGAGATCTGTCAGACATTCAGAGGTTGGTAACAATCCTGTCCCTAAGGGCAACAGCACACCAGGTGCAGAGCCGAGAAACAGAACAAATTAGTGTACTAATTCCTGTCTCTAGGAAACAAAGACCAAAATGTTACTTTCCCCCTCAATTTGAGAATTCCATTCTCAGTCTCTTCTCAGGCTAGGGTGAGCTTGGAGATGAAGTTTCCCTTTGCATAGGGTCCCCTGTACCATTCTGGGTCAGTGGTGGGCAGCAGGGGACTGGCTAGTAATTGCATGTGCACTTCTGCAGGTTGTTCTTACTCCAGAGGACATTACCCAGAGGCATATCAAGAGTCAGAGAAGGGTCTTGCTCAAAAAGGCAACGGGCTAACCAGCAAGATCAGCAGCAATGCTGTTCACCAGAATGCTTCCCCCCAATTCCCTACCCCAAGATGCTGCAGGACTGGAAGGGCAAAGAAACCTATATGGCTGCATTGCCTTGCAATGCACCTGCAGAGCAGGACAAAGTACACTGCAAAATTAATAGACTTCTAGAGACTGTTCTGAACCCAGAGGGTTAACAGTGCTGTGAGTGATTAAAACTAGACGAGTACCTTACAACCTGTGCATTTGTAAATGTCACACCCTGGGAAATATACCTCATAACATGCAACTGTAGGGCATTGCTCAAACTGTGAAGCAAAGTACTTTTTACATTGAGTTCTCTTTCTGTATCTACCACTTCAATAAACCATGTCTGCATTACGAGAGGTTTGGGTTTTAGCCCTGGCAGCCCCACCAGCCTTGAACAGGGAGGGGAAAGGAGAGCTGGGGAGCAGTGGTGGACCAGGAGGGAAAAGGAATGTTTGACTAGTTCAGAGAAGTACGTACAGTGTAGTTCACACTCTAATGACAAGGACACTTGACTGGCAAGGGTTCCAGTCAGTCGGGAGGGAGAGGGAATGGGAAAAGGAGCTGGGGTGCCAGAATGGTTGATGGCTGTGGGACATGAAAGTTTTACAAATATAGCTTAAGCTGTTCAGTACAGACACCATTTTAACCATGGCGAGAGTGGGAGGGGGCTATAAAAGCTAGGGTGACCAGATGTCCTGATTTTACAGGGACAGTCCCAATTTTGGGGTCTTTTTCTTATATAGGCTCCTATTACCCCCCACCGCCTGTCCCGACTTTTCACATTTGCTCTCTGGTCGCCTTAATAAAAGCTGAGCAGGCTCTGAAAGATTCCTAGTTCACATCTGCCCAAAATGGCAGTGGCCATTGGGTAGCCATAACAAAAAAGCTTCTATGAGTTGTGCTGTAATAGAGCACACAATACTAGTGGAAAGAGGTTTGTCTTGTTTCAGGAACCATCTCTTCCTCAGGTTTCTGCATGGGAAGGAGATCTTGACTGTCTAGGGAAATCTCATCAGGAGTGCTGACCCGTGGTCTCTTGGCTGCAGTCCACAGCACAACAGGGTTTGGTGGTGCCTCACTGGCAAAAATCCACTTCAGCTTGTGACATATGGGGCAGATGCTAGGAGCTAACTAGAGGGTCTTGTTGCTGTCCTCAAGTTTTTGCTTTAATATTCTGCTAGAGCTTCTTTCCTTTGTTATACCCCCGGAACGTGTCCTGGGAATGACCCTGTCATTTCCCTCAATATACACTGTGGGCTGCCGTTAAGGCAGGACCCAACAATCTCCTCTCTCCAGATCAAGGAAATCCATGATCTCTGTATAGAAGCATGAGGCATGGCTGCTGTAGAGTTGAGAAGAGTATGCAACCCCAGGGATTTGTAATTGCAAACGGGGCCCATCTGATGGCATGTCAGCATTTAAACAGGCAAGTAACATCAGTTCAACATGACCCCAGAGCAGTAAAGGGCATACAGGTCAATCCATGTGTGAAGCCACACAGTGCAGGATAACAGTAGAAGGACTGGTAGAGGCAGAAGAGTTAATTCATCATTCAAATTCACCCCAACTTTTTTCTGGGCCTAACATCCTAAAATTGACTCAATCCTCTTTTCAGAGGGGCCAGATAATTAAAAAAAAAAGAATTGTGTTGTGTGGACACAACGCATTGTAATCCAAATCCAAAAGTTAATGCAAAAAAAAAAACCCCTCCCTGTTTAGACAAGCCTTAAATCTCTGCTGAACACAGTATTCTAGACAGTTTGAATATGGAAAGGTGATCTCACGTAACCTGTTTCTCAACCACTGAGGTCCTTAAAGATCAGAACCAGGACACCAATCAGAAAATGAACTAGAAGCTAGCATATGAGCTGTCTATGTCCTTTGTGATTATTCCCTCTCCGATAGAAGCTTGAGTTTGACTGACAACCCGAGACAGAATAATCCTGTCACCAATACTGACTTTTTACCTCATGACAGCTTGTTTTCCAAATGTGGAGTTGTGTCAGGAGTGCTAACATTAGAAACATCGGTTTTAACATATACATTTACCATATTTGATATGGAGGTTATTAAGCAACTATAGATGGCCAAGATGTGATTATTTATTTATTTATTTATTGCATAACTGCCTCTCTCTAATCAACCTTCGTAAGTATTAGGATACTGGATCTTTTAGGGGATGCGGAAAGTGATATGGATCCCCAAGTTTATGGATTACTTGTTATGAGGCCAACAGATAGTGAAAGCAGTTATCAGGTGGGCTATAAGGTGGTCTTTTTAGGGCAGGGACCAGAGCTTCCTATCTGATCATTGAGCTTAGTGCATTTTAGGCCAGTGGAAAAGAGTACACATCACCCAACATCATAGGCCATAGGCATTAGCTTGGTTTGGTTTCCAGCTATGAGTGTCAGTTTTTAGCTAATACCTACAGCCTTGGCCAGAGCTGGCACTTGGTTTACCAACATCACAGCATATATTTTAGAAAATCATCCAATCCTGACTTAAAGATTGCAGTGATGGAGAATCCACCACAACCTTTGGTACGTTGTTCCAGTTATCATGTGTCAAATGCATCTACAGCGTGGGGTTAGTAGTGATGGCTGTAGTGATGTGTTAGTTTTGTTCAAAATAGATATTAGTCTTATAAAATGTATTGTGCTTAGACTATGAAATGCTTGTAAGTCGTTGCATGCATTAATCTTACTTGTAATGTCTGTATTCCACGATATATGCAAGTTTTACTTTACAACTTTGAAAATGTTTGCTCTGAACTTGCAAATCCAGGCATGGGAATCATCCCTCCCTCCCCCACAATCCAGGAGGACTATCAAAAATTAAGTGGGCCATTGTAAGACAAAATCTTTGTTAACTGCCCCATCCACACATGGACAAGAACATGCAGAAGGCCTCGTCCCATCAGTGTGAATACTGGAAAGGGGAAGGGGGGGAGAAATAGCTGACATGAAGATTTTTCATCTCTTTGAACTCGCAGGGCCAGAGAAATTAAATTAAGGCTTCCTTCGCAGGTGCCTGGAGCGGCCAATAGAAAGGAGCAGCATTCCATCTGTTATTGGGGTGGCACGTCCGGGTCTTCGGCGGCAATTCGGTGGGTCCTTCGCTCCCTCTATTCCTCCTTCGGCGGCAGCTCAAATAGTTTTTTTTTCCTCCCTTCGCCGCTTAGGGTGGCAAAAAAGCTGGAGCCAGCCCTGGCTTGCTTTAACCTGTAAATAACTTGTTTCTTTTTCCTTGTTAATAAACACGTAGAAAGTTTATTACAGGACTGGCTACAGGCACTGTCTTTGGTGTAAAAATCTAGGGTACCAATTGATTTGGGGTGAGTGACTGATCTCTTGGGACTGGAAGCAACTTGAATATTTTTTGATTTTTGGTGTAAGTGACCATTTATCCCTAAGTCCAACTTGCCTGGGGGCCAAGATAGACTGGAGACTCTAAGGAGACAGTCTCTGACTCCATGGTAACACTGTTACAACTAATCCAGAAGTGCACATCTGTTATTGGGTTGGTGAAATCTAATTGTAGAACATGCCACCAGGTTGGGGTGTCTGCCCCGAGGTAGGCACTCATGGTAGTGTGTCATTCTGTCTGCAGTGGCTCCCACTCTAGTTCAAAACAGGAATTACTTCAGGGAAGTTCTCTGGCCTGTGTGATACAGGAGGGCAGACTAGATTATCACAACGGTCCCTTCTGGCCTTGGAATCTACGAATCTATGGTTGGCCCCTCAGTGTCTATGGTTAAGACACCAATAGCAGATAGGGCATGGTTACTTGCATTCCCATGCCCATTCTATTTGAGGACTGCAGTCTCATATTCCAACTACTATTATGCTTCCTTTAAGAAAGGAAAGGAAAAATATTTTAAATGTAATATATTCATCCTGCACACACTGCAGCACAACTTTGATCTCTGGACCACAGTGCAAAAAATCAAATAGCAGAAAGAATGCAGAGATGGAAACGCCTGACTGCACATCAGCTGTTACTAGAGCAGGAGTTGCTTTTACATCAAGGTACATTTAGCTTTAAGTGTCAAAGGAAATTTAGGACTGGGAGCATGAAAACAATTAAAAATATGTATCACTGTACAGTAAACCTCACAGCTCAGCTGTGTGTTTGTCAAACTCTTGCCCCATCTACAAGCAATCCTTTTTTCTATCTCGCTTGATCACGTTTTTTTAAAGCCTGCCTGTAAAGCCACCAAAACGGCTTCATGAAATAACGTTTCTAGTCAGAATCCACTTTAGCAAGGTCATAGAGTACAGGAGGTGGCTGAGTGTTGCAGGTTTGAGATTACAGCGACAGTTTCCCCCCAAGACACTGGAGATCGACTCAAATTTGGGAACAGGATTGCACACTGCCTTGTGTGGCTAGTGAAGATTAGAAATGTTCTATACCAAAGTCATGTGGCCTCCAGGAGGATGCTTGGAAACTGAGTTAAAGTTTAGTTTGGGAGCAGCCCCGATGGAGATTAGAAGACTGCTAAAGTGAAGACCATTTGTTTTCTTGAAGTCTACAAGAAGAACAAAAAGATTCCAAAACTCAATTACCTACTGAAAGTGCCTTCTGGGAACCACCAAATTCTTAAAACATTAAGTGTCTAGGAGTTAATATATTTCTTAATTTACTGGGATTGGTGTGAATCCATTCATAAGAGACCTACTTGTATTAAGGCATCTAATTTATCTCCCCATGACCAATGCAGGATGCTTCCCACACTTCCTCACGGACTAGGCCACATGGCTAAAAAAGGTGTAATGCTTGGATGGAATGAACACTAAGATGATTTTAGGAAGGACCAGTAATGAGGACTATCCAATAGTGGACAATAGTAAATGCTTCAAGTATTTAAACCCATTAAGTGAATAATTATTGCCTGCCCTTAGGGAAAAGTTGCTTACCAATCCTCATCAGGTAGTTGTATGTAGGAGTGTAATGCTTGCCTGTTAACACCGGTGTCTAATCTTCATCTTGCAGAAAGGAACTAAGTAGATGGTGGTTATTTAAATCCAAGTACGTTTGGACACCACAGTGACTTCTTGAGAAAGTTTTAATCCAATAGCTTGGTTCTGACCTTTCCAAGAGGCCTGCTAGCGAATTCCTGACCAACGGGAGATTTAAAGACAAAATCTCATCACAGCACCAATCCCTGGATCAATCCTGCAGCACAAAACATCTCTAATTGTGGTATCTTAAAGTTATTTACAAACATTAGTTTATTTTAAGTACATTGCCAGGGCAGGACTAACTTTTCCTTGGGTCGGGAGATCTGGAAATCTTCACTACTCCAGGGAGACCTATTTTTGCTGGGTTCCAAAGAGTCAACAAGAAAAGTCTGTTCATTTAGTTTCATTTCTGCCTGAGCTGGTTATTGTCGGCTTTTCCCCAAGGAAGGAGGCTTGGACTAGCTTAGGGAGGCCACTGGCCAGCTATCCAGTTTGAGATACATTGCCATAGCACCATAACACTGTTCATCCTTAAAGACGTGACACAAGCTAACGAAGCACTGAGTGTTCTAATGTGTATTCCTCCAGACAATCTAGGAAGTGAAGGAAAATAAGTCTTACTAAATAGGAAAGATTTTCCACAAATGATTTGGTGTTTCAGATCAGATCAAAATAAAAAATAATCATTTGAAAATAAAAGTCTGAATTCCTGACCTTGTTAGTGTTGCTACACATTTACTGGGTTGTCAAAGCTCTCTTCATCCATGGGAAGAAACCTTGTTTCTAGCAGAAACACACTGGAAAACATCAAATATGAATCTAAGTAGTATTCCGTGAACTTGCAATGCTGGTTGCCTATAGCAACGTGAGGGCGATGCTGTCTGGCTTGCTTAATCGAAAGTGCAATTTTAATCAATATTAATAACTGAGAGTGTATCCAAACACAGAAACTCTTTGCTGACATAGACCTGACATTTAAGCACAAGTATCTGTTCAAGAGGTATCTTTAAAAACCAGACCTGGTTACTAGAGAACACTTAAAGAGACAATGTAATGTTCCCAATAGTGCTGCTGATAGACAAAGTTGCTCAAGGTTCTCAAAGCCATTCTCCCACACTAAAATGAGCCCCCCCGCCCCGCCAAAAAAAAAATGAAGTCGTAAACTAGACAACTTGTCTGTCTCCTCTCTGCAAAGCAGTCATGGCAGCTGCCTTTATAGGTTTTCCACATGCCCAATAGTGAAGAATGACAGGATCCTCAGCGTTCTCCCAGAGAGGGACGGAAGGATTTTTCTGGTTGTTTCATTAAAATGGAACAACTTACATGATGGAGAGGTACACATCAGCCCAACAGCAAATACCCCTGGATCTTGATCAAGTTCCCAGGCATGGGAAGGCAGAAGAGAATCCCTCTTTACCTGAAAATTCTCTTTACATAGTACAATCCATAGAGCCGTTAGGATTAGGGGGACCAGATGTCCTGTTTTCAAAGGGACAGTCCTGTATTTAAGCCCTCCCGCAGGTGTTCTAGCTTGTTCTTAAAAACAGGCAAATTGTCCTGTATTTTCTGTCTCTCCTCCATCAGTCCTACTGCTGGCTAGATCCCTGCTCACCAGCCCCCCGCCCACCAGCCGTGAGTGTGTGGGGGGTCCAGTGGCCGACAACGGGGGTAGGTGTACAAGGCTGGTGGCTCCCCCTGCTGGTCTGTCAGCGCAGGCCCCACTGCATGAGGGCTCTCGGCCCGCCTGGACCCCTGTCCCATTTCCGGATGGCACTGGCTGCGCGCTGCGGTGGCTGGTGAGTGTGGGCAGGCGCCAGGCAGCAGCCAGTTATACATCGCCTCTGCTGCTCACCCATCAGCCCTTTACATGCTCTCCCTCTCGCTGTCATAGAATATCAGGGTTGGAAGGGACCTCAGGAGGTATCTAGTCCAACCCCCTGCTCAAAGCAGGACCGATTCCCAACTAAATCATCCCAGCCAGGGCTTTGTCAAGCCTGACCTTAAAAACCTCTAAGGAAGGAGATTCCACCACCTCCCTAGGGAACCCATTCCAGTTCTTCACCACCCTCCTAGTGAAAAAGTTTTTCCTAATATCCAACCTAAACCTCCCCCGCTGCAACTTGAGACCATTACTCCTTGTTCTGTCATCTGCCACCACTGAGAACAGCCGAGCTCCATCCTCTTTGGAACCCCCTTCAGGTAGTTGAAAGCAGCTATCAAATCCCCCTCATTCTTCACTTCTGCAGACTAAAGAAACCCAGTTCCCTCAGCCTCTCCTCATAAGTCATGTGCTCCAGCCCCCTGATCATTTTTGTTGCCCTCCACTGAACTCATTCCAATTTTTCCACATCCTTCTTGTAGTGTGGGGCCCAAAACTGGACACAGTGCTCCAGATGAGGCCTCACCAATGTCGAATAGAGGGGAATGATCACGTCCCTCGATCTGCTGGCAATGCCCTTATGTCCTCTCTTGCTTTGCCCCTTCACTATCCCCCAGCCCCACTGCTCCTCCAGATCCCCCGCGGCGGGGCATGTTCCGCTTCCTGCGCTGTGGGGAGAACCAGCCCCTGGTCGGAGCCCTCAGCTCACCAACAGCCTGGCCGGCAGGCTCCTTCCTTCCCCCATTGCCTCTGGCTGGGCTGGTGCCCCGGGAAAGCCCAAGACCCTCTGGCTTGGGACGCTGGCCAGGAGGAGCCAAGCCCTGCATGTGCCAAAGCCCTGCACAGCGCTGGCCCGGGGCAGCCTCTCCGCCGCTCAGCTAAGCTCTGGAGTGATGTGAGGAAGCGATTTCCAGCCTGTTCGCGCCCCGACCCTGCAGGCTCCACAGCAGCCCCATGGGCAAGGATTTAGCATCCCTTTCGCCCACCGCCCTGGGTCCTGCCCCCAAGGAGCGTGGGGCTGCTCTACCCCCTAGGCACCCTCCTCTGCTGAGCCACCTCTCTGGCTGGGTTCGCTGAAGTCCCTGCAGTCAGGTTCCCTGGGCCCTGGTGCACAATGCATCCTTAGGGCTTAACCCCTTCCTGCCTGCGCTGTAGCTGGGGGATAGGAGGCAGCTGGGTTATGTCGGTAGCCAGCAGCAGCATGGAGTTGTTAGCTGCCTTTCGACACTGTGCGGGCAGGAAGGGGAAGGCTTCTTCCAGCCACAGGGGAGCGGGAGAGAAGGGAGGGGAAGATGAGCACTGCAAAGACATGGGCCAGGTCATCCATCCCCCGACCCCCACGGCTGGAAACAGTTCCTGTCCCTTCCCTCCTGGACAGTGCGGAAAAGGTGCTGCTGGCCACATTCTAGTGTGAACCCTGGCAGAAATCTGAGGGGGGCATGTGACCCTGCGTGCTGCCATATGTGTTGCCTTGGGATGACACAGCGCCAGGTATTGAGAGGCGGGTCCATCCCAGGGGCCTACCCAGGCATGGAGGACTGAGAGCACCTGGCAGGACGGTCGGGTTGGCTGGTCACCCCCACTCTGTGAGAGAGGTGTACGGAGTGTGTGTGTCACGTGTGTGTGTGTGTCACGTGTGTGTGTGACCTCTCTTTGTGTGAATCCTAAAGCCTTAAAGATAAGAAGGTAAATAAAAAGAATCCAACTGCTCAGTATTTCTTTTTAATAGGGGCTCAGTCAACTTGATGTTAATTAGAATATTTGTGCGGCACAGTTCTGACTGATTGCCATTGAACTCGCATGAATACGAGTAATTTTGCCAGGTGTCCCATATTCAGCATAGGGGAATATGGTTACCGTAATTAGGATAGTCTGGGTCTCCAGGCTGCTTTGGGACCAAACCAGGCCTCCATGACTAGCAGAAAGGGAGCACTCCTCCACTTTAAGAGCTCTCTCCCCAGCCAGTTGAGACATGATTCTCAGGCAGGATAAATTCACCAGACTTAGAAGGAAAAAAATAGTAGACTTCATAGTTATTAAAATCCTCACTTACGGCACAACAGGCTGATTGGCAACTTAGGTACCAGTTCTATCCTTTATCAGATCAGCAGAGAACCTTTCTCCAGGGGAGAAAGGGTCTATGGACCCTTTTCACTTCATGAAAGAAAATGTGGGTAAGCATGGATAAGCATGTAAGGATTAAAGCTCATGACACTTGAGCAGGTCTGACATGCCTAGCAGAGGACAGTGGATTAGGCTTCTCCATGGTGAGTTTACCCCACTCTGTTCTGGCTAAATTAGGGACAGATTTTCATTTCAGCCAAAGACAGCAAACCTTTCTGCAGAGAGGAGAGAGGCATGCAGCCAGGCGCTCACACCTGGGTTCACATCCTGAACCCCAAGGTGGACCAGCTCACCAGGTCGATCTACATTGCAAAGAAAAGCCTGTGGCACCAAGATTCAGAGCCTGGGTCAACTGACCGAGGTTCAGGCTATTGGACTAATAGCAGCAGGGAGGTTTGGATGTGGGCTGGAGCCCGGGCTCTGAGACTCTCCCCCTGCTGAGTTTCAGAGCCCAGGTGCCAGCCTAAATGTCTACATTGCTATTTTTAGCCTCACGGCCCGAGCCCCATGTGCCCCAGCCAATTTACCCTTCTCCGAAACTTGGTGCCGCAGGCTTTTCTTTGCACTGGAGATAGATCCTCACAGGTCAGCAGTTAACACAGCCCCTTTGCTACAAAATGTTCCCCCGGATAATTATCCAAATGGCACACCTGGAATCTAGCAGTACAAAATGGTACATGCTCCATTGCACTGAACACTTTCATGCAGTTTAATTTCTCAAATCTAAATATCAGCTCCTGAAAGCTGACATTTTTATCTCTCCGGAGGACATAAGGAGTCCAGAAGGGAGCTGTTTGCACAGGAAAATAGGATGTGTCAAGATATTAAGCAACCAGTGCAGAAAAAGCTAGGGGAAAACGTTTGAAGCAAATGTACAAACAAAATTGCATTTGCCTTTTTACTTCTCTTATCAGCTGGCTTTGGCAGAGGAGGGTCAGAGGGCATTCAAGTACAGCAAAAGCTACCCTCTGGTAGAAATCCATTAATGAGAATTGCTGATCCAGCAGGACGTGCACATTCAGCTACATAAAAAACCTTCTGCCTGAGCCACCTGCAGGGGATGTGGACTTCAAAAGGCAGCTTCTCCGGAGATCAGAAAGAATTCTTACTAGTTGCTTCACTGGAAATTCTTAATGTAGGAATATGCATTTGCTTTCAGAAAACTACTCATATTTCACAGGGCTGATCTCCCACTCTGACATCTCAGCCTGTTTGTCTTCCCCATCTCTCCTGGTACGCAGCCACAATGACCCTGTTTCTTGCTAAAGAGTTCTTGAGAAGATTAGTTGATTTGGGGATGAAATTGTTTCCCTTTTAGCAGAATCCATTTGTACTGTAATTTATTTTAGGTACTTCGATAGCATAGTAAGCATCACAATCCCCAGTGAGGATAAATACGTAACGCCCCTTTGAAGAAGGGAAGAACTGAGACACATAGTTCCAGGCCAAAAGTCACACAAGATCTCTGTGGCTAAGCAGAAACTGAAACCAGTGTCACCCAAGCCCCAGGCTAGTCCAATAGTTAAGGGACTATCTTTCCTCTCAAACCATGAACAGAAGAAAGATTTTACTAGCGAATACTAGCACTAACTCCAACTAAAAGGGGCACAAGATTAAAATTCTCCTATGCTGGCAATGGACCATAGTAGCTTTTACCGAAGGATCCCTACCATTCCTCTCAACCTAGCAAGGGTGCGGCACTGATCTCGAGAAACACTGGCTGGGTGTCCCTCAAACCTATCAGCCACGGCCTGCACGAACACAGAAGATTCCTGGTTGACTTTTTCCTAGTCTCTTGCTCTCCTCTGAAGACAGGGAAGAAAGTGACCTGCATCACTCAACAGTGACCCCTCTAGCAATTGGGGTGGGATCAACATCAAAGGGAGTCCTGTCAGTCTTGCTCTTTAGGAAGCAGTTACTAAAATGGTTCCTTGGCGGGTGCAAGGGAGGATAAGTCTAAGGACTCCAAATACGATGACAAGACTCAAACAAGCAAGCAGAACCTTGCTGTGGTAACGAACCAGTCTAGAAGTGCCAGGAGAGAGACAGATGTCCCAACCACATAGTTTTATGACCCCACTCCTAAAACCATTTACTATTAATAGGAGGAAAAAGATGTCAAGTATTTTCAAGGTGATCACTACAATCTGGAGCAGTCAGGACAGGTTCTGATATTATCCTGCATTTCCATAGGGCCCTTCACCCAGCAAGATCTCAAGGGACTGGAAATGCCATCTAACACAAAGGGACCATGCTCCTGATTGGGACTTCCCGCGCTGCAGCAACTACAAGCACACAACTACAGGTAGGAATCTTCACCCACCAGGGAAACGCACATCACCTCTGGAGTGGAACACAGTAACTGGGAAAGCACTACAGAGCAGTATAGGTATAACCGGACCTACAGGCAAAGTGTAGGTACACCCAGCTGTTTGGGCAAGAAACCAGGTTAACAATTGTTCTTGTGAAAAGCATCAGGGGATCTTGAAAGACTGTAAGACATCAACCATGGTTTGAGATCTTTGAGAACTCCTGGAAGACAGCAGAGGTCCTAGAGGACTGGAGAAAGGTGAAACAGTACCTATCTTCAAAAAGGCGACAAGGAGGACCCAGGGAATTATAGACCAGTCAGCCTAACTTCAATACCTGGAGAGATACTGGAGCATATTATTAAACAATCAGTTTGTAAGCACCTAGAGGATAATAGGGTTAAAAGGAATAGTCAGCATGGATTTGTCAAGAACAAATCACACCAAACCAACTTAATTTCCTTCTTTAATAGCGTTACTGACTTAGTGAATGGGGGGAAGCAGTAAGTGGGATATTTGACTTCAGAAAGGCTTTTGACACAGTTCCACGTGACATTCTCATAAGCAAACTAGGGAAATGTGGTCTAAATTAAATTATTATAAGGTGGGTGCACAACTGTTTGGAAGACCATAATCAAAGGGTAAGTATCAATGGTTTGCTGTCAAATTGGGAGGGCGTATCTAGTGAGGTCCCACAGGGTCAGTCTTGGGTCCAGTACAAGTCAATATTTTCATTAATGACTTGGATAATGCAGTAGAGAGTATGCTTATAAAATTTGCAGATGACGGCAAACTGGGAGGGATTGCAAAAGCTTTGGAGGACATCTTCAATTCAAGATGACCTTGACAAATTGAAGAACTGGTCTGAATTTTACAAGATGAAATTCAATAAAGACAAGTGCAAAGTACTTCACTTAGGAAGGAAAATCAAATGCACAACTACAAAATGGAGAACAACTGTCCAGTTGGTAGTACTGCTGAAAAGGATTGAGGGATTATAGTGGACCACAAACTGAATAGGAGTCAACAATATGATGCAGTTGCAAAAACGGCAAATATGATTCTGGGATGTATTAACAAGAGTGTTGTAAGACACATAGGAGAGAACTGCCCCTCTCTACTCAGCAATGGTGAGGCCCCAGCTGGAATACTGTGTCCAAATCTGGGCACCACACTTAAGGACAGAGGTGAACAAACTGGAGAGAGTCCACAGGAGAGCAGTAAAAATGATCAAAGATTTAGAAAACCTGACCTATGAAGAAAGGTTTAAAAAAAATGGACGTTTAGTCTCGAGAAAAGACAACTGATGGGGGAACCTGGTAACAGTCTTCCAATGTGTTAGGAGCTGTTATACACAGGACAGTGATCAACTGTTCTCCATGTCCACTGAAGGTAGGACAAGTAGTAATTGGGTTAATCTGCAACAAGGGAGATTTGGGTTAGATGTTAGGAAAAAAACTTTCTAAATATAAAAGTTAGTTAAGCTCTGGAATAGACTTCCAAGGGAGGTCATGGAGTCCCCATCATCACAAGCTTTTAAGAACAAGTTGGACAAATGCCCGTCAGGGATGGTCTAGGTTTACTTGGTCCTGTCACAGCACAGAGGGCTGGACTTGACTTTGAGGTTCCTTCAAGTCCTACTTTTCTATGATTCTATGGTTGTCACATCCAAAAGATGGAACCTCCAGCATTAGAACCAGGGGATTAGTTCAGTACCAGTTCGGAACGAAGAATGTAACTCTGAATCTTAAACTGCAGCAACTGAACCCATCTCTACAGCAACTGGGTTTTCCCTGGTGACATCTTAGCCCAGTTCCACCCTGCTTAGCTAGAGAGATCTGACAAAGTCAGAGACCCAGATACATAAAGCTGCAGATTTATTTTAATTGCACAACCACTTTTATACTCCAGGCAGAGTCATAACAAGGCCACAATATTTTCAAATAAAGTCAGATTTAAATCCATCTCTAGGGATCTCAGAGTGAAACCTCAGCCTCTGTTCACCCCACTGCAGCAAAAGAAAAGATACCATAACACTTTACACTCATCCCACACTTCTCCTTCATAGATCTCAAAGCACTTTACAAAGCTTAGCATTTTAAGCGAGAAAGACTGCATCCTTGCTTCTTCCCCCTGCCCCCACGGATATCTGAATTTCTATTGAAAATATTTTATTTGCAAGGATTTCACCTTTTGAAAGGAAAGGATTTGGGGGCTAAGCAGCAGTGCAATCAGAGAACGTGTTACCTAAGTTGACCAGAATCAAAGCTAGACTTCAATACTACCTGTTCATGCTCATTTCAGCTAGCAGGTGTACAAAGTGCCCGGGACAGAGTGCTGGCAGTAGTGTAGATCGCCTTTCAAAACTCTGCAACAAGACTGAACAGGGAACTTAGGACTTCGATGCCTCTCTTGATGAGGCCCACATCCTTGTCACAGTGTACTGCAGATTCAAAAATGTTAATCCCCCTGCACTGACTCTTAATTATACTTAGCGCTTAGGGGCAACACAGCCTACAACAGTGTGTGCGAGCACAGAGGTCTCTGGAGAGTACGTTGGCAGAGTCCCTGAAGAAATTCTGCAAGTACATTAATAAAACCAGTGATGACAAGTCAGGTGTGTATTCTAAACCAAGAGTCACACTTCAGGTACACAATATTGCAAGAACTGCAGCCACCTTTCCTTTCCAGTCTTTCTGATCAGGTCTCCCTCTCCCCCTACTTTACTTTCCCAAATCTGCTTTAAGTTCAAGTTCCCCATCCTTACCTTTAGAACTCTCTCCATACTCATAGACTTTAAGGTAAGAAGGGACCATTAAGATCATCTAGTCTGACCTCCTGCACAATGCAGGCCACAGAACGTCACCCACCCACTCCTGAAACAAACCCCTAACCTATGTCTGAGTTATTGAAGTCCTCAAATTGTGGTTTGAAGACCTCAAGCTACGGGCTTGCATCCGAAGAAGTGGGTATTCACCCACGAAAGCTCATGCTGCAAAACGTCTGTTAGTCTATAAGGTGCCACAGGATTCTTTGCTGCTTCAAGCTACAGAGAATCCTCCAGCAAGTGACCCATGCCCCATGCTGCAGAGGAAGGCGAAAAACCTCCAGGGCCTCTGCCAATCTGCCCCAGAGGAAAATTCCTTCCCGACCCCAAATATGGCAATCAGTTAAACCCTGAGCATGTGGGCAAGACTCACCCGCCAGCACCCAGGAAAGAATTCTATGCAGTAACTCAGATCCCATCCCATCTAACATCCCGTCACAGACCACTGGTCATACTTACCTGCTGATAATCAAAGGTCAATTGCCAAAATTAGGCTATCCCATCATACCATCCCTTCCATAAACTTATCAAGCTTAGTCTTGAAGCCAGATATGTCTTTTGCCCCCACTACTCCCCTTGGAAGGCTGTTCCAGAACTTCACTCCTCGAATGGTTAGAAACCTTAGTCTAATTTCAAGTCTAAACTTCCTAGTGTCCAGTTTATACCCATTTGTTCTTGTGTCCACATTGGTACAAAGCTTAAATAATTCCTCTCCCTCCCTCATCTTCTGCTCTTCCTAGTCTCTCTCATTCCTTTTATGTCACCTGCTATTTGCCCAGAACAATTTCCCAGCTGAAGCGTCTGCCAAGCTCCATCCTGTTCCTTTCAGGAAGGCTTCTAAAAACTCTTATCCCAAGAAGGCTCACCACCATACATAAAAGAATAAATGGACACAAATCAGACGTCAAGAATTATAACATTCAAAAACCAGCCGGAGAACACTTCAATCTCCCTGGCCACTCAATTACAGACCTAAAAGTCGCAATATTACAACAACAAAACTTCAAAAACAGACTCCAATGAGAGACGGCTGAATTGGAATTAATTTGCAAATTGGACACCATCAAATTAGGCCTGAATAAAGACTGGGAGTGGATGGGCCATTACACAAAGTAAAACTATTTCCCCGTGTTTATTTCTTCCCCCTCCCCCGTTCTTTTCACCACCATAGGGACGACTTCACTTGTACTTTGACTGGAAGCTTCTCAGTTAAGAGACGTACCTGCCTGTGACAGTTAACATATTGTTCAGCACTGTTATGAAATCACAACTAAACCTCTTATCTACAATGACCCAGAAGTATGGCCTTTTCCAGTGTGTGGTTCTTCCAGTTTTTTCAGTTAGCAGGTCCATACGGACAGCTCATACAAGTCTTCATCTGCCCGCAAAGGCAGAGTAGGGGTATCCTGATATAGGTTATTTGAAAACCACGATTATCTGCCAGGCCAGATATATAGCGCCAACAGGCATCGCTACATTTTGTTCCAAGTGGCCTCACTCCTCATGTCAAAGTAAGTCATTTGCATACTAGTCCACATCAACCACATCTCTGTACAGAAAGAGGAGATTGTCTTGACTTAGAGTTAGAACATTATCGTCTGCATTTGTCACTCAACGCCCCTGCACTAGATGAAGTTTCAGCCATCTCCAAATCCAATCCCAGATGGGCTTCAACAAAGCAGAGATTCAAGTAAGGAGACATTAAGCCCAAGCATCCATTAGAGACAGCTGGCAGACTCCATCTTGCTCTGTCAATCTGAAAAAACAGACTTACAGAGCCACTTGCCACTTGCCACTCTAGTAAACAATTTTACAGGATCCCATTTGTCTGTCGGTCCCTTTCCCATTACTGATGAATTACCAAGAGGTCTGCAAACAAACATTATCCTCTGAATCAGATAGGAGCCACAGACATACTTAGGCAGAATGGTTGAATGACCTGATAAACTACAGCAACGGAAATTCTGGTTTTCAAGACTAAAAAAAAACAGAATTCAAGTTCCAGGTTATATAAAAACCAGTTTTGCAAAAAGTCTGAAAACTTAAAAGGTGACCTGTACAGAAAAAACACTGGGTTTGTGGCCTTGGCCTTGATATAAAAAGGCAGCATGAGTTGTTTATTCCTTACTTTTTTCTTCTTGCTTTGCACTAATAGGCCTGGTCTACACTGGGGTGGGGTGGAGGGGCGAATCGATCTAAGATACGCAACTTCAGCGACGAGAATAGCGTAGCTGAAGTCGACGTACCTTAGATCGACTTAGAATCACTTGCTTCGCATCCTCTCGGTGCGGGATCGATGGCTGCCGCTCCCTTGTCGACTTTGCTTCCGCCTCTTGCCAAGCTGGAGTTCAGAAGTCAACGGGAGAGTGAGCGGAGATCGATTTATCGCGTCTACACTACACGCGATAAATCGATCCCCGATAGATTGATCGCTACCTGCCAGTGTAGATATATCCATAATAGTTCAGATCTTGCTTTACCAAGACAACTCTGGACAAAAACAGACAACTGGAGAAACAATGAGGACGACATCAGATGTCAAGGAACTGAAACCTGAACAACAGAGCAGAGATTTTGAATCAGCTCTTAACACCTATTCTGCTTCAACTTCTGCTAAACATTCTGAAGGAGTGAGGTCAGAAAAGATTCAATCACCCTTCCTATTAAGGGCTGAAAAAGTCCTCCAAGTTCTGCTCTCCAAAGAAAGCGCCACTAACAAAGTAAAAAAAGTTCCAAAATGTAAATAAAACAAGTAATTTAAAACTTTTCAGTCCTTTACAAGATAAAGTAGTGAATAATGGCACAAACCTCATTTCTCCCCCTATAGAATTGTTTTCTAACTTGAACAGGTTCTATCACTTAGGCTCTTTAATGCATCCATCATGACTGGATCTAGTCCATGATCCAGCATGTCGCTTCCTCCAGGGCCAAGCTAATTTTTAAACAATGTTTCCATACAACACACCATAGCTGTGGCAAAAGCTCAGGGTGCTCTTTGAAGGCAGTAGATACTCAATAGTCATCAAAGACTTTATCTGCAAGCTAGCTAACAGCCAGCTTTGAAAATCTGAGACAGTGATCTTGACAAGCCAGCGGCATCATGCCATCTGCAGACAGATAAACTGGACAAAGTGGTTATACTTCCGTACATACAGTACTAATCTTGAAGTCTGGGGGAATATTTTTGGGGGAAATTCAATGCTAAATAGACTCTATAAATTATATTCAGTATCACCACAATGAAGTACGACACATTACAACCTGCCACAGAAGCATCTGCATCACTGAATCATAGAACATCATGGTTGGAAGGGACCTCAGGAGGTCATCTAGTCCCACCCCCTGCTCAAAGCAGGGCCAATCCCCAGACAGATTTTTGCCCCAGATCCCTAAATGGCCCCTTCAAGGATTGAACTCACAACCCTGCGTTTAGCAGGCCAATGCTCAAACCACTGAGCTGAGCAACAGGCTGAGATAGATAGCAAAAAGCCTCTATACCAGTAGTCCCCAAACCTGAGGGGATGGGGCAGGGTATGGACAGGGGTAAGGGGGCAGAGGCTGGGGCCACAGCTGGGGCCAGGAATGGAGCCGCGGCTGGAGGCCAAGGCTGGGGGCTGAGGCCAGGAGCCGAGCAGCACCTGGGGGCTGAGGCTTGGGGTGGAAGCCGCGACTGGGCTGTGGTTGGGGGCCAAGACAGAGCAAGGCGGGGGCCAAGACAGAGCTGGGTTGGGTGGCTCTCCTGTCCTGCTCCCTGCGGAGGCTTCCCAGGCCCTGCCATGCCCCCCCAAACATTCCTCTGCACCCCCATAGTGGGGTCACCCCACAGTTTGGGGACCTCTGCTCGACACAGACATAGCTTGGTAATCACTCAGCCAGGAGAAAATGCAGGAGGGGGCTACTGCAGTTACTTTAAAATGAAATTTCTGATAAATCTTACCAAAATGTATTGGGGTTTACCAGATGGGGCAATGGCTGTTTAATAAGTGAACAATCAACTGAATTAAAGAAAAGAATGGATGTCCCAGTAATGGCCCAGGGAGACCAGCATTATTATGCTAGCATCATGAAAGCAATGCACCCTTTTAAGCCTTGAAAAATAAAAGGATTCATTGTATTTCAGTTAAAATTAGAGCCTGGAATGCAATTTCCATACCTACCAAGGGCCAATTCATCGGTGTCTGAAAAACCCAATACAAAGCAAGACAATCCCAAAAGCAAGGAAATAGCACCCTGGAAAGGGTGTAACATCAAAAGGTCATGCTTAGACTAGCGTTTAATAGGACTGTATCAACCATGGCTGCCTAGCCTCGCTGCACGTCATCATGAAAGCCTTATCACCACTGGAACTAATTGCAAAAGAACCTACTGGAGACTTTACATATATTCAAAACCCATTAAATGTGACAGGGAATTTACTGGCTGTCTCTATCAGACTAGGTACAAACAGGAGGTGCCAATGGCCTAAACCAGTGGTTCTCAACCAGGAGTCCAGGACTCCTGTGGGGGCACGAGCAGGTTTCAGGGGGTCTGCAATGCACGGCCACCATTAGACTTGCTGAGGCCCAGCGCGAAAAGCCCAAGCCCCACTGCATGGGGCTAAAGCTGAAGCCTGAGCAACTTAGCTTCATGGTGCCCCCTGTGGCATGGGCCCCTGCCCTGCTTGCTACCCCCCAACGCTGGCCCTGGCTTTTATATGCTGAAACAGTTGTTGTGGCACACATGGGCCATGGAGTTTTTATAGCATGGTGGGAGGATCTTCAGAAAGAGAAAAAGATCGAGAACTCCTGGCCTAAACCATGTAACTTTACCCCAGTTATTCACAAGAGGGAAAAAACAGACCTAGTTAATCTGTGTCTGCTTACAAGTTTTTGTTTAAGAGAAAGTGGAGTTAAAAAGGCTTCAAATTAGGAATCAATAGAACAGAACTCAGTGCTTGTATAGCGCTTTCAAAGACTTTGAAAAACCCAGTACTGCATATGCTTACAAGGCTAGCTGCTCTTAAACGAATGGTGAAACACCTGGACTAAATACATAATCAGTTCATGTGTTAAGCAGATGTGACAGCTGACAGGACCTGTGCGCTTTACAGGGAGTGTGACCCCATGATAAATCTTTTGCCAGACATTTGCTTGGATAAAATTCCCAAACCTCTCAAATTAACAGTGAACACTTCTACTCTACCTAGGAGAACAGCCTACAACCACTTGCATTATGCTAAAAATAAAAGTTTCCCTCTAGACAAGAATTTAAAGGTGACGACTCAATTTAATTAACACCCAGGAGTTTGGGATTAGTAAAACTTGTTTTTACAAAGACTATCCTGAGAAGAATTGTTCATGTTTAAAAAAAAAACAAAAACCCCACAACCAACTAATTCCAGTGACATTTTTAAATCTAAACCTTCTCCTGCAATTTAGGCTACTTCGTTTACTTAGGGCCTAGATATCATACCAGTTGTGCTTGTTACAAAATTAAGGATTCTCATTTACATTTAACCAAAGAAGATTGGGGTTTTAATAATGTAGTGCCTAGATGCCTCAGCCAGGATTGGGGCCCCATTATATGAGGCACAGGGAAACCAACGTAAGACAGTCACCTGCTCCAGAGAGTTTACAATATAGATGGTTGTGACTACTCCAAGTGTCACACAATGTGCCCATTACAGTGTTGGGAATAGAACCCAGGTCTCCTGATTCTCTCTGGCTCTATTGGCATTTTATTTCCATTTCACATCCAGACTGCTCAGCAGTTAAAAACCATTTGCTTGCGAAAACACATCTTTATATGCCTTCCTTTTGTCAGTTTAAGAACCCCTACACAACCCAGTGCATTTATCAAATAGTCAGCACTACAGACTTAGCACTTCTGAAAAATCAGAGTGAGCATTTGCAATGCCCATTGCCTTCAACTCGAGTCATAGGTGCTTAGCAAGTCTGGAGGAGGGAAAACAAAACAAACAAACAAAAACCAGACCCTAATTTTTATTTCACTGTTCTCTGAAACTTCCTTTTTTCAAACTTAGTTAAAAAAAGTCTCAGATTCTAGACACTGAATGTGAAATTCTTATAACAAGCTCATTCCCAGAAGCTCAATGTAATTCCCTTAGGAGTCTGCAGAGAGGGAGAAGTTCTGTGTCAATTCAAGTCAGAGGCAGACTGGTGCTCCAAATCAAGCACTCTCCCATCCCTTAAGTAATTTCTTTAGGCCAGAGGTTGATTTTCACAGCATGGACCATCTCTTAGAGAGTCTCAGAGATCCATTCACTGCCCTAATTTCTGTAATTCAAAGCAACTGCTTCCATGGAAAGCAACACGTAGAAATTATTTTCACTGAAGAGTTCTGGAATCCACAGAAGCAGGTGAAAATGAGACGTCACCATGTGATCTTCCATCTCTCAGGACCACCAGCAAGAACTCTGCAAAGCACAAATGCCCCATAGACCACAGTTTGCTTTGAACTATAAATGCAAAGCCTGAAGTCCGTATGGGACTTCACTGCACTTCTCCTGAAAAACTTGCGTATTGTGGAGTATGACACTTTGCCAAAACCAACCATTCTGCTTGATCTTGTAGTAGGGTTTCAAGTTCCAATCTTGGTCAAGTTCTAAAGGATATTTGCAAAAAAATAATTTGTGATCAACCAGATCTTCTGATGACCTTTATAGACCTTTTAGCAGCTACAAGTTTTACTCACAGCATGCATTGGATGCAAATGAATCTTCAGTTTTCACAATGCATTAGAAGAGCTATCCAGACAGTCTAGCTGACCAAAATGCCAATGTGGTCTCTAAACATGGATTCCAGATAAATGCTTGTGGAAATGCACAAATTCCAAAAGCCCTGGTTCCTGTAATAACTGGCTTTAGAGGCAGAAGAAACAGGGAGGATAAAAAGCTAAACAAAAAGGCCACAGATTAGACTAATTTAGGGGTGACAATGGGTGAATTTTGAGATAGATAAATTTCCAGACCCCAATGTTCCAGCCGCACATCACAAAAAGGGTATTTCAGTCCTGTAAACCAATTTAGCTGCAGTCGTGGTAATACATGACTGAGACCGGGTAGTAACGGCCCTGAAAACTACATCTGTAGGACACAAATTGCATTGAAGCAATGAGTAAAATGGACTTTGCCTGGAAAAGACTAAAACATCATATGAACTATTTTGTTGAAGAATGCCAGTGTCCAAGCAAAACGCAGTCAGGCCTTGTTCTGCAACTGAAGTGGTGGTGGCCTCGGATGTTCCAAGGAAAGAGATTTAACTAGACACTCAGGATATAGTAGCAGGAGAAAGGGAAAAGTATGGCCAGAAGTGAGCAAGATGATGATCAGTGCTCAGAACTGCACAGAGGAAAGCTGTGGGAATACTACACATTTGACAAGGAGATGTAGATCACCAAAGTGTTAGAGGTGAAGGCCACTCAATCCACTGAGACCCATAGAAATTGCACCTCACATTGACAAGAGCTCTAGTGTAAACAGTTCTACTGGCAAAAAATCCTGTTGCTGATATAGTAGTTCCATTCTGGGAACTGGTTTAAGCTATAATGGCAAAATAACTCTTTTGCCAGTATAAGCTCCATTTCCACTAGGAGGTTTGCTGGTACAACTCTACAAGCAAACCCTTGAAGTGTGGACAAGACCATAACATTTCACCAAATACCAACATGCTTCTGGTGACCCAGCTCATTTCATTCAACTGGGAGAAGGGAAAATAAAACAGCAGAGGAACACTCACACTTTTTTACTCTGAGAAAATTAGCACATGCACAGCAGATGTGTGGAGGAATAAGCGCCGCTCTAAAGTTGCATTAAGAGTCCTGCAGATATGGAAAAGGGGACGCCCCATCATGACAATCATTTAATACACTTGCTGATGGCTTAGGGACAGGAAAGGGACCTAACTCACAAGCAGTTGACCGACAGTAAAAAAAAAAAAAAAAAAAGTACACAACGTGTTAGAAAACAGAAAAGTAACCTTCCCCAGTCCCATAGGTGCTTCCAAAACCTGCAGCAAGCTGTTAAGAAGCCAGTGATCAATCTACTTGCTCTCACCATGACAATATAGAAACTTATGTTGACCTGGGGCAGGAAACAATGATCATGTTCTCTGCTGGAACATACAAATAAACGAGCCAGGATCCAACAAGTATGTAACTGTAACCCTAAGAGCACCTCAATGCCAACTGAAAAACGTGTCACTGTTCTGTAAAACAGTAACTCTCAGAATCACAGGGTCAGAAGGGACCACAAGGGTCATCTCGTCTAACCCGCTGCCAAGATGCAGGATTTGTTGAGTCTAAACCATCCAAAACAGATGGCTATCCAGTCTCCTTTTGAAAGCCTCCAGTGAAGAAGTTTCCACAACCTCCCTAGGCAGTCTGTTCCACTGTTCTTACAGTCAGGAAGTTTATCCTGAGATTTAATCTAAATCTGCCATGCTGTAGTTTGAATCCATTCCCTCTTGTCCTGCTCTCTTTGGCAAGAGAGAACAACTTTTCTCCATCTTTATGGCAGCCTTTCAAGTATTTGAAGACCGCTATCATGTCCTTCCTTAATTTTCTCTTTTCCAAACAAAACATGCCTGTTTCCTTCAGCCTTTGCTCATATGGCTTGCATTCCACCCCTTTGATCATCTTTGTTGCTCACCTCGGGATCCTTTCCAGTTTCCCTCAATCCTTTCTATACATTGACCAAAACTGGACACAGTACTCCAGCTGGGACCTAACCAGTGCTGAGTAGAGTGATACTATCACCTCCCATGACTTGCATTCTATGCCTGCTAATACAATCTAAAATTCCATTTGTTTTTTTGCAACAGTATTGCATTGCTGACTCATGTTGAGGTTAGGATCTGGGAGTTGTGATGGATCACTTCTCGGCAGTGCTGCTGCCAAGCCAGTTATACCCCATTCCATATTTATACATTTGGTTTTTCCTCCCTAAGTGTAGCACCTTACATTTGTCTTTGTTGAATTTTATTTTGTTGTTTGTAGTCCAGTTCTTCAATTTATCAAGATCCCTCTGAATTTTAGCTCTATCCTCCAAAGTATTGGCAACCTCCCCACCTATATGTCATCTGCAAATCTGATCAGTATGCTCTCTATACCTACAGCCGGGTTTATTAATAAAGATGTTAAACATCAGACCCAGAACTGATCCCTGTGAAGCCCCACTCGAGCCCTCCCTCCAATCTGACATCATTCCATTAGTAGTTACTCTTTGTTTGCAGTTATTTAGCCAGTTATGTATCCACTTAATGGTAGTTCTGCCGAGCCCGCTAACTTATCTGAAGTTCATGGGTTTGAGGACTGGAGTGCACCTATTGTTAACTGCAAAGCAAGATGAGGGCCCTGAAGAGATTGTTTGGACAGCTAAACCGACTAGAGGTGTGAGGGAGATGACACCTAGTTAAGCACAAGCAAGTCTTTCTCTTCCTGGAGGAAGGGGAAAATAAGGTGACACCCAGCCATGGGCACCCTGAGAACTGACATAGTAACTAATTTTAGCGTCAAAGTACATTGAAATGCACAAGCTGTGCTCTCATTCGCACCATGTACAGAATGCCAGGTGCAAGATGAACTGCCACTCTGCTAGCAGTCTCAGAAAAGACAAGAGTCTATTGGATTGATTAGAATGAACCCTGCAGAGACTGAAAGGTTAATCTGTTCATATTAACCTAGACCATAGGTAGAGAGGGAAGCTACAGGAACTCTAAGCTAGGCAATTGCAGACAAGTGCACAGAACCCAGGATGACGACACCCAGCTCACATTCAGGGCTTAGAGTTTCACCCACAAGGTGGGGGCAAACATGCTCAGAGCTTGGGGTAGGTACATTGAGGGAAGACAGAGAATTTAGGAACACAACTTACATCCCGCCCCTCCCCCACACACTTTTTTTTATTAAGAAAATTGACAAGTAAGTTATTGGCAAGTAGTGAGGACAGTTTTACGTGTCTCTAGGCCACAGCTTAAAGCACAAGGATGTTAAAGAAGGAAAAATAGAAGGGTACATCAAGAGAACTTAGAAGCACACACTGCATGCATCTGGCCAAGCAACCTAAAACTTCCTTTGGAAATGTCAGGGGAAAACTCTAACAGCTGATCCAAAGCAGTTTCAACAACCTTAGCCCAGACTCTCTCTAATAGGCTGAGCACAGAACTGGGGGCCAACTGAAACTGGCAAGAGGTTTACCAGTTGCCAAATTAATATCTTAGTGATGTCGCTGTAAGAGGTTAGTCACAGACTACAGAATGGGTCACACATGGGCTTTATATAGGAAGTGGTGGCAGGTTCTATAAAGAACTCACAAGTTAGGAAGTGTTGGCACACAGTACCCCTGCCTACCCTGCATATTTTTATGTAGATTACCCTCACCACCCAAAACGGTGAATTTTTAACTACCTAGATATCTATATTGTGCTAATCACTTTACAAGCAATATTTTTAAGCCTTAAATCCCACATGAGAAAGCCACATGAACACTATTTTAGAGGCAGAAAGACTGAAGTGATCTACCTAAGGTCCTAGGAACAGTGTTTCTCAAACTAGGGTCGCCGCTTGTGTAGGGAAAGCCCCGGCGGGCCAGGCCGGTTTGTTTATCTGCCCGTCCGCAGGTCCGGCCGATTGCGGCTCCCAGTGGCCGCGGATTGCTGCTCCTGGCCAATGGGAGCTGCTGGAAGCAGCTGTCAGTATATCCCTCGGCCCGCGCTGCTTCCAGCAGCCTCCATTGGCCCGGAGCATTGGCCAGTGGGAGCCGCGATCGGCTGGACCTGCAGACGGGCAGGTAAACAAATCGGCCAGGTGCGCCAGGGGCTTTCCCTACACAAGCGGCGACCCCAGTTTGAGAAACACTGCCCTAGAAAGTCTGTGACAGAAGAAGAAAAAAAGTGCCAATTTCTACCCCCAGTCCTGTGCTTTAGCCACTCAGTTCCCTAAGGTTAGTAAATATTTTCCCTTGCATCATCATCCCCTCACCTTCTAGGTGGAAAATAATAACGGGGTCTTTTCATAACCTACAACAGTTTCAATCCTCAAGATATTAATTAGACTTGAATAGAGTAGCCATCTTAAATTAATTCATTTCGGAGGCAAGGAAGATGCAAGTCTGGGGAGACCATACATAACCCCGACCAACTGGTTAAATAACTGAAGGCCAACTCTGAACGTGAATTTAATTCAAAAGAAGTTTTTTCCCCAGGCTAATTAGGCCTCAACTGGAGTATTGTCCCCCATTCTGGGTGCCACATTTCAGGAAAGATGTGCACAAACTGGAGAAGAGCAACAAAAATGATAAAAGGCTAGAAAACCATAACCTTTGAGGGAAAAATCTATCCCCCAACAAATATTTGTTCCTACAAATTTCTAAGAATGTTAGGTATCAGAGGGGTAGCCATGTTAGTCTGGATCTGTAAAAGCAGCAGAGTCCTGTGGCACCTTATACACTATAAGGTGCCACAGGACTCTTTGCTGCTTTTAAGAATGTTAGGACGATCTTTCTAATCAAAGGCTTCCTACCTTTGGTTTATCTGTAAGAACTAATAACTCAACGCAAGTACTCGTCTCACTGATTGCTCACTGTTTGAAAATCTGCCAGCTACTATTTCTGCATCAAATTCATCCTACATGAGAAGCAGAAAACTGACAGACATAGTAACATAGGATGCGAACAAATATTGCAAAATGCAGGAAGAAAGGACTTCTTTGCACTTCTAGTGTCTATAGGATGACCAGACAGCAAGTCCGAAAAATCAGAAGGGGGCGGGGGGGAGGAATAGGAGCCTGTATAAGAAAAAGACCCAAAAATTGGGACTGTCCCTATAAAATCGGGACATCTGGTCACCTTAAGTGTCTAAGAAGGTGTATAAAAGCCATGTGGAACAGATTTACTGAAGGGTAGAAAAATCCACTCACCCACAGTGAGCTGGGAGCTCTCTCTGGAGAGCTGACACACCATATTCTAGTAGATCAGAATTTACGTTTTCACCTTTTTAACAAAAAAAATAAAAAATCATCAAGTGCCTACCCCATATGAATGCAAAGCAAACCTTCCAAATGAAAGTCAATGCAGTATTGTCTTTCTGAATCTAAAAATATTTCCAGTGCCTCTGCTGCAACACATAGTAGTTTTGCCAAGTAATAACTCAGAAGAGCAAAAGACTCCTAGGGTTTTAGTCTGCATTAACATTAACATAGTATCTGAGCACATTCCACATAAACATTGATAGCAGCAGCAAGGTCCCCAACGTACTTCGTGGAGCCTCTGGCACTTCTCCATTTTTGGTGTAAAAACTCTGCATGGGTAGGGTTTGAGTTCAGGGTTTGTTAATTATTGTACTTTTCTTCTTTAATGCTAATTTGTTTCAGGGTAATTTTTTTGTTGGTTGGGGTTTTTTTAGGGGACTGGGGGGGAGAGAGAGAGAAATGCGGGGTGTCAGTGTTGCACACATCATTCGTATACTGGAAAGGACTTTCTGAAGACTAGTCAGCTTTACGGCTGCTAGTGAGAACCCCATCAGTAGTAGTGAAATCCACCAATCATGTCAGTTTTGAATTGCTGCTGGGGATCTCTGAACAGATCAGAAGAAAAAAGTACTGTAGTTTTTCCAGAGGGATGCTGAACCCAACTGCCCCCTCTCCCCTATGTATAAATGGCAAAGATAAGTTAGGACGTGATCCAGAGCCCATTGACTTCAAGAGCAAAGGGCCTTAAAAAAGCAACAACTGGTAGACATCCAAGAGTTCTGAAGGAATTTAACTGAAGTTGCTGAGCTAACAAAAGATATGAAGTCTCACTAAAATCAGCTGTTCTACAAGAGGAACAAAAAAGGTGATAAACCTGTCTTAAAAGGAGCACTGGGCTGATCCTGGGAATCACAAACCAGTGAATTTTATTTCATTACCAGGAAACTGCTGACCTTTTGCATTTGTCACTTCATAATTATTAAGCAAATAATTTGTACTGTGAACAATTGTTTTATACAACCCTGCTTTCAGTTATTAGCCTTTTTTTTTTGAACACCCATCTCAATAAATCGTAGGTGCGAACTAGCACAGCTTCTGTAGAGGAAGACGTCTCTCTAATCTATCCGAATTGTAAAGCATGCCCACAAAATAGTGGATAGAAAAGAACTGGCTGACAGCATATTTGGATTTTCAAAAAAGAAAAGAAACAGTAATCCTAGGGCAAGATAAAGTACTGTCAAGGAATAGAAATTGGCTAAGAAAATGCAGGAATAACTGGTCAGTTTTCAATATGACAAGAGGTTAACTTCAGTGCACAACAAGGTTCTGTACTAGGATTAATGTATTATATACACACGTCAATGATCTGGAAAAGGGTCTACAGAAGTAGGGTTTCAGATGAGAAAGTTACATTGGTTAGTCAAGATCACGAAAGAGTGAGAAAAACTTCAGAGGGACCTAAACAAAGCTAAGCGAATGGGCAGTTTGATAGATGAAATTCAGAATTGACAGATGAGGTAACTCATATTGGAAGGAATAGACTGAACCATTGATACACATCGCTGGATTCTATATTAATTGTAATCTGTCAGGAAAGAGACCTGGACATGATTACAAACAGTGAAAGAAACTTATCAGCATGGAGATGCTGAGGTAACCAGACAAGTCAGCATTCTGCAGAGGTTTGAACTGGGGACAGATTGTTTCCTTCAGTTGTGAGTGCATCAGAGTGGGGAAGGCGTATTATAAAGTTTGGTCGAAGTACACAAGACTCCAGGGAGAACCATTTAAAATCTGAATCTTCATAGTGCCTTGTCTACAAAGATCAAACTACAATCCTGGCATAAAAACAGTCATACTGGGTCAGATCAATGGTCCATCGAGCCCAGTATCCTGTCTTCCAACATTGGCTACAGAGGGAATGAACAGAACAGGTAAACATCAAGTGGTCCATCCCCTGTCACCCATTCCCAGCTTCTGGCAAATGAAATGCACCACCCCTGCAGTAGACGCCAAAAGCCTCCAAAGCACAAGAGGAAGTGTATCAGAACAAATCCCCAGTTTTGGGAGAAGTGCCATGGAAATGTTTATAACCACAGGTGGTCAGAAGTCTTCTCCTTCCTCCCCCAGCACCCAACAGGAACAGAACCGTTTCACAGTATCAAAACCTACAGTAAGTTACTTTCTAAGTAGGACAGTCTGAAGAGATTGCTAGATGTGTGAGAACAGAGATATGGTAACAGCAGGAAGGAGAAAGGGGACTGTTGAAGGGAAACAGGCTCGCTAGAATATTAGGGCCTCTCCTCCTGCCCAACCCCCTTAACAATTCCTTCTGTCTTTGCTTGACAATACTGAGAATGCTGCCACACAGTCCCATCTTGCACATCGGCTTATACTTCATAAAGCTACTGGCCATTGTCCACCTGTCTCTCTCAGTCTCTTCCTTACTGTAATTGCTCCCCACTGTACCTAGCTTGAATTCTAAAACAATTATTTTTCTTGGTGTTCAACAGTATTCTGCAGTTCTCATCTTATAAATGCACATTTGTAGATAAGGTCAAGCAAGGTCATGAGAGTCTGCAGGATTCACATGGCGCTCATCCATACTGAGCAGGGGAGAGGAGGATTCCCCATGATCTTGATTGCATGGCACTCTAAAAGGGGATTCTATGACAGGGCTGGCCAGGGTACAGCCTGTGGGCCCAATTCTGCTGTTCTGCAACAAGTCCCACAACTGACCTCATTGTTAATGAGCAATTCCCCACAGTGACCACAGATCCCAGCAGGCAATGCCCCACCTTGATCACAGCAGACAGGGACTGCTGGAGTTGATTTCATTTTATATTAATTAGGTTCAGCCCTTGAGCTTGCAGCAAGTTGCCAATGCAACCCGTGGCTGGGCAAGGTTTGGTCATCTCAGCTACATGCTCAATAATTAGAGCAAAACCTGCATTAGATATCGATTATTTTTTAAAACCTTCGGTGTAAATGGAAGTTATTTCAGGAAAACAAAATGGATGTGTCAGTTCCTCAGTCCCTGCTCAACAGTTACAGCTCCAGCTATTGTCAAGCTAGAAAGTCAGCGGGCAAGAGACAGCATACTATAGCCCATGACAGACAGGTGATAATTAACCTTCAGAATCAACTTCAGTTTTGGAGTGTGCACTGGTTGGAAAGGCTTCAGACAACTTTCTAAGAACAGCCATATTTTTCTGAAAGCCTTTAAAATGCTACACCTGCCTCCTAATTTCACATCAGACTGGAGACGCAGGACAACACGCTGTCAAGCTAAGGTGAATTAGTTTTTAGGCAGAACTGTGGCAGCCATTCTGTGGTTCAGTCTGAAGAGATGGAGCTGCAAGTACACTGTAACTGTCTTCTCAAAGGAGAGGATTTTCAGAAGTCCATAAATCAGCATATTTGACAAAAACTCTACAATAAAGGACATTTTTAGGGGATTTCAAGAGGGTGCAGAGAGGCAAACAGCCCTCCTACTGTCAAGGTTCTCAATGCTCACTTCTGGTATTGGTCGCTGCCAGAGGCGGGATACCCCCACTTGATATGCTACCCATCTGATCCAGAAGGCAGTTTATGTACATCAGATTTTAAACTTGGTCCATTTGAGATTTCTGCTTCAACTTCTTTGTTTTCATTTTTAATGGGGGCGGGGAGGAAAGGAGAGTAAGTGCAATAGGAGGAATGGGCAGAGTTGTTCTCACATTCAAGGTTTGCACAACGAGTTTGATTTTGATGAGCAAACAAAGGGCAACATGGTCTGGGCTGTGAGAGGGGAAAAAATCTCTGCATCAGCCTTGTGAATTGCTTGAAGGGAAGAGACAAGAAGCAGGTTTCTAAGGTACCATCCTTGTTTTAAAAGAGGCAAAGCAGCCTTGCAGGTGGAGCTGGGAATCAGGCAGACCGTGTTCTCTTCTCAGCTCCCCTACTGACTCTCTGTCTGAACTTGGGCAAGTCATTCCATGTCTATGCCTTCATTTTCTCTTCTGAAAAGTGACCTTACCTCAAAGAAAGACCTTTGGAGAAAATACTTTACCTTGATGCAGACCCTACAAGTTAATTGTTTCAACTAAAATACGCAACTTCAAGGTTCTGAAAAGGTTTTAGGATGAGAGCAGTACTCCATGGCCATTAACGTATAGAAGAACCAGGGACAATTGTGTTAGAAAATATTTTAATGTTCACAATGAGCCAAAAACCAGGTCTTTCAGAATTGATCACTTCCTACTTAGAAAGCTTTTAAGCCCTGACTTGCCAGCCCTCCTAGTATCCAATTTAAAAACCCTGGGGAGCAGTTATCTGCCAGATCAAGAAAAGAAAACATCCTAGGAGTTCAGTGTGGTCATGAGTGTATAATAACTGTATCCAGCAGTGCACAGGTATGTATAGGGTTAGAATCTACTGCTTTATGGGTCACAACCCATCCCTCCCTATTTCATTTTCACCTGAAATACTGCAATCAACCAGGTGGCACCCCACCTATTTCTATATAACAGCCTGCAAAAATGTGAACAATTAGATGGTACAAGGGAGGTATTTCACTATAAAACATTATTCTCTGTACTTGGATTTCATCACCACTATCATACGAGTTTCCTGAGAAGAGGAAAGAAAACTCTTCTAAATGTCCTTCTCTTGGACTAAGTTGTTCCTGACACTCATCTGATTCTTGTTTTATTTGTATGTTTTTCAAGAGATGAAAGTGAACAAGCAAGGAACTAAGAAGTGGTGCTTTTTACCAATTTGGATTTGGTACAGGATATGGCCAAAAGTTATTACCATACAGCAGGGTAGATTTGATTTAAATCAAATCGATTTAAATCATGAGTTAAATCACGAGTCAGGAAGACTCCATTTAATCATGGATTTCTAGATTAAAGTGCATGCTTGTTGGTTGTTATAACCTTAATACATATTCTTCACAACTCAGAGCTAGATGTAGTTTTCATTTTTTAGAAGGTACACACTATACGTTTTTAAATCGTGATTTATTTTGAAAACTTTTCAGATTAGTTTTACAGCTATATCAGAAAATTAATGATTGTTTGGTTATTTCATTTACCAAAGGAATTGAAGCAAATATTTATAAAGTCATTGGGAGGTGGACTATCTCCAATTCAACAGGTTAATCACTAATATTTGGAGGATTTTCTTGCCATGCTGTATTAGGAGGAGATCACCACCAGACAGACAATTAAATTGTTTTATTTAACTAAAACAACAACGACATTAAGTATTCTGGATTTTTTTTTCCATAGCAAACATGTAATATTTTAACAAAACAAGCATATGTCCCCTTGCTTTTCACATTTATCTCCAGAGTTCTTCTCCTTGTCCAGATCTATTCTGCCCCCAACAATCTTCTATTCATTGAACTTTTTGAAACTTTGCAGTTTTAGAGAGAGGTAAGGGATTGACTCTGTGTACGCACATTTGCAAATAGGGTTGAGGTCTGTTATATGTTGTTAACAAGCATGTTACCTCTGGAGACACTAATCCACAGTTTGAGAACTGCAAAACTAAGCATCTCTGATGGTATCTTCTAGACTGAGCACTGAGTCCCATTGGGTAGATAGAAAGATTAACCGAAATAATCTATACAGAAGCCCCTGGAACTCCATAAGATTGGGTCCCTAATCCATGAACTATTGGAACTCATTTACAAAACTTTTCTTAAACATTACATGAATATATTGTCTCATACTATAGAATTAGAATTTATAATTCCTATTCCATGATGAGATAGTTTTAATTAAAACACATTATAGCTCAAAGATATCTTTAGCTAAAATGCTTTTTGAGGAAAAAGACATCAAAAATCCGATTTAAATTTAAAAAAATCCATTTTTTTAAAATCACCGATTTTTATCCACCCTGCCATACAGTGGTTTGTAGCCTCCAGGTAAAGCAAGTTGGCAGTCTCAATGCAGTTCCTACTGAACAGATGTCCCCATGCCAGAGCCACCACAAGTGCTTCTCTCTTTAGCAGTTTCATCAGAGAAGCCACAGACTATATAGGCCAGGCAGACGTATCCTAGGCAATCCCACAGGTCAGGGCTGATACATGATCAGACTGGTGCTCGAGGAAGCTTGCAATTCTGCCACTGCACCCGTTTCTGTGGGCTGTTTAACTGGGCAGCACCTTCCACTGCCATGAAACTGAATATTTCTGAAAGAGGGTTGTAGCCATGTCAGTCCCAGGACATCAGACAGACAAGGTGGGTGAGGTAATATATATTTATTGGACGAACTTCAGGTCACCTGCAGAAGAGCACTGTGAAGCTTGAAAGCTTGTCCTCTCACCAACAGAAGTTCGCTCAATAAAAGATATTGCTTCACTCACCTGGTCTCTTTATTTCTGAAAAAGGCATGTAACCCAGGAATCACAAAACTCATGGCATGTACTGGTCAGAGACTGATTCAAATGCAGACGGGAGCCCTTGACCACCAGTGATGTCCAAGGGTAATGCCATGGTGAGAAACCTAGTCTGCTCCTGAACAGCTGGGATTCCAAGCAAGGTGCAATCTATGGCTCTCTCTCATCAGTCACTAGCTAGTAAGTGCAAAAGATATTAAGCCATCCCAGCCTAGGAACAGCTCCATACTGGAATAGACCAGAGGTCCAAATGGTCCACTACCCTTTTTCTGACAGTGACCAGTAGCAGCTGCTTCAGAGGAAGGCATGCAAACCCTGCAGTAGGCAGATGTGGAGTAATCTGCCCCACATTAGACCTCATCCTGGCCTCTAACAGTTAGAGGTTGGCTTAAACCCTGAAGCATGCTGTTTAACATCTCTTCCAAAATGTATAATTAAGTAGGATTACTCTGGATAGTCTTAATATTCATAAGTGTACAATCCCTTTTTGAAACTTTGCTAAATTCTTGGCCTCAAATCTGAGTGCTGAAAGGAAGAAACAAGCTCCCCTTTATCCACTCCCCATCACTACAGATCCTCCTAGCTACTGTGTGTGTGTAGTCTGCTTTTCTATCTTTATCCCAGCTTCTGCGTTCAGAGCCATGTCCTCCCCCACCCCCGACCCCCTCACTCCAGTGAAGTTTTAGACTGTTTCTCTGGTACTGCCAATAGTTTTTACAAACTTGTTAATTTCGCTAAGCACAAGGTGATGGGCGTGCAGGTGAACAGCTTTGTCAGTTTCACTCTGCCACTGCTGATGGCCAAGCTGGTTCTTTCAAACACTGGTACAGGCTCCTTCATTTAAAAATAAACAAGTCCACCAAGCAATTATTTATGTTTTCTGAATAATCTTGTAACATACTGGGTGCAGGAAGAAATTATTCAGAAGTATGGTGGGGTGTCTTTAGCACTAAACAAGAAGTCGTTCAATACTAAAATTTTTAGTGGGACAATCTTCAGTGCTAAAATGAACCTGTCAATAAGTCCACCACCAACTACGGTTAAGGAGACTTGTAGAAGTACTTGTTTTTTTAAATAAGTTATTTCCACCTCTTCTCAAACATTTCATACTGGGATCTCATGCAATCAGATACCAGAGATGGCCTTTACATACTAGACTAGTGGAAATCAGAATTCTGAGTGAGTCAGTCGGTTAGCAAGTCTCCACTTTAATACCAAGGCAAAATGTATTGCTGGATCCCTAGAGGTCCTGGGGCGGGGGGGTCACCCATAACACACAGAAAGCACCCCAAGCAAGGAAAATGAAAGCACTGTAAACGTGAGACAGGCACAAATGAGAGGAAGATAGAGTGCTTGTGTCTGAGAGAACGTGTCTTTCCAGCTGCAGAGAAACCTGGGCAAATATGTTCAAGTGTTTTGCACTGTGCAGCTGGAGAGCAAGGATAGGAAATGAGCCTTGCTCATCAAAACAATGCAGTATGAGGCTGTATGATGGGCTCACAAAATGAAAGGCAGGTTTGGAATTGTTTGATGAGAGACCAGGAACTGTCATTGCAAGCCAAACACCTTTCCCTATCACCTTCCACTTCAGAAACTCAAAGCTACTAGCAAGTTTTACTTTACACATTTAAGCAAACATCAGACCACGGCAGCCCGTATTCCTTGGTCTACAGAAACTCTCTTGGGTGTCTTACTGTGCTGTAGCCATCATTTCAGTTGTCTTTGTTTATATAATCACACCTGCGTTTTGGAGTTAAAAAAGTGTCTTTTCCACTTCTAGTCGCTATAGAAATAAACCCATGCAAACAGTAAAAATGCACTGTATGCAAACAAAGCATTTTTTTGATAGAGAAGCCAAGTATGTTTGTACAGTACCTAAATTCTTCAGGCAAACAGTTGCCTAAGTGCAATTTTACCCAGAGAATGACCATTATTAAATTTAATATGGAGCATAATCTGCAGCTTCAGAGCATGAATTGTGTTGTATACCAGGGCTTTGGAGCTGTGCTCCAGCTCCAGGCAAAAACCTGCAGCTCCACTGCTCCGGAGCTGCTCCAAAGCCCTGTTGTATACAAATATCCCATTTAAGATACGTTCATGTCAGTCTCCAAAATCATTAGCTCATCTAACTCTAAAAGGTTTCCAAGACAGACCATAGATCAATGTTGGTCCAGAGAATGGGTTATTCACCTCATGCCAACACTTTGTTTCCAGCTTGTTGATCAGATTAAAAGACAGCTAAAAACCACAGTAAATTATTTCTTTTTACTGTTCAACATATTTAATTGCTATACCTGCCACAGGGATGTTATGTGATCATAACTGGGAAGGAAGTTGGAGGGGAAGTATGCCACAAGACCATCTGTCTAGTAAGATGTGGTCAATGCCATGAAAGTTTGAAGACATCTGCTCTAATCCAGGCCTTCCCAAAGTTCCACTGCCAAGCTCTGCAGTATTACAGTCACATATTTCTGCTTTTAAGGTGAGTTTCTCTACCTGTTGCTGTACTGAAGAGCCACAAAAGTATCAGGGAAACTGGCTGACTGAAAAAAGTAGCAAGACAGGCTATCCAACGCACAAAATCCTGATCTCCTTAATGGGCTGCTTGTACAATACATAAACATTTTAAAAAGTAGTGATTTTGATCTGGTCAGATCGTTTCAAATACTAGAGGATTTATTCTAGATGTGTATACAATGAAATAAAGAAGACAGACACTGCTAAACATAATTGTGCCTTTACCCCAATATGCCAAACAGTAGTGAAATACTGTCAAATGTATGCCTGTACACAGTATTAATTTCAGGATATCATAACAACAGTCTCTTGAATGGGGGAGGGTAAGAGGAGATGTACATGTAATAACTAGGATTTCTGGTTCCAGCAGCTACTGTTAAAACACATGTGGTGCTGCTAAATGCAAAGAAAACACTCAAGTATGTTAAAAGTCCATTTTAATTTAAAAAAAAGTCAGTCATTAAAGAAAATAATCCTTATACCATATTATAGAAATATATGTAAATGAAGTCACATGTCTGAGTAAAATCTGTGAGTCAGAATAAGCAAGTTAAGGCTCCTTACTGTGATTGAAGTGCTTTGAGGCAGAAATACACCTCCTCTACATTCTGTAAATATACAAGTGCACACAGCAAGATCCATGCAAAAGTCAGGCACCGAAGTCAATTTTTAAGAAATAATAAATCTCATTTTGTCTTTAGCATATAAGCATAGGGATGCACGACCATTTAGGGGCAAGGAAAGGAAAACTATCCCTATTGTGTAAGAAACAGTCACTGAAGCAACTACAATTCCTGCTCAGAGAAAATAAACAGCCTCTCATGGGATAACATGCGAGTCACTCTGGGGTACACCTGAGCGCTTAAGACTTGGGCTTATCCTCAGAGCACAGCGACCTGGATGGACAGGTAACATTAAAAACAGCATCCTGGTGATCAGTTATCTGCAGCTCACTAACAGGTTGGGCAGCAAGCAAGGAGGGGGATGCTCACAACAGTCTAACAACTGCAAATGTCAGTGTGTGGGTCCTGCCCAGAATCACCAGCGGCTACCAGATCCGGCAAGGACCAGCCCCCTGAGTGCCCGCTCCTGCTCTCAGAGCTCACAGGTCCCACCCCCACCAGAGCTGTCCTGGCCCAGCCACAGGCGCCTGAGGTTACATAACAGGCAGGGTTTCCTTACCTCCGCTCAAAGCCGGCCAGAAACCAAGGCAGGTCTACGGGGACAACAAGCAGCAGATCTTGGCTCCCAGCCCCCCCCGTGTCACGCCTCAGAGATTTGGGAAGGTTGAATCATGACACAGACACGGGCACCACCAGGTGTCGTCACCAGAGCGGCCCCCACCCCTGCTGCCTGCGGGCCCACAAGCAGCTGTCTCCCCGTGCAGCTTAGGAAGGGATGACATCATCGGCCAGGCGGACACCGGGGACCCCAAAACATCCCGCCCCGCTGGCAGCCCTGCCCCCCCCACCCCCACCCCGGGGACGGCAGGGCCTGGGTGCAGCTGCGGGGGGGAGGGGAGACTCCTGCAGCCCCCCGCAATGGGAAGTGCAGGGGATGCCGCTGGGTGGCCCCTCTCCCCCCTATGGGTGGGGGCTAGGAGAAGCCGCGCCCCGTGGGTGGGGGGCAGCCGCCCCCCGGCCTCACGCGCCCCTCACGACAGGGAGACCCCCCCCCGAGTTCCAGGGGCCCCAGGCTCTAGCGGGGGGGCGGGATGAGGGCCCCCCCCGGGGGTTAGACCCCCCCCGAGTTCCAGGGGCCCCAGGCTCTAGCGGGGGGGCGGGATGAGGGGCTCCCCCAGCCTGCAGGGCGCCCCCGGGGGTTAGACCCCCCCCGGGTGACAGCGCTGGCTGCCCAGGGCGGGCCCCCCAGGACGGGCGTGAGGCGGCGGCGGCGGCAGCCCCCGCCCGGGTCGCCCCGGCCCCGCCCGCCCCTCACCAGCGGCTGCATCTCGGCGCGCACGGTGGGCACCTGGAACCGGTCTATCTCCTCCATCATGGTGCCGGCGGGGCGCTCCGGGGCCGGGGTCGGGCGCCTCAGTGTCGCAGGGACGCGCCCGCCGCTCGCTGCTCAGGCGGCTGCTGCTGCTGCCTCATCCCAGCCAGCCGCGCTGCCGGGGTGACTCAGCCGCGCCGCTTCCGGGTCCGGGACCCGCCGCCCCGCCTCTTCCTGCATTATTCATGAGACGCGCCCGGCCGTCCTGCGTTATTCATGAGGGGGCGGGGACAAAACTCATAAATAATTCATGAGCCGGCCCGAGAGCCCGGATGGGAAGAACGCCCCGCCCCTCCCTCCGTTGGGGACTTCCCTTCCGGCGGGGTGGGACGTACCATTCTCTCCCCTCGGGGGGGAACCCCGCAGCCCATTCTGAATGTGGATTGGCAGAGAGGGACTTCCGGCCCGTTGCCATAGATACCCGTATCAACTTCCGGCAACTGGTTGCGAGCGGGGAAAGGAGCGAGCGAGCCGGGGTCGGAGACTTGGAGCCCGGGGGACTGTTGCCGCCATGCCGCCTAAGGTGCCGTACAAGAGCCGTCAGGTAAGTGCCAGTCCACGGGGTAACCGTGTCACAGCATGACATCATCGCACCATCACACCGCAGCATGACATCACTGATCTGCCCCTGACGTCACCTCACCGTCACACCTCAGCATGACATCACTGCTCTGCTCCCTGACGTCACCTCAGCGTCACACCTCAGCATGACATCACTGCTCTGCTCCCTGACGTCACCTCAGCATGACATCACTGCTCTGCTCCCTGACGTCACCTCAGCGTCACACCTCAGCATGACATCACTGCTCTGCCCCCTGACGTCACCTCAGCGTCACACCGCAGCATGACATCACTGCTCTGCCCCCTGACGTCACCTCACCGTCACACCGCAGCATGACATCACTGCTCTGCCCCCTGACGTCACCTCACCGTCACACCACAGCATGACATCACTGCTCTGCCCCCTGACGTCACCTCACCGTCACACCACAGCATGACATCACTGCTCTGCCCCCTGACGTCACCTCACCGTCACACCGCAGCATGACATCACTGCTCTGCCCCCGACATCACTTCATCATCACACCATAGCGTGACATCACTGCTTTGCCCCATGATGTCACCTCACCATCACACCACAGCATGATATCACTGCTCTGCCCCATGACATCACCTCACCATCACACCACAGCATGACATCCCTATTCTGCTCCCTGAAGTCGCCTTACCATCACACCGCAGCAAGACATCACTACTCTGCCCCTGATGTCACCTCACCATCACACTGCAGCAGGACATCCCTGTTCTGCCCCCTGACGTCACCTCACCATCAAACCACAGCAGGACATCCCTGCTCCACTTGTTGACATCAGCTCACCATCACACCACAGCAGGACATCCCTGCTCTGCCCCCCTGACATCATGATCCTCACCATCACACCACAGCAGGACATCAGAGGTCTATTCCATGACATTGGTACCTTACATCACATGACATCACTGTTAATTCACATCACCGTGACATGCAGTTACACCATTTTATCACTCTCTCATTGCAGCACATCATTACTTTTCACCATTAAATCTTAGAGCTACAGCCTAATATCTCAATTGTCATCAGACAAAGGCTTTCTGGCTTCACACCATTAAGGTTTTGTCTGCACTACCACTTATGTCGCTATAACTTATATCATCGCTCAGGGGTATGAATAAACCACCCCCTGAGCAACATAAGTTACGCCAACATAAGCACCAGAGAGGTTCTCCCACCAACATAGCTACCACTGCTCATTGGGGGTGGATTAAAATAAGTCAACAGGAGAGCTCTCCCATCACTTTAGAGTGGCTATAGTAGAGATCTTACAGTGGCACAGCTGCATCAGTGCAACTGTGCTGCTGTACTCTCAGTGTAGATATAGCCTAATTCACTGTGCTGAAGCATGACATCCTGCTCCCGATATTTACATCAGCACACTGCATCGTGATATCTGTGTGCCACAGAATGACACCAGCATGCCAGAGACAAGGCAGGTGAGATAATATATTTTATTAGACCAACTTCTGTTGGTAGAAATTCCAGAGAGAAAGCACCCATGAATTTTATTTTTTTTGGAAGCAGATTCAGGGTGTTCCCTGTGACGAGGTGCCAACATTGTAAGGACAAGAGCAACCAATTTGTGCCACTCAAAGAGAAGTATTAACTCCTCTCAATTCCTTCAGTTGGCTTTAAAGCTAAACCTTCCAGCTTGTCCTCACCTGAGCTGGAAGAGGATTTTAGCAAAACATTCCAAAACACAAACCAAGGAACCCTTAAGTTACAATTCGTGTTCCCCAGCCAGAAGTCCACCAAGGTTTTAGCCCCTGCGTATGTAACTTAACTGTCAGTATTCAGGAATTTAGAGAGATAAGGTGGATCAAGTAATATCTTTTATTCAACCAACTTCTGTTGGTGAGAGACAGAAGTTGGGTCAGTAAAAATATTACCTCACCCACCTTGTCTCTCTAATATCTTAGGATCCACATGGCTACAACAAGGCATATAGTATTCAGGAATCGACAATCAATAGCTTCCAACATTTGAACTTCCATTGTTGTATTCAGCGTTATTGTAGCCCTGTACATCTTTTTTGTCCTGCGACTATGGGTGTGTTAACAGGCAACTGCACTTCAAATGGTCCCTTAGAATATGTGCTAACTACTTATGCTAAACCATCTGTTCGACCTTGTATTTAGCTGTGAAACTTTCCCTAGTACGTTTCCCAGACCTGATGAAGAACTCTGTGTCCTTCAAAAGCTTGTGTCTCTCACCAACAGAAGTCAGTCTATGGCCTTGGCTACACTTGCAAATTTGCAGCGCTGCAGCAGGGTGTGAAAACACACCCTCTCCAGCGCTGCAAATTGCGGCAGTGCAAAGCGCCAGTGTGGTCAAAGCCCCAGCGCTGGGAGCGCGGCTCCCAGCGCTGTATGTTATTCCCCACAGGGAGGTGGAGTACGGACAGCGCTGGGAGAGCTCTCTCCCAGCGCTGGCGCTTTGACTACACTTAGCGCTTCAAAGCGCTGCCGCAGCAGCACTTTGAAGTGCAAGTGTAGCCAAAGCCTAAGAAAAGATATTACCTCACCCACCTTGTCTCTCTGACATTTGAACGGTCATCCTCCCAATGATGTCATCTCCCAACAGGGGAGAGCTGTTTTTGTCTGCTCCCTCTCTGGTCTTCATTGGCCCCACACTCTGCTTTCTTCAGAAGCCAACTGAGTCTTGCTGGGAATTAAACCTGGACAATGGAAGTTAGGAGCCTAAATACCTTTGAGGATCTGGGCCTTAGCTCTTATCTTTTCTAGTCAATTAGTGGTGAGGCAACTCAACTGATTCCCAGGTATCAAGAATCTCTAATGCTCATTTGCTTCCCAAAAGAGAGCGAGAAAGGAATTCAAACCAAGGTTGCAATATGGACAGACAAAGTAGATATACTGTATTCACTGTGCTCTCCAATTTACTTGCTTAGAAAAATGGTAAAAGACAAAAACATCTTATCACCTGTGGGTGAGCACTTTTCACAAAGCAATACCCTCTAGCTGGCCTCTCAGTCCTGGTTCTGAAAGGCAATCTGCAGGACACCTTCAAAAGATGAGCCTGGGAGCTTAAATTCATAACTTTGCTAGATATTAAAAATCACAGACTGAACAGAGACACTGGATTTATGGGTTATTACAACAATCTGTAACCCACTAACAATGCCCTCCTGCCAAGCTGCTCCCCCTGCCCGCCTTTCTTTTCTCACTATGACTGGAGAGTTGTTAATGGACCACTTCACCTTGAATGGACCCTTGAAATACCTGTTAAGTTAACTACTTATGCCAAACAACCTGTTCCACCTTGTATTTAGCTGCGACACTGAGTAACTTTCCCAAACCTGAAGAAGAGCTCTGTGCAAGCTCAGAAACTTCTGTCTCTCACCAATAAAGTTGGTTCAAAACGATGTTACCTTACCCACCTTGTCTCTCTAAAGACAGAAAAAAGCCAAAACAAGAGAATCTTTCTTACTCCATTTGTATCATATTTGCTCACTTAATCAGCCCACATACAACAGAATGAGTATTTCGACTCTCCTAAAGTATATACTTCCCAAAACACGAGACCACTCAGTCACACTCCCATCGTTCGCTGAATCAGGGAAGACCAGCTCTAGTTTGTTCCACACCACTGGCTTTTGGAGTTTTGCTTTACCTCATTTGTAAATCCTCTGAACTGCCCTGTCCAAGATGTAGGCAAAACTTCCACCATCTCTGCAACCATCTAAGCAGTAGCTGTTCATGAGAAGATTGTTTTTATTCCCACCTTCACCAGCCAACTCTTCATTTTAGAATAGCTGACCCGCACGTAGACAGAAAGCAGATAGGAGTAGCCGGGATACTTCTGAGATCAGCCTTATGTACCAGATTCTGATACATTTAGTTTGAATAGTACCTTAGCTTTTGAATAGTCCCATGGAAATCAATGGGACTATTACCTGGAGCAAGGTACTACTCAAGGTGAGTAAAGGTAGTGGAATCTAGTTCTTCTTAAATGCTGACAATGTGTCCAGTGCTGTACAAGACAAACCAGGGCCCCAGTCTTCAAGGGTCCACCACGCATTTGGAGGTTTGAGGCCAAACTCAGCTCTGACCTGAGGAACTTATAGTTAAAGCTGCGATTTAGTCAAGGAGGTCACAGCAGTCACGGATTCTGTGACTTTTCCGGACCTCTGTGACTTCTAGAGCCTCAGGAGGAGGAGGTGGGACTGTGCCTCCCTGCCCTGCAACAGAGCTGGCTAGAGCCAGGACCCTTCAGCCCCAGCCCCACGGCATCTGCTGGGGCTGTGCGCCCCAGCCCAGCAGCTTTCGCTAGGAGCTGGACCAGGGTGCAGCTTCCCAGGGCTGTCCCCACACTCCCCACCCCCCACTTTGGCCGGGGTTTGGTGGGAGCTGCAGTTGGGGCTTCGCACCCCTGTCCAGCAGCTGTGGCCAGCTCTGGAATGGGGGCTGTGTGCCCCCTGTGGCTGTGCCCCCTGCTGAGGCTGCTGGAGCCAGGGCTGTGCCCCCTGCCATGGTGGGGGCTCAGCCTGTCAGTGTCCCCCCTACGCCCAAATGAGACTCCATCCCTCCCCGCTAACTAGCCTTGCCCCCCACCCCTCGTTATTTTTATTTAAGTAACAGACAGGTCAGGGGCTCCATGAATTTTTGTTTATTGCCCATAACCTGTTCTCAACTTTTACTAAAAATAACCGGGATAAAATCTTAGCCTCACTCATAGTCTAAAGCCCCAATTCAGTAAGTGACTCTGAGCCCATGTGGAGCTACAGTGACTTCATTGGGGCTCCATGGAGGCAGAGGGACCTGTCCACATGCAGGGTGGTGCAGATTGGGACTTAAAACCTGCACCTGCATTATTGAAATCAGTGGGAGTTTTGCTTCTGACTCCAGTGAGACGTTATAGCAGTCGCCATTGTCCACTTGTTAATTTTCAGACAAGCCCCTTCATGCTTTCTCCCAGGCTTCTCATCAGGCGTCGAAGAAACTCCCCATAAGCATCTGCAAAACTAACTCATTACCCTCCTCACAACTCTCCTTAAAACGCCCCTCTGCTGTGAAGCCTACATCAGTTAGGCAGCTGTTGTGCTGAGACCAGTCTGTCCTGTTGACCTGTATGATCTCATTGATTCCTTGTACTCTCCTGCTGGTTCGTTCCTCTTAATCCATCTGTTGTCTCTTGTCTTATACCTAGATTGTAAGCTTTTTGGAGCAGGGCATTTCTTTTTGTTCTGTGTTTAAACAGCGCCTAGTTCATTGCGGGCCTGGTGTGTGACTGGAACTGCTAGGCACTATGGTACTACAAATAAATAATAGGAACTTCCTGGGTAAGAGGTAATATCTATTTATGACATTTCTAATACAGCCAATATTACTAACTAGTAATTAGCAAGTCCTAAAGGGATCTGTTATCCCAACATTCAGAATTTAAGATCATGCTCAATCCCAGATAATTTGAATATTTCTGCTAAAGTCATCATTAAAATAATTATTAATAATAACAAGATGAACTATACTTTTCAAAACCTGGGTTAAAATGCTGGCTCTGAAAGTGACTACATTCCTTTTGTTTTTACAATTGCTATTTAAATAGTTTCAATAACTTCTAACAGTTTAGTTATACTAATAAATATTTGTCAATCTGTCCTGCAGTGTCTTAAGAGTGTATGTATCAACCTCAGGGCTGACTGTTAAGAACCAGGGCACAAACCCCAAATTGACGGTGAGTGAGTGCTATACTTAGACTGCACCAGTCAATTATCAAGTTTAATCTCCTCAGGCACTCTAACAGCTTAAACTTGCACTCCCAGACAGTCCCCTTATGTACTCCGATCAGTCTTGTCACCCAGGTAAGCTTACCTGTGTGATAGATGATCCCTTACACCAAGTATCACAGCAATATTCAGGTTGCTTCCAGTCCCAAAGGACCCGTCACTTATCCCAGGTCAATTGCACTTTAGATCTCACACCCAATAAAATGCTTGTAGCCAATCCTATAATAAACTATATCCAGATTTATTAATAGGCAAAGGAAATTATAGTTATTTACAAGGTTAAAGCAGGTAAATGACAAATGAGTTCTAATCTTAAGTTTAAAAAAATAACAGAAGCTTCTATAATAAGCAACCTCTGTATGTCCTTTACGGCTAACCCAGGCTAAGCACTGGAGATCTTTTGCTGATGCCTAATGATCCTGACCCCCAGAATCCATGCAGCATAAAGATACAGTTCCTCCTTGTTACCAGTTTTTATTCCCTCCCCCACCCCTACCCCTCCTGCTTTGAGCTGCAAACTCAGCTGATGGGAGGAATTCACCTGCAAGCCTCATCTTTTGGGGGCAGGGGAGAGTAAATAACAAAGTCCTTTGTCCTTATTAACATTCCACTCTAGTCTGTCTGGTGTTGACGAACACTCCCCACCCCCTTGTCTGTCAGGGCATAAAACCTTCTGTTGGAGACCAGCATTTCTCACTAGTTAATGTCTCTTTCCTGTCTGGTGATTTACACAGTAACAGAGGTTTGCAATGCGAACCTTCCAATATTACCTTATAATGTATGAGACAGCTGTTATAAGTGAGATTAATGCAGGGAGCAACTTACAAGCATTCCATAAAGGCGAAACACTAAACATTCAGAGTTCTAATATCTATTTTAACAATACTAGCACACGTGAGCCAGACTGATCTCACCTATGTATTTGTCAGTATTTAAATGAGGTCCGGGAACCTTGGCATGAGCGAGCACCTGGTCTGCCAGTGTCACAAGATTGTCATTGTTTTAAATGTTTTGAAATGTACAGTTTTAGATTCATATTTTATTTGAAAAGCCAAGGAGATGTGCTGCAGTGACATTCATTTTATCTTGGGGTTCTTGGATATCATAAACTGCTTAAGCTCTTCTGGTTTTTATGATGTCTCAAGCAACCTTCAGGAGCATCATACTTAGTCTGTCCTATAGAGGCCGCATGATTATGAATTTTGATGGCCATTGCACACGCTTCTGTCTGGAATATCCTTGTTGTGAGGGAGCTGGATGGCTCAGATGACTGTTTCTGGAATAAAGAGATCTAGTTTGATGGCTCAAATCCAGTTTATGTCAGTAGTGACTAGAGCCATGGTTCTGGAGTGAGCTCTTGTAGGTGAACACCTGTGCAGAACTCACCACAGTAACAGGCCCAGATTAATTACTAGCTGAAGACTGGTGGCCTATGTGAAATGAGGTTGTGGGTCAAGGTCTAATTCCCAGTTCGTGTCAATGAATTTCTATTGAATACAAATGGGCAAGGTCCTGAGCCTTCAAATCCTCTCATGTCCCCTTAACCAGAAAGCAAGGCTGCCTGCTAACCTGTAGTCTTGCCTCCTGATGTTGTGTCTTCATTCCATCTGCTGTCTCCATGTGGACGTCACTTCTCCTGAAAGCTCACCGCTGTCCCTTCATCTCAGAAGCTCCATCGTCTCCCTGTCACCTTAACCAGCCTAACCCCTCAGATTTTTCATCATTGACCACCCTGTCCTTGTTACACTTTCCTTTTCGGCCCATTCCCCCAGCTCAGATGACCCCTTTCATTGTCAGGTTCTTCCTCTTCCCCTCATTTCCAGGCCCTCCTTCACTCTCCCATATCTGCTCCACCTTACAAAAGGCATATGATCAACTTTTCTCTCCCTGCAGGGTGCAGTTATCTACCATTCCTCTGGCCCCATCCTCGCTCTGCCTTCTTCTCTGACTTTTGTGCCTGGCTCTTCCTCTCCCTTTATCTCCTCATCCTGATGACTCCAACATTGATATCAATGCCGTTTCTTCCGCTGCCTCTCACTTCACTTCTGTCAGCTTCTCCTTGAGTCTCCGGCTCTGGATGGACTTCCCCACTCTCTTGGATTGGATTATGATTCTAATGGCCAGTTTGCCATCAGGCATACAAGCAACGGGCTTCAATGTGAACCATTTGACTTGATCTGAGTCCAAATTAAAAATGCCTTTAGGCCATTCTCCTTGTATGTGTGTTCTTTAATAGGGGTGTGTACATGAGTATGTTCAAAATTATAAATAATTGTGAATGGGTAGAGTGTTGTGCTCTTGATGCACTTATTAATAATAATTACATATATTTTATACTTCTATAACCTGCTCAGGGGATCCCAAAGTGCCCTACAAACTGTTACATCTGTCTTGTGAGCTACAGTAGTAATATTGAACCCATTTTACAGATGGGGACAGAGAGTCACAAAAAGATTAATGCCAACTTCACCCACAACCCTAACTGAAGTCAGCAGAAGTGTCAGGCACACAGTACCTCTGAAAATCAGACCCTAAGCTTCTCAAGCAAGACCCAAAATTAGAGCACACTTTTGAAAATTTTGACCAATGTGACTTGCCCAAGGACACAAGTCAGTGGCAGAACTAGGAATAGAACCAAGGGGTCTCTACTCCGAGTCCTATGCAGAGTCCATTTAAAAAGTAGCCCAAATGTCTCAGATTCATAAAAGTTTATTTAAAAAATGGAAATCAAATAATTTAAAAAATTATGAAAAAATAGGTCTAGATTTCTCATTCATAGACTTGTAGGACTGGAACGGACCTTGAGAGCTCATCTGATCCAGTCCCCTGAACTCAAGGCAGGACTAAGTATTATCTAGATGATCCCTGACGGGCGATGGCTAAACAAAGAAAAAGAAGTAGTGAGAGGCAAAAAAGCATCCTTTAAAAAGTGGAAGTTACAGCCTACTCAAGAAAATAGAAAGGAGCATAAACTCTGGCAAGTGAAGTGTAAAAATATAATTAGGAAGGCCAAAAAAGAATTTGAAGAATAGGTAGCCAAAGACTCAAAAAGTAATACATTTTTTTAAAGTACATCAGAAGCAGGAAGACTGCTAAACAGCCAGTGGGATCACTGGATGATCGAGATGCTAAAGGAGCAGTCAAGGACGATAAGGCCCTTGCGGAGAAATTAAATGAATTCTTTGTATCAATCTTCATGGCTGAGGATGTGAGGAATATTCCCAAACCTGAGCGATTCTTTTTAGGTGACAAATCTGAGGAACAGTCCTAGATTGAGGTGGCATTAGAGGAGGTTTTGGAACAAACTCATAAACTAAACAGTAATGAGTAATCAGGACCAGATGGTATTCACCCAAGAGTTCTGAAGTAACTCAGATGTGAAATTGCAGAACTACTAACTGTGGTTTGTAACCTATCATTTAAATCAGCTTCTGTGCCAGATGACTGGAGTGGCTAATGTGATGACAATTTTTAAAAAGGGCTCCAGAGGTGATCTTGGCAATTACAGACCATCAAGCCTGACTTCAATACTGGTAAACTGGTTGAAACTATATTAAAGAACAGAATTGTCAGGCACATAGATTAACATGATTTGTTGGGGGAAAGAGTCAACATGGTTTTTGTAAAGGGAAATCATGCCTCGCCGATCTACTAGAATTCTTTGAGGGGGTCAACAAGCATGTTGACAAGGGGGATCCAGTGGATATAGTATACCTAGATTTTCAGAAAGCCTTTTACAAGGTCCCTCACCAAAGGCTCTTAAGCAAAGTGAGCTGTCATGGGAGAAGAGGCAAATTCCTCTCATGGATCAGTAACTGGTTAAAAGACAGAAGACAAAGGGTAGGAAAAAAGGTCACTTTTCAGAATGTACTGGGTCCAGTCCTATTCAACATATTCAGAAATGATCTGGAAAAACAGTGAGGTGGCAAAATTTGCAGATGATACAAAACTATTCAAGGTAGTTAAGTCCAAAGCAGACTCCAAAGAGTTACAAAGGAATCTCACAAAACTGAGTGCCTGAGCAACAAAATGGCTGATGAAATTCAGTTTTGATAAATGTAATGTACATGGGAAACATAACTCCAATTATACATATAAAATGATTAGCTGTTACCACTCAAGAAAGAGATCTTGGAGTCATTGTGGATAATTCTCTGAAAATATCCACTCAATATACAGCGGCAGTCAGAAAAGCAAACAGAATGTTTGGAATCATTAAGAAAGGGATAGATAATAACACAGAAAATATATTGCCTCTGTGGTTAGATGTTGATAGATGTTTGGCTGCGTGTGTGTGTTCCCTCTGTGTGCCCTCCATCCCTGCACAGACAGCTGGCACAGCAGATCTCGAGCGAACCGCCCAATCACCACAAGATCTGTTAAGGGACGAAGGCACCCAGCCAGGTTTATTGTCGACAAAGCACAGTATTAGTATCCCGCAGACTCTACCGGACCACTAATACATGTATGCCCCTATCAATGGATCAGCTCAGTGAACGACGGGACTTTCCGTTCCTCCCTAGGTTAGACAAAGATACTCCCTCTGAGGTACATCTTTATACCCTGATACAAACAAGTTAGTACTGCCCTTCTGACATAGTTAGTTACTGCCCCCTGACGTGGCTAATTATCACCCATTACCTTGTACATATTGGTTCAATCAAAACATCTTTATTACATAATGTCATCCTGACCTTATTTTTTAGGAGGGGTCAGTATGTTCCTGTTATCCTTGGGGAATGTTTTTGTACCATTCTTGATACTGGGATGTTCTGGTACCACTTGATACTGGGATGTGTTTGCATGAGTACTATGTGACTAGCACTTCTTAGGAATGTGTATTTTTGCAATATCAGCCCTGTTCTTGGCAGATTCTGTGAGCAGGAGTTGCCTCATACCAGGCATCTGATACAAGGGCTTATGTCTCAGGCTCTCTTCCTACTACATTCCCCTGCTTTCTGTCTTTTTATGGGGAGGATGTGTACCCATCGTCCCAGAGAAGCATAATGCATGGACTGAAGATGGCCCAGTGGGCTAAACACTGTTATGTGGCCATGTGAAGGGGTGAGGGAAACCCCATCTAGTGCGGAGTGAGTTTACCCCGTCGTTCAAACTGCCCTGGGTCTCCAGGGAGTAAGACCTAAGGGCAGGAGTCCATAGAGATGCCCTGCTGTGGCTCCATGGAGCCTGAATGGCATTGTGATAAACTGATACAAACCAAAAGGCATTGGGAAGGCCGTCTTGGGGCGAGAGTTCAGTGTCAGGGGGATTTGCCAATATCCCTTAATCAGGTCAAAGATCAAGAGGAACTTGCCCCCCTCTCACCTTCCACCCCCAGACGTTCCAAGAGTTCATCTATTGATGGCGTGGAATAGGCATTGAAATGGGAGATTTCATTCACTTTCTGGAAATAGATGCAGAAGCATTCTGAGCTGTCTGGTTTCAGTACCAGGACAATTGGGCTTTGCCATTTGCTGTGCGCCTCCTCTATTACCCTCAGGTTCAACATAGTTTCTAATTCCTTCCACGTGGCCTCCCACATCTTCTGAGGCAGGGGCCTATGGGGGTTGTGTACCTTCTGACTGGGGATGGTGACAATACAATGACTTGTAATTGCTGTTCGCCACGGACAGGCTGATAAGTCATCGGGGAAATCCCACAGTATGCCCTACAATTGCTTGTGTTGGGCGTCAGGCCTGCTCCCATTGCCAGTGGTCTGGCCTCCAGAGAGTCATTAATGAGTGGTCCCAGCTCGGCTCGGGTGAATAGGGGTTGAAAAGTAGGCTTTCTCTAGCCTTCCAGGCCTTTAGCAGGTTGGCATGATATATACTAGTCATCCGCCATTGTCCCAGTAGTCGAACCACATAATCAACCGGCCCGACCTGATGAGTGACCTTGCCATTTAGCCAAGAGCTTGGATTCAGCCAAGGGCAATAGGAGCAGAACCCGGTCTCCGAGTTCAAAGTTCCGTAAGCGGGACCCCTGGTTCTATTGCTGCACCCGAGCCTGCTGTGCTTCCATCAGATTCTCTTTTGTGACGTTCCCAAGTGTTTGGAACCATTCCTGCAACTGCAGTACATGATGGGCTGCTCCCTTCGCCCGAGTCTCCTGTTCTTCCCATCCCTCTCTGAGGAGGTCAAGGATCCCCCGGGGTTGCCTTCCATAGAGGAGTTCGAAGGGAGAGAACCCCATTGATGTCTGGGGTAGCTCCCGTATGGCGAATAAGAGAGCAGGAAGTCAGGCATCCCAGTGGCAGGGATCTTCCTCCACGAATTTCCGCAGCATGTTTTTTAGTGTCTTATTAAACCTTTCCACCAAACCATCCATTTGGGGGTGGTACAAAGAGGTTTGGAGGACTTGGATGTCTAAGAGGTGGCACAGCTCGGCCATTAAACAGGAGGTCACAGTGCCATGATCAGTTAGGATTTTGCGGGGGATTCCTACTCAGGTGAAAACCTTCACAAATTCTGCTGTGATTTTAGGAGTTGTGGCGGCCCATAAAGGGATAGCCTCGGGATATCGGGTTGCATAATCCATGATAACCAGGATGTAGCGGTTGCCCAACATGCTCTTCTCCAGGGGACCTACCAAATCGAGCCTACACCCTCGAAGGGCATCCCAACCACAGGGAGTGAGCAGATTTGGGCTTTCGGCACCCCCTTCGGCCCAGTCCGCTGGCACTTTGGGCATGAGTCACAAGAATCCCTCATTTCCCGGTGAATGTCTGGCCAGAAGAACTGTCTTGCTACCCTCTGGAGGGTTTTTTCCCTTCCCAGGTGTCTGGCCCAGGGTACTGAATGGGCTAGGTGTAAGAGGTCCCTGTGCAACCTCCGGGGGTCCAACAGTTGTCGTATTACCTCATGGATCTGGGGTTCTTCAACCACTCAATAAAGGCGGTCCTACCGTATCTCGAAGTGTGGTCGCTGGGAGGTCTGGGGAGCATCCTCCTGCTTCTAGTCTTTAACTATGGCCTGTTCCCAGGCTTGGCTAAGTGTTGAGTCCTCCCGTTGTTCTCAAAGGAAATATCTATCAGACTCAAGTTCGACTTGGGTGTTGTCTGTTGAAGGGCCTGTCTGAGTGGGAGATACAGTCCAGGTTCCCTCTTATGAGAAGGCCCTTCCCCCGGATCCTTGTCCTCATCGCTGAGGAGCCCCCTTGGCGCTGTCTCATCACTTTCTCCTGTCGGCGGGTGCTGGGCGCATTCCTGTAAAAGATCTCGGAACCAGGGCCATTAGCGTCCTAGGATAACTGGATAGGCTAATTTAGGGGCCAGGTCCACCTGCAGGGCTGCGTGTTGGTGAGAGATCTCTAATGCTACCTAGGAAGTCAGGTAGGAGTGCACATCCCCATGGATGCACTGTAAGTGAATTCGAGATCCTGCTGGTTCGAGATCCGGGATCAGTTCGCTCCAGATGAGGGTCTGACTACCTCCAGAGTCAATCAGGGCCACCGTGGGTGTCCCATTTACATGCACAGAGACCCCACGCTTCCCAGGTGCTTTCTTCCGGGCTTATGGGCTAGCTACCCACACCTGTCCATAGTTGCAGTCCATATAGGGGCAATCTCGTCGCCATTGCCCCTCTTGACCTCACTCGTAACAGCGTTCGCACACCTCACCAGCTGGCAAACCTTCCCTCATTAGCCCGGTTCCTGCCTGAGGATCTTCATCCCGTTGGGATGAGACTTATGTGGTTGTCGTCCTCAGAGTCGGGCCTGGGAGGTAGTTCAGGGTCTCAGACCGGCGTAGAGAACCTCATGACTTGGTAAGTCGTAGCGGGAGGCTGGATGGTAGGGCACCAGCGTCAGATCCCACTGGGTTGGTGGCCGGACTGCCTCCTGGTCGTAATAAAGCCATCTGTTCCCCGAGCCTCTCCTGCTGGGCTTGCTGCTGGGTGACGAGTTCACGGATCATCTGCTGTTGTTTATTGGCAATTTGCTGTTGCTGGCTTTCCAGGAGCCACTTCAAAACCTTTTCTGATTCCATCTTGCAGTCTGATAATTTATTGGGCAGCGAAGTACCACTACCTGTCGAGGGAAAACCCATTCCCCCCTACCGAGGATTTAAGTATGGGCCTCTCGGCAAGTCCTGTTTGCTTCCCACATTCTCCACCATGTGTGACGGGGTGGAGGAAATCCCATCCAGTGCGGGGTGAGTTCACCGCATCCTTCAAGCTGCTGTCTGTCTCCAGGCCGTGAGACCTAAGGGCAAGAGTCCATAGAGATGCCCTGATCCGCAGGGCGTTAAGGCCCACTGGACAGAGTCTATGGAATCGCATTGTTCCACAGGGCAATAGGGTCATGTGACCTATGTCCCTTCTCTCCCGGCCAGTAAGGCCTAGCGGCCAGAATCTATAGGGGAACCCTGGGGTTTGCAAGGCAGTAAGGCCCAATGGCCAAAGTCAATAGAGATACCCTGGGTCTACAGGGCAGTAAGGCCTATTGGCCAGAGTCATTAATGATCCACTGGGTTCGTCGGCAGCCGGGTCTAGTGGCCTGCGTCAATGGAGATACCACTTCGGGTATGGCTGTATGACCTAGCTGCCAGCATCAAGGGGGATACCCCTGTGGGCGTGGCTGTATGGCCTAGCAGCTGGAGCCGCAGAGTCACCTTCTGCATGCGGCTGTGGGCCCCAGCAGCCAGAATCAACAGGGTAGCCCTTTGGGTGGGACCGCATGGCCTAGAGGCTGGAGCCAATAGGGTCACCGTCTGGGCACAGCTGTATGGACTAGTGGCCAGAATCAATAGGGTAGCTCTCTGGGCAGGGCCTAGCGGACGGAGTCAATAAAGTTGCCCTCTGAGCGGGGCTGTATGGTCAGGTGGCTGCTTGGAGGGGGGAGATTTGGGCCATCACCCAGGGGCGGGGGGCCAGGTAGGGGGACCTGGACCCTCCCTGCTCCACCGGGTCCCAGCCCAAGGGCCTTGCAGTGGCGAGGGAGTCTGCCACTGGGTTAGCGGGGATCTGTCCACAACACGCTGATCAGCCTCAGGACAATGGCTTGTCCCGCCCTGTGCTACTTCCTACCTTGTCACTCCAGTCTGTGATCTGTGCTTCTTTGGGATGTCTGGGTTTTTCGGCTGGTGCAACTCCCTGTAGCTTGGACCTCCCTGGGGTGTCCACAAGTAGCTGGGTGGGTCTCGGCACCTCTGGCTTCTGCAGTCCGGGGCTCCAGTGGTTCCTGGGCAGGAGCCAGCAAGGAGCGTCCTTCTTTTCCGGTGGTTAGCCCAGACTAAGCCGGGCTACTCCCTCTTATACTGCTGCTACACCTGGAGCATGCCCGGTAGGGACGTGAGGGCGTGGCTTCCTCTACCCACAGTGAGGAGTTAACCCTTCCCCCATCCAGTGCGGAGTGAGTTCACCCCGTCACAGGCCACCTTTTCATTTACACATTCATGCCCCATTTGTTCCTTAGTTTGCACATTCCCTCATACGACTGATGGACAGATTTTATTTTCTAATTGTTTTTAGTTTTTTATTGTGGACCTGGGAGTGTTAGCCCCGGGCGCATGACTGAGGTGTGAGGTGTAGAGCTGTGCTTTGCTAACCTGTGGGTGATGTGAGGAGGCCTTTATACTTAGTTGGTGGTTGATGAGATGAGCTTTAGTTCCATCTTGGTTGTATTTCCCTAGTTTGTTTATGAGAAGGTTATGTGAGACGGCATCAAAAGCCTTACAAAAGTCAAGATATCTCACATCTACCGCTTCTACCCTATCCACAACGCTTGTTATCTTGTTAAAGAAAGCTATGAGGTTCGTTTGAGATGATTTGTTCTTGACAAATCCATGTTTACTGTTATGTATCACCTCATTTTCTTCAGGGTGTTTGCAAATCGATTGTTTAATTATTTGCTCCATTATCTTTCTGTGTGCTGAAGTTAAGATGCCCGGTCTATAATTCCTTGGTTATCCCTATTCCCCTTTTTATAGACTGGCATTATATTTGCCCTTTTTCAGTCCTCTGGAATCTCTCCCATCTTCCATGACTTTTCAAAGACTTTTCAAATGGCTCAAGATATCTCCTCAGTCAGCAACTTGAGTATTCTAGGATGTATTTCATGAGGCTCTGTCAATTTGAAGACATCTAATTTGTCTCATTGACAGGATATTAACAGGCACTCTGGTGTGACCTTTGCCAGATCCAGAAACCTCTCAGCTTTGTAGTTCTAGCATCCTATACAGGGCTGGCTCCAGGCACCAGCAAAGGGCGGCCAATGGAAAGGGGCAGCACGTCCAGGTCTTCGGCGGCAATTCAGCAGTGGGTCCCTCAGTCCCTCTCTTCCTCTTTGAGCTGCTGCCGAAGTGCCGCCGAAGAGGAAGAGAGGGAGCGAAGGACCCGCGGCTGAATTGCCACCGAAGAATGAAGCGGCACGATTGAGCTGCCGCCGATGTGCCGCCGATCGGCTTTATCTTTTTTTTTTTTCCCCGCTTCGCTGCTTGGGGTGGCAGAAAAGCTGGAGCCGGCCCATATCCTATAGCCTTGTCTTTTACTGTGAAATGCACCCATTTCTGACAAATATACATGCTGATGATCGGGCCTTGATTAAAAGCAGGATTTAACCAGTTTCTTAACTGGTGCTGGAGACAGTTTTTCTTTGTCCACACTTACAGCTAAACTGTATCCAGAACCAGTTCAGCTGCACTTTTTGTCAACACCTGATGTCAGCAATGGGTAATATTCCCAATGTAGGCAAGGCTTATGAGTTTGGACAGCAAGATGTTTCTCATTACCCTAGAGGCACAGGCTTGTGCCCATTGATGTGTAAGTGGGTTTTTTTCTATCCAAGTAAATTGTCAATGAGAAACTAAGAGGGTTTTTCCAGAAAACACAAGCAACACTCAAATGTGTTTTCTTTTGTTCCCTGCAGAAGTGCCTGTTGGCCCGAAAGATGCACTAAGCCATTCTTGTTATGTAAAATGAACACTCAGGTTAGTGTTTCTCAAAGAGCAGATTAAAAAAACTAGTTGGCAAATAGCTGTTAAATTGGCATCCATATTGTGTGTAAATTGATGTCTGCTGCAGAGAAAACCAGAAGTGGCCTTGCCTCCCTTTGCTTTATTTCAGTGCTCATTGTATCACACAGTCCTTCACTATGGAGGCTGCTGACATTCAAAACAAGACTAAGACGCTAGTAGGAAATTACTAGATGGCTTTGCTGAAATGTCAACCTCAGCTCCCTTTAACTGCCTCCTTGCTGAAAGCTGCCAATGACTTTGTTCATCTGTTATGTCAGATTACATGCTAACCTGTGTGCTCTGCTTCGGGGAAAGCAGGAATGATAGTGTCTGTGCTCTGGAAGATAAAAGTAAATTTAGCAGGAGGCACATTTGGATTGCTAAATTGTGAAGTCTGATCACCTAGTGGTTGAGAATGAGTGTGTGTAAGTGTGTGTGTGTGTGGGGGGGGGGTGGTTAAAGAGAGGGCACAGGCATATTTTATAATCTCAAAGAAAGGCGGGGTCTGGCATTACCCTCTGATTGGTGTTTCATTAGTTCATGAGCAATTTCCAGCACCTGCAAGCTTGTTTAGAGTAGCTGGCAACGTGACCAATCTGCCTAAGCCTCACTCCAAGTTCTTCTTCGAGTGCTTGCTCATATCGATTCCAATTAGGTGTGCGCACGCCGTGTGCACGTTCGTCGGAAGATTTTTTCCCTAGCAACACTTGGTGAGTCGGCTGGGCGCCCCCTGAAGTGGCGCCGCTATAGCGCCGAATATATACCTCTGCCGACCTAACGGCCGTTCAGTTCCTTCTTACCGCCCGTGTCGGTCATTGGAACAGTGGAGCGCGGCTTAGCTGACCTCCACCTCCCTAGCTACTCGTAGTTCTCTCGTTAATTCTTCTGTATATAGTTCAGATTTATATAGTTGTAGTTAACTTTGTTTGTTTATAGTATAGCCCACTTTTAGGCCTTGGGCACAGCACAGGGAGGAACTTTACCCTGCTCAAGGGTTAGCAATGCTCCCAAGGGGTTGTGAGCTACAGATTAGGTCTAGTGTTTATGCTGGGGTCAGCAGCAGGAGCTACCCTGTGTCAAGAAGTGTTCTCCTCAGAGTAACTATCAGGTGCACCCACCAGCATAGGCTATTGTGGGAAGTCTTGCCCTGGCTGATGGGATGGGGCCTTCAATGACATCACTGTGCCCTCTCACTTGGACAGTCAGGGCAAGATTTTGTCCTTGAATGTCAAGAGTGAATGCTCTTCTTTCTGAAAGGTCTGTGCAGCTGCCTCCTTCCCTGTGAGCCACAAGTCAGTGTTGGGTTTTGAGCAAATGCTGCCCCTGTGAGCAGATCTCTGCTTTTTAGGACACAGCAAATGATCTACCCACTACCGCCACCACCAGCAATAACCAATAAGAAGTGATCTGCAGGTGGGAATAAACAGTTTACAAGCAAAATATAGGAACATAAAAAAGACAGTATTGTCAGCTGTTGGCTGCTCGCTCTGTGTTCTCTCTGCACGCTGCACTGGCTCTGGCCAGATAGCCTCTACAGCAGGCTCCAGTCATATTGTCCAAGAAGACCACAGGCTCCATTCAGTAGCGAAGGCACTCTGCCAGGTTTATTGCTGACAAAGCACGGTACTAGTTCCCCGGATCAGTGTCTACAGGTACACTAGCACATGTACGCCCGTGACAATGGACCAGCTCTGTGAACGGTGGTACTTTACATTCCTCACTCAGCTGGACAAAGACATCCCCTTTGTGACCCCTCTTTTATACAATGATACAAACAAGCTATGTATCGCCCCTATGATGTGGTTAGTTACCATCCTTTACCTTGTACCTGTTGGTTCAATCAAAACATTTCTATCCATCACCCTGTCATCCTGACCTTATCCTTAGGAGGGGTCAATGTGTCCCTGTATCATCTTTGGGAAGTGTGTTTATACCATAAACTTGTATTGGGGTGTTCTGGCATTACCTTACTGGAATGTGTTTACGTAAATACTTAGTGCCTAGGAGTGCTTGTGTTTTTGCAATGCCAGCCCTGTTCTTGCCAAGTTCGTGTATTTGAGAGTGAGCCTGCAAGCAAGCATCTGCTTTGTAACAGGGCCTGACTTTTGTTCATAGCTTGACTCTTGCTAACTTTGTTTTATCTCAGCAGGGCCTGACTTTAGTTCAGGTCTTAGGCTTCAGACCAAGCCTCATATACTAGGCCTCATGTCTCTGGCTCTCTCTCTCTACTACAGACAGTACTGGGTCAGACCAATGGTCCATCAAGCTCAGTATCCTGTCTTCCAACAGTAGCTAGTGCCAGATACTTCAGAGGGAATGAACCGAAGAGGGAGGTAATTGCAATTTAAAAAAATAAATAAATCAGTTTAGACCAATGGTGGGCAACCCGCATGCAGCCCATAAGGATAATCTGATTGCGGGCCACGAGACATTTTGCTGATGACTGCCCCCCCTGCAGCTCCCAGTGGCCGCGGTTCGCCATTCCCAGCCAATGGGATCTGCAGAAAGAGGCAACCAGCACGTCGCTTCCTGCAGCTCCCATTAGCCAGGAATGGCAAACCGTGGCCACAGGAGCTTAGACATATTTGATATAGATACATACCAAATCTTGACTTTAGTAAGGTTTTGGATACTGTCTTGCATGACCGTCTCATCAATTAGGGAAATCTAGCCTAGATGAAGCTACTATAAGGTGGGTGGGGACAATTGGTCGGAAAACTGTTCCCAGAGAGTAGTCATCAGTGGTTTACAGTCAAGCTGGATGGGCATATTGAGTGGGGTCCTGCAGGGTTTGGTCCTGAGTGCGGTTCTGTTCAATATCTTCATCAATGCTTTAGATAATGGCACAGAGAGTACAGTTACAAAGTGTGCAGATGATACCAAGCTGGGAGGAGTTGCAAGGGCTTTGGAGGACAGGATTAAAATGCAAAATGATCTGGACAAACTGGAGAAATGGTCTGAAGTAGATAGGATGAAATTAAATGAGGACAAATGCAAAGTACTGCACTTAGGAAGGAACAATCAATTGCACACATACAAACTGGGACATGACTGCCTAGGAAGCAGGGTAGCTGCACCTGTATTCCCCCTTTGTGGTTGCTTGAGGGCACACACTTCAGGGTTTTCTGCTCCCTGCTGTCACCTCTCCAGGGCAGAGAGCCACATTTTACTCCCTTCCGACCGGGAGTTTTAAGGCTGCACACTAACATGATCTACACTGTGATTTCCTCAGCAAGCCAGTCTGCTGTGCTTTGCTGTCTCTCCAAGGGCTATGACCAGTGTGCTGCCAGCAGTTACAAGTTACCACCCAGCTCCTCCTAAACAAGCCCATTTATTCTTAAGGTAAAAGCATTACAGAAAAAGCATCTAAAACAACAAAAGAACCTACATGCATGCTAAAAAGCTTAGAGATCAGTCCCCCAGCTGCAACATAGGGCTCTGGTAGGTGTCAGTCCTTCAAACCCCACAACTGGGTTTTCCCTGTGGTTACAAGTTCATATCAGTCTTTAGATCAGAAATCAGAATGAAGGGCCCAAATCAGTTTAAACTTAGGCTATTTATCCAAAAGTCATTTCTTTGTCTGTCCCTGGCCCACAATGATACACAAACCATTCATACACTTAATACAATATGAGTAAAAGACAGGGTAACTTCCTGCAATATCTGTCACAGCGAGGCACCGTTTGAGCCAGTTGCTGTGCAAACATATAATAAAGAGATGGTCTCTTCCCCCAAAGGACTTACAATCTAAGTATAAGATTATAGACAAAAGGTGGATACAGCAAACAGACGGTGGTGGGGGAACTATGGGACAATACTGCTCACCAGCCACTGACCCACTGCTGAGCTTTTTGTAGGCATCATAGCAGAGAAAAATTTTAAGGAAGGATTTGAAGTGTGATGGCTTAGAAGATATTACAGGGAACTCCTCCCATGCATGAGGCACAGCATGGGAAAAAGCCTTGAGGTGCTTGGTTGGAAAAATTTTAAAAGGGGCCAGAAAGTCTGGGATCATTTGTTGAACCGAGGTGGGGACAGCCATCTTGATACTGTCTGAAAGAGCATAGGTAGGGTGGGGATGAGCCGTGGTGCCAACACACACAAAGAACGAGGGAGAGGGAATTCAAGAAGAGGCAAAGTGCTGATAGAGTTACGTTTTCCACCCTTCCTGTTATTCCATGTTTGTTTTGAGATTTTATTTGTTCTCATGCTTCTTTGGGCCAAATTCCACTACCCTCACTCATAATAGTACTGCACCTTATTCTGTGAATAGTCTGCTTGGCTTCAGTGAGACTACTCACGAGTAAGGCTACCAGAATCTGGTTCCTTGTTGTAAGAGTTTATAAATTTCCTGGAGCTTAAGGAGAGACCAAATGGAGGAGAAGCCATAAACATAGCAGACTAGGTCAGGGAGAGTATTCCAGGTGTAGGGAACCTCACAGGAAAAAGCTTGGAGGTGAGAATGGGAGAATAACAAAGGGGCTAATGATGGTAACTATTTTTTTAAAAGTTAAAGGCTGACATATGCAGGGTTCAATTAGCACAAGGCCATGGGTTTCAAAGGGAGTTTGTGCTGCTATATCATCCCTAATTCCCCCAAGTGACATGTAGGATCACCCACTGTCCTGCAATCCCTTCATTACCTGGGAAATCATGACTGGGAGGGTGCAGGAAGGGGACAGCGTGTTTGCTCCAGTTTCTTTTTGCATCTGGTGAAGTCAGATTCCTGCTTTTCTTCAGTGTGGCTTTTCATTTTTAATATAGTTACAGGTTTTTTTCACTGATTGCTCTTTATGCTGTGTAAATTGAAATACGCCCAACTGCCAAAAACAATTACCTTCAGAGTGCCTTGTCAATGCCTTTACTGCCAGATAAAGGCATTGGCAGACTCATTTACAGGGCGTAATGGTAAGTAGGCTTGGTTTCCTATTTAAAGTTAGTAGTTTGATTTTGAATTGGGTCTAAATTAACTTGTGCTCTGGAAATCTGTTCTAAATGTTGTTGCTTAAGTCACATTAAATTAACGTTCAGTGTGTTTCTTTTAACATAGAATGGCTACATCAGCTACTGCTGCTGGATTGAAACAGTATAGCAGAGCAGTATTGTCTAATGCAGTGGTTCCCAAACTTATTCCGCTGCTTGTGCAGGGAAAGCCCGTGGCGGGCCGGGCCGGTTTGTTTACCTGCCGCGTCCACAGGTTCGGCCGATCATGGCTCCCAGTGGCCGTGGTTCACTGCTCCAGGTTAATCGGAGCTGCTGGAAGCGGCAGCCTGTACGTCCCTCAGCCCGCGCTGCTTCCAGCAGCTCCCATTGGCCTGGAGCAGCGAACCGCAGCCACTGGGAGCCACGATAGGCCGAACCTGCGTATGCGGCAGGTAAACAAACCGGCCCGGCCCGCCAGGGGCTTTCCCTGCACAAGCGGCAGAACAAGTTTGGGAACCACTGGTCTAATGGTTTGAGTAGAAGCCTGGGAGCCAGGATTCCTTGGTTCTTTTCTCTGCTCTGCTGCTGACTTCAGTGTGTGACCTTTGGGAAACCTCTTAACCTTTCTATGTTCTCTCCATATGTGAAGTGGATAATAACAATTCCTATCTCACGGGGTATAGTGAGACTCAGTTAATATTTCATGAATCACTGTGGGATTGGCAGGTGGAAGGTGCTATCTGCCATGTGAGTGCACGATATTATTATTTTATTATTATTATTCATTTGTTTTATTAAAATGTTAGCTGAGTTTTCTGAGGACACTTGCAAAGTTCTTTTGTATCTGTAGTTATTTGAATCCTATCAGCGTTTGGCAGGCATGCTAAAAAGGAAAGTCAGACAATGGTACTTCGGAATTTTTAAAAGAACATTATCCCAGTAATTTAAAATTAAATGTAAAATATGCTGTTAAGTGACATATTATGATTGAGATCTTAATCATGCCAAAGCCAGGAAACTGAAAGTTAAGGTGTCACATCAATCATAGCTCAGCCTCTTTGCACGTAATGGAGTTAAAACAATTATTTTTTTGGAATATGATTAAATTTAAAGTTGTTGAGTTATCACCGATTAAACAAGGGTGTAAATGCCTGTGACACTTTCTCAAGGTGTCTAGAACTGTAAATCAACGTATTACCCCACTGCCTCAGCATAAACGGGATCCACTGGTGCTAAACTGAATGGCAACTCCCAGTCACTCCAGTTTGTTTGCCAGCCCCACAGATTCCTCATGATTCTACTAGTTCTAACTGTGCCTCCCAGGTTAACCCTTGATGTACTTCAGTTCCCAAACTCTCTAGAAGTGTCTCCCTGCAGCATCCAGCCGTTGTCACTGGACAACCACAGAAATTACCAAGTCTGCTGTCTCTAAAGAGACAATGTGCACAGCAGCTTGTTTGATTTAATCAGGTAATCAGGAATTCACACTCTGCTTAGTATAATAGTGCTGAGATATACTTATGATAAAAGAAAGAGAAGTTTATTAACCAGAAGCTGAGATCTAAGCGATACTAAGCAAGAATAATAGAGACAGAAATGGTTCCAAATAAAATGAAAGTAGAACACACTTTTAAGTGACTAAAACTTACCAGGCTACGATCCTTGACTAAGATGAGTTCCTTACGTAAAACAACCTTTCAGCATCACCCACCCGCAGGGCAGGGGATCCACCATTCAAAGATAGAAAGAGCACTGACCTCTTTGTCCCCTAAATGATGGAAAACCAACATGTCTTTTTGTTGTTTCATGTATTCCCAAAAGTTTATTGTCTTTGTCACGAGAGACAGGATGAACTCCCGGGGATCAGACTCCAGTATCTTCCCATCCTGATTTCACATTTTCTTGCTAATTTATTCCTCCTGTCTACCTTGGATGAAAATGAACTGCCCATGTCTTCGGAATCACAATGCTCAATTTACGTTAGAGACAGGAAGATAACTATCCTCCCTCTTGTCTGGAAGAAAACCTGTTTCTCCCTTTGCTTGGTTACAGACTTTAAAGCATAATATCAGGGAGTATCCACAGTTCCTCATATAGTGTTAATACATATATTTCACGATGATAGTAATGACCAGTGTGTCACCAGCTTTCATTTTATATCTCCATAACATTCTTGACAGATAAATGCTATGAGAGTAATGTGTTAGGTGTAGTAAGTTTTTCCGGCCTGCCGAGAGTTGCTGATACAGAGTAGTGAGCCACCAGTGGGACTCTGTGTCATGACTCCCCATTTTCTGAACAAAAGGAATGCATAGATCTGCCCATACGTTATAGTTCTGAGTTGCCCTTTTCCAGAATAAACTTCCCTGAGACCTTTCTAGTGTCTTATCTTGTGGCAAGGGCAAACAACACTGAAAGTTTCAGGAGAAAACCTTGATCTAGTATAATCTGTGCCACGTGTTATCATTTAAAATGATTTGTCTGCAGAATTCCTATTCTAGAGCCCTAACAAATAATGGAATTATAGATATAAGAGATGGGAAAGTCATATTAAAGTCATCATGTCCATCTTCCTGCCAAACAGGATGTGTTCTGTTCCCTAGATACATTCAATATACTTTTTAAAATGGCATTTTTGGCCATTGTGGATCCTATGGCATATTTTTTGAAAGAGCAGGAACAACAGCACTGGTGACCTGGCTAAATTTCATAATTACATTCTCCAGTCTTAAATTTCTCCTTTGGTTTCAATTTCACATGGAATTGTTCAGTTTCTATCCTGAACTGTCACATAGTGTTCCTGAGTGCTGTTAAATTGCTGGTTTGTTATAGTCCAGAAGTGGCTACTTTTCAATGGGGGGTGAAATGATTCATATATAGAATTTTGAATCAGTTTGTAGAATGTACTGGGATCCTTGGATGAAGTTGCTATAGAAATATTAGTTGTTATTATTGTAACAAACCTTGGTGGGCTCTTCTCAGTTCTTATTCTGCTTTGGTTATAGCAGGAAAGTGGTTATAAACTTCTACATTGGTTTTACATTTTGTGTTTATTTGTTTTAGGGCCAAGGTGGACAAATAGGACCAGTAGTTAAGGCGGTACAATCAAGGACTGCCAAAAGCACCTCAAAAAAACGGGTAAGAGACACAACTTGTCACCAAATCCCAAACTTTCTGAGTGACTGCATTTCTCTACATCCATGAGAAGCAAAGTAGATTCCATTTCAATAATGGCCAACTTGGTATAACTGGTGACATTTAAATTTATTTAGCAATAGAGGGTTGTTCTAGACTCTCATTAAGAAGGGAATTACATCAGCAAATTAGAGTATAAAATGGAAATTAAAACTAAAGCAAGAAAACTAGAATGTGCAAACGGTGAGTTTCCTTGGTACATGGCATGTAGCCAACATAGCATTCCCTGGCCATGCTCAATGGACCCCACAGTTATCATCACTCATTGCTAGGCATATGTAGATATTGTACAGTGCTTTGTACTCTTATGGTGCTGTACAAATAATAATCTTATACTGAGGCAGCAACCCCCAGAAACCATAACACTGCATCATTAGGATCTTACACTGTGATTGTATTTTGGCTCGCAGTGTCAAATGGAACTGGGGTGTTTGTGTGAGTGTTCCTGTCTCACTGAAGCATCTTCATGGCTGTTTGGAGGGATGGGGCAGGATCCAAGGGTCTTATAATAATAGGAGAGATACCTATCTCCTAGAACTGGAAGGGACCTTGAGAGGTCATCAAGTGCAGCCCCCCGCTTTCACTAGCAGGACCAAGTACTGATTTTTGTCCTAGATCCCTAAGTGGCCCTCTCAAGGACTGAACTCACAACCCTGGGTTTAGCAGGCCAATGCTCAAACCACTGAGCTATCTCCCCTTGCTGCCTTGTGTGGCAGGCAGCATTTATATGATCATTATTGCAGTCGCTGTGCCAGAGACCTGGCATGCATGAGAAGTTTAGACTCTGTACATGGCTTTAAGGCCATAGGTTGCATATCTCTGGACTAAGATATATAGTTTAATAGAACTGAGACAACTGTATTTAAAAGAAAGATTGATTTATTTTAAATTCAACTCATTAGACATTCCAATTTAAGGGGGAAAAACTGCCCCAAGCTGTTATACCCTTTAATCAGTGACTTGGTGCTCTGCAAGTATAATGGTAATGAAAAGGAATTTAAATTAATCCCTGCAGCGATCACTTTTCTATTAGTGATGTAACATAATAACACCATCAAGTACCCCAGTGAAAGCATCTCTCTGTGCCATGGCCATGCAGATAGGATGTTTGCTGTACTGTGGTGTAACGCCTGCTGACCTTTACAAAAAAACGGTTAACGTTGCTCTGCCTAAAATATGATCCCTAAATCTTAATATCTGAAATAATTTCTAGGTGTAGCTTATGTAACAACATTTTAGAAATAACTACTGGGTCCTTTACTGAACCATTGAGCAGTCTCAATTTAGAGCATCAATATAATATGTTCTGCATATGGCTCTCTTAGAGACTGGGTGTAATATGAGCAAGAGAACTAGAGTTGTCATTTTTTAAATTGTGAAGATTAAATGAAAAAACTGTTGCTCTTGTTTTGAAAAGGGAAAGAAAAGATCTTCAGACATGACAAGCAACTTTGACAGTAACCAAGGGCCTGATCAGGGTTCAAAAAGAACTAGATAAATTCATGGAGGATAGAATCACAGAAGATGAGGGTTGAAAGGGACCTCAGGAGGTCATCTAGTCCCACCCCCCTGCTCAAAGCAGGACCAACCCCAACTAAATCATCCTAGCCAGGGCTTTGTCAAGCCGGGTCTTAAAAACCTCTAAGGATGGAGAATCCACCACCTCCCTAGGGAACCCATTCCAGTGCTTCACCACCCTCCTAGCGAAATAGTGTTTCCTAATATCCAACCTAGACCTCTCCCCCTGCAACTTGAGACCATTGTTTATTGTTCTTTCATCTACCAACACTGAGACCAGCCAAGCTCCATCCTCTTTGGAACCTCCCTTCAGGCAGTTGAAGGCTGCTATCAAATTCACCCTCACTCTTCTCTTCTGCAGATTAAACAAGCCCAGTTCCCTCAGCCTCTCCTCATAAGTCACGTGCCTCAGCCCCCTAATCATTTTTGTTGCCCTTCGCTGGACTCTCTCCAATTTGTCCACATCCCTTCTGTAGTGGGGGGTCCAAAACTGGACGCAATACTCCAGATGTGGCCTCACCAGTGCCGAATAGAGAGGAATAATCACTTCCCTCGATCTGCTGGCAGTGCTCCTACTAATGCCGCCCAATATGCCATGAGCCTTCTTGGCAACAAGGGCACACTGCTGACTCATAGCTAGCTTCTCGTCCACTGTAATCCCCAGGTCCTTTTCTGCAGAACTGCAGCTTAGCCAATCAGTCCCCAGCCTGTAGCAGTGCATGGGATTCTTCCGTCCTAAGTGCAGGACTCTGCACTTGTCCTTGTTGAACCTCATCAGATTTCTTTTGGCCCAATCCTCCAATTTGTCTAGGTCACTCTGGACCCTATCTCTACCCTCCAGCATATCTACCTCTTCCCCCAGCTTGGTCCTTCAATGGCTATTAGCCAGGATGGGCAGAGATGGTGTCTCTAGCCTCTGTTTGCTAGAAGCTGGGAATGAGCGACCGGGGATGGATCACTTGATGATTCCTGTTCCGTTCATTCCCTCTGTGGCACCTTGTTACCCAGGGTTACCAGAACCCCCAACAGGGGCAACTGAACTATTTCACGCCAGGCAGTGAAAGGAATAAATCATCAGGAACTCAGCGATTCTGTTGGATCAAGGAGAAATGCAAGTTAGCATGCTTTTGCCTAACACTGCAGTTATTAGATTTAAGCACACACAGACATAAGCAATAGGTTTAGAACATCCCAGATATTTACCTATATTCTGAGGCTGTATTGAGTAATCAATGACAGGTCAGTGCTGGCCAAACACCTTCCTGCTGGGGAGTAAATATGTCAGGAAAATGCCTCTCCCAGGATAGCTCCCAAGGACTGCTCCCAAATACACTCTGTTATCTGAACTTTTTATAACTAACTTCTACTAAACACATAGGTCATAGTGACCCCTACTAAGGCATCGCTTTTCCTAACTTTTACTATCAGAGGCATCTAGACTCAAGGATGTCCATCCATATATCTTTTTTCACTCTCAGTTGTTTACTTTTTCTTCCCCTCCTCCCATACTGATTAGCAAAACTGCCAGTAGTTATGACCTTGCTTCTGAAAGCCTGTTTCCAAATTAACCGTCCAATATGTGGTGTTCTATTTCATTAATTCGTAGTGGCTGAGTGCACATAATATAATTGCAATTAGCTTGATCACATTCTGGGATATATACACCCCTCAAATCCAGGGCAACAACCTGGCATTGGCCACTGTCGGCAGACAGGATACTGGGCTAGATGGATGTTTGGTCTGACCCAGTCTGGCCGCTCTTATGTTCTTATGATTCTGAGAAGTGCTGAGCACCTTGTAGGTTCATTCAGTGGCAGCTATGGCAACTCAGCACCTTTCAAGGCCCACAAGGTCTGTGTTAGCTAAGCCTGGCCAAAGCTTCATTTAGAGAGGTCAGACTGGGATCAGCTGCTTCCCTAATTCCATCCCCTCACAGCTCTGGAACTGTCCCCATCTCAGTGCATTAATGGGTTTGTTGCTCCTGTGCTAGGATGAAGATGCATCCACTGAAGTGGGAGAGGGGGCAGATGAATGGACACTGTCAAAAACTCTACTCAAACCCCCAGACCAACTTGAGTTGACCGAAGCTGTGAGTAAAAGAGTATTTGGGGTTTTCATGAGTTGTTTACACAAAAGCAGAATCCTTGCAAACACTTCACCGAGTTTTTAGTGCACTGTTTCTGCCGTTTAAAACAAAATTGCCTTCAGCAGTACGAGCTGGAGAGCATAACCTGAAGGAACCTTCTGAAGCCAATGGGCTAGAAGAGAGAAAATGTCCTTGAGAAGATTTCTCCCGTTCTTCCATTGGGTGGTGGAACAGGGTTTCCCCTGGTGGAACAGCCCATAATGTCAACCAACAAGCCCTGAGCATCCCAGGGACCAGCAGGATTCTGGGGCCTTTTGTGTTGAGGGTCCTAGAGCTCTGGCCTTGCTCTTGGCAGCATGCCTCCAATCAGGGGTGAAAGTAACTTAAAGGATTTACCGGTACACCAGAGTCCTGAGAGGGGGCATGGCTTCAACTGGAAGAGGTATGGCTTCAACCGGAAGAGGCGGGGCCTTGCAAGATTTAAGGGCCCTGGGGCTCCGGCTGTGGCTGGGAGCCCCAGGGCCTTTAAATCATCCCGGAGCTACCAGCTGCAGAGGCGGCTGGGAGCCCCGGGGCTCAGGGGCAAATTAAAGGGCCCGGGGCTCTGGCCGCCGCATAGCTCCAGGCCCTTTAAATCCCCACCTGAGCCCGGCTGCCGGAGCTCCGGTGGGGATTTAAAGTCCCCAGGGCTCCCCGCAGTGGCAGGAGCACCGGGCCATTTAAATCCTTGCCCAAGCCCGGCTTCCAGAGCTTCGGCGGGGATTTAAAGGCCCCAGGGCTCCCCGCAGTGGCAGGAGCACTGGGCCATTTAAATCTCCACCCGAGCCCGGCTGCCAGAGCTCCGGCGGCACTTTAAACGGCCCAGGGCTCCTGCTGCAGCTGGAGCCCTGGGCCTTTTAAATCACTGCCGCGGAAGCCGGTCCAGTCCGGCATGGCAAACTGGCTCTTGCCGGTACGCTATACCTTACCGTACTGGCTTACTTTCACCTCTGGCTCCAATGGAGCCACAGAGCCAGGAACATCCCTGTCCACAGTTGCCTCCAGAGTCTCCGCTCAAAGGGGGATCCCCGCTGCAAAGGGGTGGGCCATATAAAAGTGACACAGCCTTAGGTTCTTCATACTTTGCACTGTGATCTCCATAGGGTCAACACAAGAAAGATGTGTCGTTTCCCCCCCCAGGTCCTCCTACTTTCTATATAAATGGTGCTGTTATTACCAAGGGGCCAATGCTGCAAACACTGGCTACTGTGCTTAGTGTTTACAGCTTGTTTTGGACTGCACGCACTTCAAGGCAGGATCTGTGTATGGAAAGCGCCTACCACTTTGTGGGTGTTACTACAGTCTAAATAATATCTCATAATACTAAAGAATCTAGGGGTATGCCTACACTTTGAGATGGAGGGGTAATTTCCAGCTTGAGGAGACATATCCCCATTAGCTCTGATCATGTTAGCATGGTAAAAGCGGTGGTGGCACGGACAGCAGGAGTGGCTAGCTGCCCTGAGTACATAGACATCCAAGACACTAGGCATGTAGTCGGGCGGCTAGCCTGTCCCACCACCATAGCTGCCGTAGCTCTGCTCTATGATTAGCATGCAAGTGTGATCAGAGCTAGCGCAGGTTTGTCCCCTCAAGCTGGAATTGACCCCTCCAGCGTGAAGTGTAGACTTGCTCTAAGTAATCCCTTTGAAGTGAATGGAGCTACCCCTGGTACTAAGCATTATGCCCAGTAGTGGTTCCCAGATGGGGCCCTAACTTGGCACATTCTGAACTAACTTTGCCACAGCCATTGTTCTTTTGCTGAGGTGTCCATTGCAGCTTGAACACAATGGAAATGAGCCTGAGGAACCTGGAGATCTTTTTATACTATATGTTACTGTTCCAGCTTTAAGAACGGGCTTGAATTTATGGCTCTGTTTTTCCATTCCAAAGGAATTAAAAGAGGAAGTTACACGCATCCTGACAGCCAATAATCCACATGCTCCCCAGAATATTGTCCGATACAGCTTTAAGGTAAGCGCCGAATGGTCTGTAAATCTAGGTTCTTGTGGGTGCCATTTATTGATTTGTGCTTAGCTTAATTTATAACAAGGTAACTTGTATTTTAGTGTGGATTTACTTTATTTTCCATATACTACTAGCAGTTCCTCAAGGGCTTTTGCAGAGGATAAAAGTCTATAAACATTAACATAATTGACTATGCAGAAACACGAGATGGCAGTTACTCAACAAGTTCTGAAAGTGAATGTAATTAGTGCAGCTAATCTCAGCTGATAAATTATTCCATTCAGTGGTGGTGAGAGGAGAGAGAGGATTCTTTACAGTCAGTAGTGCATTTATAACTCAATATCTTCATAGCATGTTCCAGTTTCATGAAAATATATGAGCGTTCAAAAACATGTTTTGTGCAATCAACGCCAATTCAGGGCCAAAGTGAGGAAATTAGTCAGCAGCCTGAGCTGCAGAGACCCATGGGGAAGCTCCAGGAAGGATTGTACCTTACGAAGTCCAGTCCCTCCTCCCTCAGCTTTCCAGTGCAGGAGGTGCATGCACATTCTGCATCTGTGTGGAGCTTCCTACTCCCTCAGCATCTTCAGCTAGCTCTGTGGGTTCTGCAAGGGGAGGATGGAGTCATGGCCATGCCTCCTCTCCTCCCTCCTTGGGGTGGTTTGCACACCCTGGGGCACGTGGAGGAAGCAGTCCCTGCAATGTCCCAGCTGCCGTACTTCAATTGTCCCTTGCCCTTGAGTAGGGAGCTCAAAGGCTTGGGAAGGCACTTTGTTCTCTGGCCTCATTCCTGTGCGCCTGTGCAAGGGCCAGGGATAATTTGGCCACATATTTACTCTATATAAGAAAAGAAATTTAACTAGTGAGCAGAGAATCTGGCCCCCAGGGAGTGGATATGGGGCCACATCTTCCTCTCCATTACACTGGCATGATTTCACTGGCTCCAGTGTTGTGGCTGTGGTGTAACAGAGAGGAGAATGTGACCCAGGGGGATGAGTTATTCATGCCTTCAGGACCTCCTCAATGACTGCAGTGGGCTCGATGTGGGGCTACGATACCTCCCTTGGAGCTGTAGTCCAGTTAGTGCAGAATAAAGCAGTGTTTGCTTTAAGGAGCATTGTTACATTAGCGCTTCAAGTCTGCAATGGCTTCCTATTGCTTCTGGGTGCCACTTAAGGTGTTGATATTGATCTCAGAAGCCTTATATGGTTTGCGTCTTAGGGTACATCTACTCTGTATGAAAGTGTGATTGTCGCCTGGGGAGACATACCTGTGCTAGCTTTAATCTAGCTAGCCTGGGTAACAATAGTAGTGTAGACGCAGCAGCATGGGTTGCAGCACAGGTTAGCAATGTGTTACACCCCCCACACATTAATAGGTGTTATGTGCATGGTGTAAATATTGTATATATTATATAAAATATGAACAGTTATTCCAAGTGACTTGTATTATGCTCCTCCCGCAATTCTGTTCACTTATGTCACAATATCTATATTTATATCTATGTCTATGTCTATAGCCTGCAATACTCTGCAAAACTAAATGTAGCTTTTGGCACTAGCAAATATGAAACCTGTTAAAAGCTAGATTCATGAACCGTGTGTCCTAGTAGAGGTTGGGTTGTGCCGTCATGGCTCTTGAAATATGGGATCCAAACAAAAAGAGAAGAAACGTACATCATGGGACAAGAAGAACATGGTAAAAAGCTGATGGGTGAATTTGAGTCTTGAGTGATGTATAGATAGGGTGACCAAACAGCAAGTGTGTAAAATCGGGACAGGAGGTGGGGTGTAATAGGCTTCTATATAAGAAAAAGCCTGAACTATCGGGACAGTCCCTATAAAATTGGGACATCTGGTCACCCTATGTATAGAGAGTGCTTTTAGCTTGTAAACAACCATGCTATAAATATGGCTGGGTTTGAATGCATACTTAGGAGCACACCTGCTGTGTAAGATGAACTGCACACTTCAAGAAAACTACTTCCCAGAAGGAGTGGTACATAAGTCTTCTCTCTGCATTGTACTACATCTCTACCCCGATATAATCGACCCGATATAACATGAATTTGGATATAACGCGGTAAAGCAGCGCTCCAGGGGGGTGGGGCTGTGCACTCTGGCGGATCAAAGCAAGTTCGATATAACGCGGTTTCACCTATAACGCGGTAAGATTTTTTGGCTCCTGAGGACAGCGTTATATCGGGGTAGAGGTGTACTTCGTCTTTGTTGAACATTTTTACTATTAAACTGCACGTGTAGTCAAGCAATTGGGTATGTTTTAGACAATCAGAGTATGTGCGCAGGCTCCCTAGCAGGCTTGCGCTCTGGTTGCTGGTGCTGATGCCCATGCTGCCACCTCTTCATGACTATTGTCACCTGGGCTAGCTAGATTAAAGCTACGCCTACTCGTGCAACAATTAGACCTTCACTTGCAGTGTAACGGACCCTTGGAGCCTTTGCATCATTGCAACAGCTGAAGTTAGCTGGTGTGCTGCTCTTGCTGACATCCATAGATTTGGCCATCTGGTAGAGGGCCCTGCCATGGGGAAACCATCCCTTTAAGAAGGAAGAGGCCAATGCACCTGTGACTTATTAGCTGCCCCCCACTTGGGGTGAAAACACTTGAGCCATATAAATGGGGGAGAGATTGAGACAGTGGAAGGTTTAGTCAGGAACAGGGCAAGTGAGAGCTGCATGGGAGTGAAAGACTGGCCGGTGAAAGGAGACTGTAGGAGATTCCTGAAGGAAGCTGTAGTTGGTTGCCAGGGAAGGCTGACAGCAGGAGAACAGCAGAGAGATCTGGCTGACCCCCTCAAGCCAGAGAGCCAGTCCTGGTGGAAGGAAAGGAGAGAGCCTAGATGTGGTGGAAGATGCCAGTGTGTTACGTGCTACATCTGTGGACTAGATGTTGTTACGTTTTAAGGATGATCTGCACAGGGGGTGATAAATGGACTATTGTTTTGGGCTTCGGTTATAGGTAAAAGCACTATGTTTTCATATAAACCAGCCCAAAGGAGAGGTATTATTGAGGCAGGTTAACAGACCAGAGGGAGTGAGGGATGTCCCCCTGGTGGGGGTGAGCTTCCAGCAGAGAGACTGTGAGGGTCCCCACTAGGAAGTGCGAGGTTGCACTCCACCTGGAAGGGCTAGGGTGGCTGTCCTGGTAAAAGGACAGGAGAGGACTGTAGAAGGGCCCAGGTGTGGTGGAAGATGCTGGCGTGTGGTATGGGCTATCTTGGTGGACTAGAGGATGTGGGATTTTAAGGACTATATACACTGGGTGTGAGAAATGGACTATGTTTGGGACTCTTCTTATGGAGTATTTGAACATATGTTGGTAACAAACTTGCCCCAAAGAGGAGCGTTACTGAGGCAAGAAAGCTAGTGCAGAATTACTGTGAGTCTGAGGGGGGGAAACTGAGGCAGCTGCACCTGTTCTGCTGCAGCCTGCTGCTGGAGGGTGCTCCACATGGGTCTGCCTTATTACAAGCCCTTACTTGGGAACATGCTCTACCATAGGTCAGACAAGTTGCCGTTCAGAGCGTGAATTTTACACCGGTGTAAGTGACAGGAGACTCAGGCCCTGTGTGTGTTTTCCACAGGTCCTAATCATTTTGTGTGATGGTGTTAGGGAAGGTGTTACCATTTCCAGCACCATCGAACCCAACATTGTGATGGAAGACTAATCTGTCCCCAACAAAGAATGCATCTTGTGGTGTTGGGGTTTTTTTTGGTTCCCTATTGTTACTGACTATGAAGCAGCAGAGAATTTGGCATAATCTTCAGATATTAATTTGAGCCTGTCGTACTGGCAGTTGGAAGATCTTGTTCTACCCTATAAACTGAGCATGAGGGAAGTGAAAGCCACTGACAGTGTTTGCGTTAGGGAAAAATGGTGACAGGATGCACCCTGAAAGGGATAGCATCCCCCAACTTTTACTTCACAGGTTTCAATTGGCAACACTGATTAACTGGCATAACGGGCCCATGGATTTGATCCAAAACTCACTGCAGTCAGCGGAAAAATCCTTTTGAATCAGAGCTAAATCCTCCAATTTGAACATTCCTTGAAATGTCCCTGATTTTTCCCTCCCCTGCTTGCCCCCCCCCGGCCCCCCATTGTTTATTTGTGGTCCTGCATACCTTGAGGCATAAACAGCAGTCTCAGGTTCTTGTTGGCTTGGAACCTGCAGTGAAGACAAATGTGAATAACAAATGCAACCATTTTATCAATATACAACCTGGTCAGCTTTACCATCTACAGGCAAAGATTGTTCCTGATAAAATCATTAATCTGTCCAGATTTGATTTTTTATCTTCTTCCTCTGCAGGAACGAGCATACAAGCCGATAAGCTATGTGGACCAAATGGCCATTCACTTCTCCTTAGATGGGAACCTGTTACTCAGAGACTCGGACGAAGGCAGACGGCAGAGTGCCAAAATAGGCTTGGAACCAGGTAGGTTTTTGGGACACTGAATCAGTAAGCGCTGGTGTAGTTTATTCTGTGTGTGACAGCGAGCATGCTGCAATCTGAGGCCCAGGAATGGAGCAGCACTTATTTCTGCTAGAAGTCTTCTTTGCAGAGAAATACTGTTTATAACACAAACGGTGTATTTGCCACTTCTGACAGGCTGCAAGCCAGGTGTGTGCTAATACAAGGAGCTAAGTTTTTCAAAACACTCCAGGGGATTTACACAATCTTCCTCTGAAATTAATAGGAGATACGTGTCTAAGCCCTTACGCCTTGTCTACACTACACATTTTTGTTAGCAAAAACTGCCATTTGCTGACCAAACAGTGGAGGTGAGCACACTACAAAGCTACTTTTGGTGGCAAAACTCTGGTGTTTTGCGGACAAAATAAAACCACCTCAAAGAGAGGCATAAGCTTTTTGTGGAAAATTTAAAGCAGCAAAGCCGTCAGTGTAGACACAGCTGTTCATTATGTCCTCATAACTGGCCTCCCCCAGTATCCCACAATGCCCACTGTGACCGCTCTGCTCGCTATTTTGAACTCTGCTGCCCTGCATCTAGCTACACAGGCATGTGCCCTTCCCCTTTTAAAGCTCGGGGAAGCTTTGACATTCCTCAGCATGGAGAGCTCACAGAGCTGCTGAGGATGCTGCTCCTGGTAGCTGAGGAGGCTGTCAGAGAACTAGGGAGGGAATCACAGAACCATTAATGTGGAATGTTGCTCTCCTCCCTCCCACCCCCCCCCACTTGCTGGGGGGCAGGAGAGGGGGTGGAGAGACTGCTCAAGCTACTGTCTGAACTTAAAGAGACAGCATGCTGACACACCCTCCCCCAACACAAACATCCCCAACACGTGTGTTTCTGTCTCTTCCCCTCACCCACGCTCCCTGTCACACACTCTGCCCACCACACACACTTCAGTTGAAAGCAGTTGGCGATCTAGTAAGATGCCCATGGAACGATGGGATTGAGAAACCTGCATCATGTGATGCTGTACCTGCCCCATGAGGCATTGCAAAAGCACCCTGCAGCCAGTTGCACAGTGGGATAGCTATCCACAGTGCACTGCTGTCTGTGTTGATGCAAGAGCTGCTAGTGTGGATGTGCTCTGCCGACCCAAGGAGCATAGTGTGGACATGCAACAGCAGTTTAATTACAGCACTTTAAGAATAACTTTTGTTGACAAAACTCTGTAGTGTAGACATAGCCTTAGATTGCTTTGAAAATCTCATTCACTGAGATTTTCAGGGTCTCGAAAAGTATGCCATAATTCAGGGTCTCGAAAAGTATGCCACCAAGTAATTCGGCATTCATGTTCCATGCTGGGCAATGGAATTTTTTACGGAGACCCTAACATTTCTGCTGTCTCTTAAAATTGTCTGATCAGTGGAACAGAGGACTGCTGATGGTCAGAATTAACTGAAAGACTAGAACTGGCCATGGATATGTGCCCTTCTAATGTGGCAGCTGCCAGGCCCAAGGGTGCTATCTTGCAAGCTCCTGAGACTCTTAGTTACCTGTGGTTCTCTGGAGTTTATGCTCCTTTCTTTGCATCAGTGTTGAAATTTCTACCAGGATTTAGAGTAAATCTATATGTAAATAGAATCTTCAATGCCATGAGTGTGTTCATCCTCGCATCTGTAGCAGCACATTTGGGATGTCAGATTAGGCTGTAGGAGTCTATTTGGAAGAAGAATAGGTTGTTGGATGGATAGGCTTGGTCTCCACCATGGTCTCCACAACCAGTGAGAGTTCAGATGGATAGAGCTAGATACCTGGACTAAGACATGCTTCGCTAACATGCTTATTACATTTTTTTCCTGTCCACACGTGACCCATATTAACATAATTTGGCCACAGCCATTCTTCACAGCCATGTTTAAACATAGTCATTTTTGTAGTGTAGAGAAAGTGTTTCCTAAAAGGATGCAGCCCAAATCAGAGAGTTAAGTGAGATGTGATCTGAATTCAGCCAGGGAATTGGAACTGCTGCAACCTCTTTCTAGCAGTGGCCCTGACTCTCTCTGTGGCTTTGAATGAGCCGACTCACCTCATTAGGTCAGTCCTCTGTAAACTGGGGACAGTAATACTGACTTACTTGACTGGCAGGGAACTGTGATGACTAATACGCTAGGGTTTGTAGAGTGTTTCGGAGATAAAAGGGTGTAGTATTTTTGTATTCAAATTGTGGAAAATGGAAAGTGTCTGCAACACATAAAGGTGTCTGTTAGCTAGAGATGATTAACATACCTGTGTTATTGTCAGAACTGGCTCCTGTTGAGTCCACAGTGATAGCAGTTGAAGAGGCAGAGGTTAAAGAAGAAGGAAGCAAAGAAGATATTCCGGTAATGCTTCACAGCCAACTGCGAGCTGTCAATATGATTTTAAATATTAGATTCTAAGCTCAGTTTGTACGTGTCTTTGGCGTAAGCAGCATCACCAGAGGAAACTCCAGGCTTGCTTGCTTTATCTCTGATGCAACCTCCATGTATTCTGCAAGGCTGTCTGCAGCCAACCTATTCTTTAATATGGAGGTGCTGCCCATGGAGATGAAAGATGCCCGCATACAATGTTTTATCTTGAGCCAGATGCTCCATCCAGATGAAGTAAGGTTTGCTGGGACCCGTCTCTGTGGACAGCACTTCTGTATTCAAGCTGGAAAGCAGTTGTAATCAGTTCCATTTCGTACACATGACGTGTGGCCCCTGGGTTACTAGCCAATTGCTGATGTGAATCAGAGCTGAGCAAGTTTGGAGGCCATTGTTTTCTACTACTACAATACTTATTTATTTCATCCATTTATAAGGTGCCTATTGCAAGGCATCTAAGTGCTGTGCAACGAAAAATAATACAAATAAAATGACACAAGAACCAGACAGCCATATAAAATACAGGCCAAATCCTGCAAGAGTCAAGTAAGCCACCTGCAACAGGATCGTTTCCTGGCTTCATGAGAGAAACAGAAACAGTGTAACTGAGGCAAAAGCAAGCGTGAAGGTGTGAAAGGATCAAACATAAGGCAGCTGAAATAACTGAGATTGGTGGCATGACCTAAAGGCAGCCAGTGAGGGAGGGACAATACAGTAGGAAGTTCACTCCTTGCCCAGTCAGTACTGAACCTAGGAACCAAGAGTGGACTAATTTCAGGTGACTTTAAATGCCTGAGAGGGGGATACAGGCAATTATGGAAGTAATAGGAAGCTAGGATTATAAAGAGCTAAATATATGAGATCAAAGGCCTTTGAATTATGTCGCTGGGTATCCAATAGCCAGTGAAGATCACGAGGAGTGGATGTAACTAACTCACTCTATTCTATTCAGAAGAGCAGGCGAGTAGTCACTTTCTGCAACTGTTAAAACCTCTAGATCAGTTTCAGATGGATCGTAATTAGGAGAGCATTACAGTAGCCCACCTTAGATTTGACAAATCCATGAGGACCATGGAGATGTCCATAGGTAGGAGAATTGTGTGGACTTTTCCAAATGAGTTAGTGGTGGTAACAGCCACACCCAACCATTCTTGCAACTTGGATCTCTGTGTTTAGAGAGTGGCTGAGGGTGATCTCCAAATCCCACACCCATCTCACCAATGGTGGCCCTAGACCCTGAGTAACAGGTTTCCTTTGCTAAGTACCAGAAGTCCAGCGGTCCAAGGGATAGGCATTTTGAAGTTGAAGAAAGATCTCTGATCTACTTCAGTTCTCAATTAAGCATTGCTTTATTCTTCTCTAGGCTGCATCAGCAGAAGAAGCAGGTGAAGGGGAAGAACCTCCTCCCCATTCGATGAAGGAACAGAAGCTCACCAACCAGTTCAACTTTTGTGAGAGAGCTTCACAGACTTTGAACAACCCCGTGAGGGTATGCTGCCACTGCTGTCTCTTTTGGTGATACACAAGCATGTGTTAGTAAAATCCTTCCTTTGTGACTGAAGTCCAGAATGCTTGTCTGTGTCATCTCCTGGAATCACTGCTAATATTAGTGGGGAAAAGAACCTTAACTAATCATACCTAAAACATTTGGGATGGGGAAGATGATGATACAGAGTAATATTCACCAGATGGATTCTCTTATGTTCTGTCAGAGGGGTCTGAGGCCTTTGAAAATCTAGGTAGTGAAATTTCAGCCTCACACACATGCTTGGGTGTAACATTTTTATACTTGTTTCCCTAATACCAGAAAAGGAAGGATGGTCCAGTAGTTTTGGCACTAGCCTAGGACTTGGGAGATCTGGGTTCATGTCCGCTTTACCCCACAGACTTCCTGTATGACCTTGTGCCTTGATTTTCCATCTGTAAACTAGGGATAGAAAAGCACTTCCCTCCTCGCTGGTGTGTTGGGGGAGCTAAATACATTAAAGTTGGTGAGGTGCTCAGATACTTTGCTAATGCAAGCTACTTAATAATGATAGATGTTCTCTGCTGCTGCTTTACATCAGCTCTCCCCCTCTCTGCACAGTGCATGTGTTTGCTCTTGCCATGACAGAAGATCAATACAGATTTGAGTCCTAAGGTTCTGAAATGCCTTTTGTGCTGAGGGCACAGTCTTTCCCAATGGGTGTGTCTCTAGGGGTATGTCCAGCTCAGATAGACATATGCATATGAACTTTGACTGGTAGCGCACTAAAGTAGAAGTGTGGCTGCAAAAAAATAAAAATTAAAAAAAAAGATGCACTAGATGCCTGAGTGGGTGCTCAGGGTGGTTAGCTCATCCCACCACCTGTGCTGTTGCGGCTACACTTCTCTTTTTAGCACACTAGCTCAATCACAGCTAGCATGTGTATGTCTACCTGAGCTGGAAATTACACCTCCAGCTTGCGTGTAGATGGCCCACAGAACCCTTCCTAGCTGATCACCGTGAATGTGGTGTTTGACCCAGCGAGGAGGTCAAACCAAACTTTCCTTTGAGTTCAAGATACTTGTTGCAGGGAGAAATTTCCCTCCCTTTCCCTGAAGTCCCACAGCTCAAGTTCCTGCAGTCTTTCCAGCTGAGGTGTGTTCCCTTTAGATCTCATTGGTCTCCCAACCTGGCCTAGCCAATGAGGAAAATCAAGGGGCTGCAGGAATTAGTGCTGATGATTTGGATCATGCTCTTTCCTCGGAGTCAGTACTGAACTGATGTTCTAGGACAGTGCTAAGGGGTCCTGTGATGCTGGAAAATGCTGCCTTTTAAAACCAATGTCAACCCACGCTCCTGACCACTTGTGGTTATTGAAGATCTCATGACATGTTTTAAAAGAGGAGGGGTATTAACTCTTGTGTCTTAGCTCGCTTGAGTAATTGTATTCTCCTGAACTAAAATGCCCCTGTAGTTTTACATGAACACAGAATTCTTTATTTTTTGTTTTAGAACCAAATTCTGTTCTCAGCTAAATATGTGGAGTTCCATAGATAATAATGGGATTTGCTTGGGTGTATTTAAAAGCATGTGGCCCTTAAACCATTGTGTAGTGCTGCTGTTAAAGATGTGCCACATTCCATCCCAGAGACTGCTGCACCTCAGGGGTCAGTGAAGTGATATATATATGGAGTTGCTGAAACATTTTCCGACTGAACAGTTTTCTGCCAGAAAATGTTGATTTGATGAAATTTAAATGTTTTGTGGGAATGTACCAATTTCATTGAAATGTTTGATGGGGGAATTATCACAACATTTTGTTTTGACCTTGACTTTATATTTTGTTATTTATAATATAAAAATACAAAGGTTGAAACACTTCAGCTTTTATGAAATATAATATAATAGTCAAAATGAGAAAGTTGGAATGAATGCTTTGACCTTAACAACATATTTGGTCAAAATGAAATATTCAGACTATTTAATTTTGTGAAAAATTCCAAGATTTTGACTTTTCATCCCAATTTGGGACAAAACCAAACGTCAAAATCTTGGAATCTCCCACAGAATGGAAAGTCCGTGTTCCACCTAGCTCTCTCTCTAGTGTTGGAATCATCACTTAGAAACATTTATATAGCACTTTGGGATCCATCTGGATGACAGTTGCTTTACAAATGCAACACCATGATCACTCCCCCTGCTTGGTAAATGAAAAACTCTAGGCTGCTTCCACTAGAAGCTGGACTCTTCTAGGGAACAAAGCTTCTGCCAAAGGAGATGGGGATTTTCACGACTGTAGTCACTTATAGATTCACTTTCATTTATATTATTTTTTAGGAAAGAGCATGTCAAATGGAGCCTCCACCTAGAGCAACCTTTTCTGCCACTGCTAACCAGGTAAACCCTTTTCCTTTTGTTGTATGCAGTGTAGCTGTATGTGTGTCAGTCCCAGGAAATCAAGTTGGTGCAATAAAAGATAGTACCTCCCTCACCTTGTCCCTTTCCCTTTTTGTAAGTTTTTACTGTATCTTTAAGGGAGTGGGATAAGGAACTGGAGGTTGAAAACATGGTGATGTAAGTAATCCTGTATGTGTTTTTAACAGTGGAAGGCACTCAGATATTACGGTGGTGGGCCCAGGTCTGGAACCAAGACCTAACAGAATAGAATTATTAATATACCTGTGTGTGGCACTGTAACAGGAAACAAAATGAGGTTATGAGGGGCCTAATGCGGGTTGCCCCCAACTGAAGACAAATTGACAGAGGTTAGGCTATGCTGGTGTGGATGTGCCTATTGGAGACCTGAGAGCTGGATTGGGAGGATGGCCCTTGCAATGATCTCAGGTGGAAGATGACCAAAGGGGGGAGGGCAAAGACATAGTACATGGACTAGATATCAGCAGACCTTAAAGAGACCAATTTGCACAACAGCCAGGCATATGTTTATGAGTTTTGGAAGAAGGCTGTAGAAGTTGCTGATACCAAATATGGAAGTGACAAGAAAAAAGAAGTGTGGCACTGCTAACCAAGGCTCTCATCCCCTGCATTACTCCTAAAGAGTGAAGGACTATTCTCCCGAAGAGCAAGTCTCAGAGGTCCTATGTCCAACTAATTATCATCCCACTTATTAACTATGAGCCAGCCTGGCCGACCTCCCCTCCAGGAAGTCTTAAAGGAACATCTAGTGTATGGAACTGCAAAGATTTGCTTCCTATTCCGGGGAGTTTTCCATGGAGTTTACAAACATTTGCAAAGTGCAAGATTGTGGGTTTTTTCCATCCATTGTCTAAGCCATCTAGGAGAGGAAGCAACAATTTTTTGTAATGCCTGGAGTCAAATGCAATAAGAAATGCAGTAAAAAAACACGGTGGGCCAGACTTGCAGTCTGTGTAAATTGACGTAGCTTCACTACAGGTGATGAGGCTACACCAGTTTACACCAAGTAAAGAGCTGTCCCCAATTTGTTGTACAGTATTTTCTCTGTCTCTTTAAAAAGCATTTTGAAAAAATAAATATTGTTAACTTTTTTTACACCTGAAATTCACCAATGCTTTCGTGGAGTATGGAATCCAGCCAGTTTCACTGATTGTTTCATAGAAGCCTAATGGTCTATTTGTGATTGTTACTGATATCTGACAGCTGGCCCAGTCTGTGCTGATTTGTCCATTGTACTGGAGACACAACAGAGCACAGGACAAAGTATTAATTTAACTACATTAACTGAAAAAACCTCTAATGTAGCAGTGTGGTATGGGGAAGGGAAAATGCACCTTTGTTATGCTGAAAAACATTGCCCCAGATTATTCCTTAACTGGAGATCAGAGCATATAATTAGCGTGATGTACAAAGTGCTCATCTGTCACAGGCTGGAGGAGTTCTCTTCTGACCATTTTCTGATAATGCGACTGCCTGGGAGATTGAGAGAACAGAACTGTCAAATTAATCAAACCACAGCTGAGATTTTAGATTAAGATGCTGAAAATTAGGGGGGAAAGTTTCTGCTTAATTTTTCTAACCTCTTGTGAAATGAAATGGATTTGAACTACTCACTTTCTCAGTTCTTCTTTCTTCCCTTTGCTCTCTATCCTCTCCTTGCTCTTCTCTCTTAACTGTTCCTTTCTTCCCCCTCTCCTGCTCTTGCCTGCATGTGACTTTTCTATACAGCCCCAAAGATTTGGAATATCCTTCAACTTCTTCCCCTTCCCCCGCACCCTCTCTTCCTTACAACCCCTGACTAATATACATTCTGCTGCCCATCTTCATTCCAATGTTGTCTCTTCCATTTTGTGTTTGAAGTATTATCCATTTGGTCTGTCTGAATTAGATTGTAAGCATATCAGGGCCAGAATCTTGCCGTTCAAATGGTCGTAAAGTCACATCTTCTATACAGCACTCCATGAATAATCCCAAGCAGAAAAAAATGTCCTCCTGGATCCATTTGGAGAAGACATTCCAGGCTTGTGGGGCAGCAATGCATGGCAGTAGGTGTGAAGCCATTTGCATGTTTCACCTGGTTATTGACTGCAGGGTCAGGCTCCAAGTTGAAGGTTGCTAAGCAGCTACAATTGAGTTTTTTAATGCAACACTATAAATTACCTCAGAAGCAACTGCTTAATGTGCTTGTTCCATCTATTAAACACTGATGAGTTATCCCAAGCTAGGGTGACAGAAGAAATCATAGAATCATAGACTATCAGGGTTGGAAGGGACCTCAGGAGGTCATTTAGTCCAACCCCCTGCTCAAAGCAGGACCAATCCCCAACTAAATCAGCCCAGCCAGGGCTTTGTCAAGCCTGACCTTAAAAACCTCTAAGGAAGGAGATTCCACCACCTCCCTAGGGAACCCATTCCAGTGCTTCACCACCCTCCTAGTGAGAAAGTTTTTCCTAATATCCAACTTAAACCTCCCCCACTGCAACTTGAGACCATTATTCCTGTTCTGTCATCTTTTACCACTGAGAACAGTCTAGATCCATCCTCTTGGGAACTCCCTTTCAGGTAGTTGAAAGCAGCTATTAAATCCCCCCTCATTCTTCTCTTCTGCAGACTAAATAAACCCAGTTCCCTCAGCATCTCCTCATAAGTCATGTGCTCCAGCCTCCTAATCATTTTTGTTGCCCTCCCCTGGACTCTTTCCAATTTTTCCACATCCTTCTTGTAATGTGGGGCCAAAAACTGGACACAGCACTCCAGATGAGGCCTCACCAATGCTGAATAGAGGAGAATGATCACGTCCCTCGATATGCTGGCAATGCTCTTATATATATAGCCCCCAAAATGCCATTAGCCTTCTTGGCAACGAGGGCACACTGTTGACTCATATCCAGCTTCTCTACCACTCCTCCCAGTTTAGTGTCATCTGCAAACTTGCTAAGGGTACAATCCACGCCATCCTCCAGATCATTAATGAAGATATTGAACTGACCCTTGGGGCACTCTGCTTGATACCATCTGCCAACTAGACATGGAGCCATTGATCACTACCCGTTCAGCCCGACGATCTAGCCAGCTTTCTATCCACCTTATAGTCCATTCATCCAACCCATACTTCTTTAACTTGATGGCAAGAATGCTGTGGGAGACCGTATCAAAAGAGTAGGTAAAGTCAAGGAATAACATGTCCACTGCTTTCCCCTCATCCACAGAGCCAGTTATCTCATCATAGAAGGCAATAGGTTAGTCAGGCATGACTTGCCCTTGGTGAATCCATGCTGACTGTTCCTGATCACTTTCCTCTCCTCGAAGTGCTTCAAAATTGATTCCTTGAGGACGTGCTCCATGATTTTTCCAGGGACTGAGGTGAGACAGACTGGCCTGTAGTTCCCTGGATTCTCCTTCTTCCCTTTTTAAAAGATGGGCATTACATTAGCCTTTTCCCAGTCATTTGGGTCCTCCCCCGATTGCCATGAGTTTTCAAAGATAATGACCAGTGGCTCTGCAATCACATCAGCCAACACTTTTAGCACCCTTTGATGCAGTGCATGCGGTCTCATGGACTTGTGCTCGTCCAGCTTTTCTAAATAGTCTTGAACCACTTCTTTCTCCACAGAGGGCTGGTCCCTTCCTCCCCATATTGTGCTGCCCAGTGCAGCAGTCTGGGAGCTGACCTTGTTCGTGAAGACGGAGGCAAAAAAGGCATTGAGTACATTAGCTTTTTCCACATCCTCTGTCACTAGGTTGCCTCCCCCATTCAATAAGGGGCCCACACTTTCCTTGACCTTCTTTTTGTTGCTAACATACCTGTAGAAACCCTTCTTGTTACTCATAACATCCCTAGCTAGCTGCAGCTCCAGTTGTGATTTGGCCTTCTTGATTTCATTCCTGCATGCCTGAGCAATATTTTTTTACTCCTCCCTGGTCATTTGTCCTAGCTTCCACTTCTTGTAAGCTTCTTTTCTGTGTTTAAGATCAGCAAGGATTTCACTGTTAAGCCAAGGTGGTCGCCTGCCATATTTACTATTCTTTCTACCCATCGGGATGGTTTGTTCCTGCAGCCTCAATAATGATTCTTTAAAATACAGCCAGCTCTCCTGGACTCCTTTCCCCCTCATGTTATTCTCCCACGGGATCCTGCCCATCAGTTCCCTGAGGGAGTCAAAGTCTGCTTTTCTGAAGTCCAGGGTCCATATTCTGCTGCTCTCCTTTCTTCCTTATGCCAGGATCCTGAACTCGACCATCTCATGGTCACTGCCTCCCAGGTTCCCATCCACTTTAGCTTCCCCTACTAATTCTTCCCTGTTTGTGAGCAGCAGGTCAAGAAGAGCTCTGCCCCTAGTTGGTTCCTCCAGCACTTGTACCAGGAAATTGTCCCCTACACTTTCCAAAAACTTCCTGGATTGTCTGTGCACTGCTGTGTTGCTCTCCCAGCAGATATCAGGGTGATTGAAGTCCCCCATGAGAACCAGGGCCTGTGATCTAGTAACTTCTGTTAGTTGCCTGGGGAAGCGGGGCTTTAAAAATCCCAGGGCTCAATCCTGCAGTCTGTATACAGGCAAAATGCCCATTGACTTCAAACTCATTTCAGTGGAAGTGTTTCTGGGGTAAAAACTGTGGTATCTTTTGAATGTGTTGATGTCTGGCATACTGGTCTATGTTTGTTTACTGGAGTGGAATAAAGTCACCGATTAGATTAGACAGGAAGTCCTGACTCTTGTTCTGCCTCTCTCAGTGGGAGATCTATGATGCCTATGTGGAGGAGCTTCAGAAACTGGAAAAATCGAAGGAGAAAGAGAAGCAAAAACCCCTGGTTGCAAAGAAAGAAGACAAGCTGAGGGGGAGAAAGTTAACCTCTCTAGAGTCTCAGGTACGTGCCATATGTGTAATTCATGATTCTGGTCAGAGCTGGTGGTCAGTCAGGGTGCATTTATAACTCCAACCTGGCTGAATGATAGCAGCTCAAACTTGCCAGGGGGTTAGCCATCTCTGAGAGCAAATAGCGATGCTATGAGAAATTCAGAAATTGTTTTTGCACATGCACAGTGTGAAATTTCCATTTTCAAGTTGCTGTACCCTTTATGGGAATGTAAAAAATGCCCAACCAGAACACTGATGTGAATTCTGGTCTGTGAGTGAGGTTTGTGCCTCCGTGTTACTGTGCAGTTCCATCATTGTGTATGTTGTTTGACGATGCAAATATGGAAGAACAGGATGAAATCAGTAGAAATATTCATTGAGATTTGCAAAACATTTTAAAGGGATTTGGGAAGTCACTCAGGTGCTTTTGAAAATGCTACCTGTTGTCCATTAAAGTTACATTACATCCTTGGGGTTTTTTAATTTAATATTTTTGTATTGTTAAAAATATACACCTACATTTTCAAACCTGACTATTGATTTGGGTTGCCTCAGTTTGGGGATAT